>NW_027204493.1:2595000-3902500 GCF_024711535.1 Dipodomys merriami | reverse complement strand
TCAGACATCAGTGGCAGGAGAGTTGTCTGGAATGGGCTAAAGATTCCCTTTTGTAGGCAGCAAGGGTATGCTAATGTTTCCATGAATGTGTGAAGCCATGTCCCTGTGAGTCCTGGGGTGACTTCATTCTGCACAAGCTTAGCATGGTATGGGTTGAAAATGCTTTGTGTGCAATGAAAGCACTGTAAACTTCTTAGACTCTACTAGACCATTAAGGCTAAAATAAATCATTTTCAAACAACAGCCTCAAAATGAGAAACCCTAGAACACACCAGAGGGTAGGCACAGTGCTGACAAATGTTTCCATTTCTTAATAGCACATTATGTAGTTTAGTTTGCTCTTTTTTTTCTACTCAAAATGTTTAAAAACTACTCTCTGTCCCAACTGCTGATGTAATATTTCTTATAGAAAATGTAGTGAGGAAACAATACATGGTATCATCAGTAATTCACTCACCACCCAAACATAGTTGCAATTAACTTCTTAATAGGCAGTCTAGACTTTCTTTCTATGTTCATATATAGTTTTTCCTCTTGATTTTTATAATAAAAGTACTGATTATGTACATAATGTTTTGTAAACTGCTGTTTAATTTAATAACATATGACACATGATAACCAAATTTTCATGTCATTATATGTTTTCTTCTATGACTATTTTTAGTAGTTGCATGTCTTCTTTTCATGTCACTATAGCAAAATTCCCCCAGGTCTTTCCCTACTTTTAAATATTTTATTTCTTTCTAACTTTTCATCATTTTCATTCATGCCGTGTTAAACCTAAACTAATGGATAGATTTAAGCACAGATATAGGATTCTTTTCTTAGAAAAATTCTTAGAGGTAGATTTTTGTGTTTAAATGAGTATTTTTTTTTAAAAAAACTTCTTTCTCTTGTCAATTGGCTCTCAAGAGCCAAGGGATATACTCAGCAATACTAGACATTATTTAAAAATTCTTTTCTAATTTTGTAAGCGAAAAATAATGTGTCACTGTTATTTTAATTTAAGGCAGGCTGACTTAATGGTCTCTTCTTTACAGGCCATATCCACAGAAGTCTGGGAATATCATTATGATGACATACTTCTGAAAATACCAACAAGACTAGAAGTCTGGTCTCTTACTCAGACTTCAGCCTTTTGCCTACTGTATTTTGAAAGCAACTAGATTCTTTCATGGCTGAGTCTCAAAACATGTGCCCACAGAAACCACAGCCCACAGAGCTGTGAAGCCTGAGAATGCAGTCCAAATTGGCCATTGATTACCACAAGAAATGTCATCTAGAGGTCTCAGTTGACAAATGACACTGGGTAGTGTTTACTAGACTATTTAATTGCATGCCAGTTACTGGAATCTAAAAGTTTACACTTGCTCCAGTCCTGGAATTTTAAAGTATTCAATCCAAGTAGTGGTTCTGATTTTTTTCAAAGCTGTATTTGTTCCTTGCTAGTATGTAAAGTTCAGCAAAGAAAAGGCAAAGCCATTAGTCTGGCTGTGGATCTGTTCACTGAAGCATTCTGAGTTCAGGGATTTGGCCTCACTCCAGGCAGAGCAGT
Source organism: Dipodomys merriami (assembly GCF_024711535.1). Taxonomy (NCBI): domain Eukaryota; kingdom Metazoa; phylum Chordata; class Mammalia; order Rodentia; family Heteromyidae; genus Dipodomys; species Dipodomys merriami. Next base: position 3,900,945 of record NW_027204493.1, on the reverse strand, counting down.
CCTCAACCTCTCTTATTTACCACATAAACTAATTAAGTTGCATTAACCTCTTCTGAGAATATGACTAGCTTTGACATACAGGGCCTGTTTCCTAATTCTTTATTCTAAATGCTAAAGTGTTTATGTTAATTCTGAACTATTTGAATCTATCTATCTATGTACTCGAAATAGTAGTTTGCATGGATAACATAGATGAGGCATTTACCTTTGGTAATTATTTGGGCAACAACTAGGTACTAGTATTGTGGGAATACCAAGTGAACTGAGCCAATTTAGTCATGATTTCCTGTCTATATGGAATTTTCATTCTTTGGTCACAGATGCTGTTATTTGTCAAGAAGAGAGTCCAGGATAATCTTCGCCCTACTGGCTGCTGCCTTATAACTTCTTCTATGATATTTTTATTCATTCATTTATAATATTAACCTTATGACCATATTTGTAAATGTTAACATATATGCTTATAAAGCTACAACATGACTCATGACACATTACCTGTAGTAAACAGACAAACATCTAAAATTGTCAGAATAAAACTCACTCTCTTTTTTTGTGGCTCTCAAGTTTGAACTCAGAGTCTCAAGGCCTTGCATTCACTTAGCTGATATTCTACCAATTTTTTTCATGCCTCTTGCCCAATACTTTGCTGGTTAATTGGAGATAACCTCTCATGGACTTTCCCTCTAGTTGGCTTTGAATTTGATCTTCTAAATTTTAGTCTCCTGAGTAATTGGAATTGTAAGCATGAGCCACCAGTATCTGGTAACCTTTCCTCTTTATAAGATGATTACTTGAGGTATTTTGTTATAATAATGAAAGCTGACTAACATATATAGAGTGGCTGAATTTAAATTTATTTATTTATTTATTTATTTACTTATTTATTTATATGCCAGTCCTGGAGCTTGAACTCAGGGCCTGGGCACTGTTTTTGAGCCTCTTTGTGCCCAAGGCTAGTGTTCTACTACGTGATCCACAGCACTACTTCTGGCTTTTTATTTTATGTGGGACTGAGGAAATGAACCCAGGGCTTCATGCATTCTAGGCAAACACTCTCCTGCTAAGCCACATTCCCAGCCCCTGAATTTTAAAAATTTGAAAATATGATGTTTGGGGGAAGATGTAGAGTAACTATAGCTCTCATTCATTGCTGTGACATGGTATAAACATTGGAAAATGGACTAGCAATTTCTTATGTAGGGAAACTATATTGACACTATGAAACATCAGTTCCCTTTGAACACATTTTCCACAAAGAAATGAACATACATTCATAAAGACCTTGAACAAGAGTGTTCATATAAGATTTTTACTCATGTGAGTCCTAATATATGAACAGCTAAATGTTCGTAAGTAGGAAAATTGGTCAACAAATTGTATTCATTTGCTTGAACAGTTTGCCGAAGAACTAAGAATGTGACAGTGTGCTATTTGTGAACAGGTCCAGCTCAAAAAAGTCTAGATTTCAAGATGAAGCTCATACAACCTTAATAATTAGCAATGTTTTATCTCTGTATTTATTCTTAAAGCTTACAATTTCTCCATTAAATAATATAGTATCCTAAAATCACCAAACTGATGAGATTAACACAGGAGTCTGATAAAAGAACTATTGAACTTTGCTACCGCTGGTAGGGGCTGACTTAGTGATGGAAAGATAAATAAACATATTGTCAGTGGCAATAATGGAGATGGTGAATAGAGAGAAAAATGAAGAAAAATGAAGAGAGACTATCATAAAGGAGCTTCAATTTCAGCAAGGTTTTCAGAGCAGAAACCATCAGACAAAACAAATTTGAGGAAAAATCTGAAGGAAGTGAAAGAGGACATTGTGCAAGGCCAGGGAAGAGCAGTCCCAGTCAGACGAAAGAGGTATGGAACATCTGAGGTTCGGAATTCAGACTTAGCATTAACTCTATTTTGCTATTGTTCTTAATTCATCTGGATGAATGCAGTATTACTACTGTTGTGTGCTGTGCCCACAGGGATAGAGTTCAAGACCTCAGTGTATGCCTGAAACTACATTTGCATGGAACTGTGTGTGTGCTATTTTTCCTTATACAGTCACCTGGAATATTCAGGGGATGTACATCCACAGATTCAACAAATCCTGATCAAAAAAATTGGAGGGAGCATGGATGGCATTTGTATTAAATATATAGAATTCATCCCCTTGCCATCATTCCCTAAACAAGGCTGTGTACATAACTTGTAGCATTTTACTATTTTGGGCATAAGTAATGTAAATAAAGGTCATAAAAAGAAAAAGAGAAAAAAGTTATATGGAGGTTATCAGAAGTATGCAGAAGGGTGAATATAACTGATATGCAAATGCTATGCCATTTTATACAAGGGAATTGAGAATCCTTGGACTTTGGTATCCACTGGGGGTTCAGGGAGGGTCCTGGTACCAAACTTCTTGTGTACTAAGAATGTGTGGGTTGCACCTGACTTTTTGATTCAGAAGTTCTGAGAGGAGTGGAGGGAAGGGACTAAACATTTTCATGTCTAACCAGTTCTTGGTTACTAATACTGCCACCTCAGTAGAAATTACATTGTAGAAATTGTTGTGTTGGAGGTGAAAGAAGACAGTATGGTTGAGTTAGCTTAAGAGAGTGTTTGGAACACAGTTGAAAGGTAACAGGGATGAGAAAGAAAGGGGGAACTTACAAGATATCTTAGCAACTAAGCAACTATGGCAAACTCTTTGGCTTGGACCATGAGAGAGACAGGAATTATTATTGCATACCATTCTGAGCTAATTTGGTTATTTCCAAATTCTAGATTCTCTGGGGAAGATAAAGATGGGTTACAACTGAACTATTCCTCCACAACCTCATTATCTTCTTAAAATAAAGCAAATCTTAAGTTACCTTTTTGGGTACTTATAAAGCAAATATTTGTGAACAAACAAGGAAACAATTTGATGTTAACATATTTTCTGTATTTTAGGTAATCTGATTACATCTTGCCTGCAAGATTTATTTTGTCTAAGCAGACAAAATAACACTGCATAGGCAATAATCTGTGTAGTCAGATAGTAAGCAGGAATTCTCTTGCTTATTAATAGACCTTTGGGTGCCATACTTAAGCATGCAGTCTATGGGGCTTGCCAAATTCTTGTGTCCAGTTCCTGCAAGACTAGGAAGCATTTCCAAAGGATTTTAGACAATAAAATGTCTTGAATGCCAACAATTTCACCAAAGAAAATTTCTTTCTGATATTCACTATGCTAATTCTCACAGATATGAACAAGGTGGAAAATGGCAAGCTAGTAATGAGTCTCATGGAAATGGATTTCTTTTTTTTTTTAGTTGCCAACCAACTCTGGAATGTTAGAGAAACAGACATAACCAAAGGTGGTGTGATTTCGTAGGTGGTGTCCTTCATATGCAAAATATATTATCCTTCCTGGTGTCTTCTAAAGTAAATTATAATGGTCATAACAAGAGGCAGTTCATCTTTACATTTTCTCCAGTAAGGTACATGTAAAAAAAGGATGAAAACATGCACAGCCTTGTGAAATGAAGTCAGGAAGCAGACCTAATGGGATGAAAGGTCAAGATATTGGTGCATGGACAGCCTTTATACCAGTGTGATGCCACATAGGAGCTACTCAGTACTGGCAATAGCAGAATTTTATCCCTTATTGCTATTCTGTTATGGAAGACAGTCTACTACAGATGCCCTGGCACCTGAGAGAATAACTTCTAGTAGGAAACAAATAAATTGCTTTTCAAAACTAAGAGACAACACCAACATGAATGAAATGTTATGCTGTACAAATATTTTCACAGCAAAAAATGGGTTTTAGACTTAAGCTGTACCAGAGTTTACATGTTATTTAAAACACACACACACACTTATGGAGTGTTTTTATATGCCAAGCACTGTTTGAAGCATTTTTTTTTACTTCTTAGCAAATTTCTTTCTTGATGAAAGCCCTGAGAGATGGGTCCAATCAATACCTTAGGGCTGGGGTGTTGGACCAGCTCCTAATCAGAGAACACTTATTCAGAAGCCAGTACTTTAGCTCCCGATCACTACCTCTTAGGCTGTCACAGAATAAATAAATACTAAGCACCCATGAACAGGGTGGTAGCTGGCCCATGAACTCAATTTGTGGTTTAGTTTGGCTGTTTGAAATAGGTTTTTAGTAAATCACCAGCTACAGTCTGTATGAATTATAAATTGCATCTAGCTGACTCTCACAAGTATTCAGCTTGTAAAGAAACAAGTGAGAAGTGCTTACACATGCACTTACATAAACCTATCAGCCAAGAGCAAGTGGCTTGCTGAGTAGGCTAAGAGTTTGCTTAACACTGAGAAGCTGCATTTTTCTCATTCTGCATGAAGCACAAAAGATAGCAGTGTACAGTTTTAACATTTGGGCTGATATGGCCTTGGAGAGATGGATTGGTTTTTTAATCAATACCCAAAAGTTTAAATTTTTTGAGCAATATCCAAAACTTTGAATTAAAGAGGTCTAAATAAGGATCATTATTATAATTCAGCCTTTGGGGCTCAGTTCTGGGGTTTGAGAGCAGGGCCCTCATATACAGTTGGCAAGGGTTCTATCCCTGAACTATATCCACAGTCCCTGATATACTTGCAAAATTTAAACTAGGGATGCTGTCTCAAACATTAGCTCAGCTATTATATTAAATCATTAACTTGACTTGAAATTTTAATCAACATTTTAACAAAGTAAGTTTTACACCTGAGTTGCTATTTAATGAAGTCTGCAGGCAAATCTTGCAAAATATTCAAAAATTAGGATGTAAAAATGCACTCAGTACCTGTATGCAGTTAGAAAAATGCATTCCTTCTAAGCAATGATGAGACACTCCACTCACCACGGAGAGCAATAAATAAGCAAAAAGTCAAAGGAATGTGATCTAGATTTTTAATGAAGAATGACAGTCTAAAGGTATTTGAACAGTAACTTACAGAGCAATGGATACAAAATTTTCATTTGTTCTGATACAATTGTAAGAAAAGTGATGTTGCCATTTAGAGAGAAAGAGTAAAATAAAGTAAAGCTCTGAGAATGTTGGAATCAGAATGTTTTGGTCTTGGGTTAGTTGTGTTAAGATGTTGTCATCTGCAGAGCGTTGGAGTGGCAGACAAAGATTGGTGTATGCACATGTGCCTACTTTTATAAACTAGGGCTAGGCACATGTACCAGCGCTACAGATTATGAGGTTCTGTTTGTTTAACAAGACCCACTAAAGAGTTTCATGGACTAAAGTTTAGGTGGTTTTTCTTTTCTTTGTTTTAAAACCATCTTTCTTTTTAAAAACAGAATAGGCTCAAAATTCATTAATGAAACTAATTGTTCTGATAGTGGGATGAGGCAAAATAAGTTTGGGGGGATTTTTAGAAAATAATTTTAGCCACAAAAAAAGATGAGAAGCATAAAACAAGTCTAAAATATCATAATAGATGCCCCCAACTTTCCCCTACTTGTGTGACCTTTACTCACATTTGTATCCTTGAGCCCACAATGCTGGTATTTCAGACTTAAGTTTATAATCTTTTAGCCCTTGCTCAAAACAGGCAATTATTCCCAAATAATTCATCAATCATTGAAAGTTAGGGCTTCAAAGATCACTTAAGTCCAGTTGCCTTCATGTATCATAGATCTGAAACCAGAAGAGTTGAGTCCATACTTCTATTGACATACCAGAATTATATATGATAGAAGAGCTATTATAATTAAAAAGTAGCTAAAATATATGGAAAATTAAGAAGAAATAGCTTGAGTTTTATGTCACTTAAAATAATTCATAAAAGAATGTAGGGGCTGAGGTGTGGCTCAGTGGCCGAATAGCCTATCATGAGTTAGGTCCAATCCCCTAAACTACAAAAAGACAATAGTTTAGAACGATTTAGAATAATTCTAGCACTAAATATTAAAAGAAAATGATGAGCCTGCAGGGGAAATAAGGTGAGGAGTGGGTGAATGTGGGGATCTGGGTGGAGAAGTATGGAGCCAAAGGAAGCAAGTTAAAGAAAACGGAGAAATACTAATTTGAAAATCCATCAATGAACAAATCAATTAAACATGTGATATATAAATATTCATATATGTTTAAAGTATGATATATTCATATATATACAAACATGAATATTATTCAACTTCTAAAAGTAATGAGATTCTGATATATGCTGTCATAGTGATGAAGAATAATGCTGCATGGAATGGAGAGGTAGTAGCTCTATGTTCCTATCAAATTTTACACAAATGTTTAAGTCTTTGCAAACATTAAAAAATGCTAAGTGAACTAATTCAGCTACGAACAAACCAACCCAGTATCATATATTATTCTGCAAGTTCAGGGCTAGTAATATATAATGAGACAGACCCTGGTACAAAAAGAAAGAGGAGGAGGAGGAAGAGAAAAAGCAGGAGGAGGAAGAGGAGGAAGAGGAAGAGAAGGAAGAGGAGAAGGAGAAGGAGGAGAAGGAGGAGGAGAAGGAGGAGGAGAAGGAGGAGGAGGAGAGAAGGAGGAGAAGGAGAAAGAGAAGAAGAGGAAGTTGTTTAAGGTGGCAAGTGTACTATTATGTTCATTTATCACCATTAAAATTTTTTAAGTCATCATTTAATTAGAGTATCTTCTCCAGTTCTCTAATCTTGATGTCTTCATACTCCAATGATCATGAAAACTGGAAAGAATTGATACCATGAAAGAACTGCTTTCAGTTTTCCTGAGGATTTTTCAAGTCACATAAATTTCTGAGTGAAAGTTTTTAGTTGTAACTTTTATTTAGCATCATGAGCAGACTATTTCTGGTAAGTGCACAGTTCTGGTAAACACAGGGAGATATCTGTGCCAAACCCTTTGTGGCAGGCATTAGTTCATTCCTGTTATGGTCTTGAGGACCAGCAGGGCAGAAGAGCCTTCACACCAAGGAGAGAAGAAGGCTGGCCCCTGGGGCTTCTGGGAGTTCCCAACAGGAGAAGGGACACAGGAACTGTGGATCTGTGAGGCCTAAGCTGCCATTTTGGCTTCTGTCTTGCTGGGTAGGCTTACAAAGACTTTGTTCTCACTGGGAAAACATCCATTTATTCCTGTAGAATAAGGAAATAGGATTTCCCTCCCCACATTTCCCAACTTGCTAAAAGGTTTAAGAGAATGATAAATAACTTTAAGGAAAAGAGTTTTAAAACTAGAAGAAGTTACTGTCTTGTTTGAGCTTTGAGAATTTACAAAGGAGTTGTTTAATTTTTCCTTGGTAAAGAGTTTTAAATTCAACACATGAAGATATATTAAATCATCAGTAGTTCTTCTGAATAATCATTTAATTCTTATGAGTATGTTTGGTGTCCAAAACTATGGTAAATGTTAACAGTAAATGTTACTGAAGAGTTATTTAAAATGAACTTTAATGATTCCATGTTTAAACACCCATGTATGCACCTACAAAATATATATCTTCAACATTTCTTGAAATCTAGACCGCATTTCTAAGCTCCCCTCCCCTTCCACAAAGTGGAAAGACCCATTTCTGACAAATGGAAGCATTTTCACACTGTGAGTTATTCTGAGGGGAAAATATGTAGTTTACAATTCCTATCAAATGAAATATGTATTTCCACATGGTGCCAGTTGACCAAGCATGTCCTAGGACATGGTCTGCATTTTTATTAGCCTTTGAGCCCAACAAGGAAATGATGTAGACAAGAACTAGCTGGACCTTTTGGCAGTACTGATCCCCAGCCCCAGCCCCCATTTGCTCAGATAAACATTTTCAAGTAAAGATTGCAAGCATTCTCCCAGTAAAGCACATAACCAACTTATTCCTAGACAAAGATAATATCTGAAAATTATAGAAAACTGGATATACTTTGTCATAGATGAATACATTCTTTTCTGTTATTTTTGCCAGTAGCTAGAAGTAAATATTGGTAAGTGACTTAAAATTGTTATTATCAATAGGTCATTTCCCTGTGGACATTCTCAAATAAACTTCTTTGGAATCAGAAGGTGAACAAATAATGGCAAGAATTAAAATAAGACTCAGTATGGGATCACATCTGTACTGGGTCTGTAGAGAACAGTGGAAGCAGGCTGTAACCATGACAGCTTTCAGGGAAGAGGCTGTCAGTGCAAGTCCAGATGGAGGAGTCTCATGTATTTTAGTCCCAGATCCCTAAGTACTATCTGTGTGAAACTTTGTCATGTCTTATACTTTTAGACCCTTATTTCTCTTGTGAGTAAAAATGTTTAATAATTTAACTTCTGCAGATATAATCATGTAATAAGAACAGTTTACTAAGTATTTCTTGCAAGTCATCCACTGTATTACTTGTTAAATATATGTGACATGGTTTATCATTACAAGTATACGAGGAAGGTCTTATGATTCCCATTTCACAGATATGGAAATCTGGGCTTAGAAAAATAAGGAAGGGGAACCTGAACTCAGGTCTGTTTTCCTCAAGTATAGGTTTGTAAAATTCACATATCCCTGTGTCCTTGTAGTCACTCATTTATATACCAAATATTAATATATCTATGTTTATAGTAGGTAAAAGTATGATAAAATTTAAGTTTTATATTACCAGTGAGTATATAAAAGAAGCATTGTGGGAGATCAGCTAGGTCTAACTTTTCAAAGGACTTACTAAGTTCAGATGAGGATAGATATTCCAAAAGGCAAAAGGGTAAAGGCTTATGACTTGTATAACTCGCATGTGGTATCTGCTGCCAAGAAGAAGAAAAAGAAAAAGAAGGAAGAAGAAGAAGAGGAAGAGGAAGCAGAAGAGGAAAAGGAGGAGGAGGAAGAACACAGAACTATCCAAATAGAAATAGTTTTGACACTGAGATAATAGTGAAATTTAATTGAAGTGGTGTTGTGATATGTATTGAAAATGGAGTATTGAAATAAAAAAATATAAAGCTCTTCATGAAACCATTCTGGCCCCTGACCATTCCCAGTCTAGAATCCATGTACATGATGACCATGTATTGGGGGATCAATTACAGAGCCTCCTTGGAAAACAGAAATTCAATTGCTCTAGTTATCACTGGGTTTGATGATAGAGACATGTTGCCAGACGTTCTATGTGAAATGATTTAATTCAAATTCCCTGGATTTCAAGGATTTACAAACTTCCCTCTAGAGACATTTGTGAAGTAGATGTTAAGAAATGAAAACAATTTGTCTTTGATTGAGTTATTGCTGCTTCAAATCTCTAGGTCCTAAAATGCAAATGAAATTTAATATCTGCTACAGCCTATTCTCACTCGTGACTGGATTATGAACAAGGCAGCACAGCTTGGAGCTGAGGCTGAGATGTAAGCCCATGCAATAAATGCAGAACTTTCAAGGCCTTGGTTCTACTTCTAGAAGGGTAGCAATGTCTGTGTTTGGCATAAGCAGTGATGTTTCTTGTCCACATTAGCCAGGAATAGAGAAATACTCTGTATTTTCCCCAAAGGTTTGAAGATGATCTTCCCCATGCATACATTGCTTCAGTCCACATAATAATCCTTTAATATATATATACAATATGTATACAGAAAGAGAAATGAGAAAGTTACAAGTGGAGTAATTTTATTTTTTTACAGTAAAGTAGGACTATCTGGCCTCAAAGCTCCAAAATCCATGCTTTCTTTGATCAGTGAGTTAATCAGACAGAAGTTGAATTGGACCGGGGCATAAAGAAAACCATTAGAGAGCAGTACCCAGGGAGAGGAAATTAGAGGAGAAGATGTGGCAGAGACACGTGGAAAGGCTAAGAAGAAAGGAAAAGAACTTGCAGAGCCTGCCAGGGCTACAGTCCAAGTGGATAATCCCAGGCCTGGTAGCAATTAGAAGTGACCCATTTGGCAGTCCCTACTCCTCAGAAGAGGGTTTATTGCCATACTCTTCTCTGCAAAGCTTGTTTTCCACCACCTTTCCTGGCCATCGCTAAGATCTTTTCAAACACCATCTTCTCAAATGATTCATGAGCAAAATTCTTCAGTTAACAGTCTAGCTCAAATAAGTTTTTCAGAGACTGGGTGTCAATTAAGTACATAGCAAAAAAGGTTAGGGACGACCCCTTACAACTCACCCAAAACTGACAGAGGGAGTAGGTAGATGCTACCTATTAAAGCAGGGGAAAAGGACATTCAGATTTGTTGTAAACACTGACAGTGATGGCACTTGGGAAATCTCAAAGAACAGAGCTATTACATATGTGCATAATACTGAGATGAAGTTTAGTTTGGTGACTTGGATGCCTGTGTTGAATGAATAAAGATGACGACTAAGAATATAAAATGCCTCTCAAGAGTTTAGATTTCATTATAAAGAGCAGATGTGCAATTATGCTGGTTCAGCAATTATGTTCGGAACTTAATGATGCTATCTGGTCACACTTTTTATAAATATACATATATATATGTATATTTATACATACAAGGGTACCAAGGATTTGAACTCAAGGCCTTGCAATTGCTAGGAAAGAGCACTACCATTTGAGCCACATCCCCAGCACTTTCATGTTTTATTACTAGATAGGGTCTCATTTTGGGGTCTACGGCTAACCACAGGTTGTGATTCTTTTACCTATGCCCCCTACCATATTTCCATAAATTTTAATGTAAATTACAGTTAAAACCAAGAAATAAAATATTGCATCCTTGTCAAGTAATATACCTCAATAAGAGGTCTATTTGGGGAAGATATATGAGATTTGTCCTTAAATTATGGTGCCTGACATTACTATAAAGAAGAAATTCTTTTCAGATATTATTTTATTGTTTCAAAGACATAATATGCATGTAGTTTAAGAAATGAAATTAAGACCTTTCAGGAAAATCAGCAGTTGTGCTCCTGGTCTCTTCCTTTGTCCTTATTTTTCTTCTCTTTTCTTTCTTTCTTTTTTTTTTTCTTTTGTTTTTTGTTGGTTGTAGGGCTTGAACTTGAGCTTGGGCACTGTCCCTCAGGTCTTCAGCTCAAGGCTAGCACTCTACCACTTGAGCCACAGCACCACTTCTGGTTTTCTGGTGGTTAATTGGTCATGGCCTTTCCTTCCTGGGCTGGCTTTGAACCTTGATCTTCAGATCTCAGCCTCCTGAGTAGCTAGGATTATATGTGTGAGTCACTGGCACCTGGCTAACTTTTCTTGATCTCTAAAGACAGTAACATCCACCCCTCACAACTGTATCTTTTGATGCTTACTTCTACATCTCCATATATCATGTATGTAGCGCAAGCTATTAAAAAAATGTAGTTTACCTTTACAGATTTCCTTGAACCTAATGAATAGGATCACTACACAAATACATACTTATTTTCTCCAAGTTGGTTTATAAGTTTAATAAGATCACTACTTTGTTTTTTGTGGGGGGGTCAAGGAGGTCTGGTCCTAGGGCTTGAACTCAAGGTTTCAACACTGCCCCTGAGCAAAGCTAGAGCGCTACCACTTGACCCATAGCTCCACTTTCAGAATTTTAGTGGTTTATTGGAGATAAAAGTCTTATGGATTTTCCTGCCCTAGCTGGCACCGATATCCTGATTTTCCTGCCCTAGCTGGCACTCAGATATCAGCCTCCTGAGTAGGTAGGATTACAGGTGTGAGCCACCAGTGCTAGACAAGATTAGTACTTCTTATTGACATTGTTGTGACTAAGTAAATGGCATTACAAGTAATTCATTCAATACATTATTTTTCTTCTTGTGCACAATTATATTTTCTCATAATAATTATGTCATATTTGTATTACTGTTTTCTTAGTTTTTTATAATTACATATTGTTGGTTGATTCCCTAAACTTCCCACCAATCTTCTAAATACACCTTAAAAAGTAATTTATTGTTATTATAAAGGTGATGTACAGAGGCGTTACAGTTACATAAATCAGGTAAAGGGTATATTTCTTTTTGGACAATGTCAGCCCTTCCCTTGTTCTCTCCCAGTTTTTCTCTCCCATCCCCACCCACAAGTTGCATAGTTTATTTTCCACATGGTGTCTGGTGAGTATCATTGCTGCATTTATTCATCCTTTGTCCCTCATTTCTGTTTTCCCCTTTCCTCTCTCAAAGACATATAAACAAACAAGACAAAAGAAAACAAAACAGCAACCAAGAAAAGAATTATCTAAATATCATTTTTAAAAAATTCAACCTGTGAGGTATTCAACGTGCTTTAGTTTCATTTTCTTGGAGAAATTCTCCTAGAGGTTTCTCAGGAACCTCTTCCACTCATCTCAGAAGTTAATTACCTGAGTTTTTCTTTTTTTGAAAAAATAGTAGCACATCTGATTAACAAAAGTGTGACATGAGAGAGCTCAATGCTTTTCGAGGAGGAAGAATTGAGTTTAATTAAAGGCTTTTCTGCTTATTAGAGTTATAACGTTGAACAAGAAATTCAATTACACTTTTGTTTTCTTGTCTGTCAGTGACAAATAACATAGAATATGCAAAATAATTAAGTTAAACAAGATGATGAATAAAATCACTTCACTCACAATGTGCAGAATTAAGGAGCAGAATTATACATGAACTAAAACTGAGTTATATAGGTAGTAATTTTCAGCCTTTCTTATACTTGGTACCCATAAAATATTTGTGCAGTTAAGGAATGTCTTTACTTAATAAAATATTCAGAAAACAGTAAGGCATATAGGTATTTAATAAATGCTTCATGAATCTTAAAACAGGCAAAACATCAAAATTATCTTGTGCTCAAATATTCCTTTCTCATCCTTTTACTTTCTGTACTGTAACAGAAGAGTATATTAATTTTTTAACTATGGATATATATATATATATATATATATATATATATATATATATTGCCAGTCCTGGAGTTGAACTCAGGGCCTGGGCACTGTCCCTGAGCTTCTTTTGCTCAAGACTAGCTCTCTAGCTCTTGAGCCACAGCGCCACTTCCAGCTTTTTCTGAGTAGTTTATTGGAGATAAGAGTCTTAAGGAGTTTTCTGCTGTGGCTGGCTTCAAACCATGATCCTCAGATCTCAGCCTCCTGAGTATTTAGGATTATAGGCACTAGCCACCAGCATTTGGCTGTGAAGTTTTTTTGTTTTGTTTTGTTTTGTTTGTTTGTTTTTGTCAGTTGTGGGGCCTGAATTCTGTGCCTGGGCACTGTCCCTCAGCTCTTCAGATTAAGGCTAGCACTCTACCACTTGAGCCACAGCACCACTTGCGGCTTTTTCTGCTTATGTGGTGATGAGGAATCGAACTCAGGGCTTCATGCAGGCAAGACAAGTACTCTACCACAGAGCCACCTTCCCAGCCCTAGCTGTAAGATTTAAAGAAATAAAGTTTTGCCTCATCAGTTCTTTTCTAGAACTTAGGGTATCCTTTTAATTAGATTCCTTAGTTCCTACCATTTTCTATGCAGCAGGCAGAGTGGGCTTTAAAGACACACACACACACACACACACACACACACACACACACACACACACACACACACACACACACACACACACACACACACACACACACACACACACACACACACACACACACACACACACACCATACTAAAACAATGGTTTCCCATTTTTCCTGGGAAAACTCGTCAGAAGAAACCAAATTCTTGGAAGACTCCAGTCTCATCTCCAACCCTATTTTTCTTCCACTCATCCTCCCTTCTCTTAGGGTTCTGCCAGATTGGTTTTACCATCATTGGAATTGTCCAAACTGTAGACTTTATACTTGTTTTGCTCTCTGGAATATCTAACTGTCTAAAAAGCACCTCTCCTGGGAACTCAAGTATGACTTCAGAAACCAGGCAACATCCTCACTGGTCTCTTGCTAAGAATCAAGTATCTTTCCTTTGTAACTCTTATCTCAGCTGAAGTTAAGTAACTAATGTACTTACTTAAAACTTTACTTCTACTCCTAAGTGCAAGCTCTGTGACAGCAGAGACATGGTCTGTTTTCCTTTTTCCGTTTGTTCATTGCTTGTGTTTTTTCCCCCTGGTTAGCCACAATGCTTTACATAAGTACATATCTGTTGAAAAATGCATTAATTAATGATATTATTGAAATAAAACAGATGGCATTTTAAAATATAACTTTAGGAGCTCCTCCTCCTTTTTTTCCCTCTTCCTCCTCCTCTTCTTCTTTCTCTTCCCACTCCTCCTCCGCCTCCTCCTTCTTCTCCTCCTCTCAGATTCCCAGGGCAGATGTCAGGAAAGGTGCATAAGAACTGAGCAGTTTATTTACTCACTGGGATCCAAGAAGGAACTTGAGTTCACATAGCACAAAGAGATTAATGAAGAGCAGTCTAGCAGAATTTATGACCCTTTCATATCATAGGTTTTTAGGAAAATGAAAGCCTTTGGGGCATACAGTGGATGCAATTGTCTTACTTGGAATTATTAGAAACATACTGTCACCAGGTAGCAATGTCAGCTGTAAGCTTACAAATGGGTATTGGTGGTACACCAAATATTAATATTTTTCTTTAATGTTATTCTTTGTCATATTTTAATCAAAGTAATTATCTAGAAATTTCATTTAATCTTCACATAAGCTATATAAGTAGTGTTCTAATTTTATTTTTGTTCAGATGAGAAAATCAAGGTACAGACATATTAAGTTTCCCAAAGTATATAGCCAATTCAACTTAGAATCTGAATTTTAGTCCCCATATAGTACTTCTTCCAAAGAATTCTGGAATGCTAATACATAAATATTATTACTCATGTATACCCTGAAATCAATGAGCTTTTCTCCATTTTCTTATTTAAATAAAAAAAAAGAGCAATAAGACTGGCTTTGTGGACTTTTACTTAATGTAAACATTGAAAATAGAGTTTAGCACATAATCACCCTTGCCAAGGAAATATGAACTCTGTCTGGACAAAGTTAAGGATGAAATGCACTGCATTTCATTAGGGTCATGTCACTGTATGCCAGTATGGCTTCAATCTTGTGATCCTTTTGTGTCAGCCTCCTGAATGCTGGAATTGTAAGCTACATATAACACAGATCTTAAGATCCAATGCAAGTAAAACAACTGTAGTCAGAACTCAATTTTTTTACCTACTGAAAGTTTTATTCTTTTTTAAACCCATTCATCTCTTTTAATAGCACATATTAATCATCCAGACGGGTTTCGTTATGACATCTCCATACATATGCATAATGTACTTTAAACAAATTTACTCTCTTTTATCACCTCTCCATTTAAAACAAATTTAATGGGTTTGTTGTATGAAAACTCTTATTTGTAAAGAGATTCTAAAAACAAGTAATTGGATTTGAGTTTTATTAAATTCATAAAGTGATTCTTTTTAAAACTCTTTTTGTGATGCCAAAGATCAAACCCAGTGCCTTGTACAGACTAGGCAAGTTCTCTAGTACACCTCTATTTCAAGTACATTAAATTTAAAAAAAATTGTCTGTTTATTAACATACTACCATCACCTCCCTTAAGTACTATTTCTCTAATTAGTCCTTAAGTAATTTATAAATATGTCATTTGTAATATCAATGTAGGGGCTAAAAGAATGTTTCAAGTAGTGTTTGCCTAGCAAATATTAGGCCTTGAGTTCAATTCCCAGTACTGCTAAATAAAATAAATAAAAAACAAATATACTTTTCTCTCAATTATTATTGTCATTATTAAAGTGTTATACAATGGGGTTACCATTTTGTAAGTCAGGTAATAAATACATTTCTTTTTTTAGACAATGTCACCCCTTCCTTTGCTTTTCCCCAGTTCCTGCAAATATTTTGAGGTGATGTCAGGAATGTCAACATATGCTCTGATTTCTTACCTGCACATTTTCTCAACAGAAAAATCTGTGATTGCTCAACCAATATTTGTTTTTGAAAAGGTGGAACAGACTTTTAAGGTAAGAATGAATTCCCTTTTCTTTGACTTTATTCTGACCAAGAAAATTCTATTTCAAGAAGCTAGCTAGTGATTCCAAAACATTTCTTCTGTATAGATTTATCCTTTGATTTTAAGTAACTGAGCAGTGTTGCTGGGAACTCATGTAGGTGAGATATGTAGACAGCAGTTTGGTTGAAATGGGATGATATAGATAACACACTGATTTTTACTAAAATAATATGCTTATGGGGACTGATCTAAAAAGGGGAAGAAACTGCAAGAGATTAAGGAGGCTGGTTTCTCATGAGTTCACTCCCCCCTTCCCCCCATGACCTGATCTAGATAGAAGTGAATCTAAAATAAACTCTAGACAGCAATGTTTGTTCAATGGGACTGATAGACATTACATTTTTTGAGCATCATCCTGAGACCACTTGCTGTGAAAGATAATAAGATGACTAGCATTGTTACTTTAACTTATTGTTATTCCTTGGTATTTATTCTTATTATACAGCTCTTTTACCTGTAGAATAAGATAGTCCTGATAATCCACAAAGAAGCCAAAAGAAATACTAAACCTCCAAGCATTTTTTTTTTTAAAAAAGCAGATTCTTACAACAGATCAACCACTTGAGAGTCTTTAGAGTGGGTGCCTCAAAACTCTGTTTTATAGACATCTTCCTATAAATGACTCTGTAGTCCTTGACATATAAAATGGTTGAGCAAAATTTGACTTTCTGTGGATTACATCCCCAGTGAACTGCTTTGTGCAGTTGGGACAAACAGTCTTAGCTTCTAAGAATTCCTTTAAACAGTGACAGTCTGGAACTCTGATGCAATCAAATACTCAGCTCTCACTGGCTGCTTTGTGTCCTTTCAGAGACCCGCAGAAGACATCCTGCGTGAAGCGACAGAACGTGGTAATGATTCACAATCTGTATTGCAAAATCAATCTTTATACAAAGAAAACAAGCAGGTGCCAGCATTTGGGCATGCACATAGACTGTAAAACGATGTTTTCCTTTTTTCTTAATTAAAAAAATATGTGTAAATGGGCATTTGTTTTGAAAGATGACAAGTAGATCACTGAGAACACTGATGAGAGTAATTACAAGTCTGTGATTCACCACTGCCTGTCCTTAGCCTTCCCCGAAATTCTCCGTAGAACCTCAGGCTGCATGTACAATTTCTGTTGAGGTTTCTCCTTTCTACTTATTTGATACTAATATGATATGCTGATAGGTTTATAATTGCGAGTAGATTTAAAACTGGGCTTTATGAATTAACATAGTATCAAATGATGTCCTATGTTTGTCCTTCTATATAATGGCCTGAGGACAAGCATAACAAATAACCCTTTCTATTAAATTTCTTGCAGAATGCAATGGTTTCTCAAGAAAACGTGTAAGGTCTTCATCTTTTACTCTGTATACTGTAGATTCTCAATCCCAAGGAGGTAAGTGTAGACTATGATTGTTCTGAATATAAAATTTCTAAGATGCCTTCAAAGTAGCTTTTTAAAAATTAACCATCTATTCATTAAATGGTGCCTATATTTGAAGAGGAACTGTGTCATACACTGAATCTTGAGCCCATCAGTAACTTAATTTCCTGCCACTTACATCAAAGCACTCCAATGATTTCCTTCTTATTGGGTCATGTTGACTTTGGGCCTTGTAATTTGGCAGTTTATATATGCATCTGCCTCTTCTACTATGAGCTTACTGATGTCATCTTCTAGACTGAAAGAGTGTTTTATACATGGTCTGCACTCAAAAAAAGTATTTGCTTAATTTGGATGGAAAGGGAATTAATTTCTAATCCTTCACCAGCATTATTCTTTTTTAAAACTTTATTTTATTTGATAAAAGTACAAAGGTTTTTCTAAGTTGTTGAGCTAAAAGCTTTGTTGAGCTAAAAGCTTTCCCCAAACAGCAAAAATCCCTACCAAAACACCTTAATAACTGGAGTTTGCAATCTGCTTTCAGTGTCAACCTTGTTTCAGAAGCGCCTGAGATCCTCATCCTTCACTGACCTTCCGACCTTCCCACCTTCCGGGCCAGGTAACAAAGAGCACTCATATTAACCATCAGCTTTCCTTCTCAGCTGGTCTAAAAGGATAGTATTTTAGCAACAAACCAAATACAGGCCTTAGCAAAATATACAAGAATCA
The DNA here is from genome assembly GCF_024711535.1 of Dipodomys merriami. Taxonomy (NCBI): domain Eukaryota; kingdom Metazoa; phylum Chordata; class Mammalia; order Rodentia; family Heteromyidae; genus Dipodomys; species Dipodomys merriami. The sequence continues at coordinate 3,882,960 of NW_027204493.1, read as the reverse complement.
TATCGTGTGACTTGTATGAATACTAACCTCACAAATTCACTTACATGAATATTTATTTTTGGTAGAAAATTTGACTTGGATGGTTTAGTTTTTAGGGCTTCATGTTGATGATAGCATTACCTAAGAGCAGCCTTATAAAATAAAAGCAACTTCCAGTATTATCCACATCCCTAGAGTACTCCAAACATTTAGAGTCATATTCTAATGTTCTGAATGTCCGTCCATGAGAGATTTTCGATAATTAAAACATTACTTCTCTTTACCTAAAATTTTAAATGCCTTGCTGAGTAAGACTACTGTATCATAAAATAATCTGAAATGATTTGTGCTTTCTCTACATTAAAGTGATGGTTTCTATTCTTGTATATTTTTAGTTCTGGTGAAGACAAACTCCCTTTTCCTGTTTAGTTTGCTGCTAAAGTAACTTTTAAAAATATAAAGCATTTGCTTCTTTTTAACTGGTTCCTCTGTAAATAGGAATTAAAGAGTTTTCAAATGAATAAATCAATATTCTCATTAATAACTGAGCATCTTTAAGCCACAGAAACCAACAGAACCCTTTTAAACCCAGCTGACATATTACAGACATTAAGAGAAATGGCCTAATGCCAAAGGCAAAGGGTTCTGTCCTACTACACTGTACATAAAGCAAAGCAATAGCTTTTAATGTTACATATGTATATATATATATGTATGTATATTTATAACATTATTTCAATTCACTTTAATTCATTTTTAAAAAATCAAACCCACACCAAGAAAGGACACTGGTATCAGTATCCATTCTATTTTATGTTGTAAAGAATGTTAATGGTGTTGGAAATGAAAAAAAAAAAGTACAATTGACACGGTCCATTCATTGTTGATTTTCAAAAATAAAGATAGTAATCACTAAATTTGAGTTGAGAAGCAACTTTTTAGGTAATGCTATTTTGCAGGACATTTTGAAAAAGTAATTCTTATTCTCATATCATCTCTATTATTCAAGTAAGAGACTCCCAACTTTTGAAATGTATAGAAATTCTACACTTGTAGCAACTGCCAGTCTTACACCATCAGTGTATTTATAGAAAATATCCTGGCACAGTGGGCATATTTACTTCTCCCGTCAGATATGCTAATGAAAGCCTGGGGATTGAGGGCAGACTTTACTGACAGTTTTAGAACATCATGTAAGTTATACATTAGAGCACACACAGGCTTTGTTCAGATTTTATGATCTGTAGACTTTTTCACAGAAAAACTATGCCATGACTGCAAAGAAGACTGCCTTTTCTGTTAGTGGCCTACTTCTCATTTAGATTTCTGAGAATATGTAGCAAAACCCATTTGGCAAGCCCATGTTGAGCAGAACCAATCCTCTAATGAGCATGAAGTACTACAGTTAGTGGCAATAGTGACATCTACTGGTGTATTCTGAACAGGACTTAAAAATCCCAACAGTGTAGAAATTAACATGACTTAAATTTTATAAAATACATTTTTTCTTACAGTGAGAAAAAACAATGTCTTCATGACATCAACTCTTGTGCAAGGGAATGTTGGTATGAGGAGTACAGAACAAGGTGGGTACTTGGTATTTCAAGAATCGCAGAGCACTTACATTTAACCAGGTAGATTTTCAATATGCATATATATGGGAGAGCATATGTAGAGGTAGAACAGAATGACAAAACATGAAGCATAAAAATATTTGGCAAGCAGGGGGAGAAAGGGAAGGGATGGGAAGGGGAAACAAAGGAGGAGGCTACAATGCTTGATAAGAAATGTACTCATCATCTTGCCCATGTAATTGTAACCACTCTGTACAGTATTTTCACAATTAAAAAATATATATTTGGCAAAACTGGGCGCTGGTGGCTCATACCTGTAATCCTAGCTCCTCAGGAGGCTGAGATCTGAGAATTGTGGTTCAAAGCCAGCCTGGGGCAGGAAAGTCTGTGAGACTCTTAATCTCCAATTAACCAACAGAAAACTGGAAGTGACACTGTCACTCAAGTGGTAGAGTGCTTACCTTGAGCTGAAGAGCTGAAGGATATTGTCCAGGCCCAGAGTTCAAGCCCCATGACATAAATAAATAAATAAATAAATAAATAAACAAACAAACAGATAAATAAATAAATGGCAAGTTAGATCCCAATGACAATAGGAATATTGATTAGGCTAAAGGTAGGCAGGAAATGAGTAGAAAACATTTGTTTTTCACCAGCTATTTGGCTTTGATTAGCCTCTCATTTAATTATGCTGTGAGAACATAGAAAATAAGTCAATTGATCTGTATGCCAACAATGAGAAAAGTGTGGCTGAAATTAGGAAAGCAACTCCATTTGTAATAGCCCCACAAAAAATAAAATACCTAGGAATTAACTTAACTAAAGAAGTGAAGGACCTCTATGATGAAAACTTTAAAATCTTAAAAAAAGGAAATCAACACAGAACTTAAAAAATGGCAAAACCTCCCATGCTCCTGGATTGGAAAGAATAACATCGTGAAAATGGCAATACTTCCCAAGGCTATCTACAAATTCAACGCAATACCTATCAAAATTCCAACCTCATTCTTCAAGGAAATAGAAGAGGCAATCCAAAAATTCATATGGAACAATAAAAGACCCCGAATAGCAAAAACGCTCCTCAACGGAAAGAACACTGCTGGAGGAATATCAATACCAAATTTCAAACTCTACTATAAAGCCATAGTAATCAAAACAGCTTGGTATTGGCATAAGAACAGACCTCAGGACCAATGGAATAGAATTGAAAACCCAGAAATGAACCTACAGACCTATAGCCATCTAATCTTCGATAAGGGAGCTAAAACAATAGAATGGAAGAAAGACAGCCTCTTCAGTAAATGGTGCTGGCAAAATTGGTTAACTACATGTAGAAAACTAAAGCTAGATCCTTATATATCACCCTGCACCAGAATCAACTCCAAATGGATCAAAGACCTTGCTTGAAGTCAAAGCAGACACTCTGAAAACATTACAGGATGGAATAGGAGAAACCCTAGGTCTCCTTGGCTCAGGCCGAAATTTTTTGAATAGAGACCCGGAAACACAACAAATCAAAGAAAGGTTGGACAAATGGGATTGCATAAAGTTGCAGAGCTTCTGCAGGGCAAATGACATAGCTAGCAAGATCAATAGAAAGCCCACGGATTGGGAGAAGATCTTTACTAGCCATACAATGGACAAGGGTCTCATATCTAAAATATACTTGGAACTCAAAAAATTAAACCCCCCAACAACAAATCCTCAAAGAAACAACTGCCCAATAAATAAGTGGGCGAAGGACTTAAAGAGAAACTTCTCTGAAGAAGAAAGAAGGATGGCCAATAGACACATGAAGAAATGTTCAACATCCCTAGCCATAAAAGAAATGCAAATCAAAACAACATTGAGATATCACCTCACCCCAGTTAGAACGGCAAAAATCAAGAACTCTAACAACAACAGATGCTGGAGGGGATGTGGACAGAAAGGAACCTTACTTCATTGTTGGTGGGAGTGTAAACTTGTTCAACCACTTGGAAAGCAGTATGGAGGTTCCTCAAAAGACTTCACATAGAACTCCCCTATGACCCAGCAATCCCACTTTGGGGCATTTACCCAAATGTCTACAAACAAGACCACACTAAAGCTACCAGCACAACTATGTTTATTGCAGCATTATTAACCATAGCGAAGATATGGAACCAACCTAGATGCCCCTCAGTAGATGAATGGATCAAGAAAATGTGGTATATATACACAATGGAATTCTATGCCTCCATCAGAAAGAATGACATTGCCCAGTTTGTTAGGAAATGGAAAAACTTGGAAAAAATTATATTAAGTGAAGTAAGCCAGGCCCAAAGAAACATAGGTCCCATGGTTTCCCTTATTTGTAATATCTAGTATATGTATGAGTCAAGCGGAAAAGGTCAGATAATGTGATGTCAGGAAAATGAACCCTTAGATATGTATTTTAATGTTTTTTTCTTTCATGCATGTGTTTCTAACGCATTTATAAGATTATCTCTTTGTTGCTTTGTATGTCCCTCCCCCACAGTATAACCCCTGCTTTCACTATATTTGATGTCAGTATAACTTGTGGAGGAGATGGGGAAAAACCAGTTGTTTAAGGATACAGGTGGACCTGTTGCAACAATGAGAAATACAAGTTGTCATGTCCAAAACGAGCTTTACAACGTCGGTGCGGTGGGGGGGGGGAGAGGGGGAAGGAGAAAGATTGGGATTGGGGGGGAGGCTGGGAAGGGATGTGAAGGGTAAACAAAGGAGGAGGCTGCAATGCTTGGTAAGAAATGTACGCATTATCCTGCCCATGTAATTGTAACCCCTCTGTACAGTATGTTCACAAATAAAATAAGAAAAAACAAAACAAAACAAAACAAAAAACCCTATCAGAGCAAATAGGGGAAAAAGTATTCATGTAATAAGTAATCTATTTACAACCCAGTGTTTATATTTATTTTTCTAAATTAGTAATTGTAACATTAAAAATAAATTCTATGAAAAAAATCCCCCCCAAAAAAAGAAAATAAGTCAATTGAAAAATAGGGTGAGAGGAGTATTTCATTAAAATACATAGATCTTTTAATTCTATTTTTAAGGTCCTGTGAAACATCCCGAACCGGTTCTAAGGCCTGCTATTCTGCAACCACCTCCAGCTCAAAGCTGTGAGAAGATACAACAAATATTTGAGCATAATGTGTTAGAATCCAGCAAAATTAAAGAAAAAGCAAAACAAAACACAAAGGTAAGAAACCCCTGTATGGCAGGATTTCTGTAGGTTATTTGAGGCTGCCCACATCCAGTAATAGAGGTGACTTGAAGCTTGTTTTGTTGCAGAAGATGCAGCCAGGCTTGAGGGACATCTAAAATACACAACAAAGGCTCTTGGTGATTTGATTAAACTTGTCCTCTTAAACTTGTTCCTAATACAAATCTTGTGCTTGCTCCTGATGGGAAAGCTCTGTATCCAGCAGAGGAAATCTCTAGGTCATATTCCAGCACACTGACCCTCATACTGAATCTAATGTGGTCATGAAGCAGGTGCAGGCTGGGATTAGCAATCAAAAAAGGGATGGAATTTCAGTGTCCTTAGCTAAGTAACATAATGGGGCTTTGCTAAGTTTAGGTCACACCAGGGATCCACTCCAGACCCATCTTCATGGATAGCAGAAACAAAAGAATTCAACATTCAGTGTCTTGGAAGGGCTGAGCTGCTTCCTGAGACAGATAAGAATATTCTTCCAACAATTGAAGTGTCTGAGTCTGTCACTGTAAGCTTTGCTGGAGATGCTCATTTTGCTCAGGTTATACAGATATGGACTGTGGGTTATTCTTTGGCTAGGGATGTAGCCATAGAATGGGTAGATGTAGGCATAGAAGAATGGGACAAAGGTAAGTAGGTGGAATTTGACACCATTAGCCATTTACTCCCAACTGTACTACTAAGGTTGGTAACTTGGGTTTGTGCTGTTTTGTATGCCCATTGATAGAAGGCCAGAAACAGGAAGTGAAAAACATAGCAGCCAGCATGACTCAGTGGGGAAAAAATCATAATGGAATCAATCCTGCCTCAGTTACTACTTCTGTTTATCCAAAAAAGCACCCAACATTTTCTTTAGTAGTGAGAGGTAAATTTGGTCAGCATGGGGCTGGAAATGTGGCTTAGTGGTAATGTGCTTGCCTAGCATGCATGAGGCTCTGGGTTTGATTCCTCAGTACCACATAAGAAAAAAAAATCGTCAGCATTTGCCAGTGTATTAATGCTTCCAGGTCATTTTCTTTGTATGATATGGTTTGTGGAAGCTGTTATGAATTCTGAAACTAATTCCACCAATTATGCATGGCCTCTGAGAAAACATGGTTCAAAGTAAAACATCCTTTTAATTTTTGTTTAATTTTAAAAGTTGCCATTAAATTACAATGTAGTAATCATCAGTATGTTACATGTAGACATTTTGAAGTGTATGTTATTCAATTTGTCTTCGATAGGTAAGAAGTATGACTAGTTAACTAATTTCTTTTTTAAAATATTGTTATTATGCTTAAGTAATTGCACAAAGGAGTTGCATTCAACAAAGCAGTGAGTGGATACGGTGCGGCGCAATGCCCCTTCATCATTCTCACCTGTGCTTCCCAAACTATGCCTCCCTTCACTTTTCTTCATTTTGTGGGATGCACATTGAATTTGGTACTGATTCTCCCCTCTTTTCTCTTCATTTGTCTACACCCCCTTCCTTCTCTTCCTCCTTCTCCTCCTCCTTCTCCTCCTCCTTTCCTTCTCCTCTTCCTCCTCTTTCTTTTATTTTTTTTGTGGGGGGGTGAGCTATGACTTCAATTTTTAAGGAATTACAATTTGCATTCTCCCCTGAATCTACTATATTTCAATTAATGCATTTGTGTACACTTCCATGCCATTCAAAGTATTTACTTATATATTTATAGTTGCAGTGTCCACATATGAGAGAAAAAATGTAACCTTTGTCTTTCTAGGCCTGACTTTCCTCACTTAACATAAATTTTTTCTGGGCCCTTCCACTTCTTTGTGAATGAAACAATATCAGTCTTTCTGATGGATGAGTAGAATTTCATTGTGTATATATATACCATATTTTCTTGATCCATTTATCCACTGAAGGGTACCTAGGCTGATTAATGGCTATAGTGAACAGTGCTGAATAGCTAACTGATTTTTAAATATTATATGGTATATGGTATTAGGTTTGGGAACAATATGTACTCAAAAGATAGATGAATCTCTTGATTTTATATCATGACATGAAAAGCAGGTCAATACTTTTTTTGATGTGATCTTTATAAATCATTGTATTGTATTTGAAAAACAAAATTGATTTATTATCATATTTTCTACATAAACTATAGAACAAAGAAGAAAATTTCAAGCTCTAGTCTGCAAATATTTCTTCTTAAGTACTTTGTAACATTTCTTCTTGAGTAATTTAAAAGAGTAGATATTTTCCCCAGTTACTAAAAGTCCAATTAGATATGCCTGGCCATTACTGAATTTTCTGTTTTATGATGTTTAAAGACAAAATATCTACAAAATATCATGTAAAAGTTTTGAATAAATGAATAAAATGCAGAAATCTGATAAAATTATCTGTAGGAAAACTTTAGAATAATTTTATATTTCTTATTAGCTTGGATATGAAAAATCAGAAAAATTGCTGTTCATTTCTATGTATAAATAATATATGTCTAAAACTATTTTAAGCAACATAAAAGTAAAAACTACTATTGATAGTGGGTATTCTGACTGGAGTGAGATGGAATTGGAATCTCAAGGCTGTTAGATTTTCATTCCCATTAAGGCCAGGGAAGTAGAGTACTTCTCTAAGAATGTATTGATCTTTTTCTTAAACTTTTTCTGAGAGTTGTCTATTTGTTCCTTTACCTATTTATAAATTGGGTTATTGATTTTCAGGGGTTTTGCTTTTTGACCTCCTTATATATTGGTTATTAGGTCCTTGTCAGATGTATAGCTGGCAAAGATCTCCCAGAGATTTCTGAATATTGTGAAGAAGTGTTCAGTCTCTATAGTCAGACAGATCTGTGTTCAACTTCATCTCCATTTGTTATACGTGACTTGGACAAGCAATTTAAGTTCTTGAGCTTCTTCATCTCTGAAACATAGATAGTAGAAATACGGAGTATGTAGAGTTGGTGTGAGGAGGAAATAATACAATGTACTTAAAGGGCTCAGGGCAATACTTTAACACAGTAAACTTTCAATGTATTTATCTGTAACGATTTCCTAGTCAGGTACTCCTATAGTAAGACAGTTCTAATGAACCTTATAATGAATATAATTTTCTTTCAGAACTCTGAAGAGGACTCAAGTCTATTAAGTAAAAATTTACCAAGTACCAGAATTTCAGTCCAGTTGTCTACTGGCCAGCATTTTTTAGGTACAACCTCAATAAGGTAAGTTCATATAGACTATCTATATTCTATTCATATAGAATATCTGTTATTGGAAATTTTTGAGGCTAGAGCAGCTTAAGTCATGTATTTTTTCAGATTTTGGAATATTTTAATGTATATATAACATATCTTGGAGATGAGAACCAAGCCTAAGCACAAAATTCATCTGTATTGTGTGTGTGACACACATACTCCAAAGGCAATTTAATACAATATTTTAAATAACTGTTCTTTTTTACTTGGACCCATCACATGAAATCATAAATCTTCTAATTGTAATGTCAGTGCTCAAAATCTCCATATTTTAGAGAATTTGAGATTTCATATTTTGGGGATTAGGGACACTCAATGTTATGAGCTAACAAAAGTGTCTTCCTTTCATTTTGTCTTTATCATCACAACCATTTACACTGTGTGAATCAATTGCCAAGATTCCTATTTCAGAGGACATTTTATAAGAACAAAAGCTTAAAGTGCTTTTCAAAAATCCTTCTTATTTTTTATTTTAATTAATTAATTTATTTATTTATTTATTCATTGCCATTCCTGGGACTTGAACTCTGGGGCCCGGGTGCTGTCCCTGAGCTTCTTTTGCTCAAGGCTAGCATTCTACCACTTGAGCCACAGTGCACTTCTGGCTTTTCTATGATTAACTGGACATAAGAGTCTCACAGATTTTCCTGCCTGGGCTGGCTTTGAGCCATGATCCTCAGATCTCAGCCTCCTGAGGTGCTAGGATTACAGGCATGCACTACCACCACCTGGCCCCCTGTTGCTCAAATAGTTTGTGTGTGTGTGTGTGTGTGTGTGTGTGTGTGTGTGTGTGTGTGTGCTTGAGAGAGAGAGTAGTAAGGGTGAACTCAGAGCCTTATGCTTGCTAAGCAGGTGTTCCACAGTTTCAGGTATTTCTCCAATCCTTTTCTTATGGTTATTTTTTATATCCTGGATTTGCTTTTTGGCTCAGTTGGGCCTGAACTATGATACTCTGAATTCATTTGTACAGTAGCCCAAATAATAGGTACACACTACTTTTTCTGTTGTGATAGAATCTTACGATCTTTTGTCCTGGGCTTGTCTGGAACACAGTCTTCCTAATTTCAGCCTTTTGTGTAGCTAGGGTAATAGATGTGCACCATCATACACTGTTGGTCAAAATGGGGACTTGTGAAAGTTTTTGTTCAGGTTGACATTGAATGATAATCCTCACAATCTCTGCTTCCTGGGTAGCTAAGATTACATGCATAAGCCATGGTTTCTGGCTGATTAAATTTTTATTTGTTAAGAATTAATTATCTGGTTATTAGTTTTTCCCTTTCATTGACATTTCCCTTTCTTTCTAATTAATGTTGGTATTGTCTGTTATTTGTTGGCATAATTTGTATAGAGAAAAAGGAAAATTAAACATTGATATTTCTTAGCACTGCTGGCAACAAACTAAATCTTTCTGTGGACAAATATACCTGAATAGGTATATTGCTACATAGTATCATTTGCTTACTCTGCACAGTGGGGAATCAACGGGGACTCCTGAACACATTGGCCTACAAAGATGCTCTTGAGGGGTATTTTCCATGCAAAAAACCTTTAACGTATAAAATCCTGGAAGGAGAAAAGTAAGTCTGCTTGCTCAAGTAAAACTGACAAGAAAAATAGATTTTGCTTTTGCTCTGAAGGTCTCTGAGTGCTTACAAGAAATAGCAACACTGGCCACTTGGGGCAGAGAAGAGCGGTGAGGCTGTGGTGGAAAAGGAAATCCCAGGGTCGCCCTTATGACTGAGCACAGAACCAGGAGTGATGGGGCACAAGATCTCTGGGATGAGCTAATGCCAATATTGTAACAGTTGGAAAATACTTTGAATATCACGTTTGGTTTCCTTCATCTCTCAATAATTTCAGATAAACAAGTGCTAGCAGATGTTTATATCTTACATAAGCTATTGGAACATTGTTTAATCTAACTATCATTTAAAATGACTTTATACATTCAAAATAGCAAATGCGTAATTCTTTTTCTTAGATGTCAACTGAATGAAGATACGTCTTCTTTTAAGAGCTGCAGGTCTGACTTCGTTTTTGGAGAAAATATGGTAGAAAGGGTTTTGGTAAGATTTTGGTAATAGTTTCTATGCTTATAGAAAGGACAATCACTTTATATTTATGGAAACAAATGAATTAAAAAGCTGAGTTAAATTGGAACATACTTTTTATCTCCTAGTTTCAAAGGTACATTTTCTTTCTTTTCTTTTCTTCCTTTTTTTTTTTTTTTTGGATCCGGTCGTGGGGCCCGGGCACTGTCCCTGAGCTCTTCAGCTCAAGGCTAGCACTCCACCACTTGAGCCACAACGCCACTTCTGGCTTTTTTCTTTTTGCTTATGTGGTGCTGAGGAATCGAACCCAGGGCCTCATGCATGCAAGGCAAGCACTCTACCACTGAGTCACCTTCCCAGCCCCTATATTTTCTTTCTTTACCTGGAAATATTCTTGTGGGAAGCCAATCTTAGTTGTTAGACTAATGGATGGGAACCCATGAAGAGAGGAAAATGCATAATTATAATATTATTCCTGATATAAAATATTAAATAATACTTTGATTTGTGTTAAACAAGTGGTACCTAAGGAAAATCAAAATTATCTGTTTTACATAAGCTCAGCTGCTAATGTCAGAATCCCTATGGGTGAGGGCAAGGATAAAATGGCTCCAAAGCAAGATTTGAAAAAGACATAGTACCCTAGAGAGACTTCTAATTTATAAGGAGAGACTGAGATACCTGTTCAAATGAGCTGTAGTCTTGGTTAGAGAGGTTTGGTCTGAGATAACTAGTTTGTGCATATTTCCAAAGGGCATTTAAAATGTGGCTGATAAAAAGACTTGAGCTTCCTATCTCTTTCAGTTAGCAATCTCTATGGATGGTAGACAAAACAGAGATTACTTGTATTTTTCCTCTTGTAATCTTGTGGCCTTGTAATCTGAGAGCCAATGTGCATTCTTGGATTTGTGGTTGACCGTGAACTTTTAGAGTGAGTCATTAAACTTTCTGAGCCTGAGTTTTTATTTTTTTAATGTGAAAACAATTATGCCAATCCCTACAAGTTTTCAGGAAATATGTTGGTGTTCAAATAGTGTGAAAGAATTTTGAATTTAAAAGAAGAATGATAGGAACATGAAGTTTTAAGTACCAGTGCTCTAATCCCTATACATGGTCATAAATGGCATGGCAGTTTGTCTTTCTTCATAGAGGCTTTGATGATATAAGGTATATAGTAGGTAGCCTTAAAAGTAATTACTGGTAAAAATTTCCTTGGGAAAAATAGGATCTTTTTATAAATATGTTCTTGAAGATGTGTGTGTGTTTGGGGGTGCGTCTCTGGACATCTTAAAGCTGAGATGATAATTTGACTTTGTAGACAACAGGCTAGTCTAGTGGGAATGTGAAATCTCTATATCTTCTGTGCCACTAGAACTTTTCACACTGTTCCTGGGACTAGACCCTCTCTGAAGTAAACTGGCAGTAAGAAGATTATGTCTTTGAGATGAGAATAAAAGACTTCTAGCAATCATGTTTAGTACAAAAGGAGCCCATAACAAGAACATAGCATCTGGATTTGTTTGCTATGTTATAAAAGAACAAAAGTATCTTATGGATCACTACAAATACCTAGGGATGACGTTAAATAATGTATGTTTTCCTCACTTAGGGTACTGAGAAACTCACCCAGCCTCAACTTGAAAGTGACTCAAATACCAAGGGAAAAACATTCAAATCCATTGTGAAATTTCCTATCAACTCCCCCAATTCAAGTAAGAATTATTTCATTTGTACATTTAACTTAGTTACTTGCGACTCCTGTTTGTCATGCCACTTATTTGATATCTGTAAAACTAAAAAAATAATTCTAAAACCCAGTGGGCATTTTTTGGTTAAGATTTAAACATATTTGCTATTATAAGCTTTATACTTTTATCTTGTTAATGCTTTGGGAAGTTGATAAGGAAATTTGACCCAAATTCAAGTAATTTTATTGTTAATAGATAAGGATATGTGTGTTAATAGTGCAAAAAAAGAACTTCCATATTAGAGAATAAGGCCTTTGATGTGTTTACCTCCGTTTGCTTTTAGGAAAAGATTCTATAAAAAATACATCCCTAATTGAGTCCGCTGCTGCTTTTTCTTCCCGACTATCACAAAAATACTTGCTGGAAAAAGTTAATGTTATAACTGGAGAAGAAGCAGAACATAATGTGTTAAAGGTTTGTACATCATTTCTGGTCATATATACAAGGGATAAAATTACCATCATCAGGGACATCAGAAAATAATGCTTTTGTGAAGACTACGTTGCTTCAATAAAAATGTTGGCCACTCCCAAAGTTCAAACCAACATTTTGTTATTTTCTTGTGTGTGTGTGTGTGTGTGTGTGTGTGTGTGTGTGTGTGTGTGTGTGTGTGTGTGTACACCAAGGTTGCTGGGTATACATTCTTCAACATTAGATCCTGTCTGTTTTATTCTTTTTCTTTTTTGTATTTTTTCCAATTTTTGTTTTTCATGGTTTTTCTTTTTTTCCCCTCCTCTTCTCTCTTCCTTTTTTCCTTCCTCCCTTCTTTTCTCTCTTCTTTACTTTCTTTCTATTTCTTTCTCTTTTTATAAGGCAGGGTCTCAACTATGTGGCCTAGGCTGCCCTCAAACTCTTAGTCCCCTGTCTCAGTCTCCCAAGTACTGAGATTACTAGGATCCCATCTTCAGACCAATATATTTTCCATGAATGCTTTTATAGTCAGTGCTGTTCTTTTCATACTGAAGGTTTTAAAATGTTCATGTCTTAATTTCTGTGTAAGACAAGAAATTAAAATGTAAAGTTTGAGATTCATTCTCTCTAGCCATAAAAAATGCAAATCAAAACAACATTGAGATACCACCTCACCCCAGTTAGAATGGCCATTATCAAGAACTCTAATAACAACAGATACTGGAGGCGATGTGGACAGAAGGGAACCTTACTGCATTGTTGGTGGGAATGTAAACTTGTTCATTTCCTTTTTAAAATAATTGTAAAAATTTTAATGCATAAATCAAGAACTTCATGGATCTACTCCACAGTACCACAGCTGAGAGATAAGCGCATCAGGTCCTATACGTTTATCATGTTTCTGTAAGGTGGGAATTGCACTTGCCCATTTCTCCATCTGCATTTCTGTCCAATGCTCTCAATTTCTCCTCATTTCCTCTAAGATCTAAGGATGCTTTTATTCTAAATAAGTGTGTATAATCCTTGGATTAGATCAACTTCAGTGATTCTTACATGTAGGAGTGTTTGAGAGCCACTGATCTTTGCTAGATGCAAGAGAGGGCTCTGGGGCCTCATTTCACAGTTCTCCAAGTTTTTGTGTTGTCATTGCAAATTTTAAAGTAAGCAAATAATTCCTGAATCCTTTATTTTTAAATACCATTATACATCTCAAATAGTATGAAGCTTAATGCAAAAGTTGGTGAATATAGAGATATAGTAAGTGGAAAAAAAATCCCAGCATGTTTGCATGGTATTACACTATTTTAGAAAAGAAAAGGAGTACATGCTGGTATTGGCATGCATATGCCTACAAATGTCTCTGGGAGAATAAACAAAATATAATGATGCAGTTATCTGTTATTGCAGGTAGAACTTGACACGTGGGAAACAAGTCCTGAGGAACCTGTCTACATTATATATAAATATATACATATACATTATATACATATACACAAATATACATCTATGTGTATACACATTATATACATTATATACACATACAATGTACATATATACATATAATGTATGTATATATACATATATATGTTTTGAAATTTGAGCTACTCAGACTCTACTTTTGAAAGTTAAATTTCAAAAGCTGTTTTATAGCTCATTCTGATAAATGAGCAGATACTAGATCAGATATTAGAACACAGGAAATAGTTTATTTTGAAAAAGTTATGTATGCTTGACATTAAAAAATTATCATTTAGATCAACTGCAAGATATTTATATTCAACAAAACAACACAATCGTGGACGGAAAGGGGCAGAGGAACCCTGAGGCTGAATGACACAGCAAGCAGCGACTGTGGAACGTTGCAGTCAAGACTGAGTAAGGAATCCTTTTGTAAAGCCAGGCATGATTTGTCAGGGTTAAACCTGAAGCAGTACACACACTTACACACTCCTTGAAGTTGGGTTATAAGACACTCCAAGAAATATGATTGCTAACATACACTAGGAAGTGTTCCATTTCAAGGTAGTCTACTCATTAGGCTGCATGTATTCCAGTTCTGAACTCTGCAAGCAGGAGGACAATCAGAAACTGGAGTTAGTCTCACTTAAAGATTTCACTGTTTGGCATCCAAAAAGATGCTGGGCTTTCTTTGTTCAGGGGACCAAATTGAGACTGAGCCTGGGTAGAGAGGTGGGTGTGGGGCTGGTTTTGCCAGTCAGTTTTGAGTTTCTTTGGAGGAGAGTACAAGTAGAAGTGTGGATTTTTTTTGTCGGTTGTGGGGCCTGAATTCTGGGCCTGGACGCTGTCCCTCAGCTCTTCAGCTCAAGGCTAGCACTCTACCACTTGAGCCACAGCGCCACTTCTGGCTTTTTCTGCTTATGTGGTACTGAGGAATCGAACCTAGAGCCTCATGAAAGCAAGGCAAGCGCTCTACCACTGAGCCACCTTCCCAGGCCCAGAAGTGTAGAATCTTAAGTGCATGAATATTTGTCAAGAGTAAGCTCAAGAAATGAGATATGTGCAGACCAAAAGTACAGGAACAATATTTTCAGTTATATAACTGACAATTAGGTGTCTAAGTATTAACAAGGCAGTACAAGTCACTCTCTACTCTGGGTTTAACACTGCCTGCCAAAATCTGAAAACAAGACAAAACAAAACAAAAAAGCAAACTAAAACTCCAGAACAGTTTTTCTTATTATGTAGACAATATATTTTCATTGTAGAAATCAGAAAATATAGGTGGTTGGAAAGGAGAAATAGAAGCATTTAAAGGGCTATTATCCTGAGACAGTGTCTGTTAACAGAATGATTCTGTTGGACTTTGTTCTCTGCACATATATGTGTATACATGAGCCACACAATGTTACATTGCATTGGAATCTGACATTTTCATTTACTTTGTATACCGTGAGCATGTCTCCATACCAATGTATCTTTCTTTCTTCTTCTTTTTTTCCCCCTTTGGTGTATACTGAGATTTGCACTTGCTAAGAAGACACTTTACTGCTTAAGTTATGCTCCTAGTTCTTTTTGCTCTGGTAATTTTTAGCTAGGGCCTTGTTTTTCACAGGCCTGGACTGTGACTCTCCTATTATGCTTTCTACTGTAGCTGAGATGAGAAACACATAACATCATGCTTAGCATTTTTTTTTCTGTTGAGATGGGATCTCATAAACATTCTTGCTGTCTGGCTTCAAACTGTGATCTTTATCTCTAGCTCCTAAATAGCTAGAATTACATGTGTAAGCTACTGTGCCTGGCCTTCTTCAATATTCTTAATGTGTTCATAATAATCTCTTGAGAGCTCTACTTTATTTGATTCTATTTTTTGGATTTACTTCTGTTTTTGCCCCTGTAAGCAATTCTTAGATAGATATTTTTCAAGCCACTAGAGCTTAAAAGGAGGTTGGAAATATTGAGAACTATTATAAAAATCTAATTTTAGTACTTAAACTGAACAAAACTCTGCTTTATAAAGCCCAAATACAATTTGAAAAATAAGTTCTATTTTAGTCTAAATATACTTAATAATGAAAATCTAGTCTAGAAAACAACTACAAGATTTACTTTGCTGTTAGAACTAGGAAATCGTTATTTTTGGCAGGCAAAGGAATCAGGAGCTGTAATCTAACATGTTTGCTTTCTACTATAGTTATGCGTAATCAAGGCAGTCTGCGGCTAATCCTCAATAGCAAACTCTGGGCTCAAATGAAGATTCAAAGAGCAAACCACAGAAATTTGCAAATAACAGCTACAGATTTAGAAGACTATAACATCAAAGTATTTTTAATTCAAGTAAGTGAAAAACTGCGGTGATGCAAGATTATCTTACAAATGCACTAATAGAGCTCTACAATTCCTAGTTGGTTTTTATTTTTTATCATAATCTGGACCATTGGCAAAGGAATTAGTCATTCACTTTGAATGCTTATCCTCTAAGACCTAAATATATATGGAATTCTGAAATCAATATCAAAGTCTAGAGTAGTCATTTCTTATCCATGCCATCTACCCTTTTCTTTACTATTTAAATTCTATTAATGACCTTACTAAGTTATCCGAGTGACTATATTGTCAGGAATAAAATCTAGGAAGAAGTCAGCAGAATTTGAAGCTTGATGCTAACACTGCAGATTGAAACAGAGAAGGTTTTCGGACCACTAGAAAACAATCAGCAAGGAATGGAAAAACCCAGAGCTAGCAACTTCTAACAACTGGTCCAACAGCAAATTCCAATTCTGAGCATGAGTATATCTCCAAGGTAACAGGATGGGAGCACAGTTTAGCTGTTCCCAGCAGCAGGAATGCTTGACCTCAAATACAAGATCCCAACACAAGAGAGCTGCCAAGAACAGAGCTACCCTCCTGTAAAAGCTGGGTTTTCCCCATGGGCTGAGACCCAGAAGACTGGAGACGCCTGAGTACCCAAATGATTCAGGCAGAAGGTACCAACACAAGTAAATAGGCATCCACAAAGTAATGGAGAAAGCTGATTGTTGGTGTGTGGCCAGTCATAAAAAACAAACAACAAAAACCCCACAAATACTTTATTATATAAAAGTAAGTATATTGCCAAGTGTGACCCTGTCTATCACTAAAATGTCCCCCTCGGGTATGGTTACTTTCAACATATTCGTCTTATACTATATAAATTGTACGTTCTTGATTTAAAAATTTGAAAAAGCAAAGTGCTCCAAACTTCAAAACTTTGTGAGCCTCAACAGGTCACCATAAGTGGAAAAATTTACACCTGCCCTTATGTGACAAATCACAGACAAAATACAGGCATAAATCTAAATAAAGGCAAAAATACGACATTATTTTCAGGCTATATATGGAAGGCATAGGTGAAATATAAATGAATTTTATGTTTAGACACAGATTCCATACCCAAAAGATACTTCACTGTATATATGGGAATATTCCAAAATTGGACAACATGTAAATTTTTGTACATTTGTGGCATATTGCGTTTATAAGCTTCAGGAAAGTTACCTGGACTTTTTTTTAACTGATTTACACATGTGCAAAAAAGACGGTGATGATAACACAGGCTTCAAGCTTTCAGTTAAGATTAAGTAGCTACAATGATTATCAAACACTTAATATGAATGAGTGTTTTATGCCATCAAAGTACTTATTCCTCAAAAATTCTTTTAATAGATGAATAGTTCTATTTTATTTTGCATTACAATTTAATTAATGAATCCTATTGACTTGAAGGGCAAAATTCTGGATTCAAATACTAGCAATTTGCTGAGTAGCTGTAACTCACAGACAAGTCATTTTTACCCTTCTTTCCGTTTTTATCTCTCTTTGTTTCTTTCCTTTCTTTCTCTCTCTCTTTCTTTCCTTCCCTCCTTCCTTTCTGTCTCTTTCTTCTTCCTTCCTTCCTTCCTTCCTTCCTCCCTCCCTCCCTCCCTTCCTTTCTCTCTTTCTTCCTCTCTTTTTCTCTTTCTCCCTCCCTCCCTCCCTTCCTCCCTTCTTGCCTTCCTGCCTTCCTGCTTGCCTTTCTTTCTTTCTTTCTTTCTTTCTTTCTTTCTTTCTTTCTTTCTTTCTTTCTTTCTTTCTTTCTTTCTTTCTTTCTTTCTCTCTCTCTTTCTTTCTTTCTTATTCCTTCCTTCTTTCTTATTCCTTCCTTCCTTCCTTCCTTCCTTCCCTCCCTCCTTCCTTCCTTCCCTCCCTCCTTCCTTCCTTTCTTTTTCTTTCTTTCCTAGAGTTTGAGCTCAAGGTTTCTTGGTAGATAGCTGCTCTACCACTTAGACAATACACACAGCTCTTCGTTGTTTTATTTTTCAGATAGGGTTTATGATTTTTGCCCAGGTTCAGCTTTGGATCGAGATCCCATATTTATGCCTCTTGAATAGTTGGGATTTCAGGCATAAGTCCCCATATCCATCTTATTAGATAAAGTCTTGCTAATTTTTGGCTTAGGCTGGCTTCAAACTGCACCGGATCACTCCTTCCTAAGTAGCTGGGATTACAGACGTGGACCAATGCATTGGGCTTCCTTTTCCCTTTTTAGCCATTTCTCATTTATAAAGGGAAGAAAAAAATGAGTCTATGTTGAATACCTGTGTTATCTGCTTTTGCTAATATAAATGAAATAATTATATCACAGCATTGTTGTAAAGGTAGAATAAAATATAACAGTTAATGTCATGCCAATTTTGGTTATTTCTACCATCACTTTTATATTAATAGCAGTCACAAAAATAGCAAAGAAAAGTATTGTAAAGCACAAACATTTTATGTGTTAATGGTAAATCTCATAGATTGCTTTAATGAAGTTTGCTATGAGTCTTGGAGAAATGTCTAAGCAAAGTGATGAAAAGGAAATTGAGGAAGTTTTTCCTCCAATCTTCCAATTGTCTATAGGGTAAAACAGTAGAGAAAGAAAGGTCTTAATGCTAAAATTGCTTAAAGTCAAATAAATATATTAAATTATAAAATTTACTTTCTCAACTTAAATGCACACATTGAGGCATCTTCAAATTTATCCACTATAGGATGGGGTTTATTCCAAAAATTAATTAATTAGTAAGGCTGTTAGCACTTATAATTATGTTGTATTGTACAATTATGTACAATTGTAAAATGCTATATAACTCTTTCCTTATTAATAGTGGTAGACTGAAAATCTGTAAAATGTGGCTGGGCTGTAGCTCAGTGGTAAAGTGCTTGCTCAGGAAGTGCAATGTCCCGGATTCGCTCCCCAGTACCCCCACCCCCCAAAAAATCTGTGAAATGTGGCTAGTGCATATAAGTGATTTATATTCTTAATAATCTACCTTGCCTCATGAAGGCCAGTGCCAAAGATACAGGATGTCTGTACGCAGCAATACATCATCGTCTGGTTGCCCTTCGAAGCTTCCATAAGCACAAGGATGTCAATCAAGCTGATAGCCCATCAGAAACAGATCTCCAACAGTTCAACCAAGAGAGTTGTGATGAAGAAGAAGACGATTTCAGTCAAGTTACTAAAAGCGAATCAGGTAATTTTTTTTTTTTTGGTTAGGTCAGGAGTTTAAAAAAGAAACCTTGAGCACAATTTCAATACATTAAAATTATTTTAAAAAATGAAAACTGATCTCTTTCCAGTGTGTTATGGTTAGAACCCAAAAGTTTGGCTCTTTAGCGTGGACTGGAATCACTGATCTTCATTAGGATTTTACCAGCTCAACCTCATTGTGGTGCCTATTTAACATTAGCCTATATACTACAAAGAAGATTACAGTAACAATGTAAAGTATTACGTTGCTACCCTGAAACTAACCATTTATTCATATTTCTCTTTACTTGTTCTCATTCTTTTATTGGCTATGAAAAGAACTGGACATAGATAATGGAATCTCTAGGCATATTTGGCTTGAAATTTTGACAATTTTGCTTATTTCCCTTTTGGAATTTGGCTACTTATTGAGATAATTAGATTGCATTAATTCTGCCTTTCAGGGCAGGAAAAAAATCACTATTGGTTATTGTTACCATCATTTTCATGTTTTATATTTTATTTTTATTGTGGCAGAATTTACAAATCAATTGTTTGAAACAGAGTCAGTAGCAAATTGATTTTTTTAGGATTCAGTTCTTGTCCTGATGTATGGATTTGAATGTAAAATTCATCATTAATTTTGGAAAAAAAGAAACACTGTCAAAGAGCTAGTAAGCTCATCTTTGTTATACAGATGTTGCTATTCTAATGTTATCCAAGTATTTTCAGTAATAATTTCTCATAGTCCTGAATTATGTTCTACAGAGGACTCAGTAACACAAAAAATGTGGTGTAGTGATATGTTTTTCAAGTTTTAATCATTCTGTGTGTGTGTGTGTGTGTGTGTGTGTGTGTGTGTGTGTGTGTGTGTGTGTGTGTGTGTGTGTGTGTGTGTTGGATCCATGGCTTGAACTCAGGGTCTTAGCTCTCATTTGGCTTTTTTCTTCATGGCTGGTAATCAAGCTTTTTACTTTTAATTGGAGATGGAGTCTTGATATTTCTACCCAGGCTGGCTTTGAACCATATTCCTCCAGGTCTCAGCCTCCTGAATAACTAGGATTACAAATGTGTAATGTACAGATGCCTAGCTATTATTTTAAAATCTTAATAATACATAATTTAAGAATTTATAAAGAACATGTATAAAACTGGATGAAATGGCTAGTGCTGTGGCTCATGTGGCAGGGAATCTTATCAAGTGAGTTCAATTCTCAACACCTATAGAAGAAAGAACTGCATGAAATGTGGCCTGTTCTGCAATATATGCAAATGTATTCTGCAGTATATGCAGAAACAACCATTAGCATGGTTGATTCAGTGAGCTAGAGAACTAAGGAAGTATGATTGTTTTGCTACCTTTAACAAATCTATTCAGAAAATGGTTTCTTGTCTCTGAAACATATACAATGAAAAAATAAAATTGTCTTTTATACTATGCTTATATTTTCAACAATAAAATAGAGTCTATCAGAAAATGAATTGTTACTCATTAAAAATATCAGTAAGGTATAGGAATTAAATGTAAAAATACTCAGCAACCAATGAGACATGTTTTTGAAATTTATATTCTGTTCTATTCTGTTGTTGGAAATGGACATGGATTGATATGCAGCAATCTTAATGTAAAGCAATGGAGTTGATACAAAGCAAAGTCCAATCATATGACTTCTTCCCGTGCAATTTCCCCTTTTCAAGATAGTATCTTTTTCCATTTGCAAGCAAATGCCATCATGTTATGGGAGCTATAAAAGTCTAATTGTTTGGACTTTGTTGTCCATGAACTAAGGAATGTTTTAATTATCTGAAAATATCATGTTTAACGCAATTAGCAGTATTTGCATATACATTCAATATCTTTCATTTTCTCACCAGTAAGCCAATCACGTTCCATTGTATCTGATATTAAATCTCCTCTAAATATATTATTGTGTAACAAAGTATTTTAAATTTATGTCACAGATCCTTCTAGATGGACCCACAGACAGTCAGTTGCCTGTTTATGAATACTGCCTACGATACACATGACAATGTCTACACAAAGATTGGTTACCCTACAGAAATGTCAATCGATCCTAACTAATTGAGAAGACCCTATTCATTCCTTGGAGAGTTTTTAGAGTAAAGCTTAAGGAATATAATTTGTTGCAATAAAAATTTTCTCTTATGTGCTACATCTTGATTATGACAGAATTTAAAAAATGGACCTCAGAAGTTCAAAATGCATCATTTCTTGAAAAAATAAAAACCTCAGACTAGGATTTTATAACGAATGTGAATTTCATCACATTGATGGATGTAATACTTAAAATTATAAATTTCTGGATTTGATAAATAACCAAATAAAATATTTTTTGTAATACATTGGTCAAAACAAGTAATTTAGTTAATATTCAGTCATTTGTTTAAACTTAAATTGCATGACTTCATTAAATCATGTTCATCATCTGAGAAATTTATATATATTCACTTAGCCTTTTGAATACTATTAAATGTACTTACATATTCAAGTGTGAATGCCTTTACAAAAGTATCTGCTCTTGGATTTGCATCCATTGCATTGTATATATTCATGACTGCTGGTTAATACATAAAAGTTGTTGAATGAATAGACAAATATGGCATTATGTATGAAAAATTAAGTATATAAAAGCCAAATATGTTTTTCCTTTGCTTTATGTAATTAATTTGTCATTAATATTCTAGTAGGTGTGGTTATGGAAGGACCTTTTGAAAATAAGTTTATCATATATTGCCAAAAGAGTCTTTTTCTTAAATTCCATTACTGTGATATGCACAGTAAATTTTACAGCAGAATTTTGATGCTCTTTTTTGAGATCTGCTTCAGAGATACTTTATGAATTATGTGAAAATTTAGCCTCCATACTTATGAACAAATTTCACTTTCAATCTGATCAATCATCCTATTGCTTCAAAATGACTTTTTGGTTTTTTTTGGTCATGAGGCTTGAACTCTGGGCCTGGGCGCTGTCTCTGAACTCTTTAGCTCAAGGCAAGTACTCTACCACTTGAGTTGCAGCACCACTTCCAGATTTCTGGTGGTTGATTGGAGATAAGAATCTCACAGGCTTTCCTGCCTGGCCTGGATTTGAATCACAATCCTCATATCTCAGCTTCCTCATATCTCAGTAGCTAGGATTTATAGGCATGAGCCACCATCACCTGGCCAAAATGTTTTTTGTTGAATCTCTAAGATTTCACAAATCAGGAGATAGAGATTCACTATTCCAAAATGATTTCTGAAAAATTCTTGTACAATGGCAACTTAGTTGGAATCAGGGTAATCACTTCACAAAGTGGTACTTTGAAGAAAATATTCATTTGGAAGCTTACATATGAATATGTATTTTAAAAGATACATTCTTTTATTATATTTACTAGTAATAAAAGCAAGTATATACATTCATTTATTAAGTTAACCATTACCTAATATCTGAAATTCTTATTTAGCATATGAAATTAAATTAATTCTTTTAAACTATGACTTAGTTAATATGTGTATTGTTTAAAGTTTTGCTTCTCCATATAAGTGAATAGTTAAAATTTACTATAAGTTAGCTACTTAGGAAGGTCTAATCATTCTTCCACAAAAATCATAGAGTGCATAAAAATCCTTTGCTTATATATAAATTCTAGCTCAGAAAATGAGGATAGAAGAAAAGTTAATGTGAGAGAAGAAGAAAGAAATAGCAGAGAGAAAAAGAAAAAAGCTTTATCATGAGGGGGAAGATACAAATAATTTTTACCCTAAACTGAAAGTCTTCTTTCCCCTTTTCTCTCTCTTCTCAACCCATGCCTCTTGTCAAAGGAGTGATCCTGATGAAGTCTATCTCAGTGGAAAATTTTCACTAGAAACAACACAGACAGGGAGAAATTTGAAGAAGATACGATAATACTGGTTTTCTTCTGAGATCTTAGCAGTGTGGGAAGGCTGTGAATGTACTGTAATTGTTTATGTGACACAGAGGACAGGGATCTTGATCTTCCTGACATATCCATTCTTGTCCTCATTCTTGTCCATTGGGTAGAAATAAGCATTTTTTAAAAAAAATCGAAGTTGAATTAATTCTAAGACTTTCTTTGGCCTTATTTTTAATGTATCAAAGGATAAAATATATTATCTAATTTATGATCTATGTAGAAATGCCTATGAGAACAAATTTAAATAGGGTTAGAATACCAGGAAAGCAGTAAAAATTTCTAGATTTTGGAGAATATTCTTTCAATCATTTTGATAATTGAAAGGTTTTATGGTTTTTCATTGTATTCTTCATCTAGCCTTCCTTTTGGGTTTTTTATGTCCTTTGTCTCATTTCCTTCTCTTTCATCTGAACATATTTCATATGTTCTCTTTCATGAGAAGAGATCAATTGTACAATTACATTCATTTTCATAAGTTACTGAATTATGTGATCTCAAACCCTGTATTTTAGATTTTCATAGAAGTTTCTTTAAATTAATGTTTACTTAATAATTCCCCAAATATATTAGATGCATACCTATAGTATACCTAATTAAATATACCTAATAATACCATACTAACATAATCTGCAGCTCTTCTTTTTCAACAGAATTTTACTCTTATTTTATTTAACTTAACTATGGACTATTAAAACATTTTCTCTTAAATTTTTTTGTATCCATTATTAGTAAAGCAGTAGGATTCTTTTGTTCCCAGGAGAAAATATAACATACAAACCTTAGAATATGTGAATGTCATTTAAAAAAAAGGTAGAGGGCATGGGTTTAGAAATTTTGAAGAATGCATTTTCAGGCCTCTGTAAATCTTCAAATTGTGAATATTATAGTGTCACACACAATTTCCAATAAAACGCTGAGAACAGTAAGTTTGCTTTAGATGTAGTGATCATAATAGCTAATTCACTAGCAAATGTACTAGCTTCACAATAGATAAAGTTAGGAATTCAAAAACATTACTTTTTACATTTAGTTGAGAATTTAAGTACATGAAAGCCAGAAATGATTTTATTTATATTTTCTTCCTTCCTTTTTTTCCTTCCCTTCTTTTTATTTCTTTCCTTTTCTTTCTTTGCTTGCTTTCCTTTTTTTTATGCAATGGTCAAGTTCTACCTACAATACTACCACACAGATTAACTTTTGACATCAGACCTTGAACACTGAAATACATGAACATGTTTTAAATTTCTAAGATGATATATGCAAATTGTGCTACTGGAGGAATTCATGAACTGACTGTTCAATCTTTAATCTACTAGATGAGATACTTTTCTAGCAAGTACATTACTAAAATTTCTTAATTTCTACCCATCTAGTGGACATAAAATATTATTTTATTATGACCTTAATTTGTGTTTTTCTGATGTTCAAGAAGGTTGAGTATGGACTGAGAAGGTGGCTCAATGGTAGAGTGCTTGCCTTGCATGCATGAGGCCCTGGGTTCCTCAGCACCACATAAGCAGAAAAAGCCAGAAGTGGTGCTGTGGCTCAAGTGGTAGAGCATTAGCCTTGAGCTGAAGAGCTGAGGGACAGTGCCCAAGGCCCAGAGTTCAGGCCTTATGACCAGCAAAAAAAAAAAAAAAAAAAAAAAGGTTGAGTATCTTTTCAGATACTTATTTACTGTTTTCTTTTAAGAAATTTATTTTCATGATTCTGCAAAGATAACTGTACCATTTTCTCCTTTTATTGATTCATAAAGGATAAAAGGCAGGTTCCTATATATGGACAAAGCAATTTCCATGGCATTTTTTCCCATCTACCTTTTTTGTCTTACCTTTCATTACCTTTCTTATCTTTCATTGCCTACCTCTCTCTATATTCTCTAGGAATTCAGAATTGTTATTTTGTTGCCATTATGCTTTTGCTTATGATATTTTCTTCTGCATAATTCCTTTTCCAGTTTTGGTGATATTGATTACAAAGTCGACTCTTAGCTTAGGACATTTGTAGAAAGCTTCTTAACTCTTCTGAGGCTGAATTAAGGCCTCGAAGTCCTTCAAAGTCCTATAAAACCATATAGACATTAGGTTCCTCAAGGGCTAGAGAACTAATAAAAAGACTATCACTTATCTCTAGCACCTGGCAGGGTGCCTGGCCCAAATACAACTTGATATTCACTGATGTGTTTGTTGTATGTGCAAAGATCAAGAGCCATTATCTGATAGGAAGCTAGAAATAAGAATTTTAAGCGCAGGAGAAAGACAGAAAATAAAGCTGTTGGTTCCCGAAGTCATGAAAAGTCATGAAAAGAGAAAGGGCTAATATTTTAGGCAATATTTAGATGAAGTGGGTGCAGAAAAGTTAAGCAACTGTTCAAGGTTCACAAAGCTAATCAATTCTAAAGCTGGGATTTGAATCAAGGTCTTTCTAATTTCAAGGCCCAGGTTATTTTCATTACTCAACAGTGGATGAGATCATGCAGAAGAGTGAGTGGAGGGAAGGCTGCAGCAAGTGAGTGAAAGACAGAAAAGACAGGAGTTAGATACTGCAGATAGGCTCAGAAAGAACTCAAAATAGCAGCAAAGAGCTATAAACAACACTGTTAGGAATTGGTTTCAGGAAAACGCAGTAAAAATTTCAGAAAGGAATGGTAGCAATTGCCAGTGCTCAAGACAGATCAAATGGTTGAGAAATGTCTTCTAAGTTTCAATCAGATCATTTGGTAACATTGGAAATAGAATTCAAGGTACACATGAGAAGACAACTTAATGAAGCAATTCTTGCAAGTAAGTGGAGAAGGGATCCAATGTAAGGGTAGGCAAAGGGATATCCATTACAGATGGGGAGATACATATTGTAATATACATTGTGTCTTGCATTTGTAACTAGAAATCGTAGAGAACCAAAAACTGTTATTATCTGTGAACTAGGCAGAGGCCTAAAATTTATATACACACCAAGGTAAGAGTTTTCTCTATTCATTTATTTTTCTGTCAAATGGGTCAACATTCTCCCAGTTATCCTAGTTTCAAATCTGTGTCATTTGTAATGTCTACTTTCCTAATATGTAATGAATCATGAAGTGTGACCCTTGGGAATGTCCAAGTTACCTCCCACAGGAGAGAGTGGTCAAGTCCTAGTCAAAAGCAAAAAACAAAACAAAACAAAACAAAAAACACAACAAACAACAGATAAAACTGTATACCAACCTAATGCACCACCTGCCACACAGTAGACATTCAAAAGTACAGTGAATTAATGAATGTATGATGGTGACGATTGCTAGATAAAAATGACAAGTTCGCTGAATCAACTGAGCTTAGTGGAACCTTGTTACCACTCTAGTTCGACCTTGTTTTGTAGAGGCATCTGAGCAAGACGAAGTAATCTGCCCAAAAGTCCAAAAGCTGCTTACTAGTAATGCCAGGAGTGGGAAAAAAGAGATGCCTAGACTAGGAACAGGAGGAATTAAACACTCGAATGTGCATTGCCATTTGATTTTTCTCCTCCTATTTTCTTTTCCTTCTAATCGCATTACTCTTTTCTTGGCCTAGGTCCTTATCACTGTAATTATTCCATCAGCTTCCCACGATCTCCCTTTCTCTTCTTCCCTCCAGTCTACCGATATTCCAAAGCCAGATCAATAGTTGCCAAACACCGCTTTCCGGACTGCCAATAGGATAAAGTCCAAAACACTGACACTATTAACTCTTTATTTGCCCTATCTAGTTTGCTAAACTTTTCCCCATCTAGGCATCCATTATCTTTCAAGGTCCTTAGAGGCTGCAACTGTGTCCTTCTGGGATGATGGCTCTTGGTGGTCAGATAGGCAGGTAAGAGGGTCCCACGCTGAGCTTGGTTTAATCTGTTGTCTTAATATTGCTAATGCCTTCTGTCAGGTAGACCTGGCATCCTCATTTTGTAGTAGGCCCAGTGAGCTAAACAAGTTGGTCTTGAGTCACTTCCTCAGCCCCTGCCATTCCTGCAAGCCCTTGTTAAAATGCACGAACAAAGTGCACGCGATTGTTTCCTGGAAAATATCGAAAGAAACCCACGGAGCGAGAAGCAATGGGCACTAGCTTTCCCGCCAGGCTCTCAAAACCCCTCCCACAGCCCCTGGGCCAACTCAGACCGGTTCCAGCTGGTTTTCTGGAGGCAGCTCGAATACCAAATGGCATTCCAGTCCTCGCCCCGGCGATAGCCAATCCCCATAGCTCCTGGGGCTCCGAAATCGCAACGGCCTCTGATTGGTGGACAGAGTTAGCCCGGGGGCGGGCGAAGAGCTCTCACGAAGCCACTAGTGGAAGGAGTGATTGGGCCCTGGCGTAGCGGCCACTGCGCAAGCGCCAATGGAAACGCATAAACAAACAAACCAACCCCACCATCCCGAGGCCTCTCGCTCTTCCCCGCCCCCTTGCTCCTGGCGTGGGGCTCCCCGCCTCCCCAGCGCCCCCGCTTTCCCCGGCCGCGTCCACGTCTGGGCACGTCCCCTTCGCGGCTCGGGCCACGCACGTCCCCGCACCTCACCTCCGTGCGCCAGGCGCGAAGTTAAAGGCCCGGGCGGCCCGGGCAGTGCAGGCGGCGCCCACCCCCGGCGGCGCGGAGCCCAGGCCGGCGCTGCAGACCGCGGCCGCTGCCCGGCCGAGTATGACTTGCTACCGGGGCTTCCTCCTAGGCAGCTGTCGGCGCGTGGCGGGCGGCCGGGCGGCGCTGCGGGGTTCGGGCGCGGGAGGCCCCGGCTCGCGGCCGCGGCTGGGCGGAGACGGCGGCCGGCGGCACCTGGGGCACGGGCAGCCGCGCGAGCTGGCGGGCTGTGGCAGCCGCGCGGACGGCGGCTTCCGCCCCTCGCGGGTGGTGGTGGTGGCCAAGACCACCCGCTACGAGTTCGAGCAGCAGCGCTACCGCTACGCGGAGCTCTCGGAGGAGGACCTCAAGCAGCTGGTGGGTCCCGGCGGGGGCCGGGGGGCGAGGGAGGGCGCCCCGGCGTCCAGGCTCTGGGCCCCCATTTGCTCCCGGACCCGACTGGGGTGCCTGCACCCCCTAAAGCACGACCTCTGGGGCGACCCCAGTTCCCGGGGCCCCCCAGGATCCCACTTGCTGACCTCCCTGCCCCTGGCCTCTCCTGCAGACCACCCTCCCCCTTCTCGCGCGTGGGGGGTTTTGGTGGCGTTGGGCAGCGTCAGGTCAGGTCTCCGTCCAGTAATGGACGCCCCGAATCTGCCTTCGATGGGCGAAAAGAGTGGCCTGGAGGTCCCCACCGACTGTCGGGGGGGCACTTGGGGGCTCCCTCGGGCCTTCGCCCCTGGTCGGGACCGGCATGTCCAGCCCCGCAGGAGGAAGGCGAGTGGGTGGTGGGAGGTCTGCGTGCGGAGAGAACTACGGGGGGGGGGGGGGGGAGGAAGGGCGCTGCAGAAAATGGAGCGTAGCAGCCACGGACACACCCCCCCTTTACTCTGCGGGACCCGAGGCCTGGGCCCTCCTGAGTCTGCCTTTGCCCAGCTGGAATGTGGGCGCCCTAGGAGGGTCTTGCGGTTGGTGTCAAAGCACGTGCGGCTTTGGTGCCAGGGAGAGCGAGGGAGGAAGTTGGATTTGCATCTTTGTAAGCTAGAAAGGTCCTATAACGGTAAGTGACTGGAGAAGGTGTGAAATACGCCCTCGGGACCAGCAGCTCCACTGTGGACTAGGTGTGTTCATTAGTATTTTGGAGAGAAGCATATAAATCCAAGGGAGATTGGAACCCCGAATTTGATCAGCTCTCCTCCTCCTTTATTGACCTTTTTGATTTCATATCCCTATTCAACTATCATTAAGACATGGAGAATAATCGAGGTTGCCAGGCACTGTATTACCTAGAAAAACCAGCATTGGATACTTTATTGTTGACACTGTACTCATAGTGTGTGGAATTAGTTGCATGTAACCATTACTTTTTAATTCTTTGTAAACTTCAGCATAGTCGTTTTGTAGATAATGTCAAAATGAAATTTTAAATCTTGGCTTCAAGGGAGCCCAAGTAGAAGTCCAAGTGCCAATTTCCCTTTTCTTTTCCTGAGTATTTGAAAAACATTTGTGGGATTTAGAGAAAATCAACAGTTTGGACTGGAGATTAGAGTAGTTGAATTTGTGTTGGACTGTGAAATTGGGAATGAGGGAATGTTAAGGTCAGATGAAAGTACTGGTTTCTATTTTGGGAAAGGGGTGTGTCCTTTGGTTTATTCTCCTCTAATTTTTCAAGACCCACCTTTTAGAAATTGTCACATGCCATTTAAAGAAAATGTTCTTCATACAGTTTCACTGAAGACTCCCACAATTTCAAGTAGCACATCAGGAAAATAGAAAAAAAAAAACGAATGAAACAGTACACTGAGTTTGGCGTGTTCAGAGTGGGGATCAGAGGTCAGGAGAGCTCTAAGCTGTGGTTCTGTGTTGTTAATTTCCTATGTGGTTTTCAACTTCTCTGGGTGTCATTGCCAACGAAGACAATACTTTTTTTTATAGTACTGTCAGCTTTTCAGTTAGTTCAGTAAGCGAACGTTAGGATTGGATTAGATTGTCTCCAAAGTCCTTTTTAATACTGGCATTTTGAAATTTTGAAGGCCTCAGGAAAATCGGTGGCATCTGAATGAGAATTAACTCTTGGACCTCTGAACTAGACTGCAGCTAATAAAAACTTAAAATGTAGGGAAAGTCAATAATTGTGTAAAAGTCAAATTACCTAATGTACCCTGAGTACAGAAATCTCTTAATAGGTAAATATTTGTCCCTAATGTTCTTAGAATAAGAAAGCTTTGAAGTTTACCTGCAAGACTGTGCAGGCAGTTTTGCAATTACCTGGCAGTGGAATAGGTTTTGTTGTAGATAATCTTACAGATGTACTGAATTAGGTCACTATCGATAGGAATTATTATCATTATCATTATTATTATTATCAGGCAGTATTGGGATTTGAATTTAGGGTTTTGCAATTCTTTTTCTTTTTCTAAAAATCATTTGAGCTATATCCTAGCTCTATTTTGCTTCAGTTATTTTACTGATAGGGCCTTTCCCTTTTTGCCTCAGGGCTGGCCTTCCACAGTATTTTTCCTGTTACTCAGGCTGTTAATTGGGATGGAGTTCCTGAATTAGAAATTGTTGGTCTGGACTAGAATTGTTAACTCTTCTTATTTTAACTTTTCTGCTTTTCCTGAGTAGCTGTGATT
The DNA here is from genome assembly GCF_024711535.1 of Dipodomys merriami. Classification (NCBI taxonomy): domain Eukaryota; kingdom Metazoa; phylum Chordata; class Mammalia; order Rodentia; family Heteromyidae; genus Dipodomys; species Dipodomys merriami. Next base: position 3,852,624 of record NW_027204493.1, on the reverse strand, counting down.
ACAGGTGTGAACCACCATGTCTAGCCTTTGTTTTATGATTATGTTAAGCCAGTACTTGCAATGATGTATACAGTATTAAGATACTGCCTGGACTAGTGATCAGGTACACATCAGAGAATACTGGGCCTTGTGTAATAGAAATGGCATGAACATTAATGTTGTTTGTTATATTGTTAGGGTAGAATATACTAAAATGTGTCTTATCATGTGCATTGAAATAAAAGTAAATGGCTAAAGCAGGGAATCCTAGCTACTCAGGAGGCTGAGATCTGAGGATCTTAGTTTGAAGCCACCTTGCGCCAGAAAGTCCTTTAGACTCTTTTCTGCAATAAACCATCAAATAAGCCTGAAATGGAGCTGTGGCTCAAGTGGTAGAGTGCTAGTCTTGACACACACACACACACACACACACACACACACACACACACACACACACACACACACACACACACACACACACACACACACACACACACACACACACACACACACACACACACACACACACACACACACACACACACACGACACACAAGTAAATGGCCAAGTATTGCTTGAGCCTTCCTGCACCTTAGCTGTGATAACCTGGCTTTGCACCAAAGCATTCTGTTTTCTTGTGGTGCTTTTTGATGCAAAGCACATCGCTTTTAAGATATGTCTTAAGATACCAATAAAGATGAAGGCCAGAGTGCCAGTATAGTTTTATATTCTGACATATTATGCTTTTTTTTTATTATTTTGTAGAAGTGTAAGGAAGTCGAGTAGCCTTTTAGTTGATAAAGCATGTGCAAAATAGAATTACGTCCTTCAGCCTAGGTCAAAGTTTTGACTTTCACTTACTCTTTCAACTAATTACATTGCTTTATTTTTAACTTTTTAAAATTCTTTATTCTTAATTCTTTTTTATTTCTTAACTTTTTCCTCATTGATCCGTGATTTTTCTTTTGAATAGTGGATTTTTAGCTAAGGATTTTACCTTCAAGTTTCATGACCTTGCAAAGACTAATAAAGCTATTATTACAGTTTACATAGGAGATACAGATGTTGGCAGAGGTGGAACTTTAATCATGATCCATGACAGTCACAAATTAGGGCTTTATGTGAAACAAAACTTGATTTGAAAAAGATTTTGATACCAGAGAAATACACTATTTGTTGAAGAGTTTTTATTTGTCTTTTAATATGTATTAGATACAAAACATTTATTTTCCACCCTCCTTTACTCCATCCTAGTCTCTTAACTTCAGAAGCTACCCTCTGTAATGGTTTCCCCATTTCTGTCTTAGGGTTAAAAATCATAATGAGATAAAATAATTATACCTAACAACGCCTCTATTATTGGCTTACATTATTCCTGTCTATTGCCATCTTAAGTGATTTGGGAAGTGTTGTACCTTGGTTTTGTTTTTCTTTTGTTTCCTAATGAAGATGGTGTGGCTTAGCTCTTAAGCAGGTAATACCTTTCTGCCACCTGGTTTGAGCAGTAAGTATATTGTGCACAGTGTGGGTAGTTATCAAATTAAAGAATGTGATCTGGAGCTCTCCTGTGCCCTTCTAACTGAACTTCGCTCCTTTCAGATCTTCCAGGTGCAGGCTCCAGAGTGATCTATCTAAAAACAAACATCTAGCCTCTTGATTCCTCTACTTAGAACTTCCTAAATATTCCTCATAATCTTCTATCAGTAGCATATTAAAGTAGTTTAAAAATGTAAATGATTCAGAAATTTATTCAATAAAAAATTGTATAATGAAAATCAGTTTCTTGTGTTTCTTGAATAATCCATATTCATAAATTGAAGCAGTGAAATATTCTTTGTCTTTATCTCATCCTGTTTTTGTTCATTGATAACATACTGTTCTGTACTTTTTTTCTTTCCACTTCACAGTGTTTGTTATTCTTTTTAAATAGTATATGTGTCTTATTACATGTGTGTATGTATCTTAACACTTAAGTTATTCACTAATTCTGTGTCAATCAATCTATAAGACAAATGACCTAAAAGACACACATAATTGCTTAGAGAATTGCCCAGTTGTCTCTTAGAGTTTGTTTGCTTTTACCATCTTGAATGAGAGTTCCTGGTTTTACAAAACATTTAAAAATTTTAAGTGCCTGACAACTTGAAAATTTGAAATAATATTTCAAGGTAATTTAATTTGCATCTCTTAGGATCTTCATAGTTGCAGTCCTCTTGCTTTGCGGACAGTCCTCCATCTTGTTCCTGTTCTTCCTTAGAGATGGGCTCAGCTGTTCTGTTAGGACTGCTTGATAACCTTGTTGTGGCCCTGACTTCCTCTGCCAGTCAAGGTTGTGTTACAGTCTCCGTATATATTCCATAATACTTACCTATGATTATTTCTTCTGTGGACTAGAGATTTGGAGGCAAATATTCCCTGTCATCCTCCCCATACTCATAGCCCTACTTAATAAGGTGGTGCAGTGTTTCTGTATTGTTTAAGATGATATTTAGATCCCCTGGCCTAGGGACTAGCTTTCTTCTAGATGAAGACCTTAGGCTGAACGTTTCAGTAATTCAGGTTTCTTAGTAGGCCTTTCAGTTTAGATATCTTTAAGGAACATGAATGCAAGCAAAAGATGATTAGTATTTGACCATGTCTTTTACTTTTAGTGGGTCAGAGGGGGAGAGAAAGTATTTTAAATTCTGTAGAACACAACTTGGAAAATAGAGCCTTATGGTCTCTTCCACAAAGGCTTACAAGTAGATTTACAAAGAAAAGATTATCTAGCAGTTCAAGTGCCACAATTGACAAAAACTGTTAAGTGAGAACTCTCTTTTTTTCACCTTCTGATGTGTATAGCTTTACCATGGTGGGGTGGGGGTGTTAAAAAACTCAGTATGTGGTCGACCATGAAATAATATATAGAATAATTTTTATTGTAATTACTCTTTGAATTTTTAAGTATATGAAAAAAGTGCAAGAGTTTATTGATGTAAACTAGTTGGTATGTTAGCTAGTAAGTTGTATGTTTGCTTTGTTTTATTATCAGTGAACTTTGTAACATGTAATGGAAATGTGTGGTTTCAAAAGATTTTTCAGATGTGCCAGTTATTTCATATCTTAAGAAAATTATTACATGTATGTTTTTTTCTTTATAATCACTAAGGAAAAAATGAAATGACTTGATGTATATCATGTGGGAAATTAGATTAACCTTTGTAAGATATTTCCATTTTATTATAGACTTGAAACAATATTCATCTGGTCACGCCAAAAAAGGCTGCTTTACTAAGATTAACTACAATAACTATTTAGTGTATTTAACTCTGTATGGTTTCTTTAAATTAAGGGCACTATGGTGCTGTTATAGCCTTTAGAATACTATTATTGATCTTGAAATATATTTCGGTTCATATATATTAATGCATTTTACTTTTGTGTAGCATTCTGCTATTTGGACAATTAGATTGTTTTCCTAGTTCAAAGGAAAAGCACGTAGAAAAAATATATTTTCTCTAGCATTGAATAAATGCTTGAACCTCTATATTTTTGTCAGCAGTTGGTAAATTTTACCATTTTTGCCAATATAATAGAAATGAAATTAGATCTTTACTTTTAGGATATTTGAAGTGTTTCAGAATGCAGAAGAATTTTTCCTGGTGTCAGTATCTCATGCCTGTAATCCTAGCTACTCAGTAGCTCGAGATCTGAAACAATACAAGGAAGACAAGTGAAGGTTATCTTACAGTTGACAAAAAGTCAAATTTTTCTGTGATCTACACTCAGAAATATCGAGACTCAGTACTTAATATTTAAAATAAAAGATAACTGGAGAACATTTTAGCCTTAATATGTATAGTGTGTTTTTCATTTAATAGAAATGCTGGCTGTAATTGTAACCAGCTTACAAGGCATTGTAAGGACAGTTTGAAAATCATTACTCAGGAGTAAATATTTTGAGGCCGTACAAGTGCTTTGTGGCTCAAAGTGGTAGAGTGCTATCCTTAAGTGCAAAAACTCAGGGACACTGCCCAGGCTCTGAGTTTAAGCCCCACAAAACGAAACAAAACAAAAAAGAATAAAAGATGACAACTGGGTTTATCCTGTTGAATAAGGCCCTGGTGCTAGTATTAACAGGCAAAAATACATATTTATGTATATATACATAAATACATACATATCAGGTGAGCACATTTGAAGGAGGAAAGTACAGTCAAGTTTAGATCCTCTCACAGGCACCAGGCTGACCTGTCGGTAATTTAAAGTAAGGCACTTGAATATTTCAGTTGAAGCTCAAGCGAGGCTTGAGGGCCAGCATAGGTTTCAGAGTTACTTGCTCATGCTTGGTAGATAAGAAAGGCCTTGATGGAACTCTGAGCAATGACAATGTGCAAGGCTGGAAGTAAATAATTAACATCAACAAAAAATACAGAGAAATGGAAGACTGGAGAAAGGAAGGCAAGGTCTTCGAGAAGGAGTAGGTAGACGAGAAATGCTCCAAGGCAAATATCATCTATATCTGAAGGAATCTCTAGGAGTCAGTGCTCTAGGTCTGATCATGAGAAGTGAATAGATGACTGGTGAATAGTTGACTTTCTGGCTGTTACTTCAGTACTACTAACTCTTTTAAGGCAATTTTGAGAAATATTTTATTTACTTTATTCCATTTAAGCATGCTTAAATTATGACTAGTAAGTTTACATAGCAGACTGTCATAATCTCAGATGTTTGTGCATTTCTTTTCAAGTTGTATTTTCAGAAGACAGCTTCCATGGAAATCTTACAAAGTACGAAATAGTAACACTCAACTGACTGGTAAAACAAGTTGTAAGAATTTGTAATGGTAATAAATTCAATGTGGGCCAAGTAAAATGTAATAAATGTTGTAAACTATTTAGAGAATAGACTATCACCTGATCTTAAAATGTAAGTCTTTCATAGTAGAGAGTACATTCTTCCTTTCATACTGTTTTCACTTTAGGGCTATGTAGTAAGGAGAGATGTTGGCTTTTGGCAGTATTTGTAAGTGAAACTTTCGGTTATACTGTGGGTGATTTTTTTTTTTTTTAGATTCACCTGTTTTCTCTGTGTTCTATTGAATAATCTATTTTTGTAGTGAAGAGAATTAACACGTTTTTGAAAAAAAGCTTAATATTTAATGTAGAACACTGTAAATTGAAAATGCATTCTAAGTTTCTCTAACTTTTAATTTGTAAAACATTTTATAAGAATTTGTGTGTGGGCTGTAGGAGTGGCTCAAGTGGTAGATTCAAACCCTAGTACTGCACCAAAAAGGTGTGTATACATAAATAATACATATGTGCGTATACATGTATATACGGATATAGACATATATGCACATATCTATATATAATGTGTGTGGGCTTTTTTGATTAAGGTATGCTTTTAGATGTTTAATGTCATGTTATTTTCAGGGACAGATTTTTACCAGCTTTTGTAAACTATACAAACATGAGGACCAGTTAAATAATGGTATAGGACTTTTTAATTGATGCCATTTAAGTGATTTTCATACATAACTTCATCTCTTACCTTTCTGGCGAGTCTTTGTTAATGAAGTCCAGTCATCCAATAAGCCAGAGCTCTGACAAAATAACATAAAACCTTTATGCTCTAAATAAATGTTTGCCATAAGTTATTAGAATAAATTTGAGTGGGAATAAGAATTTATGAAGTGACCTTTTCTTATGCTGAATATTTTCAGATACTATGTGAACTTTATGTTTAGATTGGGAATTTTAGGAATTTCAATGTTACAATAATAGGAAATGACATTTTAAAATTTAAATCTATTCCTCCACAAATTCTAACCCCTTTACCATACTAGAGAACTAAAGTTTCCTAATATTAACTACTGAGTATCATTATTTCCTAGAGCTTGTTGAAAACCAAGTATTGATTTTTTGTAATAACTAAAGATAAGTCTTAATCTTTAGCTTTGTAAAGTGCGCATTCTTAAAGTGTGGTCATGAAAAGTAGTTACTGTAACTGTAACAATAGTCTGCCTCTGTTCAGTTTTGATCAGGCAGGGATGGCTTGTCACTGTCACTTAGCTGGGTTATCTTCTCTGGAACCTGCTTATTCACTGTTATTGCTTTTCTGAAACATCCCTAGCACAGCAACACCCTTAAAAAAAGAACAACTGAACCCTGTGTGAATGGATTCCTTGAACAAATACTTACCTAGTACCTAGGCCTTGAGAGTACTTGGTGAACAAAGTGAGATCACTGCTCTCTAGGTACTCATATTCTAGTTAGGTGACACAAATAGATTAAAAAAAAAAGTAAAACGGATAGTTTTCAGGCATGATAAATGCAATGAAGGAAATGAACAATATTTGGGGTAGAGTGGTGGTGGTGGTGGTGACTGTAGCAACCTTGACAGCCCCAGTCCATCACCAGCGCTGTTACCATGGTCAGGTCATCCTGCCCCAAGGCTGAGAAGAGTCAGGGTTGTGCAGAGAGAGGGGATGCATTCCAGCAAGGGCACAGGAAGAAGCTTGGTGAAAAGAGAACTTTGAGACTAGAGGTAAGGATCGAGACTAAACATGACGTGTAGGAAGAGGGAGCTGAAGTCAGGCCTCTGGAGAATTGGTGGAAAGGTCTGTGATAAAGTGAGAGAAACATACTCTGGATCCCTGTGTGGGGTTACACTTGTAGGGAACAAGAGTAAAAATGGGGATCCCTGATTTACAACCTTGTGCAGTAGTCCAAATGTGAGGTCATATGTAGTGGTTGTGAAGGAAAGACACTTGTAGCTCTGATCCGGGACTTAGAGACTAGGTGTAGGAATAAGGGAAAAGTAGGCATTAAGTCCAGATGACTTGGCTTAAGCCATAGATGAGGGGAAGTCCTGGAGTAGCAAATTAAGAGCTTGATATTTAAGATGTTAATTTGAGAAGCTTGCTAGACATCCAAAGAAAGATATCAAATAGATAGTTGGGTAAATTCATTCTGAGTCCTTAGAGGGCTGGGATGTTGTTGGGGAATCATCAGCATTTGCTCATAGAGCTCTTTTAAATCTTGGAAGCTAGATATCATAGAGGGGAAGAGTAGAGATGTTCTATGGCCCACATTCTTTGAGAGGTGGTTAGGGCTGCCTCCGTTAAACTGGGTCTGAGCAGTGATAGTAATAACCTGAATGTTAAAGGTATATGTATTCATAATCAGAAATTCTGCTGTAAGAATACTTTTTCAAACTTGAGTTACATTGATGAAAATAAATGAAGGCTTATTCAGTGGTCACTGCTTTCCTTTTAAACAATTCTTGACATTTGCTCTAAATATAATGAGGCTTAAAGAAGAAATTATATGGGCCATCTGATCTACTTTTACATCCTTATTAATTTTTACAGTGGTTTAATGTTTCCTCAGCTCTTGACTGGAGTGAGGCTAACGTGATTTTCTATACCATTAGTCATAGGAAAAAAAAAAGGCTAGGAAGGTAGGTTTTAAATATTAACTATCTTAGATTGATTATATTTGATTTTAATTTTAAATTTTTATCTTGTTATCTATCTAACCTGTAAGGAGTAAAATACAGATTAAAAATTCAAATTAGAAGTTAATTTTACTTCAAGAAGTAGTGATTGAAAATAAAAATGTATTTAATATTTTATATTGGACAAGTACTTGAAAAATTGATTCATATCATAAAATGGAAAATAAAAAATTTGGAAAAGAAGTAAATAACTTCTTTTTCAATTCTCCTAACATTTCCTTCTAGTGGATAAATTCCCTGCAATTAAATGTTCACTGATACTGTATCAGAGTTTCACTCTCAACATTTTACTTTATGGATAGTTTAGAAGGCATATAGTTTATAAAAGGAGAATATTCATGGTCAGATAATAATGTAATTGTAATCAATTAGGCAAAATAATTCTTGAAAGAAAATATATATCATAGTCTCATATAGCATGGACTATATATCTAAAGTTATCCTTTTTCAGAGAGCTTACCAGCACTTTGTTTAGATTGCCTAGGTAAATTCCAAACAGAGCACAGCAAATGCAAGTGGAACAAAGGTTATCTAACTGTCGCTAATGATACTAGTTATGAGTTGATCTTCAGCTTTGAAGTAGCAATGTATAAAAAAAAAATCATGAAAAATTGAAAAAGGTTCAAACCTTTAAGCTTTAAAACATTAAGGTTTAAACAGTCATATCCCACTGACTCAGGACTCAAGACTTAATGCTATCTTTGATATTATAACTAAAATACGATTTTCTAAAGTCAGACTTTATAGTTTAATATGAACTTCTAGGTATCACCAGTAGTCACTAGAATTTACTTCATACATAAAGCTTTTATAATGACATAGTATAACAATATATTTCACATAGTAAAACAATGTTTCTTTTCTTGCCTTAGCTTGCATTAAAAGGTTCTAGCTACAGTGGACTACTGGAACGACATCATATTCACACCAAAAATGTGGAACATATTATAGATAGTTTACGGTAAGTCTGAGGGACAGTGAGATAGTGTCTTGGGTGGGCTTTCATATTCAAGACTTTCCACTTTATTTAGTTTTAGTAGCTAGTGTTTAGTAAGATTGTCATTATTAAATCATTTTCAGAATTAATTGACTAGTTTTACAACTTTCTAAGGAAATTTTTACTGTGCTCTGGAAATTTCACGGTATTTTTTGTCTACCATAGAAGTACCTTTTCTGCAAACAGTGAATTCAGTACACAGCAGCCTTCAACTGTATGTGTATGTTTCTTTTTTCTTTTTTTTTGTTCTTTTTATTTATTTATTTTATTGTGCAAAGTATTTTTTAATTTTAATTTTTAATTTTATTGTTAAGGTGATATACATAGGGATTACAGTTACATAAGTAAAGTAGTGAGTACATTTCTTGTTGAACTTGTTACCCCATCCCTCATTAATTATTTTGTTATGCTTATTTTTTAAAACAATAGAAAATTATATTGATTTCCATTATAATCGAGTATACATGAATTATTAAGAAATTTTAGTTGATTTGTGACTAAGTGCAGTCATCAAATAAATTGTACATGTATATTCAAGACAATAAAAGAATTTACAAATTACTAAGTGTTGAACTCACTGGTTCATTGTCTGCCACTCAATATTTGTTGGGTTAGAAATAACTGCTATTTGATTTTATAATATAAATTATATAGTGCTAATCTGAACCATTTTGTGTTAATACATTTTACAATCAGAAGGAGTAGAAAAAAGTGAAATTTTAGCCAATCAATTTTGCTGTTAGTGGTTATAAAATTGTTTTAAAGCACATGAAAATTTGGATATTTATTTTCATTTATTCATATGCCTCCTGACCTGTCACAGTTAATTGACAGTTGTAATTAAATGAAAATGAAGCTAACTTTACAAAGCTATACTTAAATTTGTTTGACATTTTTATCTGATTTACATTTCTATTGTACTAATCTTTCAGTAAACATAACCTTATTATGTATGTTTTCAGTGGAAATTTTATATAAACTTTTGTTTTAGGAATGAAGGAATTGAGGTTCGTCTAGTAAAAAGGAGAGACTATGATGAAGAGACTGTTCGATGGGCAGATGCTGTCATAGCTGCAGGAGGTAATTGTTTTATAGAGATAAAGATGTTGGGATGTTGAAATGTGGTTCATTACATGGTCTTTCCATCTATGCTGGTGTCTAGCTATTTTGAGGCTTTCAAATAGGATTAGTTTTCAAACAGATTTGTTTATAATGAATGAAATGTTAAGGTTCCATGTGTCTGTGTCTGTATATATTTAAGCTATGCTTTTAAATTCAAATATAATTCAAGAGATTAGTTGTAATTACAAAAGGATGAAAAACATACTGAAGATAATAGTTTAATATGATTGGATAAATATAGTCTATCTCCAGTATCTTTTTTGAATTATATTATTGTTAGTTACCCTTCTTCGTAAAGCTTTAACTAGTTTTTGGGGAGAACAGTCTGAAGCTGGACGTGGTTGGATATGTTCTTACTAAAATAGCTTATGGATTTGGTCTGATATTATAGAAAAAGGAAAGAGGTTTTAGGATTAACGCATTGGTTCTCATCTTTACAAAATCAGATCTAAATTAGGTGGCATTACTGACATCTAGTGGGTAGAGTTCAGAGATTGCCAAACATTCTACAATTCACAGAACAGCCCCCATAACAAAGATACTTTTCTGTGAAACAGTGACACTGATAATGAGATAATATGATGTTAATAGAAAAGATGAGCGGAGGCTATGGCAGTCAGCAGGAAGTAGTGTGATTGTTGAAATAAAAGGACGAGTTTTTAAAATGATGTTTAATCTAATTTTATAATAGTGGGCTGATTATGTGTTATTCTTGTCCTGTGTCCTGTAGGTGATGGCACTATGCTTCTGGCCGCAAGTAAAGTCTTGGACAGACTTAAACCAGTTATAGGAGTAAATACGGATCCAGATCGGTGAGAAGCTTGTTCTTATTTTGTGTTTTATTTGTGGATATTGTGTGTGTGTGTGTGTGTGTGTGTGTGTGTGTGTGTGTGTGTGTGTGTGTGTGTGTGTGTGTGTCTGTATGTCTGTGTCTGTGTGTCTGTGTGTCTGTGTCTGTGTCTGTGCTGGTCCTGGGCTAGAACTCGGACTGTTCCTGAGCTTTTTTGCTCAAGGCTAAGGTTCTACTACTTGAGGATAGCTCTCTTTTGTGGTTAATTGGAGATAAGAGTCTCATGGACTTTCCTCTCATGGCTGGCTTCAAACTGTGACCCTCAGATCTCAGTCTTTAGAACAGTTAGTATTACAGGTGTGAGCCACCTGTGCCTGGCTAGTTTTGGATTTTCTATTTGTGTGTATTTATATAGGCATTTCTGTTTTGCTTTGTATGATATCTATGATAAATCCTAAAATTTGGAAGTTATTTTTTTATTTTGTCTATAGTAGTACATTGCTGGGCACTTGTTGCTACAGGGTTTTAACTGTGGTACATGACATTTGAGTGGAGGCACTATTGTTTCAGGAATGTTGTGAATGTTCCAAAAGCCATTCAGTGATGGAAATTTGGTAGGTATTATTAATCACTACCTATAATAGGATTTTCTTCAACGTGATTGTTTTACAGACAGCTTGACTTTACCAGTTCAAGCATAAAAATATACATCCCTCTACTGGCATCAATGGGAGAAAATTATGTCATGGTGTGGAGCAGCCCTCACACTTAGCTGTCTAAGCATTTTAGGAATAGGATCTGAGGCAGACTAGATGAGTCCCTAACCACATGAGTATTGGGCTCTTTGGTGTCGTTGAAGAGGGAAGAAATAATGATGATCATTCTTATGGCTGCCATAAGAAGGAAAGCCTGGTTGGACCTGTACTGGTTTTTCAGAATGACATCATTGACTTAATGAGTAGACTTAGTGAAATACTGTTTCTTTCCTTGATTTGTTGATAATTACCCTTACTTTTTTTTTCCAGCCATTCACAGCTACAACTTTTATCTGGACCATATAGTCACCTGGAATTTTTCTATCTCTACAGTCTTAATTTTACTGACATCCTCCTACTTTAACAGCAGTCTTACTCCTTTCATCCCAGTAGGTCTGCCAATTGAGTGAGTGCATTCACTTAATTCTTCTTTCTTTCCCTTTATTTACTTCCTTGATTTTTAAATATTCAAAATCATATCATATGGTCAATCCCAGATCAGTCTGTCATGATTTCTACTATTATATTAGCTTTGAAAAAGTCATCTGAGGAAACATAGAGTAGAAATTTTGGGTTTGATAGCATTTCTAATTTGTAGTCTCCAGCAATTGCAACAATTTCTTTAGAGTAGCTCTTATACTGGTAGCCCTGGTTATCTCTCTTTTCCATTCCTTGTGGTTGCTGCTTTTAAGTATATCTTCAACTTTTGAGTACTGTTAGCACCCTTATCCTCCTTCCTTCAATAAGGCTGCTTCTCACAGAAAAAATGAAAATCAGCCGATTAGAACTTGCTTTAACTTTTCCCACACGGTAAAAACCTCCTTTTCTATTATTTGTTACCTTTCCACCTTCTTTACATGTGATTCCTTTTGGTGTAAAGTCTTTAAGACAGTAATCTTTTTAGAATATTTTATTAATGCCTTACCCTGTGTCTGTTACTGACCCTTTTCCTGACTCCAAACTTGGTATTTCTGTTTTCTCTTTTTCCATTTACTGCCACTTGGTATCTTCAAGATTTTCCACCGAACTGTTCAGTGGCCTTAGAGACCAGTGCTATCTTAGTTACCACATTTTAGTTTGGACATTGTAGTTCTTGCATTACTTGATTTCTGGGAATCTTTTAATGATAACATCTCCCTTATTGTATCTGTACTGCCTTGGCATTCATGACATCTTGAAATTTCAACGTACCTATAAATGATCTTTTTTGGTCTTTTTTTTTTTACCCACCTCATTCTTCATGATTCACCTGTGCTGCTGATGTGACTTTCCTTCCCTCACCTTGTTATGAAACTAGTTCTGTGTTCCAGGAATTCTACCTGCATGCAGTCCACTGCTTGCCATCTTCATTGTCAATAAATGTAGCTAAGGCTTTTACAAATGTTAGTGGTTGAATTACTGCCATACCTCCCAGTATCTCCGCATCTTTTATTCTTATCTTTCCATAAATCTGTACTCTAGGAAGTATTTGCACTATACAGTCTTTTATGATTCATCCAAGATCTTTAGAATCCAGTGCAAATCCTTAGTTAATATATGTGATCTTTCACCATGTACTGCTTATCTGTTCTTCTGGTTTCCATGGAGTCTTCAGGTCTTGTACATTCTTCAGGAAAAATTACCCTTGTACTAGAACACACACACATACCTACATGTGCATGCATGCACACATACACACACAGACACTTCCTTTTAAGAGTAGCCTAGAATCCTTCCTAGGATTCTGCTTTGTGCAGAATTGCACTGTATGAACATCTGCTGGCTACTAATACCATAGTTGGAGATGCACTGGGGGATGCTCTTGCTCTGATGAGAAGATTTTTTTTTTTTTTTTTTGGGTCCGGTCATGGGGCCTGAACTCTAGGTCTGGGCTCTATCCCTCAGCTCTTCAGCTCAAGGCTAGCACTCTATCACTTGAGCCACAGTGCCACTTTTATTTTTGTTTATATGGTGCTGAGGAATCGAACCCAAGGCCTCATGCATGCAAGGCAAGCGCTCTACCACTGAGCCATCTTCCCAGCCCCAAGAAGATTTGTTGACATGTAAGATAGTGCATGGTTTAGAGAGAGTGTTCTAGAAGACCCATGTTTGTTGCATGCTTTTAAAATGTGCTTCTGCCAAGCCTACTGTCAGTGGTCCTTTAAGATGGAATGTAAAATTTTACTGTAGAAATTCTTGTTCATTTGAGCCTCTCTGCCTGTCCTGGGCTCTGACTGTACCTACCTGTGCACAGAGCTCTTATGCCTTTCTGCTTCTTTGTGTTCTTGTTGAACTCTGTTTTGAGCTCTAACCTTATATATGAGTTTCTCTATCCCTAGCATAGTTTTACATACAGTTGGTAGACAATAAATATTTGAAAAATGTTAAATGATTTTAGAGAGCAGGCCTAGGACTTTGACTTAGCTAAATATTCTGTTCAATCATTGGTTCAGTAATTAACTTTTGGTTGCCTTCAAAATTTGGAGTTTAGAATTTAATAGACTATATATCATTAAGAGAAGAGATCCTTTTTTGATCATACTTGATAATTTATTGGGCTATATTTTTCCTTAAAAAACCAGCTTCAGGGGCTGGGAAGGTGGCTCAGTGATAGAGTGCTTGCCTTGCATGCCTGAGGCCCTGGGTTTGATTCCTCAGCACCACATAAGCAAAAAGAAAAAAGCCGGAAGTGGCGCTGTGGCTCAAGTGGTAGAGTGCTAGCCTTGAGCTGAAGAGCTGAGGGACAGCGTCCAGGCCCAGAGTTCAGGCCCCACAACTGGACCCAAAAAAAAAACAAAAAACAAAAAAACAAAAAACCAGCTTCATGTTCACAAACTTATGGGGATTTAGAAATTGGTGAGCAGACTTGATACAGTTCTATCTTTCCTGTTTTCCACATAGAATAGCAGCATTTTGGAAGTTCTTTGCTTTCTTCCATCCAGCTAAGTGTGTTAGGCCTCCTAGTAGGGTGCTTTGTGTTTCCTTAAGCAGTCCTGTGGTTCCTCCTCTTCTGTAGTGTTATCAAATGTTATGTAATGAACCATTCTAAAACATTGAGGATTCAAATAATAGTAATGCTGATTTCTTTCTTGTGATTTCTTTGTGTCAGGAATTGAGTAGTAGCTTATCTGTATGGTTTTGGCTTGGAATCTGTCATGAACTTCCATCAGGAGTCAGCTGGGCTGCAGGCATCTGAAGATTTCCCTTGGACTGGAGCCTCTATTTCCAGATGGCTCACTCACACAGGCTCATCCAAATGAATATGCCATTTCACTGTATGTCCTTTTCTTCTCTATTGCATGCCTCCTCTGTTGAGGCTGGTAAATTGACATTTGAATGCTTACTGTTCAATATTATTGGATAGAGCTCTGTGGAAGCCAGCCTCCAAGGTCACCTGTAGTATTTATCCATGGATGTGGCTCTGTGCTCCTCCCCTGTCCCCATGGGACATAGTGTGACCACATGTGATGTGACAATGTGAAGATTCCAAGGCCAGGTCATAATGATATAATGCAGCTTCTGAATTTTCCTTTTGGATTACTCATTCTAAGGACTGTCTGTCACATGATATGAGGTCACTGAAGCAGCAATTGAAGAGGCTCACATGGAGAGGAATGGAGGCCTCCTGCCAATAGGCAGCATTAGATTGCCATCCTTGAGCAACCTTGTTAGCCAAGCTAAGCCTTCAGAAGCCTGCTGCAGCTCAAGCCAATAGAAACTTCATGAGGGACCATTTTCTACAGTGTATTAGACTTGCAGTGGCCTCAGAAGATACTATTTTTATCAAATGACTGTTGATACCACATAGTCTTACTGTTGTAAAATACTAACAGTTAATATTAAAAACAAAACAAAACAACAAAACCCTAATAGGTTGAGATGGTGATTCACTTCTCTAATTCCAGCACTTAGAAGGCTGAGGCAGGTGAATCAAGAGCTTGAGGCCATCCTGGACCACATAGTGTAGAAGTTGTAGATAAATGTAGTTGTTATAACTTTGTAAAAGTTTTGTTTCTGGTAACTACATTTATTATCTACCCTCATTTTTCCTTTTGTACCAGAGCATTATATAAATTATAATGATTAACTTTTCTAGATATCATTAAGTATGTTTTTTCTTCCTATAGAAGTAGGGAATCTTACCATCTTACAATTTGCAATGATTTATTCTAATTTGTCCTTTAATGGCATGTTTCATTTAAGGGTATCTTAAAGGGCTTGTAAGAAGGGCTTATACCTTCACATAAATAGTTTTATTCCTTAGAATAACCATTCATGGTTGGTGATTTAATCAGAAATAAGAAAATTGATAATAAAAGGACTTGTCCAAAGGTAACAGCTAATTAATTTATAACTAGATTATATCCAGTTATTAATAATGAGATAAATTTACAGTATAATCTGTAGGCTTATTGTTATTTTTAGTTTTACTATAATGTGGAAACAGTATTATTTTATATTGCTTATTACAGTTGGAAGTAAACTATTATTTCTCTTCGGTTGTTTTTTGTTCTTACTGAAAAACCCAGAAAATTTATGGCAAAAAATGAAGTATAGAGTAGAAAATTTGAAATTTCCTCTGATTTTTATAATTTAGAGATAAGTTTTTAATGATATTATATCCCTGTACCCTTTTTCCTTTCATCACCCCAAAATTTCTCTTACAATAAAGGTCTGAAGGTCATTTGTGTCTTCCTGTTCGGTATACACATTCCTTCCCAGAAGCCTTACAGAAGTTCTATCGTGGTGAGTTCAGGTAGGAATTTCTTGCAATTTAAAAAGAATTATACTTTTAATAAGCATTTGCCACTAATGCTGCTAAAGCCAGAATGACTAGACATTTGGATTACTCCTTAGTTACAACAGAAGCAATAAAATTTGATACATTAGCTGAGGCCCAAACCCATCTGCCTTACCTTCACCTAGTACAGTTGGAATAAGGTAAAAAAACCTGGACAAATGTTATTTGAGTTATGGTTTCAAACAGATTTTTCTTCAGTGAGTTACTCTCTTAACTTCGGAGTATGTCCTTAGCTGTTTAGTAGAAAGTTGCTAGTTCATATTCTGAGGTCTTATAACTTTTATACACAATCCCTTATCTAGTAATTAATGAAGGAAGAATAGTAAAAATAAAAACATATCTTTTAAAAGATTTAATTCAATTTCACAGATTTCTGGGTTAAAAACCTCTTCAAACTATAAAAAGTAGTCACACTTGGCTCTTATATCTAACCCTCTGTTCACTCTATCCCCACTGCTTAAGATAGCCTACATCTGTAAGTCAATACTAGGAGTATGGTTGATAGGTATCTGTCTTATATATAAAGTCTTTTTTTTTTTTCTGGTTTTGGGTCCTGGGCTCTGTCCCTGAGCCTGTCTGTGTTCAAGGCTAGCATTCTACCACTTGAGCCAGAGCTCCACTTCTAGCTTTTTCTTAGTTTATTGGAGATAGTCTGGCTTTGAACTGTGATCCTCAGATCTCAGCCTCCTGAGTAGCTAGGATTACAGGCATGAGCCACCAGCACATGGCACTTATAAAGTCTTTCTAAAGCAGTATGGATGGGATTGTTTATTCTTTAAAATTTATTATTATTACTACTACTACTACTATTATTATTTTTGTGGTATTGAGAATAAATTCAGGTCCTCAGACTTGCCTAGCAAAGTGCTCTACCACTTGATCCTTATTCCTTTTTGCTTTTGTTATTTTTGAGGTAGAGTCTCTCTTAATGCCTAGGCTGGCCTTGAACTATGGTCTCCTGATTTCTGCCTCCCAAGTTACAGGTATGATTCACTGTTTTCAGCTCATCATAAATGGAGAAAGTAGAGGCAAAAGGTGAGATATAGCTGGGCCAATATGAAAGCCAAATTTAGCTACTTTTTATAGCTTGAGGAGGCCTTTGCCAGATATTTGTGAAAGTATATTACATCATTTTAAGGATTTAGTTTTATTTTGATACATAGTAATTATGCTTATACAGTGTTACATTTCAGAACATGTATACAATGTATAATGATCATTTCAGGAAATTTAATGTGTTTATTGTCTCAGACATTTATCTGGTTTTTGCACTTGGAAATGTTCAAAAATCTTCTATTTTGGAACATTCATTTAATCTTGATCAGTATGGTTATCTTACTGTAGTGTAGAACTACATGTTTTTCTTCCTTTGTAGTTGGATCTCCAAAATTTTGACTTTTCTTTAATCACTTTACTGCCAGTGTCTTCAGTTTCACCTCAGAAGTTTGTCATTTTTAGAAATGACTAACATGATCACTAAGTAGGATTATATTTTTGCATATTTGTTTCATGAGTTTTTGATTTATTGATATTACTTTTAAACCTACACACAACTTCTTTTTATTTACTTTTATAAAAATACCAATTAGATATTTAGGTATAATAAAATGTTTTTTTCTTAATATCTTTATTAATTTTAAAGGCACCATCTTTATAAAATATTGTGGAGATTTTTGTTTAATGCACTCACCTTAACATGATTGTATTTTCATGATACTTTTTGTATAATATTTTTTTGGTGAGTAAAACATAAGCTTAGATCTAGCTCAGTATCTTGGACTACAAAGGGTTATTGATGAAAAGTTTAACTTACATGCAGGTGTCTTTGGAAGTTTTGTACAAACACGGGATATATCCATTATAGCTGAAAGAAGAAGAAATATCCCAATCTGTCTTTAGCAAGAACCTGTGGATTTAAAGTTTTTCTGATATAATTATTTGTAGAACAACTAGCTTTGTAATATGTGCTTTTTATTTGATGAAGTTATGATAATGTATTATCTTTAGTGTATTCTGTTTTGACATTACCTTTTTTTCCTTCACTTTTCTAAGGTGGTTGTGGAGGCAGCGTATCAGGTTATACCTTGAAGGGACTGGCATAAACCCTGTACCTGTGGACCTTCATGAACAGCAACTAAGTTTGAATCAGCATAGTAGAGCCTTCAACATCGAAAGAGTTGATGATGAAAGTAGGTGGACTGGGAATTAGAACTAGTTGAGGGTAATATTTAACTTCTAGTGTCTTTGACCTCTGATTTTTTGAGGCAGTAATTAATAGTTAATTTATTTTTGATGCCACTAACAACATTTAAGAATGCATAGTATACCGCTTTTTTTTTTTTTGTAAAATTTGGTAGAATTCAAAGTAAGAAATACTGCATATGTTTTCTAGGATGGATTTTGAAAATAGTTAATTAGCTAGGGATTATAAAGGCCTGACAGGGTAGTTAATGGTCAGAATTCTTGATTTTAATCTTTGAAATGTCAAAAAACAAACATTGGGTGTTGGTAGCTCACAGCTATAATCCTAGCTACTTATGAGCTTAAGTCCTGAAGATCATGGTTCAAAACTAGCCTGGGCAGGAAAGTTTGCAACACTCCATCTTTATTCTCCAATTAACAAGTAAAATGTCAGACTGGA
The DNA here is from genome assembly GCF_024711535.1 of Dipodomys merriami. Lineage (NCBI taxonomy): Eukaryota > Metazoa > Chordata > Mammalia > Rodentia > Heteromyidae > Dipodomys > Dipodomys merriami. The sequence continues at coordinate 3,834,057 of NW_027204493.1, read as the reverse complement.
GGTGTGGCTCAAGCGGTAGATCTCCAGCCATGAGCAAGGAATCTGAACCAGAGCATGAAGCCTTGAGTTCAATCCATAATACTGGCACCTTCCTTTTCTCTAAGAACCGCCCCCTGCCTCCCTGCAAAATAAAATCAGAAAAAGAAAAAAAGCAGTAAAGATAATATGATATAATCTTGAAGATCTGATAATAGTACATTTCATATACTTATATTGAGTTATAATTTCTGATTAAAGCTTTGTGAGATTTTTTTTTAGTTTTTGTTGTGAAATTTTGTATCCTGGTCCTAAGATGTGTTTAAAGTGTTTTGGGGATAATATTAGCAAATGGCAGTTTGTAGCTTCTTTTAAGATGAATTTTAATCAGCTATAATCTAATTTATGGGTTATTAACTAATTCTATTTTACCACTTTTTCTAGTAAGTCTAAGACTCATGGTGCAAAAATTTTCCATGAATGGTATTTGTGGACTATAAAAGATTTTATTTTTTCCTGATGCTTCATTTTTCTGAGTAAACTTATCAGGAAAAGCTCTTTTACATGCCTGCTTTTTATCTCTGCGGTGGTATGGTACCTGATGTTTACATCCATTTTTCCAGGACTTTTTTAAATGACGATTTATAGTTTTATATAGAATATATCAAGTATATCTGTATATCATGTTTTAAAGATTCTCTTCCACTTAAAAGTAATTTAAAAAGATAAAACTAAAGAATTACATATACATATTAATTTCTATTGTTTTTGGAAATAAATGTTTTGTTAGTTTAAAAATCATAGCTGGAAATTTTATTTTCTCTTACACTTGAAAGGACTTACTACTACCTTGAAAAGATGATGAATTGCCAGGAATAGTGGTGCCTAAAATCCCAGCATGTGGGAGGCTGAGCAGGAGGATCCAGAGTTCAAGCCAGCTTGGGTTGCACAGCAAGAATTTGTGTCAAAAAAACCCCAAATTGTTGTTTGTATCAATATTATATAATTTTAGAAAGCAGAGATTGTTATATAGAGTATAGTCATAAATATATTGATATAGTCATAAAAGAAACAAAAGATATATTCTTAATCTTGGCACTACATGCAAGATGTTCAGTCTGATTAATGGTAGTTCTAGAAAAAAATGTTCAAATTAAAGCAAAATAAGAATATTTCTCAAAATTTAGGCAATGAACTGAATTCATGTTTAGTGTAATTAGTGGTAGCAGGTTTCAAAACAAAGTATGTTTTGATGAAACACAGAGAAGGGAGTAGAAGGACCAGGTTCTGGAACCAGAGTAGTTTCGGATCATAATAACAACACTGAACATTATTACTGTTATAACTGATTATATTGCTATTATTGTTGCTATAAATAATTGCATGGTGTTTTACCATTTCTTGCATTTACCTTTTTTTTCTTTTTGTTTGTTAGAAGGCTATCAAACCAATTCACTTCTTCTTACTAGGTTTTATAGCTTCATTTTCTTAGGAAAAATTTACAGACATTTCAAGGTACAGTAGACCTATGGTATCCATTGGTATAAGGTTTTAGAGAGCCCACCACTGAGGGCACTGTGAATGCTCAGGATGCAGAGTTTAAATAAAACTGATAATTCAGGACTGACTGAGAGCCTTTCTGCATAATTGGAGCTGTATATGTTAAGGATGTTGTTTTGTTTTTGTTCCTGAGTGTGCTTGATCAGAACTGCATGTAATAAGTCTGTAAGTAAACTATGACAACTTACATTTTCTATTTAAATTTTCTTCAAGTTGGCAGGAAACATTTCCTAGGAAGCTTCCAAAAATGGGTTCAAAATTCAAACTATAAATACATATCATAAACTACTGAAGTTTTTTTCCTGCTTTAACTTTCAATTTAGAATAAAGAAAGAAGAAAAAAATTATTAAAAACTTTTCAATTTATAAAAGGGATGGAACAAGTGAAATCACATCTCTTACATAATGTAACTTATACTTACCTAGGTTGTATTTGTGTACATGTTACAATGAAGAATTCATTTGTGTTCTCAGTATCCCTATAAAGGGAAGGGGAGTTTATTTTTATTTTTTAATTAAAAAATTATTTTAATTATCTCACTGTTCAAGCAGCCCAGGTTTCTTCTAAATAGTGGCTCCTATCATATTTTAAGGCCTTTGAGGCTTAGGTTGATCTTTCTACCTTGCTGGGAGAAAAATACAGAGCATGGAGGGTCCTAAAGCTGTGCTAGGAGCCAGGCCTTTTCATTACTTTTCATTACCAGTCACATGACCTGAAAATGCCTAGCAATATGAAGATGTGCAAGAATTTTATAATGGAGCAGTCTCTTTTACTGGTTTAAGTGTTCTGTGTCTAAAATTACAAATAATAGTTGTGTAATCCATTCTCTTGAATAGAAAACTGTTAATTTATATCGAATCTATGATTTCATATTCTATTAGATGAAACAAGTTATAAATTGACAGTTTTGTGATTAGATAAGGTTTGGTAGTCAATTAGTATGAAAGAAGAGGATTGAGTTGATTAATGAGATTTAAAGTAGATCTTTTCCTCATATATAAATAGGATCCTGCTGATAAAATAGGATCCTGCTGATCCTATTTTAAAGTTATTTTACATTCATGTTCAATTACCATAACTATCATCATTAACATATCATCATCATTTTATGTCTGTGTTCTACAAATGCACAACAAGATGTGGTAATTGGCCTTTGGTGTTTAACATATTTTCATTCAACATGATGATCTTCAGATCTGCCCATTTTCATTCATGGGATATATGTTAATTTTTCTTTGTGGCTGAGTAATTGGCATATACAGTACCATATTTTCTTTATCCATCATTCTTCAGTTGTTGGCTGTACTGTGACTGATTCTACAGTGAAGCTGTTGTGAACATAGCTGCATTAAACATAGGTGTCACTGATTTGTTCTCCTTTGGATATATGTGTGAGGGTGGTATGTTGAAGTCATTAGGTGAGATGATTTTTAGTTTTTTTCAGTAGCCACCATACTGATTTCCATAGAAGCTGTAATGATTTTTATTTATTTATTTATTTATTTTAATTTTATTTGTGAACATACTGTACAGAGGGGTTACAATTACATGGGCAGGATAATGTGTACATTTCTTACCAAGCATTGCAGCCTCCTCCTTTTGTTTACCCTTCACATCCCTTCCCAGCCTCCCCCCTCCCCCCCCAATCCCAATCCTTCTCCTTCCCCCCCCCCCCACACCGACGTTGTAAAGCTCGTTTTGGACATGACAACTTGTACTTCTCATTGTTGCAACAGGTCCGCCTGTATCCTTAAACAACTGGTTTTTCCCCATTTCCTCCTCAAGTTATACTGACATCAAATATAGTGAAAGCAGGGGTTATACTGTGGGGGAGGGACATACAGAGCAACAAAGAGATAATCTTATAAATGCGTTAGAAACACATGCATGAAATAAAAAAACATTAAAATACATATCTAAGCGTTCATTTTCCTGACATCACATTATCTGACCTTTTCCGCTTGACTCAGACATATACTAGATATTGCAAATAAGGGAAACCATGGGACCTATGTTTCTTTGGGCCTGGCTTACTTCACTTAAACTTCACTTAATATAATTTTTTCCAAGTTTTTCCATTTCCTAACAAATGGGGCAATGTCATTCTTTCTGATGGAGGCATAGAATTCCATTGTGTATATATACCACATTTTCTTGATCCATTCATCTACTGAGGGGCATCTGGGTTGGTTCCATATCTTAGCTATGGTAAATAATGCTGCAATAAACATAGTTGTGCTGGTAGCTTTAGTGTGGTCTTGTTTGTAGACATTTGGGTAAATGCCCAAAAGTGGGATTGCTGGGTCATAGGGGAGTTCTATGTGAAGTCTTTTGAGGAACCTCCATACTGCTTTCCAAAGTGGTTGAACAAGTTTACATTCCCACCAACAATGAAGTAAGGTTCCTTTCTGTCCACATCCCCTCCAGCATCTGTTGTTGTTAGAGTTCTTGATTTTTGCCGTTCTAACTGGAGTGAGGTGATATCTCAATGTTGTTTTGATTTGCATTTCTTTTATGGCTAGGGATGTTGAACATTTCTTCATGTGTCTATTGGCCATCCTTCTTTCTTCTTCAGAGAAGTTTCTCTTTAAGTCTTTCGCCCACTTATTTATTGGGCAGTTGTTTCTTTGAGGATTTGTTGTTGGGGGGTTTAATTTTTTGAGTTCCAAGTATATTTTAGATATGAGACCCTTGTCCATTGTATGGCTAGTAAAGATCTTCTCCCAATCCGTGGGCTTTCTATTGATCTTGCTAGCTATGTCATTTGCTCTGCAGAAGCTCTGCAACTTTATGCAATCCCATTTGTCCAACCTTTCTTTGATTTGTTGTGTTTCCGGGTCTCTATTCAAAAAATTTCGGCCTGAGCCAAGGAGACCTAGGGTTTCTCCTATTCCATCCTGTAATGTTTTCAGAGTGTCTGCTTTGACTTCAAGCAAGGTCTTTGATCCATTTGGAGTTGATTCTGGTGCAGGGTGATATATAAGGATCTAGCTTTAGTTTTCTACATGTAGTTAACCAATTTTGCCAGCACCATTTACTGAAGAGGCTGTCTTTCTTCCATTCTATTGTTTTAGCTCCCTTATCGAAGATTAGATGGCTATAGGTCTGTAGGTTCATTTCTGGGTTTTCAATTCTATTCCATTGGTCCTGAGGTCTGTTCTTATGCCAATACCAAGCTGTTTTGATTACTATGGCTTTATAGTAGAGTTTGAAATTTGGTATTGATATTCCTCCAGCAGTGTTCTTTCCGTTGAGGAGCGTTTTTGCTATTCGGGGTCTTTTATTGTTCCATATGAATTTTTGGATTGCCTCTTCTATTTCCTTGAAGAATGAGGTTGGAATTTTGATAGGTATTGCGTTGAATTTGTAGATAGCCTTGGGAAGTATTGCCATTTTCACGATGTTAATCTTTCCAATCCAGGAGCATGGGAGGCTTTGCCATCTTTTTAGTTCTGTGTTGATTTCCTTTTTCAAGATTTTAAAGTTTTCATCATAGAGGTCCTTCACTTCTTTAGTTAAGTTAATTCCTAGGTATTTTATTTTTTGTGGGGCTATTACAAATGGAGTTGCTTTCCTAATTTCAGCCAAACTTTTCTCATTGTTGGCATACAGAAAAGCCATTGATTTTGGGGGGTTAATTTTATAACCTGCTACTTTGCCAAAGTTTTGAATCAGAGAAGCTGTAATGATTTTTATTCTCACTGACATACAAGGATTCCTTTTCCCTACTCCCTCATCAGCATTTGTTATTGTTTTGATGATGACCATTTTGACAGGGATGAGATGGAATCATTGTGCAGTTTTGATTTACATTTCCTTTATGGATAAGGAATGTGAACATTTCTTGATGTACTTGTTAGCCTTTTCATTCTTTTTCTGAAACTGTTCAGTTTGTTCATTTATTAGGTTGGTTGTTTTTTTCAGTTTGATGTTTTTGTATATGCCAGTATTGGGGCTTGAGCTCAGGGCCTTGTACTCTTTTTTTTTTTTTTTTTTCAGTCATGGGGCTTGAACTTTGGGCCTGAGTGCTGTCCTCAGCTCTTCAGCTCAAGGCTAGCTCTCTACCACTTGAGCTATAGCGCCATTTCCAGTTTTCTGGTGGTCTATTGGAGATAAGAGTTTCATGGACTTTCCTGCCCGGGCTTTGAACCGCCATCCTCAGATCTCAGCTTCCTGAATCTCTAGGATTACAGGCATGAGCCATCAGCACCCGGCTATGGGCCTTGTACTCTTGCTTGGCTTTTTTACTCTTGTTTGGGACTGTATCACTTGAGCCACACTTCTACTTCATTTTGAGCTGTTTGTATATTATGGGAATTAATCCTTTATCTATTATAGCACTGGTAAGGATTTTCTCCAATTCTGTGAGTTGTCTTTTGGTTCTGATAATGGTTTCTTTTGATGTGTAAAAATACAACTCCAAATATATTAAAAAATCTTAATGTAAGGACTATAGTCTTCAAAATATTGTAGGAAATCATAGGAATATTATGTATTCTGTTTAACCACAATAGTAAAAAAAAATCTCAGAACATATGCAGATACTGGGAAGAAATAACACTCTTGAATAATTAGTAGGCCAATGAAAAAATAAGGGGGGAATCTACCCATCAATCCTGGCATGGAGAGTATATACGCATAAGGGTATGAATATGCTGCCTGTCCCAAGTGAGATGGACTTTTAAATATTGATGTAGGAAAAGTTGTGGAAGAATCAGACAAGTGAACTTCCATGTAATACTTGCCTACTGGAGACGTTTGAATGCAATAAATCAGCTACTGGTGCCATTGAGGAATGGGGAGAATGGAAATCCTTATGTTATTCCTGGCCTTAGTAGAAATGATTTTAACTCATCAAGGAAAAGTACTTATACTGTATATATATCTTATAGATTATAAAAAGAAAAGGTTGCATATGTTATAAATATTGAAGGGAAATGTGACCATTTCTATCACACTATTATGGCTAAAACATAAACTTTCTATTGAGAAAAAAATCTTAATCCTTCAACGTATCTAGGCTGGTTCCTAACATGAGCCATGCAAGTCATTTGCTGTCTAATACCAGGATTGCACTTTTTCAGAAGCAATTGACCAGGTCCACTTTTGAATCTTTCGCAGAGAAACTAAGTTGTTAGTGATAAGGATATTGTGAATTGGTTACATTTGTTGTATCACTCTTGAAAAAATTGGTTTCAAAAAGAATTAAGTTTTATTTTGTAAAGATTCAAGTGTCATGGGATAAGGCTAGGTGACTTTTAAGGCTATATTGTTGGCATGTTAAGGGATATTTGTATGTTAACTATATTAAGGAATATGATTAAAAATAAAAGCTTTAATGTCAAATAAGTTTTTATTGTAATATTTCCAAAATTCAAGGAGCTGTCTTGGATTTCTCCCTCCCCTATTACTGCAGGGTCTGAGGCTTCAGGACCCCAACTTTTGCCCGTGAGAGCACTAAATGAAGTCTTCATTGGGGAGAGTTTATCATCCAGGTATTATTTTTTTTTAAGTCTACAGTCTTGTGTATGGGATTTAGTATTCTTAAGTTATTTATTTAATTTCTACAAATCTGCTAGCTAAAATGCATAATAATAATGTATAATTAGCAGATATTATTTAATGCAATATTTTCTAAGCTATCATACATGCTAATACTTATTAAGGGAAAAGAATGTTCTGTAATAAAAACACTTTGTGAAACCCTACAATTTTTTTTTTTCTTAAGGGAGTTTGATGTCAGGTCCTTGTGTTTGCTTGGCTGGCATTCTACCATTTGAGCCACACAAAAAAGCCTTTTGCTGGTTTTTGGGGATGGAGTCTAGTGAACTCTTCTGCCCTGGCTGGCCCCATACCACAGCCCTTCAGATCTCAGCCTCTTGAGTAGCTAAGATTGCAAGCATAGTTAGTACTATACCTGACTTGGAAAACTGTTTGTGATGTAATTACTAGGTATGAAATGACTAAAATAAGGTAAAGTTAATTTAATTCTTTGTAGTGCTTTAGAACCTCTACTTTACATTATAATTAAAGTAGAGGTAGAAGCTCAGAATTAAGTTTTATGTCCCACTTTCCTGCTACTACTAGAACTCTGTAGCTCTTTGTAAACCATGTAGATGATTCCCTAGGTTTTTGAATTTGTGAAACTTAATAATTCTGTTTGTTGCATCTGTTTCTGTTTCTGTTTCTTTTTTTCTTTTTGTCAGTTGTAGGGCTTGAACTTAGGGCTTGGGTGCTGTCCCTGAGCTCTTTTGCTCAAGGCTAGTGCTCTACCACTTAGAGCCACAGCATCACTTCCAGTTTTTGGGTGGTCTATTGGAGATAAGAGTCTCACAGACTTTCTTGTCCAGGCTGGCTTTGAACCACAATCCTCAGGACTCAGCCTCTTGAGTAGCTAGGATTACAGGTGTGTGTAACCAATGCCTGGCTTTTTTATAAGGACTTTGTATGAGAAAAAGTTGTCATAATTGAAAGATAATTCACATTTTAACTACCAGCTAATAGTAAACAAATATATAATATTAAATTCATTCAGTAAAATATATTGTGTGCCTATTATGTACAAATGTGAATCCCTAGAAATGCAAAGATGAGTAAGATACACATTTTGGAGAGGAATACATAATTTAAATGGGTTAAAACTAAATGTTCCTCAAAGAAATAAAATCTTTAAAGGCAACTCATACATACATTACTGTTGAAAAATGTATTTAACATAGTAAGACTTCTTTGCTATATGTAAACATTTTTGTTTTATTGCATATCAAGTTTGAAGCAATAATTGGTTCTATTAAGTATTAGAAGAGGAGAAAATGTAACCAATTAGAGATAGAGTCTAATAATTACTGCCAGTGACATAAGACAGACAAGAGAGCAACAACTTTAAATGAGTTTGGAGAAAGTTCATTAAAGAGATGACAAAAGTAAATTCCCTTTGAGTTCATGTTTATCCTAGGCAAGCCGTTTTATGGTTTCTTTTACTCTGTTTGCCTATCACAAGGGTGGTATTGTGACTGCTGAGAGCTTCTACTATCATTGCTTTATACTTTGTATGTACTAAAAGATTAAATAACTCATAAAAAGAGGGAAACTAGGATAAATTTTGGGGACCCATTGAGATCCCAGAGGTTGATACCTGATACTGCTTCCTTTTTTGTTCTTTGATGTCTCAGTGTGTCTTTACCAGATATGGCCAGCAATAGGTTGGCTTCTGGTGCTGTTGAATATAACTATGTGGGAAGTAGTCAGTTATTTTTTAAAGACTTTATGATATAAGATCCTAGGCAGAAAGGAAAGGGAACATTTATTGATGCCTGTGTATATCAGGTTATTGTAAATGAGTAAGCCTGTGAGAAAAGTAGTACTTACCAGTGAAATGATTGGTATTTGGAAGGTTCAGATAACTTTCCCAGGTCATCTGATTTGGTTGCACCAGAACTGTATAAAGCTTATCATTTCTGATTCTAAACTGTATAGTGAGGCTTCACTATGCTCCAAAAACTTAAGTGCTTTCCTCAAAAAAATATGAAGCGCAGCAATACTAGTCCTACCTCACTTACAATGTTCTTAGATTTAAGAACATTTTTAAAAGCCCATTTTTTTCTTTTCTCTTATTCTAACCTAGAATGTCTTATTCTTGGGCTGTAGCAGTGGACAATTTAAGAAGAAGTATACCCACTCTAAAGGGACTGTGAGTTTTATTGCTGCCTTAAAAAATAATTTCCCCAAATAAAATTCTGTAAATTGACTAATCTCAATAAACCTGCATGTGAGATTAACACTAAATTTTCTCATAGTTTTGGGCTCAATATCTCTCACTTGATTATACTTTTCTTCTTTTCCACTCTGTTTTCTTCTTACCCCCACAACTTTAATCTATTTTTTTGCTTGATTTTGGCAGAGTAGTAACCATTTCTGTGTCTGTATATGATAGGTTCTCCGCATGCATTTCCCAGGAAGCTATTAGTAAGCTGTGAAATAGATTAAATGTGAATATCAGGCAGGCTATCTTTTATTTTTGTAAGAACGTGAAAAGGAGTTTATCATGTAAAAATCCTTGACAAATTAAGAGCTTTCAAGAGAAAAATGGGCTAGAATAAAAGGATAAATTATCCACAAACTGTTAAGGTTTATAAGTATGTTAAGTAATTATCATTGTTTTGAAAACCTGTATTTTAATAAAATTTTACTGTTACCTTTTATATGCTGGATAAAAAAATCCAGTGTTGATCAATGACACTATTTTACAAAGAAGGTAAAGTAACAATTAACAAAGTAGATTTACATATTTCAGACTTCTTTGAATAGTTTATTACAAGCATTGAGTTAAAAAATAATATCTTTTTTTGCTAGTGTCAGAAAACCCATTTGATTTCATGTTTGTGAAGTATTCTTTACAACTTTATTGCTATTAATATCAATTCAAAAGATTAGTTTATCACTTAAAAAAAGAGTTTAGAAGAAACTATTAGTTACAAAGAATTATAGATTTAGATATATGAAGGACTACCCACCATAAAACTAATCTAATTATGTTATTTCTCCTTTTGAATTCTGAAATGAAGCTGAAGTAGAGAATAGTCACTAGTGCTAGCAAAGTATATACAAGTTAGCATTTGAAATACTCCAGTACAGATAGAAAGGAACATATAGATCAAAAAAGGCATGCAGAAACATGAATGTATATTTCTTCCTTTTTCACTTAATCAGCATTAGAATAGCACCATGATATGTGTGCCTACTAAGTTAGATATTTCTTGGTCAAGTTGACTTACTTAGATTTAATCTGTTGCAAAAAGACTGTTTTATTTACTATGAACCATAAGCTTAGCAAATAAGAGTTTTATATTCTCAATTATAGGGCATCCTACTATGAAATTTCACTTGATGATGGACCATGGGAAAAACAGAAGAGTTCAGGGCTCAATTTGTGTACTGGCACAGGATCAAAGGCCTGGTAAGTAACTTGGGTTGGTGCTTATTAAAGTTTGTGAAGTAGTTTAAATAACAGTCTATTTGATACCTAATACTCATGCATGCATCCACACTCTGATGTTACATAGGTGGCTTAGGTTCTGCCTCAGTCTACATTATTTCATCATTATTGAACCAATTGCACTAGATTTACGAAGAAATAAAAGGAAAGAAGTGGCTTGGAGGATTATATACTTTAAAATTTAAGAATATTTTTAAGTGGGGTACTGTCGGCTCATGCCTGTAATCCTAGATACTCAAGAGAATGAGATCTGAGGATCTTGGTTTGAAGCCATCCTGGGCAGACAAATCCAAAAGACTCTTATTTCCAATTAATCAGCAGAAATCAGAAGTAGAGCTGTGATTTAAGTTGCAGAGCTTCAGCTTTGAGCAAACAAGCCCCAGTACTTGCACAAAAAGAAAGAAAGGCAGACAGGGATCTTTTAAATAGTAACGAAATAAAAAGTACAAGGTACCATACAAAAAAGAGATTAGATGTTTGCATGTTAAATGTCCACATGGAGACAAGCAGGCATCCTGTGTACAATACCTTGTAGCCTCCCTGAACGTAATCTCTTCTGATTCACAGGACAGACATCTAATGCAGATGCCTACCAGATGGATCTGCAGTTATCTTCTTTCCTGAGTGCTCACTCATTCTAAAGTTACCTACTAAGTAGGATATTAACAGCATATCATATTCAAACATTTGAAACTCAATTTACTGTTTTTTTGTTTGTTTTCTGTGTTCCCTAAACTGTTTAACACTGCCACTGTTTACTCCAAGTTTTAGAGGGAAAACACAATTTTTCAAAACCTTGTTCTTACCTTTCAATTTCATTTTCCTTCCATATAACTCAGTCCCTCAACTCTGTGCATTGTTCTCAATTCCTTGTCCATCTTTCTGAGTTTCTACTGCTATTGCTTTGGTCCAGGCCCTAAATATTTAGAATCTTTTTGTGCCTCACTTTTTATTCTGGTTGTCATTATTTGTCATGCCAACAGAGTAATACTTCTTAAAGTATATATAAATCTGACTATGTCTGTCCTCTGCCTTAAAACTTTCATTGACCTCTGACTGTGATCGTTTAACTTTGTCCACCATGCAAAGCCCTGTAACTATGGCTGTGGATATCTTACTGGCATTATGCCTTCCCTACCTTTGCCCTACCCATCAGCACTCTAGCAACACCACAGGCTACTTACAATTCTAAGCACATCCCTGGTCTCTCCTAGCTTTTTGTTTTTTGTTTTTTTTTTTTCCAATGTAACTTCTTCCTGCATTGAATGTCTGAGCACTTTATACTTTCTACCCACTAAACTGAACAGTTTTCAAATGTTGTTTTCTTTAGAAAGTCATTAACATTCAATTTTTTCATAAATACAATAAACTAACCCTCCTTTTGTCTTTCCTCAGAACATTTTTCCTTATATTATTATAGCACACATCCTGTTATTAACTATCAATATGCAGATACCTACTAGTTTTGAGCAACTTGAAGTTATGACTAGTGTATATTTTTCAAGCTTAATTTTTTGTGTGCAGAACATAATACCTAATATCTATCCATTAATATGTTTTTCTTAAATGAGCACGTGCGCACACAAAAATAGCAAAATCTTTGCTATGGAAGTATTTTTATTTGCATATGTTGGTCCACACCTATAATTTCAGCATTTTAGAGGCTGAGGCAGGAAGATGACAAGTTCAAGACCAGACTGGACTATGTATCAAAACCCTGAATTCAGAAAAACAAAAATCCCCAAACTGATATTGACTGTGTTAGTTTACTTTTATATCCTCCCTTTTCAGCATGGCTTCTTTAGGTTTTTACAGTAGAAAAATTTTAACTTCTAGGAGCAGACCAAGCAGTGTACTGACTCCCATGTACTCATTACCCGCAGCAGTGGTTATCGAATCAGGCCCTTCTTGTTTCTTCTTTGTACTAACCTTACCTCTCAGTTTATGGAGCAAAACCTTGTTTCACAGTGGCAGAAGATAGAAATGAGACAGTTCAGAGACACTTGCTATGTGGTGAAACCCCATATTCTGTTACTGTGGAACAATTTTTAGAAATGTGAAGACGGGATTTGTCTAAGCACATTTTTCCCTGGCCACAGGTTGGGTTTTATTTTCTAGTACCTCTTATGTTAGAACCAGGTGATTGAATTCTAGCTGAAGGGATGCGAGTGGACATGATGGTCACGCCTTCCAAGGCTGGCTCACGAGTCTACCATGGGTACTCCCATGGTCTTTCATCCTGTAGCTTGATGCAGATGAGCACAGCAGCCTTACAAGCTCTGTTTAAGACAGAAGGCTTATAAGATGGGAGGAGCCGAACTCTCTGAACATGTAACATGGAGGAGAGCCACCTCCCAGTTAGGAGTGCCCACTGTGAACTTTATGAGAACAATACACATTCTGTGTTTTTGTTTTTTAAACCTTTTCTTAGGTTAACTATAGACCCAATAACTGAAATACTAGAAAAGAATCTAGGGTTGGATAATGTTCGTAGGTAGTTGAATGAGGTAGCAGATATCTACATTTTTCACCTTCAAGGAAACTTTTTTAATTTAAAGAAATGTATATATTAAAAAGGCAGTAAAGGGCTGGGAAGGTGGCTCAGTGGTAGAGTGTTTGCCATGCATGCCTGAGGCCCTGGGTTCGATTCCTCAGCACCACATAAGCGAAAAGAAAAAAGCCGGAAGTGGCGCTGTGGCTCAAGTGGTAGAGTGCTAGCCTTGAGCTGAAGAGCTGAGGGACAGCGCCCCAGGCCCCACAACCGGACCCAAAAAAAAAAAAAAAAAAAAAAGGCAGTGAAAAGTGGTGTTCCTTTCATTTCCTATCTATAGTATTAATGTGTTTTTGATTTTAGGTTAACATTTTGGTTATATATTATATATCACCATAATATAATTACATATGTGATATATAGTTATATAGTGATATATATATATAGTTATATACACATAGTGTATAATAGCCATATATAATATGTATAATAGTTATATTTATAATATATAATAAACATTTATAATGGTTAGATACATAGTATATATAATATATTTTATTTATTTATTTATTCATTCATTCATTTATTGCCAGTCCTGGGGCTTGAACTCAGGCCCTGAGCCTCTTTTACTCAAGGCTAGCATTCTATCTCTTGAGCTATAGTGCCACTTCTGGCTTTTTCTGAGAGGTTTACTGGAGATAAGTGTCTCATGGATTTTCCTTCCTGAGCTGTCTTTGAACCTGGAGCCTCAGATCTCAGCCTCCTGAGTAGCTAGCATTACAGGCGTGAGCCACCCGTGCCCCGCTGTATTTTCATTACCAGCCTGCTCTGGCTACAGTTGAATTGTTCTGCAGTTACCAGCAGTGCTTCCATAAAGGTTCTTGTTTATATCTTTGTATATTTTATGTGGAAGTGGTATGTTTTAAGATAAATTGCTAGGTTGAGAATATATTCATTTAAAAATTTGCTAGTATATGATTGTTTTCCAAGTATAGTTTCTAGATTCATAACAGTATAGGAAGTTGTGCTTTTCCCTTACTCATGCTTCTGTGTTATTAATCAGATATTAACAGTATTTATTTGTAGCTGTCTTAATTTCTTACTTTCTATTTATCTATTTAGATTATTTTTCATTTTTAGCATGTTTTTAGAATTAAAACAAGAACAAATTGTGTGTGTGTGTGTTTTTTTTTTTAGGTCTTTCAATATCAATAGGGTTGCAACTCAGGCTGTGGAAGATGTTTTAAATATTGGTGAGTAATATATAATGTATATTTGTTATTGTATATTAACTTATACAAAGCAAAATATTTAATGGAGATATTTCTCCCTTTTCTCCTTAATAGCAAAGCGACAAGGAAATCTGAATCTTCCATTGAACAAAGAATTGGTAGAGAAAGGTTAGTGACTAATGATATTAATTATTAACAGTTTAATTTATTTCTATATTAATTTGACAATTATAGTTGTTTAACTAGCAAATAACTTTTTTGGACATATACATGTTCTTGATACTGTATGTTTTGAACTGTAAGCAATATAAAGAGCAAAGCTGAAGTCATACTGTGAATTTTGATATGGATTATAATCCATCTATAACTTTAAACATGTCCGTAGAAATAGGACTGTGTTGCAAAAATCGCTATTTTGCAAAGAAGATAAGAAAGGCATGCCATTGTAGTATGTCTCTGCTTACCTGGGGTTTCACTTTTATCATTTTAGCTTTCTAAGATATTCTTCTTTTAATTTGAGATGAAGGTTATATTAGTCTTGGATTATTAGTATTAGCATTACATTGTATCAAAAAGGAAAATTAGGCCCATGCAATAATCAGTTCTTTATTATATAAATTCACTTAAAAAACATAACCATAGGAAATGGTTAAGTTTCCAGGCATAGTGACTGATATCTACCATTCTAGTTACTTAGGATGCTGAGACTGAAAAGATCATGGTTTGAGGCCAGCCCAGACAAATAATTCATGACACTCTCCCTCATCTCAACAGAAAAAGCTGGCCACATACATGCTTGCTATCTTTGCTATGTAGGAAGCATAGAGGAAAACTGCAATACAGGCTGGTGCAGGCAAGAAAAGTGAGACCCTATCTCAAAAATAACCAAAGCAACAAGGGCTAGTAGCTTAAGTGGTAAAGGGCCTGCTTAGGGAACTAGACATCCTGAGTTCAAACCCCAGTACTGTCAATTAAAAAGGAAAAAAAAAAGGTTTAAGATGGTAGATATGCTATTACACCAAGGTGATTATTGTCTAAAATATGATGATTAAAATATTACTTTGTACTTCATAAACATGTGTATATATGTATATATATCAATTAAAAGGCAAACATGATACATATAAGGTAACTGATACATATAAGATAATGTTAGATATGTTAAAAGGATATACTGATTGGGAATTGGAGGCATGCTTAACTGGTAGAGCACCAGCCTTGAATGAAAAAGCTAAGGGAGGGGCTGGGAAGGTGGCTCAGTAGAGCCCTTGCCTTGCATGCATGAGGCCCTGGGTTTGATTCCTCAGCACAACATAAGCAAAAAGAAAAAAGCCGGAAGTGGCGGTATGGCTCAAGTGGTAGAGTGCTAGCCTTGAGCTGAAATGCTCAGGGACAGCACCCAAGCCCAGAGTTCAGGCCCCACGACTGACCAAAAAAAAAAACAAAAAAAAAGAAAAAGCTAAGGGATAATGCAAGGCCCTGAGTTCCTGCGTTCCAGTGCCAGTCCTGGCACTAAAAAGAAATAATAATAATAATAAAGAATAGTGATTGACTTTTACAAATGTATCAAATCTGCTTTATATAATCAACTCTTAGTATCATACAAATAGGCTTATATCTTAAGAAACATACAGTAATGAATATACTGCCTTGATGCTTTGGCTATTTTCAGAAGCAATAGTCAATGGCATAATTACTATTATAGACATTTCTAGAAAAAAACTCCTTTGAAGTTGTCTTTCAGAGCTAGCATATTTTTTTATAAAATACCCCAAGGAGGCAAAGTTTCATATTTGCAAATAAGTTAGATTTTTTAAAAAGACAACTTTATGATGGTACAAAAGTGATATGCTTCTGGTAAGATTCTGACTGTCTTTTTCTGGGCTAATGACATCACAGTGCTCTCTCACGACCGGGGCAGTAAGCAAGCCACAGGTTAAGCCAGCCACAGGTTAAAACCATAAACACAGATACTCTCTTGTATTCTGTGTTGCGATAATGTTTAGTAACTTAGGTGAATTAGGAACATTTTCAGCTTACAATATTTTCAACTTGTGATGAGTTCATAAAACAGAGCATCTATAATTCAAATGATACTTTGTAATATGGCAGATTATCTGAGCCTTGTTATTAAAAACATGTGATGCTCAACTAAACCTTTGAATTTCTTTGTACAATTGTCATTTTTTTTAAATTTAATTTTTAATATTTTTCATCATTCATCCATCTCTTCATTCATTGGTATGGTTTAAACTCAGGGCCATGCTTGCTAGATCAGTACTCTACCACCTGAGCTAATTTTCCCAGGCCATCCTTGGACTGCAACCTACTTTCTTAGCCTCATGTATGGGTAGTAAGTATCACAGTTCACATACCACCACATCCAACTTGTTGATTGAGATGAGGTCTTGCTAGATTTTTATTAGTGCTGGCCTTAAAACTGTAATCATTCCAGGCTCTGCCACCAACTACTGGAATTACAGGTACAGCCACTATTTCTGCCGCTTATTTTTAAAGAGAACATACCTCATTTTGTTTACTATGCTGGGCTCAAACTTTTAGGCTCATGTCATTTTTTTTCTGCCTTAGGCTAAATAGCTGGACTACAGGCACATGTCCTGTCCAGCTTACACAATTGTCTTTAACTAATTTTTGTTAAAGATAATTTGTATGTCAAAGTTCATGCCTGTTGGTTGAGAGATTTCTTTTTTTTTTTAATTTAATTTAATGAGAGAAGATTTCTAAATATCTTGAGTAATGATGGACTCAAGGGATAAAGCATTTTACCTGACACTGTTTGAGACTTCATTTGCATTAAGACTATTTGTGAACACTTCCATGATACTCTGGAAAGCACTTGACACTGTGGCAGCTCTAGTTCTGTTTTTGTTTGTCTAACTTGCTCTTGTAGTTTTTAATGACCATCTTCATAATAAGCTCCCTTGACCCCTTTTCCTAACTGTACTTTGCTCTATTGTGGATGATGTATGCTTTTGTGGGCTAATAGTGGAACCTGATACTCATTTGTAAGACTTTTTTTAATGGACTGTGTATGGAGAGTTCCAGGAAACCCGCTCTCAAGCAGATCTTTGCAACAGATTGCTTTTATGATGGAGGTAGCAGTTAGTCTTTAATTTGTATTTCTGAGATATTGAATGTACCAATATTACTATTTTTTCCTTACAGTAACAAATGAATATAATGAATCACTGCTCTACAGTCCAGAAGAACCAAAAATACTTTTCAGTATTCGAGAACCAATAGCAAACAGAGTTTTCTCAAGTAGTCGTCAGCGTTGTTTCTCTTCCAAGTAAGCATCTGGGACTAACTTGTCACTGTTTTTAATTTCTTTCACTCAGTATAAGCCACACTTGTTAGCTTATTCAGCTTTGGATTTCCTGATAGGGTCTCGCTCTGTAGTCTAGGTGTGTATACTCTGTAGTTTAGCTGGCTACACTCTGTGTAGCCAGGCTGGTCTTGAATTTGGGATCCTCCTGCCTCAACTTCCTGAATGCTGGGATTACAGATATGCCCTACTAGTCAAGCTTTTTTTTTTTTAAATTTTCAATCTAAAAAACAGACACATTTTTACTATGTAGCTTTACTGCTGTTGAGGTAAATTTTCTATGCAGCGCAGGCTGGCATGTGGAACTCATAGCTCTCCTGCCTCAGCCTACTGAGTGCTGGAACATACTTGGTTTAAGAGTACTTAGTTTCACTAGATGCATTTTTTTTCTTCTGGTCTTGGGGCTTGAAATCTGGGGCCTGGGCCCCTGTCCCTGAGCTTCTTTGTGCTGAAGGCTAGTGCTCTTCCACTTGAGCCATAGTGCCACTTGCAGCTTTTCTTTTGAGTAGATTAAGAGTCTCACGGACATTCCTGCCCAGGCTGTCTTTGAACTGTAATCCTCAGATCTCAGCCTCCTGACTAGGATTACAGGCTTGAACTACCAGCACCTAGCTTAGATGCATTCATTTAAACTGAATCTGGTTGCAACAGTAGGACCTGTGACAGTAAGAGCAGATTAATTACTGTTAAAGCAAATTATTGATTAGAAAGCAAATTCTTTGTCATAATGTAGACTAAATGCAGGATGTTCATATGAAAGCTAAGTTAGAGTAGGGTTTACTTCTTTCAGCTTTTCCCTGAAAGCAGCCTGCTCTCCCTCTAAGTGAATTAATTTGCTTCAGCTTTTGCTTTGAAAATGACTTCTTATATAAAGGCTGGCCAACTTTCCAAACTAAGAAGAAAATTTACAAAATAATGAGAACATTTCCTGTATCTTGCAGCAAAGAATAGTTTACTTATTAAATGCTATCTGTAGGATTGATTTTTTTAAAAAAAATAAGTATACATTTGATTTTTTTCCAGTTAAGACACTAAAAAAGAGACCTATCTAAAATTTACTTGAGTTTTAATTAATCAATAAATGTATACTAAGACTACAAAGACTCCTTCTAAGATACGTATATCTTACATTTAAACTTTTGCTAATAAGTGAAATAGAAAGGCTTCATGGTTGGGTGGTTGAAAAGACTTTTTTTTAAAAAAACAAAACATGTTTAAAACAGGAACAACAGAAGATTGGTAGAATCAAGAACGTCCAGTAATAAAAAAATGTTAAGACAACAAAAAGACAAGATACAAAGCAAGAAAGATACTGTGAGAGATAGTTGAGATAAGCGAGGTTGGATGAAATCTGTAATGCTTACAGTATCCCCGGGTATTTGAGGATGGGTATCATGCCAGAAGGGTAAAATTTGACATGTGAATGCATATGATAGGTCACAATCAGTATGTAGGTACAGAGGAAATATTCTATGAAGTTACTTTCAGGCTATATATCTAATGAATATGTTAGCATATTAATTTTGGGTTTAGACTGTTCCATCCCCCACAATACCTTATTGCTTATATGTAAATATTCTAAAATCTGACGTCTAAGACATTACTGATACCAAGCATTTTGGAGGGATTCTTAACTTGTATATAAAAATTCCTGCAAGCCAGTTATAGTGGTGCACACCTATAATTTAGGCACTCAAAGAGGCTGAGGTAAGAGGAATGAAAGATGAATGTCAGCCTGGACTACATAGTGAGATGCTAATTAAAAAATAAAATCTTGCATGTCAATAAAAAGACAATTGACATAATAAAAGCCAAAAGTCTTAGACACTTTACCAAAGGGGATATATAATAGGCCATCTGTGGAATGAAAATTAAGACTATAACTGTATTATCCTATATACCTTCTTGCAAAGCTAAACCCTATTTGTATGAAGTTTAAGAGTAGATACAGTTATGCTAAGATGTTAGAAATTAGTATAGCAGGTGTGCTTCAGAAGGAGCTAGCAGGAGTAATCACTCAGAACAGTGAAAACTGCTGATATTTAATGAGATATTTTCCTCTGCTTAGGGTTTGTGTTCGTTCTCGTTGTTGGGATGCCTGCATGGTTGTGGATGGAGGAACTTCTTTTGAGTTCAATGATGGAGCAATTGCTTCCATGATGATCAACAAAGAAGATGAGCTTCGAACTGTACTTCTAGAACAGTGAAAGATTTCCTCAAGTGACAAACTTGGATTATTGGAAACTGATTTTTACTGCAGAAATAGTCGTGAGGCCAGTCATTAAGCCTACATTATTTTATTATTGAGACTGGTTGCCCTCTGGGCTCACAATGATGAAGGTGGGATTTTCATTACTCTTTTGTTGGATTCTGATAGATGAAAGATGTTCATTGTGTGAGAACATGGGATGGACTAAATGGAGTGGAATTGATGTCAGAGAAATTCTGTATTATTTGTAATTGGTAACCAAGAATATTGATATCTTTAAATTTTGAGAGGTGAGTTTAAATAAAGGATTAAATGTTTAGGACTTGAGATTTAACTATAAGAGTGTTTTTGTCTTCCTAGACAGTGGAATGGGACATACCTATCATTTGATTAGTGCATTATTTTTTATAATACCTAAAAGTAAAGTTTTTAAAGTTTTTGATTATCATGACAAGTTTTGATAAATTCTGACATTGACCTAATTAAAGTAGGAAAATGTTTTTGTATGTGCTAAAATTTTCTAATACCAGGACATAATGATGACTATTGATTAAAACATTTTAATCATTTTTGAAATTATTTATAGATGAAGACTTTGATTCTGGCTAATTTCAATAACGCTGTATGAAATACATCTATTGAGTCAAATCATGATGCTTTTATAAATGTATTATCCCTTAGCTATTTTAGAACAATTTTTTGAGAAATTACTTAAGAGGCCCCTTCCATCTTTGCAACTGTAACATTGATTTAGGTACTAAAAGGATGAATTGATGAAATGTTTTCTATTAGGAATGTGGTAAAATCTTTAAGAAGTATTCTCACTACTATTAGGAGTACTGTCAAAAAGAATGGATTCTTAGGGAATGCATGAAACATTAATTTTGGAATTGATTTATTCAGTAATGTAGTTCTCATATTCCAAAATTTGCACAGTAGCTTTGTAGGATAAAATGTCATGGCTTGTCTTTTTTTCTTTTTCCATTATGAGAACTTTGATTTTGGAGGATATTATTTTTATTTAATTCTTGACTTACAATAAGTAACTAGAGTTTTCAGGAAAAGTTTCTATTTCTGAGTAATGAAACTGTATATTTTTATGCCATTTATTCAGTTGTTTATTCACTTTTTGGTGAGTGTTTTAGTTTTCATGACAAGTATTTATTGAACACTCACCCTGTGCCATACATCATTGTGTCAGGTGCTCGGTACACCAATGAATGACACTATCCTCATAGAATGTGAGCCAAAGAGCTCAGAAATCAAATTTTGTGACGCTAGGATGCACAGTCAAATTGAGTGTTCTTAGTTTTTTCATCATTAACATGTTTCTCTTACCACTATTTAAAAAATATTAATTTGAAAAGGTATTCTAGATTTTGATGGATATCTGGAAGAATGTTTTTCTTAAGTACTTGCATAGACCCTTAAAGCAAATAATTTACATGATGCATGAAATGAAAACAAAATAAAAATTAGTGTTTTTCTAGGGCTGGATCTAATTTCCTAGGGCTGGATCTAATTTCTGCTGTAGTTTTTGAAAAATAATACATGTAAGATTACCCAGAAGAATCTTACAAGTATTAACATTAGACAGAACAAATAATTTTTTATACATTAGATGGAAATAAAAATTAAGTGTTTCTTCCGGGGTTGGATTTAATTTGTAGCTTGATTTAAAAGAAATGATGTATAATATCATTTTGTGAAAAAGTTAAATTACACACTATCCCCAGTATCTTAAGGAAATCTATCCATATGCTACCATAGATCTGTTAATATGTAAGTTATTAATAGGTAGCTTGCTGTGTGAAATTGGTTATAAGCCATATTCTTAAAGGTATTACAAATACTTACGCTCTATTTGTGACATAACTTCTGCTCCCTGGTATAGATTTGTTTGTAAGAGATGAGACAAAAAGGATGTTACAATAGAAAAAATGTCTTTTATGAATGGGTTAACCTCAATGACAACTGTGAATAAAATTAAACGATTGCTTTTTTTAACTACATATTTTTATTTCCTTAACTCTTATGGGATCGTTGTTTGATAATCTTTTTTTTTTTTTTTTTAAGAAATGCGTGTCTCAGAAATTCTTTTCCCCATGGTTATTTATGTGTTGTTCCCTATAGATATCATTGTGTGTACTGGAGTTTGAAATCAAGACCTCATGTTTGCTTGGCTGGTGCCTCCAACATTTTTTTTTTTTTTTTTTTTTTGCTAGCGATAAGGCCTTTTCTGACTGGGCTGGCCTAAACTCTAAACCTTCTGATCTCAGCCTCCTAAGTAGCAAGGATGTCAAGTATGACCCATCAGCAGCCAGTCACTGATATTTGACATTGACTGATGATTTGTTATTTTATCAAAGATCAAAAGTATTTATCTGAAAATGTTTCCAGGTAATACTGGTTTTATATCTTTGATGTTACATATTAAATATATTTGTGGATTCAGTACATTTAATCATATTTCCTATTTTTCTAAATGTATTATCAAATTATATTGATTCCATTTTTAATCTTTGACAGTACTTGTAAAATATTTACTTTATTGAATGTGTTAAATACAAACTGAAGGATACATAGTGCTCAGCTGAGATGTTGATGCAAATTTAGAACTTCACTGTTCTATGCACATACATATATGTATACATGTGTGTATATGAAGTATATGTATTTATCTCCATCCTCAGAGATAACAAGACAGTTGTGCAAAGTATCCCAAGAATGACATCATATGATGAAATATAGACACAACAGTGGTAAGGATAAGAGCATATGTACTGCTGAACTGAAGAGTATGAATTCACTATACTCCTAGCCCTTGAGTTTGAGAGCAGTCTAGGCTATGTAATGAGATCCTATCTCAAAACAGCAGAAAATGTTCAATTAATTTTTCAAAGGCAGTTTTTTTTTTTAATTTTAAACATACTTATAAGGGTCAAAAGGGCCTAAATCAGAAAGATGATTAAGTTTAGCACATTTTCATGTTACTAGTTTTAAGCAATTAAGGAAACAATTGCCTAGACAAGAAACAAAACATAAATAGAAAATATTTTGTTAATTTGGATCTTTTTAATTCTAAAAATTATAAAGATACTTTGCTATTCATTTTTGGAAATACAAAATTAACCAGCATTTTAATATTTGGATTCAGTGAAATAGAAAAACTCAATTATTAAAGTGACACAGAATCTAAATAAGTTTAGTCTAGACCTGACCTGTATCTTGGGAGGGAGGGAGTTTGTCTCTTCGTTGACTTCTGGGGATGTGTAACTTAGATGGGGAGGAGAGAATGGTAAGAGA
The DNA here is from genome assembly GCF_024711535.1 of Dipodomys merriami. Lineage (NCBI taxonomy): Eukaryota > Metazoa > Chordata > Mammalia > Rodentia > Heteromyidae > Dipodomys > Dipodomys merriami. The sequence goes on along the minus strand of NW_027204493.1, from coordinate 3,810,941 downwards.
AGAGGTTGATTTTCCACTTTTTCTGGGGTTAGGGTACGCAGTGACAACAGGTTTCTTTGTTTGCCCAGTCCCAGACTGCTTGGCTTTCCTCATCTCCATCTTGCTCTGTGCTATTATTCAGTTAGTATCTTCCCCATCATAGTAGTTTGACAGTAAGTTCAGCTCACAGGAATGGAAGAGACTTAATCCCATGAACTTATCCAGAAACAAAAGAGTTTGGCATTTGGCTAGTGTCCATCCCATCTCTGGAACTTGTTAAGTAGGATAGAGGAGGGTGAAGAATCAAGGGAACAAAGGCAGTAAAATGATACCAGTGAAACTAGAAAGGAGACTGATGCTATTGATCTTTTCAAATGTTACAAGTTCTGCTGGGGGACAAAAATTACCCTCAGCCAAGAGCTTTTGGATGTTCTATCTAACTGCTAGTTTATGACCTGAGGTGACAGATTAACACATTAAGCATTGTCTAGCAATCAGACCAGCAAAACCCAGACTATGGAATACAAGACCAATAACCAATAAATGGATTGCAGAGAATGAAAAGGGAAACCAAAAGTGAAGATTTACAACTGTCAGGGATCTGTAAATCCCTTACACATATGTGGACCACATTAGGAACCTGATTAAAAACAAATGAGTATAATTTTTGGAAGCACTTTAAAAGGTGGTAATTATATTTAGTAACTCCTCAAAATGTATTATTATAAACTATCATTTTCACTTGACTATAGGCATATGAAGTACACAGGATGGTGCTTAGAGTTCTATTTTGAAAGGTCTTATTTGGAGACCTCTGAGCCAAATGGCAACCCCCACTGAATACTTTCTAGTTTTCACTGCGTAAGAAAAAATGAGAAGGGAAAAAAGGACAGGACTTTAGTCAAGTACTTATTTTTGTAAAAACATGTTTTATTTTTATTAAAATGTCTATAAAAGTAGAAATAACCATATAAAAATACAGATTACTCCAATGTGTTGGCAAATAGCTTATGACTGGACTTGAGTTTAGAAGTACAGGTACTGTGTGTTTCCAGGACACCTGGAAGTTAGGAGTCCACCTGGACTTGTCACTAATCTGTAAACAATAATTTCAAGTATTTAGCACTTTTTAATTACTAATAGATGCATAGTAATTTTCTGTGTAAAACTTTTTAAATGTTCTTTAAATCTGAGCAGATAATGGCACTTCATACTATTGTATGAAACATTAAAATTGATATAAAAGAAGTTAATAGAAATGTTTTGGCATTAGAACATATGAGATCAATGATTTACAAAACTAGTTTTATTATGATTTTCAGAAAACATAATTAGGTCTTTTTGCTACTGTGTACTAGGTTTCTTAAAAAAAAATCCATCCTACTGAATGGTTCAACACCTGAGTCTTAAAATCTTATGCAGGTGCAGAATGCTCAGAAACTGGGCAAAACATGTACCTGCCTCTAGTGTGCATTCCTGACATAAAGAACAAGAAGTTCTTAGGAATTTTAGGTCCAGTAACCTGATGAGTAGTTTCAAGCAATTACTGTGAAAACGAATTTAAAATACTTGATTCTAGAATACAAAAACAATTTTAGCATTAAAGGAAAACAGCAGACAATATCAATTCAGAATCTTCCGTCCAACTTGAAGACTAGATAAGATACTGATTAGGATAATATCACCTTTCTAAAATAAAGCAAGTCATCTTAAAAATTAACTCATGTTAAAATAATTGGATAATAAAATTAGAAAACCACAAGGATATTTTCTTACCTAATTGGAATTCTAGAAACATAGCACCTTAAACATAAAGAGGTAATACCAGACTGACCTCCCTTCAAAAACTACCTCTTGAGCCTTCAGTTCCTCTACCAATTCTATTCTTCTGGCCATTTATTTATTTGCTTTTATTTTAGAATTTGAAGTGAATTATAAGGGGCTCTTTCTGTGGAATTAATTTCAAATGAAATCCCCAGAAAAGATCTGCCTCAAATACTACTATCTTATGAACCCTTTTTTTCCCTTGTCAACAAAATACAGTTTATTATTCTTCCTTGTCATGTTGTACTAAGCAATACTGAAAAATAGGCAAAAGTTACTACTAAGACTATGAAAATTAGCTGGTGGAAAATTTTAAGTTTCATCCTAAATAGACTTAACCACAAGGGTACTTAAGTCAGGTCAAATTTCACTTTTTAATAAGGTTACTTTAAAATCAAAGGCTCATTCTTCCAAAACTCCCAAAGCCTTATAACTTAGGCTCTTCTGGGCATAGAACTGACAGAAGCTTAAAAGTAACACCTCATAGTTGTCCCTTTTAAATGACCCTTTAAACACCTAAGGAAGAAGGCTAAGGGAAAACCAGTAACAAAACTAGCCAAATGTTCCAGCAATTGGCTTCCTGCCTATGTTCCCATTCCAAAGAAATGCGAGGTACTACCCTGCAATAGCACTTCATGGACAACTGGGCTTTGTCAGGGCCAGTCGACACTTGATACCCCATATCTCCTGGTTCTTTTGGCTGGCAATAGTAGGCCTGGCGATGGTGGTGAAATAAGCACAATTAATCTGCAGGTGAGGAAGGGCTTCCCGTAACAGTTGAAGGGTATCATCTGGCACAATTCCGAAAACTTGTAGTGTTTTTAATGTGGGAATTTCTCCAAGTTCACTGGAAAAGGAAAAAAAGGAGACTTTGAGTATCTAAGGAAATTGTTTGAGTAGTCTAGTGTTTACAATCTGTTCCAAAGCCATGTAGCCTGAGGAAACAACTTGTGATAAATGATTTGATGAAATAGCAAACATTAAACATGGATGCAGAAGCCTTTAAGCTGGACCCACACAACAATCAGGAACACCTCTGCATTTCAATGCTGAGGCTTCCAACAACGTTAGAACTCACTGGAACACTTACTAAAACCTAAATGTATTGGCTTCTCTTTTCCCAACTCTGTATGTACATAGCAATCTTACAAGTTTACTGTGTTTTGGGCTAGTAAAGCTAGTGATGGTAAATGTTTTGCTGTTATGAGTTGTAAATACTACCTATTATGTATAATTTAAGGATGTAAACGTCACCTTTATTTGCAGGCTCTTGCTCATCAGAAGTTGACAGGGTTATTTACTTAATGGTGGTTCACAGTTAACAAGTCTATTATGGCTAATGAAACCTGTCAGTGACATCACTAAGATTTTGTGTATGTGTGTGTGTGTATGAAGTCTATTGTGAATAATGAAACCCATTAGTGATGTCCCTAAGATTTTGTGTGTGTGTGTGTGTGTATGCTGGTCTTAACTTGAACTGAGGGCCTGGGCCCTGTCCCGGAGCTTTCGTCCTCCAGCCTAGTACTTTACCATTTGAATCACAGCTCCACTTCTGGTTTTTAGTGATTAATTGGGGATAATAGTCTCATGAACTTTCCTTCCTCCATTCTCAGCTCTCAGCCTACTGAGTAGGTAGGATTACAGGCTTGATCCACAGGGGCTCAGCAACTTTGCTAAGATATTTTAGATAGGGTGATGTAGCTGGGTACAACCAGAAAAAGGGGTGACCCATCATTCACACACTGTCATCTCTCTACACACTACCATGTTTCCCTTGTCAGACAGACCAGCCATCGTCTTAGGTATTTCATAGTAGGTGAAATACAACTGTGCCAACAGCTGTATTCTGATTCATAAAAACAACGAACAACTCCCTCCCAACAAAAACCTATAGCCTGCTTCTCTGAAGTCAATACTTGTTGATTTTGCCAACAGTAGGCCCAGAAACTAATGTCCTCTGTATTTGCGCCAGGTTGGGACACACAGTACAAAGTCTTAGGAAGGGGAACATTTATTTGAAATTTCAACAAAATCCAGCTGCAGATCAATGAATACATCAATGGTCTAGAGTCAGAAGCAACCTTTCTATTTTAACACTGTCAATAATTATTCAAGGAAACTAGGCTTGTAAGTGCTACTTGGCCACCAACTGGTCTTCCTTCCAGCCTGTTCCATATATGAACATCAAAGGTACTTTCCTAAAGAAAGCCTGCTTACATGCTTTCTTTACTAATGGAACCCACTGTTCAGGGGGCCTAAAACCTTCCATGCTGACCCTTGACCTCCCATCTTCCCACCACCCCTCTAAGTGTGTTACTCTACATTCCACAGTATCTTAACTACTACAGATGTTTAATATGTTAGTGGAATACAAGACGAAAAGTAATTTAGAAAAACACTACTCAAATAAATTTGCTTGTTCAGAATGGGGCAGTAATTGCTGGAGGGCAAAATAAATGGAAGAAAATGAATTGGAACAGGTTGCAGTTGTTCGTTTCTGTATTGTACAAGCAGTATAAAAGAAAAGCAATGATCCATGCAGTTTATACTTTTTTTTTGGCCAGTTCTGGGGCTTGAACTCAGGGCCTGGGCACTGTCCCTAAGCTTCCTTTTCTCAAGGCTAGTGCTCTACCACTTGAGACCCAGAGCCACATGTATGTTAGACAAGCACTGTACCACTAAGCCACATTCCCAGCCAGCAGTTTATACTTATTACCACTTTAGATGAGAGCAAGCCTGTTCCAATCTCAAGCTCTCAAGTCTTCTTATGTGAAATCTGAGTGTATGAGAATCTTGAAATACCTAGGAGGATCCTGGTTCCGGGATATCCAAAGCAGCCAAGTTGTAAGTCATGCTTCAGTGGGGAATATTCAAAAGAAGAAGCTTTGAGTGGGAGTAAGAAAAGGAGGGGATATGGCAGATGACAGAGGAGGAAATATTCTTACAACAGCTTTGGGAAGGAAATCACATGTCACTCTCCCAAGTTACATGTGACAAGGGAGCTGCAGAGAAAGGGCTGATGGGTCAAGAATCAGAAAGTCTTCAGATTTCAAGATTTAAAAAATCCCTGCCTCTTAGTATGTATCTATGACAGAAAAATTTACAAACATCTCTGATGTTACAAGATACTGGAAATCAAATGAAGGGATAGAAAACAGGAATGAAGTATTTTCAAACCTTTCTAGCTTAAGAACTCTACTAAAATGATACTGACAAATGTCTTCAGAATTTTTTTTTCCAGTTTAATAAACAAAGCATGTTTATATAAGAGGCTGAAATGGGAGGATTACAAATTTGAGGCCAGCTGGGCTTCAAAGGAACAAATGAAACACCCCCTGCACCCAAAAGACATTTGTAAACACTCAGGTTTACTCCTCCTTTCATCTACATAAGCCTGTCTTCCTGAAATACAAAATCTAAAATGCCTTAACTACATATTCTAACAGGAATTTTTAAGTCTCTCCTTATCTCCTATCAGTTTACTCTCTCTAGCTTGGGTTTCTTACTTTAATGAGAAAGAGGGTATAATTAGAAAAAAGTTTAGACACACAAAATAAGATTAAAGAAGAGAATACAACAATGGGAGGAATAATCTGTAGTTTTATTTTAAAAATACTATTAAAGCAAAAAGACATTCAGATTTTACTATCATTCTTCTGAGATAAGAAATATCCTTCTATAGCATAAGATGGCTAGTTTGCTAGAAATTATTACTAAGGCTCTTTGGAAGTTTTTTTTAATTTTTAAAATTTTTATTTTTGGTCCGGGCGTGGAGCCTGAACTCTAGGCCTGGGCGCTGTCCCTCAGCTCTTCAGCTCAAGGCTAGCGCTCTACCACTTGAGCCACAGTGCCACTTCCGTTTTTTTTCTTTTTTGCTTATGTGGTGCTGAGGAACTGAACCCAGGGCCTCATGCATGCAAGGCAAGCACTCTACCACTGAGCCACCTTCCCAGTCCTGGAAGTTTTATTATGAATTTCAAATACATCAGCTTCCAGAATGATGCAAAGGAATCTGAGATACTTCTGGATAGGGTGCCAACAAACTTATGTAAAAAGTTTAAAGTATAAATCATGACAGATTTATATGGTGTCTAAAGAAACACTCTTAAAGTTCAAAGAGAGCATATTTTTGCTCTCTATGCTGAGGTTTTGATATGCTTAAACCCTTAATAGCTGTTTTTCTTTTATCAAAGGTAGATTTAGAAAATGAGAGATAATGTTGTAGACAGGACACTCAGGCCTATGTCTTCATCATTCTTCACCATCAGTTCACACTGGCTGTGGGATTACTAGCAGGCATTCCATGTGTATTCTTGTATTATTCTTGTATCTAGTAATACAAGAATAAAATGCAAGAGCACACAGCCTTCCCTTTGCCTCTGGCTAGAGGAAAAGCATTTGGTCTATCACCTGTTAAGCTTCATTCTGAAGCCAAAACAAAACAAGACAGATGGACAGATCTGTTGAGAAAAAAGAAAAGAATTATCTCCACTTCCTAGGGGACAGCCTAGATTCTAGGCAGAGGAAAGACACCTTTTTGAGTAAAGATAAAAGCTCTGAGTACTAGAAAAGAGAGGCAGGAATTGTAAGAATTCCATGAATACAAACCTAGATCCCAGCACTTAAAAGTTATGCAAGTAAATTATAGTATCCTTTATAGGAAACAATTTGAGATACTTAGGTCCTCCTGAGATTAAGTGAAATTAATTATGAGTAATTTAATTATGCCAGACTTCCTAATTCTTCTAGTTAATTCTGTGCATATAAGTATCTGATTTATTCACTAATTGGTTAAAACTATAAGATCCAAGCCATTGATTTGAGGACTAGACACATTCGTTGTCTGAATTCATCATGTTTCTTGGGTAAGAAGCTGAAGCTAAATGACTGTCATGTAATAGTGCTGAGCATAGCAGCCTCACTTGAGCAGACTGACCCTAATAGGTAGGGCACTTGATTAAAAGACACTGACCTCTTGTGGTTTTCAATGGAATTGCTCTGCATTTAGCATTAGAAAATAATGTCATGGCCCTTAGGGATTAAGGAAAGTCTTATTTTTATAAAGAGATGATGATAGACTCACCATCAATCCTGGATGAATCATCTTACTTTTTAGGACCCAATATACTATATCTACTCATAGAAGTCTTTGATTCTTCATCCTCCTTGACGACCAGTAAATTCCTCACTCCATTACAGAACTTTTTCTCTAAGCACAGATGAAAGCTTTTGAAATCACTTACAGTTAATTGAAAAATTTGGAAAACTAAACCAAATCCAAACACTTGGGTTCTGTGTTCACAATGACACTCATGAGGACTTTCTTCTACTACTTCTGTGAGTCTTTTGCAGAGGCTAATACTACAGCAATCTAATGATGTAATGCTGGCAGTAAAATAATAAATGCTTAATGACATTGCCATTCCAGTCTCAGTTTACCCAACAGTTCAAGCAAAACTGCCATGGTCTTCTATCTGGCTACTTTCTTATCCAGTTTGTGATACATTAATATTAACATCTGCATTACAAACGTCTCTGCTATTAATAATAATGGCTTTTAACACTAAGTAGTAGTTTTGCTGGTCTTTGTCCTCTTATTAGCATGATAATGAAACATACTTACAGTAGAGTTTCAGGTATGATATCATAGCACCGACTAAGTGAGAGGTGTTGGAGGTAGTGGAGATGGAAAAATTCTGGAAAGCAGTCAGTCTTCAGCATGATACTATCACTGTAAAAGAACAGAAGAGATTCAGACCCACTTGTCCTTCCTTGATGGAGAATACTACTGTTTTAACTCCTCCCGTTCAAAATTAAGATCTTTCCCCCATTTAATGAGCAATCATAAAATTTCAACGTTTGATATGAACTTAATAAAAAAAATAATACCTTAAGTCTAGGTGAACAAGGTTGGGGCATCTTCTAATTAAGGTACAAAGATCTAGGAAAACAAATGTGATGGTCACTATCAAATGAAGAACAAGACAAGAATATCTGCTGTTAAGAACATCTTTTAACACAGTGCCGAAAGTCTGGACAAGGGCAGTTAGAGATGAAATTATTAGAAAAAGCCAAAATGATCAGAAGGGCACACAAAATTTCCTACATAGAAAATTTAAGAGATCTCATGAAAACCTATTGGAAATGCTAAAAGAATTGTGTAAAATGGTTAACAAATTACAGCTTATCTATGTATCAGTGAATGACTGAAAGAATAAAGAAAGTGGGGAAGGATCATTCCTAATAGCAAAAAGCAAAAGCTAACACTATATAGACTTGACTCTTCAAATCAGTGAAACAAATTCTGGATTACTAAAAATCAATGCAATATACCATGACAGGAAAATGATTTCTCTAATGCAAATAATATATCCCAATAAATTCTAGATATATTAAAAAAGCTCTAATGCAAAAATACAAGTCAACCCAAGCTACTAAGTAATCAGAAAAATCAATCAATAAGTTACTTATTTGAAATGAGGCAAATTTTACTGATGCTGTTGACATCTATCTATCTATCTATCTATCTATCTATCTATCTATCTATCTATCTATCTATCTATCTATCTATCTATCTATCTATCTATCTATCTATCTATCTACCTACCTACCTACCTATCTATCCATCTCCTAGTCCCTCTTGGGCCATATTCTCTCATGTAACTTAAGACTTGCTTTTTTTCCAAGTGTCTCCTCAACATTGTTTTCTCAACTTGGTACTAGAGTGAGCCTTTCACAAGGTAAGTCTGATCACATCGATTAGTTCAGAGTATTCCATGGCTTCTGCCTGGGCTCAGAACCCATGGCTGTCTCCTCTTTCCCTTGCCTCTTCCATATCAAAGGCCACTAGACTTGTGGCCCTTGGTTGCAAAATGTTCTTTTACAAGTCCCTGTGGATTTCTCCTCCAATCAGGCTTCTGCTTCAGAGTCTCTTGGACCATTCCTTCCATGTAAGAGTAGTCCCTTCTAGCCCACTGTGCTGATGTTTCCTCCTTGAATTTGCAATGCCTTCCATAATGCTTAGGAAGTCTGCTCACTGCTGATTTGTTTTGCTTTTTGTTTCATGTACTTTTGATAATAACTGTATAATACTAAACTCAGATTTAAAGCAATGTTTAAAAGGAAAATACAATTAAGTAGGGGTTGGGAGGGAGTAAAAAATGATTAGAGCTTATACAGATCTCTACAGAACATGTTTCCCTAGTTTCACTAAGCAGACATTTGAATGGCAGTGCAAAGCTGAGTTCTTGCATAGGCAATGAATGGCTCCAATCTCTGGCCATTCATTCAAGTATAGCTATTGTTTATTAAAGCCTAATGTATCTTATCAGAGGACAAACCAAGCCCCAGTTTTTACATACTAGTTAAATGTTGAGAAATATTGGTAAATGTTGATTCAAACCTCTAACCATAATAAAAGCTTAAACATGAACACATCGACACTCAAATGAGCTAGTACCACCAGGAACATGGGATTGATATAAATCACCATATTATGTAGGTTTTTTTTTTTTTGGTACTGCCTAGGCTGAATATAAGTGGAGATTATAAAGTTTTGTTTTGCCCGATCATGCTTGAACTTGGTGTGGGAGCTGTCCCTGAGCTGCTTTTACTCGAGGCTAGTGGTCTACCAGTTGTACCACAATGCCACTTCCAGCTTTTTTTTTGTAATTTATTGGAGATAAGAGTCTCATGGACTTTCCTGCCCAGGCTGGCTGAGATCATTAGATCTCAGCCTCCTGAGTAGTGAGGATTATATACGTGAGCCACCAGTGCCTGCCATAAAGTTGTTTTAAAAACAAAAAACTGAACCTTTCTATTTATAGTCACTTATCTTTGTAAATCAGATTCTCTCAGTGTTACATCAATGTGTGTAAAGACTGGAACTGCTACCTATCGCAGGTTTCAAATGCTTGTGTCATTGGAAGAAACATCACTGCCTTTGCAGACAGAATTCAGTTATAAATACAAACTTATGAACAGGGCTCTATCAGGGCTTCTCAACCTTGACCCTGGCACCGACATCTGGGGCCAGATTCCTTGTTACTCCGCTGTAACCCACTAGATGTCAGCAGTTCCCTGACAGCTGTGACCACAACTCTTTCCAAACATTGTTTTAGGTCCCTTTGCAGGAAAACTGTCCCCAGTTGAGAACCACACACCAAATAAAATCACCCTTTACATCCAAGGGGGATTGGCTTTAGACCCCTGTAGATATAGAAAACCAGGATGCTCATGGCCCTTACATTAAATTGGGTAGTGCTTTCTGGTTTATAATCTCTACATACCCTCCTGTATGCTTGAAGTCATCTTTAGATTACTTTTAGTGTCTCAAGATGTAAATACTATGTAAGAATTTGCATACTCTATTGTTTAGGAAATAATGCCAAGAAAAAATGTACTTGTTCAGAATAGATACTACTGTTTTCCGGAACATTACCGACCTGCTGTTGGTTGAATCCATGGATGAAGGAAAGGCAATATGTTTTCATATTGGAGTTTTGCCTAGTAATTTAGTTGATTTAAAGTAATTCTTTGCCTACAAATTTTAGACAAATATTTTTAAGTATAGTTTTATTTCCTTGCTTGCTTCCTCCCTTACCTTTGTTCCATTATTATTATTTTTTTTTCTTTTGTAGTACTAGGGTTTGAACGCATAGCCTGTGCTTCCAATGTTGGTATTTTAAGTTCTCTAACAATGACTCCAACACTCCTGTATTTTTTTTTTCCCTTTTCTCTGTCAGGAAAAAAAGTCCTATCTTATAATCCTCCAATGGCATCTCAGTTAGTGTTATAGATGTACACTATCACATATGGTTTGTTAAAATGGGAGGTATCTCCTTAATATTTTGCCCATGCAGGATTGAAACCTTGATCTTCCTAATCTCCATTTTCTAGGATGACAGGTGTGAGCCATCCACTTGATTTGATTTCACCCTCTTGACTCCAGCTCACAAACTGTTTACCTTTATTCTTCTGATCAACCGTTCCTCAGCTGTAAAATGGAAGTAACACGTACACTGAACTAAATAAAACAACGTATATAGAAGAGAACTATGCTCAATCCATCAGATGTGTGATTACACTTCAAATTCCATCCGCTGAGGCCCAGGAGTTCTACCTGATTTCTGGAGATTCTTTCGATAGCCACTAAGATTCAGCTGGGTGACAGTCTTTGACACATGTGCCACAGCCACTTGCACGTGCTTTTCAGTAAACTCAAAGCACCAGGAGAGGTTCAGCTCATCCAGTCTGCACGAAAGAGTAGTAAGGAAAACATGAGCCCATCCATTATACAAGAAGTTTGCCTTACATTGCGGGTGGAGGTGAGGGGTGGGGGGAGACTACAAAGATCCAGGAATTCCTTATCATTACATGTACCACATCTCTGTTCTAAGCTTCTCACTTCCTAACATTCTCCCGTCTCAACTGTCCTGAAAGGTGCCAGAGATCTGAATGAAAAGCCTAAGAAATGCTTTCCTCTCCAGAAATGAAGAATTTTCTCTCCTCCTTTGGAAGACACACCCCACTGTAGGACTGGAGGTAGAAATTCTAATGTTATGTTTTCTTTCTCAAACCACTCAAGTAACTGCCAAACATGAAACCAGTAGAATGAACTGGGATTCTTGATAAGAGATGCAGACTTTGCAAGAAGCCATTCCCATTTAATTCTGCCTCCACTAACAGAGCTAGTGGGAACAGGCAGGGCAGGGTTCCAAAGACAATATACTGCTGACTAAATGTAGTACTCTGCATTTTGTCTTCCCTATATCATTCTAACCCCAAGGAAATTTGCTTCAACAGATCTCTTGAGGAGGAATGGGTACAAAGACTGTAACATGGAGACCAAAAAAACCATTAAACAAACGAACATATACATTGTATTGTGTGTTCTAGAAAACAAGTATCCTCTCACTCAGCAATATGATTCTAGTGTTATTATTAAAGATTGGAAGTGGAGTCACCACACTTATTATGGCTTATACTTACAATGTAACATATTTGATCCAAATTGAAAGTTCTATAGGTAATATAGGCAAAGACCTGCTGGTATAGATAGGTATAATCATACTTCTTTCAGCTACGCTGGGCTAAACACATGGCTTCTTACTCTTTATTTTCATAGTAACAAGCAGGAAATGAGGACTACTAAACAAATCCTTCTCCCTTCCAAATAGTATTTGGCTTTTGAGTTTAGTCAGAAAGTTACATGAAAAGAAAGAACATGGAGCGTGAACAGCTTAAAAAGTTCACCAATGATTCAGATGTGAGACACTAAAGCATTAGCTACAAGAACTCTATAACCAAGTGACAGATTTCTCCTACCTGGAACAGCTGCTTAGCAAAGTCTTCAGGGCAGATTCAGAAAATCCCCAACACCCAGAGAGGTTTAGTCGCACTAAGTTTGAGTTCTGTGCAAGCTGACTAGAAAAAAGAAAAATGCCAGAGGAACAGTGAGAAAGCATTTTTATTTGATCAACACTGACTTACTCAGAGAAATACAGGCTAAAACTAAGTTGCATTCCCAAGTTGCTGACAGGAGAATCAAATTTAAAACTTATATTTCATTATCACTGTGACATCAAGGGGGGGGGGTGCTTTCCCTCAGTTTACTCATCTTTGAAATGAGTATCAAATGAGGGCTGTTAATGAGATTAAAATGATACAATGCAATGGAAGACTTGGCATAGCACTTAGCACAGAATTAAGTGCATAAGAAATATTGATTCATATGCCCTTTATTAAAAAAAGACACTGGAAATAATTTTGCCCACAATTTATTTATTTGATTTATTTTTATTTTTTTTTGGGGGGGGGGTCCGGTCGTGGGGCCTGAACTCTGGGTCTGGGCGCTGTCCCTTAGCTCTTCAACTCAAGGCTAGCGCTCTACCACTTGAGCCACAGCGCCACTTCCATTTTTTTTCTTTTTGCTTATATGGTGCTGAGGAATCGAACCCAGGGCCTCATGCATGCAAGGCAAGTGCTCTACCACTGAGCCATCTTCCCAGCCCCGTTGCCCATAATTTTAAAGTCACAAGGTTCATTTTAGTTATGTATTTCTCATCTGTAATATTCTTAATTTCCTTTGTAGAGAAGCTTAGATATTAAGAGCCATTATTCTGAGATGGTTTCTTCAGAGTCAACCAGAGCCTGGACTTCTCTAGTCTGCCATATAGGCTCAGTATAACGTGGCCTGCCTCTCTTCACCCCTGAGTCCCATACTACAGCAAACTTCCAGCTACTTCTCAGTTTAGAAACAAGATTCCAACTGCTTCTTTTATCTTGGGAGATCTCCGAAGTGACTATTTTTAATACCTTTGCTTACTAGTCACTTCCTCTGAGAAGGCTATCCTCCCTAAATTTAATTAGGCCTCCTGCGTGTTGCCACACAATCACTAATGCATTTAATAAACATACTGGACTCTAATTATCTGCCTCACTCATGACTGAGGTGTGGGCCACACAGTTCAGCCTTCTATCTATACAGCCCTACCACAGAACCTGGTGTAGAGTCCAACTTTTATTGCCTGAATGAGTCTGGAAAGTTCTGCAAAAGTTGGAGGCTATAAGATATATTTTCCATGTCTATCTGGATAGTCATATGTAGAGAACAAAATAACACACATAAAACAACTGTCTCATGCTCTGGCTGCCACTCACTTGACAATGGGATCCGAAAGCTGCAGGCTTTCCAAGCTTAAATTCTGTAACTTGAAGCACTCAGACAGAATACCATGAAGAGCTGACACATTTATAACTGAGTTCGACAAATCCATGTGCTGTACACGAAAAGAGCTGAACAAGGAGGAGAAACAAAAAAACTCATATAAGAACAACCAGATCAAATCTGACTCCCTCCTCTCCCCAAATGAGCAGCCAATCACTAACAAGACTCTACATACACAGACTTGCTGGTAGTGAATTCCCATTCTCATCCATTTTTAAAATTCAAGTGAGGATGTTGTTTCCAACATCGACCCAACTAGAAAACTACTGAGCACATTATGAGACAAGGAGATTAAGCCATGATACCTGGTTTCTGACAGGGTAAGTCGGTAGCAGTAGTGGTATTTTCTAAACTGAAGACAGTGAAAGTGAGGGAGGCCAAGTTTTATTTTAGATATGCTAACATTGAGGTACCTGGAACAGTTTCACGTGTGGAAGACTGCAGGTAATAGAAATAGGAGTTCTGAAGACAGGGCTGATTTACACATTAAGATTTGAGGCTTCTGAGCAGAGGTGGGTATACAGGACACACTTTGAGATCAGCATGTGCATTAAGAAGAAAAGAAGCCAGAAACAAATCCTGATGTGAACAAAAGAAATCACACACAGGGAGAGTCAGAAGGAATGATGGGACTGGTAGTTTTTTCAAATTGTTATTATAAAGGTGATGTTCAGAGGAGTTACTGTTTTGTAAGTCAGGTAATAAATTCATTTTTTTTGTCTGCTGACTTCAACCTATTTTTCTCTTCCTTATCTAGTACTACTCAAGTATTAGCACTCTTCCTTAGTACTGAGTAATTTCCAACACCACAGAAACATTTTTAGTTCATAAAGATGGGGCAGAATGATGAACGATGAAAGGGGTGATACTGGGTTCATTATGACATATTGAGTTGAAACTCCTTTGTAAAACTTCTTTGTACAACTACTTAAAAACAGTAACAACATGAAGGCATATTTTAGGTTGCACATTGGTCCACACTAGGACAGAAAATCACACTACAAATCTGGAAATACCCTTCCCACTGATTAATCAGAAACAAAAGAATATGGCAGTCTGGCTCTGTCTGTGAGTCATTGTCCTCATGTGCTGAGCACCCAGCTATGGTACTAGGGATTCAACCGGAGGCCTTGTGGATGTTATGTAAGCATTCTACTACTGAGCTCCACCCCCAATCCTCAGATACACCAGGAAGAGCACCATAGTAACCCTGAGTTACAATGGGAACAGTGTCACCAAAACCTGTGCCCTGTTTCAACCTAATGGCCATATGGCATCATATGTAACTAATACCCATACTGCAAAGATGGCCTGTGGCAGACTGAATAAAGAAGAAAAAAAGAGTTGATCTAATTCTACCTTGAGATTTAGACACTTTTCTAGGGTATTTTCTTCTTTACCTGAAATGTTCAACCAATGGTTGCTCCATAAATGATCGTTGGCAACGAAAAGCAATCACCCCTCGAGACAGCAACCGAGCAGTGACATCCGGGTGCAGATTTCTACCTGTGAGGTCTAAAGACTGCCAGAGAGACTCATCAAACCTAGAAAAAGGGAAGAACCTGATTCAGTAAGTCAGTTACGGAGATCGCTGGAATCCTCAAAGCTGGACCACAGGATATAGCCACTAAATCCCCTAGAAGCAAATTCTGCAGGAACTTTTGTTTCAAAGTAGACTGTGCAACCAGCTTTACTTTAAAGAAACTACTGTTTTATTTTTTTAAATTGTAACATGGATAACCTTCCCTCTTTCTTTACTTATTTCCAAATTAGATGGCCTAAAGTTAAAATTAGTACTGCCAATGGTCAGAGAATAAAATTCCAGAATTCAACTCAACTGAAACATTTAAAATGTCTATTCAAACTGCTTAACTAATTATTACTATGTAAGTAGATGCGAAAGTTCTTCAATGATTCTATTTGCTACTTGTGTTAGGCACAGAATTCTCAATTACTCAAAATGACACAAAAAGGGAAAGAAAGCAGCATTTTATTGGATCTACAGCTGTCATAGATAAAAAAAAAATCACTCGTCAGCTATGCTTTGGTCACATGACTTTGTGTTTGTCTAAATGTGAAAGGAAGAGGGAGAAACAGTAGATTCTGGACAAATGTTTCTCAATAAATTAAATAAAAAAGGAGGTTCCAAAAATGGACTGAGTAACACAAGAGAAGTTTAACATCTACATATTAATTCAAATAGAAAAAGAGTAACCAGAAGTATAAACTCATGAACAAACAGTCTAAATGCGTAGGTATTCTAAAATGTTTTAACAGTGCTTGATATAAATGCTCTCATTGGCAGCTGGGTTTTTAATTAATATGCTATATAGAAATTGTCAATATGTGATTTGACCCTTATTACTAAAAATGTAGACTGGAGATAAGGTATTTTTAAGAGAGTGATCTTCTTTGGAGAAAATGAGAGCATTATCATGCTCTGGTTATCTCAGATCTCATGGCTCTTATTTCTACTTGAAAGGATGAAAGCACAGTGTGCCCAGCATTCTGTAATAATCTGGAACAAGTTTTGTAACATTCACCTTGTTCTTAAAAAAGCATGCATCTTGGGCTGGGAAGGTGGCTCAGGGTAGAGTGCTTGCCTTGCATGCATGAGGCCCTGGGTTCGATTCCTCAGCACCACATAAGCAGAAAAAGCCAGAAGTGGCGCTGTGGAAAGCTGAAAGTGGCGCTGTGCCTAAGTGGTAGATCTGAATTGCTGAGGGACAGCGCCCAGGCCCAGAGTTCAGGTCCCACAACTGACTCCCCTCCTTCTCTCCTTCCCCCCCGCCCCACCAAAAACAAAAACAAAAACACCTATATCTTTAAGATACACAGGAAGACAAATTCAGCTATCCAAGCCAAATGTAACAAGACTCGGTTGAGGATGTGGTGTTAACCAGACATTTGACTTCTACTTTACCATTCATTTTCTAATTTACTTCTGACCCTCTGGTTTCTTCATCTCTTAAACTGAGAACATATGCATATTTAAGACCCCATTAAGGAACAAATTGATAATAGCCCCTGGCACAAAGTGCTTTAAAAGTGCCTGCTACTACTTTAATGATAACTGAGGGATTAAGGGGATTTGGGAGGAGACTCTGGCCAAAGGATGCAAAGCAGCACTTATGGAGGATGGGCAGCTAATGTTCTATGTGAGAACTAGCAGTGAATACACTGTTCTGCATTTTGGTAAATGAGTATATTCTTACCTACTTTAGCCACACACACACATACACATACATACATACAGACAGACAGACAGAAACACATACACACACACACACACACACACACAAGGTAACTATATGAGATGAGGAGAATGCTAATTTTCTTGAATATGGTAACCATTTTTACTACCTCTCTTTGTGTCAAAAGATCATGTAACTATAAATACATACAAGATCTTTTTAAAAAATAGATTGGAGACTAATGCATAGTTAGTGGAAAAAGAAAATCAAAATGGGTCTTTTGGATGTGGCTGCAACACTTAGCCACTATTTCGACAGTCAGTAACACTGCCAAACTTCCTTGCCTTCCAGACCACCTGATGGCAACTATCTGTGGTGTTACTTCCAAGGCAGGCAGCTTCTGTTGCCTCACAGGGGAGTTCTAGATGTATGGAAAGAAGACATGATAGACTGTCTCCAAACACATAGTAAAGTTGGGGCAGGCGCCTAAGGAAGGGGGATGATTAGGGAAGGTTGGAAATGAGAGGAAGTTCCATTTGAAAAACAGAAGCTTGGGGCTAGTGAGGTAACTCAGTCTAGAGTGTTTGCCTAGAATGCATGAGGTACTAGGTTGGATCCTCTGCACTAAAGAGGAAAAAAATGAAAGTCAACTTTTTCTTGCTTCAGCCCTGTTACTGCTTTCCCAGGTCACCACCCATGCTGCCGAAAAAACACCAGCTGATATATAGGCAAACAAAATGATGTAAGTTTATACTAATAGAAGACCCTGTCTCCCACTGTGAAATGAGGACTTGAATAAAAAGAGGAAGATATCTAGTTTCTTTGGAGATACTGTATTCACCAGACTAAAATGAATATGTACCTTTCCTTTTCCCTACCACCAAATCAGGTAAAAATACTCACGCAAGGCAATACCATCTCTTACAAACCCCAGAGACTCTCAACAGCTCAGGGAGGCACAAACAGTGGAAGATCCCCAGGAGCAGCTCATCAGGAAGACAGTCCCAGGAAACACCTGAGAAGAGACAAAGAAGTAAAGTTGCCCACCACCATTCTTCCCTGTCAGGTCTACTGAGTCTCTCCCAGAACAGGAAGAACATCTAATTGTTCACTTAAAGGGGGCTTAACACAAACCGAATTCTTCATCCTCACATTTATTTTTTCCACATGACCCACTTTCTCTTCACTCTCAAGTGAACATCATCTTTTGTCAGCAGTGAGAAATGAAAAGTTGGAATATTTTTTCTATCATTCTTCCTTTCAGCTCCGACTGCCAACTGTGGGCAAGGAGAAAAAGGCAGTAAGATCACAAATTCGAGGCCAGTCTGGGCTACACAGTAAAACCTACCTTTAAAAAAATGAATACAAGCCAGGTGCTGGTGGCTCACGCCTGTAATCCTAGCTACTCAGGAGACTGAGATCTGAGGATCAGGGTTTGAAGCCAGCTGGGGCAGGAGAGTCATGAGACTTTTATCTCTAGTTAACCACTAGAAAACCAGAAGTAGAGCTCTGCCTTGAGCAAAAAAGCTCAGGACAGTGCCCAGGCCCTAAATTTAAGCTCCACCATGGACAAACAAAACACCAAAAAACAAAGAAAAAAAACTTGCATCTTCATAGAGCACAGATTCTAGTGAGTGGGAATAAATGATAACACAAAATATAAATATATTACGTAGTATGTTGAAATGTATAATTGCTATGCAAAAATAGTTCACCCAGGTAAAGGTGATACTATGGGTCAGAGACAGGTATTACATTTGCACTCAGTTAAGGCAAAGCCCTGACTGAGACTGTTTCACTGAGACTGATCACTGAACCAAGTGACAGAATGAGCCTGTGAGCATCTGGGTGCATTCCACGAGATGGGTCTCATCTGAGGAACTGCTTGAGAGGGTAATGATAAAACGAGAATTAGTCTGGTATTAGGGTTGGTGTCATGGAAGCTCTCTATGTTACAGTGAGGTTCTTGGCTTTGGTTCCAATCTTAACAAGGAACTACTAGAGAATTCAGATTGTAGAGATGTCAAGATTTCACTTAAGTTTTAAAAGGCTCCCCCTGGCTATTGTAAATTTAGAGAAAGGTGGACACAGGAAGACCAGTGATCTTTGTCTTGTAAAAGTAATCTATAGAGATGCTAAGTCTGGTGATAAGCTCTCGCTCTTGCCCATTAAAAGCTACTAGAATTTACAGACCAGATACATTGTGCCAGGAATTATGTAAAGGGAGATGAAGGTACTATAAAAAAACATGGAAGAAAGTGACAAATATTACAGCTATTATCCTGGCAGCATCCCTGAACAGTCTTTCTAAGATAACTGTTTCCTTCCCTCAATTAAAACCCTTCAATGAAACCTTCAAAGATTTAGCCTAAGTCCACACTGTTTAGCATGACATCTAAAGCTTTCATGCTAGAGCCCAATTCATTTTTTTCTGGATTCCTTTTCTACAAATGAGTTCCAGTAATGTGGAGCTTTCTGTAATTTTTAGAATAGTCATTTTGCTTCACATCTCAATAGTCTATGTGCTACGCCTTCTTCTGGCTGCTGTTCTTTTAAAAATCAAATTATTAAAAAGTCCTACTCCTTCAAAGGTCTCTTAGGACATGACAAAATACAGTCACTTCAGTGCCATGATTCCATTATTTACTGAGTAGGCCCCTACTTGTCCATAAGTGCATCTGATTTAAAAAAAAAATCATTCCTTGTATTTCCAGGAACTAAAATCTGGTCCATTCATTTATTCATCCAACATGTTCAATATGCTGATGGCCTGTTCTAAGGATGCAAGGATAAACAGAGAAGTGCTGATCTTCACTCTTCTCAGAGCTTGAGGACAGATAAGAAATTTCAATGAAGTGCCATAACAAGCTATGAGAACACACAGGGAAGAAGTGGTCACAGGGCCTTTCTGCAGCTAGTGGCCTCTACTTAAAAAGGAGCAGAAAACAGCCACTTGCTACATCAATGCCTGACCCTCTTTTAAAGGACAAAATTAAAGTACCAACTGAGGCCCTGAGAGCTGCATGCACAATGAAGATGGTAGATCATGCATGCTAACCACATCCTTCAACCTGGGAAGGCAGCTTGGAGGTTATGCCAAGGCTCCTCAGAATGGCAAACTTTCTGGACTAGTCACCCTATGTCTATAGAATATAAGGTGACAGTGGCTTTTTAAATTGGGTCCCTGCCTGTCCCCCAAATCAAAGTCAAAAGATAGGCTTTTCTCAAGCTCTTCTTTAACTTTCTCATCTCTGCAGTGTGATTTACCCAGACCCTATATCTAACCTCCATCTAAGCCTGAGATCCCCAGAAGCAGGTTCTGAAGCTCTGACTTCCAACTAGTTTATCTGGAAAGTCAGAAAGTACTAAAAAAAAAAAAAAAGTAAACAGAGACATTGAAGGGAACAAGTCAGGTTGAGTCATGTTTAATAAGCAGGTTGTTGTACTGAGTAACCGGGGGTTCAAATCTTCCGAAGCCTTCAGGAGACTATCTGGAACCTGTCTCAGCTATTCCACCTCAGGGCATGCTGCTGATAACTGAATCTATCAGTGGCTGTCAGTCATTGACTGTGAATTCAAACAAGGTTAACTCCCCAGCATTCCTGTCTGGAGAAAGCTCCCAAGCAGTTACTTCTGTGTACAGAACAAACATCTTTAGCAATGAGGGTAAGGTGCACTTCCAGGGCCATTGATGAAACACCCCACCACCTCCACAGTTAGGAAAGGAAATGAGAAAAGCTTGCTGAGATATGGCAGCGCAGCAAAGGCACAAATGACATAAATGAACAAATTTAGTACTTTTTTATTGGGAAGAAATAAGGAAAAAATAGAAGAGCAGCAGGAAAAAGGTAAAATGCCAGTGATGAATGCAGAAGCCAACAAACTCAGGCAAGAGCCACGCAGAAGAGTCCATAGTCAGGAGGGCTTGTGCAGCAACATGTCTTTACCTGCCCAACTCCTACGTTCCCCCCACATTTCAGCTGAAAGAGCACTTGCTCTAAGAAGCATTACCAGGTCACCAGTAAAGCCCTATGCCCAGGTTTACATACCCAGTGATGTGTAATTCCTGACATATAACTAGTTTTCAAAAAATATTTGTTACATGCATTATGCTTTTTAACTCACTTTTTCACAACGTTGAATGTGCTAACTGCCTTAGTGTAAATGGCTAACCATCACTGACCAATTCACTACAGGAATGATGCCTAGAACAGAAGCTAGCACTGAATGTAAGAAATTACCCAATGGATGTATAAAGGAATGATAAAAACCCTAGAGAAGAATGCTGACCTTTTATCAGAAACATACTCAAGACTACTGGCTTCTCAGGACCAGTATTGTCACTTGTAAAATTATCAGGCTGACCTCTTATTCTACTTGCGACACTTGATGGGTGCCTGAAAAATGTAGTAGAGCTGGAAGCTAAGGTGTAAGCCTTAGGCCTTACCCAATGATCTCACTGGGAGATGGACTAATAAATAAATATTTAACTAAACAATAGAAATCACCATCTATTGGGTGCTCTAAAAATTATCAGCATTTATTAAAGCACAAAGATACTAACCTATGCAACAACTTGAATACTAATTATTAGTATTCCTATTTTAAACCTAATGACAGTTACCTTAGTGGAGTTAAACAACTTTACCAATGTGATATCAACTCAAATTGGGTAGCAATGCCAAAAGGTAAACTTGGGTTTCCAAACTCCATGCCTCAAATTGAGATTGTAGATTCACAAGACTTGAGTTTGATGGCTTATCTGATAGCAGAAGACACTGCCAAGAAGATCCTATCACTCTTGGCATATAGAGGGGATGAAACAGTCTTTGGGAGAAGGGGAAAGGAACTTCAAGAGAAGATAGTATATGACAAAAGGGACGAGTCTAGTGAACATGAGGCAGAATAGAAACTCAAATCCAAGTCTGACTGCAATGTGTATCCATGTTCTCTGTTCTTAGTGCTTGCTTATTGTGCAAGTTTAGAAAAGCTGGCAAGTAATCCAGACTTAACTCTGGAATCATCAGATAGCAAGTGAGTGATGGAGGGAAAAGTAAGTAAAATAAGGATGTTGGGAGCTATTAGTGGGCTCACCATCAAATGGGAGGGACAATGGTCCAGGACATGCACAGCCTCATCTATAAGAAAAGTGTGCAGAGCTCCACTCAGCCATCAATACTGGGGAATCCAACTTGTAGGGGTCCTGAATGAAGCTGTATCAATCTGGAACTGGTTGTTATCCCAGCACAGGGGACAGAATTTTCTTTAAGCTGTGATAGTGGCTGGTATTCAGGCTGGTAGATACTGAATCTAATTTTACTTGCCATATCTATTTCTCAGAACATCAGCCATCAGTTTCCTGGATTCTTGACTATATTGCTGCCTAGTTTGTCTGCAGAGAAGGAAAAATCAAGGTCTTTCCTCTACTTGCTTTGGTGAAATCACCAAAACTGCACACCAGCACACCTGAAGGGAAATGATTAAGCTCAAGGGCTTTAGTGTCCCAACAGGAGAGCAAAGCACTGAAACATATGTGTTTCAGAAAGGGAAAATTGGCCATATACTGAGCTTGCTAGTGGTCATACTCACCCAACCATCATTGCTTCTAATTCCTCCTGAGACAAACCCAGCTTCTCACCTCTGTAACCCACCACTTCCCATGCCTCTCACACTCTCCTGGAAAGGAACATTTTCCACTATTTGATCCTCCCAGCAGTGTTAGCTCACCTATGTGACTAGCTGTTTCTTCTCAGAACATAACCTATTGCACTCAGATTCAAATTGCTAATCCCATTTTGACTTTTAAAACTGGTCTGGTCCTGAGCTTTTAGTCTCAGCCCCTAGGAGGCAAAGGCAGGAGAAATGTTGAGTCTAAGCCTTTGCTTCCTGGACTCCATAGTAAGACCCTATCTCAAAAACAAAGTAAAATGAGAATAAATTATTCTTGTAGGTATCAAAAATCAAATCATACTTGCAGGAGGCCCTGAGGTCTTGCTACTCATATTACTGTTTTGTCTTTACTTGTTAAGGAGGGGGGGGGTTGGGGGGGATCATTTCATTATTGCTTTTGCTGGCCTTTTTTTAGGTAATAACGTGTCACACTTCCTATCTGGTCAACTACACAGATTACTATCCTGGATGAGTTCACTTTCCTCTTCCCACAAACAAAGAGAAAACACAAGACTGTGCAGGCTTTTATTTCTTTATTTTATATTTTGATAGGGAGAAAAAAAAAACAGAAAAAAGGTAAAACTAAATAGGGGTCTCGTGCATTCCTCAACCCTACAACTCTTAAACCTTTAATTTCTCCTTCATTTCTCTTGTTTTCAGGAGTGGGGGGGTGGGGGGAGGTGGATACTGATTTTGAATTCAGGACCTACTGCTTGCTAAGCAGGTGCTCTACCACTTGAGGCAAACCTCTAGCCTCTTACTAGTTTTTTATTTTTTAAGAGCGAGGGTAGAGAATGGGGCTTTAATTCAAGGACTCACATTCTCACTTGGCTTTTTCACTCAAGGCTGGTGCTCTACCACTTGAGCCTTAGCTCAACTTCTGGCTTTTTGCTGGTTAGCTGGAGATGAAGTCATGGACTTTTCTTTCGGGGTTGGCTTCAAACCAAGATCCTCAGATCTCAGTCTCCTGAATAGCTAGGATTACAACTGTAAGCCCCTAGCACTGGTTGGTGGGTTATTTTTGAGATAGTTTTTTTGTTGGTGCACAACTGGCCTGTATCCTCATCTTTGTGCTCCCTTTGTTCCTGGGATGAAAAACAGAGGCTATTACACCCAGCCATTGTGCTTCTCCAGTAGGTTGAGATGACAAAGAGAGGGCTAACTTGTCCAGACACAGATTACGATGAAATCTCTTGTATTTTTTTTCTTAATGTCCAAGGTTAGCCTAAAGCTATAATCTGACCTTTATCATTCAAGCAGCTAAGGATTACAGGTTTGAACCACTGCTCCCAGCACAATCTTATATTTCTACGAAAGACTTGCTCCACCCTGAAGGATGAAAAGATGTGTAATGAAAGAAAGAAATTAAGATCTGAGAAATAAGTTATAGTAAGTAAGCTCTGTAAGAGCAGGATCTTTTTTTTTTTTAAACCTTCCTTACTATATTCTCAATTCTACAATATTGCTCAATAACTGGAAAGGTCTCATAAAGACTCCTACAGAACTGGGGTAGGGAAACTATCAGTTGAGATTTACTGATGGGTTTAGAAATCAATTTAATAAGCTTAACTAGTATTTTTATGTCAAAGAATAGACATCTGTTGTAACAGAAAACATCTTATTTTTTTTTTTTTTGTCGGTCGTGGGGCTTGAACTCTGGGCCTGGGCGCTGTCCCTCAGCTCTTCAGCTCAAGGCGAGTGCTCTGCCAGGGCTGGCTTTGAACCGCGATCCTCAGATCTCAGCCTCCTGAGTAGCTAGGATTACAGGCGTGAGCCACCAGCGCCCGGCTCAGAAAACATCTTAATAAGCGGAAATATATTCTATGAAACTTGCGGATATACATCCAGGATTTCAGCATAAAACATATTTCTTGCTAATTAAAAAAGTTAAAAATGGGGCTGGGAAGGTAGCTCAGTGGTAGAGCACTTGCCTTGCCATGCTCAAGGTCCTGGGTTCAATTCCTCAGCACCACATAAGAAAAAAGCCGGAAGTGGGGCTGTGGCTCAAGTGGTAGAGCGCTAGCCTTGAGCTGAAGAGCTGAGGGACAGCGCCCAGGCCCAGAGTTCAGGCCTCACGACTGGATCCCCCACCCAAAAAAAAAAAAAAAAGTTAAAATGTTTTCCCTGAGGATATTAAGACAAGATACCCAGGCTCAAGTGTTCTAGGATCAGAATCCCAGGAATTCTGCACTTTGAACAAGTTCCCTTGGGGCTTATGATATATTGTGAACCTCAGAGTTTCCAATCTGAGAATCTTTGTCTGGCCTGGAATTTTAAGCAGGCTAAGAGCCATAGAAGAACTGATCAACAAATTATTTCAACCATATTTTCATGGCCAACGCCTGTCAAAGGGCCGAGAATAAGCTCTTAATGATCATAAGTGTGACTGTCCTCTTTCTGCTTGTTATTGGTTGTTTCCTTTCAACTTCTTCCATATGCTTACCCAAGAGCCAATGAGACCTGTTCTGGTCTAGGCTGACAGAACAGCTTTAATTTTCCACTATTAAGAGAAGAGGATGAAATGGAATTCAGATGCCAGATGTGAGGCTGGATTGGGGCTTACAGGGAAAGCCTGCTTAGCAAAGAACCCACAAAACTTAAATCCCACAGCCAGTCATCAGATCTCTATGCACAGCAGATGTGACCTGTCATATCCTAATCCTAGTAGAACTCCAGCCACCTGTCCTGACAACTGCAGACAAAAGGTCTTTGAATGAGGACCAACCAACACTGGAGGCTTTGGCTTGCTTCTGGGAGCCCATCAGAACTGCTTTCCACAGCTGTCTATCCTGTATCACTGAGCCCAGTTTTAATCCATAGCAAAAGACCAATCACATTTGTCTAAGTCCAGGCACAAACACATGTATGTTATTGTTTCCCCTTTGTCTCCTGTGCCTCTTACTTCAAACATACAATTTTAGGGTCAATATTATAATCCAGTCAAACTGACTGTACCACTTTCAAGACCTCTCTTTTTTTGGAACTTCCACTTTGGCTGAGTGGAAAGATTATTCACATAGCTGAGTGGGAAGATTATTCACATCTACCCCAGTGGGAATGGAGTAACTTTTGCTCAAGGCCCTCTCTCCCTCTGGCCTCTAGGGGCCCTTGCTATATGAGCTACTCCTTTGCTCCTAGTCACACATAACTGCAAGCTGTGTGTGAGCTGCTGCTTTTACTTTTGGTCCTTTCTTTTCAACTTGACTTGCAAATCCCTAGGAGGCAGGATCCATCCCTTATACTTGTGTCTGTTTTTCAGAGACCCACTTTTATTTACAGATGTGTATGTGTGCATGTAAAGGACATACAGCAGACACAAAAGCTATCAGCACTGAGCCATTTAATCAAAATACCTTAGCAGGAAATACTTTTTACCATGCTCCACATGCTAAACACAGCAGAGACTTTTTAAAGATAAAAGCTCTATATGAACAGAGTTGGATTAACATTATGCACTCAGGTCAGCATTATTAACAAGTCAGCTGACTTCCCTAGCAGGTGTCAGAAATTTTGTTGACCAGTGTTAACTAGTTTTATTTATACTATTATACTTGCCAACAGCATGTGAAGGGCTTCACATAGTCTCATTTTAAGCTTCACAGAAACCCATGAAATGGCAATTATTACTACTTTTCAAAGGCGAAAAAAAACTAAGGCTCATAGAAACTAAAGCCCAGATTGTCTTACCTCCCCGCTACTGTCTTGCTATATTTTTGTTTTGTTTTATTTATTTATTTTTGTTTTCATTTTTAAATAGTCTTGCTATAAACAGGCTTGCATGAAACATGAAATTCTTCTTCCTCAGCTTGCTGAGTTGCTGAGATTACAGATGTGCACCATCATGCCCAACATTTATCTAATTCTTTATAAGGACTCCTTTGCTGTAATTTGGATAAGGCTCCCTTTCCCAAATAAAGGATTGAGAAAATTTAATAACTATTTTCAGCAAGCAATCAACCCAAACTCATCTATTCTTCTGCCAAGTCAAATATAAAAATTTAGGACTATAATTATTTACCTTGGCTCTCTGCAGGACTTTTCATCTTCATCTCTATTTTATCCATCACACTGTTATTTTCAGTTTAGACTGACCACTTCCTTCTATGAATAATTTCAACAATCCTGTAATTCTGTTGTTTCTAACATTAGACTATATTCAGGATAAACACTACTGCTTATTTTTGCTCCTCCCTTCTCCCACCATCTCTTAAAAAAAATCTCTATGCTTCTATCCACAACCCATTCTATTTTAGTCTCAGCATTATCTTGTGTCCTCTGGAATGGTTCCATCAAGTCTGGTCCACAACTCTGCTCAACACCACTTCTTGCCTGACTTGCCTCTTTTTTCCCCTTTGCCACTCAATTGTCATATGGCTTCCTTGTTGTTCATCCTTGTCCCATGATCTTGCAATAGCTCATCCTTTTGCCTGAGGCTCTTTTCTCCAAGGTATTTGTAAGGCATACTCCCAGGCCTACTTCAGGTCTCTGCTTTTTTAAAGGACACTGTCCAATTGAGCACTGAGGCATTCCCTCAATACTGTTTAAAACCGCAATCTACCTTCCTACCCCAGGGCTGCTTCTTCTCTTGGTGGACTCTATTTTGTTTTTAGTTTGCACTTTTCATCCTAGCACACTATATATCATATATATTGTTTGTGTTTCTTAACTAGACTGGAAGCTCCATGGAAAAGGATTTTTTGCTCACCACATATCCACAGCAACTAGAATCGTGTCTAGCACATAGTATGTAATCAGAATATATTTGCTAAATTGTTATTTTAAATGACTTACTACCAAGAAAAACTGATTACCGTCCTCCCCCCCACCAGGGCAAATACTTGTTTTATAGTTTTGAGTACTCTAAGATTTTTTTTTTTTTTTTTTTTTTTTGGTGGGGGCTGTTTCTAGGTTTTTGTTTTTTTTTCCCTCAAGGCTAGCACTCTACTACTTCAGCCACAACTTTACATCTGGCTTTTTGGTGATTAATTGGAGATAGGAGTCTCACAAACTTTCATGCCAAGGCTAGCTCTGAACCATAATCCTTAGACTTCAAGCCTCCTGAGTAGATAGGATTATGGGTGTGAGACAGTGGGGTACAGCTACTACAGGATTTTGATCCACCCAGAAGGTACCTATTAGGAATGTGGACCTTTTAAAAGGGTAATTACATGGTTCTTATGTTTTAGTCAATTCATTCTATTTCTGGGCAATTAATCTATTACAATTCAAGAGATGGAGTGCTTAGGAGATACTAGAAAACAGGAAAGATGTAACAATTGATTTGAATATGGGAGGTGGGAAAAAGCTGATGTAAGTTTTTCTTTTAGGTGACTGAAAGGTAACACCAAGGAAATGGAGATAGAACTTCCCAGGAGATGCTTGTTTGGGAGTCGACTAGGGGATATAAGTCTCCTCTTACATTAATATTTTGTTTAGCAGTCCATTTACAAATAAAGTGACTAAAGCAGGAAAGCTCACTGGAATTATAAACAGACAAAATCCTAGAAGATCATAGTTTGTGTTTCCATTTATCAGTGGCTCTGAGCTGGACTTTGAGCAGGCAGATTCCCTTCTAAGGAAAAAGACAGGAATATTGTCTTATAGGTTAAAAGTTTCAAGTCAACTGTGCACCAGAACATAAATAGCTATGAAGATTCTGGTAGGCTTCAATGATGACTCGTCTTATTTTACTGCAAAATAACTTTAGAACTCGGCAATTTTGTAAAGATCTCCCAAAGAGGGTTTGCCAACAAAATGTTTGGTTCAATCTACTCTTTACTTAACTGACAGTGCTACCCTTCTATCTTACCTGGACAGGTCTCTCGATTAAGTTTAGGTCGACGGATGATCACAAAGTCTTTGTCATTCCCTTTGCTCTTATGCCTTTTCCTTTGCGGACTCTGGGAGTGGCCCAGGATTGGGAGTAGTTCCTGGGGGATGTTCTCACTGTCCACATCTTCCTTCTCCAGGGTGGAAACTCCCATGCCTGACAGCAGTTCAGACGTTTTGCTGGAATCCCATCCCCACGTGAAGCTGGTGGTAACATTACTACTCTGATCCGGAATCTCTTGCAGATGCTTCCTGTAGAAGGGCACAAGACCCCCATTTCTTTTCAAAATACATCCCTAAATAGTTCCAAGGCAGGCATGAAAGAAGCATTAAGTGATGTATTGTCGAAAAGATCCACAACAGCTACTAAAATGGCAGTTAAAAAAATGATGCAGCAAGATTTTGAAGAAAAAAAAAACTGAACCAAAAGGGCTTTTAGATTTACGATCACGCAGGCCTGGAGAATTTCTTCCCTTGGAGGGAAGGAGGAAAGAGGGAGGGAAATCAGTGGTGGAAAACGGCTGCAGGCCATCCCAACTAAGGAAGGCAAGTAAACTCGCACGCTGACTTCACATCCAACCATCCATCCGTCCTTTCCCCAGGCCGAGGCCAAGCCACCATCAGTAACAATCTCAGCAATCAGAGGAGCGGCCTAAAGAATTACAACGGTCCATTCATACTCGGCAGCGTTTTACAAATGGCTTACCTGTGCATGGCGTCCTCTGGCTCGAGAGTTTTAAACTCGTTCATTAGTGACAGAGCGACCTGTCTTCCCAGTTCCCGCTCAACTCGCGTGGCGGCCCCCACAAGCGGCCCCGGCCGCGGCAGCCTGGTCCGAGAATTCTAGTAACGTTCCATCCTCCCCGCGCGCGCAGACTTCTTCGGCCCGCTCACCCGCACGGCGGCCGCCTACTGCTGGCGCGCAGCCTGCTGGGAATTGTAGTTCCTGGCTCGCCTCCCTGGCCTACTGGCTCACTCCGACTTCCGTTTTGCCCGCCTACCACATACCCATAAAACCTCGCGGTCTGACAGAGCTCGGGGGAAATGGCTGAAGGGGGTGGGGAAATGGGAAAGCGGAAGCGGGTGGAGCTCCGCGGCGCGGGGCCGGGCCGCGCTAGGGGGAAGGCGGGGAAGCGGAAGTGGGTGGAGCTCCGGCTGACTGGGAAATGTCAGCCGCTGGACTGAGGGGCTTCTCCTGTCCCTGGAACCCGTAGGCCTTGGGGTGACTGTCACCGCGGTCTCCTCGGAGCGTGGGTCTCGAACCCTGGCCAGCTACGGCGGTCGCGGTTTCCCGGTGTCTTCCAGACGCTGTCTGGCGAGATCGGAGGGTGAGCTGACGGGGAGCGCGTGAGGTGTTTTGGGGGTCCGGGGTCCGCGGTCTGGGCCGAGAGTCGGTGGAGAGCGAGGGGACCCCGGAGACCCGAGCGGCGGTCCCCGTGGGGCCCACATCCCTGACCCGAATGGAGGTGGCCGCTCGGCCCGCCGCCCAGGTGAGAGGCCGGGAGCCCTACGAGGGACACCTGCCAATCTCCCTGCCTCCGCCCGGGGGAGGGGGAGAGGGGGTGCTCAGGCTGGGTCTTCCGACCGGGTCTTTACTTTCTCTTTAAAATAAGCACCGCCAACGAGAGAGCCAGAGGCTCAGGACGCGGATCGCACCAGATAGTGCGTGTGAAAGCCTTTGTAGACTAAAGCGAATTGGAAGCGAGGGGATGGCTTAATTTTAGGGGAGCCGGAGACCACAGTACTTCCTGCGATTGGCGAGAAAGCTGCGCATCCCTGGCAGCCTGCACCGATCTCACTGGGGCTGCCGCCGGAATCAGTGAGATGACGGTGTGCTTGCGAAGCGCCTCGCTGGTGCAGAGCCAGCGGCCACCAAGAAAGCCTGGCAGGTACTTCGGCTCAACCCACTGCGTACGGAAGAGGGGGATTTGGCCTGTCTATGACAAGGCGAGGGTAGGGCAGTTAGAATAGGGAACCTGCCGTAATCCAGGTGGATGACCATACGAAATCCACTGTGCACACTACCAGGGCAACAATGGGAAAGGAGAGGGGGATGAATTCCAAGCCCAATTTTTAATGACACGAACAGTTCAGAAGTAAACAGGCCCCTTAATCACTAATCACAAACATACTGGAATATTTGGTTTGTTCTGTGATAGATTCTTGTGTTTCTTTGAACATTGGCTTGAGTAAAATAATGACCACTTAGAACTTCTTGACAGTGAGATTGGTGTAATGACATGATGTTTTTGCAAACTGATTTTATTCAAAATGATGCAGGATACTAGATTCAGTGTTCCCAATTAAACTCACATTACTATGTAGAAAATATTTTAAAATGAAGCCTCTAGATTTTTTTTAATGTAAAGTTACCTTTGTGTTATTTGGAGAAAGCAGTTGCCTTTGTTTGAATGGGTATGTTTTGCCATACAAATAAATTGAAATACACTATTTCAGATATAGATGTTATAGGTTAGGATGATCTAAATTTAAAGATATGAAATAACTTTGTTCAGTCTTGGGTTTAGTTAGGAGTTCCCAGAGAACATAAATTCAAAGAGAATAATAGACACACAGCATGTTTATCTTAATTGCTAAAACCAGTATGATTATATTATCTAGGTGCACCTATTAAATCTAATAAATCCTAAAATGCAAAGCTTTCTTCAATCTGAGAGCACAGGAGACCACCATACAGATGATACTTTAAGTATCAGAAACACTTGCCAGCCATTGCTCCATCAATGATATACAGGACCACTTCACCCAAAACACTGGAAAAGAGGGGGGGGGAGAGAGAGAAAGAGAGAGAGAGAGAGAGAGAGAGAGAGAAAAGAAGGAAGGAAGGAAAGAAAGAAGGAAGGAAAAGGAAGTAATTGTGATAAGATGCATGTTAATTTACTTGACCAAAATAATCATTTCAATGTAGTTTTATTTACTTAGATATAAAATAATGTTGAATACATTTTTAATTTTGTATTATCTTAAGTACTTGGAAAAAGGGTTTCTTTTCAACATGTTAATTTATGAGTACAATGCATTTGGTCAATGTCACTCCTTTATTCTCCCCCATTTGTCCCAACTGTACCCATTGTACACTGAAAAAAAAAAAGATACACAGATGCCTCTTAAATTAAGGGCAAATACCAGTCAAAAAACAGCTCTGAAGAAGTAGGAATCCTAGTCTCTTTTTTTGGGGTCTGCTCGTGGGGCCTGAACTCTGAACTCTGGGCCTGGGCGCTGTCCCTCAGCTTTTCAGCTCAAGGCTAGCGCTCTACCACTTGAGCCACAGCACCACTTCCAGCTTTTTTCTTTTTGCTTATGTGGTGCTGAGGAATCGAACCCAGAACCTCATGCATACAAGGCAAGCGTTCTACCACTGAGCCACCTTCCCAGCCCCAGGAATCCCAGTCTTAAAAACCACAAAGAATGAAAATTTGCCAACAGACTAAATGAACTTAGATTCTGCTCCACATAGGAATGTAAACACACTTGACATCTTGAGACCCTGAACAGAGAACTCAGTTGAGCCATGCTGTACTGGGACTTCTAACCCACAGAAACTGTGATATAATAAATATGTGTGATTATAAGTCATTCAGTTGTTAGTACTTTCTTACAGCCATGATGGGTGTCTACTACAATGAATAAGAGAAGAGCTGTAACAAGATGATTTCTTTATTACTATAAGAAAGGATGCATAATTCTACTTCTTCATCTATAACATTGTAAAGTACTGTGGTTCAGGCGGAGAAATTGAGAAGCATAGTTAAAACAAAAATGTTATTCTTATTGTTCATTTATGCCCATTATCTTACAACCTATTATTTAATATTTTCACATATTACATTATTTTACCTTTTTCATGCATATTGTATGAGATATGTTTATCTAGTTTTTTGGTTAACATAGTAATGGAAAAATTTCTAATGTCATAAATAATTTTAACAAGCATTTTGAATACTTCAATAATATGCCATATTTTACTCTACCATACTTTAGTATTTCTTTGGTAATCACTAATATTTACTCTTTTCTATTATCCTATTCATTGCCCTGAAAATTTTCAGGTAAATAAATAAGTCAAACCACAAGAGGATCTTCTGAGAAGAAGCAGTAGGATGAGAGGATGAAGTTTCAGAGTGACAAGAGAGATTCAGTAATAGATGATTAAGAAAAATGAAAATATGGATGGTTGACATATGCAGAGAAATTGAAGAAATCTCTTCAACATTATAAAGAAATAGTGAGAAGAATAGTTTGGGAAACAATTTCTGTGATATTTTATAAAGGGGTACTTCTTAAATAAATTTAACTTCAGATTATTGATGTACTCAAACCTTAATTCTTTTTTTATGAATAGTTTGGACTACTAAAGTTTGTTGATTTGAGGTATTTTATTTATGATGCCTTGTTTGGTCCCATTAGAATTTTGATTTACAAAGTTGAGATATTGTTATTTCCATAGATTAAAAGTTACATATTGTGCTAGTTTAAATTATTTTATATAGGAGTAGAAAGACATCAAATAAATCATCTGTTGATATCTGTGTCACTAACATTTATAAGTGAAACTATTTTTCAAGCTGGGCATAGTGGTATACTCCTTTTTTCTGAGCACCTAGCAGGCAAAGGCAAACCTGGGCTATATAATAAGATCTGGTCTCAAAAACAACAATAAAAAGCCACTGATGAATATTTTTACATATAAAGTAACTTGGTTTAAATAAGTTTATGTAGATAAGTGGAAAGTGATAAGTATATCTTATTAAAGGCAAAGTAAATTTAAAACCTGAAAGTTGAGTTGTTAAATAAAACTAGCATAGTATGCACATAATATTTCAAACAAAGATAATGTTACTTTAAAATGGTTCCATTTTTCTGACTCTTCCTCTCAGAAAATCTTTTCTTTGTTGTTTTTTGGTTGATCGTGGGGCTTGAATTCTGGGCCTGGGCATGGTTTTCTAGTGGTTTTTATTGGAGATAAGAGTCTCAAGGACTTTCCTGCCCCGGCTGGCTTTGAACCGCAATCCTGAGAACTCAGTGTCCTAAGTAGCTAGGAGTAGCTGGGATTACAGGTGTGAACCACTGGCATAGCTCAGAAAATCTTTAATTGTGGGCTATAGATAATCTAAAAAACCTTTTAACTATTTATTTAATTTCCTAGTATCATAACTTCCTAAGTTAACCTAAATATCTAATCTCCTAGAATAGCATTATTTGTATGAAATATTCTGTTAGGATTATAGCATTAGGAAACTAACCCTAAGTGTCCTAAAACTGTTCACATTTAATATTATGAATTTCTTAAATTGTAGTACTTTAAGAGTTGTGACTTTTGTAAAAACAGCTTTTATTTTCTGAAAATATAGTGATGAGAAATTTTAAAAAATTCATTATAATATCCTGACATTAATATTTACCCTTTTCATCTAATTCAGAGTCCAATATAAAGTTAGATGTCAGTTTTCCAAGAAATTTAATAATAATGAGTAAATAGTTGGAACATTTCCAAATGCTCAGTTCCTGTTTTGATGGTACATTTTTCTTTTTTCTTTTTTTTCAGTGAACAGATATGGTCCAGACTCTACATGAACAACCTGGGTCAGACTGAGTGACTTCAATAATGAGTGGTGCAGCATTGGGACTCGAGATTGTTTTTGTCTTTTTTCTGGCATTATTCCTACTTCATCGATATGGAGACTTTAAGAAACAGCATAGACTTGTAATTGTTGGAACCCTGCTTGCTTGGTATCTCTGCTTTCTCATTGTCTTCATCTTGCCACTGGATGTTAGTACGGTAAGAGGCGAAACTAATTTTCACAATCAAACAGTTTGTTTGATACACACACACACACACTTATTTATTATTTGTGCTAGTACTGGAGCTCACACACACACCACACACACACACACACACACACACACACACACACACACACACTTATTTATTATTTGTGCTAGTACTGGAGCTGGAACCAGGGCCTAAGCACTGTTTTTCTCAATTTTAGTACTCTACTACTTACTTAAGGCATAGCTTTACTTTCAGCTTTTTGGTGAGTAATTAATTGGAGATAAGAATTTCATAGATTTTCCTGCTCAAGCTGGCTTGAACTGTGATGCTCAGATCTTAGCCTCCTGGGTAGCTAGGGTTACAGACATGAGTCACCAGTGTCCAGCTTGAGATATATGTTTTTTTAAACACAATTAAATTACATACTGTTTTTCTTTTATTTAAAACTTTGGAGTTTGATTATTAAACAACATAGACAGGGAGATACGTAGATGCATTTGTAGATAGGTAGATGCATTTGTAAACTCCAGAATTTCTTAAATGTAACTTTTTTTTTCCTTTAGATATCTTATAAGCTCAGACAAAATTCTGCAAAATAAAGGAAAGTCTCAATTTTAATTTTTTGTATTGTACTTTATAAGGACTGTTCATGAGCTTCAACTTTCTAAAAGAGGACACTCAGCAGCTGGGAAACAAATAGCATTTTGGGCTTGGGCTGGGGCTGGGCTGTGTGACCTTGGGCAAGGAGTGCACCTGCTCCCCCCAGCTTTAGTCCCTTCTTCTTTAAGACCAGGAAGATTCCACACAGGTTATGGGCAAGGGGAAAGCTAGGTCCTCATATTTAGAGATGCTTAGTGAATAGGTTAGTTAATAATCATATTATTCCTACGGCCAGCCTGACCTTACCCCCACTGCTGTCTTCCTCCTG
The DNA here is from genome assembly GCF_024711535.1 of Dipodomys merriami. NCBI lineage: Eukaryota > Metazoa > Chordata > Mammalia > Rodentia > Heteromyidae > Dipodomys > Dipodomys merriami. The sequence goes on along the minus strand of NW_027204493.1, from coordinate 3,775,995 downwards.
CTGTCTCTCATAGGGAGATGGCCTATGGTAGAAAGATGGATGATGTTTATCATCAGTGATGTTGTAAACACTTTGAATAGATTAGACAGTTTTGTTCTCATCCCACCCTTCTCAGCTATGTGTGATTGTTATCCTCCTGTGATAGATCACCATCCTTAAGACACTTGGCAGTGGAGCTGGCTGCACACCCAGGCAAGCTAGCTCCTGGGTACCTGAACAAGTACTCTTAACCTCTGGCTGCCTTTTGGTGTTACTCAATGGGCAGGCCATCCAGAGAGATATAAAATGGAGAGAGGAGAGGAAGGAAGTATTCATACCTCAGATGCCCTGTCTGAGAGGTCACCAAGCTGGGCTATGACCCTGGAAGGGAGGTCACAGCTTCTCTCCTAGACTCCAATAAGTAATATTAATGTTGTTGCTGCAAAACCCTTAGCTTCTTCCATACTCTTTTCCACCTTTGTATATAGTCCCCATTTAACCAGGCCAGCTGCTACCTGCTGCTATCTCTCAGCTTTAGGTAGAACAAAACTCCGGTTGTCATGGGTCTTATACTTACTGTGCTTTTCTTTTCTTTTTAAGATTTCAATGAGTACAAAGGGTATATAGTGAAAAGTCTTAGAAGCAGAAATATAGCTCAAGTGCTAGAGCATCATCCAGCCTTGAGAGAAATGAAAAGCCAAGTGAAAGCAGAAGCTCTGGTACACACACACACACACACACACACACACACACACACACACACACACACACACACACACGCACGCGCACACGCACGCACACGCACATGCACACACGCGCGCGCGACAATAAAGTTTGAATGGAATGGAAGTGTGGCCCAAGTAACGGTGGTAACTTTTTGATTCTCATTTTTTAACCCATTTATTTATTGCTGCAGACAATATACAACCGGTGTAGGCATGCTGCTGCAAACTCAAGCCCTCCTGAGAGTAGCAATGTTACAGGGTCCTATGCAACTGTCATCCCAGCTACGAGGTATTTCTTTTTCCTTTCCTTTTTTAAAGAAGCTAATATTTTGGTCTGGTTCCTTCCCATATTAGGTTCCTAACTTATTTTTCTTCTCAGCCTCTGTCTTATGTCTAAAAATGGAGTGAGAACATTCCTGGATTTCTGCACCATAAACAAACAAATAATCATGGATTTTTTCCTATTCCTAATTTCCAATGTTGTTATGAAGCCCAAAGATGTTATCATTTCATACTGTACTTTAAAAGCATTATAGTTTTATATCAGTAATGAATAAAATCCCAATTGTTAAAAGGTTATATTGAATTTATATCGAATTTCAAAGTATAAATGTTGTCATAAAGTCTTTGCTAATGTTTTAGGTAATATTTGTGCTCTTTGTGTAGCTTAAAAAACCCTTTAACTTGAACAAAGGTAAATTTAAAATGTAGATTTTACTCCTTTTAAAAACACTAGTAAAATAGTGTTTAGAAGTCATGGTTTAAAGGATATATCCTTATAGTCTAAGTAGCTATTAAGTGGAAGGATTGTCACAAACTCATCAGAAAATTTAAAGAGAATTGTGTGTAGGTAACAGTTCTTCACAAGGGCTGTTATACTGACTGGTCTAATTAGCATTCCAATTTTCCAGTTTCTGGGAATTAATTACTTAATATCTTCTACTCAACCCTTACTTCTAAGTTATAATAAAACAAGAAAACCAACCCTGCAAATAGTATGAGTGTATATCTTAAGACCATCATAGAGATTTGATATCATGATACTTTTGCTTTTTAAAGACCATTATATTATTAGTCTATCAGTTGAACATTATCTCCTTTATTTACTTAGTACCTAAAAGTGCAATGAAATTGGGGAACTTAAATAGCATCCTTTTTTTTCCCTTTCTGCTGTTCCTGGGGTTGAACTCAGGACCTGGGTGCTGTTCCTGAGCCTCTTTGTGCTCAAGGCTAGCCCTCTACCACAGTGCCACTTTCAGCTTTTTTCCCAGTAGTTTATTGTCTTATGGATTTTCTGTGCAGATTGGCTTCGAATCTCTATCCTCACATCTCAGCTTCTTCAGTAGTTATGGTTACAGGCGTGAGCCCATGGCACCTGGCTCATCCTTTTTTTTTTTTTTTAGGTAAGGGATAGGTTTATTCAGTAGACTGGGAAAGAGAGAGAAAAGAGCTAGAAAAGAGCAGAGAGAGCTAGAAAAGAGCAGAGACAGAGCTAGAAAAGAGAAGGGAGCTGGGAAGGAGAAGAGAAGGAAAAAGCTGAGAACTAGAAAAGAGCAGAGAGAGAGAGCATCTGGGCCTGGGCAAGGCCTTATCTAGGGTATGGGCGGAGAAAGGTGTGGCCACATCAAAATTCAGATGTGACCTCAGCAGATGCAGATGTGACCTCTTCCAGGTGTCCCAGTTGCCTAGGTAACGCAGGTACTGGGTGGAGACTTTGCTGCGAGGAAGGTGGAGTCTGCTCGCCATCCAGGAGTGGATCTTACCTTTTAATAATCATGAAAGAGGGCTAGGATTCTCTCTGGCTACTTCCTGCTGACAAGGGGCGGCGACAATAGGGGTAAAAGGCTGGAATTTGGTCCCCTCCCAGAGAAGGCAGTGTGAGCAGCAGCTGTCCCTTGGTGGCATGAGTCCTTAGATGAAGTCTGGAGAAGTCTCATGAGCATTGAGGGGCTGGAAAAAAAAATATAGAGAGCAAATAAATGGCAAGAGGACTTGGGGCTACTTGGTAGAAATGTCCCTAGCTACTTCTGACATCTGGCTACTAGGTAGAGAAGTCAGGTGACAAAGGCAAGAATATAAATTCCTGTTCAGTTAATAGGTAGACAGGTATAGACATTGGATGGGCAGGCTTCTCACTTCTACTGACCTCCTGGCTCTGGTTAATTTTGAAAGGGCAGGCACAAAGTGGCTGATGTGACATCATCTCCTTTTACTCCACTCCATGTTCCCTTGTTCCCCAGACTGGCTGAGTCTAGGTGCTTGTTGCTGGGATGGCTTGTACCAGTTGGTATTCAAGGAGGATTGAACTCAGGGCCTGGGCATTGTCCCTAAGCACTTCTGCTCAAGGCTAGTACTCTACCACGTTGAGTTACAATAGCACTTCCACTGTTTGGCTGGTTAGACATAAGAGTCTTGAGCCATGCTTCCAGTCTGGCTCTTTGCAGGTTAGTTGGGAGATGGAGTCTTAGGGATTTTTCGGCCCGGGTTGGCTTTGAATGAAATATTTGCTACAAAAGCCCTTTATTATTTCCAATTAAAGCAACAAGGAGATCAAGTAGAATAAGTAGAGCTTACCTGGTTCTTATCAAGGATTGACCGACAAATATTCTGGAATGACAAAACTTCTTAGATGTGAGAATCTTAGCACAGATATGCCCAATATTTTAGACTCACGTAGTCAGTACCAGAATACATAACACAAAACAAAAAAGGCAAAACTCAAAACCTAAATTTTTTACAACAATGTTTAGTCAACTTTACTAACAAAGCACATCAGATAGTTGGGCCTCAGTTACCAGGGCCTGTGAAAAGAGCAACTTGTTAGCAAGGCACCTTAGAATAGTGGATGGAGTAGTGAGCTTAGTGGAAGGTTAAGGGTTAGATGGGGCCAAACCCTTAACCCACCATGTGGCCAAGATGTCGAATTCAAGATGGCGAATTTCTGAAAAAATGCAAAGAAACCCTGAACAAATAAATAAAGCCTACATTGGCTAGCCTTTGAGAGGGAACCTAGAGGGGGGTCCTGGGACCCAGCCTGCATCGCACTCTTCAGGGCACAAGCCAAAATGTAGAAAAGAGAAAGAGAGAGATAGGGAAAGTTGGACATGACTGGCAGAGAGAGAGCAAAGAGAGCTTGAAAGTAAACAGACTTCTGACCATTTTCCATTGCAGTGGCAAAAACTGTCTATATCTGAGAATGGCATAAAATTAGGCACTCTGGCTTTCCAGGGAGCTCAGGAGGCATTTCAAAGGGGTTTCACTGCTCAGGCGTGATTCGCAGCACCCCATTAAATGTGAGGAGAGTCACTCTGGTGAGTGAAGGAGAGCTGACCAGGCAGAAGCGGCGTCCAGACTTCCCCCAGAGCCCTCTAGAGAGAAATGGCCAAGCCCCCAAAACCAAGCATCCTCAGCTTCAGAGGTGACCGGCCTTTCAGCTAAAGGCTGTAGGAGCTCTCTGGTGTGGCACCATGTCTGGACAGAGACTGAGCAACAGAGAACCGTAGAGAGTAGTTTCACTCACCAGAGTAGAGAAGTGGTGTGGACGTGGATGTGAAGGCAGCAATGGTATCGACGCGCTGTGTCCGCAGCAGACAGACGGGTTCGCAAAAGGCCGTCAGAACTGTGGGTATTCTTCAGAGCAAAAAGGGAAGAACAAACAAAAAAAAAGAAAAAAGAGGAAAAAAAACCCAGAGAGGAATCCCACCTATCCTGACTTTAAGCCCTTTATCCAAGTCATGGCACCATTTATGTTAGGTTTTTAAAAAGAGGTAGGCCAGTAAGAACAGCACCAGGCACATGGTATTCAGGTAAGGGGTAGGTTTATTCAGTAGGAAAAAGCTGAGAGCTAGAAAAGAGCAGAGAGCCCTTTTTTTTTTTTTTTAACAAAGTGTTTTGTGTCATTTATGTGCATTTTGTAGTTTGATAAGTTGGCTTTGATTGTTAAGTTTTCTGTAAAATTGTGTTGGTAATTATTAATCTGATATAAATGAACTTCTCCATATACCAATAAATTATATTATTGATTTAATAAATAAATCGATAATTGACTTTAAATTCTTATTAAACAGACAACACCCATGTTTCAAACCATGGAGTTATATCCCTGATGGAATCATGCCAATTTTCTGGAGGGTGGTATATTGGACATCACAATTTTTAACTTGGTAAGTGTCAGTGAAGGATAAAAGATATGCTCCTTTCTATCTCCTGCATTAGGTCATATGTTTTTCAAATTTTAATATTTTAAAAATTGTAGTCATCCCCATTGCAACAATGAGATGTACAAGTCGTTATGTCGAAAACAAACTTTACAACTTTGGTGCGGGGGGGGGGGGGGGGGCGGGGGGGGCCGGGAGTGGGGAAGATTGGGTGGAGGGGCGGGGGGAGGATGGGAAGGGGAACAAAGGAGGAGGCTGCAATGCTTGATAAGAAATGTACTCATTATCTTGCCCATGTAATTGTAACCCCTCTGTACAACATTTTCATAATAAAAAAATTGTAGTCATCTATTTTGCTTTATTATTAACATATAATTATTCATAGCAATCTATATTAGTTAGAAAAATAGATTAAGATTCATATACTTCTGATATTTTGAGATTATATGGATACATAATTGTTTTTGTAATTATGTATTTTCTGTCCAACTAGGATTTTGTTACCTTTTATGCAGTCATATGCAAGATCTGGTGGATTTTCCATTACAGGAAAGATAAAAACTGCATTGATTGAGAATGCAATCTACTATGGCACCTATTTGCTGATTTTTGGAGCATTCTTAATATATGTAGCTGTAAATCCACGTTTGCATTTAGAATGGTAAGAAAAACACTCTCATTAAAACATTTTAAAAAACTTATGTTTGACTTTTGTTGTTGTTGGTCATGGGGATTGAACTTGGGACCTGGGCTCTGTTCCTGAGCTCTTTTTGCTCAAGGCTGATGCTCCACTACTTTGAGCCACAGTGCCACTTCAATTTTCTGGTGGTTAATTGAAGAGAAGAGTCTCAGAGACTTTCCTGCCCAGCCTGACTTTGAACTATGATTCTCAGATCTCAGCATCCTGAGTAGCTAGGATTAATTTTTTTTAAGTAATAGCTTATTCGACTAGAAAAGTGCTTTTAGAAGTATAAGTGGGTTATCTCAAAAAGAAAAGTTTAGAGTGTTTATATCCTTGGTCAGGCTTGAAGCTGAAGGGGCTTTGTACTTTTTAGTATTAATTTTTATTAGACACACACGTATGTTAACAGACCTTTCACTGAGAAATATAACCGAATTGTGTGTTTGACAAATTGATGAGGTGAATGTTTACATAATCATATCACTAAAAAGAATATATGGGATAATAACATCTTTAAATATAACTTAGGTAATTGATTAATGCTTTGACTAGTAACTACATGTTAAAAGAAATAACAATTTTAGATATAATATCAGATGTAAAGAAAACAAATACCTGGTTTTCTATTTGATTGGAATGTTTTTACTTTTCTCCTTTTGTTTTGATGGTCATATTTGTCCTTAGCATTTATTTACATTGAGGTATTTTAGTAAACTGATCTCTATTTTGTACTTTTGGAGAGCTAGATTTGAAAATTTAGGAATGGAATAGTAGGGGTATGCCTCACTGTTGCATTCTGCGATTTGTGTATGTCTACCTTAACACAAATTAATTTTTTAAAACTTGCAGGCTTGAGGCTGGGAAGGTGGCTCAGTGGTAGAGCACTTGCCTTGCATGCATGAGGCTCTGGGTTCAATTCCTTAGCACCCCATAAGCAAAAAGAAAAAAGCTGGAAGTGGTGCTGTGTCTCAAGTGGTAGAGCGCTAGCCTTGAGCTAAAGAGCTGAGGGACAGCGCCCAGGCCGAGTTCAGGCCCCACAACTGGACCAAAAAAAAAAACAAACTTGCAGGCTTTTCTTCATTAATATTGAATAATCAAATATGCCTAAGTATTTTTGGAGAATATATACATATTTTGTCATGAATTATCTTAGATTCTAATTTTAATTTCAGTAGCAGCAAAATTTCCTGTGTGAAATACCATTGTTTGCATTTATACTCAAGCTTCCCATTAAGTACACAAATTATCTTAAAAGTACTTGGGATTATAAAAGTCTAATTTTTTTCATATGAAATGTTGACCATCTTTTAAGGTAGTTTTCTGTAAAAAAACATTTAATACTTGTTAGGTTTTGTATTTACTATTGCAATCTGCTTATGTCTTCTCTTTCTTAGGAACCAACTCCAGACAATCGGGATAGCTGCTGCCAATACATGGGGTCTTTTTCTTCTCGTGTTGTTGTTAGGGTATGGGTTGGTGGAAATTCCTCGTTCATACTGGAATGGAGCAAAAAGGGGTTATCTACTTATGAAGACTTATTTTAAGGCAGCCAAACTGATGACAGAGAAAGCAGATGCAGAAGAGAATTTAGAGGATGTTATGGAGGTAATCAAGCAAATTTAAATCTTAAAAGAGCAGAAGTTAACAAGTTGTGTGTAATTTATTTTCGTCATTATTTTCTTGTTGCTGTTACACATCGATGGACTTCAGTCACAAATGTGATATCATCTCCTCTCTAGGCTGACTTCTTATGGATTTCAAGCTCCTAAGAGGTCATCTCTATCTTTTAACTGGCAAAGATAAAGGGAAACTATATTCAGAAGTATAGGGGTATGTCTGTTATTTTGAGGTAACTTTTATTAATGCTTTCTTTCACTCTCAAAAGCCTCCCAGATTAGACAACAAGTTATATAATTACTCAAACGTTGGAAGCAAAATCAATAATCAGAATATACTTCTTCCTTAGACAGTGTAACCCAAGGCAGTTCCACCAAGTTTGGAAACCTTTTTAGAGAACAATTTGCATTGGAGTTTGTACCAACAAATATTGTTTGTAATTTTAACAAGGAATTTCCTTTTATTCATTTGTGACATGCAATTGATATGAATCAACTTCATCAAGTTGGGAATGTAACTCAAAAGTTAATACTTTCAATATTGCTCACAAACATACACAACAAATTATAAAAATTTTGCCATGGTAAGTAATAATTTGATTATGGATTTGAAGAGATTAACAATAATCTCTTTCTTTGAGATGTTACTTTTTAACATAAAACCTCATGTTGAAAAAGCTTTTCCTTCATGTTAGAATAAACTCAAGTGTTTCAGTGTGGCCTATATAATAATTTGACCCATATGTAGCTCTCCTGTCCTATCCAAGCTTCTATCTACCTGACTCCGGTCACTTTGATTATTCCTATGGTTGCCAGTGCAGTATAGTAATCCATTCTGTAGGCTTAATATTTACCTAACACTCCACTTTGGTTCCTTGGATTCTATAATGGTGATAATAATAACATTTACGCAGACTTCTTAGTCTAATATTTTCTAATTACTTCATACTATCAGTATACAATTGACCCTTGAATAATGGAGAGTTTAGGGGCACTAATACCTTCTGCAACTGAAAAATTCATGTAACTTTTGACCCCCTAAAAACTTAATTACTGATTACTGGCTATTGAAAAACGTTTCTGATAAACAGTTACTTAGTATATATTTTATATATCATAGGTATTTTATGTGTAGTGAAAAATATACTAGAACGAGGAGAGATTATTTTTAGCTGAGTTCTTGGTCAAAGTTATAAACATCCATTCATAATTTTGTTAAATGGTTTCTTTGACTACAGGTCTGTATCTCTGAAAGCTTTTTTCTATCCTGCAGTTAAAATGTTGTTCTTAATATCCCAGCCAGTTCTCTCTTTAGTCCTAGGACATGGCATGCTGCTTTTTCTGCCTAGAATAGTGGTAACTTGTATTTTTGTTCATAAATATTATAGAACATTTAATTCCTTAGGAAATACTACTTTTAAAGATTCCCTAACTCATTAGTACTCATTAAATTTCTTACTTAATACTTCCTATTAGACAGTAGTTTCATTCATAGACTTATAATACCCTCTTCCATCCCACTGTCCGTGTTGGATTATGTTGCTCTTGTAGCTAGCAGTGTTGATGTAAACTGTGATCTAAATAAGCAAATGTGAAGGAAACAATCAGTTGTGACTACTATTCTTTGGAGAGGAGAGACTTGTGAAGTCAGTTGTTTCTTCTGACTCCTTGTTTTTCTTCACTGAAGATAATTGATCTTTATGAGCAAGTAGACTACTATAATCCTATTTTTTTTTATTGTGAAAATACTGTACAGAGGGGTTACAATTACATGGGCAAGATAATGAGTACATATAATCCTATTTTTTTAAGCACACAAAATTTATTAAATCATTTTGAATTTTTTTATAATGCTCAACTATTTTTGTATACAGGGTAAGCAAATGATAAGATAGCAAATTTAGGAAGTAATAAAAAAGTATTTGAATATAAATATAGCAATTTAAGTACTTTGTGTTTTTACTTCCTAAGAACTTGTATCAGTGAAAAGAATTTCATTTAAGGCTAAGTTAATTGAAATTAAACTTGTGAGACTATAAATATTATTTAATGTATTTTCCCTTGAAATGTTAATCTGCAGAAATAGAAATATTATTTTTCTTACTGTTTTTAATAGGAGGTTCGTAAAGTAAATGAAAGCATCAAATATAACCACCCATTGAGAAAATGTGTTGACACCATACTTAAAAAGGTAACTAAATTACATTTATTTTCATTTGAAATGTATACTTATCTATTGCATAAATTAATATTCCACAAAAAATCAGAAAATATTTAAAAAGCCTCTCAGAAGTAGGCTTCCTAATGCATTTTCATGGAAATTTTAACTAAGTCAGTAGTATACTTGGATTTTTTTCTTTTGTTACTACAAGTTTGCTGGTAATTATTGATAGTCTTTTCCATTGAAATGTGGAGATAGAGATGATGTTGAGTAACGTAACTGCTGTAACAGTGATGGGGATCAACATTTAAGATGCCATCGTTCAACATTAGAGTCATATCTTCTATAAGAAAATATACTGGTTCCTCAGTAATCTCTGATCAGCTTCCTAGTGATCTGATGATATTTTTCATATATCACAAAATCAGTAGCATTATGAGATACATAATTTATGATTTAATTATTTAAATAAATAGTCATGCAATTACGATTTTGATACAGTGGTATTGAATTAGGGGTAACTTACTCTTCTAAAAGCACTTAGTTGTAAAGCTCCCATTTGTCCAGCACCTACAGAACCACTAAAATACGTTTTTTTACTGTTTTACATCTGTTGTACTGACCATTAGGTAAATTGTTAACTATTATTTTGGCTAAAATAATAGTTTCTAATAATTTCTTTCATATGTGCTACTTTTCAAGTCCTATTCAAAGGGATTAACTTTTTTTTTGCCCAAGTTCATGTAATAAATGACTAATAGTATGGCAAATAGTCCAAATTATGTATGTGTTTCTCTGTATTATGCTTTTCAGAAATTGTGAATATTGTGTCTTTATTTTTTAGCTAGGAAAGTAAAATTGACAGTTTTATCAAGTTTCTAATAATAAACATCTTCTCAAATACAAATTGTTTCCTAGAGATAAACTCTCTGCCTTTACTAATACCCAGAATTATCTGAGCATAAAAGCCAATATTAATAAAGGCAAAAGAAAGCCCAATTTATCCTTTAAAACATTGTCATAAAATATTAGCAAATAAAACTCCACTTAGAGATACCAAGAGGAAGATGTTTTTGAGAAGTTTAGAAATGCTAAAGTGACAGATTTTTTTTTCTTTTTGTCCTGGGGCTTGAACTCTGGGCCTGGGCACTGTCCCTTAGTTCTTCAGCTGAAGGCTAGCACTCTGCCATTTGAGTCACAGCGCCATTTCCAGTTTTGTGAGTGGTTTATTGGCCATAAGAGTCTCACAACTTTCCTTCCCAGGCTGGCTTTGAGCCATGATCTCAGCCTCCTGAGTAGCTAGGATTACAGGCATAAGCCACTGGTGCCTGGCTTAGAGTGACAGATTTTTAATGAAAATAGTTTGCCATATATTTTTAAGTTTTTTATTAAATCTGGTTGTTTCTTTTAGTGTCCTACAGAGTATCAAGAAAAAATGGGTAGGAACATGGATGATTATGAAGATTTTGATGAAAAGCGCAATACTTACCCAAGTGAAAAAAGTCTAGTGAAACTACATAAACAGGTAACATTATAGCTATTTTACTTACAGCTAAATGATTTCAATTAGCTTTATTATTATTGCTTACAAAAAGGAATTTTGTATGAATCCTAAACTTTTTTTTTTTTTTTTTTTTTACTTTTTTTTCCCCACTTTGTACTGGGACTTGAATTTAAGGCCTGTACTCTTACTCAGCTTTTTCACTCAGGGCTGGCATCCTGCTGCTTGAGCTACTTCTTTAGTCCCTAAAACATCTTTTGATTCTATTAGCATTATTCTTTGAAATGTATTAACTTTAACTCACTGGATCAGGCTGTCTTGTCAATTGGGAAGGAGGCATTACATAATACGGAAGCATTATATCATTTAAATATATTAACATCCTTAACCCACCCAATGAATACTGCTAGCACCATTCCTTGAAGAAACAAACACAGATAAACTAAAAACTTTCCTTAGCACCATGAGGACCCACTGTTGGATCACACTGATAGATATACCTCCTTTCTCTTTTGTAGGTGATTTATTCAGTACAGAGGCACCGTCGAACTCAAGTGCAATGGCAAATTCTTTTGGAACAAGCATTTTATCTGGAGGATGTAGCAAAAAATGAAACTAGTGCCACTCATCAGTTTGTTCACACGTTTCAATCCCCAGAGCCAGAAAATCGGTTTATTCAGTATTTTTATAATCCTACAGTTGGTATGTAATTTAATATAAATTTCAAAATTTAATCATTTGTTCTTTAGGAAAAAAATACTATATTTTCACCAATGCAAAACTGAAGGTTTCCTTGTATTATTTGATTTATGCAATATGATAATATTGTATATCTGATAAACTTTCCCTTAGATAACTGCTTTACTTGTCATAGAGCATATCCATCAGTTTCTACTGCTAGTTTAAATAATTAAAATTCTATGTAACATATATGCAGTACCTCAATCTTATTTTGTATATACATAAAATATAGTTGTAATCAATTTTATATTATAGGTTTGAGTTTTCTTTAGGCTTCACATACTATTAAATTTCCCCTTAAAATGCTCTACTTAGTTACTACACTAATGAGTCTTATTTATAAAACCTACACCCTATAGTTAACATAATCTTATTTATTTAAGCTGTTATATTAACTTGATGCTTTTTTGTGTGTTTGGTCTTCAGTGTGGAAACAATAGCCAGGACAAATATGTCAGAAAACTTCTTTAAGAAATAGTTTTTCTAGTTAAATTTAGGGATGATTCAACATATATAAATGCTATGTATAATTGAGTGCTCAGTGCACATAAATTAAGAGAGACAAAAATCCCTGTTCTGTGGAGTAATACAGGCAATAAAGTATTGGTGTTATACTATTACTTATAGTCCTTGTCAATATTTTGTCCTATTACCTTAGTGATATTATTTGAAAAAAAATTCCTAGATCTTCTCAGTCTTCTTAATCTGAAATGGTTTCCCAGTCTTATATATATTTTACAACACATTTTTGGTGGGTACAGGCAGTTTTTTTTTGTTGTTGTTGAACATCCTTGAATTTGAGTACAGTATGTCCTCATAATTAGATACAGTTTATACAGCTTTCACAGAAGTACCTCAGCAATAATGTTGTATTCTCAGTGAATCATGGAAGGAAACACATGGACTACCCATTCATTCCATTTCTGGTGATTCTTTAGCAAAAACGATGTCAACCTGATTTCTCTACTGTAAATTGTAATTATCTGTTGTAATTATCTGTTGGCCATTTTGAAGCAGTGAAAAATGCCCTGTTACTTTTTCAGTTGCTTAACTGTATATATTTTTTTAATCTTTCAGAGTGGTACTGGGAATGTCTTTTGAGACCATGGTTTTACAGAATACTTGCTGTGGTATTATCCATCTTCTCTGTGATTGTTGTGTGGTCAGAGTGCACATTCTTTAGCACAACTCCTGTCTTATCCCTGTTCGCAGTCTTCATCCAACTTGCAGAAAAAACATACAATTATATTTATATTGAGGTCAGTTTATTTCCTTTCTATTCTAGATATATGTTAGTTCACGTATGATACTTAACTATTAGATCTATTCTCAAATATTTGTTCTAGTAATAATAAGCAGTGATGTTTCTCACAGTGTTGTAATTCAGACTTCCAGAAATAGCTTTCATTAATTTACTATAAATATTAAGAAGTATATATGAGGAGTGGTGAAAAGGTACAAGATAGTACAAAATTAGTTTTTGAGAATACTTTGATTCTCTTATGTCAGTAAGGTCATCACTTACAGCCTTCATGTGAAGAGTTGCCAAGGGAAGTGGAAAGCAACGTATTTGGGGAATTTGACACATTTGCATCTAGACTATTGAACTGATATAAAATATAGAATTTTTTTCAAGATTTCATTTTCTTGGGTTATTTATTTTTTATTATCTTCAAGTAGTTGTACAAAGAGGTTCCAAATTACTATTTATATGTGCACTGCATCTTGATCAGTGTCACCTCTTCATCATTCTCTTTCCATTTTTCCCAACCCCATCTACCTCCTGGTTCCATTTTCACATAGTATTATGACTATATTCTCCTCTATTTCTCTCTCCATCTTCTCTACTCCTATTAGCTCTCACTTTTCTCAGATAACAAATTAACTGAAAATGAAAAGTAAGGCTTGTATCAGTATGTAAAATAATAAAGTCTATTGGTTCTCAACTTTATTTTTGTTGTTCTGTTCCAGATTGCTTGCTTCCTTTCCATCTTCTTTCTAAGTATCTGTGTTTATTCTACTGTATTCAGGATTCGTGTATTTAACTATTATTACTTGGCTTCTCATCACCAGACTGATGCTTATAGTCTTCTTTTCAGTGGCATGTAAGTAACATTCACTTTAAAAACGAGCTATATTTCCCTTGAATGTACTATTGATCCTTTCTTTTATTTCTTGTTCATGGATGTTGCATTAACATGAGTATTTCTATAAGCTAGTTGATTTGTTTTAAATGTTAGTGTTTGTTGATTACCAACTAGATTTTGCCTAAGGCTAAATTACAAGAAAAAAAAACATAACCTGACCTTACCAATTAGAAATTTAAAATATAGGTAAGTAAGGAATATAAGCAATTGTGTTTAGAGACTAAGTCAGACCTGGAGAGTGTTCTGAAAGTCAGTAGTCTTGTCTGAATTGAAAAGGACTGAAAAAAACAATAGGAACAATTTTTATTGTGGAATTTAGAGAGAATTGAGTGAGTGGCTCTAGCTTTGGCTAGGTTGCACCATCTATTATCCCTTTTTGTTAAATTAGTCATACAAGGTATTTGTAAGGGCTGTTATCAGTGAAGTTCATAGAAGGATTGATACGGAAACATCATGTGTGTATGCATGATCACACATTATTGAGACTTGAACTTAGGCCTTGTGCTCAGCTTGCTTGCTCACAGTTGTCTACCACTTGAGCTGTAACTCCAAGCTGGTTTTTTTTCTCCTGATTAATTAGATATGGAATCTCTTGGACTTTTCTACCAAGCTTCCTTTTTTTTTTTAATTGTGAAAATACTGTACAGAGAGGTTACAATTACATGAGTAAGATAATGAGTACATTTCTTATCAAGCATTGTAGCCTCCTCCTTTGTTTCCCCTTCCCATCCCTTCCCATCCTCCCCCCACCCCCCTTCAATCCTCCCCAACCCCCCCCCCCCCCCCAACCAAAGTTGTAAAGTTCTTTTCCGACATAACGACTTGTACATCTCAATGTTGCAGTGGGCCCACCTGTATCCCTATTTAAACGATTTGTTTTTCCCCTTCCCCTCCACAAATTATACCGACATCAAATACAGTGAAAGCAGGGGTTATACTTTTGGGGAGGGACATACAAAGCAACAAAGAAATAATCTTATAAATGCATTAGAAACAATCGCATAAAAGAAAAAAAACATTTGAATACATATCTTAGGGTTCATGTCCCTAACATCACCTTATCTGACCTTTTCTGCTTGACTCAGACATATACTAGATATTGTAAATAAGGGAAACCATGGGCCGAGCTTCCTTTTAACTCTGATCCTTCAGGGGTAGAATTATAGGTGTGAGATACCAGAGTCTACTTTGGAAGCATCTTTAAAACTTCTTTGTTTTGCAAATAATTATGGACTGTATTAGTAGTCAGTTTCTTGTTGCTGTAACAGTATCTGACATAAACAGTTTGAGAGGTTTATTTATTTATCTATTTATTTTGTCGGTCGCAAGGCTTGAACTCTGGGCCGGGATGCTGTCCCTTAGCTCTTCCTGCCCAAACTGGCTTTGAACTGTGATCTTCAGATTTTAGCCTTCTGAATAGCTAGGATTACAGGTGTGAGCCACCAGTGCCCAGTGAGAGATTTATTTTGACACACACTTTCAGAAGTTTCAATCCATAGTAGTTTGGTCCCATTGCTTTGGCATGGCAGGGCGCTAATAATCACCTCATGGCAGCCACAAAACGTACACGCTCGCGCACACACACTCACACACACACACACACACACACACACTGAGACTAAGTACATATTTCTGTAGCATCTTCCCTATGACCTACTTTCTGTAGCTAAGCCCCACCTCTTAAAGTTTCTACCACCTCCCAAAATAGCATCACCAGATGGAGACCATGCCTTTACCCTAGTGAGGAACATTTCATATTTAAACCATAATATGAATTTATAGGAAGTTGCAGGTTACTGGTATCCTATATAACCTTTGCCAACCTCTTCTAATGTAATATCATCTTCAATTTCTCCTCTTTCTTCTATAGTGAGTTTATTAGGCAGGTACTCTAACATGTGAGTCATACTGCTAGCTCTTTTATTGCTTTAGTTTTTATTTTGAATATGGCTCTGCAGGCCTGAACCATAATAATCTTATCTATGCTTCCAAGGTAGTTGGGATGACAGGTGCATGCCACCATGTCAGGTTTTTATTAGTTAAGATTGGGTCTTAGGGATATTTTACCTGGGTTGACTTTAAGGCTCAGTCCTCATGGTATCTGCCTCCTAAGTAGCTAGTGTTACAGGAGTGAACCACTGTACCTAATGGTGATTTTTTTTATATCTGTGTACAATATCAAAATGAGAAAATTTACCTTAAAACACTATTGTTAAACACACTACAGATTTATCACAATTTTTCAATCCTGCAGCCAATGTTACCATCAGGATATGTTTGGTCAGCATGAAAGAACTTTCTCATATTACCTCTTAATGGTTACATCCTTACATTATTCTATCTTTCAGTTTTCCAACTCTGTAATTTTATAAACTATTCCTTTTATTGGGACAAACTAAACCCTTCTTTATAGTTGTACCTATCTGGATGCTACCCTTAAATACTTAAAATATTTCATATCCTGAGCACAGTTCCCCTTGAGAATGCTACTGTCCTTGTCATACTGTGAGACAGGCACACGGATAGTGAAGCCGAAGGAGATATATGTAAGGTCTGTCCACAAGCCATAGTGATAGAGCAGTAGCACATACCATCATAGCAGGCAGCCTGAGGCTGCAGTTGTTCTACTGTGTAAATATCAATATTTTTGAGGGAAGTGTGCTTAATAGGATTTTCAAGACGTTTCCAAGGGAAGACCAATTCACTTTAAAAATTATTATATATATACACACACATATATGGCAAATATAGTTAGGATGATATGAAATAGTTTAATACATTTCTCTATAACTTAAGATATATTTTACTGCATGATTGGTCTTTTTAATGTCGACTGCAGGTTGTTTTGCCGTTTGACTCCTCCATTATGTCTTAATTTCTTGGGTTTGACCCATATGGATGCATCCATCTCTCACCAGAATACTCAGCCAACTGCTTATACATCTGTAAGTACAGTCAGAAAATGGATTTCTTTAATTTCATTATATGAGATGTTGTTATTGTCAAATTTCTTTAAATACTAGTACAAAAGTTTTATAGCATTAATGGATTCCTTTTTAATAACTACAAGTTAAACAATTATAATCACTAATGACTGAATTAAAGTGTTTTTGCATATCTTATTATGAAAAAGTTTTTTAGTTCATATAGGTTGTTTTGCTGGATAGTATCCAAAGATTTCATCTGTAGTAGTATCAGCTTTTGTATTTATAGTCTTTATGTGCTTTTGAATGATACTTATTAAACATGTGTTTTCCTTAGTAGAAATCCTTGACAGTTCTGTTATAAGCAAATTTTCTAATGATGAAAAGGATGAAAATATAAAACTATGTTTATTTAACTTACTTTTTTCTTGCTTTTCAGATTATGGGTTCCATGAAAGTTTTATCCTTTATTGCAGATGGATTCTACATATATTACCCTATGTTGGTAGTAATCCTCTGCATTGCAACTTATTTTAGGTAAGAAACTTATATAATACTATTTTTTCTCATGTTTAATTGTATCTAGATATTCTTTTTGCCTAAAAATCTTTTAAATATTTACTGGTTGGGTTTTGTTTTATTGTGGCTTGGGGGAAGGAGCTGTTTGAAGGGACTATTTGAGTGATTAGGTCATATTCTTTCTTTAATAAAATTTTAAAGTTATGTTATTCTTTCACGATATTTAAGCCTCAAAGTATGTAATTACAGAATGTTAACTCATAAGTCTTCCTTGTGATAATGATTGGCATTGTAGCTTATAAAACTCCTTCATTCCTGTATTCTCTTACAAAACAACTCAGTCTTCGGGGTTTCTCCATAATTATCACTGGGTTTCTAGATGCTTCAGACCATGGACAGCGCAAAGGGTTAGAAGGGGAACAATTATAATCAAGATGTACGTGTAGGGCTGAAGAAGAAACCTCCTTTTACTTTTGAAAGTATATGGACTGCTCTTTTTTTATGGAATTAGAGAAGATAGTAGAATTTGGCAGAGGTAAGATTCAAAATGAGTTAAATGATAGGTATGTTTGGCTTCTAGCACCCTGTTAGAATCAGTTTGTTTTTCTAATGAAAATAAATTTTATCATTTTACTTCTGTTTAAAAACTAAATATCATTATATCATTATTATAAATAAAATATACTAATATTAGGGTAATTAGAAAGCAGAAATTGTTTAAAAGAACTTCTGTCTCAATTTTTAAAATACTCTTGTTTTAATTTATGATAAATAAAAAGCTAGAAGAGTATAATAAAAAATAATACTGCTAGACAGGCACCCATGGCTCACATCTATAACCTAGTTACTCATGAGTCTGAGATCCTGAGGCTGCCTGGGTAGAAAAATCTACAATAGCACATCTCCAAAATAACCAGCAAAACAACATGACAGAGGCGTGGTTCAATTAGTGGAGCATGAGCTAAGCAAGCAAGCTAAGCAAGCACATAGTCCCCTGAGTTTGAACCCTAGTGCCACTAAAGAAATAAAATAGTATTGTTAATATGAACTGATAGCAAAACTAATATTTTGAATTTTTCCTTTAAGGTAGAAAAGATAATAACAGACTTGTACTGCGAAAATGATGTATTAAAAGAAGAGAGTAAGCATACATTGTACATACAAAACTAAGTTTTGATTAACTACTTACTCATTTAAGAATTTACATGTTTTATGGAACACTAAAAGCTTATAAAATATAAATGATGTCTTTCTATATTAATATTGGCAGTATTAGCATTTGAGACAAAATCTTAGTACTTATGATGTTCTGATTTATAATAGTACTTTGTCAGCCATAAAATCTTAATTGTAAAGGAACATTATATCTAAAAGGACAGTTATAAAGAAAGGGGGGAGGGAAGAGGAGGAAGGGAGAAAAGAGGAGGGGAGAGAGAAAAAGGAAAGAGAAGGGAAATTGAAGGGACGGAAAAAAGGATGGATGGAGTGGGGGATGGAGGAAAAGTGTGAAGAGGGAAAGATAGAAAAGGAAGGAAAGAAGGAAGGGAGAAAGAAAGCCAAAGAAACAAAGGAGAAAATAGGAGGGAAGGAAAGGGAATGGATGAGATGGGAAGGAAGGGGAAAGAAAAAGAGGGAAGGAAAAGAGAATGGATGAGGGAGGAAAGGAGAAGAGAGGAAGGGAGAGGAGAAGAGAAAGAAGAAAAGAAAGGAAGGAAAGGAGAAAAAAGGAAGGAAGGAGGGAAAGAAAAAAGAAAAGAAAACTTTTGAATTGTTAATTAGTATAATGTTGAATGCCATTTTACCTTTAGGGAAAAAGGTCATATTCCTCAGTTTTCAAATTAAGTATCCTCTTATATAAGTATGTGAAGCAATGTCTTAGTAACATTTCAGCTTTATATGTACATTTTCACTGGCCATGATGTCATGTTTCATTTACCATGTTAGTCTAATTCCTACATTAGAAATGCCCATAGCTAATACTTAGCCTTAGCTGCCTAGCTAAGATAAGGTTGTTTCTTGATACTTTATAGAAAAATAAGGCTTTCCCAAAGACTAGTACTAGTATGTATCTTGGTACATAGTATTCCTACAAGAATTATACCCTACAAGGGTATAATTATAATAAAGGATTATTTAAAGTCACAAAAATAGCATGATTATCTGCCTGAAAACTTCACATTCACTCAGTGATAATTCATGTAAAACATTTTTAATATATAAAACAAGCACATATATTCTGAATCAGGCAGATGTTTACCCATTTTTAATGGAAACTGGAGATACTCACTTTCTCTGTCCTTCTGGTTTTTTTTTACACCTACAGCTTTTCCTTCAATCTTTCCTTTATCTTTGCCTCTCTCTACATGTTTGTATCAGGTTTCTGCTATTAGAAGTACATCAGTGAAAAAGTTTAAGAACTAAGTACAATAAAAAGAACTTGGGTTTTTTTTTTTTAATCTTGGACTTAAATCTCAGATCTGTAATTTATTAAGCTATCTTTAAGAGTCTGTTTAGTCTCTTGAACTTGTTTGCTTATGTATAAGTAACATTTTTTTAGGATATAGTAAGGATTGAATATAATACCTATGAACTATCTGATGCACAGTAGAATCTTAACAAATTAATGCTACTTTATCCACCTCTTTCTTCTTTTTTTAATCTGCTGTACAGTCAGAATACTCTTTTTCTGCACAACAGTCAGATTTAAAGTAAATAGCAAATCAAATGGGAATTGATAGCCACAGTTGAGATATAGTAATCACTTTATAGTATATAATCAAGAGCTATTAAGAACTGACTAGTCCTTAGGGAAAAAATAAAACATGAAAATAAATTCATATAATAAAGACTTTCTAACCCAAAATATCCTACACTTGAAATACTAGATTTACAGTATGTTTCAGTATTAAAGTTGCTGTTTGAATATAAAAATAACAGATTATTCTTGTAATATAACCATTACATAATTGTATAATCCTGGTATAATTGTGTATGAAGATATACTGATAGCTTGACCTTGTTTACTTGCATAAGAAATCTGGGTGTAATCCACACCCTATACTAGGAAAATACTAGGAAAAACTTTTTAGATAGGGAAATAGTACTTCTTCAAGAATATATAGGATATAACACTCTGTAACTTGCCATGATAACTAATTATGTACCATAGGTTTTTTTGTGGGTGGCAATACTCAATAATAATTTCTCTGAATATTTACATTAGGAAGCAATGCTTATCTTTTGAACATCTGCTTTTATTAGTTTAGGAACCCGTTGCTTGAATCTGCTTGGTTTCCAACAGTTCATGGGAGATAATGATATGACATCAGACTTAGTTGATGAAGGAAAGGAATTAATCAGACGAGGTAAGATTTGTCTTTTAAAGTAAATGAAGAGAAAATATTAAGTGCTAAGACTCAAAATACAAAATTAATGTTTGAATAATTTATAAATGACTTTTTATCTATCTTAAGGTCTTATAAAGTTATACAGTGCTTTAGCCCAAAATACACATTTAGCTTTCTTAAGAACAGAGAGTTCAAAAATGCAAAAACCAAAAATAATTAAAAACACATCTGTAAGAAATTTTATAGCATAATTATTAGGTCTTTATCTAAACTAAATTTTAGTTTGTGCTCATCAGCTTTTTTTTTTTTTTTTACTAAATATTTGAGATAAATACCTTACAAGAAGGAAATGCATATTTTGATTCACAGTTTTAAAAGTTTAGTCCATGGTCACATGGTCCCTCTGCTTTTGGACCTGTGTCAATACAATTTGGTGGTAAGCCCTGGGATAGAGGAAACCAGATCTCCTCATGGAAATCAGGAAGCAAAGAAATACATGGGAAGGGGTGGGATCTAAGTATTTCCTTCAAGAGCATGACAAAGTGACCTTCCTTCCTTTCACTAGCTCTATCCCCTAAAGGCTACCCCATCTTCAAATAGTGCTATATGCTAATGATTAAAACTTTAGCATATAGATCTTTGAAGGACATTTAACATCCAAACTATAAAAGAGTTGTTTCCATGATTGTGTCAAAACATAGCTGCCGATTACTATTCAACTGTAAATATAAATTTAAAGAATCATCAGTTTGATACTGCATGGTAAATGATTCAAACCAGGACTATTTTCTTTAGATGCGATAATCATTGATGTGAGAATTTGATTGTTATTAGAATATATAACATTCTTCTACAATCTAATCATAAAGTTGAATATACTAAATTTACCTATACTCAAGTGATAGTATGATGGTGATAGAAATCTTATCTGTTGGCATTGGTCTACCAATGTGAAAGTAGAATCTAGTTGATATAATGGTTCTAATGGTTTAATGGTTGCATTGATTAGACTTCACCTGATCTAATAACAGGACCCAAGATTCTCACAAATAAGCATGATAAATTGGAGGCATGTCCTAAGATGTGGAGAGAGATCCTAAACACTGAATATATAACCTGCACAGATGAATAAGGGAAAAAATTATATACAAAGAAGGCATGAACTTAGTTTAGAAGTAAGGATGAAGGGCTGGGAAGGTGGCTCAGTGGTAGAGTGCTTGCCTCGCATGCATGAGGTCCTGGGTTCAATTCCTCAGCACCACATAAGCAGAAAAAGCCCGAAGTGGTGCTGTGGCTCAAGTGGTAGGGTGCTAACCTTGAGCTGAAGAGCTGAGGGACAGTGCCCAGGCCCAGAGTTCAGGCCCCACGATTGGACCAAAAAAAAAAAAGAAGTAAGGGTGAAGTTTCATCCTTACTTCTCTGTACTTAGAGAGTACAGAGAAATAACTTCCAGGTCACTACCAGGGAGAACTTTTTTCTTCACTAAATTTATTTAGACAAGATTACAAATGCCACCTCTAACAAAAACAGAGAAGACATTCCCCTAGATCCTTTCTAGCATTAACCTATTACTTTTAATTTTGTAGTAATTTATAAGAACTTTTAGTTCTACCCTGATAACTTTACATCAGTTACTCTATATCTAATTAAGTTCTATTACCTGAAATTTGAGGCCATTTTTCTGTCTTTAGAGAAGAGGAAAAGGCAAAGACAAGAAGAAGGTGAAAATCGAAGAAGAGTAAGTACAATATTTTGTTAAATTGATGTAACCAGAGAATAGTGTGAAATATGGGAATCTTACTGATTTGGAAAAAAGTGGTTAAAGATAGAAAAACTGGAAAAATGGCATAGAATTTATTTTTAAAGGGACAATTTTAATACTTTCACATACACATGCCAAATGTTCTTTCTTTCAAGTTTGCTTAGAAAGCTTCTAAGTAAAAATTACTTTATCTGTGTCAAATATCAGTTTCTTGCCTAAAGGATGTAAATATTTATTGAATGAGTGAAAAAGTCTTGTTGTTAAAGTCATTTTGATTGCTTTTAAGTGACTATTCTTTTTTATAGTATGGCATTTTATTTTCCTCCTTAATTTCTCTTCAGTACTCCATTTCCTGAGGGAAACTAACCTCCCTACTGTTGGTTAAAATAGAAACAAAAAATTTATCCATGGTTACCACAGACTTAACACCTGGGCATATTTACACTGGTGAAATGAAGACTAAAAGGAGACTTGAGACTTATCTTTGTATATCTTCATGTTAAAGAAAGTCTTGCAATTTGTTTCAGGTATAACTGGAATCAAAGAACAGAAATTCCTAAGATAGATTTCACTTCTTTTTTGTTGTTGTTCTGTTTATCTTATTCTTTCTGCCCTTTTATTTATTTGTTTTATGCTGGTCCTGGAGCTTGAACTGGAGGCCTTCAGTGCTATTTGTAGCTTTTTTTTTTTTTTTTTGGTCCGATCGTGGGGCCTGAACTCTGGGCCTGGATGCTGTCCCTCAGCCCTTCAGCTCAAGGCTAGCGCTCTACCACTTGAGCCACAGCACCACTTATGGCTTTTTTCTCCTTATGTGGTGCTGAGGAATGGAATCCAGGGCCTCATGCATGCAAGGCAAGCACTCTACCACTGAGCCACCTTCCCAGCCCTGTAGCTTTTCAGTAGTTAATTGGAGTTAAGAGTCTCATAGACTTTTCTGCTTGGGCTGGCTTTGAACTGCGATTTTCATTTCAGCCTTCTGAGTAGCTAGAATTACAGGCATGAGTGAGTAACCAATTCCTGGCTTCCTTTTTCTTCTTTTATTAGCATTAAATTAATTGTACTAAGGGGTTTCATTATATTTCTATACATGTATATAGTGTACTTTGACCAAATTCTTTTCTTCAGTTTTGCTTTCTCATCTTCCTTCCTTTCAAACACAAATTAATTTTCTTTTCATACATGTAAAGTATTTTGAGGAGATTCACTTTCTCTTTACCCTCTTACTCTCCCCATTCTTGCTGGTTCCCACACCTAAACAGTAACCATTTCACCCATATACTTTCCTTTTTTATCTCTAAATTTAGGCAACATGTAATAGGGAAAATACAATATTTGTCTTACTCTGGCTTATCTTGCGTAACCTGATGGTCTCCATTTTTATCCATTTTTCTTCAAATGATATAGTTTCATGCTTTTTGGATATTTTCAATTTCCATTCATAGATTTATGGACACCTAGGCTGATCCTGTAGTTTGGCTATTGTGAATAGGTTTTTGCTTTCACAATTTACTAAAATTACAATAGATTGCTTACGCATAGAAAAATTATTTCTTGCACTGCCTGGAAGGTGGAATTAGGTGACATCAAATAGTTTCAATTTAATGAATAGAACCTCAGCTAACTATGATTTTACTGTGTTCATAGTAGCACAATCTGAGTCATCATTTTGTTATGCTTGTATACAACTTTGATTTTGCTATCAAGAATAACTTTGTTTATAGTTTAAGTGAAATGAAATTTTATTAAATCTCATTAATCATTTATGTTTTCCATAACATATCATCAAGAGAAACATATTATTTAACATGCCTGATATCATTTTTAAATTTTTAGAATAAAAAGTTATAATCAGAGCTAGCAAAATGGCTATAAATGTCTTCATTAAAAATTAAAGCTTATAGGGTCTGGTGTGGTGCCACACACCTACAATCCTAGCTATTTAGGAAGCAGTGGTCATTATGGTCCTGGTTCGAGGCCAGGAGGGGTAAAAAAATCTGCATACTGTCATGTGCATATTATTCCATTTACATGAAGGCATAGGCAGAAGGATTCTGGTCCAACATTAGTCATGGAGCAAATTGCAAGAGCATATCCTAAAAATAAATAAAGTACAAAAGGCATGGCTCAAATAGTGGAGCACTTGTCTGGGAAACAGAAAGCCTTGAGTTCAAATAAGCAGAATAAAAAAGCATATATAGACTAGTCTTAACAAATCACATAAAGATATATACATTGGCCTGTTGTTTCTTAAGTTCATTATGACAATTATAATGATTAGTAATGATTTTTTTTTTTTTTTTTTGCTGGTCCTGTGGCTTGAACTCAGGGTCTAGGCTTTGTCCCTGACTCACTCTGTGCTCAAGGCTAGGTCTCACCACTTGAGCTGCAGCACCACTTCTGGCTTCTTCTGAGTAGGTTATTGGAGATTAATGTCTCACAGACTTTCCTGCTTGTCTGGCTTTGACCCACGATCCTCAGATCTCAGCCTCTTGAGTAGCTAGGCTTACAGGCGTGAGGTACTAGTTCCCAGCTTACTTATGAGTTTTGTAATGGTAATATTTACATTATACTAAGTGTATAGAATATATTGCTAGTGATTAATTATTCTCTGTTCTTTTGTTACATATTTATTTGTATTTCTTTTCTAGGAATGGAAAGAACGATATGGACACAATAGAGAAGATTCTACCAGAAATAGAAATGTTCATCCTGATCCCAAAGAGTCCAATTTCTCAGATATTAATACCAATTGGTGTGAGTATTTTGTTTTCTAGCTGGCTTAGAAAGTATTTTCTTATGCTTGCCTACATAGATACTGAGTGGATATCTATTTAGAATGTTTTTATAATCACAAACAAAAGATGAAATTCACTATGAAGCCAACTGACATTTCATTTGATAAGGAACAACTTCACTGTAATGACACAGTTAAATATTAATTTTGATTCATATTAATTTTTATGCTTTAGTATTTTGGGGGTAGAACTCAGGGTTTCATGTTTGCTAGACAAAGCCTGAACCACTTGATCTATACTTCTAGCCCCCTTTTGTATTGGTGATTTTCTTTTTTCTTTTCTTTTTTTTTTGATCCAGTCGTGGGGCCTGAACTCTGGGCCCGGGCGCTGTCCCTCACCTCTTCAGCTCAAGGCTAGCACTCTACCACTTGAGCCACAGAGCCACTTCTGGCTTTTTTTTTAAAATCCGCTTATGTGGTGCTGAGGAATCGAACCCAGGGCCTCATGCATGCAAGGCAAGCACTCTACCACTGAGCCAACCTCCCAGCCCTGTATGGGTGATTTTCAAGGCAGAGTCTTGTTTTATGCCCAGAATGGCCATTGCTGCAATCCTCCAATTTGTACTTCCCTGTGTGATAGGGATGACAGGCATGCACCACTATATTCAGTCATTGTGTTTTCCCTGTAGCTCATATAACAGCTATGTTATCTCAGGTATGTGCCAACTTTCCCAGCCATTGGTTGAGATAGTGTCTCTCAATTTTCTTTTTTCTCAAGCTGGCCTGATACCAAGATTCCTTGATCTCTACCTCCAAGTAGCTAAGATTATATGCTTGAACCCCTGTGCCTGGCTTTTCAACTGATTTTTAAAGAACCGTGTAGTTTGTTGTTAAAATAAAAATTTGGATCATTTTTAATCGTGATTTTTCTTTCTTTGAATTCATAAATTAAAAGACAATAATAGACATTTGTTTTCTTCTTTTGAGCAGCATCCAAGTATACTAGGGCTAACAATAGGACTGAAAGGGACCGAATAGAACTTCTTCAAGATGCAGAACCTTTGGATTTTAATGCAGAAACATTCACTGATGATCCTCTTGAATCTGAATCAGGAAGGCAAGTTCCAATTATCTGAAATTTTATTGATATACTAACCTGACAAGGTTGAAAACAAGTGATAATTTAATATAAAAAATGTTCAGCTGGGGATGTAACCTAGTGGTAACATACTTACCATTATGAGACTTTAGTTATATCCTCAGTTTTACTACTACTAAAAAATTAAATGACTTTTGATATCTTTTCTTGCCCTCTAATTCTTTTATATTTGAAAATTTAGCACTCAAATAGTGGGAATTGGAATTGGTATCTTCATATATTATATTTATATACTATTATATTATTTTGTAATTATATAATTATAATTACAAAATTATATACTGTATAATTATACAGTATAACACTAGTGTTATAAATAAGAAAAAAGTTGAATATATGTAGCAAAGAATTATAATATATCTATGACAATCTCATAATGTTGATTTAATTTATCAGTTGTGACATAATTATGTCTTGATATCAGACACAATCTAAATACTTTAACAATATTTTATTTGTGGTTGAAATCCAGTTGCATTTTAAATACAGAGACAGCTTATAAATGGCAATTCAGGAAAACTCTAGTACTCAGATATTAGAGACTGTATCTTTTCCAACTGTCCCATGAGAAAATAAAAGCAAATTATCACATACATAAAGATGTTTAATGTTTTATTATCTATAAGTAGCAAAACAAGAATATTCTATTTATATTTGATAATTTATTAAACTAACAATCTCCTGGATGCATCTTATATCTGTCCGTTTTTTAAAAAATATTCTTCACTTTGTCTTACATGTACTCTAGACACCATTTTTGGTTGATTTACAGTTAAGTAAATAGTAAGTTTTTACTTTCAGCTATTGACTTGATTTTTTTTTTACTGAAAATATATTTTCTTTTTTCCTTTTTTACGTTTGATGATTCAGATAATTTTTTTGTTCATCTTTTAGGTATCAGCCTGGTGGTCGATATCTTTCAATGTCCTCCAGTGTAATATTTGAAGATATTTAAAATCAGAAAAAAATTATGGAACAACTAATTTAAGACAACACATCAGTTCAGCCTTTATGGATGTTTGTGTGCTCCCAAAATTCCTCTGTACTCTTGATAAAACGTGTCAGGAAAACAAAACATTACAGATAATTAATTACATCTTAGTACTAATAGGTTGTTTAGTTCACTGAATTGAGTATCATCTTTGCTAATAGGATTTGTTACATACCATTCTCTAAGTATCTGCCTTAGAAGTACAGTTACAGTGGAAGGGTTTGACTCATGATAAAGACCAATGTATATTGAGAATGTGTAATTAAGTTTGTTTCAGATTAATTTTTTTTCAGGAGGCAAAGGTTCAAGGAAGCCATATGTCACACTAAGTGATAACGCAGTTTTGTAATTACGATTTACATTTTTGCTGTTTCTAAAACGTAGGTTCAACTTGTACTTACTTAAGGAACCATATGTGAAAGAAGACCTCAGATAATGTTGGTATTCACAAAACCAATGTCTTAAAATAAGTCTTATCAGACATAGCTGAATGTAAAAAGCTCTTTTTCAAATATGTATGCAAATTAATTGGATTTTTTGCATGTATAACTAAGATTATACATCCACTGACAATATCTTTAGCATGTGTTCTCTAATTAAGTAATATGTCATTCTTTTCAGTCTTTTTTAAAAAACATTTTAAAAAATGTTTTTGGTATTATTGCTTTGAAAAGATTTTCATTTTGGAAAGAAAACTCACCTTTGGTATTACCATATTGACATAAGTGTTGATCATTCCATTCAAGGAGAAACTCTAAGCACTAATGGTAAATAGGAGGGTTTTTTTGTTTTTTGTTTTTTTTAATAGCCAAAGAATTCCACAAAAATTCTCTACTACTTAAAGGTGCCCATTTTCACTTTTTGAAAAGAAAACATCTGGTTATATAAAGTTAAAAAATGAATGCATTTACTTTTATTACTAGAACTTAAATTGAGGTTTATAGAAAATAGCAAAATAATATTAAAATGGAAATCTGTAATAATAATTTTATTTTTTAAATGTGCTTATAATTTTAAATTGACTATTTTAACCTTTGTGTTTAAGCCAAACAGATATTATCTTTTGACACACTGGTGAATATGACTGAGCACAACATACTTGCAGGGAATTTTTTATGGTCCTAAAGTATCTGTAATTCTTTCAGAATCAATTCTATATTGGGTGACCATATTTAAACTTGTCCAGGATAGTCTCAGTTTAATATCTATTATCCTTGTAATTATGACTAGTGCTTCCTTAAACTCTCAAGTTTCTTTATTGAAGTTCAATTATATGGTCATCCTAAGAATATGATTTATGGTTCTTTCCTTTTTTTTTTTTTTTTTTTTTTTGCCAATCATGGAGCTTCAACTCAGGGCCTGTGAGCTGTCCTTGAGCCTCTTGTGCTCAAAAATAGTGCTCTACCACTTGAGCCACAGCGCTACTTCCAGATTTTTACTGAGTAGATTATTGGAGATAAAAGTCTCACAAACTTTTCTGCCCAGGCTGGCTTTGAACCTGAATCCTCAGATCTTAGCCTCCTGAATAGCTAAGATTACAGCTGTGAGCCACCTGTGCCCAACTTGATTTATATTTCTTGAAAGTAATCTTTCTCTCACTCATAAATTTTCCATTTTTAGTTTGTTCTTTAATGAGTGTTATCATGTAAAAATTGTGAAGACATAGTTCTGTTTAGGTATGGAAAGGAATAATGCACCATCCTAATTATCTGATTGTTTTGATCTATGAGTTTATAATCTTTAAAATTAAAGCCCTTTAAAATTACTATCAGTTGATAGATTTACTCTGAATTTAAGGTCATATAACCTGTTTAACACACACAGACACACACACACATATGCACATTTTTGTGTAATGTGATCAGAGTGCCACAGTAATTTAATACTGCTTGTAGTTTCATGGTTGACTCCTTGAATGCCTTGGGAAGATCTTGTAACCTTTCAGTGCCTCAATTTCTTCATTTGCAGAGTGAAGATAATGCTATTTGCCTACTGATCTACCTCACAAAACGATTGTGAGGCAATGAATTTATGTTTATGTCCTGGAGTTTAGAAAGACAAAACAGGTCATTAGCTATGCTATTTTTCTTAGTGGTACTTGAAGATGATGAATGGGTAAAATGATTATTTCAGAATTTAGGTTTCTTAGTATTATAGAGATACTTACAAGTCTCCAAAGCAAAAACATTTATTGGACTAAGACATCAGAAGACCTGTGAAAATAATGTTTTATGTTTAACATTTGGGTTAACATTTATTTACTTTGAGATGTGAGTTTTTTGGTTTTTGTAAGTGGGTTTTGAACTCAGGCTCAAGCTAGGCAGGCACTCTACTGCTTGAGTCACACCCAGTCTTTGGAATATTTTTAAGTATATGTGGTTTCTTATCAACTTTTGTTGTGTTACTCAGATGGAGTAAACAGAAACAGGAAAAGAGAAGAAATTATCTGATTACTTTATAATACCCTAATGTAAATTGATAGGAATACATAAAGGAAACTTGCTCCTTTCCTTTATTACTAAATGTTTATGGTTATAATAATTGAAGCATAGGCCTATACATATACATCACAAATAATATAGATCTTTTTTATGACATTTGAGTTCCAAAGCAGTTTTTGGTTGTTTCAATGATCTAGAATATGCGGATTTCAAAATGAGATTATCCTACAAAAGTTAATATTTGTTAAACCACCTTGTATAAAAATCTATAGTATGTACAAAAATGATTCCATTTTGCAGTTATTAACATGTAATGACATTTATTGGAAAATATTATTACTAAATTACTTAATTCATACACCTTACATGCAAAGTGCATTTCTTAAAGAATTATTTCTGGCAACTACTTTTTTATGCCTTTCTTACATGATAATATCTGATTAGAATTTTCTAAATTATTTTTCTAAATATTTTTAGGTAAGCATGTTCAGTAAGCCACTAGTTTAAAATAACCATTGCAGAAAGTAATAATAATCTGTAATTTTCATTAATCACCTATAAGTTGCTAATTAACTTTTAAAATATGTAACTTGCTGTCGATAGAGCATTTTTGAAAAAAAAAAGTAAAATAAGCAAAAGTCCAATGATTAAATTTGGCTCTTTTAATGAATTCAAATGACTTTAGATAATTTCATCACACATGATAACCTTATTTCACAAAAGTGGTAAAGCTTTAAAGCTTTCTCTTTATAAAAAATAAATCAGAGAATTTAAAAATCAAAGCATTATAAAATGCTGCCAAGTGATTAATTTGGGGCCTTTGCTATTTGTCTAAGTGTTCTAAGTGGAATATGTATCCACATTAATTGTGGATAGGAAAGTCAACATGTGTGTTTTTGAAAGTATATTTTAGTATATTGAGGAATGAATTTCATTTAACTTCACTAGCAAACCTCATTGTTTAATACTTTTTAATAGATTAGGGAATGATGATGTGTTAACTACTGTATTAAAAGAAAAATACACTATATTACAATTCACACTGCTCAGTAAGGTAAGTTTTGTACTTGTAATTTTATTAAATCCTAAATGTTAAGAAGTAAATGGACTTAGGGTTCTTTTCTGCCTCTTTTTTTAAAATCATTTTTTTAATTACATCTTTTTATTTTTTTTCTGTCAGTTGTGGGGCTTGAACTTTGGGTCAGGGTGCTGCCCGTCAGCTCTTCAGCTCAAGGCTAGCACTCTACCACTTGAGCCACAGCGCCAGTTCCTGTTTTCTGGTGGCTTATTGGATATAAGAGTATCACAGACTTTCCTGCATGGACTGGTTTTGAACCGCGATCCTTAGATCTCAGCCTCCTGAGTAGCTAGGATAACAGCTGTGAGCTACCAGTGCCCAACTTAAAATCACTTTTTTTCAATACCACCCTTCTTTCTGACACTTCTGGTTATAATATAATTTTTAGTGTGCTGACTTTTTCTTTTGTGTATACATTTGCTTTTGATGAGCAATGGCGTCAAAAGGAACTACTTCTGACCACAAATCCCACTACTTGAAGTAGCAGTATTGTAACTAAAAAATAGTAAAACAGCTTTTGGTGTACAAGTATACAATGTCTAAATGTAAATGTGAAACACACTTTTTAGGTCACTAAAGAGGTCACTTGAGTGAAATGAATCATAGTAGTGTAATAATTTTTGCAAAAAATGTTTGAAACTCAAACATTAAGAACTTGGAAGAATTCATAAATAATGTATACATCATTAAAATTTTCCTTAAGAGAGATGGAAAAGTGTCATAGGTTTACAGTTACAGAATGCCTTCTGACATACGAAGAAGTCCCCTCTGGTGGGATACTTCCAACTCAGTGACATTTTCCTGCCCAGAGTCTTGGGAAACCAAGCAGTATTGCCATCTTTCCTGACTGTGAGCCCCATGAGCCATCTTTCCAGGAGAGCATGTGCTAGTCCTGTCTGTTCTTCCCATCATAGGAACATGTCCTCACTTCTACTTTTTTTTCTGTATTTACTATGGCTTAACTAAAAATTTGTTTTATCCATTGCTATGTTATTTTTTATTTTTACTAGAGCAAGATTGTTGGCGTAGTTCCCATCAATGTCTTAAATATATACTTGTATTAATATACTCCTTAGGGAAATTATTCTTTTTCCAGGAAAACCCTTTCTTTTGTGGTTATTGTTATCGCAGATTATTTTCTAAAAGGAGATTTATTTTTCTGCAGTTGGTGCAAGAGTACAAAGAGTGGCTTACCATGGCAGACATATATATGGTGAAATCATAATTTATCAAACTGCATAATACCATTTAGAGTTGGTAATACTAATAGAAACATTATTCATCTACCCACTTAGAACTGTATTTATCAGCTGAAAGCTGACTAGCATCTTCCCTACTTAGTATATCAAATTGTGGGGGAGACACTGCATTATTTATTATTTGTTAAAGGCAATCCAGTGTATTTATTTTTGTCTGCATTTTGAAACCAACGTGAAGGATTTTTCTCATCTTAGAAGGTAGGGAATATGTATATCTATCTTTTAAATCACTATAATCTAATATATGTTTATAATTTATAGCATATGTTTATAATTTATAGTGCTATTATTATTTCCTGATATTTAATTTTTATGTGTTTTCATTATTAATTAATTGTAGTCTTGTTGTTAAATAGTTTAAATGTCTTTCTTACATAAGATCTGAGCAAACCTATATCCTTAGGGACAATATTCTTTAGTACTCCAGTGTGAACTTAGAATATGCCTACATGTCTTCATATCTTTTTATAACTACCAGTACCCAAGCAAAGTATACCAAAAGCCTAATTTCTGTGTTGCATTAATAAAGTGCTTGTTATTTTGCCTTCATCTAATTCAGTTGACTAGATAAAATAGAAGATAATTATTCAGATGTGCATCCAATCAAAGTTTTCAAATTGTCAACTATGCTCAGTTTTGATGCATGATACCAAATTTATCTTACTCACCTCTTACTATCTGATATGTAATGACACAGGTTTCCTATTTGATCAGTGGATTGTAGATTTGATCATTTTTCTGTGCAGATTCTCATTACACTTATAATGTATATTTATAAAAAGTTGCAAAGTGCTAAGTGAGGTAGAATCTTTGGTCTTATCTATGCATAATGTTCTCTCGGTTTGATTTTGACAAACTAAATTGACTGGTAGTTTCTTTGTAATAGTGTAACTTATTGTGATGTAATGAATTTTTTGAGCTGTTTATATGATTAGTTGTTAAATGAAATTATGTAACTGCATGAAATAAACTACATTTCTGTAAGTTACAATGGATTTTGCTAATTATTTATGCATTTTACTTTATTTGAGATAGTTCTTTAAAATAGGTATTTTTCCTTTTAAATTTAGCAAGTTTTATATAACAAGTGTTTTAAGATAAATACTTAAAAATATGTACTTTTGGTTTTATAGTTCTTGGTCTTGTGCCTATAATTAAAACAAAAGTAATGATAAAATGTGAGTAGAATCCAATGAAAGTTAAAATGATAAAGTAGTAGAAAAAAATAAAACTGCATTCTTATTCTTTGAAAAGATCAATTAAAGGGATAGAACTCTAGCCAGCCTAACTATGAGCGTCACATGAGAAAAACAAAGCTCTGAAGAAAGAAATCAACAAAGTAGAGTGATAATCCATGTTTGTGGACAGGGAAGCTCAATCTTTTCAAAATGAGAGTTGCTCCTAACTTAACCTATAGATTCAGTACAGTATAGCTCAATGATTTGGGATGCTAGAAAGTTCAATGTCACTAGGGCAAGCAAGACAAAGGAAATGTCTCAAACATAAAAAATAATGTCATCTTGAAGCATTTCATTTTCCTCTTGGATATGTCAGTTTCACATATTTGAAATTATTGGATAGAATGTCTTAAATGATTGTATTAGGCAACTGAATTATAGCAGCAATTTTGTTTAAATTCATTATAAATGGTGACCATAAGAACTTACCTACCAATGCTTTCCATTGGAATTTGATTAAATAACTTTGATTAAATAGCTTTGCCAAGTTCATACATAAAGCCATTAGAAGTATTTTTGAAGTACTGTGCTTTATGGTCTCATTTCTTAATGTTAAAAAAAATCTTAAGGCTATCGCTCAGGAACTGAGGTTGAAGATACAAGATGCCTGTCTTTGAATTATATTTCCACTTTACATACTTTGAATTTTATCAACCTATGTCCCTGATTCTGAATTTGCCCCTAGAGTTGGGAGAAAAAAGTGATGTAGATGCTTTCCATGAAATTTTGAATCTTTGAGTACTTTTTTGCTGGATTCTTTAGAAATACTTCTAGACTCTTTTTTTAAATATATATTTTTATTGTAAAGATACTGTACAGAGGTAATGAGTCCATTTCCTATTGAGCATTGTTACCCCCTTGTTTGTTTTTCCCCTACCATCCCTTTCCTCCCCACCTCCCCAACTCCTCACCCCACTCCACAAAGTTGTAAAGTTTGTTTTCAACATAGTGTCTCAGTGTTGCAATGGGTCATCCTGTATCCTTATTTCACCATTTTTTGAAATTTCTCTCTCCCTTCCCAAATTAGAAAAATGTGTATATAAGATTCAGGACACCGGAATCAAATACAGTGACAGCAGGGGTTGTACCATGAGAGAAGAACATACAAAGAAACAAAAAAAAAAATCACATAGTACATTATAAGTACATTGAAAAGAACAACAAGAAAAACTCTCTTGTGTCCCTATCTTGGGATTCATTTTGCTTAGCATAAGGTTATATGGTCATACGTATATAGCTTTGACCTCTTATGCTAGTCCTAGACATATTCTAGTTATTGTAGATAAGGGAAATCATGGGACCCATGTTTCTTTGGGTCTGGCTTACTTCACTTATAATTTTTTCCAAGTCTTTTCATTTTCTAACAAATGGGGTGGTGTCATTCTTTCTAAGGAAGGCATAGAATTCCATTGTGTGTGTATGTATATATATATATATATATATATATGGTGCATATATATCATATATATACATATATATCATATATATACATATATATACACCATTATACTACATTTTCTTGATCCATTCATCTAGTGAGGGGCATCTGGGTTAGTTCCATATCTTAACTATGGTGAATAATGCTGTGGTAAACATAGTTGTGCTGGTAGGTTTAGTATGGCCGTGTTTGTGATTGTTTGGGTAAATGCCTAAAAGTGGGTGGGTCATAGGGGATCTCTATGTGGAGTATTTTGAAGAACCTCCATACTACTTTCCAAAGTGGTTGAACAAGTTTACACTCCCACCAACAATGCAGTAGGGTTCCCTTCTGGCCACATCCCCTCCAGCATCTGTTGTTATTAGAGTTCTTGATTATAGCCATTCTAACTTGGGTGAGGCAGTATCTCAATGTTGTTTTGATGTGCATTTCTTTTATGGCTAGACAAGTTGAGCATTTCTTCATGTGTCTATTGGCCATTTTTATTTCTTCTTCAGAGAAGTCTCTAAGTCTTTTGACCCTGACTAGCAAAAACCTTAGCAGAAAGAACAATGCTGGAGGAATATCAACACCAAACTTCAAACTCTCCTACAAAGCCATAGTAATCAAAACAGCTTGGTGCTGGCACAAGAACAGATCTGATGACCAATGGAATAGAACTGAACATCCAGAAATGAACCCACAGACCTAGAGCCACCCAATCTTCAATAAGGGAGCTAAAAAAATAGAATGGAAGAAAGACAGCCTCTTTAGTAAATGGTGGTGGCAAAATTGGTTAAACACCTGTAGAAAGCTAAAGCTAGATCCTTATATATCACCCTGCATCAGAATCAACTCCAAATGGATCAAAGACCTTGAAGTCAAAGCAGACACCCTGAAAACATTTCAGGAACTTCAAGACTCTTTCTGTCTCTCTGTCTGACTCTGTCTCTTGCATGTGCTTGCTCACTCATTTGCTCCTTCCTTCCCCTTTCCTCCTTTTCTCTCTCTTGCCCCTTTTCTCTAATTTTCATCATTTGTTGGCAAAATAATCCAGGAATCTACTCAGGTTGTCATTCTGAAAGTAGGCACTCAATAGTGTTGGAGTATCAAGCTGAATAAGCATCTCTTCCTAGAAATGTCATTTAAGTGACCTCCCTGCCTTCTACTTTGTGATGGAGCTATCACAGATCCTTTGTGAGCTCCATTGTGTATATGGATTTTAGGAATGTGCCCAACATATGTATTCAGTGAGGGTTCCAGTGCACGCCTTGGGGGAGAATGTGCCTTCTGCAATGTCCACATGATGATCCTGGGGAAATTTGGCTTTAATTAAGGTCTTGTTCACAGATAATGGGTTGGATATTTGAAGTATACCACAATTATATGATTAGCTAGTTAAAGGTGATCTTTATACTTTCAAAGATCAAAATGAAGGTATATTGGAACTAGGAGACTGTTGCAATAGGTAATGGATAGAACATATTGTTCAAATCTTTCATTGCAATATTGACATGTGGTGAGTGGTTTCAACAGCCTTGAGGATGTGTAATGAATATGCAGGATTATAGTGTAAAGGCTGTGGAAATAAAGCAAGAAGAATCTTTTCTTCTTTCTAGGTTTCACAGTAGTTAAAATTGGGATTTTTAAATGAGAAAGAGTGGGGACAATCAGTTTTTCTAGAAATAGTTTCTTTTTACAATGGATTTTAATCATTGAAGGTTCTGTTTGAGTTACTTGGTGTGATGCTGATGATTTTATTATGTTTCAGTAGACTCATGGCATTACTAGGTGTCAAACTGATTGGAGGTGCTGAATACTTAATTTTAGTCTTTTTTAGATAAGAGTAGTATGATCAGTAGGCAATATTATAGGAAGTGAATTTTAAGAGAGCACAGTATATGTAGTCTGTAGTGAAGACTGAACATTCACCTGGTTTCTATTTTTACACTTAGTAACCCATTAAGAGTATAGAAGGCGTATTCCTTACTTAATGAGATTTTCTTATGTGTCTGTAACTTTTACTCCAGAATGGATTAGATCATTTGTATTGGTGCCTCTTATCTGATAATATAGTTATTAATGTAGGCATTTTATGTACAACAAAT
Source organism: Dipodomys merriami (assembly GCF_024711535.1). Lineage (NCBI taxonomy): Eukaryota > Metazoa > Chordata > Mammalia > Rodentia > Heteromyidae > Dipodomys > Dipodomys merriami. The sequence goes on along the minus strand of NW_027204493.1, from coordinate 3,739,309 downwards.
ATTAAATTACTAAAAGTCAATATAATGCTTCTCTGTTTTTTGTATTTGTCTCCAAATTCATTCTCTCTGCTTTGGTTCTTATCAGGTACACCTGAGTGTGGTGTTTATCACCAAAATTTAGTTGTATTTGTAAGTTTCTTCCTCTAAAAATTCCCAACTTTCTTCCTTGTAGTGATTTTTAGAGACCTGAGCTTCATGTGTAGTTTGAATGAGCTCTTCAGTATGCTGCAACCCTAACTCTGCTCATCAGAATCTTTCTGTCCACAGTGGAAGGAAAAGCCTTTGCAATGGTCTTCATATCACACATATTTGTAGAAGTTGGATGTGGGCATGGTATGCTATTAATTTCACTGGGCTGGTAACTCTTTACAATGAGAATCACTGCTGAGATAGAGTCATTTATAGTTCATACTATAATGGAGATATATAATTCAACCTGAGAAACACAAATAGGTTTGGGATGAGGCTCTCGACCCCAAAATACTGATACAACCTCAATACTCTGTCACTAAATGCAAATTATGGAAACTCCTAAGTGTGATTAAAGTGACAGTTCCCTCACTTTAATCTTGTTTTTATTCTAGATTATTTGGTTTGAAACACTTGTTAATCAATAGGACATATTGGCTCCTTTCCACATAAATTTTACAGATGAGGCTCAGAAAGTAAAGTGGGAGTGAAAGTAAGTGAAGTAAAAGTAAAAGTGAAAATTGACAATACTCAGACTTCACATATGGAACAAAATTTTTATTAGACATTAGTAATAGATAAAATACAGAGAAAAGGGGATGCAGGAAGCAATTAATTTTAGTTAGATTTTTGACTGATAAAAAATAAACTTTTTTTCGGAGTTCCAGGAATATGGCAGAGGAGGAGCTGGAGGCAAAACAAGCTCTTACATAGAAAGCAGTTTTAGTGTTCCAGTGAACAGTCCTAAGCCAGAGAATCACACAAAGTGTGCCATCACAGTACAGAGTATTAGGCCAGAGAGGGAGACAGGCAAGGAGACAGATCTAAGCACTTGCCAGCAGCTGCCAGAGCAGCGGTGGTGGCAGCGGCTATAGCCGCCATACCTGCAACACAGTGAGTCTAGGATGAAGGAGCCAGACGCGGCGGGCGAGCAGATTCTACTCAACACCAGCAAGAACCAACAAGGAGCAGACATCTTCATCCTGCAGTTCGCAGACCAGAGACAACCCAGGAACCAAGACTCATGAGTAGAAGCCTGACGTCCTCACTCCTTCTCAGGGAGCAGAGGAGGGAAGGCCACCCCTCCCTCCCCACTACTGGAGATCTCCATCTTTGATACAGACACAGGCCTGGTTGAGCTGCTAGCTCCAACTCAGGCCTTGGAAGAAAACTTGAATCATTTAGCAGGTCACAACAACCTATACTGACCTGCCAGACTCAGCTCTACCCAGGGAAAAGTCACCCAGCTCAGGCAGCCAGCCCAGGAGTGGCTTTCTTCACTGGGTAAACAGAGCCCCTCCCTTTAGCAGCCTCTACAATCAATTGAAATTCAGTAAACATAAACCCTGAGAATGGCTCCAGGCTGGACTCTGTGAGTTTCTCACAAGCTAGCCCCCCAGGGAAAAGCTACTGTTTGCTGAAAGGCCTCAACTCTACCCAGAACCTAGCCTCACCAAGCATCTCCAAACTTGAGGAAACAGCCATCTCCCTCTTTTGTGATACTCAAAGCAAGTCTCCCTCCTATTGAACTAGCCTGGGAGGAAGATCACAAAATCCTGGGTAAAGCAGAGCATTTTTCTGCCTGCTCAAACAAACTGACTTAAGAAACCAACCAAGCCACAGGAAAATCAAACACCACAAGCAGACCAGAGACTCCAACAAGAGGCTGGTTATGGACACAAGGGAGATACAGGATCTTCCCATCCCTCCTAAAAAAAAAAAAATCAAAGAACTTTTTTTATGGTACCTTTTATAAAAATTTTTTTTCTAAAACTTGTTTTTTATTTTTAAATTTTACCTTTTTAAAAAAATTTGTTTTCTAGTAACTTTTTTTTCTTTCTCTTATAATTTTTATTTTAGGGGTATATGTGTGTGTGCATTTTCTTTCTTTTTTTTTCTTTTTAAATTTTTTTTTGTTTTATGTTTAGCTCTACTGAACTTTTGATCCTTTTTTCTTTCTTTCTCATTCTTTTCACCTTTTTTTCTCTTTCCTTCTTCTTTGTGTGACTTAATTGCTGTTCTGCACCTCCTCAGATACACCCGTAGTCGATTATTAGACCTTATCCTCCATTGTGTACACACTTAATCCAGAAATTTATTACTCAATTCAAAACCTCTTAGACTTAAATTCCTTAATAGCAGTACGACCTCTTTATACCTATATAATATTTTAAGTATTTTTATTTTTAATTTTTCACATCTCCTTTATAGCCCTCCCCTTCTCTCATTATATCCACGTTTTTCTCTGAATATTTCGTTTTCATTTGGCATAATTTTTAAGCACTGCACTTTTTATTTTTAATTTTTGCTTTTCTATTTTTTCTTGTCTCTTTTTTCTCTTTCTCTTACTTCTTTTTTTCTCTCTATCTACTTTCATCCTAACCAACCTATTTCCCACTTTGAGATTAGGAATTAGTTTAGTTAACTCTCCCTGTGCCTTCCCACATCCCTCTATTCCTGTTTTTACTCACATTTCTTCCTAAACCTAATAATTTCTAGTTTGCCAAATTCTTCTTTGAGGTTCATAACCCATTAATATATAGTTGTTTGATGCTGAATAGATATATCTGTTGAAATAGATTGTATCTGCAGACTATTGACTGGCAAATGAAGACTTTGGTTGATGCTTGCCTTAAGATAGTGTTCTACCACAAAACTGGTGTTATTTTCATCCCAAATGGGCAGACTAAGCCGAAAAAGCACAAGAAAAATGGCAAGTCTGGGTATCTCAACTCCCACTCATGATAATCAGGGGACAGAAAAGATAATGAATAATCCAGAGGAGAGTTCCCAAATAGCTCTACAAACACTGCTGGCAAACATGATAAATAAAATATTAAAAACCTACAAAGGATGCTGTATGAGAGAGGAGGCAAACCAAAGATTAATACAGGAATATCATGGGTGTGAGGAAGCTGCTCAAAATTGAATACAGGAATTGCATGAGCAGCTTGAGAACACTCAAAGAGAAAGGAAGGAATGGTGTGAGGAGGCTGAGAATACTCAAAGAGAACTACAGAAATGGCATGAACATAAGGAAGCTAAGCAAAGAGTAATACAGGAATTGAGACAGCAGGATGAGAATACACAAAGATCACTAAAGGCATTCATGGAATCCATTAACAAAGAGCTGAAGGAAGTCAGGGAGACCACAAAGGGAATGCTGAATGGAACCCAACAGAAGGAATGGGAGTCCAAGGAAACCATAACCAATCAACTAAGTGATCTGAGAATAAAAACTGAACATCAAATTAAGGAAGTAAAGAAGTTCATACAAGATCTAAAACAAAGCTTCAACAAAGAATTTGAAGCCATCAAAGCTGACCAATTAGAAGGAAAAGAGATAAAAAGCAAAGTAGAAAGTATTGACAGCAAGTTAGACCATGCAGAAGATCGAATCTCAGGAATTGAAGACAGCCTAGATATTATAGAGAAAGAACATACAACCATCCAAGACAAGTCCAAGAAATATGATAGATCTATTCAACACTTGGAAGATAGCATCAGAAGGCCTAATCTGAGGATAATGTGTGTAGAGAGCACCTAGAAACAGAAGTTAATGGTCTAGGAAATTTGTTTAACAGGATCCTAGCAGAGAACTTCCCAAACATGCAAAAGATAGGCCTATTCAGATACAAGAAGCTTTTAGAACTCCAAATAGACCAGACCAAAACAGGACATCCCACCTTCACATTATAATCCACACAGGATCATTTCAGACGAAGGAAAAGATCCTTAATGCTGTCAAGAAGAAAAGATCAATCACCTATAAAGGGAAAACAATTAGAATCACCTCAGATTTCTCAGCAGAGACAATCAAAGCAAGAAGAGCCTGGAATGATGTATGCCATGCCCTAAAGACAAACAATTATCAACCAAGAATACTGTACCCAGCTAAACTCTCCTTCATAACTGAAGGCCAAATAAAAATCTTCCATAGCAAAGAAAAACTGAAACAATATATCTCCACCAAACAAGCCCTACAAAAGATTCTTAAAGATGTCCTACACATAGAAAACCAACAAGACCACAATAAAGGCCAAGAAACTGCACCCAAACTGAGAATCCAAGAACCATTGGAAGAACCCAGTAGCTGCAGTCCCCAAGAAGGTGGATTAAATGGCAGGAACACCCAAATACCTCTCAGGCCTATCTCTCAACATTAACGGACTTAACTCTCCAATTAAGCAACATAGATTGTCTAGTTGGATTAAAAAGCAAGATCCTTCTATCTGCTGCCTTCAGGAGTCACATCTTGCCCATAAAATGGACACATTTTCAATGTGAAAGGCTGGAACAAAATCTACCAAGCAAACAGCCCCAATAAACAGGCGAGAGTTGCAATCCTAACATCAGATAAAATAGACTTAAATTAAAATTAGTGAGAAGAGATAAAGAAGGTCACAACATACTAAATAAGGGATCTCTCCTTCAGGACGATATTACAATTTTAAATATCTATTCACCAAGCAACGGCGCACCCAAATTTATCCAAGAAACACTGCTTTCCCTCAAATCCCACATACATCCAAAGACATTAATTGTTGGGGACTTTAACACACCACTTTCCCCACTAGATAGATCAACTCGGCAAAAACTCAACAGAGAAACCCCAGATCTAAACAACTGCATCGATCAACTAGATGTAACAGACATCTACCAAATATTTCACGCAGCAGCATCAGAATACACATTTGTCTCAGCAGCACATGGACCATTTTCTAAAATAGACCACATTTTAGGCCACAAAGCACACTTGTCCAAATTCAGAAACATTGAAGTTATACCTTGCATTCTCTCACACCACAAGGGAATAAAATTAGAACTTAACACCAAAAGCCACCAAAGAAACTCCTGTAACACATGGAGGCTGAACAACACACTGCTGAATCACAAGTGGGTCATGGAAGAGATTAGAAAGGAAATTCAAATGTTCATGATATTCAACAAAAATGAGCACACAAATTATCAGCTCCTCTGGGACACAGCAAAGGCAGTACTCAGAGGAAAGTTTATAGCTCTGAGCTCCTACATCAACAAATTGGAGAGATCTGAAACCAACAATTTAATGAGACATCTGAGCCTCCTTGAAAAAGAGCAGCAAGATAAACCCCAATCCAGTAGACAGAAATAAATAATTAAAATTAAATCAGAATTGAATGAATTAGAATCCAAAAAAACTATAGAAAGAATCAACAAAACAAAGAGTTGGTTCTTCAAAAAAATTAACAAAATTGACAGACCCTTAGCAAATCTTATCAGAAAAAGACGAGAACACACTCAATTAAATAAACTCAGAGTTGAGAATGGAAACATCACCAAAGAAAAACCAAGATGCAGAACATTATAAGGGAATACTTCTCAAAACTTTATGCTAATAAGTTTGAGAACTTGGCAGAAATGGACTTTTTCCTAGCAAATATTGACATGCCAAAACTAAACCAAGATAAGTTAAACCATCTTAACAGGCCCATATCAAGCATTGAAATAGAAACAGCAATAAGAGACCTCCCATTTAAGAAAAGTCCAGGACCACATGGTTTTACAGCGGAATTCTACAAGGCCTTCAAAGCAGAGCTCACACCAATACCCCTCCAACTCTTCAATGAAATTGAAAGAGAAAGTTCACTACCGACCTCATTCTATGAAGCCATCATAACCCTCATCCCCAAACCAGGCAGGGACTCATCAAAGAAAGAGAACTATAGACCCATTTCTTGGATGAACATTGATGCAAAACTTCTCAACAAAATTTTGGTCAATCTACTTCAACAATTCATCCAAAAAATCATTTACCACGATCAAACAGGATTCATTTCAGGGATGCAAAGCTGGTTCAATATACTCAAATCAATTAATATAATTCATCACATCAACAGGAGCAAGGATAAGAACCACATGATTATCTCAATAGATGCAGAAAAAGCATTTGACAAGGTCCAACACCCCTTTATGATGAAGGTTCTGGAAAAATTAGGAATCCATGGAACATTCCTCAATACAATAAAGACTGTATATGACAAACCTACAGCCAGCATTATACTTAATGGTGAAAAACTAAAGCCATTTCCTCTTAACTCAGGAATGATACAAGGATGTCCACTCTCTCCACTTCTCTTCAATCTAGTGTTAGAATGCCTAACTACAGCAATAAGAGAAGATGCAAACATATAGGGGATCAAAATAGGGAATGAAGAAGTAAAACTCTCCCTCTTTGCAGATGACATGATCTTATATTTCAAGAATCCCATCGACTACACTCTCAAATTACTCAAGCTGATTCAAAACTTTGGCAAAGTAGCAGGGTATAAAATTAATCCTCAAAAATCTTTTCTGTATGCCAACAATGAGAAAAGTGTGGCTGAAATTAGGAAAACAATTCCATTCATAATACCCCATAAAAAATAAAATACCTAGGAATTAACTTACCTAGGAAGGAGGACCTCTATGATGAAAACTTTAAAAGCTTGAAAAAGAAAATCAAAACAGAACTTAGAAAGTGGCAAAAGCTCCCATGGTCCTGGATTGGAAAGATCAACATCGTGAAAATGGCAATACTTCCCAAGGCTATCTACAAATTCAATGTGATACCTATCAAAATTCCAACCTCATTCTTCAAGGAAATAGAAGAGGCAATCCAAAAATTCATATGGAACAATAAAAGACCCCGAATAGCAGAAACGATCCTCAACAAAGAACAGTGCTGGACAAATATCAATACCAATTATCAAACTCTATTATAAAGCCATAATAATGGCTTGGAAAAAATTATATTAAGTGAAGTAAGCCAAGCCCAAAGAAATATAGGTCCCATGGTTTCCCTTATTTGCAATATCTAGTATATGTCTGAGTCAAGCAGAAAAGGTCAGATAAGGTGATGTTAGGAAAATGAACCCTAAGATATGTATTCAAATGTTTTTTTTCTTTCATGCAATTGTTTCTAACACATTTATAAAATTATTTCTTTGTTGCTTTGTATGTCCCTTCCCTACAGTATAACCCCTGCTTTCACTGTATTTCATGTTGGTATAATTTGTGGAGGGGAAGAGGAAAAACAAATCGTTTAAATAGGGATACAGGTTGACCCATTGCAATAATGAGATCTACAAGTCGTTATGTTGAAAACGAACTTTACAACTTTGGTGCGGAGGGTGGGGGCAGGCAAGATTGGGTGGGGAGGCAGGGGAAGTATGGGATGGGATGGGAAGGGGAAACAAAGGAGGAGGCTACAATGCTTGATAAGAAATGTATTCATTATCTTACTCATGTAATTGTAACCGCTCTGTACAGTATTTTCACAATAAATAAAAATTTAAAAAACTTTATTTAAAATAAAAAAATAAAAAATACATACTTTTCACTAAGAGATAGAGTATATGTTTTTAATCCCAGTAATTGTAACTTGAAAATCATGAGTCATGAGGAAAGAGGATAATGAGCTTGGGTCACATAATGAGACCCTGTCTCAAAACCAGCATTAACGACATCACTAGTACAATCAAACAACAAAAGATTTTTTGTATATATCACTTTTTAAGTAAAAAACAATTTTTCTAAAGGAGAAAAAATAGGAGCAAAATATCTTGACACATGGAGACTAAATCACACATTGTTGAATGATGAGTAAATCATTAAAGGAGAGAAGAAAATGCAAAGGTTGTTATAATTTAGTAAAAATCAGAACACAACCTACCAGAACCTTTGGGCTCCAGAAAAGAGAGTGCTCTGAAGTATTCCCCTTTATACAGGGCTGGTTACAGAGGGTTAGCTCCAGTTCTGGACTAAAAACCTCTATCACCTTTTAGGTCAGGGTGGTTAAGAGGCTCACCCTTAATTTCTTAGAGATGTACCTTTGCTTTTAGGAGAAAGTGAGCATTTTTAAACTCTCCAGAACACAAGGCTAGGTGTTCTTGTCTTGGTGGACACACATAAAGAAACCTTTTCTTCCTAGGTAATTTTGAGAAAATGACTCACCAGCAGAGAGAACCCTGCTCAACTGGGTTCTTGGGGACTGTGTTTTTTGTTTAAGGTTCTGTAAGTTTTTAAAAGACTCATAGTGATGTTAATTCTGGAATTTTTGTGCCCATTATTATTTCAGTTGTGAACAAATGGAATAGAACAGAGAAGCTAAATATTTATCAATATTTCAGAATGATCACAAGAAGAAGTTTCCTTGAGCTATTTCTTCAAATCTTTCTGAAATGACAGTGCTTTCCCTTAGAGCACAGTTCGAAAGCCAGATCTGTGGAGTGGAGTGCTTGAGAGAACCCAAGTTTATACAGCAGATTTTTCTTCCCCTGTTCTGAGATGGAGACAAGGGGTTAATATCGGAGCTGCCTTTTGCACTCTTCAAAGTATCTCACAAAGAATTTGCACACATTTAAAAAATCCTGTGAAGATTAGAAAACAAACCCAAATGCACTGTTCTAGCTCCATTTGTGATATGTGCTTCCTCTAGCTGTCCAAAATACTGAATGAAGATATTTCACCCCTTGAAAGCATCTGTTGTCTCTCCCCATTCTCTTCCAGGAGACAGTAACTGAATTAGTGGGTGCATTGCTGAAATTCTCACCATTACCCTAGGCTAATACACTATTGCTCATTAATACCTGCCATAATGGTGCCCTCTGGATACCCTCTGTTTCTTTTCCTCTGGTAGCTAGTTCTAATGCTGAGTAAAATGTGAACAGGAACTACACATTCACTCATTACTACACGTTAATGTCCTTCCTTATTACACCAATATGGATGTAAATTTCTCTCCCTCCACAAACCACTCCAATTTAATCATCATGGTGCTTTTCTTCCCCCAAACAACTTCTAACTTCTAACTTCATATGATTGCCATTTCTGCTCACTTTATCTGACTTTCTCTTCTGTTGACATTCATATACTCAAGACTGATGCCCCAAATAGAGTATGGCTTCGCAGAACAGTGGTAGAATAAAGTGAGTGCATCTCACAAGAACCCAACTACTGTTTCCTAGGGGTCCCAGGATTGACCAGAGACAAGTAATGTACCAACTTTAGGTACCTAGAAAACTTTGGTCATCTCCTAGATTTCTTCTGCTTTCATATTTGTGCTTAGTAAATGAATTCAACAGTTCTAAAACTTAGGTTTGCAAAAAGGGAGACTTTATGCCCAAATCCTCTGAATCTAAAGGACTTGGGTTCAAAACCCTGTTCCCAGGACTGATTTTAGAACTCATTTAAAAACATATACATTACCAACAATGCATAAATTTCCAGAGAATGACCTCAGAAATACGTCTGACAGATTGTCCATTAGAAAACTTCAAAACGACACCCACAACTATGCAGTATCATTTTTTACCACCATTACAATTCTTTCTTTTGGACATAATTTCTCCGTAAACTTCAGTTCAAAAATAATGCATCTGATGTAATGATCAACTTCTAGGATCAAAACCCAGAGATCCTCATCACACTGGCATGGAGACCTTCAGCCTCCAAAGGTCTTTGCTGAAGAATTGGCATATTTCAGGGCTTTGGGTGTATGTGATGGTGAGTGTTACCCCAAAGAGATATAGAAGGGCTGGAGGAACTTGTCTCCACCTGTACACTGCAGAGTTTTCTTGTTTCTGCCCATTCATGCCTCAGTTTCCATTCCTTCTTTCCACCAACGCGCCTACATTATCATTGCGACACTTATTCTTGCCTTTACAAAAATGGAATTGTGTCTTGTACTTAGGGGGAAGCCATTCTCTACTGATGGACCGAGTGTCTGAAATTCAAGAGCCTGGCCATCAGGTGACCAATCTTCATTATGATGTTCATTTCATCAAAGGTATCTTCTTTTAAAGTAATTACTGTGGTGTTCTACTTCAGAAAGCAAATGATAACACTTTTTATATCTTTTGAAAAATTTAATCAATATTGTTGATCACTATACCTTTGTAGAGAGCTGCTGAGTAAAAATCATTTTTTTAAGTTTTATTTTATTTTATTTGTGAACATACTGTACAGAGGGGTTACATTTGCATGGGCAGGATAATGCGCACATTTCTTACCAAGCACTGCAGCCTCCTCCTTTGTTTACCCTTCACATCCCTTCCCAGCCTCCCCCCTCTCCCCCCAAACCCCATCCTTCTCCTTCCCCCCTTCTCCCCCCCCCCCCCGCACCGACGTTGTAAAGCTCATTTTGGACATTACAACTTGTACTTCTCATTGTTGCAACAGGTCCACCTGTATCCTTAAACAACTGGTTTTTCCCCATCTCCTCCACAAGTTATACTGACATCAAATATAGTGAAAGCAGGGGTTATACTGTGGGGGAGGGACATACAAAGCAACAAAGAGATAATCGTATAGATGCATTAGAAACACATGCATGAAAGAAAAAAACATTAAAATACATATCTAAGGGTTCATTTTCCTGACATCACATTATCTGACCTTATCTGCTTGACTCATACATATACTAGATATTGCAAATAAGGGAAACCATGGGACCTATGTTTCTTTGGGCCTGGCTTACTTCACTTAATATAATTTTTTCCAAGTTTTTCCATTTCCTAACAAATGGGGCAATGTCATTCTTTCTGATGGAGGCATAGAATTCCATTGTGTATATATACCACATTTTCTTGATCCATTCATCTACTGAGGGGCATCTGGGTTGGTTCCATATCTTAGCTATGGTAAATAATGCTGCAACAAACATAGTTGTGCTGGTAGCTTTAGTGTGGTCTTGTTTGTAAACATTTGGGTAAATGCCCAAAAGTGGGATTGCTGGGTCATAGGGGAGTTCTATGTGAAGTCTTTTGAGGAACCTCCATACTACTTTCCAAAGTGGTTGAACAAGTTTACATTCCCACCAACAATGAAGTAAGGTTCCTTTCTGTCCACATCCCCTCCAGCATCTGTTGTTGTTAGAGTTCTTGATTTTTGCCGTTCTAACTGGGGTGAGGTGATATCTCAATGTTGTTTTGATTTGCATTTCTTTTATGGCTAGGGATGTTGAACATTTCTTCATGTGTCTATTGGCCATCCTTCTTTCTTCTTCAGGGAAGTTTCTCTTTAAGTCTTTCGCCCACTTATTTATTGGGCAGTTGTTTCTTTGCGGATTTGTTGTTGGGGGGTTTAATTTTTTGAGTTCCAAGTATATTTTAGATATGAGACCCTTGTCCGTTGTATGGCTAGTAAAGATCTTCTCCCAATCCGTAGGCTTTCTATTGATCTTGCTAGCTATGTCATTTGCCCTGCAGAAGCTCTGCAACTTTATGCAATCCCATTTGTCCAACCTTTCTTTGATTTGTTGTGTTTCTGGGTCTCTATTCGTAAAAATCATTTTTGAATTTAGTTATACTGAGGGATGAATAAATCACGTGTGTGTGTGTGTGTGTGTGTGTGTGTGTGTGTGTGTGTGTGTGTGTGTGTATGTGGTTATAGGTTGGAAAACTTATTAGGCTCTGCAATATGTGTTTCACCTGGTGCATTTTATTTCCTGATTTGGTTTGGACTTGTTTTTAGTGAGCGCCTCAATGTTTCCTGGGCACCATGCTTACTCTAAAAAAACACAGTTATTACCAATAATGCATATATTACCAGAGAATGACTTCAGACATAATTCTGGCCAATTCTCCATTAGAAGACGTCAGACTCACACCCATAGCAGTGCATCACCCATGGAAGGGATAGTGTAGTTCTCACAGAAAATGATTACCCCCACTCCACTTCAGGAAGTTGTGATGGAAGAATGAGCATGACTCCTGCCTGGTCTCTTGCTTCTGTTACCATGTAACCTCTCATTCTTGTATGTTTTCTGTTACATGATTCTATCTGCCATTTTGAGGCACAGCTACTAGGCTTACCATCCAAAGCAACCAACAGTTGTCAAACCTAAAAACTTTAAATAAACTGTTTTTTTATTTTTAAAGATAAACTACCCAGGGTTGGGAAGGTGGCTCGGTGGTAGAGTGCTTGCCTTGAATGCATGAGGCCTTGGGTTTGATTCCTCAGCACCACATAAGCAGAAAAAGCCAGAAGTAGCGCTGTGGCTCAAGTGGTAGAGCACTAGCCTTGAACTGAAGAGCTAAGGGACAGAGCCCACCCAGGCCTAGAGCTCAGGCCCCATGACTGAATAAATAAACAAATAAATAGACAAACTAGCCAATCTGAGGTATATTGTTATGCCAACATAAAACAGAATGAGACACTCCCACCCGTGAGAGTTGTTTCATTCTGGGCAATATTGAGAAATGTGCGTTGACCAGAATGTTTGGGCATCTTAATGTAAGGATCACTGTGCTTTCTATCACATGTTAGTTTCTAGTATTTATACTCCAAGATCAGAGGCCCTCATGTTCTTGAAGAAACTGTCCATATTAGCTTAGACATAGTTATGTCAGTAGCTGTTAATTGATAATGAATCTAATGTATTATAACTAAAGTAGAGATGATCAATCTCTCTTGAAAGATAAGGAGACAGAGGCACATTCGATGAATGTCACCAGGCAACTTAATTAGATTTTTCTAAGACTTTTTTTCACTTTTATGTTATTTTATTGTAAAGGTGATGTACAGAGGAGTTACGGTTACATAGATAATGAGTACATTTCTTGTTGAACAATGTAACCCCTTCCTTCATTTTCTCCCATTTTCCCTCCCCTTTGACTACCTCCCTGCCCCAAGCTGTGATGTTCATTTCCAACATATTGTCTTGTGAGTATCACTGTTGCATTAGCTCACCTTTTGTCCTTTGTCTCAGCATTTTGTTATACCCCTTCCCTTCCCTAAATCATATAAACGTATATACAAGACACAGGGTACCCAAATCAAGAAACAGTGACAACAGGTTAACGTGTGTCTCTTGAGCTTGAGTTTTCCAGAAAGTTTGGAAAATTAAAAAAAACTTCGATGACAAACAAAGTGTCTGACAAATCATGAATTCTAACATTAAACCTCAGGTCTTACATTGTTCAGATATCTTCAAAGCACTTATCGTTGTCTTCTAGTTGAACTCAATAATCATTCAATGACTATTCTATACAGTTTCATTTGTATCTGCCTGGTCATCTGATTTCAGAGCAGTACTGCATATTTGTCTCATTATTACATTCTCCAATGAGCTTGGTAAACTGTTGAAATCTATACGCTCAAAATGTTTTGATATACCACATATAACAAATCTACAAATAATTTGGTGGAACCATGGACCAATCATTTTATCATAGGACTCACCTGTTGGTGAGTTTCATTTTATATCACCAAATCTTTGGACATTTCTGAGGTTGGACTATTCTTTTCTTTTGCAGTGGAACTTAGAGTTTTGAAAGCAGGAAAATCCCATGATTGGGTTATTTTTGCTTACTGGACTCTAAGCTTAGTACTATTCTAATGTTTATTAACTGACTTTTGGGTGTTATTTCTGTATATTGGTCACATTTATAATCTTAATGACTAGATTATTTATATTTTTAGCAATTATGTAATTTCAGAGCTACTAAAAGAAGCAAAAATCTCTAGTGCTCACATGTAATGTTTTGCCAACTTATAAATGAAATTATAAGATAGTTCTTGAAAGGAGGAGTTAATGAGTCAAAGTTCTTCTTTTCCTTCTGCTCATTGTGGAAAAGCTAAGTATCATGTACTATGGTGAGGTCTGTTTTCTCATCTGCAAGTAAAAGTAAATACTATGTCTTTAAATGAAAACTTAAGTAGAATTTTCCATGACTTTAAATTGAATGGAAGTCCCAGAGTTATTGTAAAGTACTAATAAATATAAACAGATTAACAATTGAATGAATGAAGAAATAAAACAAGACAAAAGAAGAACTTTAAAAAAGTTTTCAATAGATGTAAAATTAATGTAATAAACAATCTTGTTGCCGTCATGGTAGTGTTGGTCCATCATTTATGATACATTTACTTTTTTAACCAATTACTAATTTTTTTAGGTTTACCAAAAGAAAGAAAATCACACAAGATTATTAGTTGGGTTCCACATGAAGATAATCAGAGAGAATTACGTAAGGTTGTTGAATTCCTTTTACAAGAAGCCTTATGTGGAAGGTAATTTGCTTGGTTCACTGAATCAAAGTCACTGTTTTTGTCATAATATGAATAAATGGATGCAAGATCCTTTGTGTGGTCTCTTTTAAGAGAAAGGTGTGAGAGAGTGGGTGGATGGATAGATGTTTATAGGCTAGATTATGTGTAAGAAAATGGATGGTAGCCAGTGGCTAATGCCTATAATCTTAGTGATTCTGGATACTGACTGAGACCCGGAAGATTGAGGTTCAAAGTCATCACAGATAGAAAAGTCTGAGAGACACTATCTTCAATTAACCAGCAAAATGCCAGACTAGAGGCATGGCTCAAATGGTAGGGCAGCCATGAGCATGAAAGGTAAGTGGGAGCATGAGGCCCTGAGACTGACAGAAAAACTCAAATCAAGAAGAGAGAGAGAGGATGAAAGTAGGACAGTTCAATGATAGAGCATGAGCAATAGTTAACTCATTCTCAGTCATCTAGTCTGTAGTCTCTCCTTTTATTTAGTTTTATTAGCTTTAAATAGTTGTACAAGAGGATTACAATTTAACATGTCAGTTTATGAGTACAATGCATCTTGATCAATATCACCTCTTTCATTGGTCTCCTCAATCCCTCCTAAATTCACCCAGCCCTTCAGTTTTCCTGGTTTCCTAGAATATGCATTGAATATTATAAATGATTCTCCCTCATCTCTTCCTCTCAGTTTGATGTGCTCTCCTTCTTTCTCCTTTCTATTTTTGAGAAACAGGGTTTCTTCTTCAGTCTCTTTCTTGCTATGTTTCAACTAAAATCTTAAGAAATAAAGAAGGTGGACTGGGAAGGTGGCTCAGTGGTAGAGCACTTGCCTTGCATGCATGAGGCCCTGGGTTCGATTCCTCAGCACCACATAAGCTGAAAAAAACAGCTGGAAGTGGCGCCGTGACTCAAGTGGTAGAGGGCTAGCCTTAAGGGGACAGTGCCCAGGCCCAGAGTTCAGGCCCCATGACTGGACCCCCCCCCCCGCAAAAAGTAAAGAAAGGTTAGACTCTTTGACATATTATTGAAGAGAAATAAGATCAATTTTCATTACTTGTTTTGTCTACTTGACATAAAGTTACCAAAGGAGAAAATGCTTATGCATACTCATTTTTATCATTTATAAACTTTGCCTTTAAAATACTGTAAAAATTCAAGCAGCCTAATGATCTACAATGACAGATGAAGCTGTTTCTTCCCACCCCCCTCTCTTTGAGGACACAGATTGTTTTTTTCACCTTCACAGAAGACAGGCACAAATCCATGCCATCATTGTTCAATACAGTGACTACTAGTCGCCTATCCAGGTGACTCTCAATAGAACCTTCAAAACAGAGTTTTTCCATTACTTAAGCTTCAAGAGCACAATCTCTTCTCCATCACTCTCACAGAAACTCACCTGACACCTTCATGTATGTCATCCTGTATTGTTAGTTAATGTACTTCTAAAGCACAGGTTTATTTTGGCTCTTCTGTCATGGCTTCTTAGTTTAAACATGGTCAGAGTTGTGGACAATAGAGTCTTTCTGAGTATAGTCATAATTTATTTATTTCAAATAAAAAGTCAGCACCTACTTGAATTTCTTGAAGACTATAGCAAATGGAATCACATTGGTGGGGCACATCTGGGGAGAAAGAAATGGGCTGGTTTTGCTTTTTTGTTATTTGCAATAACTCTCCCACAGAACTAACTTGGGGTTCCATGAGAACTATATTCATCCCCTCCTAGAGTAGAGCCTCCCTGACCACTGCTATCAAGTCCCATGATTTCCTTACAGCCACAATGAAAATGTAACATCCAGCACATAAACAGTGGCTTAAAGTTTATTCTTGTGATTTAAAGTTTATTCCAAAGTTCATACAAGATAGGAATGTTTCAAGTTCTTAGTCTATAATTCTTTCATATATATAAGTATATATATATATATATACAGGAATATATATATATATATATATATATATATATATATATATATATATATATACAGGAATAAAGTTCAGGTGCATAGGAGTACAGAGTTGCTGAGCTATTGATTGTCTCATA
Organism: Dipodomys merriami; assembly: GCF_024711535.1. Taxonomy (NCBI): domain Eukaryota; kingdom Metazoa; phylum Chordata; class Mammalia; order Rodentia; family Heteromyidae; genus Dipodomys; species Dipodomys merriami. Next base: position 3,723,045 of record NW_027204493.1, on the reverse strand, counting down.
GCCTATTTTTAAAATAGTTCTTAATATTATCATCTATTGGTTGTACCAAGGGGGAGCTCCATACATGCATAAAAAGTACCCCAATCAAATTCACTCCCTCTATCACTTTCTTTCATTTCCTCTCCTCTTTTTAAAAAGAATTTCATTGTTTTATTTTCATACATACATATAAAATATTTTGACCAAATTTCTCTGGAGGATGAGATCTGAGGCTTGCTGTTCCAAATCAGCCTGGATAGGAAAGTCCATGGGACTCTTTGTCCCCATTCATTCCCCCTTCCTCATTTTTCTCCCACTTTCTCTCCCCCATTGCCCCCTCCAAATTATGCAGTTCATGTCTAACACATTGTCTTGTGAGTATCGCTGTTGCATTGCTTCCGCCTTTGTTCTTTGTCTCACCATTCTGTTGTTTCCCTTCCCTTCCATGAATTCAGATAAACGTATATACAATACCAGGTACCAAAATCAAATACAATGACAACAGGGGATAAATCATAGGGGAAAAGCCACAAAATAAAAAGGGATCACATAGTACATTAAAAATAACAACAAAGAAAAACTTCTTGTTTCTGTATCTTGGAGTTCATTTCTCTTATCATCTTATATGTTCACATGTATATAGCTATTAAGCTATTAAGCTCATCTGCTAGGACTATCCTAGGCATATACTAATTATTACAAATGAGGGAAACCATGGGTTCTATACTTCTTTGGGTTATCTCCAATCACAGGAAAAGCTGGAAGTGGAGCTGTGGCTCAAGTGGTAGAGCACTAGCCTTGAGCAGAAGGAGCTCAGCGCCAGGTCTAGAGTTCAAGTCACAGGATGGACAAAATAAAATAAAATAATAAAATAAAAAATAAATTGATTATATTTTTATTCACCCTTTCCATTGGCTCTCTCTAATCCTGCTCCACCCTTGCCCTAACTCTTTTCATTTTCACATCATTCATGCTTTCTTTTTTTTCCTTTCCTTTGCTTTTTTTTTTTTTTTTGCCGCTCCTGGGGTGTGAACTCAGGGCGTGGGCTCTGTCTCTGAGCTCCTTTTGTTCAATGCTAGCACTCTATGATTTGAGCTCCAGCTCTACTTTGGCTTTTTCTGTAATTCATTGGAGATAAGAGTCTCATGGATTTTCCTTTCCCTGGTCTGGCTTCAAATTGTGATCCTCAGATCTGACCTGAATAGCTAGGATTGAGGATTGTGGGTGTGAGCCACTGGTGCTGGCTCCTGGTGTATGCTAATTATACATTAGAATTTTACTGTGGTATTATATCTCACATGTGCATATATTATAGTTTAGTTGCTGACCTGCACTGGGGCCTTTGTGCTGGCAGTGGATCCTGCTTTGTAGACACTTTTGTTGGGCCACTCTGTGGGGTGGTCTGGGGCTCTCTTTTCCTCAGTTACCTCTATCTTTCAAAATGTTGATGAAGTCAACACTGCTTTCTCCACAGAATTCATGAGCACTTTTGTAGTAAATTGGAGTAGGAATAGTAGTTTTACGTGTTGTAAAGGAAGAAGAGAGTGCCAGAGGATGTCAAACAATCTCCTTCTTAGCTGATCTCTCTAAAAGTGTGACCTCTCATCCCTTCATTATGTTCAGAGCACCATTGTCCATTTCCTGACTGCAGGAATTCATTAGCTCTTTCTATGGTTATTTTTTATGCCCCTCAAATAGTGCCATAAACAAGAATCTTAACTATGACTAAAACTTTAGCATTATCTTTGAGTACTAGAGCCAGCATGAGATGTAAAGTCAAAGCTTCAAGTATGGCTTTATAATTTTGTTTCATTTGCACTAGGTCTAGCCAAGAGAGATGAAAATCTCATGCTTATCAGATTTGGGGTTCTAATATTGTTATCAGAAAGCCTCTGTGTGTGAAGTAACTGTCAAATGAAAGACACACAGGATTAGAAATAGACTGAGCCATTGATGATTAGAGAAGCTAGTAACAAATTGCTTACACATATTGTCAGGAAGATAGTATAATCATTCAATGTCATTATATAATGAAAGTTAAACAGCTTATCACATAGATAAGCTGATTAAGATATATAGAATCCTATAGTCAGTGATGGCACCCAGGGCAGAAGAAATTTTACACTGTTGCTATTTAAATCAGCAGAGGATTAAATCAGTGGAGGAAATGGGATGAGAAGTGGGAACATTTTAGAGAATGGAAATTCCTAGACAAGGACTATGAAGTATTTTCTGGACAGTGGTAAATTATATGGATGCTAGCTATACTGTTGCCTATCTATTTTCTTTGTGCCTAAGAGTTTTCCAAATATTGTGGAATCAACACCTCAAATATTTACTGTGAATTTTCTATTTATAGGGAAAAATTTGACAACTAGATAAAGCTTTATTAAATCCTTGGGACTTTATGCAGTGACTTGCTAAGCTCAAAGGACATCCTGGATTCCTTAAGGAATGAGAATGTTGACCTGATGATTTTGGTCAGTAGATTTCTGCTCTTTGCTGATTGCTGAGAAACTTGGAAAACCATTTGTGTGCTTACTTTCCACAGCATTTGCTAATGGCAACTTTGGGTTGCCAAGTCCATTGTCTTATGTTCCAGTATACTATCCACTGCTGAGTGGAGAAATGGACTTCTGGAGCCTAGTAAAGAACATTCTAAAGTCTGTTGAATTTTCTATGAAGCAAAAGAAAAAGTACTCTACCTTTGACAACACCATCAAGCAGCATTTCACAGAAGGCTCTAGGCCAGTTTTGGCTCATCTTCTGCAGAAAACAGAGTTTTGGTTTGTGAATTCAGATGTTGCCTTGGATTTTGTCAGGCCCCTGTTTCCTAACACTGTTTATATTGGAGGCATCCTGGACAAACCTGTAATGCCAATACCACAAGTAAGTAAAACATTAGCGGTCAGACTAGACTTTATGCAGGGGCTTTCAGTGCCCAATTGGGGACTGCTATGTAGCAAAGGGATCCTGAGAATGTGGCACAAAAGGATGTGGCACAAAAGGCACGTACAGAGGACACCCACGCTCACAGCTGTACAAGTAAGTGCTGGGCCTTCCCCAGCTCTGATGTTTAAGTCTCATTAACCACAGTCTAGAGCAGGTCAAAGCCTTTAAGTAAGCCATTAAGTTAAAGATGATATTTGCCTTTGCATTTAAATGTGTACATGAAATAATTAGCGAGTTTCAGTTACATGCAACAATTGATAAAAATCTGAGTTAGTCACAATGAAACAGACAGCACTGTAGACAGGGCATTTACAAGGGCAGAAAGAAAGACTGAAAGAAAGAAAGAACTGTAGTGTTCTCCCTAGCTCTCCATCCTGCAGAACTCTTGCCTCTCACTATAGTAAGACATTATGAATCGATTCATCTGGGATGGCTCTAACTGAAATAAATGGTGAAAGTGGAACAAGTAATCTAATGCACAGCCTGGACCCAGAAGCAACACCACTGAAAATTTACAGGTGTGGCTAGGTAAGGTAAGTTGGCTGCAGTTGTTACTTACCTGCACTGAGAATTTTTTTTTTACAGAAATTGTATAATATTCTTCCACTTGTTGGCAAATATAACCCTCTTTTTATATAATCATATTTTTCTGTAATTTTTATAGCCACTTTTATAAAGGGGTGTCCTGAATTCTCAGGTGATATAGGAGGCCTTTAAAGTACCTTTCAGCTCACAGTAAGATAGGATCTGGATTTTCCAGGAACCAAATGAATTTCCTTTAGTCCCTGCCTTTGCCTTGAGTAGACATCAGGAGATGGGAATGATGCATGGATAAGAAAGTTGTCTTTGCTGGAAGAAGTTTCTAAATTTGGGAGACAAGTTTAAAAGTAATGGTAAAGAACCTGACTTTGTTCTACTTCCAATTCTTATGACAATAATGTCCTCCCAAAATTTCTAACTCACTCATGTATGTTCTGCTAGCCATTAGCATCTCTGGTCCATCCCTTGAAAAATTTATGAATCTCCATACTTCTCAGGACCTAGAGTGTACAATGAGGAGGATGCTGATACTAGGTTCAGGATTTCAATGTACTAAGATACCTCTACCCATCCTATCTTCTCTATTCCAGAAAATAGTGAAACATTCGGCATCTATAGCACTTATTGCTGCATTATGACATAAATACTTCATGTGAAATAAAGTCTGTGGGGTAAATAATACCTAAATCCCTTTCCATACTCATCCTTTATTATTTAACATACTTATATGACGAAATGAGTGCACAGTATTAGAAAACTATCTTGTAAGCTATTCAGACACTATAAACGTGAGCATAATAAAGGTATACAATATGACTAGGCTATGAAATAGGCCATGAAAAAAATTTCAGGAAAGTGAGTACAAGGCACCAATAGTTGGGTATATTTAGTAAACTGTCCAATTTGCATTTCATATCTGCCTTACAAAATGTTACTAATAACTCAGTAACCTCCTTTTATGTTTTTGTCTTATTCTAGGAATTGGAGAACTTCATTTCTAAGTTTGAAATCTCTGGTTTTCTTTTTGTGTCCCTGGGCTCAATACTGAACTGGTTTCAGAGACAAACATTACAGGAGGAGATGAACAACGCCTTTGCCCTTCTTCCTCAAGGGGTGATATGGAACTGTAAGAGTTCTCTTTGGCCCAACAATTTCAAATTGGCTACAAATGTCAAAATCATGGATTGGATTCCTCAGAATGACCTCTTGGGTAAGAGCTGCCCAGGTCTGCTCCTCTCATTTTATTGACACATATTTGGGGGGCACCTGCTTACTCTGATGCAGCTGGGCATATGTACAAGCACAAGAAAGAGCTGTTAATGGATAAATACACATTTCCAGAGGGCAAGAGAAGGGAAGCAGCAGGTGGAGTTCTTGGAGCTTTGGGCTACCTTCTACATGGGATTCAACAGCCATTTTCTCTTGTTTTCTAACCTAGGACAGTAACCTCTAACCAGAAATAACTGTTTGTCACGTGACCTTGGCCCTACTGTATTTGGCACTGAATGGTCACTCCAATACAATTCAAGACCATATGTGAACTGCAAGGATATAAACCCAGTGACATGTTGTCACTCTTTCAATGGTTTCTTGTGTACCTGTTTAGCAGGAGCCACCATGTGAACATGCATGTACATGTACACACACACACACACACACACACACACACACACACATACTTTTAATCCAAAAAGTGGGTGATGGGTGATGAATGCACACTATCACAACTGTAATGTCAACAGTTTGGAGGGTCTGCTAGGCTATTTGAGCAACTGTGGTAGTTTATTAAGTCCACTAATTCTTTGGCAACCAACTTCATATGCTCCAATGAGGGTTCTTTGTCACAGTGCTTTTTAGAGATCTTTCACAGCTTATGAAATACACATTATAGCTCAAAATTAGGGAATTTAATACAGATGTATATACCTTCAAATAACAATGATTTATGTATTTGTATATTTATTGGGGAAAAGATGTTCATTTTCTAGGACACAAGTAGAGTCTAGAGACACAATTTGAGATTAACTCTTGGTCAAAAATTATTTTGGATTTCTCTAAATATGTGTAGAACAGAGAGAGAAACTGGAAACAGAGAGGTATACATTCTGTTCTTCCCTGAATTCAAAATAGAAGAAATCACCCAAGCAGTAAAAATTTTATGAGAGATCAATGATAAATGAAGCAGAGAGTAAATCGTAGTGAGAAAAGTAAAACACAAGATAGAATAAAGAACAAAAAGATCAGTGGAAATATTGAGGAACATGTTTCATTTGCCGAGCTTTTTGGTGATTTTCCAACAATTCTTTTCTTTTCTTTTCTTTTTTTATTGTGAAAATACTGTACAGAGGGGTTACAATTACATGGGCAAGATAATGAGTACATTTCTTATCAAGCATTGTAGCCTCCTCCGTTGTTTCCCCTTCCCATCCCTTCCCATCCTCCCCCACCTCCCACATAATCTCGTCCTCCCCTCACCAAAGTTGTAAAGTTCGTTTTCGACATAATGTCTTGTACATCTCATTGTTGCAATGGGTCCACCTTACCCCTATTTAAACGATTTGTTTTTTCCCTTCCCCTCCACAAATTATACCAACATCAAATACAGTGAAATCAGGGGTTATACTGTACGAAAGGGACTTACAAAGCAACAAAGAAATAATCTTATAAATGTGTTAGAAATGATTGCATGAAAGAAAAAAAGACTTGAATACATATCTTAGGGTTCATTTCCCTAACATCAACGTATCTGACCTTTTCTGCTTGACTCAGACATTTACTAGTTATTGCAAATAAGGGAAACTATGGGACCTATGTTTCTTTGGACCTGGCTTACTTCACTTAATATAATTTTTTCCAAGTCTTTCCATCTCCTAACAAATGGAGCAATGTCATTCTTTCTGATGGAGGCATAGAATTCCGTTGTGTATATATACCACATTTTCTTGATCCATTCATCTACTGAGGGGCATCTGGATTGGTTCCATATCTTAGCTATGGTAAATAATGCTGCAATAAACATAGTCGTGCTGGTAGCTTTAATGTGAACATTTAGTAGCTTTGTGAACATTTGGGTAAATGCCGAAAAGTGGGATTGCTGGGTTAAGGGAGCTCTATGTGCAGTCTTTTGAGGAACCTCCATACTACTTTCCAAAGTGGTTGAACAAGTTTACACTCCCACCAACAATGCAGTAAGGTTCCCTTCTGTCCACATCCCCTCCAGCATCTGTTGTTATTAGAGTTCTTGATTCTAGCCATTCTAACTGGGGTGAGGTGGTATCTCAATGTTGTTTTGATTTGCATTTCTTTTATGGCTAGGGAGGTTGAGCATTTCTTCATGTGTCTATTGGCCATCCTTCTTTCTTCTTCAGAGAAGTTTTTCTTTAAGTCTTTAGCCCATTTATTTATTGGGCAGTTGTTTCTTTGAAGATTTGTTGTTGGGGGATTTAATTTTTTGAGTTCCAGGTATATTTTAGATATGTGACCCTTCTCTGTTGTATGGCTAGTGAAGATCTTCTCCCAATTCGTGGGCTTTCTATTGATCTTGCTAGCTATGTCCTTTGCCATGCAGAAGCTCTGCAATTTCATGCAATCCCATTTGTCCAACCTTTCTTTGATTTGTTGTATTTCTGGGTCTCTATTAAGAAAATTTCAGCCTGTGCCAAGGAGACCTAGGGTTTCTCCTATTGCGTCCTGTAATGTTTTCAGGGTGTCTTCTTTGACTCTGAGGTCTTTGATCCATTTGGAGTTGATTCTGATGCAGGGTGATATATAAGGATCTAGCTTTAGTTTTCTACAAGTAGTTAACCAATTTTTCCAGCACCATTTATGGAAGAGGCTGTTTTTCTTCCATTCTATTTTTTTTTAGTTCCCTTATCGAAGATTAGATGACTATAGGTCTGTAGGTTCATTTCTGGGTTTTCAATTCTATTCCATTGGTCCTGAGGTCTGTTCTTGTGCCAGTACCAAGCTGTTTTGATTCCTATGGCTTTGTAGTAGAATTTGAAATTTGGTATTGATATTCCTCCAGCACTGTTCTTTTTGTTGAGGATCGTTTTTGCTATTCGGGGTCTTTTATTGTTCCATATGAATTTTTGGTTTGCCTCTTCTATTTCTTTGAAGAATGAGGTTGGAATATTGATAGGTATCACATTGAATTTGTAGATAGCCTTGGGAAGTATTGCCATTTTCACGATGTTGATTTTTCCAATCCAGGAGCATGGGAGTTTTTGCCACTTTCTAAGTTCTGTTTTGATTTCCTTTTTGGGGGTTTTATTTTATTTTATTTTTTTTGGGTCCGGTTGTGGGGCCTGAACTCTGGGCCTGGGCGCTGTCCCTCTCAGCTCTTCAGCTCAAGGCTAGCGCTCTACCACTTGAGCCACAGCACCACTTCCGGCTTTTTTCTTTTTGCTTATGTGGTACTGAGGGATGGAACCCAGGTCCTCAGGCATGCAAGGCAAGTGCTCTACCACTGAGCCACCTTCCCAGCCCCTTTTTCGGGTTTTTAAAGTTTTCATCACAGAGGTCCTTCACTTTTGGTTAATTCCTAGGTATTTTATTTTTTGGGGAGCTATTACGAATGGAATTGCTTTCCTAATTTCAGCCACACTTTTCTCATTGTTGGCATGCAGAGAAGCGATTGATTTTTGAGGATTAATTTTATACCCTTCTACTTTGCCAAAGTTTTGAATCAGCTTGAGTAATTTGGGAGTGGTGTCTATGGGATTCTTGAAATACAAGATCATGTCATTTGCAAAGAGAGAGAGTTTTACTTCTTCTTTCCCTATTTGGATCCCCTTTATGTTTGCATCTTGTCTTATTGCTGTAGCTAGGCATTCTAACACTAGATTGAAGAGAAGTGGAGAGAGTGGAAATCCTTGTCTTGTTCCTGAGTTAAGAGGAAATGGCTTTAGTTTTTCACCATTAAGTATAATGCTGGCTGTAGGTTTGTCATATACAGTCTTTATTGTATTGAGGAATGTTCCATGGATTCCTAATTTTTCCAGAACCTTCATCATAAAGGGGTGTTGGATCTTGTCAAATGCTTTTTCTGCATCTATTGAGATAATCATGTGGTTCTTATCCTTGCTCCTGTTTATGTGATGAATTATATTATTTGATTTGTGTATATTGAACCAGCTTTGCATCCCTGAAATGAATCCTGTTTGATCGTGGTAAATGATTTTTTGGATGAATTGTTGAAGTAGATTGACCAAAATTTTGTTGAGAAGTTTTGCATTAATGTTCATCCAAGAAATGGGTCTATAGTTCTCTTTCTTTGATGAGTCCCTGCCTGGTTTTGGGATTAGGGTTATGATGCTTCATAGAATGAGGTCAGTAGTGAACTTTCTCTTTCAATTTCATTGAAGATTTGGAGGAGTATTGGTGTGAGCTCTAAAGGCCTTGTAGAATTCCACTGTAAAGCCATCTGGCCTTGGGCTTTTCTTAGATGGGAGGTCTCTTATTACTGTTTCTATTTCAATGCTTGATATGGGCCTGTTAAGATGGTTTAACTCATCTTGGTTTAGTTTCAGCATGTGAATATTTGCTAGGAAAAGGTCCATTTCTGCCAAGTTCTCAAACTTATTAGCAGAAAGTTTTGAAAAGTATTCCCTTATAATGTTCTGCATCTTGGTTGTTTCTGTGGTAATGTTTCCATTCTCATCTCTGATATGATTTTTCTGATAAGATTTGGTAAGTGTCTGCCAATTTTGTTCATTTTTTCAAAGAACCAGCTCTTTGTTTTGTTGATTCTTTCTATGGTTTTTTTGGATTCTAATTCATTTAATTCTGATTTAATTTTAATTACTTATTTCTGTCTACTGGATTGGGGTTTATCTTGCTACTCTTTTTCAAGGAGGCTAAAATGTCTCATTAAATTGTTGGTTTCAGATCTCTCCAATTTGTTGATGTAGGAACTCAGAGCTATAAACTTGCCCCTTAGTACTGCCTCTGCTGTGTCCCAAAGGAGCTGGTAATTTATGTGTTCAGTTTTGTTAAATATCATGAACATTTGAATTTCCTTTCTAATCTCTTCCATGACCCACTCTTAATTCAGCAGTGTGTTGTTCAGCCTCCATGTGTTACAGGATTTTCTTTGGTGGCTTTTGGTGTTGAGTTCTAATTTTATTCCCTTGTGGTGTGAGAGAATGCAAGGTATAACTTCAATGTTTCTGAATTTGGACAAGTGTGCTTTGTGGCCTAAAATGTGGTCTATTTTGGAAAGTGTTTCATGTGCTACTGAGAAAAAACGTGTATTCTGATGCTGTTTCATGAAATATTTGGTAGATGTCTGTTAAATCTAGTTGATTGATGCAGTTGTTTAGATCTGGGGTTTCTCTGTTGAGTTTTTGCCGAGTTGATCTATCTAGTGGGGAAAGTGGTGTGTTAAAATCCCCAACAATTAATGTCTTTGGATGTATGTGGGATTTGAGGGAAAGTAGTGTTTCTTGGATAAATTTGGGTGGTCCGTTGTTTGGCGAATAGATACTTAGAATTGTAATATCCTCCTGAAGGAGAGATCCTTTAATTAGTATGTTGTGACTTTATCTCCTCACTACTTTTAATTTGACGTGTATTTTATCTGATATTAGGATTGCAACTGCCGCCTGTTTATGGCGGCCGTTTGCTTGGTAGATTTCCAACAATTCTGATCTCAGAGGTGTGACAAAGATATTTTTTACTGAAGGAATGCTGAATTTATTTCCAGCTTTTATTAATTTATGATACCACCTTTGGATAGTCCTCATGCAAAATCAATAAATCCAGAGTTTTAAAAGTCACTTTGTTATTTTTCTATTCTTTTTTATGTGTGTGTGTGTGTGTGTGTGTGTGTGTGTGTGTGTGTGTGTGTGTGTGTGTGTGTGTGTGCAGTTGTGGGGCCTGAACTCTGGGCCTGGGCACTGTCCCTCAGCTCTTTAGCTCAAGGCTAGCAGTCTACCACTTGAGCCACAGCACCACTTCCAGCTTTTTTTTTTCCTGCTTATGTGGTGGTGAGGAATCAAACCCAGGGCCTTAATCATGCAAGGCAAGCGCTCTACCTCTAAGTAGTGTTAATGAGGCTATCCAGCATGGCGTACCCATGGTGGGAATTCCAGTTAATGCTGACCAGCCCATAAACATGTTCCATGTAGAAGCAAAAAAACTTGGTGTCTCACTTTCAATGATCAACCTCACGGCAGAAACATTGGCTCTGAAAGTGAAACAAGTTATAGAAGACAAGAGGTGAGTAGCTGATCGCTAAGGCCGGATGCCATTCTAACACTTAGGGAAAAAATATGTGTCTATTTTTTGGTAAGCTGAGTTTTACAGTTCATTGTTGTATGTGTATATGATGGAAAATGTTGACTTGTGTCCTCTCAGAGTAACACTAGGACAATTTAGGTGAAGTATTGAGAATAATTTTCTATACTATGGCTTTGATGATCCCAAACTCCACATACAGAGTCTCTTGGAGAATTTTGGTCTGCAGAGTCTGGATCCATCATGACATTCAGCTCTGACATCCAATGTGACCTTCTTAGAGAATTCATCTATGACAGCTCAGTAATCTCTTCTTCTACCAACCCAATAATGTCATTTTTTGTTAATGTTTCTTAAGGCTCACAATTACTTTATGTTTTCATGATAATGTCCCCCATTAACAGAGAGCAATCCCCCAGAGGACAGCAGTGTGGTTCTTATCTTAACACTCTGTTCTCAGTTCCAGAACAAGGGCTGTTACCAAGTAGGTAGTTAGTGAATGCCGGAAGGTATGCTTCTAGGTGATGTCATAAAAGAGACCCAGTAACCTTCCAGGCAAAGTACTGCCAATCCAATAAAGAGACCACATGTGAAGAGAAGGAAAAGCATTGTCTTCCTTATAACTAAGAGGAATTAGAACAATTACTGGAGTTTCAAGAGCATGATCTTAATACAGATCTCAAAGGTTCACATGCTACCTTGCATGTGGGAGACGTTAACAAAGTCTTGTTATAATGAATGAAACACGAACATGTAGCTTGAGGTTCTTAGGTCTAGGTTCTAGATCTTTTACATATATTACATCAAATGTAATTTTTCTGTTGTGTATACTAAGATTCCTTGAGCTGGCCCTGGTCTTTGCAGGCTGAGTCACTTGTAGAGTGTTGCACTTTTAGGATGAATTAGTGATCAATCATTGTATAGAAGTTTTATTAAATGTTTTCAAGGCCATACCAACAAAATTCCTTTGATAGCAACCTATGGAATTAGAAAGGGTAAAAGTGTGTGTGTGTGTGTGTGTGTGTGTGTGTGTGTGTGTGTGTGTGTATGTGTGTGTGTGTGTGTGTACGCGCACACATGCGCGTGTGTGTGTGCCTCGTGGTCACACATAGTGATGCTTCCTTATCTGTTTCTGCCAAACCAGGTACAAGTCTGCAGTGGTGGCAGCCAGCATCATCAGGCACTCCCAGCCCTTCACCCCCCGCGCAGCGCCTGGTGGGTTGGATCGACCACATCCTCCAGAATAAGGGTGCAGAGCACCTCAGGCCTTATACCTTCCAGCAGCCGTGGACTGAGCTGCATCGGCTCAACATCTTCCTGTTCCTGCTGGGTTTCACTCTGGGTGTCCTGTGGCTTTGTGGGAAGCTGCTGAGCCTGCTGACCAGGTGGCTAAAGGCAGCCAGGAAGCTGAAGAAGACATAATGCTTAGTATGGCCTAGCCCTGACGGTGTTGGAGATTCTCTGGTTCTTTGCAGGCATCCCCTTTTCCAGCCCAGGGCACTCTGAGGTTCTCTCCTTTCCTCCACCTATTTTACAATTCGCTCCTCTTTATTACCTGCTTCTTAAAAAAAATCTTTATGCACCACATGGACTCCTTGAGTTGCTCCTTTTGATTTGGACCTCTCTGTGCAGACACAAATCTTCCCGAGCCAGCCCTGTGCGTTCCTTGCCCCCATGTTTTATTCTTTTTGGCAAAGTGGGTTTCTTTTTTGGTTGTTGTTGTTTCTCTCTCTCTCTCTCCCTCTCCCTCTCCCTCTCTCTCTTTCTCTCCCTCTCTCTCTCTCTTTGTGCTTATACTAGGCCTTGAACTCAGAGCCTGGCTCTCTTGCTTGGCTTTATGCTCAAGACTGGTGCTCTTCTATTTAAGCCACAGTTCTATTTCTGGCTTTTTGCTAGTCTCCTGGACTTACCTACCTGAGCTAGCTTCAAACTAGGATTCTCAGATCTCAGCCTCCCAAGACCTGGCTGACACATGTTCTGATGACTGCATTCCCCTGTCCAGATAACTTTTCAGTCTCTTTCCCTTTCTCCTTCTATCACCTTACATAAAATACATATTTAACAAATTCTTACATTTTCCTCTGACCTGTTGCCTACCTGAAGCTATCCTCAAAGTTCCAGAAGCCTCCTCTGTTCTCCTCCACTCAGGAAGGAGCCCCTCCCATAGTATAAAGTTTAATTGAATGGACAAATAGGAAATAAAATAATAATCATGTTTACTTGGTAAAAATTAAAAGAAAATTTATGAAATATAGAAACAGAAAAAATTGATATGTATCTGAAATGAAATATGAATTTCCTTAATATTTAATGAGATTAAAGAAACAATAGAGTTATCTACACTTTGGAGTAATTTTTTTGCTACAAAATATGGCAAGCTAGAGTGTGAAAATCTGACACATAATGAAGTTGAATGTTTTAGAGTGGAAAGAAAACAAAGAGGAAGAATCAACATATTTTGGAAGCCAAACAGATTCATGGAGCAAAGAATGTACCGTGGTTGCTTGAGACTCCACAATTACTCTTTTATTTATTTATTTTTTAATCCCTCTCTCATTTTGCTCCCACTTTCTCTCCGTCCCAGGTTGTAAAGTTCATTTCCAACATATGTCTTGTGAGTATCTCTGTTGCATTGGTTCACCCTTTGTCCTTTGTCACAACACTTCGTTGTTCCCCTTCAGATAAATGTATATACAAGAAACAGGGTGCCAAAATAAAACACAGTGATAACAGGGGATAAAGCAAAGGGGAAAAATGAAAGAGAAAAGAAATAACTTCACATAGTACATCAAAAACAATAACAACAAAGAAAAATCTCTCTTATTTCCATATCTTGGAGTTCATTTCACTTAGCATCATCTTATATGGTCATATGTACATATTGAGCTATTGTGATCCTCTGCTAGGACTATGCTAAACATACACAAACTACTACAAATGAAGGAAACCGTGGAGCCTATATTTCTTTGGTTCTAGCTTACTTCACTTAATAACATTTTTTCAAGTCTTTCCATTTCTTTAAGAATGGGGCAATGTCATTCTTTCTGATGGAAGCATAGAATTCCATTGTGAATATATACCACATTTTTTTGATCCATTCATCTACTGAGGGGCACCTGGATTGGTTCCATATCTTAGCTATGGTAAATAGTGCTGCAAAAACAAGGCCATATTAAAGCTAACAGCACAATTATTCTTGACAGGAAGAATAAAGCAGAGAATCCTGTGAAAGAGGATGTATAGAATTCAGAAAGAATGGGCTGGAGACACAGGGAAGAGAATGAGCTCTCTATGCTTTTCTTCTTTAGATAGGTTGTATTGCAGTGATATGCCAATATTTTACATACCAGATCCATATTTAAATGACTAATAAACCTTTACAATGAAATGTGCACAGAAAGAAATTCAGTTCATTTTAAATGAATATAACTTAAAAACATAATATTTAACAATGAACACTTAAACGAAAGCCATAACTATTATCCTAATATTAAAGGGCTACAAAAACCTGATGCTGGTGGCTCACGAATCCTAGCTACTCAGGAGGTTGAGATCTGAGAACTGTGGTTCAAAGCCAGCCCAGGCAGAAAAGTCCATGAGACTCTCATCTCCAAGTAATCAGCAGAAAACTTGCTCAAAGTGGTAGTCTTGAGCAAAAAGAGCTCAGGGACAGTGCCCAGGCCCCGAGTTCAAGCCCTACAACAGACAAAAAAAAGGTACAAAATATGCCCACAGTTTATTGCATAGATAATTCAGTTGTTTGATTTGGCATATCAGAATCCATATTGTAGGCACAGGATTGAGCAAGTGAGTAAATAATTTGTTAGAAAGTCAGGTTTCTAGTTGCAAAAGAGAACAGTAGAAATCAATAATGTAACAATACAGGTGGTGTTTCTTTTTAGCTGAAGGTATCAGTATGAATTCATAATCTCACACAAAATTAAGAGGCTTGGTTTAGATAGAGATACAAATATTGATCATTATATATTCCTATATATTGTTTAAATCTGTCCACTGAATGAATAGAAAACCATAGCGCTTCATTAGCAAGGAGGAAACCTATATTGTGGTTTCTCAGCACCATTCTCCTTGAGAAAGAACCAACGTACCTTGGATGAATTTAAGACTAGGACAGGGGAATATATAAGTGGAACATCATGTGTCAGGAAAGTAGAACTTGGTTGAAAAACACTGAACTTCCTCTGGGGCCAATCCAGCAAATATTGATAGTAATACATTTGTCTTGCTGAAAGTACTAACAGCACTTACTAACAGTAAGTAAATAAATATGGAGAAATAATGATGTTAAAATAATTGGTATGCCACTATCCCTGTCATAGCAAACGTGTTTGAGTATATATATGCATAAAATTGATTTCTGTGAGTATTAGAGCCAATTTTTTTTTTAAAGGTTCCATAACTGGGGCTGGGAAGGTGGCTCAGTGGTAGAGTGCTTGCCTTGCCTGCACGAGGCCCTGGGTTCAATTCCTCAGTACCACATAAGCAGGAAAAGCCAGAAGTGGCACTATGGCTCAAGTGGTAGAGAACCTTGAGCTGAAGAGCTGAGGGACAGCACCCAGGCCCAGAGTTCAGGCCCCACGACCAGCTAAAAAGCCCAATTGTCAGTCTGGGAACGATTGACATTTCAGCTTGACTGGTTTATGAGAGAGCATAAATATGTGGACATCTGGTGAAATTTCTTACAGACCTAGCATGGTTCTCCTCCCTTGTCTTCTCTTGGAGTTGTACCTGATTTTTCTTTCTTTTCTTTTCTTTTCTTTTCTTTTCTTTTCTTTTCTTTCTTTCTTTCTTTCTTTCTTTCTTTCTTTCTTTCTTTCTTTCTTTCTTTCTTTCTTTCTTTCTTTCCTTCTTCTTCTTCCTCTTCTTCCTCTTCTTCTTCTTCTTCTTCTTCTTCTTCTTCTTCTTCTTCTTCTTCTTCTTCTTCTTCTTCTTCTTCTTCTTCTTCTTCTTCTTCTTCTTCTTCTTCTTCTTCTTCTTCTTCTTCTTCTTCTTCTTCTTCCTAGTTTTCATCCAAATCTACTGAGGAATGGGGTGATTTTGCTTTTGTGCTTTTGTTTCTTGGCCAGAAACTACTTGATTGTGAAAGTCTTGTGAGAAGACCTGCTGAGAACCCCAGGCAGGCAGAGTAACATGATGGCGAATGAAAGCTGAAGAGCTGCCAACATTGTTTTTTGTTTTTTGTTTTTGTTTTTGTTTTTGATGGATTAGAACTCTGCTTTTTGTTAATTGCTGATTGGTGAAAACCAACATTTGGCATTTTGGAAATACCAAAACTTTTGTCTTATGTTCTAGCTCATGGTTCCCCCCCAACTCACCAAATGGATTTCTGGAGCAGAGTGTAAGAACTTTCTGTTATCTTTGTTTCTCCTTGAGGCAAAGGGAAATTCTGGCTTTGTTTGTTTTAGAGTTCCTTATAACAGCACTTTGTGAAAGCCTTAGACCAGTTTAGTCTCATCTTCTACAGAAAGCTAAACTCTGGTTTGTGAACCCTTACTTTGTCTTTGAATTTGCTTTGCCTCTGCTTCCCAATATCGTTTATACTAAAGGTTCAAAAGATAAACCTGGTAAGCCAATACCACAAAGAAAAACATTAGAGCTCTGTTTAGATTTCCTTCAGAGGACATGAGTACATAGGTCCTGACTGCCATGTGTCACCCACCACAGGGTTTCTTGGAATGAAGAAAACTGAAGCAGGGAGGTTTTTAGGTCACAATGTGTTCAAGGTAGTACAAGTACAGTGTTTGGCTTCCTCTAACCTGCTATTGAGATCTCTCTTACCACTTTCCAGTCCTGGTCAGATGTCAGAAAAGTCTCAAAATCAATGTTGATATTTTCATTTGTGTGATCTGTGTGATACATGGATCACACAGATAAATAAGCAGTTCTTCATAGCAACAATTGTTAAGGAGTCTTCATTTCAATTCGATTACCATGGGATTGTGAGCTCACAAGTTAGTCTATCTCCTAATTTTTAAAATTGATATTCACTCTTTCCTGGCTGGATTATTGCTCCCGTGTCGGGAGCCTGGTCTAGGATAAGAGATGGTTTGATAGAATTTGTAGTTCTTTGGAAAAACAAACTTCTCTTCTCTTAGGACATACCAATGTTGTTCTAGAATGTATGCTGTCACACACTCTCATGGTTTTCCTGAAAAATCTCAATTAAGCCTAAATGTCTTGTCAAATACATTTCAGACTCAAAGATTTAGGATGCAATTATTGCTTCCTACATGCTTTTCCTTCTAATGACTGTGCTATAGACTCTCCATTGAGTTCCCACATTTCTATCTCCTATAACATAGAGTTCTAAAGAGAAAGATTCCAGAAATAGCTCAGAATATATCTATATATCTATATATGATTTGGGGTCCGGTTGTGGGGCCTGAACTCTGGGCCTGGGCACTGTCCCTCAGCTCTTCAGCTCAGGGCTAGCGCTCTACCACTTGAGCCACAGCACCACTTCCTGCTTTTTTTCTTTTTTGCTTATGTGGTGCTGAGGAATCGAACCCAGGGCTTCATGGATGCAAGGCAAACGCTCAACCACTGAGCCACCTTCCCAGCCCTATATGATTTGTTGAATGGAAACCCTTTTCTACAAGTACTTAAATGTAATATTGTTAAAATAAACCTGAATATAATTGTGACAAGGAGAAAAAATAGCTTAGGTTATATAAATATTAAAATATACAATTATATAATATATGCTAATTCTATTTTTAGTATATATTTAATATATATTTAGTATATGTTATATTTATATACTATGTATATTCTGTATATTTAGCATATATGCTATATGCTACATCTAATGTATTTTAAATATATTGTAGTATATAAACTATATAGTGTTACATAGTTAGCCTGTATATACTAATTATATAATATTTTTATTATCAATATACTAATTCTATATGCTATACATATATTTTATTGAATTGTTAGAGTTCCTTATAACTTCTGACATACTGGAGGTTAATCCCCTGTCAGGTTTTTTTTTCTCTATTGTTCCTTTGTTTCAGACACCTTCTAGTAAGGTGGAAACCTATTTGTCTGTTTTGGGCTTTTGGATTAATACCCAAAGTATCCTTGTCTATTCCAAAACTCCAAAATGTTTTCCCTAGTTTCTTCTAATAGCTTCATAGTTTCAGGGCTTATATTTTGGTATTTAACTCATTTGAAGTTGATTTTTGTAACTGATAAGAGTTACAATTTTTTTTTGTAAAACTGAAGAGTTTCAGTTTTTTATGTGTGGATAACCAGTCTTCCCAACATTATTTATTGAAAAGACTATCCTTCTTAAATGCATCTTCCTAGCACTTCAGTCAATAGTCAGTTGGCTGTAGCATAGGCTTTGGAGGATGTTTTTGTGATTGTTTTAGTTTTAAATGTTTTTTTTTTTTTTGTGAAAATATCATACAGAGGGGCTACAATTACATGAGCAAGGCAATGAGTACATTTCTTATCAAGCATTGTTGCCTCCTCCTTTGCTTCCCTTTACCATCCCTGCCACCCCCCCAACCCCTGCCAAAGTTGTAAAGTTTGTTTTTCAACATATGGACCCATTGCAACAATGAGATGTACAAGACATTATGTTGAAAAAAGAACAGTATCTTATGCACAGAACAGCAGTGGTTTTGAATCAGATCAGTGCATCTGTCTGTCTCTGCCTCTGTCCCTCTCTCTCTCTCTCTCTCTCTCTCTGTATGTATGTATTTCATGAGCTGAGCAGTCAAGCATGGCCATAGACGAAGACATGGGAGAGAATCAGATAAACAAGGTTTGTTTGCTCACAAGTCCTAGAGACAGGAGACATGTTATATAGAGCCACATGGGAATGACATGAATGTGATCTCTAGGCAGAAGACAGGACTCAAGGGAAAGCATGCAGGACAGAACTTTTAATTGGTGTTTCTAATGGAAAGGCAGGGCAGTGTGAACAGTTCGTGAATGGTTAGTTTTGAACAAGTGGTTTTCTCTTGCCCCTCAGACTTATGTACTCTGTCAGAAATCTCCTCAACCTATATCATATTTATTAAGCTCAAGGATATTGCCTTTTTACCTCTAGGGAAGACTGATGTGTTAACAAGAATATATATAATCCTTTTCAGTGATCTGAGAAATCAGATACCACCCTTGTCTGAGGCTACACATATGGTAAAATGTAGAAGAGATGGTGGTACTCGGGTCTTTGCAATTCTGCTCTCTGTTTTTTATGTCATTGCTTCACAGTGGAAGGAACAGGGGCATGGAGTAGTGAAGGGAGGAAGACTGTCATATATACAAGGAAAGAAAGTATAATAAAGAAACTTTCCTTGCAGAGGGACATTTGACCACCTTTTATTTAGCAAACTTACTGCCATGGAACAGTTGTTAAAAGAGAGAAGTGAAATGAGAAGAGCAAAAGCTAAGAAACGGGAAAGTCATGTTGTGCGTGTGAGCCTAGAGAAAAATAGGAAGGCACTAATTACCAGTGGCCGCTCCTGAGAATTTGATTTATCCCACGTGGTGATAACCTACCGTAGCAGTAAGCTGTCTGGAGATAATAGAAAGGTTAAGAAGCAACTGCCTGAAAGATGGAAAAAAACTTGCTGAATGTTATTTTTATAAAACACAGGAGAGCAAGTTTTGGTGCTGTTCTAGAAATCAATCCATAGCAAAACTTCTTTCATGCATGTGTTTCTAACGCATTTATAAGATTATCTCTTTGTTGCTTTGTATGTCCCTCCCCCACAGTATAACCCCTGCTTTCACTATATTTGATGTCAGTATAACTTGTGGAGGAGATGGGGAAAAACCAGTTGTTTAAGGATACAGGTGGACCTGTTGCAACAATGAGAAGTACAAGTTGTCATGTCCAAAACTAGCTTTACAAGGTCGCTGCGGGGGGGAGGAGGGGGGAAGGAGAAGGATTGGGATTGGGGGAGGGGGGAGGCTGGGAAGGGATGTGAAGGGTAAACAAAGGAGGAGGCTGCAATGCTTGGTAAGAAATGTACGCATTATCCTGCCCATGTAATTGTAACCCCTCTGTACAGTATGTTCACAAATAAAATAAAATTAAATTAGAAAAAAAGAAATAAAAACTTCCAGCTGGCTTTGCTCCCCTAGAGCAAACAACATAGGCTTTCACAGTCACAGAGATTCCCTAGGCAACAAGAGCATAAACTTGAGCAAGGGAGAGACAACAGTAGAGATTGATAGTGAGCTGAGCCAGTTAGGTTGTGAGTCTGTAGCAGGCTTCTCAGGCCATCCAATTGGCACCGGGCTGGGCGGGGGGGGGGGGGGGGGGGTAGCCAAGCACACCTGAGAAAGGGAGGGGCAGACTGGGAGGGGACCAGATTTCCCAGATGCAGGTGGCAGCATCCATAGGTTCACTTTGAAGCATCTGGTGGCCACAGGTTGGCATTGAAGGTAATTCAATCTTTTTAAAAAATTTATTCTGGGGACTTGATCCCTTTTAACGAAGTAGACGGTAGATGTTACTCTCTAAAATAAAACCTATACATTGATGAGAGTTCTTGGACTTGGAAGGTAAAAATGGAGGTAGGGTAAACAAATTCTAGTGTTTTAAGATGCTGAGAATTGTTTGGAATACTTCCAGAGTTCTTTTGCATGAGAAAAGAGAAATCCTTTCATTTTCAGAGTCTGTGACTTGTTTCTGTTATGAGTAGTTGATATGCCAACAACAGGAATGTTAGCAGCATGACATTAGATTTCTAACTCCAAACTCTACTAGGCTTTCTGGAACTACGCATCAAGAGCACATAGAAGGCAAATAATTCACTGGATTTCTAAGTAGCCAGAAAATCAACAAGTAGACAAGTAACTCCAAAGGAAACAGGAAGAGATCGCAAAATAGTTACTGAGCAAGTGTATTTAATGACTAATGGATGCAAAAAGGCCAGTGACAGGCAGAGCTGTGGCTTTCTCTGCATCTATAAGAATGATGAAAGGGCTCTGAAATCACTGTTGGAGACTAAGCCTTTCTGCCTCTGAATAATGAATTTCGAGGTAACTTGGTTAGTTCCAAGAGCATAGTCATTGAAAACAGGGGCATTTGGAAATGAGCCTTTTTCTCTTTCTTTTTTTGTATTGCTTTATTATGTTAGTTAGTGGTTTGTACTCAAGTCTCTGCCTACCATTCATAGTTAAGCATTTTGTTTTCTCTGCTTCTTTAAGATGTTGTATGTGGTAGGCTGACTTCACTCTAAATAGCCTGCCAGTCATTTCCTGGTGAAATCCCTAAGGGGGAGTGGGGAAGGAAAAGCAAGGTGATTGCTCCAGACAGCTTCTGAGCTGCCTGGTGTTCCCAAGGATGCTTATTATCAGGAGAAGCTGTGATCCTGGGCTTCTGTGTTTCATTAAGCTTGGGTTTTCATGTTGCATTTGCCCTTTACTATCATGCTGACAAGTTTTCTCACTCTTCTCTCCTCGTGGAAAGTGCTAGGGAGCCCTGTGGCGCTCATCCATCCTGTGTCCAGTCTATGTGTTCCTCAGCCTCACCTCTACTCTAGCTCTGGGAGTGTGACTTAGTATTCTCCCTGACATCCTGAGAAAGCTTGGCCCGGGGAAGGCTGTCCTGCTTTAATTGGGAGGGGCAAAACTGACAAAGCACCACAGAAGGAACATGTTTAAGGTTTATTACTTACAGATCCTGAGCAAGGAAGGGTGTAAGGAGTCAGGAGGGCAGTCCTATTGAGAGGGTTAGAAGAGGCAGAAATGAGAGTCAAGTCTTGGGGAGACAGAGGGGAGGGGAGGAAGATGAGGAGGAGGAGGAGGAGGAGGAAGGGAGCAGAAGGGGGAGGGGAAAGGAGAGAGGTAGGGCCAGGGGAAGGGGAGGGGAAGGTGGAGAGGAAGGGGTAGAGGGATGGAGAGAAGGAAGGAGGAAGGACAAGGAAGGAGAAGGAAGAAGGAGGAGGAGAAAGGAAGGGGGAAGGGAAGAGGGAAGGAGGAGGAAAGAGGAAGGACAAAGGAAGGAGGAGGAGGAGGAGGAGAAGGAGGAAGATGGAGGAAGAGTGGCATGAAGAGGGGCAGAGAAGAGTAGAGAAAGAATGTAAGAGGAGCAGTAGCATATATAAAGGAATAGGTATAAGACACTTGAAGACAAATAGCTGGATGGGGCATTTTAATGAAGCAACCCCAAACTGCTACAGAGAGGGAGATAGCTCTGAGCTCACTTCTGCGGTCCTGGCTTGAACCATCTGAGTGGGATGTGAGCTGGAGCCTGTTTCAGGTGTGACATGGTAGGAGAAATCTAAACTTGTATTCAAAATGGATGCTGATATGACATAAAAATGTAAGAATTCTCTTCAGGCCTCCCTCCTCCTGAGGCAGTGTTATGACTCAGAATCAAGGCTGAGCCAGTAGAGATGGGAGAGGCTGGGGCTCAGATGAGGGCTGGAGGGGAACAAAGAGTTTTCCACTTTCTCAGAACTAGTTTGAGGCTCTCCTAGTTGAGTCAGCAACCTGCTCTCTGTGATTTTTTTTTCCTTTTTTCTTTTCACTTAGTAGATGGTTGTAAATTACATGACATTATTATAGTCCCTTTTTCTTGAGAATGGCCAATATAGTGGTCGAGCTATTTAACAATCACAGAAAGGCCTAAAAATTAGTCTTCAGGCAAAAATCATTACACGGTCTGGTGAAAATGGGCTTAATGGCATTAAGAGGCAAAGTAATACTTTGGGGGAAAAAATCAGACTATTTAGCAGGAATTTGCTGATTTGGAGTAGCTTACATGATATCCTCCACAGGTTAGTAAGAAGAAGCACTTCCGTTCCCCATCTCTACCCTTCTGCCTCCTTTTCTGTGCATCCGTTGACCTAAATCCCTCCCTCTCCTCATCCACACAGGGTAACTTTTCTCTCTTCAAGTTCACGGTGCTTCTTTTTCCTCATGCATTTGAGCAATTGTATATTTTCTGAAAGAGAAAAGCAGAAGTATAACCTTGGAAAAACAAAAAGGGGTAGGCAGTTTGAGAGATTCGGAAAGCAATTTCTTTGTATTTTTACCGTAAGAGATTATAGAAGAGTTTCGTTTGGGGTTTCTAGTGTGTGGATCTATGATTCCTAATGTGGGCTCTTCAGTAATTAGACATATTTTTGAGTTTGCAGGTTGTTAGCTATGAATGGGGGGGGAGAGCGAGTGAGAGAGAGCGAGAAAGAGAGAAAGAGAAAAAGAGAAAGACAGAGAGAGATAAAGAGAGAGGAAGAGAGAGAGAGGAAGAGAAAAAGAGAGAGAGAAAGAGAGAGAGGAAGAGAGAGAGAGAGGAGAGAGAGAGAGAGAGAGAGAGAGAGAGAGAGAGAGAGAGAGAGAGAGAGAGAGAGAGAGAGAGAGAGAGAGAAAGAGAGAGACTGTTTAGTTTTGTTTTTTGCCACTAGGAGGAACCAAAGACATGCCAATAAAATACAAACCCCAGTTTTACATCTCTCTCCTCTTCCAAGGATCAGCTTAAATCTGTCTCAGACCCTTACCTTTGCGCATTCCTCAGCGTTTCACTTTCCATCCTTCAAGGACTCTTGCATTGCAGGCAGGGCAGGCACAGAGCTTTGGCAGTGGTAGCTATCTGCACACTAGGATAGAGGAATGAGGTGACTTCAATGACGAGCAGAGCCAGAGCCTCCTCTACCTTTACTGCTGACTCCTCCATTTGGCCTCCACCGGTCTTGAGGCCTTTGCCTTTCTCTGCTCTGTGAGTGTCCTTTCCCATCTGCCATGGGGGATGGAGTGGGAAGTGTCAAGACAGCCTGGCTGTCAGGCCTACCCTTCCTCTGCCCCAACCTGCTGACTCAATCACTTGCCATTTTAAATGGCTCCATCTCTCTCTCTCTCTCTCTCTCTCTCTCTCTCTCTCTCTCTCTCTCTCTCTCTCTCTCTCTCTCTCTCTCTCTCTCTCTCTCTCTCTCTCTCTGTCCCGCATCACCTAGAGTGCAGATTGGAGACAACACCATCCAGGCTTGCCGGTCCCACTTCCTGTCTGTTCTTCACACCGCGTTTAGTGGAGTCTCTTTCTTTTAATGCCAACAGTTCTTCCTTGTTAAGAACCATTGAGGTCCACCCATGCAACCCCTGCCTCAGGTTCTTTGTGAAATGGTGCCTGTTTCCTCCTTCCACAAGATTCTGTTTCTGCTTCCAATTTTTCTTCCCAATCTCCACAACCGTTCATCTCCCTTCCTCTGTATCTCTAGTCTCCATATTAAAATCTTTGCACTTCTTCAATTATACTCGTCTAAGCCATTGCTGCATGTGCTGTCTAACGTATGCCATGCTTTTTAATCCTTTTACTGTCACAGCCTGCACTCCAATAACTATCATCTTCCATTGGGATTAATACTTAAATGCCTGCCTTTGAGCTGTCTTCACTCCACAGCAATATTAGTTATAATTTTGTGATTTTTTTTGCAGCTCAATAATGGAAGTTTATCATTCTCCGCAGGCTGTTAACTCTGTCTCTTCTTTTTGCCCCATATCTAACTTTGTGTGCATGTTTAGACAGTGTTTAGTCTCCGACATTTATTTAAGGAATGGGTTGAATGGCATTGCTGGCCATGGAAATACGCAGACACTGAGTCAACACTTGGCGGTGCTACAGCCACACATATCAGGGTGGAAGCGCTTTTCTGCTTGCACAAGCCTGGCTGGAGGCACTCAGCACCATAAATGTCAGTCTCCTGTTGAGCAGGGTTGTGATGTTACTGATGCATTTGAGGACAGGCTTGTGCCCCACAGCCTGTTGCATTATATAAACTTTAGAGTTTTGAGTATTTTCCTTTACCAGAGATTTTACTTCCTCTAAAGTCCTAGTTCTTGCAATCTTTTGAGTTCAAATGGATTGACATCCCAAGCTATTCAACGGATTGCTTCCTGAGAATTCCAGCACACTGCCAGCTTCTGCCCTAGCACAATGCCTTAAAAACAGTACACAATACACAGTAGTCGTTTGCTGATGAATTGAATGGCATTGATTTAAAGTGATGTCAAATGAGCTGGCAGGAAAGTATGTACTTTTATTTTTTTGAATTTATCAGCTTAGATTTCATAGGCGTAGGCTACATGACCACTGGGTGATCTCAATGTCAGAAGGTAGAGCAGATGAGAATGCTGGACTCTCTGAGACTCATCTTCCTGGATGCTATCTTGTTTACTTATGACAGAACATTATCAGATTGCTCTTTGGACCTCTCTTATACTATTCAGAGACTTGGTGGAATAGAAAGAATCCTGCTCAGGAATCAAAAGCCCAGGATTTGATGTTGGCCAGGAATTTGGGACAACTCATTTTACAAAACCACCCCACTGTTCCTGTTTGATTAAATGTGTTCCCCGAAGTTCATATATTAGAAGTTGAAATTTTAACTTCATAGGTTCCTGGTACTTGCAGATGGTGTCTTTGAGATATACATAGGGTTAGATGAGGTTAGAAGGTTGGAACTGATGGCAGAGAAAGTGAGACCTGCATCATGACACTTGCTCTGTGGTGTAGGTTGCTCACACTGTAGCTCTATTGCCTCCATTCTGATGATGGTACAGCAAGAAAGGCCTGCAGGGCACCGCACAGGTATTTATGTCATGCTCTTGGACTTCTAAGTCTCCAGAATTATGAGCCAAATAAACTTCTCTATTTTGAAAAATAAATCACCTGGTTTAGGTACTTTGGTAGGGCAATAACACAGAGTCTAAGACAGTTTCCAGCTGTGCAAAATGAGGATGTAGTCACAGAGGATCTTTAAAGGTTTTGCATTCTCAACACTCCCAAATGCTAGGATCCATATTGTTGTCTGGCTGACTCAAGTTACCTGATTTTTCTAGGTCTTCTGATTAAATAAGTGGACACATTCATGGGATTAGTAGTTTCTGGAGCAATTTAAAGATCATCTAATCCAACCCTTCCATTGTTCAGGAGAAAAGTGGGTTTTAGACTCAGATGCTAGCAGGGGTGGGGTAAAGAGGCAGGATTAGAACTCAGCTCTCCAGCTTCCCAATTTCATACTTTTTCCACTGCTACAAGAGTTCTGGGGAAACAGAACTTCACTTCTCTCACATTCACTTTTATATCTGAATGGTTCTAATACAACAAGCAAACTATGGCAAAAAGTACTGTATGTGTGTGTATGTGTGTGTGTGTGTGTGTTTGAGAGAGAGAAAGAAAGAGAGAGAGGAAGAAAGACAGAAAGAGTAAGAGAGATAGAAAGAGACAGAGAAAAAGATAGTTTTGTTTAATTTTTCCTATTCTTGAACCTTGTTAGGTGTTAATGTACTTGCCCGTGTTAATATAACCTGCCAAGCAAGGTGGACATACTAGTAAAAACTCATCCATGTCTAAGTATTGAGAGTTCAGTGAAGCAGATACAACAAAATAGAGTTTGGATAAAGGAAGAAACAGGGTGAAGGGAATATAGAGAATTCTAAATAAGCAGATAGACTGTGAGAATGTGAAGCAATTAGAGACTTACTTTGTATTAACTCATATTAATGATAGAAACTAGTTTATATGTCACTTCCATTTCATACATATACCGTGCTTTGTTCCAATTTTCTCTGTCTAATATGGCCTCTTGCCATCCTCTGTCTCTCCCTCACCTAGTCCCTTTTTCTTCCCTATTATTATTTTTTGTATGGAGAGAGGAGGGCTTCAGAAATATGCAAACATACTGTGAAATAGCTATTCATTTAAAGCTGTTGTTCCAGCTAGAGAACACAGGACTAGTTAAGTAAGTAATAAATATGCCAGTCATACTATTAGCATAGTTACAAAATGGGAATTCTAGGAGATTTGAGACAATTTATGACAAAGAGAACTGTAAATTTCTTCCTTGGTAAGGCTGCCTAGCTTGTGGTGTCCCTGAGGCCTGAACTCCACTCATGTGCTGTGGGTCCTCCTTCCAGATGGCCGGGACAGCGCGCCATGACCGAGAGATGGCAATCCGGTCCAAGAAAAAGCTCACCACAGCCACGGATCCTATTGAAAGACTGCGACTGCAGTGCCTGGCCAGGGGCTCTGCAGGTATCAAAGGACTTGGCAGGTAGGATGGGGTGGCCGGAAGAGATGGTAGAATGGTGAAAACTGCTAGGAGAGGCTAATATCGCCTATGTGACCTTGGGCAAATCATGTCTCTTGTGACAGGTCTTTTTTTGGTCCCTGATTTAGCAAAGCCTGTGTTGGTGGCCCCTGGGACCAAAAGGAGAAGTGTGTCTATGTAGTAGAGACACCTGGCAGAGAGGCCATCTCTGAGGCTGGAGTGGAAGAGGAAGGAACAGCAGGTCAGCCATTGCAAACCCAGTTTGAGTTCTCCTGCACAGTCATGTCTCACCGCTGAGAGCCGCGGATTGCCTGGGGGATGACTGACAGTCACGGCTTGTAGGGCTCTAGTGGGAGTGAGTCCTATCCTCCAGCTCTCTGATAGTGTGAGTAGCTCTCAGGATTGAGAAACTCAAGAGAGAAGAAAACATGAGCCTAGGGAAAAACACCTGGGCAAAACCTGACTAAAATGAGGTCCTGTACATATTTTGACAGCCTTCTACGTGAGCAAGCGTCTCCAGGCCCCATGGAGAACTTAGAGTTAAGGAAATAAAATAATAAAAATAAACATCTAATAAAATAAACACCTTTATTAGAAGCTATAGGCAAGGGAAGTACAGGATGCCAATGGCTGGGGCTTTCAAACTTGACCCAGAGGTGTGGGGAGAGCTTCACATCCAGCCAGAGGCTGATGGGATATCTCTTTGAATAGTCCCAAATCTCAGACTAAGCTTGGATTTATCTGGCAGAGGCCCAGACTATGTATGCATAGACTCAGGGTCCAGGCTGTCACAGTGCAACTTGTATGGAGGGAGGAGGGCTTCAGAACTTCAATATTGTATCATCCCTTGTACATCTCTTCAGTACTGTATCACCCCAAGTTCTACCTCTTTCATCCTTAGTCCACCTCACTATAACTCTCCGAGAATCCCTACTTTGCCCTTCATTGCCTGGTCTGGGCAATCAAATCCTTCTGGCTGCATGTGCCATCTCTACCTGCTGGTGCTAATGTACCCTCACAGAATCTTAGCCCTCCATTGTAAGTAGATATAGCTTTTTCATGAAATGTTCTCTCTGCCTCTGTCTTTCTGGCCTCTGCTTCCCTAAGTTTCTCCTCCACTCAAATGGGGGCATCTATTTCTCTCTGTCCCTACCTTTAGGGCTATTGAGAAGTAAATACTTCAGTGTAACCCAAGATCCTGAGAAATATGACCTTTTTTGTTCATTTTCCCACTTCTTGCCAATTTTGTCTTTGAAGGACCTCTCTTCAGGTTACATACTACCAATTGCCAGCCCACAGGACATTCATTCTTCTGGGAAATGTTGGCTTGTAAATCTTCCCACCCTGTTTTGAGTCTTTATTCTGGCCAAGATCAGGATGACTGAAATCATTATTTTTGTACTTCATCTTTTTTTTGATATTGATATCTGGTGGTTTTCTACAGTACATGTTCTTTCTTAGTCATTGCCAATTGTCTGAGAAATATAGATATGTCCCCAGATTCTGTGCCTAGTATCTTTAATTCTTCAGATATTCTGCCCACTCTTGATTTAGCTCATCTTTACCACCTTGGCTCCTTTTATAGTCTTAACATTAAGTTCTCTCCTGAGCTCCAAACTCATTTCAGAATTTGTGTCTTTTAACTCAAAAGGACACCAGCTAATAGCTTAACTCATTAGCTATCCAGTTAATACCTTCAATAGTTGCCTTACTTTCCAAAACAAAACAGAACCAAACAAAATCCATGGCCCCTTCCTGGAAACAGAGCTTTCTCCACAGCTTCTAAGCTTTCAATGGTATTACCACTCTTATAGAGCTGTGGGTTGAAAACTAGAGAATTATCTTCATCAACCTACCACACTGATGACTGTACATTTGCAGTATCTCCTGATCTCATTTAAACTGTTTATCTCAGTTGCTCACGTTAAGACACCCAGCATCATTTCCTGGACTAGTACTATAATATTCTCACTGGTTCCACTGCTTTCAGTCTTCCAACTCATTCCTCTTTGCATGCCTAGGGTTTTCGTAGCTTTTAGTTTGGTAATGTCACTTTCCATGAAAACCATGCAGTAAACTTTTAAAAACTTAATAATAAAGCTCAAATTCTTTAGAATTTAAGGAGATTAGAATATTCTCTAGATTATTTTGTGGCCTCAAGTTTTCATATGAATTCTACTTTTTTCTTCCTCAATATCTACCCTCCAGTTCTTCAAGCTGCCCCTCCAGTTCTTCAAGCAGCACTGCTGTTGTCCTGAAATTCATCCTTCTCTCTTCACACAAAGCTATTGATCATTCTTTTGAATTTTTTAGTTTCACATACTCTCTCTCTCTGTCTCTCTCTCTTTTCTTTCTTACAGTAAGTTCCTTTGGGTCAGAGGCTGACTCTATATAGTCTTATCCACTTATATATTCCTTCTCACAGCTCTTAGTCCAATTTTGGCACTTAATCAATGTTGAATTTTGTTGAATTATACAAGGGGGTTTAATAATTTATTATTTCAAACTTACTTCTGTTGTACTTGAAACCTATCAGTTCATTTCCTGAAGCAGTGCTGTTTTTCAATTCATTCATTCATTCAGCTAATTGATATTAATGAAGTGACTGTGGCTACATACTAAACACCTAGAAGTCATCTAAACAGTCATGGTCTCTAACTTTGTGGAGGCTATGCTTTAGTCTATAATGCACATATTCAAAGAGTCCTTTCTGTTTTTTTAAAATGAAATGTGAAATGAAATGATGAATGTCATTTTGATGTATGACTAACACAGAGAAAAGTATAAGTTGTGACTCAAAATTTATACATTATTGACTTTAGATAACTAAAGAATAACTGGTTCTCTTTTGTAGAAAAATGAGAGAGTTTTAGAGAAGTTGAAAGCTATGAGTAAGACTATAACCTAGTTTTAGCAATAGATCTTGAAATCAAGGTGTGTTTTCTGCATCTTAATTAAAATCTTTCTACCTGTTAGAATGCCAGGAAAACAGAAAATCCCAGAGCTGTGGAGAGGGTGGTAGTAGATGGTAGAGGAGAAGGAAATATTTAGCAAACAGTTAAGATCCTAACAGGGTAGGGCAAGATTGATGAAGGACCTGAGACATTAAAATTAAACACAGAAGATAGTCATATAGGTGCCATGTGTTTGAAGGAGCCCAGGCATATTTGGATATTTGGATATCATGGAGCATGTTTCTAAGTGAGGCTTTCTTTAGCTAAAACAGCATCTATACATTTTATGTGCTCTGTAGAAATATGTTTTAGAAAATAAGAGGCCATGTTTATATTCTATGCTAGGTTCTGGAGCCTTATCATGAAAAACATGGTAAGACAGGGTTTTTAAAATACTAACCTATATTTTCTGCTTTTTTAAATTGGGAGATGGGGAAATTTGGGATTTATGAACAAGGAGAGATGCCTGAAAAAATATTCCATGTGTTATATTATTTCTCCAGCTTTGTAAAAAAAAAACCCAAATACTTCAGATAAACATCTTATAAGGAAGAAAAGTTCATTTTGGTTCATTGTTTCAGAGGTTTCCTTCCATAGTCGATTTGCTGCACTAGTTTGGGCTTATGGCAAAGAATAACAACATGAAAGTGTGGTGGAGCAAATCTGCTTCTCTCATGGCAACTAGAAAGCAGAGAGGAAAACCAGGAAGGGGCTCAGGCTCCAATGTTCCCTTCAAGGACAAGCCCTCAAAGATCTAACTTGGTTCCACTAAGCTTTACCTCCTAAAGGCTGCATTATCTTACCTTAGCATCAGGGGCTAGCAATCAAGATCTCAGCTCCTTGCCTGTAGGGTACAGTCAAGATAAAAACTATTGCATATGCCATGCAATTAAAATTCTATAGTGTAATTGTGTGTGTGTGTGTGTGTGTGTGTGTGTGTGTGTGTGTGTGTGTGTGTGTGTGTGTGTGTGTGTGTGTGTGTGAGTTTAGAGGCATGTTCTCCTTTACAATAGTTTTTCCAATTTTATCAGGAGAGAACAGAGAAGAATTTAAGACTTCTATATTTTACATTTTAAAAAAGAAATCAAACCAAATCAAACTAAACCCAAACAAATAACAACAATAAAAATGAAACCAGGCACTGGTGGCCCAGGCCTGTAATTCTAGCTACACAAGAGGCTGAGATCTGAGGTTCCGAGTTTGATACCAGCCTGGATAGGAAAGTCCATGAAACTCTTATCTCCAATCAACCAACCAAAAACCAGAAATGGAACTGTGATCCAAGTGGGAGAGCACCAGCCTTGATCAAAATAACTAAGGAACAGTGCCCATGTCCTTGAGTTCAAGCCTCAGGGTGGCACATACACTCAAAAGAAAACAGAAACAAAAACCTGAAAAGTGCTTTTCTTCTGAATCTGTATACTTACTCCATTGCGGGGACGGGGAGGGGTCATTTATGTTCCTTTCTCATGTGTGTGTATGTTTTCCAGAGTGTTTCGAATTATGGATGACAATAACAACCGAACACTTGATTTCAAAGAATTTTTGAAAGGGTTAAATGATTATGCTGTAGTCATGGAAAAGGAAGAGGCAGAAGAACTTTTCCGGAGGTTTGATAAAGATGGAAGTGGAACAATAGACTTCAATGAATTCCTTCTCACACTAAGAGTAAGTGGCCCTGTGAATAATCAGTGTTATCTTCAGGGCTTGGTGTTCACATGGTGTGACTCGGGTAGTTTGAGGTTTTGTGTTTCAGAAGTTGTAAATACATTGTGGAGGAGATGGGGAGAAGACTGAATAGGCTGAAGGACTTTCTGAAGCAATTATAATGCATTTCCATTCAGAGGCATAGGAGTAATTTTCTGTCATTGAATGGAATAATATATTCTATCACATATTATACAAGAAGAGCTCATTTACATGCATACAAATGTGATTTCCAATTTATCTAGCCTCCAATGTCCAGAGCCAGGAAAGAGGTAATTATGAAAGCTTTCAGAAAGCTAGACAAAACCGGAGATGGTGTTATAACAATTGAAGACCTTCGTGGGGTATATAATGTAAAACATCATCCAAAGTACCAAAATGGAGAATGGACAGAAGAACAAGTCTTCAGGAAATTTCTGGATAATTTTGATTCACCTTATGATAAAGATGGATTGGTAAGTGCAAGTTTACTCATGAAATTGCTTATACTCAACTTGAAATTTAAATGATAAATTGTTGGTTCAAAACATTTTAACCATCTCAACACATTTGATATAGAAGAATATATTTCTTTAGAAAACACCTAGAAATTTGAAAACTAAAGTAATAAAAACATATTTATCAAATACACAGACACAGACACATATGTTTGCTAGGGAATCCCTAGATATCAGGTGGAAATGTGGAATTTTGGCTAGATTCTCCAATTACTTCCTGGTTACTGGATTCCTCCAGGTCAGCTAACTACATTACTATGAGTAGACTACAATCCAACATGTTGAGTTTTAATGAGATTGTAATTCAATTTGGGGGAACAGTGTCAAAAGGACTTTCTAAGTGTTTGGTGTCTTTTACATTTTTCTACCTGGGCGTCTCCTTATTTGAGCATCTATGGAAATACCTTTGAAAGGCAGGTTTGGGTAAAGGGAATGCCAGAGACAAGATTTACCTTGATTCATTCTTTAGTAGGATTTAAAATTAACTTGCATTTCTAAGTCACAGAGAACTTGGAAATAAAAACAACTACCCTATCTTCATTAGTCACTACCTTCCAGTTAACAAAAAATTTTGGATGGTAAGGGATTATAGCTCCATTATTCTGTCTAGGCAAAGATGAAAATATAAACTTTTACCAATATCCATAACATAAACACATCCGTTTCTGCTGTTTAGTGACAAGAGAGTTATGATGACCATGGAAGGGTTCCTTTTTTAGTCTCATTTGTCAGCAACCTTGGGGTGGGTTACGTTTTAACCTTTTGGCCATACCAGTCAAGGTAAGTGGGACAGTAGACAGGAAGGGGACATGATTCTGGAAAGAAGAAATAAGCCTTCCCCTTCTAAAGGGAATTTCCCTCTATATTTCCTATGAAAGTTTATGAATAGTCCTGTCACTAGAGGTGGGTTAGAAAGGTGACCTTTCTTTTCCAGTCAAGTGTGGAGAAGTATCCACTATTATAGGCTGTGGAATTCTGGAGGCAGATAAAAATGAAGAAAAGAGAGTCTAGATTTTGTAGGGAAGCCAAATGCTTCATACAGAAATAACAGAACTGTGTGGCCTTTGATCTTTAAGATATCAGTGGAAAAATAGCCAACTGTCACTTCCCCTAACTAGCCCAATTCTCCATGGACCCTGGGTGTCTTTGCTTCTGCAGGTGGTTCCTTCTCACTGCCCGGGGAAACCTCAGTTGCTCTTCTCTCTAACTCCAGTCAGAGTAGCCCTGATGAGTCAAGTTCCCAGTTCTCCCCCTTCTGACATTTCTCTTAATCAGCCACTTTGAACTCTTCCCTACTTATAAAGGTTACTGAGGTTTGTCACAGTGACAGCATTTGATATCATCTGAATATCAAACACCTTATAATAATCTCCAGCTCTTTACAATGGTCATCAGTAGCATATATTGATAAATCAGATTGCTGGCTCTCCTGTGGAACCACAAAATCTGATACTATGAGGGGGGGTGGAACCCAATAATTTGCTTATCTAGTACATAAGCCGGTTGGCTTTTATACACAATCATATTTGAGATCTTTAGTATTAAAATATTCAGAAAGAGATGTTTTAATGACTAAATACAATAACCTCATGTAGCATGATGATGAAACTTTGCAAAATTATTGACCCCTTACCAAGTGGGCATTGTGTGAAAAGACTCTACAGGACTGTCTCAATTAAATGAGATAGTGAAAATGCTTATGAAAAATGATTCAAACACTTCCATTTTTTATTGTGAAAATACCATACAGAGGGGTTACAATTACATGGGCAAGGTAATGAGTACATTTCTTATCAAGCATTGTTACCTCCTTACCTCCTCCTTTGTTTCCCCTTCCCATCTCTTCCCATCCCCCTGTGCCAAAATTGTAAAGTTAAAATATTTGTCTTTTTGAATCATATTTAAAACCCATCACGGATTGTTGATGTAAAGGAACTGAAAAATTCTTTTAAAAAGCATAATTACCTTCTGTGCATGTATTATTGATTTGTATTTATAGACCCTTGGTAAACACACTATCACCATTGATTCAGTTCAATGTCTTTTTTTCCTAAAGTCTTCTGCTGTTTGACAAGATGGGGTTGGAGAATGAGAAACAACTGTGACTCCTGTGGCTTTTTGAGTTTTTTTTTCTTTGCACTTATAATCTCCTCAAAGAAGGCAAGTGAGCAACTCTGATTGTTTTTCTTGTTTGGTGACAGTATTAGGGCTCGAATTCAGAAGTTCATGATCCCACTTGGATTTTTTTTAGTTTAAGGCTGGTTCTCTCTCTCTCTCTCTTGAGCCTAAGTTCCACTTCTGGCCTGTTGTTGATTAATTGAAGATGAGAATCTCATGGACTTTGTTTTTCGTCCCAGGCTGGCTTTGAACCTTGAGCCTCACATCTCAGCATGTGAGTAGTTAGAATTACAGTAGCATGAGCCACTAGGCCCTGGCAGCACTTTGGAGTTTTAGAAGAGAGGCACATTTCCAAAGACTTGGATGGAGAAAAGTGTGCTGCCTTCGACTTGAAAGCTTTTAGTTACTTATGAGTTTCCTTTCTTGAAATATTTTTGGTCCCCTGTGAGTCCTGACAATTGTGTTAGCCAGAGAAAATGAATTTCCCAAATATCTGCCATCATTTTTCTTCATCTTTTCATAATAGATAATCACCTACTTTGGGTAAATTCACCAGCCATCAAGATCTATCAACCTGGAAGATAATCATTACTCTGATTCAACTACTCACACCAGAAAACATGTTTCCATTAGAAACCACACACCAACTTCTTCCCAGTAACACTTAAGACCAATAACTATTTTTTCCCTCTTTCCAGAATGAAAACAATATAAAATTCTATTATGGATAAGCACATTGTTTGCGACAATCGTAGGCAAAAGAGAACCTGGGGCAGGGTGGGAGGGAAGGAACAGGAAGTAATGTTTTTGCTCATTCTGAGCCTCAAATGAGTAATTTGTAGCTTAGAAACACGTATAAACCAGGCATATTTACTAGAAATTTGTTTCTTTACCCACAGAGCAGAATTCCATTGCTTGAAAGGTGAGATATGACTTATTCTGACACAGGGCATGTTTCTGGCATGCCCCACCAAGACAGTATTAAGTACAGTTTGAAAACATGTACTCCCTTTTCTGAGTTGAAGTCACAGGCATCTTAACCAAATGGCTCTTTCCCTTCAAGAAAAGCTAACCATCCATGCCTCTCTTGCCAGTTAGTTCTGTTTGCATGCTTTCAAGACATCTTCCTCTCCTCCTCTCAGCCACTCTTCTTGCCATCTTCCACTTTGCTTTTTCTTCCCCTGGCTCACTCATGATCATCCCGCACAAAGCCTCCTGGATGGAGTGGGGCCACTTCTCTTTACAGGACAAGGGATGGGCCTCCTTTGGACGAGCGGGAAGCAAAGTTTTGTTTTTGTTTCAAACTTTTCCCCTGCAGGTGACCCCTGAGGAGTTCACAAACTACTCTGCAGATGTGAGTGCATCCATGAGGTACACGGATGTGTACTTCATCATCATGATGACAACTGTCTGGAAGCTGTAAGTCCAAGACCCTGGAGCCTGGTGCATGACCACATGATTAAACCTCAGCTCAGAAACCAGGACTGTATTTGCTGTCATGTTCATTCCAGTATTTCTTCCTTGTCGACACACAGCATTTTCTAGGGTGAAGGAAAAGACACACATAAAGTCACCAAGTAGTGACCTGTGAGCTTGCCTCCTCCGAAGCTGTTATCTTAGGTCTAGAATAGGGGGTGAAATAAAATTACATCTAGAAAGCTCCTAGAGTTATAGATGATACATGCAGGTGTCTAATCAGTTCTGAGTTACCTATTTGGGTATTAATGAAAATTTAAATATTTTAATTAACAAAAACTTCCCCCATGTTCCTATTGTAGCTCTTAACCTCCTTTTAGATCATCTATTTCTAGGTAAGAGAATGCTTCTGTTTGTACGTGTTTCAGTCCCAATTTAGGGACCAGAGGAGACCCACATTAGCTTCAATTCTTGTAACTGCAACTTGAGTTACATTACCCAGTTACTAAACTGAGTATTTTCTCTGTTTACCACCCACGTAAACCTTAGTTTGGACAATATATTGAAACTGACTTTGTTTTTCTTTTTTCCTTGCTTGCTTGCTTGCTTTCTTCCTTCCTTCCTTCCTTGCTTTCTCCCTCCCTCCCTCCTTCCCTTCCCCTTTCTTTCTTTCTTTTCATTTCTTTCTTTCTTTCTTTCTTTCTTTCTTTCTTTCTTTCTTTCTTTCTTTCTTTCTTTCTTTCTTTCTTTCTTTCTTTCTTTCCTTTCTTTCTCTTTCTTTCCTTTCTTTCTTTCTTTCTCTCTTTCTCTCTTTCTCTTTCTCTCTTTCTCTCTTTCTCTCTTTCTCTCTTTCTCTCTTTCTTTCTTTCTTTCTTTCTTTCTTTCTTTCTTTCTCTCTCTCTCTCTCTCTCTCTCTCCCCTCTCTCTTCCTCCCTCCCTCCCTCTCTCCCTTCCTTCCTTCCTTCCCTCCCTCCCTCCCTTCCTTCCTTCCCTCCCTCCCTCCCTCTCTTCCTTCCTTCCTTCCTTCCTTCCTTCCTTCCTTCCTTCCTTCCTTCCTTCTTTCCTTCCTTCCCTCTTTGCATATTAAAGATTGATGTGAGAGTGGAGGCAATTTCTTTGAACAGTAGATACAGGACTATTGAAAGTATTCTTGTGTGCTCAGACTTTATGTAGAACCTCTTGTCCTGTGAACCAGGAGTCTTTACTGGTGGAGTGTTTGCTTCTCTTATTCCCTATGCTTGGCAATCATGTTGGTGTTTCCATTATTACAAAGATGCTAGGTGTGACCTGGACTAGGATAGAAGCATATTCTAAGGCAGATTTTCCATTTTGACACTTCATGGACTAAAGCCACAAAACACTAAATTCTGGTGTCCTATTGTTGATCTGTGGGAATCTTCCTGTGAAAGGCTAATTGACATGTTAAGGCAGTCCTGTCTTCAATATCCAAATAAATACTTAATGGCTATTGAATAATATTGAATATCTACTCAAATACATATTCAAACTATGGCTCTTGCTCTGAATGTTTTGTTCTGGGGATGTGGAGAGACTCACAGTGGGCAACCTCTCATTGCAGGGCTGAAGGGAACAACCTCCTGCCTTTGCCACTCAGGAGAACTGTGGTCCTGGCTGCGCTTACCCCTGCTTCTGGGATATGTATCCTTTAAGATCCCATGTGTTTAAGCCAGGCACCATCACACCTATAATCCTAGCTACTCAGGAGGCCAAGACCTGGAGGACCATGGCTCAAAGCCAGCCTGCACAGTAAAGTCTCTGTTACACTCTGTCTCTAAAACAATCATCAGAAAAAGCCAGAATGGAGGTGTGGATCAAGTAGTAGAATACTAATCATGATCAAAAAGTTGAGCAAGAATTCAGGGCACTGAATTCAAGCCCTTGTACCTATACCAAATTGTTACAATCAATCATAATCATAATCATAGCAGATCTTATGTGTTTAAGTGGCTCTGGATTAAAGTCAGAACACACTAGCGATTTTTATGCTAATTCATGTATTGGATTGAGATCAAGATACATATTAAATTAAGAGTTGTGAAAGAAAGTACTGCTAGATGAGAATTATAGCAATCATTTAATAGAGTACCTGTTTCTTTTTATTCTTTTTTTATCATGGGACTTGAACTTGGGGACTGGACACTGTCTCTAAGCTCTTTTGATCAAAGGCAAGCGCTCTGCTACTTTGAGCCATAGCTCTATTTCAGTTTTCTGGTGATTAATTGGAAGTTAGAGTCTCATGGATTTTCTTTCCCAGACTGGCTTCAAACTATGATCCTTAGATCTCAGCCTCCTGAGTAGTTAGGATTACAAGTTCCTAGGGGGATATTATAGGCGGGTTGTAATTTTCAACTCATTTATCCTTGCGACAGTATAGAAAGGGATTTTTTTTGTCATGAGATTGGACATGTTCTCCTGTCATAGGAAACCAGTTTTTAAAGGATTTATTGCTTATACTTATATAGAGTTTGGTAGGCCAACAGTAGCAAGTGCTGTGAAGAAATATGTGGAAATTATATAGAAAGCCCAGAGAAATGATGAAGAAATGTTTGGGAAAATGCCCATGTGTTTTTGCAGCCAGAGTCTTGCAAATTGTGGTTGAAGAGAGATCCCTGTTTCCTGAGCATAGGCGATTGATTGTAAGCCTATAGCTCTAGCTAGAGAGATTTATGACTTTGATTCTGGCTATGACTCATGTTTTGTTTAACTGGGACTCTAGAGTGAGCATGTGATTATGAGCTGGGCCTGGGCTGCAGCTATCAGCTTTGTTTTCCCCAGTGGTACTTTGCTTCCTGTCTAATGCACGCATGGGGCAAAGTGATCCTAGAACAGATAACCTGTGCCACAGTGTATTTGGTCACATCTAATGGCCTTCAGCAATTGCTTCTTGCAGTTGGTGTTTTGGGCCCATGAGTGAGATTCCGTCAAGGCTTTCCTTCTGGAAACAAACTTCTTAAGAATTTGATGATCAAGGATAACTCCAACCCCATTCTCAGTCTAATCTTTGATTTCTGGAATTGTCAGAGACAGATCATTCTACTATTCAAGTAGCCACGGAAGAAACAGAGAAGAATCATTTGAAAAATATTTGTGGACAATTTGATGGATATATTTTCTCTTTGTTTACCAGTTCACCCAGTTTTTAAACATTATTCCACTCACAATCTAAAAATTAACCTCTTAGGTGAGAAGATAAAGCACAGAAAAAAATCTTTTTTAATTTTTAAAAAATTATTTTAAAGTAATTGTACAAAAGAATTGCCATTTAACGAAACAGTTTATGAATATATCTTGACTAATGTCACCCCTTTCGACAAACCTCCCACACCTTCTTAATTTTGTAGCATATGCATTGGATTCTTGAGTGTTCTACCCCTCTTTTCCTTCTCATTCATCCACCTCTTTCCCCTTGAGCCTACTCTACCCCTTTCTAATACTCACTTTCTGGTGTTTTATTTTGCTAAACTTTGATTTTTTCCTTTTTAAGCAAGTATACTATTTGAGATCTTCCTTGACTCTATCGTATTTCAGTTAATACGTTTGTATGTACTTGCTTACCACCCAGTGTGTTTACTTACCAGTTTGTAAGTGAAATCTAGCCTCACATATAAACGAACATGTCTTGTTGGTCCTGGGTCCCCTATAGGAGATTAAGTGAGTAAGCCAAAGATAAAAATCATCTAAAACAAACCAACTAAAACACATTGAAGTCTGGGTTCTAAATTCACTCAAG
The DNA here is from genome assembly GCF_024711535.1 of Dipodomys merriami. NCBI lineage: Eukaryota > Metazoa > Chordata > Mammalia > Rodentia > Heteromyidae > Dipodomys > Dipodomys merriami. The sequence continues at coordinate 3,683,855 of NW_027204493.1, read as the reverse complement.
GCAAGCCTTTGTGAGAACACCAGAGAATGGGCCACCAGCAAGAACAGGTGCACATTTTACCTGAAGTCCATTCACAGTACAAAAAAGAAACTCAAGATGTGTTGAATTATAAACCGAGAAAGGATTCTTTCACCAGTCTGTGGAGCTGGTTTGTACTAGTATCTGAACTCTAACAGGTTATAACATGGCCAGATGGCAATGTACTTGCCCTGTCTGGTTTGGAAGTCATCCTTCATACCTTAACAGTGCCTTGAAGGTGCTTTCCATGTAGGCTGATGATTAATTTGGCTTGCATCATGGTTTAAAGGCTGGAATCCATCCTATATATAACTACTTATTGTCCTGCATACTCTTTCTTCTTAGTTTGTGAGGACAGACTTATGAGTTAGAAGAAATACACAGAATAGTTTCCAAGCCAAACTAACAACCTGTGTTTGTTAATAAATGAAAGAAAGCTAAAGGTGGTGGGAATCATGTGTGCTAAAATTCTCTTCCTTAAGTGTCATCCAGGAGAGCTGGAATCCTTTATACAAACCTGTGTTGAGCAAACGTGTATTAAATTTGATGAACATACATATTCTATCAAGCCAACACAAACACAATTATTGATGATCAATCAATTCCCTTGGCCAATATAGATTGCCTCACTGAACCAGTAGAGTGCCAGCATGAGTCTGCCTACAAAGAAAGTCTGTTGTAATCAAGTGCAGAGATCAAATTAAATACATGCATTGCTGGATGGTATGTATGTGCCTTACTCTTGCTTCATGAAATCCTATTAACACGCTTTGCCTTGTATCCATCCTAGATTTCTGCATGTCTACTTAGTTCATTACAATTTTTCCAAATTATAGACTGAGTTTGGAAATAATTCTCTGCCTTTTGAAGTTAAGAATGTATTGAATGGCACAGCAATGTTTCAAGTCTTAGGAGTGCTTATGACTCAAAGGAAAAAAGTATCAAGGGTCTTTAAATTAACAGCTTATTAAATGCAGCAACATTTCTAAGTCTTGAAAATAATATGACCCAGAGCAAAAACAAATTTGTCAAGGGTTGGGTAGATTACCATGCAATTGGTCTGTTTGACAACTTGTATTTTTCAGTGTGATTTTTCTCCTCCAATTTACTTCTACAGAAGCTATATACTCTTGAAAGACATCTTGTATTTGAATAGAAAGCTCACTAAGTTAATGTCTAAAGTTATATGTCTAAAACAGATGATAGGTGAAATCTGTTAAAGGATACATAAACAAATGATTGATGGGGCTTCTGTGAAGACGGTGTGAACATTCTTTCTGCCGTCTTGGTTGGTGTGGTAGGAGGTTGTGGTGAAACAGTCCTTCCTCTCTGAGAATAGCATGTCCTTCTTGTTTTAGTTCTCACACCTGGCTCTCCAGAGCCCTTTTGTTTCCCTTTGAAAACTGCAGTGGTAGGTTGCTCCTCAGGCTTGGAACCCTCAGAAAATATAAGCTACTCATCAGTTGAGTGTTTGATATGGATCTTACATCTTGTATCAGGGAAAGATAACTTTGTCCTTTGTATTCGATTCTTCTGATTTTTTATAATAGAATGTACTGAGCTTACCATTTGACACTCAGAGATTTGTATTGATTTGGGAACATCTTGATCTTTAACGTGAAAGGGCTGATGACTGGTCTTCTGGAAACGCCCAGGCCACATGTTGAAAATTGATGACAGCATTCTGAGAGAACTGTAGCACAGAATGGGGGCATGAAGTAGAGAGAGAAAATGACAGATGACAGAGTGGCTTGTTTCCTCCAGGGCTTTCATGAGTCTCAGGTTTTCCAGGTTGATGGGATAAAATGCTACACAGACTCTGGTTATTATCAAATGCCTGAAATTACCTTACTAAGCCTAGACCATTCTTTTTGTTACCAAGGGAACTGGGAAGTAAAGTGCCATTCCACTAGTTTCATACTTAGTCATGTCGAAATCTCCTTTAGCAATATTATTTAAAAATCCATTTACTTAAGATGATTATTGAAGCTGAAAAGTGTATATTGTAAATCACTGAAAATTCTCTCTAATTAATTGAAGTCATTTGGAAAGTGCTTGAGTGAAAATTCTCTTTTATTTCATTGAAACTAAAAACTAAAAGGAAAGCAAGTTGCTAAGTAACTCAATAAAGTAACAACAACTGATAGGGCTGTTTCTCCCTTTACTCATATATTTATAGATCCTTGGAGGTACCTATTTGCACAATAAATATAAGTGTTCCTAGAACCTTTTTCAAAAATCATACCCCAATCGTTAGTGATATTTTATTATATAACTGTTATTTTCTGCACAGTGAAATATTCCCATATGTAAATCCTTTCTTCATACTATTTTAAAGTAGAAATTGAATAAAAATAGATTTCAAAACAATATTTTGCTCGGTTAAAAATTTTTCATAGACCTTATGATACAAGTGTTAAATGATTCTAATGGTGAGCTATATTTACATTGAAAGCAAGAACTTGGCATTTTTATTTTTATATTACCTTTAACTAGTTGCACAAAGAAGTTTCAGAAAACTCAACATGTCACTTTTTTAACACAATGCATCTTGATCAATAGCACCTCTTTTCTCATCTTCTCCATGTCTCAGACCCCACCATCCCTTCACTTTATCTAGTTCTATTTTACATACATATATACAGAACGTATCTTAATGGAAATAGTTGGGATATCATTTTTAGGAATCAGAGATTGAGATATTTTTGAGCTACCAGGTCAGGTATGTATTTGCTACTGTCTTTTTCTTTCTTTCTTTCTTGTTTTAAAAACAGGGTCTGTTATGGATCACGGGCTAGCCTCAAACTCCCAATCCTCCTTCCTCAGTCTCTGAAGTCCTGGGATTATGTTTTATCCCATCCGGTTTAGATTTGTTTTAATTGATAAAATGCAACTTATCATTCCCTCACATTTTCAGACTGTGTTTTGCAATTAGCGTGATTCCGATTTCATAGAATCTCTTCAGCTTAAGGTTGGAAACAACAAACATGATAATAAGAGAATTATCTAGCTTTGTTTGAAAGTATTTGTGAAATACATTTTTTGATCATATTTCTTCTTAACATGTTACATATCTTGCTTCCTTTTAGTGTTTACTTCCCTAATGGTGCATTTGGATCTTTTAAATATGCTGTTGGAATGATGTTTTAGTTACAGGTGATCAAATATCTTCTTTGAAAATGATAAAGCGCTATTCACATTATAATTTCTCATGGTTTAAAACAGACACAACATACTTATAAATCATTATTTTGACAGCCAAAAATTAGTCCTTCAGGGCTGGACTGTACCCAAGCACACCAAGTTCCCAGCAGGCCGGCCTGAGTGCTTCCAGATCATGGGGGCAGTGTAACTATTGCTGGTCTTAAGAAATGAGAGGGGTTAGAAGGGGAGAGAAGGGTCTTACAGACTGATTCTTGCTACATTTGTTCTTTTTTGTGTGTGTATGTGTGCCAGTCCTGGGGTCTGAATTCAGGGCCTGGGTGCTCTTCTTGAGCTTTTATGCTAGCATCTACCACTTGAGCCACAGCTCTGCTTCTGGCTTTTATTAGTAGTAAATGGCAATATGAGTCTCATGGATTTTCCTGCCTGTGCTGGCTTTAAACCATAATCCTCAGATCTCAGCATCCTGAGTAGCTAGATTTATAGGCATGAGCTATCAGCACCTAGCTATTTGTTCTTTTTTTCTATTTGTTCCTTTTTAAGTGAAACATGGGAAACAGTAAACTCTTGGTAGACAAAAAATGGGTAATCTCTAGAGTGAAGGATCTGTATCTTTGTTGTTAACGCCATTGCCTAGCATAGAAAGCACAGGTTAACAATGGAACAGCAATATTCACTAGACTCTATGTATAGAAATTTACAACTGGGAGGGGAGTTGGGGAGGGAAAATGGGAGAAAATGAGGGAGGGGTAATACCTCAAAAATAAATGTTCTCATTATCTTACTTATGTAACTGTGACAACCTGTACAATAAAAAAAACAACAAAAAGGAAAGCGCAGGTTAAATAATGGAATACACATATTCCGCCCAAATTGATGGGAGAGCTGGCTTTCAGTACCTACCACAACACTAGACCCTCTGGACTTGGCCATAGAACATCATAGATTCTATAGTTTTAGGTGCCAAAGATTCTGTGAAGGGTCTTTTCTCTAGTCTTGTCACTATCTACATATTTGATCTAGATTCCCTCTCTCTAAAGAGCATCTTTTCTGTACATTTGTGCTATAAATTGCTTTATGTTTGTCCCCTAAAATACCATCATCCCTTTTAATCTACAGAGAATTTGTTCCAGTACTCCACACAGGTAACTAAATTCCTGGATGCTCAAGTCCTTTATATAAAATGACAGAGTTTTGTATATGATTTTCTTCCATTTCTTTAGGTCCAGCAGAACATAATTTTGATTTTTTGAGTATCTTCCATTGGAGGCTGGTTTAAGCCACAGATTCAGAACCTACAGCACAGATGACTGACCATGTTATTAGTAGCCACAGTATGATTGGATTTGCTAGGATGATGGAAATATTCTTTAAACTCTGTAGGATGCTAGCCCATTGGCACATGTGGGTAATGGGCTGTTAAAATATAGTTACTACAACTGACTGTTGAGTTTTTAATTATATTTATTTTAATTACTACATAGTTAAATAGTCACCCACGGTTAAGGGTCACCTTATTGGGTAGTATTGTAGAAATCTAGAGATCTTATTTTACTGCAAAAAGTGATGAGTGAGTAGAGAGCTATATAGTTAGTTAGGGTGCAGGGGGAATATTTGGCTGGCTTTGTTAAAAAGCCACCTTAGAGGGAGAAAGCAAGGCAAGTATGCCTTGAATGACACAACTCTACTTGATCACTGGTTGCCAATTGCATTCAGTAGGAAATATCTCAAAAAAACATGTGAAATTTTCTACTATGACCCACAGATTTTGATACTATTTCTTTTCCCCACTTTCACATGCTTTCAGGTTTCAAAAGAAGACTTTTTGAACTATTACGCAGGTGTTAGTGCTTCTATCGACACGGATGCCTATTTCATTTTGATGATGACAAAATCCTGGAGATTATGAATTTTGACTAAGCATTCTTTGAAAAATGATGCTCTCTCATGGAGTGGAATGAACTTGAAAGAAGTCCAGCATGAAGGATTTTGATCAAGTGTAAACTGAATTGTCTGAAAGACCTGAAAGTTTAAAAACAATAGATCTTTCAGCAATCCTCTTGACTGCCTGGAATGTGTTTACTTCTACATATGCCTGATGATATAACTTAAAAGAAAAAGGACAGGAGGAAAGAAACAAATGGAACCAGGAATTGAGAATGGAAAGTGGTTTCTAGTTTTAAAAATGAGTGTACTTGTTACAAGTGTAGGTGTAAATGTAGACTTTCCCCAAACCTTTTTCTTATTTGATGTCCTGAGACTCTATGGGTGAACATGATAATTAAAAAAGTAAAGGAACATCTCACTGTGTGAAATTTTCTGAGTGCACTTATTTTACTGTGTCTCTTGGTGAATACTCTTAAAGTAAAAAAACCCACTTTATTCTGAATTGTATGACTTTTTTCTACTTTTATATTATAGTGTAGGGATTTAAACATACTGAATTTTATGGACAGTGAAGAAAGGAAAATAAGCTTGGATGGCCCTCTGGGTTCATGCCAGACTTGCATGGAATGGACTCCTCACTTATTAGATCAGCCTAATAGGATAAAAGAGAAGATAAGGAGAAAGCTGGCTGCTGCTAGCTGTGGTGGCTTTTTGAGCTTAGGGTAAACTGTAGAGATCTAGTTTGAACCTGTTTTGGGAATTGTTTTTTGAAGTCACTTATTTTGAAGTCACTTGTAGTCTCCCATATATAATACCTAAAAAAAAGGTTTTATGACTGATTTCCTTTTAAATAACTGCTTCTTAGGTAACAAACATGGCTGTAAGTTGGTTACTCATACCTCTAGGCCCTTCCCTTTGGGGAAGGGGTGGAACTGAGAAGAGGGGCCACCGGAAGATGAAGCTGACCTTCTCTAACTTTCCTGAGCACACGGACCACAGTGGATGGTATGCACATGGTATTTCTGAATCGGAAGCCTGGAGTGGGCTCTGACTTTCTGTCCACTTAGCAGACTTCCTCGTGATGCTGTTCTGTTGTCTTTGGTCTTCTGATAAAATTTGGATTCTAATTTGTTTATTTTCTAGTGTTTTACTTATTATTTAAAAGTTCTGAAATTTAAAGAAACATAACATATACAACTTTCAGGCATGTGTACAGGATTATAAGCCTTCAGCAAAGAATTTCTCATAGTCCAGGACTGAATCCTGTCGACTCCTAGCTTCAGAGACTTGAATTTGTCTGCTCCTTGGGATTTAACAAGCTCACAGCATTCGGTGCTAAAACAGGAATGTCATGCCACTGATGGGCTGTGGAAAACACAGTCCTCGTTTCCTGACCTGATTGAAGACTCAGATGAGTATGAGGATGGGAAAGAATAACAGCTTACCTTTAGTAGTAAGCAATACTGTACGGTATGCTCGAAACACTCTTTAATAAATTTTGTCACATTTAAACAAGTAATAACACAATATGTATTTTTTTTACTCATTGTCAGTGAACAGCTTTTCTTTGTAGTGATTCCTTTGTGATTCTTTGTAGTGATTTCTGTAGTGATTGTGTGGCAGGCTTCTATCTTGTTTGGTTCTGCCATTTTCCAGGGAACCATAGTCAATGACAACTGAACAGGAGGAGGGGTACTGAGGATACTGAAAGACTTTCTAAAAAGCGCTGCCTGGATGAAGTACATGCCACTTATAGCTGGATTTCACTTAATGATCACTAGTCAAATGATCATATCAAAATGGGAAAGATACAAAGGAGGATGGGAAAGGCAGTTCTTGTACATTAACTTTTTGCCACTGAAATTCTATTTAATGGGAGAAGAGTACAAATTTTAGTGGACAGTTAGCTGTCCCTGCCTCTCAAAAATCACAGTCCTTAGGGTCTGCTTTTCATTTTATTATAGAGGCATGCTTAGTGGTTTCTGTATCCCAGAAGGAGTGACATCTCTGCTAGTGGAGGAAGTATAGAACTAAAGCATCTCTACACTTAGCAATTTCAGCAAATGAGCAAAAAGAAACAAAAGTCTTAGTCAATCATGTAATTTTCCAACCAGTAAGACTTGTCACCCAATTCTCATCGTCTTCCAAATCTTGAAACTCATTATCTGTCTCTATAACTAAAGGATTGGAATTCTTCATATCTATAGGCTTAGGAGACTTCTTTGCAGATGATTGGCCTTATCACATATACTAGAAGCAAGTTATTTATTTATGTTTGCAAATAAAAAATATTTTGCTCTAGAGCAAGGTCCCTCATTGGAATACTGAGAATAACTATGAGGTTCTCCGATCATGGGAATCAAAACAATGGGCCTGAAGTAGAAACCTTTGAGTAAAATTTGGCTGACAGTTTAATGTGTTCATTTTGCCAGAAAGACCTTAATACTTATTTCACAAGTCCCTGGAGGGGACTAATAAAAATGTTCTCTTTGACCTTTGTATTTTGATACCACAAAGCCAAGTAGGAGAGAAAGCCTGTAGGAGAGAAACTTGCATCACTTTAGGTTTGTTAATAAAACAAGCTAATAAAATCCTAAGGGGACACCCTAACTAGTCTGCTGAAGGGTGAGGGGCATGTTTGTATCTTTCAAGGGTTTTAGCTATCTCTTGCTATGGTCTGAACTTTGTATCCTCACCAAATTGGTATGTGGAACTACAATTCCCCACAGTGATAGAATTGAGAAGCTGTATTTAGAGAAATGCTCAGCTCATGAAGTGAGAACCCCCATAAATGGAGTTAGTTTTGTATAGTAGGTTCAGCAGACCTTGTTCACTGTACTAACTCTGTGAGAATATGAGGAGGTGTCAACCAGGAAGCGGACCTTGATCTCAGCCTGATCAAATCTTCGAGTATCTTGAACTTGACTTTCTGACCTTCAGAACTACAGAAGCAAATTTGTGTTGTCCATGAGCTACTCAGTCTGTAGTATTTTGTTATAAAAGCCTGAACAGGATAACATACTTTTGTTCTAGTTTACTGAATATAATTTTCACAGCAATTTCCCTTTTCTGAATGCTGTTTATTTCCATATAATTTAGGCTACCTTAATGTAGTCTAAATGTGCTCTCTTATTATCATATTAAAGGGAAAAGCTCAGTCAAAAGAGATTAATTTTATTTGGAGGCCTTTAATTAGAAGTGATAACCAACTCTTCTAATAAACTTCAGAAAGGGGACTTGTGGATTTGGAAATGTACTAATCTGATCATCAAGATTGAGTGTGAGTAAAATGGAAACTGTAGGCAAAAGATTAGAAGCAAAGCGAGTTAAAAAGCAAAATATATAACATATAATGCCTGTTATCAGCAAAGCAGCAATGGAAGACCCATCTTACTTTGATTGCAGGAGCTCAGGTCACAGACATTTGTACATCTTGCTCATGTTTACTTCAAAATCATCACATTAAAAATAGAAGGAAACATTCCTTCCTGCCCTCTGTTAACCCCACCCCATCTTCTGCTTTTACTGAGCGATCTTACAGGTCAGTGTATGAGCACTGTTCTTCCAAATGTCCAAAGACCTCTGTTATCTCTCTTGCAAAAATGGCAGAAAAATTACAGATTAAAAGAGAGGATTAGAACCAATCTGGATGGTTTAAAATACAGCCCTCTGTGGCATAGTGACTGTGTGAGTAGGTAAAGCACTTCACTTTTTAAATTGTAGTTTCCTTATCTAGGTGGAGATGACTATATTATAGGATGAGGATTAAAAGAGTTCATACTAGTAAAGCTCTTAGACTATACTTGGGAGCCACAGAAACTTGTTTTTATTTTAAGGCACTTTAATGATATATTTGAGTGACATTTCTCTTTCTTCACATTTTTCAGTTCATGTTACTTCAAATACAGACATAGTTTCCCAAGACCTTTAATTTTTATTGTGAAAATACTGTACAGAGGGGTTACAGTTACATGAGTAAGGTAATGAGTACATTTTCTATCAAGCATTGTTACCTCCTCCTTTGTTTTTCCCCTACCATCCCTTCCCTCCCCACCTCCCCAACTCCTCTGATTAATAAGTGGGCTAAAGACTTAAAAAGAGACATGAAGAAACTCTCAACTTCTCTAGCCATAAAAGAAATGCAAATCAAGACAACATTGTGATGCTACCTCACCCCAGTTAGAACGGCTATAATCAAGAACTCTAATAACAATAGATGCTGGAGAGGATGTAGCCAGAAGGGAACCCTACTGCATTGTTGGTGGGAGTGTAAACTTGTACAAACATCCTTTATCTCTTTCCTCCTTTACCACCTCTGTTTTGACTAAGTACCCATCATGTTCCTGGTCCCACAGATGCTGAGCCAACTTCAGGTTAATCACTGCATGACATTCTCTTAGTGACATTCTCTCACCACTGGTCTAGGGAAGTACAGTAGACTTTTCAGTTGGATCCATCACATTAAAAAGAAAACCTTTCATTTCATGATAAGGAAAGAAATGGTTTTTATTTTTTTCATTAGCTAATTTCAGTAAGAAATGTGCATGCATTTTGGATATTAGATTAAGAAATCTGTAAGTATTGAAATCCTTTCATGATCCAACCACTTATTTCTTTCCCAAAGTTTCCCAATAAGGTACAGACAAATATAGGCAAAAGTCATCCACTAAATGATAGGAAGAAGATGATGAAGGTGGTCCCACTGCGGAGTGGATTAGACAGGAAGGATTTCCTTGGAACGAGGCCTGTATTTGTGGTGTGTGGTGAGCGGAGCTTTAGTGGGCCTACATCTCTTCAGAAGCCTCCAAAGGTATGCAGCTCTTCTGACCCTGGATGTTGGTTAACCTCATTGAAATCATTTTGGACATTAGATGGTCTGATCTTTATGGGCATAATTTGTGTTGCTTAAATCCACTAAGGTGGTGAACACTTGAATAGTAGACATGAAGACATTTCCTTATTGAGAAGTTGTATGCCATTCTGAGAAACCACTGAAAGTTTTTAGCTAGAGGAGTGACTTTGAGGCCTATCCCTTCCTGTAGATACCTAGTGTGTCAAGTGGATTTGGAATTTCTGTTCAGGAAGTAATATATCTTTTCTGTCTTTGGCTCTAGGTTTAGTCATATGATCTGCTTAGCTAATAGAATAAAGTGTGATGGATAGATATATTAACCCTGCAGTTTTCCTTCTTGCTTATTATTATTATTTTTTGTCGGTCATGGGGATTGAACTCTGGGCCTGGACGCTGTCCATGAGCTCTTCAGCTCAAGGCTAGTGCTCTACCACTTGAGCCACAATGCCACTTCCAGTTTTCGGGTGGTTAATTGAAGATAAGAGTCTCTCGGACTTTCATTTCCCGGGCTGGCTTTGCACCTGGACTCTCAGATAGCAGCATCCTGAGTAACTAGGAATTACAGGTGTGAGCCACCGGTGCCTGGACCTTGCTTCCTTTTTTCTTTGCTGTGAAAATGCAAGTTAGGCTAGGATGCTACTTTCAGAAGAAAGATAAAACTCATGGCACAGAAACTCATTTGAACTCAACTGATTTGCCTCTCTTTTCATATGCAATCTAAAAAGGAAAATATCACATTCATTTCATTTGAATGGTTTTATTCTTGAAGTGATTGAATATATTTTCATATCTTAAAAATTAGTTTGATTTCTTCTGTGAGCTTGATTTCTATTAATGCAGTTTTGTTTTTTCTTTCTTGGACTCTTCATGTTGTAAGACCCTTTAAGTGTCAAGGATATTAGCTCTTGTTTTTTTTCTGTCATAATCACATTTTTCCAGATTACTTTATCTCTCCTTGTTGCTATTGATATTTTAAAATTCAAAAAGAGATTATAAGTATTATTTGCAATTAAAAAGTTTATAAGCTTATGTAATATATCAAACTTTTTGGCTTCTGTGTTTCCTGTTCTATTTAGAAATGTTTTCCATATCTGAAAAACCTACGATGATTTATTCATATTTTCTACCATATTTATTTTCATCTTTAAAATTACTCATAATTTTAATCTATATTGTATTTATTTTGAAATAAGAGGTCAGTCTTCTTTGTTTTAACATTTCTAATGTGTTGCTCCAAAATTATTTATTAAATAATCTACCTTTCATCAGCAATTAGAAACAGATAAAATTTTTGTAATTACTTGAATCTTGACACAGACTCTATTCTATGCCATTTAATATTCTGTCAATTTTTATTAAATCAGATTTTAAAATCACATATGATTAGTCTCTTCCAAATTCTTTGTTTCAGTAAAATTGTGCATGCTATTCTTGAATTTCTCCATGTGATAAAAACTCCCATGTCATTCATATTCAGAAAAATAGGACAAAATAATATGGAAGATTACATATTAGATTTAAAATATAGTGATTCATGTAATTAGAAGAGTAATATCTTTAATATATTTATAACATAGTTATATATGTTTATATTTTACATTTAGGAGCACTGATAAATATTAAATAGCAAAGATTCAACACAGACTTGAAGAAATAAATACATGGCAATAAAATAGATTTTAATTTTTAAAAATAAATCTCCTTGCATTTTTCAATATACCACATTACCTGCCAATAAGGACAATTTAGTTTCTTCCCATTCACAATTTAGGTTTCTTATTTTATTTTCTTCTCTAATTGAATTTCAAGAAAAATATTAAGTGTGGTGATAGCAGAATATTTTAATGAGGAGCTTCTAATCATTAACCACTCACTATGACACTGGTTTATATTTTATTGATACTTCATGTGTTACCTTTCTCATTGCTGTTGCAGAATGCTTGATATAAATGACTTAAAAGAAGGTGAATTTTGAATCCCAATTTCAGAAATGCTAATCCATCTGGAAGGACTGGTAGATCAAAGCAGTTTATATCTTGGTGACCAGGAAGCAGAGAAAGATTATGGCGGGGGGGCATCAGGGAAATATATAGCAACTAAGGACACAGCTCCGTTGACCTTCACCCGGCTCCGTTTACCTTCTTCCTCAAACTAGGCCCTACCTCCTACCTTTCATCGCTTCTCAAGAATGCTAATCTATAATCAGTGCACCAACAGATTAAGTCACTGTTTAGGTCAGAGCAGTCCTCATTTAACTCTCTCTGGAAACAAACCCTGTGGTGTGCTTTACTAACCTAATCAAGTTGGCAATCAAGATTATTACTTTTTACTGAAGTTTTTATTTAAAAACAAGATTCAAATCATCATTTATATCAATATTTTCAACTTCATATTTGAATTCTTTAAAACATTACCATATAACTACGGATTTTATGATATGCTTGTAAGTATCATTTGTAGAACTTTTATGTAATTAAAATTAATGGCTCTAAAAGTAGTATTGCAGTCAGTCGACATGATAGTAAAATATTTCTGATTATTTTGTACCCCCCCCCCATTTTTTAACCAAATGCTGAGTACAGTTACCACTTTACAGGGTCAAATTTCAAATAAAAATGTCTTTTCAGTCTACAAGTTCTGCTCTTCTTCTTGATGAGAAGCGGAACAGCAGTTATTATAAAGGTGATGTACAGAAGGGTTACAGTTACAGAAGTCATATAATGTGCATATTTCATTCTGAACAGTGTCACTTCTTCCCTCATTTTCTCCCAGTTTTTCTCTCCTGACTCCCCTCCTCCTTAAGTTGTATAATCATAGTGTCTAGTGACCAGTGATACTCATGAGGTTTTTGTTTTTTAATTGACAATAGAGCAAAATTGACACCTGAATCTTCCAGCTTAACTCAAGTGTTGCAGCACAATTCAGTATTTAAACTGTTTTTCAATCCTCAGGAGGATTGCCTGTTGTTTTGTGTTTGGTTTTTTTAAACAGTGTCTTAAGGAATTTTAATGTGTTCTAAGATCTTTCAAGGTTTACACATTACACTTTCTTCTTCAAGCAGTTATATTATTACAAGCTGTCCATGAATGCCCACAGTAGCCATTAAGTTCTGAAGTTAAGGTAGACACAATGGGGATCTAAAATAAACACATATCCAAACAAAATTAGATGCAGATATTCTCCAGAGAAATGAAACTTGGAAAGTTCTTGCCCCACTCCACTCTATTATTTCCCCATGTCTGTGGTCACAGTGGTTAACAGCACAGCTGGGGAGGGTAGCGTGGATGGCAAAGGCAACTGACTCCTTGCACGTGGCTGCCCAGATGTGCTGCTTCTCAGGGATGTGGTGTGCCAGACTCTGAATAGTCTAACTTGCCATTCTTCTTGAATAACGATGCACTAGTGTGTTTATTCATTTCGTGATCCCATCATTCCCTGTTTATGACCAAATACCTGCTAGATTTTAGGTACTGTGTTTAGCAAGAGCTATAAACACAAACAACCATGATCTTCTAAGTGGTAAAACATGGATGAGTCAATGAAATAATTATAGGCCAGTAAGGTAACAATGAAATAATGATAGGCCAGTAAGGTAATAAGGGAAGTGAACACAGGGTATGACAGAGATGGACAGAAGCATCATATCCTGGCTTATAGGAGGAGGCCTTCCCAGAAAGAGTTGTACCTGAAAGAAATATTCAGCGATGAGTGTGAACTAGATGGGTGGTGGGAATGGTATATAGAAAGGCCAGGGATTGAGAGAAACAAGGATGGTGAATAACAACAAAAGCAAGGCAGGAAATAACAGGCTGAATAATGGTACCATAAAGATTTCTACCCTTTAATCTCTCCTGATCTAGAGATGGAGAGATTACCTTTGTGTTATTACAGGGCATCCAATATAATCACAAGAATTCCTACAAGAAGAGGAGCACAAGAGAATCACGGTGAGAGAAAGCATTATGGTAGGAAAACAGAGTTGAAATGATCCATTTTAAAGATGGAGGAAGGGGCCTTGACTTAGGGAATGCACTTGGATTTTATTAAGGGGAAAAGCAAGAAATGGATTCTCTTCAGAAGCCTCCAGAGGCATGCAGCTCTACAGACCCTGGATGTTGGTTAACCTCATTGAAATCATTTTGGACATCAGATTGCCTGATCTTTATGGGTATAATTTGTGTTGCTTAAATCCACTAATGTCGTGTACACTTGAATAGTGGACATGAAGACATTTTATTACTGAGAAGTCATACGTCATTCTGAGAGACCACCAACAGATTTTAGCTAGAGGAGTGAATTGATCAGATTTTGTTTAAAATATTCTCCTATGTGGAGGTGTAGGGTAGGTCATATGAGAGCTAGACTTAGGGGATGCTACAAGCAGGTCCAGGATGAGCCTGAGGCAAGAAAACAAAGTATTTGTGCCCAGTTCTTCTCATCAGAAAAACTTGTCCTCTTCTTCACTTCCATCTACTGATATTACTAGAGGCTCATTTTAAATTGGAGGGAAGAACTTGCCTTTTACTTGAATTTCAGAATTAGAGACAAGCAATGACAATAATCACAAAACATAAGCAAGGTAATGAAAATCATAAAAGGGATTTCGGAGGAGAAAAGAAGACATGATTAAGATTAGTGGAAAGAGAAGAGGTCATGTTTTTGACAGAATGAACTCCCTGTGAAGAAGTCTCAAAGGGCCCACAAAATAAGGAACCAGCCACACAGACAGCCAGAGAATTGTTTAAGACAGAGGAAACAATAAGACAAGAGGCCTGTATTTGGGAACTCTATTAACATTTAAGAGGTGGAGGTGATTTTTATGCAGGCCAGAGTGTGAGGTCATCACTGTGGACTCTGACCTTTTTGGTAGTGAAGAAGAAATGTTGGTACTTGATGTGCAGTTCATATTTTATTAATTATGAACAGAATCATGGCCTGTGTGTCTTCTGTGTTTGTTTATGGTCCATGCCCATAGAACTCCAACATTTGAACTAAGCACAATCTTCTATGCAGCTTTATAAGCGAGGGTTACTCTAAAAAACTTTGAGCACATTCTCAAATTGCAGGAAATTCCCAGTCTTTGATAAAGTGGTTCTTAAGTCTGACAGTTGTACATTTAATCACCTGAAGGTAAAATCAATATAGATACAGAATCTATATCTGATCAATTAAAACAGACTCATTGGGAGTAAGTCCAGAGACTCATGGAAAAGGATCCAGTATAATTGGCAGAACTTGGAGTTAGTCATGCACACAGGGAGATGAGTGTTTACTTTTTAAAGCTAAGAATTCAGATTGATCTTTTGTGTAAAGCAAGGGAATGCTATTATAGGGTTCCTATGTATCTTTGGTCTCACGTAATTGTAACTAGGGTCGGTCCATTTCATTGCTCTAATGTCAGCACTATTGCTCTAAACTATCATAGTGTAAAGAACTGCAGAGTGGACTCAGCAAAGTGCTGATCATTATTAACTAAGTACTTAATTGATAATTTTTTCCTAGGAACCCAGACCCCTAAAATGTCAGCAAATAACTTCAGAATGTTTCTCTGGAAGAAACATACAGATCTGTTGTCAGTTTCCTTCTATCTGAAATTATTACAGAAGACAAAACAGCCATGCGAAGTCTCAAAATATTTAATTAAATATGAGATGGTGTCACACACTGTATATTTATGTTCATAGTAGCAGCTCTACAAATATTAGTAATGCATGTGAAAAGAACACATCAGTTTCAGAGACGTTCACTGTAGTGAGTATTGGATCCATTTAAGATTAATTCCAAGGAAAACTACTGAGCTAGCAAAAATGTCTTCTGAGCTGTGTCCATACACCTACAACATACTCTTACTATCTTCCTTGCCAGTTCCAAGCCTGGCAGCACCTCCTGAAGAGCAAAGTCACATAAGTACATTCATCTGAAATTGCCCTTACTTGGACGTGTGGAGCCAATTCCCATGGAAAGCATAACACATACAGAAAATCCACTGAATAATTGTGAGTCCTCTGGACCCACGCATAGTCATTTGACCAAATTACTGCTTTGTTTCTCATTGTCCTTTCAGTTCTCCTTTCATTTCATGTTACACGGAGCTAGCAGTTTAACATCTCTGATTTACACATCATCTCTAATCAAGAGCTTTTTCTTTCTTTATAAATCCCAAGAAAGGGATGGGTGGGGACCAGATAGAAATCTTACATTGTATGTTCTCCCTGAGTATATAATCAAGCATAGCAGCAGATACCATTAATAAGTAAAAGTCCCATTACAATACATAGGTTTTCAATTTCTCCAATAAACATTATAGACACATACCAAATCAGATGACAACAATTGTCTAAACAACATTGAAATATAGGATTTTAGAAATGGAGAGGGATCTCAGTGTGGTCCCCAAGTTATTTTTCCTTTCTTAAGGAGATTGTCTATATATACGAAGGCTATAAAATTGGAGCTCCCAGTTCTGAATTAACATGTGAGTGTGAGTAACTTACTTGTTCCTTTCTGTGTTCCAATTTCCTCATGAGTCAAAGATAATAAAAATAAATCCTTCAAACAACCTCAGTGAATCAGGGAGTCTAAGATTTAGGGTGGGTATCAGATTTTGTGTGATCTTCTCTTTGTGGCTTGACTCTCATTTTTTAATATGGATAAAAAAATCTGCCTTCCTAATGGAAAATATCTCTACTATTTCTGGACCTGGTAGATTCTACTTTTTTGCATGCAAATTTATGTCATTTTTGTAGCATTTTCTTGATCTCTAATCAGCATACTTCTGTTATAACATTTTGAAGTATTATGATAATTTGTTGACAAGCTGTCACTTTGGTTAAATTTTGTACTTTCTGAGGTAGGATCCCATTGTTATTTGTTCTCTGATGTCCTGTGCCTAGCATTTTGGATGGCATATAGCAGGCTTTGTATAAATGATTGTCAAAGAGATGAAAGACAGTGTTTACAGAAGTGCTTTGAAAAAAAATCACAAAAGCACTAAGCACAGCTAAGGGGTTAGGGCACTGTATTTACTACTTCTGATGTAGAGGAAAAGCACTTTGAAAAGTAAAACATTCATCCCCAAATAAAATAGTCTGATTATGACTAGGGCTTAAGCCAATAGGCAGGCTCTATTTGTCCACAGTTTAAATTGCCAT
Organism: Dipodomys merriami; assembly: GCF_024711535.1. Taxonomy (NCBI): domain Eukaryota; kingdom Metazoa; phylum Chordata; class Mammalia; order Rodentia; family Heteromyidae; genus Dipodomys; species Dipodomys merriami. The sequence continues at coordinate 3,666,785 of NW_027204493.1, read as the reverse complement.
TCACAGCACAAGAGATACATGAAAATTAAAATCACTTAGTTTCCCTAAACAAAGTAGAGAGCGAATAAAGATGAAACACTAAACATGAACAACAAACTCTGAAAAACGACCTTGAACTTACATCCTTCTTTATCTCCCTGTCTCTACCTTGGATGATTCTATGAGCTGCCAGGACCAGGGGCCTGTGATCTATCAGGGTTGGCTGACATTGCCTAGCTGCCTTGAATTGGTTTGACCTAATCATTAGACATTTATCTAGACTAAAAAAGGTGAAAGGACAAATGTTAAATATTCATAATATGCCATCTCCATAGCTTTACAAGTGTAGCCAAAACTGGCCGCTCACTACAGTGTCCATAACCTATCCTCCCTGAAGTTTGTAGCAGCATCCAAGGATAATTCAGGGGCAGTATGCACACACATTAAAGGCACCATTCCTCCATTTCTTTGTCAACTGTCCCACTGTCCAGGGCTGGCAACAGGTTCTTCTCTGATCATACAAGAGGTTGATGGATGGTAGCAGCAATGGGAGCATACTCTTGGTAACTAATCAAACTTGAGGTCAGCAAAATAAAATCAAATCAGTTTGGAGACTTTCTCTTGCCTTCTTCCCATATCTTTGACATGGCTAGCCATGATGCTTACCCCTTGGAAACCATTTGTCTCCACTTTTTTCGTTACAGTGGTATTCATTCAATAACAACATGCTTATATTTATCTAGGACAGTTCCAGTTCATGCATGTCATTCTGGAGTGATTATGACTTCGCCTTTCACTTTCAAAAGTGACTCGGTTTGGATAATCAATCATATCATCACCCAGTAATTAGTAATGCTTGGTGCTCAAGAATGAGGCAGTCCTTAGTTAAGAGAAAGGTTCAGAAACAGGTAGATTGAAAATAGATCCCACGATCTTCACGCCCAACTTAGTGGGAAACTTAGAAGACTAATTTTCCCTTCACTCTTACTTTTATTTTCTGTAAAAAAAAGAATGATGGTTATAATTGACCTACTTCAGTGAAATAAACTGTGAGAGGGACTTAGCACAGCACTGGTTATGCAAATCCTGCCAATAGAAATTGTCATTGGTAATCCTTTTCTTCTTTCTTCTCTTACTCCATTGCTCATACTCATCCATCTTTTCCTTCACCCTTTCCTTAATTCTTTCTTGCTTTTTTTCGTCTGTGTGTCATTCCAAAGCTCAAGACTAAATCAATGTGATAGAAGCAGAATTTTCTTTTCTTGTTTTGAATGCTACTGAATCAGGATGTCACAGTCATGGCTCAGAGTCCTGAAGAGTGGATAGTGGAGTTCTCTCAGCCATATTTGTTGTTTGCAATGGGGATGGTCTTCAATTTCCTCACAATTCACTGGTTTTGGTAAAAGCTGGACATTGTGACGTATGCTTCTTCTTGATTTGGTCCCAGGGAAGTGTGGATGGGTGGTCCCTGAACAACTGGGTTTAAAGTCAGGATTCCTGATTGGAGAGGAAATGGTGGGGATAGGATGCTATCTGTAGTTCCAGGACTAGGTAGCAAGCCCAGGTACACATGAGGCCCATTCTTGTCACCTTCCCTGTAGTTTGGAGAATTGCAAGAGGGAAGAATAAGGCTATTGCATGTACTGACATTTCCAGCCTGGTCTCTGTGGGGTGCTTCTCTGCTGAAAGCTTTGGGGGTGATGGCTGTGCTCTCAGAAGGCCTGTTGGGGCTGCAGACACTCCCTCTAATCCCCTGCTCCCCAGACCCTAGTTGTGGAGGCAGAATGTCCTGCAGAAAACCTTGAGCTTCATCTCTAGCTTGAATTCCATCCACCTCATGAATCTGGTAGTCTAGAAAACTCTCGGGATTGAAGCTCACATTTAAATTCTGGAGAGAGAGGGAGAGAGAGGGGGCATTAGAAAGATGTGGACTAAGCATTCACTTCAGAAAAACAAATCTAAAGAATTTTCTGATGGATTTTCCTGGAATGTCACGGCATTGCCTACATATTCTTCAGCACTGCTGGGTTTGATGCGATCACTGATGTACTCTCCAATCCTGAGAAGCCCAGTAGTCCTGAGACACATATCTTATTCCAATTTCCTTTCTCCACTGAGCTGCATCTAGTATCTTTCAAGGTACATTACTTATGGAATGCATAAAAGAGTGGAAATTCATGTTCTGCTCTTTTTTGTTCTGGAATATCACTTTTAGATACAGAATGCCATCAGCAGGAGGCTTCTTCAGTGATCAGCAACACTTACTCTTTTTGGTTTCTTACAAAGTTGTTCCAGAGTCTTCTTATGATCTGGGAGACTCGGCCACACAATAGGCTTAATCCTGAAATCGGAAAACATTGGTAGTTAAGTGGCAGAGGGAGCAGGTCAATAATAGGCGTTTCTACTTTGTTCTGATCTTGGCTCTGTCATACTAGGTAGGTGACTATGGAGAACTATATTGTATTCTCTGAGGCCAGTGCCCTATTAGTCTCGGGAGGGGCTAGATCAGAGATCATTGTTATTAACATACTCAGTGAATAAGACAATGATACACCTGTGGAAAATGAGGTTTGTCAGGTGTCATTTTTAATATAGCTATAAAGCTTAAATTTGACTTGGTCATTTACCACCAATCTACATGGCAGTACTTTTTAGATTTGAGTATTTGTAATCCTGGAGATGTGGGGCTCTACGCTCTGGGCATCTCCTAGAACATTAAGAAATATAAATGGCATATCTTCTAAAAATATTTATTTTGAGGCTAAACATGACTCTATCATATGGTAGAATATAAACTTTCTAAGAACTTGAGTGCTTGAAATTAGCATACCAAATATATTTTGCATAGGTAATTATTTCTATGCTTATTTGGAGACTGGAAAAAAATTGAGAAATACTGCTTAAGGAATTCTTATTTTGGAAAAAGGTCCAATGAATACCTTTTTGTCTCTTTTGAAATTAGTGTAGAAATTCTTTAGCACCTAAGAATGGGAGAGAGGCTGGGTACCTACAGTTCCTGAAATCTATAATTCCCCCTTGAATTTTCCTCATCACTAAGTGGAGCTTCAGCGTTGTCAGGGATTCTACATAATCAGCCTTCGGATTAATTAAAGAAAATCACCTTTTTTCCCACAACATGCAGGCTAAGATGACCACCAGAACTATAGAGAAGCAACTCAGAGTGCTGACAGTCAGTAAAACAAGATTCATCTCCCCTAGAATATAAAAAAAATGATGTCATGGTGAATACCAGGATGCACACAGGCTTTCATAAAGCACCGAGTTTATTTAGTAACATGGTCTCACTTATTATTTCCGGAAAGTTGTTCTTAATAAGCAGAAGGATTTGTCTGGCTTAATTGGCAATGATTGGGTAAACAGAATGAGATCATCAGCTACCTGAAAGGTAGAAGTGAGGCACTGGTAAAGCCATCTGCTTTCTCAACTACTAATACTGAAGTAAAGAAGCCAGCACATAGGATGAAGAGGTAAATATTCACATGAAGCAACAGTAAGTGCCAGGTGAGGAGGAGAAGCTGGGGTGATACAACAGTTCCTGCAGCCTTCCAAAAGGGAACTCTGTGTGGGGGTACGTTGAACGTTTTTCTGAGCTGTGTTACCTGGCCTTTTCTGGCCATTATTATTTCATCGACATCAAGGACATATTTATCATCCTAGAGAATGAAACACAGGACAGCACCGCTGACCTGTCCACCTGTCACCAACAAAGTTATTCCTTACAGAAGTCTTCGTAAGGCCCATTGAAATCCTAGCTTAAGCAAGAGGCATGGCTAGGGATTTTATTTAGACTCAGGAGTAACTCCAGAACACCCCAGAGACCCCAGAGAGTAGCATCAAGATACCTTCTACCATTTACCAGCTACAGTGGATTCTTCCCGCACTGCTCCCTTATTCCTCATAGAAAATAGAAGGCAGGCTGTTCTCCACAGGAAATTGAAGACTTTCTCATAAGTCCTTGCAATCAGGGAGGCTGACTTGTGTCAACCTCTCTCTCTCACTTTCGCTCCCACACTTTGACACTCCCTCCCAGGCATTGTTAACAGCGATGGTGAACCATTGCTCACCTGGACTCTTGATCTCTGGATTTCTGAAGAAGGAACTTGGACTCCATTCGCTCCAGAAGCCTTCAAAATAGCCTTTAGGAATGGATCGGACTTTAATCTCATACATTGTGTTAGGTTTCAGCTTCCTCTGCAGGAGTGTCAACCTTGTGTTGGATAAATTCATGTGCTAAAGAGTTAAGAGGTATGGGAGTCATTTAGCACAGAAAATGAGGTACGGCTCCAGTAATTAGCTAGCTCTCTCAAATAACTTTAAGCTGAACTCCTGTAGTCATTTAGGCATCCTCATGAAGTTCTTAAGTACCTCTTACACCTAGGACCTTGTGTTTGTGGAGGGATCAGTGGCAGAAGCAGGACAGAGTCTGTGAAGATCTCAGTCACTTCTAGCACTTATTTCACCAGGGATTTCCTTTCCTAGTTCAATAATTTTTTTTATCTTTCTTTCCTCCCTTTTTCATGTCAAAAGTAGTCAAGAGATAGCGAGGAAGAATTCTTTCTCTTTAGAAAGATACTATTCCATCTTACATGGTAAATAGTAAAATAAAGCTAATACTCTCCTCAAAATGTGTGCATTAACCCTTAAAAACAAAAGAAAATGTTCTTACCGATTTGAGAGTTCAAAACCGGCCCAAGCTAAAAAGCTAGCAAGACAGACAGGTACCAAATGTTCATGTCTGTAATCTTTACTACAGGAAATTAAGATCTAATGGATCTTGGTTCAAAGCTAGACTGGGCAGAAAAGTCCAGTAGACTCCATCTCCTAAATAACCACCAAAAAACAAGGGCAGAACATGGCTTAAGTGATAGAGCATAAGCAGAGTGAGTGAAGGCACAATCCAATCAGGCTTAAGGCCTTGAGTTCAAACTCTTATGCCACTAAAAAGAAAAAAAATCTCCAATAATGCACCTTCATAATCTCAATCCCAGCTACACAAATGGCAATGGTAGGAAGATCATGATGCAAAGTTGGCTTTAGTATAAAAAGTAAAAGCCATGCCTATAAGCCTAGCTACTCAGAAGGCTGAGATCTGAAGACTGTGGTTCAAAACCAGCCTGGGCAGGAAAGTCCATGAAATTCTTATCTCCAATTAACCAAGAAAAAACTGGAAATGGAGCTGTGCCTTAAAGTGGCAGAGTGCTAGCCTTGAGCAAAAAAGCTCGGGGATAGCACTCAGGCACTGAGTTCAAGCCCCATGGCTGACACACATACACACAAAAAGTGAGAATCTGTCAGAAAAATAAAGAAAATAAAAGATACAAAAATGCAATGAATAAAATTCAGAGTTAGGTGTGTGGGGGTCAGGATTTGTGGGGTCAGCTTCAAACACAGTAGGAGGTGCTTTGGATAAAGGATAAGTTCTGGTAGTAAAACTAGAATGATTGCACCTCTGAGAGAATAATGTGTACAACATTAGGATGTTTTTATTTTCTGATCCTATTTGACGTTACCGTCCAGTTGTTTTCCTCCTTTTCCGGGTGGAAGGCTACATCATGTATTAATTGATTTGCATATGTCTTGTGCAAGTATGACAAATTAAAGGTCACTTCAAAGTCATTTGCTCCCTCACGATAAATGGCTTGTACATCAAAAGGTGGATCAGGTTTAACTGGCAAGAAAAGAAGATAAAGTCTATTTACAGAGCCATCAATGAAATGATGATAATTTATTCAATCTGCCTATTCTGAAAATCATTTAATCCATTCTTTCCATCATTTCATCCTAATCTGTAGTTAACAAACTACACAGAAAGCTATTTGTTTTTCTTTTTCTTAGGTTCAAATCCAGATAAACCCAAATGTAGTTGTTCATGTCTGTAATCCTCACTACTCAGAATTAAGAGGAATATAGTTTGAGGCCAGCCTGGGCAAAAAGTTCAACAGTCTCTACCTCAACCAATAACAAGCTATGTCTTTCATCCCAGCTACATGGGAAGCATAAATGGGAGGACAATGTTCCAGGCCAGGCAGAAAAAGAACCAAGGTCCAATTCAAGAAATAATGGAGGCTGGGAAGGTGGCTCAGTGGTAGAGTGCTTGCCTTGCATGCATGAGGCCTGGGTTCGATTCTTCAGTACCACATACCCCGAAAAAGCCAGAAGTGGAGCTGTGGCTCAAGTGGTAGAGTGCTAGCCTTGAGCTGAAGAGTTGAGGGACAGAGCCCAGGCCCAGAGTTCAGGCCCCACGACTGACCAAAAAAATAAAATAATGAAAACATAAGGAGCTGGGAATATAGCTCAGTGGTAGAGTGCTTGCCTGTTAAGCCCAAAGCCCCAAGTTCAAACTGCAGTAAAACACACACACACACACACACACACACACACAGAGACCAGTATTTTCTAGCCCACCTTGCAGTTTGTATATAGCCTTCTAAATGATGTGGATAGAAGTAACACCACTGGCTCCAGTCTTGGCCCAGAATCATACGCACATATGATCCTTATGTTTGCCGACCCCTGTTGGAGTCCTATGTTTAAGACAGTGGATCACAGGAGGGAGGGTGAGGGAAAGTCCTAAGTATTGCTTGGTGTTTCACTATTCAAAAGTTAGTAACATCCATTTTGTCTTTGATATGAATAAGAAATGAACTTGAGGGGCCAGGTGTTTTGAGCTAATTTTATACTAAAACACACTTATTTGCCTTTGAAATATTAGAGAACTTGTTGGCAACTAACCCTAATGCAGGAGTAGTTCAATGAAAACTTTAGGTCTCATTCTTCCAGTAAAACAAGGCAATGAATGCAGAGATAGGTGTCTTATCTCTGCTGCATGGAAGTGAAAGGTCTCTATCCTAACTCCCAGCTTGCACTGTGTCTTCAAAGAGTCTCCTCTGAGAGTCTCAACAGCATTAACTCTTAACTCTTCATCAGCCTCCCTCTGCCTTCTGCCCGTCTTCCTCACAGAGCTGTTAAGATTAAATGCACCACTTAAGAGAAAGTATTAGCGGGAGGCAGGGATATTTGCAGGCAGAAAAAAAGCCAGAAAAAGTATTAGTTTCCTAGGGAAGCATCTATATTAAGCCACTTTCACCTGAGACTTCTCTGTCCTGGTCTTGGTACCTCCTTTAGTCTGGAAAATTATCTATCACACCGATCTACCTCTAATGTACAGCTAGCTGAGCAAATTAGGAAAAGTTGCTCCTTCTTCAAGCAATATTAAAAAAGATTAATATGTCCTCATATCATCTGAATGATCACATCAATCTACCCTGGTCAAGCCAAGTGGGAAGACTAGAAACTGCCCCTCCAGTTTCACTGGGTGGGGACATCTAGGGAAAGGGAAGAGAGGGGGCAGGTGGTCCCAGTGGGGGTTGGAGGACTCTGGCTCTGGAGTCCATTCAGGAGCATGCAGTTGAAATTCTATTAAAAGGTAATCTAATACATGAAATGTTATGGGGGAACCAGCACAAGATGCTACTGGGCTCATGCTGGACTTCCTTAAAATGTAACCTGTGCTACCGCAGAGTATCTACTCAGCTCCTCCCCAGGTCATGGTCATAACCTGTTGATGAGAATGTGGGCCTGCAGGATCCCTGGGCACATGAGATCTGGATCGGATGTTACATGGTGTCACGTAATATGTGCATATGGATTGTGTGCATTTCCATGAATGCAGGGGGCTTATTTGCTGGGGTGGGTTTGTATGAGAAGGAACTCTCCCCTGATGTTCCAGCCCTGCTCTTTGAGGAAATAAATCTCTGGCCTCTACTTACCCAAAGAGAAGTGAATATAACCGTGCAGTGTAAATGATGATCTTTCAATATGATGGCTTTGTGTAGGGCACAAACTGAAGAGGTATCCAGAAATGCCTGGTCTCCAAATGACCAAAATCCAGCTTGCTCATGCCTAAACTCAGGGATATTCTGCAGTAGGAATCCTTACCTCAATAGGACTGAACACTAGTGTGGCCAACATACCATAAAGTTAACATATACAACCTAATGTTTCTTTCCTACCACATCTGCATGTTCAGTCAAGATCATCATTCACACATGGAACCTCTGCTTTTATTCTTCATTTCAGGATCTTAGGGAAGCAAAGTTGAACTGTTTCTCACTCTTCCTGATCTCTAATGAGAATTGTTCTCTCACTTTTAATTTTCTTTTGAAATGATGCAAAGAGGTCGAAAACAGAGTATATAAGTAAGTATCTTAGAGTATATAAGTATCTTTATACTTATGTATATACTTACTTATAAATCTGCAGAGGTACAATACATTCATATCTTATTCTCCCATTGTACTAATTCAAATTACAATTTGGATTGAATCATAATTTTTTCATTCACTTGCAGCAAAGTGTAATGTATACATTCTGAGTCACATCAGATTTGGCCATGCTTCATGCCTCACTTATTCTCATAGGAAACCATGATATCTTATTTGTCAAGCTATTAGTTAAGCTATGATGTTTCATTGTTTGGTTGAATGCCAATTTAAATAACTTCTGAATGACAAAAATTTGAATTAGTAGACCTAGTATGAAGCAGATCACCTTTCATAATGTGATAGACATCAGGTAATCTGTAGGCAAGAAAAAAGACTTGAGGTTCCTTGAAGAAGAAAAATGTTGTTTTTAAAAATGCAATAAAGAAATCCTTTGGTTTTCTGTTCTACGGAATTTGGATTCAAGATTGTAACACTTGAAACTTCCTAACATTCATTCTTAATTTCCAGGCTTCTAGCTTACCCTACAAATATCAAGTTTTCTAGCCTTCACAATCATATGAGTCAACTCCTTAAAATAAATGTGTTTATAGTCCATCTATCTGCCTACTATATATCTGCTGTCTATCTATCTAGCTATCTGTCTAGCTATTATCTATCACCAATCTATTTCTCATGTATCGATCTATCCACCTGTCTACCTATCTCCCTTTTATTAGATCTCTTTCTTCTGGATAGTTCTAATAGGGAAGTATATTTTAAAATAGCTTGACAATTTAGCTAATCACACTCAGAAGATGGTGCAAATATGTGCAGAAAAGTATAGGGAATTCAGGAAGAGGTATGATGAAGAAGGAAAGAACTTGTATGAATAAATGGCAAAGGGCTTATCTTCAGTTAGATATGCAAATCAATTTGATCTTCCCTCAGTGTGTAGCTGTCAAACACATAGCTTTAGTTTAAAGATTCTCAAAATTGTCTCACAGTAGGAATGAATATTATAAGAATCTATTCTTTTCATTTAATAAAATGGTATCAGATAATTAATTATTATCTATTGTGAATTGTTTCCATAACCTGCTTACCTTTAATATACAGAATGTTGAAACACAGAGTCAGCAACAAATATCTAGACCACAACAAACATGTCTTTCCAACCACCCCTTACCTATTTTGACTATGTTGAATATTTTGCAGTATATGTTTTTTTCTCCAAGCTTCACACATATTCTGCTTTCACCAATCAGTAAGAATCGTTTTGTCTTGAGGAAATACATCTCTTGCATTTTATTAAGACTCAAGCAATTTATACGCATCAGAGCTCCACTGTAGAAACAAAAAAGAGATTATCTTGATTTAGGTAGAAGCTTCATATGACAGAAGTTTCATATGACAGCAACAGAACCACATGTATGACCATGTATGGCTTAAACTTCAATCTCTCTCTCTCTCTCTCTCTCTCTCTCTCTCTCTCTCTCTCTCTCTCTCTCTCTCTCTCTCTCTCGGAATGTGAAAATGAATGCTCAAGAGAGAAAGACAATGAATTAAAATAATGTAGCTCCCTGTTCCATTACAATCAATGATGACTTATTCTATCATTAAAAGTAAGCATACTTGAAATAGTCAAAAATGCTTATGAAAATTAGGAAAATTTCCTGAATATTTACAATTATTAAAAACCAAAATTTTGATGGGAAGAAATGTTTGTTGTTGTTCTGCAGGAATAAATGGAGAAAATCAAGTTTGTAAAAAAGGGACACTTCCCTCTCCATGAAGCAGGGTTAAAAAGGAAATGTTAAAATATTCTAAAAAGCTCTATATTTAGTGGATAATTTTAGCAATGTTTCATTGGCAATTTTGGCTGATGAACCAGATCAAGAAAAGAAAGAACAAGATCAAGATAAAAAATCAAAGATGTAAATTATGAAAATCTGGACTGTAACAAGACACTTTACTATAGATTATTAAAGATTGTTTTAAAAGAATAGTAAGAAAAATTTATGCCAACAGAAGTAATAGCTGAACTATAGTAAAATTTTCTTATAGATACAAGTTAGTGAAAGTGGCCCAAATACAAAATGGTATCTGAATAGTTCTTTTTCCTTTAAAGAAATGACATGTATTATCAACATGCTGAATGGCTACAGGCTGATGAGTTCCATCAAATATTTCTATTGAAACACTAGACTGTTTTCAACATATTTGATGATTCTGCTTAACCCTGGTACCAAAATCTGGCAAATTTAATATAGAAAAATAATTAACAATGTCCAACAAGTGTCACTTTTAAATGTATATACAACATTCCTCAAGAAAACTGGAGAAAATTGATACGAGCACAATATCAGTCTTGGCACAGTTTATACTGTACTAATATGAATGTCCCAGGAAGAAAAGTAAGTTCAATAGTGAAAGATCAATCAATAACATTTACTACATTAATGAAATAAAACATAAATAATATATTCATAATTGCTGTGGTCTTTTTCATAAAATTCATGATAAAAACTTCACAGATTTAAAAAATAAAACCAGCAAGACCAGTGCTCAGTTCAATAAAAAACATTTTTAAAAATCTGGTAATTAATATGATATTGAATGATGTAATTGTGATCATTAATTATTTTCTGAGATCAGGATAAGAAAGAGCCACTTTTTTACATTTTATTCAACAGCATAGTTCACAAGAAAAGAGAACCAAATAAAAGATATTCAGATTAGCAAGGAAGAAAAAATTCATCTTTTATTTATAGAACATGTCATTATTCACAGAAGAAATTATAAAGTGGCTCCAGTAAAACCATAGTAACTACCCATTACCCAAAGGTCAATTTTAGTTCTATAAGTTAGCATCAAACAATTAAAAATAAAGTTTAAAGGACAGTTTCATTTATGATAACCATGAATACCAAATTACCTGGAAATAAAATTTATGAAAGATATTCAAGGCCTTTGTTCTAGAAAATACAAAATATTCCTCAGAGACACTAAAGACAATAAAAAGGAAGAGCTATATTTTTGGATTAGCAAAGTCAATAGTGATAAAATATTTTTAATTAAGCTTAATTAAAAATATGATTGAAAGATAACAGTAAACTGATTCAAAAGTTATGTGGAAATATAAAGAGCTCAAAATAATCACAACATTGACAAATGTGTAACAACATGGAGCATTTAGGACATTAGATTCCAAATTTATAAAAAAAATCTGTAATGATCAGACCTATATATTATTGGCACAAAGATTGACCAGTACAAAAATAGAGAGTTCTATAATAGACTGAAATATGCAAATGTGAGGTTAACTGACTTTAAAATAGCAACTTAGTGGGGGAAGATGGAAAGGAATGGTAAGGGGAAACAAAGGAGGAGGCAACAATGTTTGATAAGAAATGCACTCATTACTTTGTCCATGTAATTGTAACCCCTCTGTACGGTATTTTCACAATGAAAAAAAAAAAAAGAAAAATATAGCAACTTAGTAATTTTAATGGGAAAAATAGAAAGTCTTTTCAGTAAATTTTCATGAAAGGAATAGAAAAGAGAAAACTTAGTTTTCACACACTTATCTAGAGAATATAACTCTAGATATAAAATCTAGAACTATAAAATATTTAGAAGAAAGAAAGAAAATAAATGTGGCAGCTTTCTATGGTGAAATGGATATTGGACCTTTTTTTCTGCATCTGCTCAAGTGAGTCCTTTCTAGGAACTCTGTAGAGAAAGGGGAGTATGTACCTGTATCTCTGAGTGAGCTGGACATTGGGCCCAAATCTGAGACACATGTCTCAAGTACAGAATCTCATTCTTTGGGATCACTGTGATCTCTGAATTATGAAAACTGGAAATTAGTTGAAGGAAATGTAAGGTAATTGGTTAAAGGTATTTATTATCTGTAAAACATTTCTTAAAATTTCCCCCCTTAACATGTAACTTTTGTTACCTGCCATATTTTAGAGGATCCAGTTGTTCAGACTTTGAAGTGTGTGTGTGTGTGTGTGTGTGTGTGTGTGTGTGTGTGTGTGTGTGTGTGTAGTTTGTAGAACATTATATCCTTTTTGGGACCCATTTTTGAATTTTAGGTATAGTAAGTTAAGCATGAGTAGAATATTGAGTTATACATCCTAAGCCTATAAAGTATTTTGGTACTTTGGGATAGTAAGTAGTATCTAAAATAGTATTCTTAGCTCATTTCTATTTTTTATAGAATATAATTAATGAGCAATGGGCCACAAAAGATCGTATAGCTATTTTATGGACCTGGTTAAGGGTCCTGGAAACTCTAGGAGCTTCCTCAGGTGGAGGGAAATTCATGCCAAAAGACAAAGGTAAACCCAGCAAATTAGAACAGATAGCCTTTTTGCTACTAATTCTCATTTTGTGTGTCTGGAACATTAGTATCCCTTTGTGCAATCCAAATCAATTCCAGTCAATTCAACTAAATTAATTTACTTCATTGTCAAATATATGTTGCCTGATTTACGAATGTTCTAGTACTTTGAACAATAACTACTACTTTTTTTGTGCTGATTGGATAATTGAAATGTGGTTGGTCCAAGATGCAACATGACCTTAAACCTTTTGAACTACACACTGCATTTTGAATATTTACTGTAAAAAAAAGGTAAAACATCTCATTAATATTTATGTTCCCAGGGACTGGGAAGGTGGCTCAGTGGTAGAGTGCTTGCCTTGCATGCATGAGGCCCTGGGTTCAATTCCTCAGCACCACATAAGCAAAAAGAAAAAAAGCCGGAAGTTGCACTGTGGCTCAAGTGGTAGAGTGCTAACCTTGAGCTGAAGAGCTGAGGGACAGTGCCCAGGATCAGAGTTCAGGTCCCACGACCGGACCCCCCCAAAAAATATTTATGTTCATTTGACTACATATTGAAATGATAGCTTGGGTTATATTGGGTTAAATAAAATATACTTTTAGAGCTGACTTTATTATTTCTCTTTTTTTCTTGTTTAAAATGAAGCTATAATTAAAACAGCTAGAAAAACAGGAAAAAATGGAACCTAAAGCTACTAGAAGAAGCCAGATAACCAAATTAAAAGCAGAGATTAACCAATTAGAAAATCAGAAAACCATAACCAAAATAAACCAAACAAAAAGCTGGTTCTTTGAAAAAATAAACAAAATCGATGGCCCATTGGCTAGATTAATTAAAAAAAGAAGAGAGGAAACCCATATTAATAGGATTAGGGATGCCACGGGAAACATCACCACACGTACCCAAGATATCCAAACAATTCTAACAGACTACTTTCAAAAGCTATACTCTCTAAAGGAAGAAAATCGGGCAGAAATGGATGCATTTTTAGAGAAATATAAGTTGCCCAAACTGAGCAAAGAAGAAGTTAACCAATTAAATAAGCCAATATCCTATAATGAGATACAGGAAGCTATCAAAAGTCTTCCAACAAAAAAAAGCCCAGGACCAGATGGATTCACAGCAGAATTCTATAAGACCTTTAAACAAGAACTAATACCCATACTCCTCAAGCTCTTCAGAGAAACAGAGAAGGAAGGAGCTATCCCAAACTCATTCTACGAAGCCAATATCACACTCATCCCCAAACCAGGCAAAGACCCAACCAAAAAGGAGAATTACAGGCCAATCTCCTTGATGAACACAGATGCAAAGATCCTTAACAAGATTCTAGCTAACAGAATCCAGAAACACATAAAAAAAATAATTCACTATGACCAGGTAGGCTTCATCCCAGAGACACAGGGATGGTTTAACATACGTAAGTCAATAAATGTAATCCAACATATCAACAGAGCCAAGGTCAAGAATCACATGATTATCGCTACAGATGCAGAAAAGGCCTTTGACAAAATTCAACATTCATTCATGCTAAAAGCTCTGGAGAAAATAGGAATAGAAGGAACATTTCTAAAAACAATAAAAGCCATTTATGACAGACCAATAGCCAATATTATACTTAATGGGGAAAAGCTACAACCAATTCTCCTAAAATCAGGAACAAGGCAAGGATGCCCACTGTCTCCACTCCTCTTCAATATAGTCCTAGAACCCTTAGCCAGGGCAATAAGGCAAGAAAAAGATATTAAAGGGATCCTCATAGGAAAAGAAGAAGTTAAACTATCCCTTTTTGCAGACGACATGATACTATACCTCCACGATCCCAAAAACTCCATCCCCAAACTCTTAGAAATCATAAATCACTTTGGCAAAATAGCAGGATACAAAATAAACCCACAAAAATCAGTTGCCTTCCTATACACTGATAATGTACAGGAAGAGAGGGAAATAAAGGGAGCAACCCCATTCACAATAACCTCCCGAAAAATAAAATATTTAGGAATTAACCTAACCAAAGATGTAAAAGAACTATTTAATGAGAACTATAAAAAGTTAAAGAAAGAAATTGCAGAAGACACTAGGAAATGGAAAGACCTCCCATGCTCCTGGATAGGCCGACTTAATATAGTAAAGATGGTAATACTTCCAAAACTAATATACAAATTCAACGCAATTCCTATTAAAATCCCAATGACGTACATCACTGAAATACAGAAAACAGTCCAAAAATTCATATGGAACAACAAAAGACCTAGAATAGCCAAAACAATTCTAGGGGATAAAGACAATATGGGAGGGCTATCCATGCCGAACTTCAAACTCTACTACAGAGCTATAATAACAAAGACAGCATGGTACTGGCACAAAAACAGACCCGAAGACCAATGGAACAGAATAGAAGATCCAGAAATAAATCCACAGGCCTACAGCCAGCTGATATTCGACAAAGGAGCCAAAGACATACAATGGAAGAAACACAGCCTCTTCAACCGCTGGTGCTGGGAAAACTGGGCAGCCACATGCAGAAAACTAAAAGTGGACCCCAGCCTATCACCATGCACCAACATCAACTCAAAATGGATTAAAGACCTTAACATTAAACCTGAATCTCTGAAACTACTGCAGGACAGAGTAGGAGAGACACTTGAACTAATAGGCACAGGAAGGAACTTCCTGAACAGAGTCCCAGGGTCACAACAAATTGGAGAGAGACTCGACAAATGGGACTACCTTAAAATAAAAAGCTTCTGCACAGATAAAGCTATCGCAACCAAGCTAGAAAGACAACCAACTAATTGGGAAAAAATATTTACCAGCAATATATCAGACAAGGGGTTAACATCCTGTATATACAGGGAACTCAAGAAACTAATCCCTCCCAAACCCAACACACCAATTACTAAATGGGCAAGGGAACTAAAGAGGGACTTCTCAAATGAAGAAATAAAAATGGCAAAGAAACACATGAGGAAATGTTCATCATCCCTGGTGGTGAAGGAAATGCAAATAAAGACAACCCTGAGATACCACCTTACCCCAGTCAGAATGTCCCACATCCACAAATCAGCCAACGACAAATGCTGGAGGGGATGTGGAGAACGAGGAACGCTATTACACTGCTGGTGGGAATGTACACTCATACAACCACTTTGGAAAGCAGTCTGGAGGGTCCTTAGAAAGCTAAAGATTGACCTCCCTTACGACCCAGTCATACCACTTCTAGGCATCTACCCTGAACAACAGGAACCAATATACAAGGACACGTGCACCTCCATGTTTATTGCAGCACTGTTCGCAATAGCTAGGATATGGAAACAACCTAGATGCCCCACCACAGATGAATGGATCCAAAAATTGTGGTATCTATACACAATGGAATATTATGCAGCCATTAGAAATGACAAAATAATGGCATTTGCAGGGAAATGGATGGAGCTAGAAGGAATCATGTTGAGCGAGGTAAGCCAAGAACGAAGAGACAAACAGTACATGGTCTCCCTGATAAGTGGATGATGAATCCAAAATGTTAGGTGATATGACAAAACTAACAGGACTTAAGAAACAAAGAACTCCCACTCATCTGGTTGAACCACTACTAAATATCCCCATGCTGCTGATCACATATATGGTATATAACATATGAGCACCGTTATATATTACAGACTGTGATAGACAATTTGCTCCAGGAAAGTTAGAATGAACTTGTGACTTTAAATGAGCATCATTATTCCACAATACTGTGAATTTCCGGAAATTAAGTAATCACTTAATCACGATCAAAAAAAAAAAAAAAAAAAAAGAACCTTGGGGAAGGGAGGGAGGGAGGGGATGGTAGGGGGAAAACAATGGAGGGGGTAACAATGTTCAAGAGGAAGTGGAAGTGTACTCATTACCTCACTCATGTAACTGTAACCCTCTGTATAGTATCTCTACAATAAAAAAAATTAAAAAAAAAAAATAAAATGAAGCTATAGAAAATTCAAAATTGCATATGTGCTTTAAGATTTGTTCATTGTATTATATTTCTCTCAGACAGAGCTATTCTATGGCATTGAATGGTAGGTGAAGATAATAGCATGTATCCATCAGCATAATAGTAGATATGGATTTGATCATGTAAGGTCTTCCTAGGGAGTGTCAACCTTAAGTCAGTCACCTCCAAAAAGGCAGAAACTTTGGGGAACCATTTAACCTGGTTCTTAACCTCCTCTAGTCTTGAATAGTTCAGTAGGTAAGATTCTTGCCTCTTATTGTTGAAAACAGATACTTATATGAAGTAATGAAAATAGAAACAACAACCCCCCCCCCCGCCCTGCCCAAATCCAATTAAATCCCCCAAGTGTCCCTGGAAGAAATATAACTCCAAAACTCTGAACGATTTGGCGTGTTAGGGTAATTGGCCGTCTCAAGGACTGAATGAATGCTTGGGATATAACAGTAGTTCAGCCTGACACTTCTGGGTGTGGTCTGTGACTGTGGTGGAAATGACTGAAAACAATGACAGATTTGAAGTGGTATCTGGGGGTGGCACATGGGAGGGGTTGTGGGTCCCCCAAGAATTTGGAAGTCAAAGAAATATGATTGCCTTTTGAGAGTTGACGCAAGCATTCAAGGAGAAGCACCCCAATTTTAAATGCCCACAGAATCTACAAAAATAATTTAGGTGAGAGAAAAATGGTCTTAACTTCAGTACTAAAGATAAATTCTGCATTTGTAAAAGGGAGCCAAAAGTCCATTCTAGCTTTTTTTTGGGTATGGATCCAGCACTAGTCAATTTAATTTTTCTTTTTGCTTATGTGGTGCTGAGGAATCGAACCCAGGATCTCGTGCATGCAAGGCAAGTGCTCTATCACTGAGCCACCTTCCCAGCCCCTAGTCAATTTAATTTTTAAGGGAGAGAGAAACAGATTCTAAACAGTGAGTAATTTATAGGCAAAGGAATTACATTGATATTTAAATCAGTGTAACTCGTCTTAAAAATCACCAAATTTGTGAACATACTGTACAGAGGAGTTACAATTACATGGGCAGGATAATGCGTACATTTCTTACCAAGCATTGCAGCCTCCTCCTTTGTTTACCCTTCACATCCCTCCCCAGCCTCCCCCTCCCCCCCAATCCCAATCCCAATCCAGTATGTTCAAAAATAAAAGAAAATAAAATTTTTTAAAAAAAGAAAGGATGATAAACGCAGTCTTTGATTTGTTAACTGATCATATAAATGATCAAACTGTGAATTTCACCCAACAATGTAATTCTGACCTCAGAACTGAGTTGTATTTCCCCTCCATTTTGTGTGAAAAAGCAAAGCATTATGAATTTATATTTATTATTATATTTTAATGCACAAAATATTCCTGGAAGGACATACAAGAAATAAATGATCATAGGTGCCTTGGGGGAAAAAAAAATCACCAAATTTTCTTTGCTTTGTTTGATTACATTTCTAATGAAAATCAATGTATGCTGAGAGAACTCAGTACCATTTGTAGACATTTACCATTGCCAGACATTCACTCCATGAATTCTGATGCAATGTAGTTGCTATAAAGCCTGGATTACAGAACTAATTCAGTTATTCTATCAAGATTCCATACCATGTAGCTCTTTCCAGATGTCTCTGCTTTGTTGCCCAAGGCATATGGCTTTTGGCTAGAGTTTTGATGGATAAAATTAGTAACCCTACCAAGTAAAAGTGAATGTATTTTGATAGGCAACCTGCTTCCCCCCAGCACACACTCACAATAGGTCCTGATGCCAGAATCAGTATTTAAATCTTATCATATCTATCCATTTAGAATGGCCAATTGGCGCACTGGCAATCCACCTCTTTGAGTTTGATTAATCTGAATCTAACTTCACTTTTGAGATTTGCTAACTGAACACTACTAAATCTGTGTTTTGGACTGGTAAGATAATGGTCATGCCTAAGGTAAGGTAGTTAAACACATCACTTTATGAGAGAGAGCAATTGACATCTACTGATCCAATCTATATAACTTCATCAGCAAGCACCATTTTCATAGGATTCTAATTCAGTTTTTATACTTTTATATTAAAAGAAAATAAAAGCACCAAAAAGCCAGTTTTATTTATCAAACTTAACTGGCAAATACAGCATCCTGGAATTTAATTGCCTGTTCTAAATGCAAGGGAAATTAATTGCTTCTTCTGAACCCAGAGGCTACATGAATTTCCTAGTCAATGTATAGATAACTTCTTTTGAAAGTGGCTGCTTTCTGGAAGTTCATTTCACCCATGTTTTAAGAAAATCCTTTTCCAAATGGAAATATCTGAATCCATTTGAGAACTCCAAATGGAAGCTCTAGACAGAGTATAGTAAGACATACATAAAATCGAGACGTGCTAATGGAAGTAGGGAAATCTGTTCACTTGGGTAGGAAGTGGTTAAATATCCTGTGAATGAAGTGAACAGAAAGGTCAGCCTTGGCCTCACCAAGACAAACCACAGTGCTCATGACTGTCTACCAACAAGATAGTTGGAGAACCCCAAACCATCATTGTGTGGGAGTGGTTTTCTTTCATTTCTTATTGAATTGAGGATTGTTTGAGTGAGTTGTTTGGCTGTTTTAGCATATCCTAGTTGGGGCATCTGTAGGCAAGTGTATGATAGAACTGAACTAACAGACACTGAGAATACATAACAATTGTCAAATCCAACACTATTGGATGAATATCCAATAAATGTGGAAGAAAGCCTCGCATGAATACATGCAGGAAGCGCCTTTAGATTAAATAAGATCAATTGAGGGAGGTTGGCATTTGACTGGTGGGAAGGACAAAGGAAGTTAAATACAGTTTAGCTAAATTATTTGCAACTATGAAACCGTTAGGGATATTACTGGATGTAATTGAGAGGTTGATATTTATTGAAATACAGTGTGGAGAGGTAGCAATGAAATCTCCCCTTATATACCCAATATAAACTAATGTAAATAAATAAATAAATAAAAAGGACTTGTCAGGAGTGTAGATGGTGAAAAAGTGTCTCAGCAAGATCTGTTTCACTACTGTCTTGACATATTTTCTTTATTAGGAAACTAATGAAAAATGAGATCATCTGATGTGAATTTAGAGATAGCCACAAGTGAAAATTTTATGTTTGAGGATTTTTTTTTCAAGGTACTAGAGATAGTAACCTTGGCAACAAAAGATAACTTGTGAGGAAAGGAGAAGATAAAACTTCCTGAGCTCTTTACCAACTCTCAAAGTAAGTACTTCCTTTTTTCCTTTTCCTTTTCTGAAGTCTTATGATACAGTGACCCAACTTAACTCTGGTGGGTTTTGGAAAAGTTTATGTTGGGTATATGATCTAGAGATAAAGTGTTCCAAGAGAGTGTAAGGTATAATTTCATAGACTATGAATTAATGTCTCTTCTCCATTATTCATTACACATTGGTTGATTGTTTGTTCTAAGTGCTTTCCATGTGTTGAACTAATTACCTCAGCTCTCTTATATAATCAACCATCTCATTTTACAAGAGAGGAAATGGAGGCACACATAAGTTATATAACTTGCTACAGGTCAGGAAGTGTATGGATTAGAAATCAGCCAACTTTTAAATGAGAAAAGTGTAACAGAGTTACTTTCAATAATAGCATTTTTTTTGGTCGGTTGTGGGGCTTGAACTCTGGGCCTGGGTGCTGTCCCTCAGCTCTTCAGCTCAAGGTGAGCACTGTACCGCTTGAGCCACAGCACCACTTTCGGTTTTCTAGTTGTTTATTGGAGATAAGATTCTCATGGACTTTCCTGCCTGGGCTGGCTTTGAACCGTGATCCTCAAATCTCAGCGTCCTGAGTAGCAACTGGTGCCTGGCTTAATAATAGTATTTTCTTTATGGGCTTATTATTATGATAGTAGCAATATAGTAGTCTTTTGCTTTTCTGAAAAAACAAATCAGCCAACTTCACTGAAAATCACAATCTGAACCCACTAGATTGCCTCATAGCAGGTAAATAGATTCTTTGGAGAGAAATGTTATATGAGAATCCAAGTTTAAATTCTATTATAAAATTGGGAGGAATGTGTGATCTCCAAGAACTATAGAAGAATTGAGACCTGGAGACCTAACAGATGAACAGTGAGAGTTGCTTTAAGATAGTCCCTTGGCAAGGGGCACAGTTCTAACACTTGATAACTTAACTAGATATTCCTTCTTTTGCAGGTACTAAAAAGGGCACATGTACTAAGAGACTGAAGATTTATTTCTCAGCACCCAAGAAACCATATTCCTCACCATATTTCCATTTCTAGATTGGTGCTGTTGATGTCTGGGTCATTAAAAGTACACGTAAGTGAGTGCTGAGCTCCATCGACTTCCAACTGACTGTAGCACCAGAAGGAGTAGTCATCTAGTTCTGCATCTTCCAAGTCTCCTGTGGAGGAACCAACAAGCAACTATTACTGAGATGCACAAAAATCTTCCTTCAGAGCTGTCTTGATCTTTCTCTTGGGAGTTTCTACCAGCCCTATACAACGAATATAACAGATGATTCAGGTGCCCTGTGGATCAGCTTTGTCCATACAAGTTTTCACTATATAAGTAAGCCAGATGCAGAATCACATGCATATACACACAAATGTATTAACTAAGCTATAGTATATTCAGGGGCAAATTTCAGCAGTAGAACTCCTTTGAGCTACTAACTTACAGTTTCTCAAAATGAATACCAGGAAACTAGAACATATGTTATGGGGGAGGGGGGGTTAAAGAAAGGGGCAGATGAATGGAGAGAGGAAGGGTGGGGGACAATGCAGTCATGATATTCAATGAACATATGTGAAAATGCAACTGAGTAAATTGAGGGGACGGGTGGGTTGCGAGGTATAGGGAAGAAGGATCAAAAGGGTGACTTTGATCAAGATAAACTCATAAACTGTCATGTTGAATTAAAACCTCTTTGTACAACTTAAAAATAAACAAAAAAAGTTAAGACATAGCTCACATTCTAACTGCTGCCAATTACTAGAAGAAGGTCCTTTGCTCTGTAACCTGAAAGAACAGGTCTGTTGCAAGATCTCACACACAATGCAAATTAGTGTTTATATGGGTTTCCCTGGCTCTTAAAGTCACTATGTTTAAGAAGCAGCACATTGACTTATTAGCAAGTGTTAGTGGGAAAATTGCTGTATAGTTAAGAAAAATTCCCTCCAATGATGTGTAATGTTGTATGACATTTGACAAAGAAAATGTCCTATCTGATGTGAGCTAAAATCCACAGCTAAGAGTAATTTACGTAATGGTTAAAATTTTGATGTTCTCGCTGCACAGATGTGGGGTTAAATCTTGTCTGTACTACTGTGCAGTATGGTTATTTAACCTTTCTAAGACATTGTCGTTGATGTAGAAATTCATCTTTTAGGAATCTACAAAAAGACTTAGCTTAGAGCACAGTAAGCTCTCAATAAGGATTAGCTCTATTATCATTTTTGAGAAATGATTAATGAAAAGGTAGAGTAAGATATACTCGAGACTTGCAGTTCATTTGTAAGAAAAAGTTCTCTATCGATTGAAGGTATTATAAGTATCATTTTAAATTACCTAAGAATTTCAACACTGAGTTAATGTATCCTTCAATAATTGTTAATACTTTAGTAGGGACCAAAACTATAGTTAAAATTTGTGCCCAGGCACTGCTGGCTCATGCCTGTTATCCTAGCTAGTCAGTAGGCTGAGATCTGAGAATTGTGGTCCAAAGCTAGCCTGGGAAGGAAAGTTCATGAAACTCTTTTCTCTAATCCCAGAAAAAGTTGCAGGTGGTGCTATAGCTCAAGTGGTAGAGTGCTAGCCTTGAGCAAACATTGCTTAGGGATAGAGTGCAGGCCCAGAATTCAAGGCCCAGGACTGGCAATAAATAAATAAGATAAATAAGATAAATAGGTATAAAAATGTAAGAGTTTTAAAAATATGTATTTTAAGCAAGGCAACATGATTTTGAAGACTTCTTCCTGCTGAATGAAATTAGATGAATAGCAGTTCAAATGGCTTACCATTTTTCAAAGTATTCTTGTAGTGTCTTGATCATCTTTGTGATTATCTTTCATCCAACAACTGCTGCTTGTTTATGAATTTCTTATACACTCACAGAAAGTGTTTTGATATTATTATATGATTATATTCATTGTTACAGACTCCTAAAACTACTGAAAATTTTAAAGCTGAAGCAAAAATTTAGTTTTCAACTTTATATCTTATTTCTTTGGAAAAGTAGTGTGATTGCTAGAAAGAAATAGGGATAATATGGTATATCAAAGGACAATAAGGTTTTCAAGGTTCTTGCCACACATCTGTCTTTGTGTAAATCTGAAGGAATATTTTGCATGAAGGAACAATTCTCTTTTAGCTTACTGTGAAAAATGTCATCCTCTAACAATTCGCTTAATGAGAAAATGCATGAGTCTTCCATCCTTGATAATTACTAAGTAAATTAACTCAAATATGTAAGTTGAGGAACTATGACTAAATAAATATGATTCAAAATACCTAAGTTATTAGCCTGGTGTGTTGGTATTTTCTATAAGGAAAATTATATAGGCATCGACCTATGTTATTAGATGGAGACGGGAGGGGCGGGGACAGGGAGAGAGACAGATTCACTATGTAGCCCAAGCTGGCCTAGATATCACTATATAGACTGGGCTGGCATTGAACTTGTAATCCTTATGCCTTAGCCTCCTGAATGCCTTCTGAATGCCTGCTAATCTCAGGAAATTACTTTTTTAATTTTTAAACTGAAAAAGCTTAACTTATAAGAATAATTTGTAGTCTAACTTTTCATGTGGTCCTGCTATTGCCAAATGCTTTTGTCTATAATCCTATTTTAATTATAATACATTTGCTAAGGAGTGAAAATGTTTCCAGAAAGCAGGCATTTAAGCATTCCAGAGAAGATTATTATGCATGATGAGTTGTTCAATAGGGAGGCGATGAATGTATTTCAATAAGACAACTCATTCAGATCTCTACTGAGCTACTTATTAAGAATCTAAGATGAATCTGGCAAACCTATAGGATTTTGAAGAATTGTCCACGCACTGAATGACTATTATGTTCTAGATAGTGACTTTAATACTAAGGAAATAGTACTGAGAATACAGACAATGCAAAGAAAGCTACTATTTCTTCAACATTTACTTTATCATTTAAAATGTTTTGGAATCAGTTAAGCCAAAGACAGCTGAATTTCTGGACAGCATAAAATTACCTTAGAAACTTTTCCAACAAGACTATTTCTATCATTGATATGAGTGTGCTGTTTAGCAGAAGCACAGTCAACATTTGAGATCTGCATTTTGAGAATCAATTTTAGTCCTTCTTGGCAATGCCCACAGTATTGTCCCATGCTCTAGTTGCATAGGGGCTAAATATATGGTAAGTATGTGGACTCTATTCATAGACAAGTGCTAGGTCCAGGTCTGTTAGGGAACTGAGGAATCCAAAGCATATGTCTGAAATAATTTAAAATCCTTAAAAAAAAAGTTAGAAATGACTCACCATTCTGTGCATAGCCACTTTCTCCAGAAACAACTTGAAGTAAATAGTAAACGATGCCAAAAGCTGTACCTAGAATCACCATTCTGAGAGATCAAGGGGGAACAAGAGAGAGAGAGAGAGAGAGAGAGAGAGAGAGAGAGAGAGAGAGAGAGAGAGAGAGAGAGAGAGAGAGAGAGAGAGAGAGAGAGAGAGAGAGAGAGAGAGAGAGAACAGAGACAGAGACAGAGACAGA
Organism: Dipodomys merriami; assembly: GCF_024711535.1. NCBI lineage: Eukaryota > Metazoa > Chordata > Mammalia > Rodentia > Heteromyidae > Dipodomys > Dipodomys merriami. Next base: position 3,642,480 of record NW_027204493.1, on the reverse strand, counting down.
GACAGAGACAGACAGACAGAAAGAGAGAGAGAGAAGAGAGCGAAGTGCAAACCTGTGTATACAAATGAATGAGAGAGAGACACACAGAGAGATTAAGTCTACAGCTCTAAACTTACTTGACCACAGACAGGAGGAAGTATATATACAGCATAAAAAAGGCAAGTGCCAGAAACAGGAAGTCTGAATAAAAAGATTGCTTTTATCAGCAGAGGTAGAGGAAATTAACAGATAAAATATTTTAAATTATTGTACTTCTCTGGTATTCCTTAAGTGGACAGGGCCAACTTCAGAGTTGGTAGATTTTGTGTGAAAGCTCAAGTAGTCTTCAGCCCAGTTTGAAAGGATCAAGAGACAAAGATCTAAATTTTTGAAGTCAACTGATTGTATGGGGGTTTTTTAATGAAGGATTCTGGGATTTATGAAATATAATGTGGTGTAGGTTTGCTTTAAATAGCTTTTTTCCTAACCTCTAAAATTCACATGACCAGTAGTTTTTCCGTTTTATTCTTTATTATCTCTAAAACTTATCTATATCTCATTCCTATAGTAGGCATTTAGAATTATTTGTTTAATTCAGATGTTTGCAAATTGGGGTATAGGAACCCCGATTTTTTTGTAGTCTGCAGTGGCTCTCATAGCAGAGTTGTGTAGATAAGACAGAAGTTACATGCTACATAAATCATAAAAACTTTATCATGACTCTTTAGAACAAAGTCAGCTAAGTTCTTGTTTTAAGCACAAAACATTGATCAAGATGTGCTATACTCACAAACATGTTGAATTAAAACCCCTTTGTACAAGTACTTAAAGATAGGTTCAAAAAATAAGTGCGAAATAGTTATTAGTGTATTTTAAACAGGATTCTACTTGTGAAAATCAAAATTGCCACCCCGCTTCTCAGAAACATATAATATATACACCCTTTCCTGATACTTTCCTATAAAGGAAAAACAGAGAATAACATATAATTTGGTCTGCCCTTAAACTTATATGAGAACCAAAATTGTTCCCATTAAGGCCTCATGGCCATATTTGGGAATATAAGAACAATGGGATGTACAAGACACTAGGCAGAAAACGAACTTTACAACTTGTTGGGGGGAGAAAGAGGGAGTGGGAAGGTGGGGAGGGAAGGGATGGTAGGGGAAAACAAAGGAGAAGGTAACAATGCTCGATAGGAAATGTACTCATTACCTGACCCATGTAACTGTAACCCCTCTGTACACTATTTTTACAATAAAAAACATAAAAAAGAACATATTAGGGGAATGTAGATAGAGAAACTAGTAAGTGATTATGCCTTTTTAAAATCAAGCTGGCTTTTTGGTAACTGTTGTTTCTTTTTCTTTAAGACAGCATCAGGTTTTCCTATTAGGCTCCTTGTAGTTCTGTCATCAAAGGATAAACGATACCTCTTGTAATTCATAACTTCTGCTCAGGTCTTTAAAGGAATCATCAAGTTGGGTTAAGGCCATAAAATAGCAATCTCATCATTCTCTATGGGCTTTCTTGGCAAGAAGCAGCCAGGCTGTGTTTTTAAGATGATGAATACACAGCAGCTGAGCCGACAGTGAATTATGGACTTCTGTTTGATTTCCTGTCATTGGATCAAATTGGTCCCATGAGCCTGTAAAAATGGCTTAAAATAAACAGAGATGAACAATCAAATCTCCTGAGATTTGAAGCCAATCAATATCTCTGAAAGCTGAATGAGTTAGCTTGTCTCATCCAGGTAGCTATTTATGACTATTGAATAAATTTACAAGAAAAGATGTCAGGTGTTTTGGTCTCTAGAAACTTCTACTCAGTTTTGAGAGAGCATGGGGTATAGATATGTTTGTACCAGGTATAACTCCATTCAGTGGACTAAATGGCCAAGGAGATTTAGAACAAAAAGCCAATTGAAGTGTATTCTGTCCTTTTCATCCTTCTTTTCCATTTTTTACTTCCCTACAAAAAACAAATTGGTGATATTTTGTGCCCTCTGTAATAAGTTTTGTCCTCATTTCTGATCTGGAAGCTTGGTTAAGGGAATTGTAAGGCTTATTCATTAAAAAAAACAGTATGTTTTATGCATTGAGCTGAATAGACTTTTAAGAAACTTGTAATTATATATTCCATGAACTAGCAAATTTTGAATGAGAAATCACAGATTATATCTGCCTACTATCCTGAATTTCATGAGCTGTTCACAGATGATCACTTTTTGAGTGAGTAATTGGACCATGTCTCTTTAAATTCTCTTGTTTATCTTTTAAGTGGACCATCATTTTGATTGTATCTATTTCCTTCAGTTGTGAAGATGTAAAAGAACAAAGTCAAGAGACAATATTTTGATACAGCCTGTGCTAGTTTGCTCAGGGGATTTCCACTGGTAAGTTTACCCCCTTTGGGTGGGCCAGGAGAGGGAGAAAAGACCTGAGAGACAGACACCTAAATAAAGCAGAGGGAGCTCAAAGAAAAATGAAAACACTCATCAATCCTTCAAGGAATTGTGGGAAACTTAATGGTTCCTTATCTTTCTTACTTGGGTCTAAGTAGTTCCTTGAAATTGACAAAAAGTGGAGGAAGAACCCAAAGAGCTAAGGAAGAACCCTCTTGCTGGAACTGTTCCGCACATAAAACAATTACTGGGTCTCTTTGTCGTTATCATTCTCAACAATAAAAGACAGAAGAACAGAGGACCCTGAAGAACACGGGCGCCTCACTGCAAAACCAGCACTGAAGCTTTGGACTGTGGCCAAGCAGGTCTTTAAGCAGGGAAGTTTGCTTGGACCATTTGACTTCCTCTCCTTACTACCTTCTCTCCTTCTTTAGTTTCATGAGTTCTTATGATGTGACAAACCATCTTGGGCAAATCCAACACACCCATCTCGTAAGACTCCCCATACCAGCTGCTCAGGTCTCTCCTGTTGCTTGCTTTTGTGATTTTTCAGGCTATCTGTGAACCTTATAAAACCTGTAAAGAGATTTTTTTTCTTCTACTTTTACATTGTAAAAGCTTACATTGTGTTCATATCTAATCCAGAGCCATAGAGTTGAGAGTTGACTGTTCAGTGAGACTTCAGATTCTAGAATGCAATGTGTTACTTCTGTACTTGATTGTTGTCATTGTTGTTGTTAACTGAAAATGGAGCCAAGAAGACCCTTATCACCTAGTTTTTTTTCCAGGCAAGAACAAAACATTTTCTAAGAACTATCCTTACTTATTTAGATTCATCTCTTTGGAACAGAAATTTCACCTCTATACTTTATTGAAATGACAAATTGAGTGAAATAAATACTAATGTATCAGCTGTCAGCATCTCTGGGAAATAATCTGTTGCCAGAGAAAAAGCAGCTCTCAGAGTCAGTTTTAATCTTATTATTTTATTTTAATTTTTAAGCCATTTGTTCAAATTTATTTTATATGTCCCATTTTCAGATTTATTTTTTATTCAAATTTTATTCATATTTTTTAATTCACATATATCATTGCAAAATAACCCCTCAGTTGTAATTCGTATTTGTGTATAATTCTTTATGTTTTCAGACTGAAGGTAGAGAGCGTTGGATTCAACATGGCTTTGTTATTTTCTTCTTTCCCAGTGGTTTTGTTATATATTTCAAATAACAGTTGGGCTTAAAGGTTTCTGTAGATATTCTGTTTTATAGTTCTTTTTCTTATTATTTGGCTGGTGTGAGTTGATATTATTTTTAATCAAATTGGGAAAATCAAAATTGTGTAATGAGGCACATTCACAAATGTCCTTGTCCTTCCCTGTCTGTATCGGGTCTCTCTTCCACTGTCACACAGGCATGGCCAATCTCAGTGCCCTTGCCCTGGCTTTCCTGGGTCTCCTTATATATTGAATGCATTTTAAATACCACACAGTCAGTTCTTAGATGCATTTTTATAAAACAGTCCTATACATTTGGTAATTTGTCCACAATGAGAATGATTTAAGCCACTTATTTTGAGCTTGCAAATTGAAGTAAAACAATCACCATCAAAATGACAGGCAGGTGATGTGGCAACAGAATCACCTGAGTCAAAATACAATCTGCGTTCAGATATTCAAGAAGTCCCAAATCCCATTCTACGAAATCTATATAAACTGAATTCTCTTAGTAACAACTTACTTTCCTTAATTAATGAGTTTTAGCTTAAGGCAAGGAAATTTGGGGCATCTGCTTTCTTCTAGGTGTATAGAAAGGCCTTCTCAGTGGAGTGAATGACGATCCTAAGAACCATGGCAAAAGTAAAGTGGAAAAAGCCAAGGGTGTCAAGTAGGTGAGGATAGATCAAAACAAACACAGTGTTGCTCTAATCTGAGATGAACTGTGTGTGAACGTGTGTCAGTACATGCTGACTAAGTCCCTAGGGCTCTCAGGGGATTCCTAGCATCTTGAAGTTTCATTTCCAGGTTCATAACATTTTTCTTCTTGTGATTTTTGTTTCATTTCCCTTTCCACCTTACACTACATCTTCAGTCCCATGCTTTACTGTTGTGTCTGCCCTCACTGGGCAGAGTTTGAAATGTCACTGTTGTCTTGACTTTAGAATACTTCAGTCCCCATCTCTCAGTGCAAAAATATTAAGCTTTTAAACATCAACATTTTTTCCTTTGCTAAATATGTTCTACCAGAAAGTAAGTTTTTTTTTTTGGTTGTTGTTGTTGGTTGTGGGGCCTGAACTCTGGGCCTGGGCGCTGTCCCTCAGCCCTTCAGCTCAAGGCTAGCGCCCTACCACATGAGCCACAGCAGCACTTTGGGGTTTTTCTGTTCATGTGGTGCTGAGGAATCGAACCCAGGGTGCAAGCATGCAAGGGAAGCACTCTACCACCGAGCTACTTTCCCAGTTCCTAGAAAGTGAGTGTTTAGATTTCAGGATATGCCTAAATGTGAGCAATATGGCTGATTTTTTAGTAAACTGCTACTTCTTCTGGCAAAGGCTGAATCCCAGCACTATGGTGAACGGCTGGAACAGGCATGGTGTGTGTCCTGCGCACGGTCTTCCTTCTTCCTTTCAGGCTCTGGGTAATGTCAAGGTCAGGCAGCATGTCTTCTGTGTTTGGGGGAAAGTCTGACTTCATGACTAGTGCCTGGACCTAGGTCCCTCTTCTGCAAAACATCTTCAGAGAGATTGCTATGAATTGCCACACTCTGCTGGTGTATTTAACCCAGACCTGTGGGAGAAATGGCAGGATCTCTCAATTGGCCTGCAAAGCTCCTTCTGCCATTTTGGAACACAGTTCCTCTGTGCTAATACAGTCGGCAAGACCATCTCTAGTATAATTTCCCAAGCCAACTATGCAAAGGCAATTTTTTTTCTGTTGTTATTGGTTTTGGGGCTTGAACTTGGGGCCTGGGTACTGACCATGAACTCTTTTGCTCAAGGCTAGCGCACTTTGAGCCACAGTACCACTTAAGATTTTCTTGTGGTTAATTGGAGATTATAATCTCACAGACTTCCCTGTCCCAGCTGGCTTTAAACCACGGTCCTCAGATCTCAACCTCCTGAGTAGCTAGGATTATAGGCTCCACCAGCACTTGGCTGCAAATTTTGAAGTGACTTTAAGTGATACATATGTCCCTAAAACAGAAAGAACAACCAATCTATCTGTGCCATTATGAATAACAAAGGGCCATGTTTTTAAGGCACAATTGTCACTTTCAGAAATTGTCCAAGAAAGTGGCATAATATTGCAATCTTTTGCTTTTCCATATGTAAATCTATGGGTTTATTGGTTTATTTATGGGTTTACATTTATTTTACCAGTGGTCTCAGTTTCACAATTCAATATAGTGATTCTTGTTCATATCTATCTATCTATCTATCTATCTATCTATCTATCTATCTATCTATCTATCTATCTATCTATCTATCTATCTATCTATCTATCTACCTATCTATCTATGTATCTGTCTGTCTGTTTGTCGATTGATCTATCTATCTATCAATCAGTCTATCTGTCTGGCTGTCTGTCTGTCTAGGCTAAGCTTCTAAAACACGGAGACCCAGCTATACATTTTGTTTTATAATGCTTAAGTAGTTATACAAAGGAGTTGCATTGGACAAAGCAGCTTATGAATACAACGCATCTTGATCAATGTCGCCCCTTTCATCCTTCTCCCTATCCTCTCAACTCTGGGATTTGCATAGAATGTTATGACCGCATCCTCTCTCCCTTCACTTCTTCATTCGTCTATCCCTTCCTTTTGATCCCCTCCTTCAGATAAGGTGATGTTAGGAAAATGAACCCTAAGATATGTATTTAAATGTTTTTTTTCTTTCATGCATTTGTTTCTAACGCATTTATAAGATTATTTCTTTGTTGCTTTGTATGTCCCTCCCCCTTCCTTTTGATCCCCTCCTTCAGATAAGGTGATGTTAGGAAAATGAACCCTAAGATATGTATTTAAATGTTTTTTTTCTTTCATGCATTTGTTTCTAACGCATTTATAAGATTATTTCTTTGTTGCTTTGTATGTCCCTCCCCCACAGTATAACCCCTGCTTTCACTGTATTTGATGTCGGTATAATTTGTGGAGGGGAAGGGGAAAAACAAGTCGTTTAAATAAGGATACAGGTGGACCCGTTGCAACAATGAGAAGTACAAGTTGTCATGTCGAAAACGAACTTTACAACTTTGGTGTGGGGGGGGGGGGGGAAGGATTGGGTGAGGGCGGGGAGGGATAGTAGGGGAAAACAAAGGAGGAGGCTACAATGCTAAATAAGAAATGTACTCACTATCTTGCCCATGTAATTGTAACCCCTCTGTACAATATTTTCACAATAAAAAATAAAAAATTAAAAAATTAAAAAAAGACACGCATACATTTGTTTTAATGCATTTGAAGATTTATTCCTCTTTCAGAGTAGATGACATTAGGCAGCTTCAGCTTCTTCAGTTAGGAATCCAGTCTGTCATTTTCTAGGCAGTTACCTTTGTCTGTGTACTCGAGACTAGTTTCTCAGCAAAACAATCTTATTCCAACACATAAAAAAGGGAAGCACATACAAATAAGAAAGTAAAGACAATCTGGCTGAAATGAACATGGTCTGGGGTGACTTCTTACTCATTTGTCAGGAACGAGTTACCATATCTACTTTGACCTCAAGGAATGAAGAGAAATGGAGTCTGAAGAGGGATTGCTATGTGCTCAACTGAACCTGGACCTCCATTAGTGAAAGGCAGAAGGCACACACAGATGGTAGGAAACAGCATCTTTTGCAATAGTTACCCACTCAGAGGCTTGGCAGGCACATGTATCATGAAAAACATGAGTAGCAGTGGCTAACCCCACCTGAGGAAGGTCAGATGGGACAACCGACCTTAGAATGAAAAGGTAAAAAGATCTTTTCAGGTAGGCAGGTAGATCAAGATCTGAACAGAGTAGAGACGCACTTGACAAATGAAGCTGTCAGATGTTCACATCTCTAATTCCAGAAAGGTTTAAGTATAATCAAAACTCTAAAACTAATGTTCCAAATTTGGACATTTAATGAATCTCCTAAAACTCTTAAGTAAGATATAAGGGTAAGAGATTATTTTATTTTATTGGACTCAAAAAGAATTGTGACTCCAAACTTTCAATGCCAATTTATTGACCTATAGGTTGAGCCTATGCTAAAGCCATTTTGTGACTGTCAACTGTGAGGCATTCATATCACTAAGTCTGAGCTAGGAATTGAACTTCTGTGTTATGAGACACTGTAGGAATTTGGCCAGTTTTCCCACATTTGTATTTATATGTTCTGTCCTTATCACCAAGGAGGAGATTGAGTGTCCTGGGCAGGCCTCTTACTACTGTTTTTCTTTCCGAGCAAAAAAGAGAGGATTTAAAGCAGCTCAATGTAGAATCATGAAGGTAAAGGGATGGAGAGGAAGGACACCTTCTTGTGCATAATTTACTATGTTTCCATTGAAAAGACTCAACTTAAAATGAATTTCAGCTGATTACTTTACATCAGCTACAAAGGCAAATTTTACTTTAAGTAAGATTGTCAAAGTTATCGGCCACTATTCTGTACTTGAGTTTTGAGAGGAGTCACTATAAAGGCTTTAGTGTACAGGAGGAAAGAGAGGAGGCTGAATCAGCGGCTTGTGGGTTGACCTACGGCATGGGGATATTTTGGAAATACCAATCACTCTTCCCTATCTTCTCCCCCCATGGTTTTACTTCTTGTTATTGCATTTTCTCACCACCACCCCATTCCTCCTACAGGGCCAGCCATTCTGCATCCTTGATGCAAAGAAGAAAGGTGTTAGTTTGTGGCTTGGAAGAAAATAGTCTTCTTTTAGCTTTTAAACTTCAAAAGTCTGATCCATGGAACCAGTGAAAAAGTAGAATAAAGAGGAAACAACAACAGTTCCTCCACCGATATGCTAGCAAATGGTTTATGTTGGTGAAGAAGAGAATGGAGAACTGATGGGAAAGACATCGGTAATCCCAGACTGAGAGGGCACGTTTGGAAGGGAGGGCTCAGCATAAAGCATAAAGCCATCTGGCTTCTCCTAACCAAAGTTTCAGATAACTGCTGAGTCACACAGAAGGAAAATGTCACTCTGGACCTCCAGATTGGGCCTACAAATGGAGAAGAGAAACCCTCCCTCTCTGCATCCCCATCATGAACTTTTACTTTGTGGCCCCATCTTGAGAGGACTATCATAAGATGGGGAAATGGTACTTTTCCTCATTACATTTTGTTTTATGTTGTAGTTCTTAGCATAGGATTTTGCTTGGAAAATAAATGCTTAAAACCTGAATTGTGAGGCATAGGGCTTGGATTTATAGTCACGTCTGTGATTATAAACTGTGATCTTAAGATCTCAATCTGAGCAAATAGCAGTACAGGTGTGAGCCACTTGTGCATGACTATGCTGTCCTCTTCAGTAAGAGTGTTTTAAGTAAATAATCTCTTAATCATGTCCTTTCTGAACAACTCCATCTTCTATTCTACAATTCTTTTGGTTATTTACATTAATTGGTCATCTACTTGTTATCTTGCCCATGTAATTGTAGCCCCTCTGTATGGTATTTTCACAGTAAAAGAAAGATAAATTGGAAAGAAGGGGTATATTTGAGTTAAGAAAAGATAAATTAGCTTCTGAATCTCAATTTTTGAGATGATATTTATCTCTTGTTTTCTATGTACCAGAAGTGCATTAAGGAGGGAAATTAAAAACCTGAAAACTTTGCAGGACAACTTACCAAATATATCAGGTTCATTTTTTTTTACAATGCAATGTAAGTTTCCTGTAATTATTTTTTCAAAATGGTAGTAGGATTCCATGTATAACTATGGTCTCAGATTTGGAACAAGGTAGGGTCTGAAGAAGAATAATCTTGAGAAGATGTTTTCAAAGCAAAGTAAATGGAAAAGACTGCTGGAGGACTTCCTATCCAAAGGTGCAGTGATGAGATAGTTTGGCAGGAAACATGATAGGCACTTGACTTTGTGAGGAGTTTTTGCATAAATTTGATAGGGCTCTGAAGGGGTGTGAACAGAAGATTTGAATGTCCACTTGTGCTGTCATATGGAGCACATAATACACTGCGGGGTTTGTGGGAAGCAAGGAACCACTGAACAGTAGTGTGAAAAAAAACAGTAGTGTGAGCACAAAAAGTGCTCAGGTCAAGGTCTTCATTCCCATGCTGCTACTGATTCCCTGAACTCCCTGACTCCATGGTTTGCTTTTAAAGGGGTTTTCTCAACTCTGGCGGATCATCTGACTCATTAGCGAATATTTAATGTTTAGACTGGAATCCAGTCTTTCCCTCAGCCAAGTAGCTCAATACGTCTCTGCTAGGGTGGTACCAGAATGTCCAAATGCAGGAGGGTTAGAGAACCATGGCCCACATCTCTTTTCTCAGGATGCTGAACTGTAAGGGCTGCTTTTACCACCACCCCTCAATGCCAGAGCTTCTCTATTTGTCCATAACCAACACCCTGCAAAATCATTTCTCTTAGCTTAATGACATAGGACTTTTCTGAAGAGTTCTTAAATTGGGTGTAAAACTAAATGAAACCAAATACATAAATGAAAGTTTATGGTGGATAATTCTCCTTTTCTTATTTAGCCATCCTAATGAAGCCTACTCAGAAATGAGTAAGATATGCTCCTCTCAGATCCTGCCCCCTTGCCTACTGCAGTCCTTACTGGAAGTGCCACCACAGATCTGTCTTCTTGGCAGATTTGTTCTCATTTCCTCTGATAGTGGCCCAACTTCTCAGCCCACTCCACCCACAGCTGAAGAAGAATTTGAACTTGTTGCCTTCTCAACTGGTGTCATGGGACTGCCTAGAGTCTGGGCTAATATTGCAAGGTCAGACAGAAGCCTCCTGCGGTGCCCTGCACCATTGCCTGACATGTCCTACTGGCTTCTCCTCCTTATAGCATGCACACTTCTATTTTCATATGGAATTTTATCACAGGTTGCACAGTGATGCTTGTCAGCTTGGAGTGAATGGGCTCTCTGTATTGGAAATTCCAACTAAATATCTTCCCTAATTGGTGCTTTCTCTAGAGATAAACCCTTTGGGGAAAAAAAACACCAAAGGTCCCTCACTACTACTGATCAACTTACCTGCATTATGTCCTGTCTCTGTTCTCTTCCATCATCTTCTCTTCTGCTCAACTCTCCATCTCAGCCTACCTGGCAATCTTTTATTTTCTTACTGAAAAGCTTCTTGTTGGAGATCCAACAATAGGAGTCCACCTCTCCATTTCTCTAGGGAGAATCACATGGAATACAAAATATAAGAAAACTTCAAGGAAATATAGGCTTGGTCTTTTCTTTGGGGAAAGTTTTTCTTTCTTTTTTTCTTTTTTAACATTTACCAATTCATTTTCTTTACTTGTTTATAGTTACTCAGATTTTCTGTCATCTTAAGCTTTGGTGTCTATGTGTTGCCTAGAATATGTCTATCATTTATTTACTAAATTTGTTGATATCTGGTTGGTCAGAGGATTCCCCTCTCATTAGTTTTATTATTGCAAGATCTGTAGTAATGTTTTCTCTTTCATTAATGACTTTAGTGACTTGGATCTTCTATTGTTTTTAGTTTATAGCTTTTTTTCTTGGTTAGTTTTTCTTAAATAAAACATTGTGCTATTATTTTTATCTTTCCAAAGGCTTTTCTTACACATAAAACTATGAAAGGAAAGAAGAGGAGAGAACATTATCTTGGTAAAATTGTCCTTAAGATTCCACTGTGATATTAGATTGGGGAATTCATTAATGACTTAAGAGTCATACGTTAGTATGACTAACTAGAATATGACATAGTATGCCTACTATGAATAAATAGAATCACAGCAGAAATGTGGGAAGAGGTGAATCATAGTTCAGATGACATGATTTGGAGAAGTATACGTTGTTCTTGGGAGTCCAGTGAGATGGATCAAAATCTCTTATTTCACTTTATGACTTGCATGCAGATGTGTACATGGGACAGAGCTCTTGCTTCTTGGAAAGAGAGCTCCATTTTGTGGTAACTGTAAGTGCAGTGAAAAGGCTGCGTGACTAGCAGGACAATGAAGTATAGACAGATTAGTGTGTGGCTGAAGGAATGGTGGCTAGCCATTAGACACAATGGGGTGGTCATGTCTTGCTAATTATCAGATTTTAGAATTAGTAAATAACTGGCTTGTTTTGATTTTCTAACGAAAAGAACTGTTTCATTTACATTGATGAACGATCTATGGGCATGGATGTGGAGATTGTGAGGGCCTAGAGAAGAGAAGAAAGTAAGAGACCAAGGACAAAAGGAGACTGAGCCAATGGGGCAGCTGCCTGCCAGGTGTCTCAGACTACCTGATTGTGTGTTGGCCAATATAATAAACTCTGTGCTTTAATCTCAAGAGACTTGAAATGAAATCTCTTTGTCAGTGGTTCATAGAGCTCTGGGCTTCTGTGGAGAGGATAGCAATGGCATGACCTGCTTCATCCATAATTAGTACATGTCTTTGGTTTTTCTCTTTCTTTCTTCCTTTCTTTTCAGTTTTGTGGTTTGAGCTCAAGGCCTCACACTTGCTCCACTCACAGGGCACCCCTGAGATATACTTCTGGCCATGCTTTGCCTGGGTTATTTTTAGGATCGCGTCTCATTTCCTGACCCAAGTTGTGTGCCTGTGCTAGGTTTCATATCAATATTGCAATCCCTACCCTGGGTAGAGTGGAGTCTCACACTTTTCTGCCCAGACTAGTCTAGTACTGCAGTTCTCCCAATTTTACCGGGTTATGTATTTTGGGATCACAGGCATGTATGTAGAGAGAAAGGGGACTGTTTTATCTGCCCAAGCTGTTCTTGAACCATAATCTCCCTGTTCTTTTCTTTCCCTTTATGTTAGGATTACAAGTGTAAGCTATGAGTATCTGATTCTCTTTGTTACTTTTTAACATATTGCAAAACTTTAAAATTTGACTTTGAAAAAATCATTTATTGATTGTTAAGGTGGTATACAGAGGGGTTACAGTTACATAAGCAAGGTAATAAGTACATTTCTTGTCAAACTTGTTATCCCTTCCCTTATTTTTCTCCTATGTTCCCTCCCCCAACACCTCGTTGTACAGATCATTTCTAACATATTTTCTTGTGAATATTGCTATTGCATTGGTTCCCTCCTTGACCTGTATCTCACCATTCTGTTATTCCCCTTCCCTTCCCTTCACATAAATGTATATGCAATACCAGGGTACCAAAATCAAATACAATGACCACAGGGGATAAACCATAGGGGGAAAAACATCCAAAAGAAACAAGAAATCACACAGTACATTAAAAACAACAACAACAAGTAAAACTTCTTGTATCTATGTCTTGAAGTTCATTTCGCTTCGCATCATCTTATATGATCATATGTACATAGCTATTGAGCTATTCTGCTCATCTGCTAAGATTATCCTAGATGTATACTAATTATTGCAAATAAGAGAAACCATGAGACCTATGTTTCTTTGGGTCTGGCTTACTTCACTTAATATGAACTTTTCCAAGTCTTTCTGTTTTCTTAAAAATGGAGTGGTGTCATTCTTTCTAATGGAAGCATAGAATTGCACTGTGTGTGTGTGTGTGTGTGTGTGTGTGTGTGTGTGTGTGTGTGTGTGTGTGTGTGTGTGTGTGTATGAAACATTTTCTGGAAAAAAAATCACTCTTTTTTTCTTTTTTTATTGTGAAAATACTGTACAGAAGGGTTACAATTACATGGGCAAGATAATGAGTACATTTCTTATGAAGCATTGTAGCCTCCTCCTTTGTTTCCCCTTCCCGTCCCATCCTCTCCCTACTCCCCCACCAAACCCTCCTCCCCCCACACCAAAGTTGTAAAGTTCGTTTTCGACATAACGACTTGTATGTCTCATTGTTGCAATGGGTCCACCTGTATCCTTATTTAAATGATTTGTTTTTTCCTTCCCCTCTACAAAGTATACCAATATCAAATACAGTGAAAGCAGGGGTTATTCCGTGGGGGAGGGACATACAAAGCAATAAAGGAAACATCTTATAAATATGTTAGAAACAATCGCATGAAAGAAAAAAAACATTTGAATACATATCTTAGGGTTCATTTCCCTAACATCACCTTATCTGACCTTTTCTGCTTGTCTCAGACATATACTAGTTATTGCAAATAAGGGAAACTTATGTTTCTTTGGGCCTGGCTTACTTCACTTAATATAATTTTTTCCAAGTCTTTCCATTTCCTAACAAATGGGACAATGTCATTCTTCCTGATGGAGGCATAGAATTCCATTTAAAATCACTCTTTTTTAACATATTTTTATTGTAAAGATTCTGTACAGAGGGGTTACAGTTACATGAGTAAGGTAAAGAGTACATTTCCTATTGAGCATTGTTACCCCTCTATTGTTTTTCCTCTACCATTCCTTCCTGCTCCACTTCCCCAACTCCTCCCTCCCCACCCCAAAGTTGTAAAGTTCATTTTCAGCATAGTGTCTTGTACATCTCATTGTTACATTGGGTCAACCTGTACTCTTATTTCAGCATTTTGTTATTTCCCTTCCCCTCCCCAAATCAGAAAAATGTATAAACAAGATGCAGGGCACTGACATCAAATACAGTAAATCCCTCAACAACAAATCCTAAAAAAAAAACAGCTTCCTGATTGATACGTGGGCTAAAGATTTAAAGAAAGGCTTCTCTGAAGAGGAACTAAAATGACCATTAGACATATGAAGAAATGCTCAACTTCTCTAGCCATAAAAGAAATGCAAATCAAAACAACATTGAGATTCCACTTCACCCCAGTTACAATAGCTATAATCAAGAAATCTAACAACAACAGATGCTGGAGGGGATGTGGACAGAAGGGAACCCTACTGCATTGTTGGTGGGAGTGTAAACTTGTTCAACCGCTTTGGAAAGCAGTATGGAGGTTCCTCAAAAGACTCCACATAGAGCTCCCCTATGTCCCCCCCCCCCAAATCACTCTTAAGATTTGTTGTCTGATGATTTCTAATGCAATTTTAGTAGCTTTATAGAATAAACAGAAAATGATTTTAAAAACAAAAACCACACATCTCTCAAGTTTTTGAGTGACTTTTGTTAATAGGAATAGGTAAGAGAAAAACAGACTGAAAACTGAAGGAATAACTCGTCAAGATCTTAAATAAGACAAGTTTACATCTGTAGTTAATTAATCCTGGACCTCAATTTCCTGGACTTCTTTCAACATAAGATTTGCCAAACCTTTTATTTTCTTCATATCTGCCTTTCTTTGTACTTTCTTTTATTATTCTAAGTGAAACTCACAAGATACAGCAAGATAATAACCCATTAAATGGATACAACAGGGTAACACTCAGTCATTCTTCTTCTTTTGATTATAGTATTTATCTTAGACCACCCTTGTCAGTGTGCTGAAAGGAATAATAATAATAATAACAGTGGTGTGTAACAGAAACTTTTCCATCTGATCATCACAGAACTTAATCTGGAGGCATGCTCCCCTAACCAGGGCAGTTGTTTACTAAAGAGAAATTGTGTTTTTCTGAAAATTCATCTATGCTAGATGTAATTGTTTTTGTAATTACCCAGGCTAGTTGAAACACTAGATGAATTGATCAACTACAAAAGCAAAATGTGAAGGGCAGTTTTTATAAAACATGTCTAAAATTTTTGGAAAGTGAAGTTGGTTCAATGACAATGAATTATTTCCACAAACAGGTGTAAGACAATTGTTATGGTTAGTCTAAATTGTAAACATCACAATGAATTGTTTGCTCAGCTTCTTGAGTTTTATTAATTACTCTTGAAAGAAAGAGTACACCAGGAACTGGTGGCTCAAGCCTGTAACCTTAACTACTTGGGTGGATGAAATTGCAGTTTGGAGCCAGTTTGGATAGGAAAGTCTGTGAAACTATCTCCAATTAGCCAGCAAAAAAACCAGAAGTGATGCAGTGGCCGAAGTTGTAGAGCACCAGCCTTGAGAGAAAAAGTTAAAGGCCAGCATCTAGACCCTGCATTCAAACCTAGTACCATACCAATACCAATCAAAAAAATGAGAAACCACAACTTGCTGGATAGGACTTATGAATATACATAGAATATAATGTAAGAAAACTAATTCCAAAGAAAGTTCATTACTCTTATTTCAAGACACTGCATGCTAATATATTTTAACATGTTTAGAGCAAAAATAGGTTTCACTATGATTTTTTAAATTACTCAAACATTTATTCTACTATTTTCATTTTACTGATCCATTTCCAGTGGTGTGGAGTCACTTTTGTTGTTGCTGCCTTTGGTCAGGCATTAGTTGTTTCATTTATGCCTTGCTATCAGTCTAATTCCCATCTACCTTATCTCACACTTACAAACTAAATGAACGGCTCCAACTCACATAGTTATAACATTCATAGCAAGAAATAAATAAGTGAGAATCATAAATAACCCACAACTCTCTTCAAGACAGAATTTTTCAATCATGGTATCCATCATTAAAAAAATTAGGGACTGTATCTGAAAGGTATAGAAATTCTTTTAAATACACACATTTTAAGACAATATCTAACACAACCAAACTATAGTATGGTGAGGATTAAGTACTATTAGAGAGTCACAGCTCTCAGATGGAAGCTACGGAGTGGTAGAGGGATTGGTTGTGAAGGTCTTCCATTCAGTTTTTAAGCCTTGAAAGTGTACTCTATATGTCATCACCAGAGTGCAATTAGGAGTATATATACATTTAGCAAGAATCTTATATATGATAGAGCTTTAGTAAGTGATGACTGGGCCAGTTTCAGTACCAAAGTTAGGTTTTGCTACTCCTGCCTTGTTTGATTTCATGCAAATCTGGGATTTTTTTGTTCAACCTCTCAATTCAGCCAACTCAGAATAAAACCCATCAAATTAAGTCTTTTGTGGAGGGCAGATACACAATGTCCTGAACTTTTCTTTTGACCTTCTGCACTGGTGCTAATGTGGATGTAGCGCATGAGCATCCACAGCCCATATAGCAACCAGGAAGGAGGAAGGCTGATTAGCTCCAGAATCATTTCCAAAACCCATCTTCTCAATGGGTAGAGGGTATGAAGTAAGCAGTCTTCTCTAGAGTCCATGTTGATTTCAAATGGAGGGATAGATATTCCCCATATTTAGCTTTACTTTTCACTTTATGTGAGTTCTTGTTTGCTTCTGTCTTTGAAAAAAGTTTTTCTTGTCACTTTCCAGTACTTTGATGTCATCTTTTACTTTTCCCTTTGGTTCCCACTGACTTTTGTCTCATGGTTGCTCAGAAATTTATTCTCCTATTTGGTCATCAAGATAAAAACTCATTACTGTGTTTCATATTCAGAGATCGATGAAGATATGGGATCCAACTGCATCTTAGAGTTAAGAGTTATTTGGAAATTTTAGATTTCATCATCTGGGAAATTAAATTTAAAAACTGAGTTGAGATAACAAGAAAGAATGTTGGAAGTCTATACTTCATGCTAACCACAGACTCCAGAGAAAGATCTCATCCACTTCAATAGTCTCATTTCTCCCAAAGTTTAGTCATAAAGCACCACTTTCAGCCTTTCTCTGATTAACAGTGAAAAAAGAAACTCATGTCACTACCTCTTTCCCTCAACTTTCTAGGTAGCTCTTTTGCAATTACAAGAAATGTTTGTTTATGAAACAAGTGAGGAATGACTAGAACGCAGAGTAGTAGTTACTGATGAGTGCCAACAAGGTAATTTGGGACTACTGAGGCCAGAATCATAAGAACTTTTATTGAAAGGAAAGCCTGAAATTTCTGAAGGATGAATGAAAAATTCTAGGCAGAAGAGGGAAGTTAACATTTCAAGGATTTTTTAAAAAAACAATGTCACCTAAAAACTGTATTCTAGTGAGAGCACAGCAAGGTTCCACAAGTTGAAAGAGTTGTGTGAGAGTCAGTGGATTCCAGTCACTTTGGCTGACTGTGCTTCATCATGCTGTTGTCCCATTGTTCTCATCATGGCCATCCTTCTCCTCGTCTTCCTCTTCGTCAACATCTTCATCGTTGCTAGCACATGCTGGTGGCTGGCAGACATGGCTTTTCAGGTGAGTCTTCACAATTCTCAAAGTCTGCTAAGGAAATTTCACGCACATCTTCTCTCTTCCAGGCAGGACAATTTCAAGTCCTCTGTGTTTTGTTCAGTGTGTTATCCTTCAGCTCTTTAGCTGGCTGAAGGGTCTTGTTTGTTGTATCTCCAAGTTCTCTGCTCCTTCTTAGTTTAAGATCACAAATGTCGGCCAGTGTCTAGCAGCACTGACTGACTCTCTCTCTCAGGAGAGAGAGAGTACATTTTCTACAAGCTAAAATATACTTCTGTACCTTCCATGAGAACAAATGGACATGTTGATGTTAAGTCAGGGAAGTGAATAAGAAAGCAGCAATATTTCAGGGACAAGGTGGTTTCAGATTATAAATGTTCAAATGTGAACATCAGTTGGCTGTAAGTTTTAAAAGGAGATTGATTGAGTTAATCAATCTTGTTCAATTTTCCCTCACATTCTTATTGTAACTCCCAGGGAAAGTGTGATCTTAGTTGGTGTCTTTGCCTATTTTTCCTCTTGGTACAGATCATACACAATTGGTTCAATTCTGATTGGCTTCAACCATTGCCATCTTGTTTATCATGTGGTGAGTTACTACGTGAAAGATAGTATGTCAGAATCAGGATTTTAACCACTGGAGGAAGCTTTTTGATGTTTTTTTGATGATGTACCAACAGACTTGTTAAACAGCAGCAAAAATGGTGCTCAGGTAGGAAATGTTAGAGAGATTAGGTTTTACTATTTATATAATTTAGACAACACATCTATCTTGACACACTGGTTTTGTTTTTATGATGCTTTAGCTACTTTGAAGTACGAGTGTATTATGAGACCAAGTTTTTAAATAAGTAGAATTTAGCCTTGCCTTAAAATAGTCATATAAATACAATAAAAATGTGAACTATTTTTAAAAATGGAAATGAAAAACATTCCTCCATGCTCCTCTTCTGTTTGATTTCTGATGTCCAATTCTTCTCTGTCCTTTTGTCTTTTTTCTCTCTCACACAGATCTGTTACCTTTTGAACTGTGAACCAGCACATTGTCTAAGTCAGCACTTGGGGCTAGCACCATCCTGATAGCAAGTTTTGCTTACATGTACAAATTGTTGTTGAACAAATTGTGGGAACAAAGGACTTTGTTTAATCTGACATATGTGGTTTCTAGGTGTTAACATCATTTTTCCCCGTAAGAAAACCCAAATTCATGTAATCAGCAATTTGCCAGTGGTATAAAGGAATGGATGAATGGTTTTGCTTGGTAATTTTCAAATTTTCAAACACTTAGATCTTCCAAAAGCTTAATCTGGTGTCATTTTGGGTACTACTTCCATGTGTGCTAAGTAGAGAATATTTTATATTTTATTTGCAATGATCAATATCAAAAATACAATTTTCAGATAATGTTTTATGATATTAAAAACATTATTTAAACAGTATTTAATTTCATAGAGTAAGAAAAAGTTTATTCAAATACGACTGACCATTCTAGTAAGAATAATTAAACTACCCACAGAAGAGAGAAGATAAAATTTGGCTAAAAAAAGGGGATTTTTTTGGTTCTTGAGGATAATGATAAATCATTAAAGGCACTCAAGGAGAAATAAAGATGATTGTGGTAATAGAGGTCTTTTTACAAATGGCAGAGAATATGATTTTATAGTAGCATTTTTTCTGTCATTTTGTTCTTGCCTGATTGAAGAAGCAATTCCATAATGATTTTAATTCATGTTCTTTCTCAATGAGAATTTCAGAGAAGCTTTATAGAACTAGGTCAGCTCAGTCTAGTGAGTAATTTATAAATGTGCAGCACATTCACATCAAAATAGGTCCACTCATTGTCCTGCTAAGAATTCTTCTTGTTTAAGAGGAATTTTAGCTCTAGCAATGAAAATCTATGTAACAAAGAGGAAAGAAGTTAGACCTGTATAATGTCATAAATTGTTCAAATAAAATTGGGTTGAATGAGAAGATCAGGTAGACAGGATACAAGCCAAGATGCAAATAGACAATGACAATAAAAATGGCATTTGGAACAAATACTTCAGAATTCTAGTAAATTAGGTAACCTACAATGAGGCTTACTTATGCACTCTCTTAAGGTAACACTTTCTAGGTTAAAAATAATTTAAAAAATTAAAGGCAAAAAACTTGGTATATCAGGATATTAAGTGAAGTAAGCCAGACCCAAAGAAAAACAGGTCACATAATCCCCCTCATTTGTAAGAACTAGAACATGTAGAAGATACTCTTAATAGAGGATTTCAAGAACCCAAATGCTTAGTACAAAGGACTATACATAATGAAGTATATTCACACGAACCCCAACTCATGGAAACAAGAGGCTCTCATTAGACCCTGTATATAGTTTGTTCTTTTTTCTCTATTGTTTTTTTCTTTCTTCACTTTTCTTAATTTTTTTGTACCTCATGTTTTGCATAATAGACAATGCAACATGTGGAAGAGAAAGGGAATCACAGAAACAGCAGAACCACAGCAACAGGATGAACCATAGCAACACAGATACTCATTTGACACTATGTTGGATCTGAACATTACAACTTGGGTGGGGGGTAGCGAGGGAAAAGTGGGAGAAAAAGAGGGATGGGGTAATGATGATTTAAAACAAATGTACTAGGATGGGAAGGGGAAACAAAGGAGGAGGCTACAATGCTTGATAAGAAATGTACTCATTATCTTGCCCATGTAATTGTAACCCCTCTGTACAGTATTTTCACAATAAAAAAACAAATGTGCTTATTGTCTTACCTATTTAGCTGTAACTCACCAACACATCACCTTTACAATTAAAAAAAATTAAAAAACTTCCTATGAAGACACTTCCAATAACTTTACAACCAGCCTATTTGACATATGAATTTGACATTGGTTATTTTACCAAATTTCTGATGCCTTTAATTTTTAGGTTCATTTCAATTTCAGACTTGTTGACATGTAAAAAATTAGGTTTTCCAAAGAAATTTGCACTTTGATCAGGAAGCACTTTGTCATCCTAATTATTTTTAAATATGTATGTTTGATATTTAGAAATAATAGAACTTGTTGAAGAATATCATATGGTTTGTGCTTTTCTAAACTTCCAAAGGCTTTCCTGTCATCTCGGGTAAATGAGAATTTACCATGCTCTGAGGTTAGAGTAGGAAGGGATCTGTATTGCAAAACAAATAACTGGTATGTAGTATATTTTATGGTTCATAAAGGCATCTTAGCATATTTTATATCTCATCATTAGGTATCTATGGCTTTTCCTATATTCTTCTGAGGTACTCTTTGACTACATTTTCAGAATCCACAATAAATCTAGAATTTTCATTTGACCTTAATATTCTCCAGATGCTGAGGAGAACATGGAGTGGGACAGCAATCTTTCTAGTGTAGCAAATACCTCAGGGAGCAGGTAGGCCTGGGCACTAGCTGCCCACTTGTAGGTCAGTATTTGATTACAAGAAAAATTAGTGATGGATTAGTGGCAATGACTCTCTCAATTATTGCTGGTAATGGCCCTTAGCATTTTATCCATGAAGACTTGAAATCTTCCTATTTTGCATATGAAATTTGGTTCCCAAACATGGAGGTGAGAAAGGTGTAAAGTTATTTATCAAATAAGACTAAACACTTACACTTTGGTGGCACCAGGTACTTTTGAACACCAGTTGGAACAGAACCTCTTTAACAAACCATAAGTGGAAAGTACACTGCCCATCAACACTGGTTATAAAAATTGATAAAAGTAACAACCAAAATAAGTTGTAGATGTTGCACAAAGTGAAACCTAAATTTAATTGGTTTCTTAAATAGTTAAAGCCTTACCCTGGACTGTAAAAGTAGGACTGTGGCTTGGAAACAGTCTTTGATATTATCTGAAAATCTTCAAAACAAAATGCAAGTTTTTTTCTAGCTGATCTGCAATATGTGTATTTTAGATATCTGATTGTGTTTAGATGTGGGTAAGTGGTGAGGAGGAAAAAATAATGCTTCTTCACTTAGAGGAGAAAAATACTTCAAATTGCTTGTGACCTACATGCTTTGGTAATCTACCCACAGTCTCCATAAGGTGGGAAATGTACTGGTAATGTGATACTTCTTCCTTCAGAGTTTGGAGTAGAGAAAAGAACAGACATTGACAAAGGTATTATTGATAGGTGGCAACTTCTGAGCTGTCATAAGAGGAATCCAATATCCTCTCAAGGTAGACCTCTAAGGGATTTATTTAATTATGGTTACTATCATGCATATCTTTAGAACTGTTTTGGGAGTACCCCCAAATCTTAGCCTTCCTGATCATTATCCATATATCAGTCTCCACTGAATTTTTTTTCCTGCCCAGACCAGTCAAACCCCAAACTGTTATTTAAGCCAAGGAGCTAAGAAAGAATTTTCAAATATTCATATCAACGTCTTTTTAATACATTGAGAAAGATTGTGTTCTGAGAATACTGAAGTAACCTGTCTTTTCTTTAAAATGTATTCATTGTTTTGTTTTTGATGACAAATGAAATGTTTTTCTAATTTCTATGTGTACAGGCATACTTAGATATAATTTTTTCATTTTAGGTTTATGTCTTTTAAATTCACTGTCATGTTTTTCACCATTACATTTTATACATGCATAGAATATATTTTGATCATATTTGTTTATATTAACAGCTTATTTCCTCTCCCAGTGATTCCCTTTCTCTTCTCAAATAGTTTTTCTTCTACTTCATGTCTTGTTTTTCTTTTAAAATCTGCATTCCACACATAGTAAGAGAACATGCTTGTGTTTGGAGTTTTGCCTATTTCATTTTACATGATGATCTCCAGATCCACCCATTTCCCTGCAAATGACATGATTTTAATTCTTTTTTATGGCTGAATAAATCCCATTGTGTATGTATGTATCACATTGTTTATTAGTTCATCTGTTTATGGGCACCTGGGATAATTCTGTAACTTGGCTCTTGTTAATAATGCTTCAGTAAACATGGATGTACAGGCATCTCTATAGTATGCTGACTTATTTTCTTTTGCATATATGTCCCAGAGTATGGTAAGTAAATTATTTGGTAGTTTTTGCTGTTCAAATGACCCTCCATAGCGACTTCTGCAGCATCTGAACTCATTTACAACAGTAATAAGGTCCCTTTCCTCCACATTATTTCTGGCAATTTTTGTAACTATTTTAACTGAGTGAGATAGAATCTCAATATAGTTTCAATTTACATTTCTCTGATGACTAAGGATGTTGAACATTCTCTCCTATCTTCATTGGCCACTTGGACATCTTTGGATAATTATCTTCCAAGTACAATTCCACACTAATACTTTAGTGGAATTGTCCTCTTACATTTTGTTAGCCCTTTCTCATAAAATTAACTTCTATTTCTTAAATTTAGATTAATATCTTAGTTCTCATGTTCCATGTTTATCTATATGCTTATAGAGTAACATACTCATGTGTAAAACATTACATAATAAATACATGTAAACCCACATATATGAAGTTACTTGTCTTTTATTTTATGAACCTTAATAAATATTTTAATATTATTGTGATTCTATAATACATTTTTTTATTTTTTTAAATTTTTTATTGTGAAAATACCATACAGAGGGTTACAATTACACGGGAAAGGTAATGAGTACATTTCTTTTCAAGCATTGTTGCCTCCTCCTTTGTTTCCCCTTCCCATACCTTCTCATCCTCCCCTCCCCCCCAAAGTTGTAAAGTTTGTTTTTCGACATAATGACTTGTACATCTCATTGTTTCCACCTGTATCCCTATTTAAACGATTTGTTTTTCCCCTTCCCTTCCACAAATTATACCACCGTCAAATGCAATGAAAGCAGGGTTATACCGTGGGGGAGGGACATACAAAGCAACAAAGAAATCATCTTACAAATATGTTAGAAACAATCGCAAGAAGGAAAAAAACATTTAAATACTTATCTTGGGGTTCATTTCACCTAACATCAACTTATCTGACCTTTTCTGCTTGTCTCAGACATATACCAGTTATTATAAATAAGGGAAACCATGGGACCTATGTTTCTTTGGGCCTGGCTTACTTCACTTAATATAATTTTTTCCAAGCCTTTCCATTTCCTAACAAATGGGGCAATGTCATTCTTTCTGATGGAGGCATAGAATTCTATTGTGTATATATACCACATTTTCTTGATCCATTCATCTATTGAAGGGCATCTGGGCTGGTTCCATATCTTAGCTATGGTAAATAATGCTGCAATAAACATAGTTGTGCTGGTAGCTTTAGAGTGGCCTTGTTTGTGATCATTTGGGTAAATGCCCAAAGTGGGATTGCTGGGTCATAGGGGAGCTCTATGTGGAGTCTTTTGAGGAACCTCCATACTACTTTCCAAAGTGGTTGAATAAGTTTACACTCCCACCAACAATGCAGTAGGGTTCCCTTCTGGCCACATCCCCTTTAGCATCTGTTGTTTAATAAGAGTTCTTGATTATAGCCATTCTAACTGGGGTGAGGTGGTATCTCCATGTTGTTTTGATTTGCATTTCTTTTACGGCTAGAGAGGTTGAGCATTTCTTCATGTGTCTATTGGCCATCCTTCTTTCCTCTTCAGAAAAGTTTCTCTTTAAGTCTTTAGCCCACTTATTTATTGGGCAGTTGTTTCTTTGAGGATTTGTTGTTGGGGGATTTAATTTTTTGAGTTCCAGGTATATTTTATTTCCAGGTATATTATATTTGTGAGTTGTGTGGCTAGTGAAGATCTTCTCCCAATCCGTGGGCTTTCTATTGATCTTGCTAGCTATGTCCTTTGCCATGCAGAAGCTCTGCAAGTTCATGCAATCCCATTTGTCCAACCGTTCTTTGATTTGTTGTGTTTCTGGGTCTATATTAAGAAAATTTCGGCCTGTGCCAAGGAGACGTAGGATTTCTCCTATTCCACCTTGTAATGTTTTCAGAGTGTCTGCTTTGACTTGGAGGTCTTTGATCCATTTGGAGTTGATTCTGATGTAGGGTGATTTTGATCTATTTGAAGTTGATTCTGGTACAGGGTGATATATAAAGATCTAGCTTTAGTTTTCTACAAGTGATTAACCAGTTTTGCCAGCACCATTTACTGAAGAGGCTGTCTTTCTTCCATTCTATTTTTTTAGTTCCCTTATCAAAGATTAGATGGCAATATGTCTGTAGGTTCATTTCTGGGTTTTCAATTCTATTCCATTGGTCCTGAGGTCTGTTCTTGTGCCAGTACCAAGCTGTTTTGATTACTATGGATTTGTAGTAGAGTTTGAAATTTGGTATGGATATTCCTCTAGCACTGTTCTTTCTGTTAAGGATCATTTTTGCTATTCGGAGTCTTTTATTGTTCCATATGAAATTTTGGATTGCCTCTTCTATTTCCTTGAAGAATGAGGTTGGAATTTTGATAGGTATTGCATTGAATTTTAGATAGCCATGGGAAGTATTACCATTTTCACGATGTTAATCCTTCCAATCCAGGAGCATGGGAGGTTTTTGCCACTTTCTCAGTTCTGTTTTGATTTCCTTTTTCAGGTTTTTAAAGTTTTCATCATAGAGGTCCTTCAATTCTTTATTATAAGATCATTATAGTTACTTGAGATTTTTACCTGAGACATAGTCAAACATTCCTTGTGGAAATTTCTCTAAATAAAGCAGTTACCTCTAAAGTCTTTTTCTCTTTCCTTTAGGATTGTTGTAAGGAATATTATATAATTAATTCAATTATTCCTGACAAATAGACCTTTCATCTTCTCACTTATTTCCATTACCAAATATACATATGTACATACATTCATAAATATACAAATATATGTATGTATTCACACACATTTTTTTTTTTTTGGGTCCGGTCGTGGAGCCTGAACTCTGGGCCTGGGCGCTGTCCCTCAGCTCTTCAGCTCAAGGCTAGCACTCTACCACTTGAGCCACAGCGCCACTTCCGGCTTTTTTCTTATGTGGTGCTGAGGAATCGAACCCAGGGCCTTGAGCATGCAAGGCAAGCGCTCTACCACAGAGCCACCTTCCCAGCCCCATCACACACATTTTTGACTCAGGATCTTGCTTTGTAGCCCAGGTTGGCCTGGAACTCTCGGTCCTGTACCTCAGCTTCCTAAATGTTAGAATTATCATGTTTGGCTTTCTATATATACAGAGTTACAGATACCAATATTTATAGCTATAGCTTCTGAGTTGAAGACTTCAAGTATTTTAAATTTTGATATATTTTACATGACTTTGATTTTAAAACTTGCTTCACTTTACAGTTCAACTAGCATGAGTTTAGAGTCAATGTAATTTTCTAAATACTAGTTGTGCCAAATGTGGTTCATGGGCCATCATCAGCATCATTGTCTGGAGCCCTGTGAGCTCTGTAGCCTCACAGATGCACTGTTCCCCTGTCTGTCACTGTAATCTGTTTTGAATAACATCCACAGGGTGGGTGACTTTACCAGTTGAAAATTGCTCTTTTGAATAAGCTTCAACTCATTTAGGTGGAAGTTGGTTTATCAAATGTTTCTTTCCTGGAAGGACAAAAAGGCAGTAATAGAGGCTGATTCTTGGGTGAAGAACTTGAGAACTATTAGACTATCCTGGGATGGAAATGTACTTATCTGCAAACATTTGGGTGAAATTGAGCTTTTCCATGTGCATACACTATCTCAATGGATTTTTGTTGTTGTTGTTGTTGCCAGGCTTGAACTCAAGGCCTGGGCACTGTTCCTGAGCTTCTTTTGCTCAAGGCTAGCACTCTACCACTTGAACCACAGCATCACTTCTGGCATTTTCTGTCTATGTAGTACTGAGGAATTGAGCCCAGGACTTCATGCATTCTAGGCAAGCACTCTGCCACTAAGCCACATTGTCAGCCCAGTATCTGGACTTTAAAAAATATTTGTTATTGTAAAGATACTGTACAGAGGGGTTGCAGTTACATGATTAAGGTCAAGAGTACATTTCCTCTTGAGCATTGTTACGTACGCCCTCCTTTGTTTTTCCTCAGCCATCCTTTCCATCCCCACCTCACTAACTCCTCCCTTCCCCCCTGCTGAGGTTGTAGAGTTCATTTTTAACATAGTGTCTTGTACATCTCATTGTTACAGTGGGTCAGCCTGCATCCTTGTTTCAGTGTTTTGTTATTTCCCTTCCCCTCCTCAAATTAGAAAAATGTATGTACAAGATGCAGAGCACTGGAATCAAATACAGTGAAAACAGGGATTATACCATATGGGAAGAACATATGAAAGAAACAAGAGAAATCACATAGTACTTTATAAGTACATTAAAAATAACAGCAACAAGGATAATTGCTCTTGTGTCTCCATCTTGGGGTTCATTTAGCATCCTCTTATATGGTTATATGTGCATAGGTTTTGACCTTTTCTACTGGACTGGTAAGGTTATCCTAGATTTATACGAGTTATTGCAAATAAGGGAAACCATGAGACCTATGTTTCTTTGGGTCTGGCTTACTTCACTTAGTATATTTTTTTTCTCAAGCCTTCCCATTTCTTAACAAATGGGACAATGTCATTCTTCCTGATGGAGGCATAGAATTTATATATATATATATCACATTTTCTTGATCCATTCATCTACTGAGGGGCATCTGGGTTGGTTCCATATCTTAGCTATAGTGAATAATAATGCTATGATAACAAAGTTGTGCTGGTAGCTTTAGTATGGCCTTGTTTGTGATTGTTTGGGTAAATGTCCAAAAGTAGCATTGCTGGGTCATAGGGGAGCTCTATGTGGAGTCTTTTGAGGAACCTCCATACTGCTTTCTAAAGTGGTTGAACAAGTTTATACTCCCACCAACAATGCAGGAGGGTCCCCTTCTGGCCACATCCCCTTTAGCATCTGTTGTTAGATTTCTTGATTATAGCCATTCTGACTGGGGTTAGGTGTATTCTCAATGTTGTTTTGATTTGCATGAAACTTCAGAACTTCTGCATGGTGAAGGACAGACCTAGCAAGATCAATAGAAAGCCCATTGATTGGGAGAAGATATTCACTAGCCATACAATGGACAAGGGCCTCATATCTAAAATACACTTAGAACTAAAAAAATTAACCTCCCCCCCACAACAAATCCTCAAAGAAACAACTGTCTGATTAATAAATGGGCTAACGACTTAAAGAGAGACTTCTCTGAAGAGGAAATAAGAATGGCTAATAGACATATGAAGAAATGCTCAACTTCTATGGACATAAAAGTATCTGAACATTTTTTTCTATTCTTTTTTTATTGTGAAAATACTGTACAGAGGGGTTACAATTACATGGGCAAGATAATGCGTTCATTTCTTATCAAGAATTGTAGCCTCCTCCTTTGTTTCCTCTTCCCATCCCTTCCCATTCTCCCCTGTCCCCCACTCAATCCTCCTCCCCCCTACCAAAGTTGCAAGGTTCGTTTTTCCACATAACGACTTGTACATCTCATTGTTGCAATGGATCGACCTGTATCCCTATTTAAACGATTTGTTTTTTCCCTTCCCCTCCACAAATTATATCAACATCAAATACAGTGAAAACAGGGGTTATACCATGGGGGAGGGACATACAAAGCAACAATGAAATCATCTTATAAATGTGTTTTTTTATTTTTTTTTAATTTTTATTTTTTGTGAACATACTGTACAGAGGGGTTACAATTACATGGGCAAGATAATGAGTACACTTTTTATCAAGCATTGCAGCTTCCTCCTTTGTGTACCCTTCACATCCCTTCCCAACCTCCCCCTGTCCCTCCACCCAATTCTCCCCCCCCCCACCAAAGTTGTAAAGTTCGTTTTCGACATGACAACTTGTACTTCTCATTGTTGCAACGGGTCCACCTGTATCCTTAAACGACTTGTTTTTCCCCATCTCCTCCACAAATTGTACCGACATCAAATATAGTGAAAGCAGGAGTTATACTGTGGGGGAGGGACATACAAAGCAACAAAGAAACAGTCTTATAGATGCATTAGAAACAAATGCATGAAAGAAAAAAACATTTAAATACATATCTAAGGGTTCATTTTCCTAACATCACATTATCTGACCTTTCTTGCTTGACTCATACATATACTAGATATTGCAAATAAGGGAAACCATGGGACCTATGTTTCTTTGGGCTTGGCTTACTTCACTTAATATAATTTTTTCCCAGCTTTTCCATTTCCTAACAAATGGGGCAATGTCATTCTTTCTGATGGAGGCATAGAATTCCATTGTGTATATATACCACATTTTCTTGATCTATTCATCTACTGAGGGACATCTGGGTTGGTTCCATATCTTAGCTATGGTAAATAATGCTGCCATAAACATAGGTGTGCTGGTAGCTTTAGTGTGGTCTTGTTTGTAAACATTTGGGTAAATGCCCCAAAGTGGGATTGCTGGGTCATAGGGGAGCTCTATGTGAAGTCTTGAAGTCTTTTCCAAAGTGGTTGAACAAGTTTACACTCCCACAAACAATGAAGAAGGTTCCCTTCTGTTCACATCTCCTCCAGCATCTGTTGTTGTTAGAGTTCTTGATTTTTGCCATTCTAACTGGAGTGAGGTGGTATCTCAATGTTGTTTTGATTTGCATTCCTTTTATGACTAGGGAGGTTGAACATTTCTTTATGTGTCTATTGGCCATCCTTCTTCCCTCTTCAGAAAAGTTTCTCTTTAAGTCTTTAGCCCACTTATTTATTGGGCAGTTGTTTCTTTGAGGATTTGTTGTTGGGGGATTTAATTTTTTGAGTTCCAAATATATTTTAGATATGAGACCCTTGTCCATTGTATGGCTAGTGAAGATCTTCTCCCAATCCGTGGTCTTTCTATTGATCTTGCTAGCTATGTCCTTAGCCATGCAGAAGCTCTGCAAGTTCATGCAATCCCATTTGTCCAACCTTTCTTTGATTTGTTGTGTTTCCGGGTCTCTATTCAAAAAATTTCGGCCTGAGCCAAGGAGACCTAGGGTTTCTCCTATTCCATCCTGTAATGTTTTCAGAGTGTCTGCTTTGACTCCGAGGTCTTTGATCCATTTGGAGTTGATTCTGATAAGGATCTAGCTTTAGCTTTCTACAAGTAGTTAACCAATTTTGCCAGCACTATTTACTGAAGAGGCTGTCTTTCTTCCATTCTATTATTTTAGTTCCCTTATCGAAGATGAGTTGGCTATAGGTCTGTAGGTTCATTTCTGGGTTTTCAATTCTATTCCATTGGTCCTGCGGTCAGTTCTTATGCTAGTACCAAGCTGTTTTGATTACTATGGCTTTATAGTAGAGTTTGAAATTTGGTATTGATATTCCTCCAGCAGTGTTCTTTCCATTGAGGAGCGTTTTTGCTATTCGGGGTCTTTTATTGTTCCATATGTATTTTCGGATTGCCTCCTCTATTTCCTTGAAGAATGAGGTTGGAATTTTGATAGGTATTGCATTGAATTTGTAGATAGCCTTGGGAAGTATTGCCATTTTCACGATGTTAATCTTTCTAATCCCGGAGCATGGGTGGTTTTGCCATTTTCTAAGTTCTGTTTTGATTTCCTTTTTCAAGATTTTAAAGTTTTCATCATAGAGGTCCTTCACTTCTTTGGTTAAGTTAATTCCTAGGTATTTTATTTTTGGGGGGCTATTACAAATGGAGTTGCTTTCCTAATTTCAGCCACACTTTTCTCATTGTTGGCATACAGAAAAGCCATTGATTTTTATAAATGTGTTAGAAACAATCACCTGAAAGAAAAAAAAGTTTGAATATATATCTTAGGGTTCATTTCTCTAACATTAACTTATCTGACCTTTTCTGCTTGACTCAGACATGTACTAGTTATTGCAAATAAGGGAAATCATGGGACCTATGTTTCTTTGGGCCTGGCTTACTTCATTTAATATAATTTTTTCCAAGTCTTTCCATTTCCTAACAAATGGGGCAATGTCATTCTTTCTGATGGAGGCATAGAATTCCATTGTGTATATATACCGCATTTTATTGAGCCAATCATCTACTGAGGGGCATCTGGGTTGGTTCCATATCTTAGCCATGGTAAATAATGCTGCAATAAACATAGTCGTGCTGGTAGCTTTAGTGTGGCCTTGTTTGTGATCATTTGGTTAAATGCCCAAAAGTGGGATTGCTGGGTCATAGGGGAGCTCTATGTGGAGTCTTTTGAGGAACCTCCTTGAGGAACCTCCATACTGCTTTCCAAAGTGGTTGAACAAGTTTACACTCCCACCAACAATGTAGTAAGGTTCCCCTTCTGTCCACATCCCCTCCAGCATCAGTTGTTATTAGAGTTCTTGATTTTTGCCATTCTAACTGGCGTGAGGTGGTATCTCAATGTTGTTTTGATTTGCATTTCTTTTATGGCTAGGGAGGTTGAGCATTTCTTCATGTGTCTATTGGACATCCTTCTTTCCTCTTCAGAGACATTTTAAAGAGAGTCTTTGTGAGTGTAAAAATTACTTTCCATTCTCAATCTGGATGAGCAGAGGAGTTCTGGGATCTCACAGTTACTCTTTACATATGACTGTTAGTGTTGTCATGTTATGGTACGCCTCTTTAAGAACTGTAGTGGTATGAGAAAAAATTTCCAAGCCACATATCTTGCTTTTTGAGGAAATGAAAATGTGATGACAACAGTGAGGGAGCATTTGCCAAGGCAGAATTTGAGTCAGTGTATAGGAAACTTTCCAGCTGGTGTATGGTTCTACAGCTTGAATTGTGCCTATCAGCCCACTGTGAAATTTACATTAATGTCAGATTTCTCAACATCAGAAAGTTAATTTATTTTTTAGATTTTATTTTATTTTATTGTAAAGGTGATGTACAGAGGGGTTATAGTTACACAAGTAAGGTTTTGAGAGTACATTTTTTGTCGAAAAGTGTTATCCTTTCCCTTGTTTTCTCCCACTTTCCCTCCCCTGAATCCCCTCCCCCACAAAGTTGTAAAGTTTATTTCCAACATAGTGTCTTGCCCTTTTGTTATTCCCCCTTTCCTTCTCCAACTCAGATAAATATTTATACAAGGCACAGGGCATCAACATAAAAAAAGTAGTGACAACAGGGAATAAAACAAAGGAACAAAATGGAAGAAAAAAGAAATAACTTCATACAGCACATTAAAAAACAACAAAACTCCCCCTATTGTTTACATATCATTTCTATTAGCATTCTATTAGCATCATCCTATTAGATTTGTCTTCTACCAAATCCCCCTTATGCTCATGGCCTCAGAAAAGAGGAGAGTTAAACAAGTGATAAGGAACTATTTCACCTAGAGCTTAGTGTTGCTGCAAGGGAATGATATTCAAAGAGTGACTGGGCTCTTTCCCTCTATCCAAAAAGATGCCTCATTGATTTTCTTCTTCCATCCCACAAATTCCAACTTTGACTATAAGAGGATGTCTACAGGGCAAAAAAAGATGCTCATAGGAGGAAAATCTCCCATATTTTTTGAAAAAAATGGGAGAACCCAAAGGGTGGGAACAAAGCCTGAAAAGAAAAGAACAACAATTTGTCAAGAACACCATAACCATGATATTGTCATAGAATTTTGCTACTGGTCATTAGGGGTACATTTTGTTCCAAGATTTTACTTTCTGGGTTTTGTTCCACCCATAGTAGAAAGTAGATTCATCTGCTCAGCTTTTGAGGACATTTCAAGGATAAGAAGCTCTTGTTTCTGGGGAAGAAAATGGCAAGCACCTCCATCTTTCCTGGGAAAGAACAAGTCATGATCTCACAGAAAGGCTGAGGGAGGAGAAGACCATTCACCATCCTCAGGTCCAGTGGTACTGCAAAGCTGTTTCCTGTAAGTGTGTTGGGTAAGGAGAACTAGGCAGGTGTTAGCGATGAAGAAGAAAAGATGAGGGAACAATGATGGGCTATCTTCCTGGCAATGAAGATTTTAGGATATCCATTTGATTTTCAATCTCATATATAATAATAAGGATTGATCTGCTGACCTGGAATT
Source organism: Dipodomys merriami (assembly GCF_024711535.1). Lineage (NCBI taxonomy): Eukaryota > Metazoa > Chordata > Mammalia > Rodentia > Heteromyidae > Dipodomys > Dipodomys merriami. The sequence goes on along the minus strand of NW_027204493.1, from coordinate 3,609,998 downwards.
TTCTGTGAGAGACTAGAATGCCTTATAATGTAGCTCTGCAGCCAGATTGAAAATAGATCCGCCAGTGTAGTTTCCAGACCATATCATAATTGATATATGATCGTCAGCAATCATTACCTCAGTGCTAGTATATTGCTAATCGCAATGGAAGGGGTAGCTATAGGAAGTTGTGCTGACTTTTCCATTTCAACTTATTTTTGCAGTTAACATTGAGAGTTAGATAAAAGTACACTGTTCAAAGTCCTCCCCACACTAAGGAACTTGCAGGCAGTTGCCTGACGCCTCAAGAGATTAAGATCATACTCCTCTCACTTATTTCATGTGATTCCCTGTGGAAAGCTGAGAGGGAAAAACTGAGAGGCCGCAGGATACACACTAGCCTCATGGATGTACTTGTTTTGCACAAAGTTGGACTATACAGTGTTATAAATTTATTGGTAAATATTTAAAATGTAGGAGACTTTGCATAACAATCAGAATTTCTGGCTAGCTGATATTTGGTTACAGCCAAGTACTCTGTAACACAGCCCTCAGCATACCTGTGACCTCTCTAGGATTTAAGATGGAGGGTAATTGCTACTTACATTGTTTGTGCTGTTTTCTTCTACTAAAAAGAAAAAAAAACAATGAAACCTACCTTGCATTTTCTTTAAAATATGGGAAAACAATAGAAAAAAAAAGAGAGACCATTTGCCAAAACTCTCCTTATCATGGCATTTATTTTCAGCTGATACTCTTTTGTTCAAACAGTTTCATAATCATGCAGCTGAAGAAATCTGGGAAATTCAATTATGGCCCATGCACTTTCATTTCACCATGAGCTTAATCAAGAGATACACGGAAGAACATTTGAATATCTCGACTCCTTTGCAGTGGAGAGTTTTCATGGGAAAGTACATTCTGAGGTTCATTTGTTCCACTGTTATCTGTCTAAAGTTTTTATCCAGACAAAGGGTGTAGACTCTTTTTCCTTACATTTCTGCAACAGAATGCTGAATGACAGATGATTTAGAAAGAAAAGAGGTTTACGTGGCTCACAGATCTGGAGGCTGGGATGCTAAAAATGATGTGGCTGCATTTGGTGAGGGCTTTAGGCTATGTCACATAACGTGGTGGATGGCATCACAAGGTAGGATGGATGAATAGAGGAGAGGTGGGGAGAGGGACAGGGTGAGAGAGGTCACACATTGCATGAAGAAGCAAGAGGACAAGCTATGGAAGCTAAGCTCACTTTCTAACCATCTGTTTTCTGGGACATTACAGTCTCATTCCAATACACAATCCCTCTTAGAGACATTTTCCATCACCTTTTAAAGGCACCTCTTCCCAACACTGATGCACTGGGACCAGATCTCACATTAATATGTGGGGACAGATCATATTGTAAATGGCAGGTCCTTCTTACTGAGCTGAGAGTCTGGGTAATGGTAGACCACATGTAATGGAAGGCCAGATAGACAAATTGAGGGACTGTTGGTCAGAAACGGGAGCTCAGAGTAAGGGTCTGGGACAGACACCATTGGGAACGCAGATTAACCAAGACAAATGAGCTACAAGAAATCAATGTCAGTTAATGAAGTCTGATTTTTCCAGCTAAAGTTCCAATGCAAAGTTCTGTCTTGAGTCGCAGATAATTAAAAGACTAAGTCCTGGAAAGTCCAACTCAGCCCTAGGTCAGTGACAGTCTTGGGAACTTCATGCACTTGCTTATATCTGGAAATGCCTCCCTTCTGCTCAGGTGACCGAGTGGTCCAGTCCAGCACAGATTCAGGAGACAGATTCCTTTCTGAGTTACAATCATACTCTCTTCTTTCTAGCTTTCTGAAATAGCTGAGCCTCTTATGCCCTTTATATCTTATGTCCCTTTGCTACATCATGAGGATAGTTACATTCCCACATTAAAAAGCTTCCTGTGCCATTCAATGAGGATTAAATGGGAGAATTCTTCTAAAGTCCTTAAAATAGTATCTGGCACATGCCAAATATCCAATAAATAACCATCATTTCCTGTCTGCAACTTCTATCTTCTTTAGAGAAATACAGTAATTTAGAAATAGAGTTACCAACTTAGAGAAAGATACTTCCCTTAAAAAGTAGCAGCACACTTTTTATGAGTGAAGTATTAGTATTTGAAAGTATTTTTGCTAGTATAAAGCACCAATTTCATAAAGGAAGCTAAGCGTTGCCTTCTGAACCAAAGCAACCTTGTCTTAGTTTAAAATGGAGCAACATGGCAGATACTACACTTGGTGTAGAGGAACATTGCCATGAAATGGGCCCAAAGAAAGAAAGTGGTGGGAGATGAAAGGTAAACCCTCCGCCTCCAAGGTGCATGGTGATGTCTGCCCTACACAGGGAGGATGTTGTGGTTTCAGCCTGGTTAGTGGGGGCACAGCAAGGTGAGACTCTTTCAGGGACCGTGTGCAGTGTCGCTGTCTCCTGTGGTTAGTGTGAGGTGAATAGAGATAGGGCAGCTTGTGTTTGGAGCTTAAAAGCTCCAGGCGCCTTTTGAGCCCCATGCGCCCCTTTGAGCCTCTATGTGGCCCTTTGGGGCTTTGAACAGAAGCCGCAAGACTTGAGTGACATCTCTTTCCAGATTTGTTTTGAAACAAGCTTGAGGACAAATTTTTTACCTTGTCTTTATGCTAAGAATCTGCCTGAGGACTTGTTTATTCCATTCAGAGATGCCCCTAAGTTTTAATTAGAAGATGTGTCAGGAAAAAAAATGTTTAACAAACCAGAAAACAAACTATTGGAGATAGAAGGATTCATGCCAGCAGGCAGCATGAATTTGTGATTGAGTCAAATCCAGTAAACTGTGAGAGGAGATGGAAGCTGTTTTAAAGGGTGTTGAAGCAGAGGCAGGCACTTTGTTTAGGAAGATGGATTTGGAGCAGAAGGATTAGGCTGAGACCATTGGGTTCTATATGACTGACCTCTTTAGAATTAAATGAGATTCCAGATACCATAGAGTTGATTGTAATAGACTCTTTTTTAAGCGTATGATTTATTTTGTTTATTTATTTTTGGTCATGGGGCTTGAACTCTGTCCTGAGTGCTGTCCCTCAGCTCTTCGGCTCAAGGCTAGCAGTGTACCACTTGAGCCACAACGCCACTTCCACCTTTTTGTGCTTATGTGGTGCTTCATGCATGCGAGGCAAGCACTCTGCCATGAAGCCACATTCTGATCCTCCTTCCATTATTTCAACAGATTTCATTGTTCTATGTTCATAGATATGTATGAAGTACTTTGACCATATCAACCCCCCTTCACCTCTCCTTTTGCTTGTCTCCCTCACCTGTTGTTGCCCACCTATAAACACGACCTGTCATTTATTTTTTAAGGACTAGATTCCACATACGAGAGGGAACATGTGGTTTTTCTCTTACTTGCTCTAGTTATGTCACTTAACATGATGATATATTTTTCTTGCAAATGACAATTTGCAGGATCATTCTTTTTAATGTTGAACAATATTCTATCTATCTATCCATCTGTTTGTCTATATCACACTTTCCTTATAGATCATTAGTTGATGGACCTCTAGACTTCTGATTTTGGCTATAGTTCAGGATACTGTTATAAACACAGAGGTGTTGGTATCTTTATTATATTGACATACCCTCCTTTGGAAATATGCCCCGGAACATTCTAGAAAGGTGATACAGGAGTTCTGTTTTTAAGTTTTTTAAGGACTCTCCATACTGATCTCCTAGTGGCTACACTAATTTACATTCGTGCATCAAAACAGTATATAAGAGTACGTCTTTCTCTCTCCCTCTGTTTTGTTGATGAATTTTTATAGCATACACTAATTTCCAAGAGGGGTTTCATTGTGACATTTCCACAGGTGAATATAATGCATCCCACCAACATCACTCTATCTCCTCCCACTTCGCAAAAACTTTCCTCCAGTTTTCATATAATAATAGTAAGGGCTATTGTGTTTTGACCATCCTCTCCAGCATTCACTCTTGCTTTTTACCCTTACAACTCCACTGATTTCCCACACACAAACAGGACCTGTTTTACTTTCATGTCATTTATTTTCTAAGTGCATATCAATTGTACCAAGAGGTTTTACTATGATATTTGCCATATTTTAATCAGAGTAATGGTTTTCTGCATCCTTGACAGTATTTATTTTCTTGATGATAATGATTCTGGCTGGGATGAGATGGCATGTCAAGGTTGTTTTGGTCTGCATTTCTTTTATGTCTATGGATGTTGAGCATTACTTCATATGTTAGCCATTTGTCCTTCTTTTGAAATGTCTCATTTGTCTATTTTAATTGGATTATTTATTCTTTTGCTGTTTAATTTTTAGAGCTTTTTATATATTCTAGATAAACACCCTTTATTCTATGAATAACTGGTAAAGGGTTTTTCTCTGTAGGTTTTCTGATCTTTATAATTACCTCCTCTGCTGTGCATAAACTACACTTGATGCAATCCCAGTTTTCAATTCTTATTCTTACTTTCTGAAAAACTTTATTTTATTAAGAGAATATTACCTATTCTTATTATATCTTCCTATATCTTGAAGTATTTTCATGGAACAGTTTCAAATTCTTAGGTCTTCATTAAGATCTGTGACACATTTGCAATTTGTTTTGTGTATACACAAAAGTTAAGAGGTAGGAACCCACTTTCAGTCTTCTGCATGAGGACATCCAATTTTCCCAGCACTATTTGTTGAAAAGGCTATCTTTCTCCAACATGAACTTTTGGTGCCCTTGTTGAAAATCAGATGGCATAGCTATCTGATTGGATGGTCTTATTTCTGCGTCATCTCCATATTCCATTAATCTGTTTGTTATTGTGTCAGTATCATGTTATATTCATTACTTTGAATCTGTAGCATGGTTTGAAGTTAGGGATTATGATACAGCCAGCACTGAGGTTTTGAGCTCAGGTGACTATAAGAACAATAGCTATTGCTATTAATCAAAACTGGAGGTTAAGAGGAGGAGTTCCTCCCAGTGAACTTCCCAGATGTGTGATACCACAGGTCATTCTGCCAAGTGCTAATTGAATAACTTTATTCCCTTCACTCCCACTGTAATCTCCCCCAGGTAACTCCAGTCTGCCTTGAACAGGAAACCAGCCAAGTGACTGCTGTATGATTTTGGGCTCCAAGTTACTTCTAGTATGAGGATCATGGAATGCTCAAATGGTGGTATAAGTATAGTCAAAGTGTTCCAGAGAGGGAGAGATTCTTATTCAATAAAGACGGAATGAAAAGTGTTCATTGAGGAGGGACTATGGAATTTCTTTGAAACAACAAAGGGTGAAGCACTGGGCTTCTATCATGGCCATTCCCATCTTTGCCACATCATATCCCCACTCTCCCACACTCTGTGCATCTGGCAAGGAAGAGCTCATGGAATTCCAATCAATTCCAATCACGGTTCATGTTGGCTCATCCCTGGAGAGCAGAGACAAGACACTTCACTTAAACACCTTTAGAAATGGTTAGAGATGGCTCTGTGGTTCTCTAATCTGAAGCTTTGCTTTGCTTCTCAAGGCAAAGGCTAAGGAGTTTTGAGTTTCTGCCTATCTGAATAAAGCATGTGTGTGCAAAAGTATATGCGATGTTTATGTTTATATGGAACCAACTTCTCTGTATATAGTGTGTGCATGTGATGCGATGTATGCCCAAGAACCAGGCACAGTTTGCTGTTGAGGTCTCACCATAGCAGACCAGAAGAAATTGATCATTTAACTCAGTTATCATACTATTACTGATAGCCTGAAGATATTCATTAGGAGACACATAGCACAGCAAATTAGATTGTGCTTAGTTTATAAAAGATTTCATTTTGCTTTTAAATACCATGAAGCCATATTTCTTTCATTCTTTGTTTAATTGCTTATGTGTACCTAAATGTAGAAAATTAGGTAAAATGATGGCTTTGGGGGTTAGAATTAGGTTTCTAGTCTATGGCTATTTATCAGTTCTGTGACTCTGAATGAGCTATATAACTTTTCTAAACTTAATTTTCACCAGAATGTACTGAGGTTTCATGGAAATAGGACCTATAGGACAGTAGGAAAAATGTAATTTTAATACTGTGGAAATGATAGCAAAAGGAAATAATAAATGGTCAATATGAGACAGTGGATACATTGTTATGATAGAGAGGCTCACTATGACCAGATCTGCTGGTTATGGTTTTAGTTTTAGGTACTAGGCACAATAGTAAAGAAATGCAAAAATAAGAAATAAAGAAGGAAGGAAGGAAGGAAGGAGGAAAAAAGAAAGAAAGAAAGAAAGAAAAGAAGGAAGAAAGAAAGAAAGAAAAGAAAGAAGAAAGGAAGGAAGAGGGAGAAAAGAGGGGAAGAAAAGAGGAGGACAGATGGAAGAAAAGAAGAAAGGAAAGAAGGATGATTGTGGAGCTTGCAACCCATTGGATTGACAGACAATAGAATAAACCTTAACTTTGCAGAAATTGGTAAATGCAATGAAGAAAAGTTAGAAAGTATGTGGTGTTGATAAGATGCCTTGTTCCTGTTTTGTATTACCTGGTGAAGGAAAGCTTTAGAAAATAAAGTGTCATTTGAACAGAGACTTGAAGTCATGTGACAAACCATCCAGAGGCACTGGAGTAAAATCTGTCCAACCAGGGAGAGGAGCAAATGCAAAGGGCCTGAGGCAGGAGGGTGCCTGGTATCTTCTGTGACAAGTTAGGTGGGCTTGTTGTTTAAATAGAGAGAAATAGGGGGAAATGGCAGGTGAGATCAGAGAGGATGCAGGGATAATAATGTCCAGGTAAGAACCTGCTCTAGATAACATGCCAATAGAGGGGTGGGAAAGGAAGAGAGTATGGCATGACTTGCACTGAAGAATCTCTTGTCTAGCTGCTGTGGGAACAAGGATGGGGAACTGCTGCAAAGATCCAGGCAGGATATGATGGGATTTTGGAGCAGTATTCTTGTGATGAAAGTAAGGAAGATTTGAGGATAGATACATTGGGACGCTATGTGCTGCTGGAGTGGAGCTAAGAGTCAAGGGAAGGATGACTTCAAGGTCTTTGGGTAGAATAGTAAGACTGAGTTGCTTTAATAGGGGAAAATGCAGAGGAGCAGGAGGGAGAGCAGAATTCCATCCCACACCTGGTGAATTTGGCATAAACACTGCCTATGAATATGAAGACAGAGATTTTAGAGGATTTCAGAGGAGGTCAGGAATGGAAGTGTCAAGACTCTCAGCCGCAGTTACACCCATCAAGTCACACAAGTGGGTGAGTCATCCACATTCTGGCTTGTGGATAGAGAAATCAGGTGCCAGACCTCTGGGGCATTGGGAAGCTGAATACACAGAGTAGATCTCCCAAGCGACCTTCAGAATTGGCATCCTGTAACCCGCCCCACCGAGAGGCCAGGGAAGCCCAGACAATGGACTTCCATCCCCACTCAATTTTTTAAGACACTTTCTCAAAATATGTCATTGATGTTCACTCTCGTATTGATCAATACGCCTGATCAATACCAATCAGCACACTTGCACAAGTACTATTGTACATGAAGAAAACCTTCTGCTAAAGAAATTAATTATTAATAGGCAAAAGGGGCCCAAGGGTACTAGCAGCTTGATAAAGAAGGCTTCTCCTGGAACACTGAAATGCACCTTGTTTTATAGCATGAGGAGCGAGGGGGTTTGTACAGAGCAGTTCTTTCCTGGTAGGAATTTGGGGGAACTTTTATTCAGGGTTTTCACCTAACATAGCTACTTCTCCTGGGGGAATTCTCTCAGTAATGTTTCTGGTATTTTCTATTTTCAGAATGACTTCAAAATGCTGCTTTGCTTACTTTGGGTATTTGCACTTTCTTCAAGGCTGATGACTGATCATTGAGCAAGATTTCCTTTTCAGGCATTTCCTTCCCCTCCCCCTCACCCCGTGAACTGCAGGAGTCACATCTCAAACAGTATGACACACACCACAGTCACACTTAATTTTCAGAAGATTCATTGCTAAATTATGTTTAAAAAATCACATTCATTCATCTTCATTTCTTTTCCTCTGTAACTCTTGAAGGTGACCTCTCTCTATCACTTCCTTGAATGTGTTCATTCCTCTGCAGAATCATTTTAATATCCTAAAAGAAAACATTCAAAGAGAAGTTACAAAAATGAGAGTGTTTGATTAATGATGAACAATGTTTCTTCCCTGCCTCCCTTTTGAGAAAACGTTTCATTGAGTTTGAATCTCACTCTGAAACAGAGTAGTTACACCTAAGATAGCTAAGGTTTTTTTTCTCTTAATAATAGAGCTGTCAGCTGGGTGCTGGAGACTCATACCTGTAGTCCTAGCTACTTAGGGGGGCTGAGATCTGAGGATCATGATTCGAAGTCAGGTTGGCAGAAAAATCCCTGTGAGACTTATCTCCAATTAACCATTCAAAAACCAGAAGTGGCTCAAGTGGTAGAGTGCTAGCCTTGAGCACAAAGAGGCTCAGGGACAGTCCTTGAGTTCAAGCCCCACAACTGACAAATAATAATAATAATAATGAAGAAGAAGAAGATGATGATGATGATAGAGCTGTCATTTCAGCTTCTCTTGCCATAAAACAGCAGAAGGTGTAACATCTAACATCAAAGTGATTTTTAGCTGCCAGGAACTGAGCTAACCATATTATATTAGCCCATTTCATCCATACAAAACCGGTTTATGGATCAGAGAGCTGGGATAATGTGAGGTTACTTGCCCAAGGACACACATCTCAGAGGTGAAGCTTCAGAGCTCCATCTCATAAGTTCAAAGCCAGTTCACCTTATATTAGGAACATGTCATCATCATTGCACACAAAGATACATCATTTTCAATGTTTCAGCTCCTACACACACATCTTATAAAAACAGGGCTGTCAGGTAGCAACCTTCACTTTCCACTGTTTATGATAGCAAACAACATTTTAATCTTGAAAAACCACACTCTAGCTTTTGCTCTGCTTATCTTGAGCAATCTCCAAATAACATCACTGTGGTTTAAGTTTGTTTTTAAAATGTGATCTATTTACTTGTGCCTGGATATCTGGAGCAAAAAAAATGGTAGGTGGATATGATAGACTCCAAGTTTTCAAGATAGTTTTCCTTCCTTTCCCTTTCCCTTTTCCTCTTTCACTTTCCCCTTTCCCCTTTGCCCTTTCCCCTTTCCTTTCCTTTCTTTTCCTTTCCTTGATAATAAAAACAAGCATTGAATATCTTTCTCAAAAAAGGACATTGTTTCATTTTAGGTGTCAGAATGTAGGCTTTCCAGGTCATGGATACAAGTCACCTTGATTCACAGTCATCTCAATGAGAACCAACTGTGGTAGTTTTCTGTCTTTTTTGTTTGTTCATTTTACTCCAATCAAACCAGCCACAATGAAATGTGAAGGGCAAGAACAAGAATCGAAGCATCTGACTTAGACATATCTTAAAGAAGTATTCTGGCAATGGATTAATTAGCTAGTTAGTTTGCTGATGAGCACATTAGCTTTGTGCTAAGAGAGTTCTTGAGTGAGTGACACTAGGAAACAGGCTAACTGGAGGATTCATCTTGAGAGGGACTGCACAGCAGGGAAAAAGTTAGAGGTAGTTTTGTAGCTCAACATGTAAGATGCTCCTAGAATGTAGTTTGTAGGAGCCCAGAATCTTTGATATCATGCTCCATTTGAGACAGTCCCACACAAAGAGGAACTAGACTGTCCAAAGTAGTTCAGCTGAGGAATCTAGCAGGTTGAGAAAACTACTTCCAAAATGAGAGAAACCATTGGAATAGAGTCCTGTAGATTCCAGCTTTCCTGGAGGATTCCCATTAGGATTTGCTGTCTGATCTTCTTTCAAGGTCCACTCTCACAGGAAGTCATCTAGGGGCTTTCTTCTTTCAGGTGAAATAGCAAACAGAATCTTCTCTACAAGGGAATCATGTTTAGTCACTCTGGTCAGAGTGAAGGTATTCCAAATCACTCTGACATTAGAGAAAGTTTTCTTCCCACTCAGGGAGGAAGTATGCTATCATTTTATGCTCCTACTTTTTCTGGTAAAAAAAAATGAATCTTACTATATGTCATTCCCAGAGATTTTGTAAGTGATTTTACTGGTTCAAAATAAGAAGCTTCTTTCCTGACATGTGGATAAAATGTAGTGGAACTCACTTTATAGAAGATGTCATGATGACATGATGTGGTTTAGTGACAGAAATATTTAGGGATGAAGAGATCAACCCCCTTCCACTTAGCTCCTTAGAAGCCTATTCATACAGCATTATTTTTCAAATGTAATCCAGATTTTCTTGTAGTTCTTTGCAATCTGACCTGATTTTTTACTAATTCAGTGGGGTCATACTCTATTCTTGCCAATGGCTCTTCTAGGCATTAGATCTACCCACAGAGTCCCACTGTCATACCATATTCCAGGCCTGCTTTTCACTGAGGAGTCTGCCATCTTTCCAGCCAGTAACAAAATGTATGCAGACCTCCTTATCTCTCTCTCCACTGTCCATCTTTCCAGAACAGTTTAATTTTATACTGAGCAGATCCCCATGCTTCTAGCACACAAAAGTCATCTTTTGAATGTGTATAATTTTGTACTTAGTTGGTCTACCTTATATCATTCCCTTGTAATTCTTGCAGGTAAGAATTGCCTTCCAAATGGAAGTGGGATTTGTTTAAGAATGGCAGCTGCATTTGCTATGCAGGGAAGCTTATGCTCCTGGGGTCGGTGATTAGGGCAGTTTCAGTGGCCATCTTTATAGCACTTTTCACGTGACAGCTTCCATGACAGGTACTTTACATGCAGGATCTGTCATAATCTTGAGTCATTCTATTGAATAGGATTGGCTGTGATTTCCCACTTCACAGAGGAGACAGCCAGGATTTGGAGACAGTTGCAATCAGATAGCTGATGGGTAGTGGTCAAAGGTCCAGATTCACAATTCTCTGATTCTAAACCTGGATTCTTAAATGCTATAATTATATTTCACTTCTGGATGTGCTGAAGGTCTCAAAAGCAGTTAGCTTTATAAAAATCAATTTCAATTAGTTTGAATATAGGTTATAAAATTGATATGAAAAAGGAGCCTCAATTTAGAACAATTAAACTCAGATACAAAGATAGTTCCATTTCTGGGCAAATCTGTAAAAAAAAAATTTATCGCTAAAAAGTCAGGAAAAATGCTTCTTAGACCCCATGGATTTTAGCAAAGAGAAAGGGCTTTTAATCTCAAACTCAACAAACCCTTTCTAGTTCAATAAATGGGTAGCAGGAACCAGAGATGTCATGCTGTTAAAAATGGTACAGGGGAATGATAGAACAAATCTCCACTTGCCTTAGTGCATGCTATTGAAAACTTGAGATTTGTTTCGGTGCCTGTGACCTGACTGCCTACTGTGTGATCTCTGAGTTGCTGTTCTTTTTTATTTCTTCCTTATTTTTTGTTGAGCCTATCTATTCCCTCTGCTCATTTTTTTTTTTTGCGTGTGTGTGTTTTGGTGTGTGTGTCTGTATTGGGGTTTGAACTTATAGTATTATAGTTTCATGCTCTTACTTTTTGTTTTTGCGCAAAGCTGGCACTCTACCATTTGTGTCACACCTCTATTTCTGGCTTTTTGGTGGTTAGTTGGAGATTAGAGTTCCACAGGCTTTTCTGCTGGGGCTGCATTGGATCCATGATGCTCAGATCTCAGTCTCTTGAGTGGCCAGGATTATAGGCATAAGCCACCAGTGCCCGATCTTCCCAAATTTTCTTTAATTTCCTCATTTTACATATTGCTTTCTTGATGGAACTGAAACCTTATCTTTTTTTATGTACTATCAGTTCTACCTATAGACAATATATTCTGTGATTTGAGTTTGACGGACATGTCAATGCTTGGCTGGAGACCTTAAATCTTTGGCTAGTTCTCTTGGACAGGAAGGATCTTATTATCTGCACTCTTTTCTTATAGGCTAGGATCATTATATCACCAGAAATAGTCCATAATTTAATGGTCCACAGACCCAGCTTTAACTACTTGTATCACTAGTCTTCTGTGGTAGCCTCATAATAGTGAGAAAGATTCTTGACACTGAGAACTGCTTCACTACTATGGACCCTGTGCCTTTTTGCACTCCATGGCCAAATTCATCTCCCCTGAGAGCCACATTAGAAATTCTCAGTGTGCTCTGATCTTGAGCTCCAGATAGCAACAGCTTGCAGTCATACTCACAGGAAATTTGTAGTCTGAATAATTTGCAATCAGGTCTTGAATGAAAGGATGCTTCAAGAGGAGAGAAACTTCAATTGGCTCCAGGTTCCTGGAACCCAGATCCTGAAATGTTTTGATGAAGCTCTTTAAAGAAGAACAAAAATAAGGGTAATTAATTTAACGTTAGTAATTGTGATAATAGTGTCATATAATTTAATGAAGGTAATTAAGATAATGTTAGCATTCTGGAGATAATAAAAATGTTTTCTTATTAAAGAAATCCCCATAATTAATTTTTACACTATGATATTTTCCCAAGCAAATCCATTTAAATATACCCAAAACTAAGGCCAGCTTTCCCAATGTACACTTGTCTGTTTTACAAATAAGCTAACCAACCTCAGCATAAATGTTCTCTGACTTTAGATGGATGACAAATCTGTTCACATCTTGTGCTTCGTTTCCTCCTTGGAACACTTTGAGTAGTGTCTCTATGGAAATCTTTTCAGTGTTTGTATTTTCAAGGACTTCTTCTTCCTTCTGTTCTCTCTCATCCCTCTCCTCTCTTATTTCCCTCTCCTCTCCTGTGACATTTTCCTCAAGTTCAGGAAATTCTTCAATGGGACTTATATCAGTAGAGAAGGAAGTCTGCAAAGTTAAATGAAGAAAATGCAAAGTCAGACTAAAGTGCTTTCAGCTGTAGAGGCATTTAGAAAACACTAATTCATGCAATGGAACACTAATGCCTAACACAACCTAAACAAAATGGAGAAGAGAATGTGCTAGCTGCATTGGGATTCGCAACATCAAAATCTTGGACCAACGTTCCTTAGCACTTTAGTCAACGTCAGTGAAGACTTATTCTTTTTTCCAAAAGCCTTTGTACTTACTGCATTGCCAGCGATATCAAGTTACTCAAGTAGACACTGAACTAAATTTGTGGAAGTAGTGTCAGGCTTCTACACATGAATATAGGTTTTTGACAGGATGTGAATTTGAATAGACTGAGCTTAAGGTAAATTATTATTTCAGATCCACCAGTGATTCCTACTATTACTCTTGGCTAACAGCATGAGCTCAGGCACATTTTGTAGATGGCAGAGAATAAAATGCTGCTGAGATAATTTCTTAGGTTATGAAAGCATAGAAAATATTTGAATTCTTTGACTTAGTATAATCCAGGAATAAAAATCCAAGAGCATAAATATTTTTGAATTATTTCAGTATAATAGAAAACCTATTATTGTAAAAATGACATATATATATATATATCTGTGATGGAATACAATATGGAAATTATAGCTTTGAAAGATATATAGTAATATAAAGAAATATCTTTAGCCCCTTATTGCACTGGTGTTTGTGTGTGTGTGTGTGTGTGTGTGTGTGTGTGTGTGTGTGTGTGTGTGTGTGTGTGTGTGTGTGTACTGGTTGTGGGACTTGAACTCAGGGCATGGGCATTGTCCTTGAGCTTTTCTGTTTAAGGCTAGTGTTCTACAACTGAAGCCAGAGCTCAACTTCAGGCTGATTGGTGGCTACATGAAGATAAGAATCTCACGGACTTGCCTGTCCAGGCTGGCTTTGAACCATGATCTTCAGATTTCAGCATCCCAAGTAGCTAAGATTACAAGTGTGGGGCACCTGGCACCTACTGCATTGGCCATTTTTGAAACAGTTTTGCTTTCTGCCTGGGTATTCATCTAGACCACAATTTGCCTCTTTATACTTCCCATGAAACCAGGATAATAGGCACTCAATGTCATTTTATTATTGGTGAAGAAGGAGTCTTGCATGCCGGGCTAACCTCCAACGTTGTTCCTTCCTGCCTCAGCTTCCCAGCTAGCTCAGATGACACACAGGAGCCACATTAAACACTTTAGAGTGAAAAAATATCTGTATCCTCTTTACATCAGAGAAAACTAAAACAAAATGTTTTTGATGATTTTGATTTATGGGGCTGGGGGAGAATAGGTTAGTGATTCAGACGGTGGGGAGGAAAAGTGATGAGGCCCAGATCAGACTAAAGGAGGACAGTGCAGCATCCTGGGCACCTGAGGCTATGTTAGGAAAGGACATTCTCTCCAACAGACTCTGAAGAGAGAAAATTTGAATGTTGCTCTATGAGCAAGATCAGTGATACTAGGTAGAGGAAAAGTCAGGGCTTTTGAAGGAGTAAGTATTAGTGGTATCAGAATTCTGAGGGTCACTTTATTTATAAACAGGGGACCCATGGCACTGAGGTAGCTCTCAGAGACAGCCCTTAGGCCTCAAGGATTTCCAAAAAGTTCATCTTTGGACTGGTGCCTGAACATCTTCCAGACCACACATTTCTATCCTTCAATCAACTCAGGACTGTATCTCAGAAGGCAGAAAATAAGGTCAGTTCTGGGAACTAATGTGGGAAAGGCATTAAAGAAAAGAATGGAATTAGAGATTTATGTGCCTTGAGCCCCAGGGCCACCAATACTCCTACCAAAGAGGTTTTTTATTTAATGTAACACTTTTCTATGTAGGAGAGTCAAACTCACAATTTACTAAATCCCGGCCTCACAATCCAGTGCTACACAGGTTGCAGAATGAACAATTTTCCCCACAAATGTCATTTATTCACCAGGACTAGTACATTACTGACCAGTGCCTTGCTCTTGGGCTTCTTTTAAAATTATTCAAGAAGCTATAGAACTTAACAAAAGGTCTGAGCCATATTGAGTAACACCAGCATGAATGGTAGAGTAAGGAAGAAAGAAATTCCGGGGGAGATTTCCAGTTGTTTACACGGAAAGCAAAAGCAGAGACCTGACTGAATGCCTTGGGAGTGAATATAGATCAGCTGGAAGTATGATTGCTAAGCAAGCTCTTTATGATGGCCTTCTGAGATGAGGTTGCCCAGGAAACTAGAACACAGTTGGAAATGACTCAGAAATAGAGCAGAATAATTGCCACAAGATGTTAAGGACCAGGGACAAGTGAAAATGAAGGAAGTGGGCAGTTTCTGGATTTCAAAAGCTCTTAAGGATCACTCTAAGCTAGGAACAGGTCCATGAGTTGGAGAAAGGCTCCCCAGTGCCTCAGGGCCCACAGATCTCTGTTGCTTGGTTCCATTTCTGTACTGTGCCTTTGGATTTGAACAGACCTCTCCAGAGCAGCACTCAGGATGTGTTTGCATTAGGGTTCATGGATGGGAGCAACTAAAGCCTCTGGTCCTAGGTAGCTTGATTGCCGCCTGCTGAGGTGGCTGTTTGTTGCTAGGGTAACAACTCAAGCAATGCTCCCTTTCCCCTTCTCTTCCATTTTTTAATTATACAGAAAAACAAAAAATAGTGTATAAAAGCAATAGTGTTCAATTTGTTAGATATGAATCAGATGAACAATTGATACAAGTATGAAGAAAGTATATTACCTAGGTTACTTGGAGTGGGATTTACAGCCTTTTGAAACCAAGGATATATTGATAAAAATTCAAACAATGCCAAATAAATTCAACTATGCCTAATAAACATTAGGTTATGCTGAAACTATAATTCATATTGAATTGTCTAATGTAGTGCTACCCATGATGCCCATGATCCTAATTAAGTTGGCGGCGGCTGCCGCGATCATGCACATCTTCCTGGAAGATCTGCACTCCTCTTTCTCTGCCCTGGAGATCAGAGCCCATTCATTGTGCTCTCCCTCTCTCTTATTTTCCCTTGTTCATAACATTGAGTATATGTGCTATGTGAAGCTACTTTGGGTTGCAAGTTGTTCCAGACTCAAGATAGGACTAATTTAGAAGCAGAATTCAATGGATAAACAAACTGTATTAATGACTAAGTGGGTTTACTTTCTCTCCCTTGCTTCCTTCATTGCTCTGTTTGTTCTCAGTGGAGCAGAGAGATCCTGAAGTAGTTTAATTTGGTTTTCCCAAGGACTTTTCATCTTGTTTAGAGCAGCATTAAGCTAAGATCTCCATGGTGACCCAAGTCCTTTCTCTATTTTTTTCTGCACTATGATCACTCTATTTGTGCTGACCAACTCTGTTCCTTGGAACACACAAGGTCCAAACCCATGTTAGGTCTTATACATTCAGTGTTGTCCTGTCTTAAAATGCTTCCTCACAGGGCCATCCCTGACCCCTTTCTTCACGTCTTTATAATTCTCTTTATAGACAGACAGTTTAATGAACACAGTAACTCCCCCTCAGCTGCTGCATTTCCTCCTACTCAAACTCCAGTTTTTAAAAATTGTTTGTAAATCATTATTCTGTGCAATCTACATTTTTGTTCAATGATATTCCCCTAGGTCAAGTGTGGTCCCAATACTTAATATATATTTATAGAAATACTCTATATGTGCATATGATGTTCAACCTAGCAGAGAAGTTCTGAATATAACTCAGGGCCAGATGAGTGTCACCAGGGGAAGAATAATCTGGAATTCATAATGGATACTCATGGCCTTGGAAAATGGGGAGGGATCCACACTTTGAGCTGTGATAAATCATACTTCGGTGGAGGTAACAGTAAGAATCAAAAGTGGGGGCTGGGAAGGTGGCTCAGTGGTAGAGCGCTTGCCTTGCATGCCTGAGGCCCTGGGTTCAATTCCTCAGCACCACATAAGCAAAAAGAAAAAACCTGGAAGTGGTGCTGTGGCTCGAGTGGTAGAGCACTAGCCTTGAGCTGAAGAGCTGAGGGACAGTGCCCAGGCCAAGAGAACAGGCCCCACAACCAGACCCCCTCCCCCCATAAAAAAGAATCAAAAGCAGGGGCCAGGGTAAAAGGCCCAAGTGCCTCTTGTGATTGGAAAGGCCCAGTGTGTATCTGCTCTTTATTCTGAGTTCCCTTCCTATTGGGAAAAATTATTCTTTTTGACACAGATGCGACAAATATATAGAGTCCTTTTAGGAAAATCAATTTGTCTTCTTCTGAATGTCTCAAAGATTGAAAGGGCACAGAAAGAGTACAATTTACAAAATGAATGAATGAGCTGGTTGAGCCACTGATCTCACTGAGCATGGTGGCAGGCTTTGTCCTAAACTGAAGGAGGCAGAGTGAGACGGGAGGCTGCTCCTCGTCAAACCTCCTTCCCACAGGATGCCAGTCTAGCGCTGACATTGAAGAAGTCATCAAATCATCCTCCTGCAAGGAAGCTCAGTGGACTTCAGGAACACACAGCTAGGATGGAAAGTAGCGGGGGAAAGGAGTCTAATATCATCTGAATTCAGGAAAGTGGGTGGTACTGTGGACTTTTAAGAGATGAGGCCTACAGAGAAATTCCTAGACCATTAATGGCATTCATTCCAAGGGAATTGTGGAACCCCTGCGTCCTCTCTCAGGCTCAATTCATAGATCCCCATGCATAGTGGGACACAGGAACATCAAGAAAGAAGCATTGCCATCCCCAGGAATGCAGACCATACCTAACTCCTCACATAGTTGAGGAAAATATAAAGTATTCTATTTCTGTTTAAGAAGACAAACACCATTCTTGCTCAAGGTTAGTATTTTTGCAGCTTTGTGTTGAATCAGCAGCTATAGCACACTAGATATGAGATCCCTACATTATACTGTAACCATCTACTAGCCTTATTCTAGCCCTTCTTCAAGGGAAAAATGATTGCTGTTATCCATGTGTCAGAGCTAAAGTTTAAGTTCACATCTAAAGAACTCTCTCTTCCCCAGCATGAATATTGCCCCAGGAGCCTCCCATTTCTTGTAGTATTTCTCTTTCTTGAAAAGGGAAGACTGTAGTTAGGCCAACTATGTAATTTGCACTGACACATAGCCCACTCTGCTCGGATTGTAGGTTTTCCCACCTGAAAAGACATGATTGTCTATCCCTCAGAAATCTCAAACGAGGTGGTATGGTGGCATTTTAGTTAGCTACTAAGCTTCTTTGTCCTTGGGGGCAGGTGAGCCAAAGTATCTTCAGCTTTTAGGTAGTGGAGTTTGGCCTGAAATACTGTCAACAATCACATTGATCAAGATGTATTGTATTCATAAAATACTTTGTTAAATGCTAACTTCTTTGTACAACTACTTAAAGATAATGAAATATCTTTTAAAATTATAAAAAAAGAACCACCTATATAGATGAAGCTGAAAGTATAAGCTTGTTTTAAATACAGTTTCTACAAAGTAACACACAAAGTGGTCAATACGCACTTCCTTTTCATTTCTCAGATTCAGACCTCAGGCAAAAAGAAATCCTGTCCTTTCTAGAGCAAATTTTGATTCTACCAAGAAATGGAGTAGAATTTTCCTACCAAAGCAAAGCATGTGATTGAATTTGTCCTCCTCCCCCCAGTTCTTAATGTTATTGGGAAAGTCTTCGTTGAAGATCCAGTATGTATAAAGTATTATATTGGGCACCTGGGAGATATGAAACAACAAAAAAACAAACAACTCAGACTGAGTGTTGGGAATTTAGCATCTTCTTTCCTCCTGTTCCATAGCTCTGAATCTGTGCATTTCTGGAGTGTCATTACCTTTTCTGCAGTCAGCATAGGAGTTTCAACTTGTCGGAAGACATGGGTCCCCACGGCCACACTGAGGGCCCTGTAGACACCTTCCACAGGGTCCGGGTGGCATGCGAAGTACAACAGCATCTGAGTGTAGTCAAGCTGGGGTGGGTCCTTCTCATAGTCAGCAAACAGTCGGAAGAAGAACTATTACCCAAAAAAGAATTCCAACCAAAGATAAAAGAAATTCACTCTAATAGCAGAGAGGCTTTGGAATAGAGTCCCATTTGAGGGCAACATTAACAAAGTCATTATGTAATGAGTGATATTAATTGAAGCATCTGCTAAATAAAAGCACAGGTAAAGTTGAGCTCTAAATTCTAAATTTCAGTGAAGATGGGTGAAGTGAGGATGAGTTAAGTGAATTTGAGATGTCTATTAGCCTATTCAAATAGGTAACAGGTATTTGGAAGAGAGATTTGTGACAAGAATAGACACATGGGCTTAACCATATTGAGGGAATGAAAAGATTTCACGTAAACAGACACTATGGAAATGAGGACAAAACAGTACTTGTGGATTTCAGAATGACAATTAAAGCAATTTGTAAAAGAAAATCCCTGAGGATTTATTAAACCCAAGGATAACTACTTTTGAGGCTATTGATGTGAACAGCTGGAAGCCAGGAATAGAACTCGCTAAGCCTCACTGGTCACAGTGAAGTGCACTGTACTGCCAGTAGACAGTGTGACAGCAGTGTGACTTCTACCCAGTACTTGAATTTCTAAGGTCAACCAAGCCACAGTCAGTGATAATGGCCTGTCTGTAGGAGCCGTGCAAGAGGTGGCACGTAGGCACAGTTGGCAAAGCAGGGCACAGGGCACGGAGAGCAAAGCAGGGTAGCTGAACATGGCTCTACAGTGTAGCGCATACCCTTTCATTCATTAAGGGGCTACAGACAGGCTGGGGGAGGAAGAGATGCATACAAGTTCCTATGGTGGATCATGGCTGAACTAGAGCAGAGTTTAGGGCTCCCAAGCTGTTCTCTCTTAGCTGACTTCTTCTACTTTTAATTACTGACAAATAAGTAAATTTTTTTGTTGTTCTGTTTTCTCTTTTATACCTTTTATCTATTTATTAGGAGACAATGGAAATCTTGATTTTTAAACATGACTACATTTCAGGCTCATCTCTGGCAGTGGCTTTTTCTAGTGGGTCATTGTATTTATGTTTTAATATAAAAACCATAAACTGCCTTCTGGTAATGTGTACTTACTGTGGCTAGCTTCTATTTGGCTAGTACTTATTACTGTGGTTTGGATGAGTATACCCAAAGGGGGAATGTTAGGGGATGGGGTGTAACACTTAGCAGTCCTGTGGACTTTCAAGAGTTGAGGCATAAAAGGAAAGAAGTCCTTAGATCACTGGAACATGCTCTCCAACGGAATTGTGGAACCTCTGTGTCTTCTGTTTCTTTCCTTTCTTTCTTTCTCACTATCTGTCTGTCTGTCTCTATCTTTTCCTGCCTTGAGATATGACCACTCACTCTCTGACACATTTGCACTGTGATGTGCTGCTGATGCTCAACCTCATGGGACTGTTCAATTTTGAACTTGAACTTCCAGAACCACGAGCTAAGAACGGCATTTCTAAACTTCGTGTGTAGTCTGTATCAGGTATTTCACTACGGTGATAGAAAGCTAACATGTTTATGTAGGACTTACTATGCATCAATTACTGTTCTAGGGGTGCCAAACATATCAACCCACTATGCATAGTAATCACAGAAGGAAAACAAAACCCAAACCAGGCATATAGAGACTGAGTAATGCCATGATGACCACATAGCCTGGAAACAGTGGATTTTGTGCTTTTATTCCATTTTTAGAGTTTTATGAATCACTATGAATCTAGTACTGGGCACTGGGAAGAGGCAGAACTCCTCATCTTCCTCATCATGTGTGCGCTCACCTATCTTTAGCTCCATATAAACACATACACCCAGGCTCCAGTGTTTTGTCTCTGCCTCTGATCTTTCCTTTTTCTCCATTTAATTTTCCAGCATCAGGTGTGCATCAAAAGATCCTTGCCTGTTAAACGGCTCAGTGAACACCAGTAAGACTCTGCCTTCAGTTGAAAGGTCTGTAACCTTTTGGCTTAATAGGAGAGTACCTTTACTGGAATGATATTCAAGCTGTCAGGTTCTTTTCAAGCATTGAAGAACATGTTTATGTTATTGGCAAAAATCATTCAGAGACTATCTTCCAAAAGCTTTATCAGAGAATTGATGTTGGTCTTCCAGTTTCATATTTAAAATAGCAACAAGCAATATACCTCTACCTACCAACTTCATCTCATGGAAATTTTCAGCAATTTTGTGGCCTCTTAAATTCACTGCCACTTCTGCTAGCATCTAGAAGTGCTAAAAAATTACCAGTCCAGTTGAAGGGAATTGCTCATTTTAAGCTTATATCTGGAGTTATGTTCAATTTTTGCTCTGCAATTTTGACCTAATGGTTGGCTAGAAATCGAACAGTCGAGATCAGACAGTAATGAAATCTCATTGATATATATATCTATATATCTATATATCTATATCTATATCTATATATATATAATATATATATTCAGACAGTAATGAAATCTCATTGTATATATATATATACAATACAATGAGATTTCATTGTATATATATATATATATATACAATGAGATTTATACAATGAGATTTCATTGTATATATATATATATATATATATATACAATGAGATTTATACAATGAGATTTCATTGTATATATATATACACAATGAGATTTCATTACTGTCTGAATTTACCAATCAGCTTTTCTCATAGCTTGACAAAGTGGCTTTGGTTTGTGTTCTGTTTTAAGCATATATAAAGAAGTCAGAGTGGCATTTTAATATTCTAGAGTCCTACTTTCTGTTATGGCCTTGGGAATAAAGTTAATAATAAAGCTATTATTGCAAGTGTTATAGACAGCAACAGCTTTGAGGCAAAATAGTAGATGCAAATCTGCAGTGTCTGACAAAAATTGAAGGAAAATTGGACCTAAGAAATACACTGACACTAATTAAATGAC
The DNA here is from genome assembly GCF_024711535.1 of Dipodomys merriami. NCBI lineage: Eukaryota > Metazoa > Chordata > Mammalia > Rodentia > Heteromyidae > Dipodomys > Dipodomys merriami. Next base: position 3,588,285 of record NW_027204493.1, on the reverse strand, counting down.
AGAAACATACCCTAAGCTTTTAAAATTGAAAGTTCATTTAGAGACAAAGCTGCCACATAACAGCTTAGCTTATTGGAAAAGTGAAATGGGGAGAGACCAGTAAAATAACAAGATTGTATGGTTAATAACAAGAGTTTGCCTAAAATTTTGGTCCCATATGTCCTTCCCTAGAACTTCTCTATGCCTCGTCAGTGAATAATAATAAAGTGTAAGCTCTGGGTAAGACAGCAAAGGAACAAAAGGATAAGAGTGGAGTTTAAGGCAAATATTCCAAGTTTAACAGCCTAAAAGATGATGATCAGAGTTCAATGTACTTACCTCTATGAGATGTTCTTGTCTATTAAATGGCAGGGGTTCAAGAGGATTTTCTGGAATCTTCACATCTTCATCTCCTGTAAACCACAGTCCAGCCTACATATACACACAAAAATGAAAATCATTCAGGTTATTATGCTGTGTGGTAACAGTTCTTGCCAATCTTATTCCAGTCTCTAGAGAAATGGTGTCCTAAGTAGGCACAGATCCTATGAGCATACAGGATAAAGTTCCAGGAATTGTATTTATGGAGTTTCTTTGAAATCCATTCTTCCATTTTAACTTTTATACATCTGATGAGATATGTGAGGTATTAATACTCTAGTATCTGCATGTAAACAAAACCACCTATGATAGGAATACTAGCTATATTTTAGCTGTTGGGACATGTGATTAAGCTTGGAAGTCTTAAACTTGACTAATCAAACACTGGATACATTTTGGAGGGAATCTGTGCTCCTATAACAATAGTTCATACCCCACATGTCCTGTCTATTCTTGGAGCCTCATGTGGAATTAGTGTGTACTATTTCTGTTAGGAAATCTTTGAGTTGCTGGATGACTCAAGATCTCATTGGCCTCATGTTTAATGTGATTCCTTCCTCTTTCAGTCAATATCCAACATGAATCACCAAGTCCTCTTGATTTCCCCTATAGCAGCAGCCCTATCATCTTCACCCTTTCTTTCCTTCTCAATGGCTCTGGGCCACCTATTTAACCTCAAACTGTGTTTCTACAGTCTCTTCCTTATCTATTTCAGCTTTTCCTTATACAGCTCTATTGGTTTCCTCAAACTACAATGTTGTCTTATCATCCATTCTCTATTCAGAACCATTTTCTACTGTTATCATTTTATGTTATCCTTTATATCTTCAGTGACTCTGTTCTACCCAGAGAAGCCTACACATCTTTCAAGATCCAGCTTATATCACTTCTCGGAGAAGTCATCTTTGCTGTCTCCTCTGAATTGCAATTAGACGGTTTGAAACACACATTTGGCACTTAGATTATTCCTTTTGGAATTATCACTTATGCCTGCTGCTGGATATCAAGTAAAATAGTTGATTTGTAAGAACATATTTTATGAAGCTTAATTTGCATGCCTGGTAAGCACTTAATATACAGAATTATTTGGCTGCTCATCATGTTCCAGAGTGACACCCTATCCTCAGCATCGCATTCTTCCAAGAGCTACTGGATTTTCTAGCTTAACTCAGGCCCATGCTCTGTGTTTATCTTTTTTCTTTCTTCCTTTCTTCCTTTTCATCTTCTTTCCTTCCAAAAAATAAAGAGAGCTTTAGATGATAGATATGACTATACCATATGACCTGTAAAAGAGTGGACTGTTTTTAGTATAAGGAGATGCAGCTTTTATGGAAGCTTGTGAGAAACAGAAGAATTTTAATGTCCAGCATAAGCTCAAGCTTTGAAAATAAGAAGTTTTTTTCTACTGAGTGGAAGTAAATCTTTGCCCAGTGGCTTATCTGAGACTAGAGAGATGAGGCACTTTGGTAAGCACTTTGCCTCTAGACTTGATTAATACAGGGCAGCTTATCTTCATTCCTTAAATAACATGAAAGAGAATTTTCTAGGCATGGAACAATAGATAATACAAGACAGTTATTCCTGAAAATAAGCAGGAAAATGAGAAATCCTACCTGTGCTCCCACCTGTGGTGCCAGAAGGAACACATAAGGCTTGGCAGTCTTGCTGAGTTCAGAAGATAGATTTCAGGGGTGAAGGAGGCCAAGGTGGCTAGAATTCACTGGAAAGAATATTAGAGCAGTGTACACACAGGGAAATGTGCCCAAGAATTCCCTCAGGTCTTGACCTGTGTAGGTATGGGTAGAGAATATCAGAGGTTGGAGAAAGGAGCTCTGGAAAATAGTAAGCTCAACAATTGAAGAGACTCCCAAGTGTTGGGATTAGTTCATGTTATCATCGTTTGTTGATGGAAGGCCCTCAATGCACAGGAATTTGAGTACAACCTTTACAGTAGAATGAGATTAACACTATAAAGAGTGCTCTGGAATCACTTTCATAATTCTTGAAGTAAATTTGAAAGAATAAAACTGATTCTAAGAAACATCACATGTCTGACAACACCTAAGCTAAATAATAAAGTTGGGTATCCAACAAAAGAATGTTCAAAATTCTAGTATGAACTACTAGACATTGAAAAAAACACTAATAAACAGAAAATATGACCCATATGCAGAAAAAAATCAACACTGAAATGAGGCAACTAGTGGAATGAATGGATAAGGATGTTAAAACAGATATTCTCCATATACACCAGCTGTTTAAAAGAGCAATTCTGAGACTATTGAAGGAGATTAAGAAAAACATGGACATACCGAGGAAATATAATCAAAAGGTCCCAACTCAAATGTGTAGAATTGTGTAAACTATACAGTCTAAGATGAAACTCACTGGATGTTGTTAATAGTAGACAGGTCTGAAAAGAAAAATACAGATAAACTTGAAGACTTAGTTATAGAAATGAATAGAACATGAATATATTGGAAAAACACCAGGCATCAGTGAGTGGTGTGTAGGACAACTTGTCTAATAATAGAACTTTTCCAATAAGCCAATTTGTCTAATCAACACAAAATGGGTTTGAGGCACAGAGGTACAAAACTGTATTTGAAAAATAATCTTTGAAATTTCCAGATTTGACAAAAACTGCCAAATAGACTCAACAAACTGTAAGCAGACAAAACATAAAGAAAACCTCACTAAGAAACACTCTAATCAAATTGCCAGAAGCAACCATGAGAAATGTGAAAAGTTAAAAGAAATTAGATTTGGAAAAAGAAACAAAGATAATATCCTTACACTTTCTTCCATTTTCAGCCATCATTTCCATATCCAAGTATTTTATTTTTATTTTATTGTCAAGGTGATGTACAGAGGGGTCACAGTTAAGTAAACATAAGTAAGGTAGTCATTACATTTCTTGTCTAACTTGTTATCCTTTTCCTCAGTTTTCTCCCTCTTTCTCCCCCTAATTATTTTAATGTACTGGAATTTCCTGATTTTTAAACTAAGAATTCATTTGTACAGTTTTCTAAAAATACGTGATATTTTATAAATTAGATGAACACTTCACAGTGTTTCTCATACAAAAGGACCATATTAGATAAATATCTGTTTTCTAACAGATCATCTACAAAAATTTTAGCAACCTGTAAAGTTAGTAGTAGTAGGTACTAATGGGTTTAAATTACATACTACCTTATTGAATTATTAAATGATTTCTCTTTGAAATATGAAGATATTCTTTGTACTCTCTTGCTAAAACATTACCAACAATTTTAGGGTGTTTAATTTTCCTTAGAGATGAATTGCTATACTCTTTGGAAAATAGAACATCTGACTCACTGAGACTATAGTAACATTCATTCTGTTAGAAAATGAGCCATTACTTGGAAAAATGATGTTAAGTGAAATAAGTCAGGCCCAAAGAGACAAAGGATCTGTGTTTTCCCTTATAAATAGAAGCTAGATTTAGCTTGCAAATTCCTAAGTACGCAGGCTGGGTGGTATGCAAGTATATACAAATGTAGTAACTGAAATATGGTAGACTCAAGGAAGATCTCAAACAGTCTAAGTCCATAGAAAGCCCAAACCAAAGTTCAGCAGAATAAAACACCAAGAAACAGCACTAAAAAGGGTGTGGAGTGAGATCAAGAGGGAAAGGTAGAAGAATGAAGAGGAGATGAGGGAGGAAATGCAGACAAGAATCCAATATATATCCTACAAAACTAAGAAGAGTGAGAGAAGGGGTAGATAGGAGATGGATGGGTGAGACTGTTGAGGGGCGACATGGATCAAGGTGTCTTTATAAACTGCTTCTTCAATTGCAACTTCTTTGGGTAAGTACTTGAAGATAGTAATAAAATTAATAAAATGTATTCAGAAAAAAGAAAATGAGCCAATATTTCAAAATCAAAGAATTCTAAATGTGTATGACTAACTCAAATTAGGAAAGAAGCTTCAAGACCTAGAACAAGGGACAAACAGACTCCGATACTCATTGCTTAGTCAAGGTAGACCTGAATAACTTCATATGCTGAATGCCTGTCCATTTTTAGAATTTGGAGAAATTAGCTTACTTCTAAGTAGCTGTACAATCGGTAAATAGAAAACATAAAGGCAAATGGAAGGTATAGTAGATAGCTCTTTTCTTCAGAAGACTTCATTTCACCAATGCAGCTACATTAACTAGTGTAACTACTGTTCTTATATGGAATTTTCAATAGATTTTATGAAAATTTTCCCTCAAAGTTATTAGGAACTTTCATTTTCATGAAGCGTTTTGTATGTGTGAGCTAATTAAGAGTTGGGAATCTAAAGAGAGCATGGAGAAAGTTCTGCACACTCCTCCAAATGGTATTAGCACCCTGGGACTTCCAAGGAATAGATACTTTTAAAAATAGTCTTGCCCCCAAAACACAGTGCTCAAGCAGACATTTCTGAGTTTCTAGTAAATGCAGCATCTAACTGTCTCTAAAGGAGCTTTCTGCTTTGAGCTAGGCACTTCTTTGTTCTTTACATGCTGTATAAAAGATGTTCCATTTGATATTTTGTGTTGATATCTCATATCTATTTTATTTACTGTAAACAATGAAGGTTTTCATGAATGTCCACTTTGAAAAATCCTAAGTCATTGGAGAAACAGTTTAAATTTTATTCTGCTAATTTTCATCTTCAAACAAACAAATCCTAACAAAATTTTAAGTCCAGGACAGTTACTCTGCTTATGAAATAAAATATTTTAGAGCCCAGTTAGCCAGATGTGTGTCTTGATTAGCCATGAAGAACCTTTTCAGAATTCATGCATTATTTTCTTTGGCTCTAGTTTGGTAGCATGGGAACCTTGGAGCTTTCTAAACAATTCCATCTGTCAATCAGGAAGTAAAGAGAGGCACGAAGGTATCTGAAGTTTCAGTAGTGAGAGACATGTAGGATCCTGGCACTAGAAGCTAGTATTTTGCTTCCAAGTTAATGCCTTATGAATACTCACCTCTTTTGCTGTCATTCAGTCATGTAAATGGTGTATAAAAGACAAATTCAATTAGAAATACAAAATTAACAAGCAAGGCTGCTAATAGACATGGAAATTTATTCTTACTATTTATTATTCAAATGTTTAAAAAATTCCGTATCTGTCATAGTAACTAAAATGTCTGCTATCTATTTATGTCTGTCTGTTTATATCTATCTATCTATCTATCTATCTATCTATCTATCTATCTATCTATCTATCTATCTATCTGTCATCTGTCAGTCTGTATCATCTGTCATCTATCCATCTATCCATTCATATATCAATTATCCTAATGACCTATTCCTTATCTCAACCATTTTCAATCTGGTTTCTGTACTCCATTTTCTACCACAACTATTCTAGCAGAAGTCCTTTTTTCCCTGACAAGTCCAATGCTCAAATTTCTAAGCTGCTTGCTCATCCATCACATTCCTTGGGTTATCTCCATTTATAACTTCACAACCACCTCCATGAGAGTGTCTCACAATCCCTCTCCATCTGTCCTATCAGACTGGACATTTCAAATGCAGTTTGTCAGAAGGAATTACAGTATCTACTAATCATCTCATCCCTAAGTGTAGGAAAAAATACCTCCTTTCCCTGTGTTCTTTACTATTGGACAAGTGGCCATTTAACAGTGGTATCATTAAAATCTCTGAAAAGGATTTTAATGGACAGGGAAAAGCTCTCATCCGCGTCTCCACTGCCATGCTTTTTCCCCCGGATGCCAAACTCTTAGCTAGGCCTGGGACTTTGTATTGCATCATCTTGGCTGCTGAGAAGGAAACCATGGTCCTCTCCTGAAGCCTGTGATGTGATATCTGTGGGTAAAACTCTTCCTAAGTCAAGAGGATGTCAGGGCATCACTGGTCCACTAGGTCTGGTATCAACCTGTATGTACTGCTCAAAAGTGATGGTGCCCAACTGCGCCTTATCTGCAGCCTTGAATCTCTGCAGGGTCTCGAGGAGTTCCTGTTCCAGTGGGATGGGCCAGGGCATCGCTGCCAGTAACAGGAATTTCCGCCAGTCCACGAACTCAAAGTTGACTGTCAATAAAGACGTTAATTCCTGCAACTAGAAGAAGAAGAAGAAGAAAGCCACTGGAATATTCGTATGATTACCTTGAAGCCACGCCCACTCAGGTTCTGAAAGTGAGGGTCAGATGAAAGAAGTAGGACTTTATAGTGCCAAAAATGCAGCCAGTTACTACGGCTTTGTTCAGTTTTTGCTCCCTTTTCTGGCTACTGATTCATAACAACTAGAAAGTGTTTCATTTTTCATTCCTTGACATTCATGGGATTTGCTTATTGCTATATGACCAATATACACTTGGGGTTCCAGTTTACTTTGTATCTCTTCGACAGAGGCTCTTGGGATTGAACTCACCTCTGGGGCCTTTTGCTTTCGTTTGTTTCTCAGATTGGTTCTCTTGTTAACTTTGCTTGGACTTGCCTCTGATCCCAGTGTGAGTCTTTCCCTTACTACTCATGTTGCTTTCTATGGTTCTACAGGCATACACCAGCCCTAGGAAGAGCTCTTTAACATTAGGTTTCTGAGATTTTCTTTTTTGGGAGTGGGAGGCTGAATCTGTATTTCACCTTCTCCCTCTGCTCATGGCTTTATTTGAGCCATACCTCTACTTCCAGCTTTTTGCTAATTTATTGGAGATAAGAGTCTCATGGCTTTGTTTGCTGGCTTTGAATTGCAATCCTCAGATTTCAGCCTCCTGAGTAGCCAGGATTACAAGATTAAGTCACCAGAACCTGTCTTCTGAGGCCATGATGAAAAACAAGGACTCTCAGAATCATAGGTTATTACTAGTTAGGATAGTTTTATCAGACAGTAATAAATACAAAGTCATTGATTGTACCTCATAGCCTCTGTTTTTTTTTTTAACTGACTATCAACACTTCTCAAATGTTGAACATGTGTATATCATGTCTTAATTTCAAGGTCAGTCATTTATTCATTTATTCAAATTTTATTAAATTTCTTTTTTTGTTTTTTTAATATATAGATATATATATATTATTGTGAAAATACTGTACAGAGGAGTTACAATTACATGGGCAAGATAATGAGTACATTTCTTATCAAGCATTGTAGCCTCCTCCTTTGTTTCCCCTTCCCATCCCTTCCCATCCTTCCCCCTTCCCCCCACCCCCCCCGCCAAGTTTCTACTAGGTCAAACACTGTGAAACTGTTAGTTATTTTAGAAATATTGATTCACTGATACAATAATAATAATACTAAAGGTTTTGGAACCCAAAAAAGAAATGGAAGCTTACCTCAAGTTGGGTGAGATGCATCCAACTATTAGGGAAGTTGTTTGTTCCTAGATTCACAGTCACCAAATCAAGCAGAATGTCAGTAAACGCTTTATTTCCTAATGTGCCTATGATAGAATGAAAGCTATTTGTTATTTATACAATAAAGTTTATTTTTGCTAAAAAAATAAACGCATTGTATTGTTATTTTTTTGGCACTGGCATATTTTGAAAAACAGAAGATATTTTGGAAACATAATAACCATAGTTTCCTGATATTCTGGTTAGTATTTTCCACCCTCATCAGAATGTCTTCTTTGCTCTTGTAATAATTTATTCCACTAGAATGATATGCTTTTTAGTTTTGAATCGTCTTTGAACTTTTACTCAGAATAGGTTAAATTGAAAAAAATTAACATTACCTAAGTTTTCATACATGTAGTAGGGCACAAAAAATAAACTTTTTTGGTACATATATGATACAGGCATACAGATCACCACTACAATCAAGAAACATATTTATTTTTATTTACTCCAGCTCAGATTATAGTTATTTGCCGTAGTAAACATAGATTTATATTTTAAAATCACTAGATTGAAAGTGATAATGTAATTCATTTAATTGGCTCAATAGCTCAAGAGGCTTTATAAACTATCACTCAACTTATCAATACTTTTATACATTATTCTACATTATCCTGCTTAAAACAAATGCCTACTTTGCTCATTTCTCATTTACATTTGCATGTGCATGCACTAAAAAGAAATAGGAAAAAAAATCATTTTTTTATCTTACAAGAGACTGGAGAATGCATCTAACAGAGGAGAGGTAACTTCAAGAATGCACAGAGAATCCTAACATGTTTCCAGCTATCTTTTAGGTCCCGAGTTTATAGTTATTCTTCATTGTTTAGTAATAAAATGAACAAAACATAGATGTTGCACCCCAAAGTTTCATATGAATTTTATCATTTCCTCTAAACTCTAGGGCAAGGGACTAAATCACTTATAATGTTAGTGGTTCAAGTAAAACATATAACAAGTTTTACACGGTAATATTATGAGTAGGAAGAGTGGGACCTTTATTCCTTCCATGTTGTCCATCCAACTAGGTTGTTCAGAAATTGCATTTTTAAAATCACTTGTGATCACACTGAAGTATCCAATTTTGTAGAGATGAGAATATTTTGCTGTGTAGAAATTTTTCAGGAATTGAAGATTTATATAATGCCAACTAACTTTCAGGTAAGTTTAGAAATAAATCCATCTGTCCTCAACATAAAATCATAAATAAAATCTATTGAAACTATAAAGAAAGCCAGAGCACTTAAAAATTCTGTTTTCCATGGTCTCTAATCACTGTGGTAAACAAAGTAATTTGCTATGCCAGAAAGTACTTGCAGTTTACATAGATACTGTTTATCTGGGGTTGGTTGTGAGATGGGAAAACTATTTTACTATTTGACTTTGTGCTTCCAGTGACCAAGGCATGTACTTATATGATTTTCATATCTGATAATCATAGTTTCACTTAGAAATTCTCTTCATAAGGTAAAAAATCAAAAGGTTTTTCATTTGATCCAAATTTTACTGATGCAACTACCACTTATACTTAGGGGAAAATAGTAAATTGTATATACGAGGCCTATGAGAGCTAAGGTCAAAATCAATCTCTTCACTCATAAGAAAAATGTTCAGGAAAATGACTCTGTAATAACACCATGGCTTAGAAGCAAGCATATAAAACCAAAGAACTCAAAATAATACATAAACACAGAGGTGAAGCCAGAAAGTTACAGGAAATAGACATATCTGGAGTTTTGTTTTGTTTGCTTAGAAGATGACAAATGACTTTTTACGTCTGAGGTGAAGACTGATCACTGTTCCACTTCTTAATTTCAAATTTGTGAAAACCTTCATATTTTCCCTTGGGTCTTTGCAATGATCCTATTGGTCACATTACTCGTCACTTTCATCTTGGCTTTCTGAGTTTGATGAGCAATCTGAATTGGATCCTGTATCACTAGTGGAAGATGGTGTCCTTGTGTTCCATAAATGGATAGCTTTCCTAGGGTCAAAGTGATTAATGTCCGGAGAGTTCAACTGAATGATCAGGCTATCTGTCAGACTTTCAGCCCTGATTTTAGCATGCATGTGTGACTTGGTGCGTTTCATCTGATTGAAGCCACGTTCTGCTTCAGCTGAACTTGCAGGAAGGGCCAACACTAAGTCCACCAGCATCAGGATATTTGGATACTTGTGTGAGTAAATGGAATTCACAAAATCCCAGGTCAATTTTCGAATGTTCTGAAACCTGAGGTGGAGGCGGGGAGTAGGGAAGAAAAATGTTAAAGATTGAGTGTCCTGAATTTTGCCCTAACGTTTATACATATAAACCAGTATTTTTATTGCTTTTGTATTTACTTGGCATAAATTTCTAACTTCAACATGCTCCATTCGGTGTCCACTTCATCAATTTTTACACTGGCAGCTTCTAATACTGGTTCGTAATGTGCGATCAGGATAGACACCTCCTTCTCTCCGAACTCTGCAATCAACACACACACACACACACACACACACAATGAGTCACGTATATGCACGAATCTCATCCAATCAAAGAACAATAGCTTCAGAGTTAGCACATGTAGCATACCTTGATTTATCTTTGTGGGCCACAACTTGAAACTTCCAATCATGGTTGCTCTCACCACATCTAGGCTGGCATCTCTGAAACAGCCTCGCAGCCTCCTGATAAGATGTGTTAAAACCACGTTTCTCACGTCAGATATGTTTTCTTTTCCTTTGAGACAGTTACTGTGAAAGTGGATGACTGAATGTACGCTACGTTCTTTTGGCCCTGGCCTGGGGGGAGAAAAAGAGAGGTGGACGGGGGTGGGGGGGGGTGCAGGGAGAGAAAGAGACAGAGGCGAAGAAAGGTGGGACAGGGAGGGAGGGAGGGAGAGAGAGAGAGAGAGAGAGAGAGAGAGAGAGAGAGAGAGAGAGAGAGAGAGAGAGAGAGAGAGAGAGAGAGAGAGAGAGAGAGAGAGAGAGAGAGAGCTCAAAGAATTAAATAGAAAATCACCCAGAAAATCATGTCTCTCATGTATAACTGGATGATGGGTCCTCAGGTCATCCCAACCCCTCACCTTGTTTGATAAATCTGGAGCATTTTCACTGTTGACTCCAAAGTGGCAAATATGTCTGCAATTGAGGAATTTCTATTCTGACTGACCCGGGACAGAATGGTAAGGACATTAATGACATCCACCAAGAAATGGGCAAACTTAATGATGTCAGCTTGGAGAAGAAGATTGAGGAGCTCTTTGGCTTTCTGTTCATTGGTATCCCATCTGCCTTCATCGGCCTGTAACACAAGATCAGCAATGATGTGCTTATCCTTCTCAAAACACATTATTCTGAGAAATGAAATGAAAGTATTTTTTGTTACGACGTGGAAGAAAGAATTACTCACTGACTGCAGTTGCTGGACAATTGCTGGGTATCCCTTGAGAAAGTTCTGGAGGGCTGCTTGCAGTCTGTAAAGCCATCGTGGGCCTCCAATTTGAGAAGGCATCACAGGTTGAAGGTGAAGGCCTTTGAAGGCTGTTATCAGAGAACTCTTATGAACAGTAGAATTCTGATAGAAATGGTAAATGCTGTGAAGGAGATCTTGGAGAGCATTGTAGAGAGGGATGTTCTGGAACACTGCCTTGTAAGAGAGTTCAAGTTGATGTGCTAAGCAGTATACAGTCTGGACACATGGTTGGATTTCTCTTAAAAGTAAGGCCAGCTCCTTCCCTTCTTCTTTTTCAGGGGCATCATCACTTCCAAACCCAACTAATTTCTTGGCCCAGTCTTGGCTGGACAGCCTAACTTGAAGATTTACCTCTAGAGTTTTCTCAATGGCAGTTTTTATTGCCAGAGGGTCTTTTTCCTCTACAGTATGGACCCCCACAATTTGACAATGCACTTTCCCTGCGTGTGCAAACTGCACATAGACAAGTTTGGCTTCCTCAATGAAACTGTCGATGAATCCATCACTGATGACTGAGAAAAATTTACTTTTCTCTAGCTTTTGTCTAAGATTTTTCCGTTCTACCTCAGCAATAAAATAGGTAAACGTTCTCGCTGACTTGTTAGTCCTGAACACGAGGCCAATATCGACACCCTTCATATCATCCAGCTTGCACATCCAAATAAAGTCTTTGAGGGGGCGGCCAGTCTTGGCAATGGCGTGGCATGATCTGAATAAGTTCTCTACTCTGCCCAGAGTTACTTTGCTCATGGTCCTCACCATTAGATCGGTGGCAGCTCGGTTCCCTGGGGAGCCACTTGTCGCTTCCATTAATGAAGCCTTGGCGTGTGCCTCGCTGAGGTGATGGGCATTGAGGAATTCCGTCCTGAAGTTGTCAGTTCCATGGAAAAAGCTCCCTTGACTTCCTCCTGACTTTACTCCGTGCTTACGACACAAGGCGCAGAACATCAGATTTAAAAACTCATCATACACAAGCCAAGGGTATTTTTTTAGCCAAATTTTCAGAAATTGAGTGTTTCTGTTTGGAAGGTAGTAGTCAAGTTTTTGTGTCTGTTTCTGCTTTTGGGTGAATCGAATCATACCATCTGGAGGATCCCTGCCTTTAAAACAACTCTGCGTAGTTATTTTTACAACAACCACAGTTGTTATCCTCAGTTGTGCTCAATCTCCTCCCGCCCACCCTTCCCCCTCCTCCTTCCCTGTCCCATGCACGGTTATGATTCCTGGGAAATGATATCAAATGTTTATTAGGTAACATGTAATCTGATAAGTGCTTTAGCTCATTCATCATTTAGTTCTTAGCAACCATTACCCCTACTTATAGTTAGGAAAATAGTTCAATTATCATTAACACTATTTTGTGGCTAAGAGGTTTATCCATTGCGTGTTGGTGATGATCAGGAGCAGAGCAGCTGGAATCCACACATGTCTGTGAGTGTCACTATTAGGGAAGACAAGCTAGGCTTCGTTTGTCATGTGAAAGAGAAGCACCATTTTGATCTATGGTTCTTCTCTCTCTCTCAGGATGAGGAGAAAAAATACTAATCAGTGCATAATCTTGGACTTTTCCTTTTCTGACCAAGTCCCAAGAACATCAGGTTTTGAGGCTTGCCAGGAAGTTTCATAGACAACCTGTATTTAATGCTCCAACTATCTTTTAGCTTTTTTTAAAAAGCCCATTTTTAAAAACAATCATGTTATTTAAACAACTTGTTTTTCCTCTTCCCCTCCACAAATTATACCGACATCAAATACAGTGAAAGCAGGGGTTATACTGTTGGGGAGGGACATACAAAGCAACAAAGAAATAATCTTATAAACAATGAAAAGTACAAGTTGTCATGTCGAAAACGAACTTTACAACTTTGGAGGGGGGGGACAATTGGTTGCGGGGGAGGCAGGGAAGGGATGGGAAGCGTAAACAAAGGAGGAGGCTACAATGCTTGATAAGAAATGTACTCACTGTCTTGCCCATGTAATTGTAACCCCTCTGTACAGTATTTTCACAATAAAAAATATATATAATAAAAAAAGTCATGGTACTATTACGTATTGTACAGAAGGTTACCATTTCGTAAGTCAGGTAATGAGTACATTTCTGGTTTTAGACAATGTTACTCCTTCCTTTACTTTCTCCCAGTTTTCCCCTCTCATCCCTGCCCACAAGTTTCATAGTTCATTTTTTACATAGTGTAGACTGAATAGCATGATTATATTTGTTCACCCTTTCTCCCTTCCTGTGTCCCCCCCACAAGAATAAAAAAAAATCCAAAGCAAAAGCAAATATCACCACTACCAACAACAAACACAGTAACAACAATAACAGAAAGAGAAAACATGTTTCCATTACTTGTACTTCCTTTTAATAGGTGGTATTTTAAGTGTTCAGAGAAGTTATACCTTTGGGTTCTTTCCCCTGGAGTATCCTCCTTTAGGTTGACTGTGTGTGAATTCCTGAGTCCTGTATAGGTTATCATGTCCAGTTATATTTTGGATCTAGCTTCCACATACAAGATGAAACATGCACCATTTCTTTCTTAGCTTGGCTTACCTCACTTAGCACAATTTGTTCTAGGTCCATTCATTTCCCTGCAAATGACATGATCTTATTCTTTCTAATGGATGAGTAAAATTCCATGGTGTATAAATACCACATTTTACTAATCCACTCCTCTGCTGTAGGGCACCTAGGCTTTTCTATCACTTGGCTATTGTGACTAGTGCAGCAATGAACATGGATGCACATGTGTCTTAATGTATTCTGACTTGTAAAGTTCTAGGTAGCTGCCCAGGAATGGTATGGGTGGGTCATAAAAAAGTTCATAAGAAAAGTCATAAGAAAGTTCAGTTTTTTGAGGAACCTCCAAACCTACTTCCAGAGTGGTTGTAATAGCTTCCATTGTCACCCACATCCCTGCCAACATGTACTTTTCATGTATATTTGATCCCCTTTTAGAGAAGGAATATACATTTATTTTGATGGAAGACAAATAAAATAAAAGTTGCTCAAATTACATCCTCAAGTAACAGTTTTTCCATGAAGGAAGAGGAATAAGATTATGTGTACTTTCCTCTTATACAAGTTCATTGACCTTACTGATCGTCAGATGACAGATTCTCTCCCTGACTAACAATGGAGTGACAACCCCATGATCCCATTATGAACTGAAAACATCTTAAGCTGAAAATGCATCAATCACATTTAACCTTCTGAATGTCTTTGCTTTGCATTACTCTGTGCACAATACCAGATGGCTATTTCCCCTGTGACCGGGGACTGAGTGGGAGCTGTTTTTCTCTGCTGCTTCCCTGGATCATCAGAGAATATTGTACTACATGAAGATGGTATAGGAAAAGTACTCAAATGAAATTTTACAATTCAGTTTCTACAGATTGTCTATCATTTTAGCACTACTGAAAATAACAAAATCATTAGGTTGAAGCACCATTAGTTATACTAATAACTGTACATAATGAAAAAATTAATATGTGTTTGTATGATAATTATATTAAAATATCTCCCTGAAACAAAGCATCTCCCCAAACTAGCAGCTCTTGCAGGAGGATCATGAATTCAAGGCCAAGCTAAGCTAACTAGTTTAAACACTTCTATATCAGAATTACACTAACTTGTTTTCTGCTCCATCATGTCTAGATATCTGATAAATATTTAATAAATATTGTATGAAAATAAATCTTTTTGTACTTGAATATTATGATCTATCTTTTGTCTCTTTGATATAATAATAATATAATAATAATCTTTGTATTAGTTGATGTCTCTCTAACTTTCATACCCTATTTACATCTTCTGTTTTATCTTTTAATCACATTTGTACATTGTATAGATCATTGCTGTCCTCCCTCCCTCCCTCCCTCCCTCCCTCCCTCCCTCCCTCTCTCCCTCCCTCCCTCTCTCCCTCCCTTCCTCCCTCCCTCCCTTCCTTCCTCCCTTCCTTCCTTCCTTCCTTCCTTCCTTCCTTCCTTCCTTCCTTCCTTCCTTCCTTCCTTCCTTCCTTCCTTCCTTCCTTCCTTCTTTCCTTCCTTCTACTTGGGTTTTTTCACCCACAGCTGTAACTCTATCAGTTGAACCATGCCTCCAGTTCAACGTTTCTTGCTGGTTTATGGAGATGGAGTCTTGAGGGCTTTGGTGCATATGCCAGCATTGAACTGTGATCTCCAGACCTACCGTTCTGAGTAGCTGGGATTAGAGTTCTGAGCCACTGGTACTCAGTTTCTCTGTTTGCTTTCAAGGTCCAGGTATTGTGTTTTATTTAAAATTAGTCTAAATGTAGTTGCCAGCTACTGCCTGCATCTTTTTACCTAAGCATTGGAGTGTTTACCAATCTTTTACATTAGGTTATGTTTGATGCTTGCTGTACACAAATATATACTGGCAAGTTAATGAAGGAAAGGATGAGAAAATCAGTCTTTGGTTAAATGACTGATTTAACTAGTTGTTATATTTTAGTTTTAAAGGCAGATTTTCTAGAAGACACTATGTGCCATAGTGAGCATAAGTTTTCATTTACTTCTCAAGAATCTTTCATCCTGACAACACTTTTGAAACTTCCTGTGGACAGTTTTGCCGCATTCACTGTACATTTCCATGATCCCAGTCTGCTCTTGAGAAAGGAGTTCACCATTGAGAGAACCACAGATCATTAGGAAGGGGCACCATACACCCTTTGCTGGGATTCCTTCGTATTACCACACAGGAAGCTATTCCTATTAATAATACTTATGTCTCTGTAATAACCCCTTTCTAAATAGGCTTTCTGTATCTTTTGGATTTAGGAAAATTTAGTTTAATTTAAGTAATTGTAAGCAATTTTTGGATCAAAATATGCTTAAAAAGTTACTGTGTTTGATGTCGGTGCCCTGTATCTTGTATATACATTTTTCTAATTTGGGGAGGGGAAGGGAAATAACAAAATGCTGAAACAAGGATACAGATTTACCTATTGTAACAATGACATGTATAAGATACTATATTGAAAATGAACTTTACAACTTAGGGAGTGAGGAGGGAGTTGGGAAGGTGGGGAGGGAAGGGATGGTGGGGGGGGGAAGTAACAATGCTTGATAGGAAATGTACTCATTACCTTATTCATGTAACTGTAACTCCTCTGTATATTATTTTATAATAAAACACTTATAGCATGATAGTTGTTTAATGACTTTAGGCCCAGAAAAATCCACAGAACTTTAAGATGACAACCCTTCCTGTACTCCTTCCTGTCTCTCAGTCACTGGAGTCTTTGGAGAACAATTTGGTGTCTGTTGCTCACTCAGACATAGTTTCTACCCTTTTGGAACCATTCACCATTCCAGTCAGCTTCAAATGCTTTTGGAAGCGTCTCAAGATACCTCACTGATTGTGGCTTTTTACCATCTCACCCTGTGTAGTTTGCTGTTTTATGACCCCACAGTTTCTATGTCTGTTCTATCTCTTCTTTTTCCTGTAATGCCGTTCTTTGACTTGCTTTCTCAGGGGTGCCAATCTGAAAAGCTTTCTGTGCCCTGCACCTATGATGCTCCAAGGAAGGAGCAAGGGCCAATTCTTTTATGGAACTCTAGCAAGATCCTAGAAGCTGAATGATCCAGATTAGCTACTGCAGCTAGCATTCTGAATGTACATCCTCTGTCACTGTACTCAGTCACTGCATCTAAGAGTCTGCAAGAGGGATTTCAAAGGAGAATTCTTTTCCAAGATGTTACAGTCCTTGTACACCCAAATACTTCCTCTTCTGAAGAAAGAGTGAGAGTGGAGGATTTGCTAGTGCTCTTTCAACACAGACTCTCAGTAGAGGCCAAAATAGCGATGAACCAAATCTTTACAGGCATTACACGGAGTACCAATGAATTTACAAGGAAAAGAAGTTCTGATAATTTTAAGTGGGGATAAGGGAACACAGTTAAAATGTTTCAGTTTCAATAGACTACAATTTGCTTCTCCCAGAGCTAGGCTGTCTTCCCAATATGCTTGCCATTTGGTGTTTGGAGACAAGATGTTCCTAGCAGAGTTTACTGCAGCACACAACCCCAGTGTTTTCTGTTTTGGATGCTCACACTCCTCAGGGATCCACACTACTTTATGATTTTAGTCTACTATGTAGGATAGATTTCTCTTTTTGTGTGGAATCCCTCTAGGATGGTATTAGGTACCTACTAGGTCAGAACACCAAATAACATTTTAGGTAGTAATAAAGGTCTTAATCAGCATTGTGCAATTCTAAATATTATACACTAATATGACACTAGAAAAATTACATTATATGACAATAGCTTATGTATAATTAAATTGCATGAGTTTTGTGGATTTGTAGGGGTTTTCACATCGCTTTTCAAAAAAATTCCCAGTGGAAATATTAAACTACTTTATAAAGTTTTCTGAAGAAGATTGACTTACTAAGTGTCAAGAATTTATGAGACTGAGCTACAATTTCAGGAAGACTTAATGTTACTAGATTATTTGTTTTATACTCTTTCTAAGGACATTAAATATATAACTTTCTTTAATCTTTATAGTGATTGTGTATCATTACCATCATTTTGCAGAGGAAGAGGCGGGAAATTCAATAAATTGCTCCAAGTGTCATGAAGATCATTTAACAAGAAGTAGACTTGAGAAAGAGCAGTGTGATTCCGGACATCCCATTATAGGTTGAGATGCTAAGAATTACTACACAGAAAAGGGCCCGACTCATGGTGGTCATGCCAAAACTGGCTATTGTTATGATTCAGAAAACAGTCACCCTATCCCACTCTATGCTGGGAGAGCACTCACAGGATGATTCCTGGATGGTCAATGGAAAAAATGGTTCTCAGATCCATTGTTTATCTATTATCATTCCAATATACGGACAGATCTTTGCTCAGTGGCAGCAGGAATGCAAGCATGATCACTGGATTCATTTCATTTGACCTGAGTCAATGTGTAAACAGCAATATTTTATGTACATAAAATGTACAACAAACAATATTTTATGTACATCACTTTTGCCAAAGAAGATTTAGAATCATCAAAAGGAGGATTTAATCAGGAAAGGAGTTTTAAACTTCTATATTACAATGTGTGATTCAATATTGCATTCAGTAAGGGTTATTTTATGAACACTTCTTTTTCATTATTATCTTCAAATATTTGTACAAGGGCATTTCATTTTGACTGAAGACTGACTTCAATTTGGTTAATCAATAACAGGCAGAAAGCTCCTTAGCTCTGTTATATCCTGATACTCATCATTCACAAGATTTTAATCAGAGGGTATCATTTCTGTCAATAATTTTATATAGTATATTTAAAATTGCATTTTTCTTAAACCAGTCTCACTCACTGCACATTGATTCTCCTATGCTTTGCTTTTGAGCACTTTGATAAAGTGTTTATTCTCTCCTGGGTTTCTATTGCTCAAGGGCTAGCACTCTACCACTTGCGTCACAGAGCCACTTCTGGCTTTTTCTGTTTATATGGTATGAAGAACCAAACCCAGGGCTTCATGCATGGTAGGCAAGCACTCTACCATTAAGCCACATTCCCAGCCCATCATGTTCTTTTTTTAAATCAATGGTAATTGATACAGATCTCTGGAAATATTGGACTAATTTCTTAAAAATGAAATCATGTTAATACTGAAGTTATGAACAGCTTCTTAGTATGAAATCATGTTAATACTGAAGTTATAAAAAGTTATGGTTTACCAATAAGTAGAATATATTTGGAGATAAAATAAACAGTTTAATGAGCTGCAACCTAGTTCAATGTGTGTATGAGAATTTTGAACCAGTAGAATTTTGGATGATAAATTGCTCAAATACCTTAGTATTCATTCTTAAAGAGTTGAGATGATAATGCTACATGATTGATCATATATTAATTCCAACTTTTAGAAAACACTTGAGTTTTGAAATCCTGTACAAGAGCTAAAAAGTCATGAGAGAATGTGAAGGAGTTGAAATTTTTGTGCAGAAAACTGTATGCACATATACACATGCATAAAATAACATGTACATGCACACACAAATTAATTCACAAGGGAAAATTTGTAAATACATCATTTTGGTCTATGAATTGTCTAATATGCAAAGAGGGAAAAAGAAGATATTTTTCTTAATATTCTTTATATATAACCTACATACATATATTATATACAATGTTATACCCACATATACATATATATCAGTATTATATATATGTGGTGTATACACACACACACACACACACACACACACACACACACACACACACACACACACACACACACACACACACACACACATTCCCTCCAGAAAGAGGAAAAAGAGGACAATAGGGAAGAATTACCAGGAATGAAGACTGATACACTCCTCAAATGTGAATCAATCTGATTCTCCTGTCTGTTTAATTCATATCTACATTCTATGCTAATAGGTCAGAACAGGTTTGAGGGCTATGTATTGCCTTACTCTCCCATAGAACTCATGTTTCTTGTGGCCAAGTGATACCCATCCTGGTTACTCATAATCTTTTTAGTGGTTTTTTTCAATAATAATTCATTTTCCTACCTTTAGGTGCCAAATCGAAGAACTGATCTCGAAGATTATCAAGCTGTTCGATGGTCAAGGTGCCATTTTCTTCCTTTTCTATAGGTGGTGGACGTGTTGGTGGTGGAGGATCTGGGAAGACTTTTACATCACCATTAATGAAGAAGACTTCTTGGCTTAAATAAAGCTCATTCTGAATTTTTGTAGATGTTTCAATGTGATAGCGAGCTACTTCAGTTAATTTTTCTACACTGAAAGTAGTAAAAGGAATAAAGTTATCTCTGCTATAAAGATGCTATTAGATTAATATTTGCTTGTAAAATATATATATATGAAATGAATGCTATGCATAAGTTACACAATATTTTAACTTTTCTTTAAATCTATTTTACATAAGGTCAATGTGCAATGCAAATTTAAAACATATATGCTTGTTACATAGCTCATAGTTTCACATATTTTTAACAAATTGAGCCAAAAGAGAATCTATTCTTTTTTTACTATTAGTATTGGAACATAGTTTACTATCTGAGCAAGATTTTATCAAAAGTAGATTTCATTCTAAATTTGAACCTGAATAAGTTAATATGTTGGGTTGGTAAAATATGACTGTTAGAACAATACAATTATTTGTAACTAGATATAAGAAAACATATTTCAACTACCTTTATATAATTTCCATAGTGACAATTTAGTAAGTAGTATTAGTTGCTGTCTTCCAAAAGATACCCTTTAAGTCAACTCCTGAATGCCATCTTTGTGAGTGTTCATTTACTATGTGGTAGCTGATTAGTTCATAAACTTATGGTGTTTCTTGTCTGGGACATTGGCTCTGATTGGATTTCTGTTCGAGATCTGATTGGATCCAGTTTGAGATCCAATCAGAACCAAGATTTCAGGCCAGTGTGCACCATCTAGTGGATGGGAAAATATGCCAGAAAAATAGATTTGAAGTTCAAAGGGAGACTCTTCTTTGTGTCTCTCTGTGCCTGTTTTTTTCTCTCTACTTTCCTCTGTGTCTCTTTCTCCTCTCTGTCTCTCTCACTTCCCATTATAACACTATAACAATGCTAGGTTTTTATTCATTTCTTGCAGCCACAACTTAAGATGGCATCCATAATTCTGGAGACAGAGATATACACAAAAGAAACACAGGTATACCATCTAAAAACAACATCCATTTACACTTGATAGAAGCTATGAATCCTTCCAACGAAGACAACATAGTTTCATTTGTAAGTAGCTAGCACAGAACAGGACTGAGAATTACTGCTTGTGAGGCTGATGGTAATGGACTTGGGCCATTTAGCCATGTGATTACATTAAATATATTACTACTGCAATGTGTGTTAGAATCTTCTTTAACTCTGTTTTTTTATGGGAGGAACCAACGGAACAAGATTTCTAAACAACTAGGCTGAAGATTTTATAGTAGAACTTTGATTATGAGACAAGATCTGGAGAAAACAAACCATAAAAACTGTTTTTTTTTAAAGATGGTAATTACTGCTTCTGAGAATACTTGCTATTTGAATCCTATTTATATGTAACTGCTAAAATTTCAGTAAATGTTTATTGCAAACTATAGTGCATTACAAAATACAGCGTAAGTAGAAATCTTTGAAATACAATGACTGGCATATTGCCTCTTGTAGAAGCTGATAATAAGGTTCAAAGCAATCCGCAATGGACACTAGAGCAATCCTTGTCTCCTGGATGCTCGGATGAGGGCCTTTCTTCTCCTCTAAGCTGGATCTTCATGCCTTTTCAAGGGGACAAGTAAGAAGATGAAATCTTCTGCCCACAATAGTAATCAGACTCTGGAAATTCCTTCTAACTCAACAGCAAAGGAGAATGGAATGTTGAGTTTACCAAGGAATCATTCCAACTAGTAAAACATTTCAGTGGATGACTTCTTAATCTCACAATATTAACTCTGACAGGGTTTACCTTAGAAAGATGGAAAGCATTATTTTACATTTGAAAAATATGGAAAATTGTATCCTACCTTGTAAAGTAAGGTTCCCATTGAGCTTTATGAAAACCAAGCAAATAAAATACAAAACTGGATACTCTATTTTTTTGTGCTGGTTCTGGGGCTTGAACTCAGCTTCTTTTGCTCAAGGCTAAGACCCTACAACTTGAGCCACAGCTCCACTTCTGCCTTTTCAGTAGATTATTGGAGAGAAGTCTCATAGGCATTTCTGCCTGGGCTGGTTTCAAACTACAATCATTAGATCTCAGCCTCTTGAGTAGGCAGGGTTATAGACATGAGCCACTGGTGCCCAACTACTTTTTACACACATAATTTACTGTGTGAAAAGAGGTAATGCAAATTCAATAGTAAAGCTGGCCTCATGCCTTTCTAACAGTGATTTCCTAAAGGCCAAAATGTTCATTTCTAAAGGTAATTTAAATTTGTGAACACTTTAAAAATCCTTATCACTTTTGGCACTGAGGATTAGCAGTGTCTTTTAAAAAATGTAGTACTTTACCTGGCCATTTCATTCAAGTACCTCTCCCCAAGCCATTTTTCCATAAACTTATAGACATCCACCACCTTTGTGATTAAATCTTCAAGGACAGTCAATGCTTTTGCCTTGATCAGTTCTAGTCGAAACTGTGTGGCTATCTCTATATTAAAAGAGAAATAAGCCATAAGTGAAATAAGCCAGACTCAGAAAGATTGCATGTTTGTCTCAAATAAGATGTCTATTATTAAAAAACATGATAGTGGAAATGAGACTATTTGAAAAGAATTGGGAGAAGGCAAATAGTGGCAGATAAGAGAAAGTAATATATGTGTTTGAATATGACCAAAGTATATTATATAAATGTATCAAGATATTATAATGAAGCCTATTAATTAATATAATTACTACATGCTTATAGAACATGATGACACAAATTCATTTTTATACTCATGCTTTGATTTGTGAAATTTCAGGTGCACGTTTAATATATCAATATAGGTAAGGTCACATCCATCTCATTGAGAAGCCGAATGTAGTTTAAGTCATTTGAGAAATGAAGCTAGAGCTACACTTGAGTTTTATGTCTGCTATAATTTCTAACAGTAATGATTTTTAAATAAATAAAATGACCACAACATCTCTGAGTTTCAAAAGTAGGGGCATAAAATCTTTTGCTTATTCTCTCCTTCCTTTAGAATCTTGGGGGCAGCAATGCCACCATATTTCTCTACATTGTGAAAATGAGAGTGGAATTTGTCTCTGGGCTTATTGTTGCTCCTAGTTCATTGTAGGAACTGTGTACTTTACTCCAAAAAGCTTTCTGATCTTCACTATTTCTCTTTCAATTGCCACTGACCTTATCTGATTATCTCTCACTTTTGGAACAGCTTCAACCTTGCTTCTACTGACTTATTTCCCCTTCTCAAGTTCAAATCTACATACCACTATCCAGAAGAATCTGAATAATCTGCGTCATCTGCTATCATGGTCATAATCACTTTCTTTGGCCCCATTTTTTCCATTAGCTCCCAGTTGCCAATGGCTGCACCTATTACATCATCCATGGTTTGGCTTCCCTTTTGCAAAGTCACTCCTTTCTAAAATATGCCTCATTTACCTGAGCTAAGTAGCTACCAAATAGACTACCAAATAGAATGCATTCCTTACTCCTCTCAGTCCTTGCAAATGTCCTCTCTGAATTTCTACCCAAATTGCCTCCTGGGAAAACTCCTTATTCTTCCAGTATAACTCACACATCAGTTCCTTTTCCAATTTTTTTTTCTTTTTGACCATATTGGGATTTGAACGTAGGGCTCTTAGGTTAATAGGTTTGTTTGCTCAGCTTGATCTCAACTATTTGAGCCATGCCTCCAGCCTAGCATTTTGCTGGTCATTTTGGAGATGGAGTTTACCATCTCTTCTGCCTTGGCTGGCTTCAACTATTTTCTCGATCTCCTGAGTAGAGTGTGTAGGTGTGAGCCACCAGTTGATCAGCATCCTTTCTTTCCAATCTCTTGCATCTAGTGTTCTACATGGCTATTTCCAATATAAAACATATAAGTCATTGTTTTAATTTCTCTTCTTCTAGATTGAGCTTTAATTTTGTTCATTTGTTTTATATTTGTGCATTTTTGCAGGTGTACCAAGCAATCACAAGGAGACTTGGCCCAACAACTTTTTATGTGAATGAGTGAATTTCACTGCAACAGGTCTCATGAATTGGATGAACTAAAAGAAGTCTACTGAAAACCACTGGAACCAGATGTGAGGACAGATAATAGGAGGCAAACAGGTGTCTTCATTTGCCTCAGGGCTGGGGACTTGTGAGGTTCACTGTGTTACTGTTACTTATGGGAGCTTGCTGTCTTTCCAGTGTCAGCCCCATGTTCTCGCAGACACAGTCTGGGGTCATGATGAGCCTCTTGTGGGCTATTTGGCTGTGGGTTTACTTGGCACTAAACAGCACCAACTGCCCTGGTGCCCTCCATTACCTTCAAATTGCAGGGCAGCAAGATGTTCTTCCTTGATTCTCACCTTCAGTTCACTTCTATTTTGAGTTTCGATGTTTTCTTTAGGGGGTGATAACAGTACAGGGGTGGATTCTGTAGTAGATTCGAGTTTACCTGAAAGGAAAATGATGGAGGCTGAGTCAAATATCAACTGTTGAGTGTGTGTGTGTGTGTGTGTGTGTGTGTGTGTGTGTGTGTGTGTGTGTGTGTGTGTGTGTGTGTGTGTGTGTGTCCTTGGTACTTAGGCAAAATGAGTACTAATGAAAAATTATGTTATAAACATCTGTGATTTAGGATGGAGAAAGCTAGGCCTTGCCTAGTGAATTATTGATAACCCTTCTTGTGAATTCTCAATGTGCTAGCTAGAAAAGCACATTTGTGAAACCTTGTAGGAAGGCAAGGTGTATGTGACAAGCAATATATTCCAATCTCACTTGCAATTGTTTTTAGAAGGGGCAGTGGAGTGACAGGTGTAATAGAGATGATGTCATATGTGCATGTATGAAAATACCACAATGAAATTATTATATGCTAATAAAAATGTAAAATTATTAATGAAAAATGACTGCCAATGTCTGTCTCTGCTGTTACACTATTTATACTAGGGCAGAGCTATGATTTTTGGCTTTTGTTTTTGCAATTCACAGTTGTGTTCTTGGCACCTATGTTAGGGTATTTCAGGTCATAAATATGATGGACATGTGCTTCTACTTCCTGTCTTGCTTTATATGAACTTAGAAATGTACAAGTGAAGACATCACAGGGGGACAATGTTTGTGGTAGATTTCTCCATAAGGTTAAGTAGTATTACCTCCCAACCTAAGTCCCCTAGTGGCTCAGAAGATAATGTGTCTGGTTGAAGATTTGTTTCTTGCCAAGAGGTTGAAGAGCCCAGGAGTCTGAGCACTAAAACCATGAATACCTTTTGCTTTCTGTTCATCCTTTTTCTTCTTGAGTGTTTCCTTTTCCTTTCTGCCTTTTTTACTTGCACCAGGCTGAGGAGACTTGTCGTTTGATTCTGGTGCCTGATTTAAGCTTTCTTCTTCCATGAGACTCTGATGAATTTCAGCAGCTACCTAGTTGGGTCAAAGCAATCAGTGTGGTTAGGGGAACATTTAGGAAGTATACTAACCTTTTGGATTTAACGATTACCAGCTTCCTCTGAAACCTTATTCCTTTGAAACCTTATTCCCCATGACCTTATATTCATTTATTCCAAAGCACATTTTAGCAGCTCTGTCACTGTCCCCAATATTCTGCTTCCCATTTCTATCTGAATGGAGGTTCTCAATTTCTCAAAATCCTGCCTGTAGTGTATCACTAGGTGTCCTCATTGCTGCCCTCAGCAGACAGTGAAAACTCCATTGATATGCAAACCTTCTTTAAAAAAAAAAAAAAAAAAAAAAACCTCAGAAGGGCTGGGAAGGTGGCTCAGTGGTAGAGTGCTTGCCTTGCATGCATGAGGCCCTGGGTTCGATTCTTCAGCACCACATAAGCAGAAAAAGCCGGAAGTGGCCCTGTGGCTCAAGTGGTAGAAGGCTAACTTTGAGCTGAAGAGCTGAGCTGAATTGCTGAGGGACAGTGCCCAGGCCCAGAGTTCAGGCCCACAACCGACAACCCCCCCCCCCAAAAACAACAACAACAACAAAACCCCTTAAGACTATGAGTTTAATAACCCTTGTTAATATTCCCTAAAACAGCATTTCTTAATTGTCATTCTAATGGCCCAGTATGGAGATTTTGTTATAGTTTCTCCTAATAGAATTTCTATGAAATTTTAATATTTATGAAAGTGTATCTACTTATGTGTTATGTGTCTGTGCCTTGTACACAAAATGAGATCTATTTTCATACCCCCTTAGCTGACTTTGGAGAATGTGTGCCCTATGGCAATTGAGTTATGAAGACTTGAATACTGGGCTTCCATTTTAAGATTAGCTAGAAGGCTCAGTGCTTGTGAGGATGATCTGTTCCTCAAAGCTAATCTCATAAATCCTGGCTTCCTCTTTCCAGCTCCTTTCTTTTCCCTCCGTTCAGTCTCAAAAGTGTCCTTGTAGCTGGGCGCCAGTGGCTCACACCTGTAATCCTAGCTACTCAGGAGGCTGAGATCTGAGGGCCACAATTGAAAGCCAGCCCAGGCAAGGAAAGTCCATGAGACTCTGATCTCCAATAAGCAGCAGAAAACTGCAAGTGGCACTGTGGCTCAAGTGACAGAGAACTTGCCTTGAGCTGAAGAGTTCAGTGACAGTGCCTACACCCAGAGTTCAAGCCTCACAATTGACAAAAAAAAAAAAAAAATCAAAAGTGTTCTTGTAACAGTGTGTGTATTTATATCCCATGCAAGCCAGGAGTAAGGAAGCCTTTACTCAGAAGAGCCAAGCCTTTCTAGGATTCCTCCAACTCTCCTCTGACATTAGCTCTGCCTGTAGGTGGTAGCAAACCTTGTGTCAGTACAACAGAGATGAAGCAGAGATGGACCAAGTATAAAATTCTGGGCACAGAACAATAAATACTGCATGATGTCACATGTATCATCTAATAGAAACAGAGAAGGGAATGTCTCCCCAGAGACAGTGGGTTGGACAGAGGAGTTGTGGAGATGAGAGATGCTGGTTAAAAGGCACATGGTTTCAGTTAGATGGGAGGAATAAATTCTGGTGTTGTATTGCATAACATGATGAACATAGTTACGTACTATAGGTTTCAAAATTGCCAGAAGAGTAGATTTTATATATGCTTGCTTCAAAAGAATGGTAAATGAATGAAGTCAGAATGTGAATGATGAGCCTTAATAATTACACAAAGTTTACAAATATAACATCCCATTGTAAGCCAAAATATATGCAATTACTATTTCTGAATTTGAAAACATAAATATATGTCTATATCTACATATACCATATAGAGAGCTACATATTTATATTTATATATAGTCTTTATGTTAGGGCTTGTGTCACTGGGGTCACCCCTAGATAGAAAAAGGTAAGGAGAAGTACAGGTCCTGTGTTCAAACTCTAGTCCCAGCTTACACACACAAAAATGAAGGATAATGAGGGCTGTTTTTTATTCAGATGCTACAGTACCTTAGTTTGATATTATTTCTGGTGAGATTAGGGTAAGGAGAGGGAGGAGAAAGATGAAGACTAGTAGACAAATGGCAAGGCACAATGCT
Organism: Dipodomys merriami; assembly: GCF_024711535.1. Classification (NCBI taxonomy): domain Eukaryota; kingdom Metazoa; phylum Chordata; class Mammalia; order Rodentia; family Heteromyidae; genus Dipodomys; species Dipodomys merriami. The sequence goes on along the minus strand of NW_027204493.1, from coordinate 3,560,928 downwards.
TTCCTCATGTAGTCTTGTGTACCGGTCAGTTCCTGCCTTATAATTTTTGCCTTGTCTTATATCCCCATAGCTTAGCATGTAGCTGTCCATAACTGTTACATTAATGTTTAATCTTACCGCATTATTCAAATGGTCTATGAAGCTACCCAGGCCTAAGGACCAGACCTGCCTTTATAGTTTTCCATAGTGTTGGGTCCCTGTGCTCTGTTTACAGCTGATGTCAAGTGCTTATTAACTGATAACCTTTCTTCTAAAATAATCATACTCCATCGAGTAAACTTACAATTTCTTCTATATCAACTATACCTTGAATGTATATGGAAAGATTAAAAGAGCACACTAGTATTATCCTTTTTGTTTTCTGATTTTTTCTACAGATGTTCTTTTGATAAAAATGGATTTCATGCTATATACTGTACTTTCAAATTCTTGGTAAAGCTGAAAGCACACTTGTTAACATTCTCCCCTAAATTGCAAGCAATTCATTTTTGAATCTCTTCTTGCAAATCATGGTAGGTTAGCAATTTCCTTTAAAATTGGATTTATCTCCTTGGTAAACAACCTTGTGATGATGACGATGATGATGATAATGATTATAATCTGTAGAGTATTTTTTTGGTCCACTTCCTTTAAAGACTTGTGGATCTCTTTTAAAAGTTAACACAATTTGCAATGCATTTAGCAATCTAGCTTCCAAGGCAGGAGAGTACTTTAAATATAATGCTTTGACATTGTGGGCGTTAAATATGACTTCTTTGAAATCATTGCATACCTAGTAATTAGAAGAAAGTTTTGCTAAAAATCAACATGGCATCCTAAATGGATAGCTCTTGCTAAGAGTTTTGTATTGAAAAGCTGTCAAAGTGCTCTTACTCCAATTGGACTAATCTCAGAGGGTACTCTTCTGCCCACATCCATTTATCTATGCTGTACCATTAGGAACTCAAAGTTCCCTTAAATATTTGCTTTCTGTCAGGGATAGGTTGAAACATCCAGGATTCTGGGTGCTAACACCATGAGTATAATTTATTTTTAGTCTGCTTTTGAGCATGTGACCTCCAAGTCATCAAAGTCTACTGGAAACTTGTGAAAGCTGGATTAAGATCTAATTATCAGTAATATTAAATAGTAAGCATTCCTTTTGTTCATATGCTTTTTAGGATTTTTTAAAGCCCTGAAGGAAATGATAAATTTTAAAACAAATTTCTATCAAAAATTTCTAAAATGTTTCATTTACATTACTTTGTTGGATCTTTTCAATCTTTCAAGAATACCTTGCTACACAGAAGAAACTGAAGCCTTAGTTTAAGAGATTTTCCTAAAAACACAGTTAAATACTATGAAAAACACAAATGATATGGTGTTCTTTGGCTCTGCAATCCTCCCTAAATATGCAACATATAGATGATGCAAATGATAATCATACTTATATAATCTAATATTTATAGTATTATTTATTCATTTTTATTAAACATTATAATATTCGAATTATGCAATCTCTTCCAGGCAATTTTTAATGGGCTGTAGAAGACTTTGTAGATTATATTTATGTAGTTCTATAGACAGTAGTCCACCTTGTTTCCTAGAAACCCTCCATCTGGTTTTCTACTCTGTAGTGTTTCATATATCTTAGATTCTTTGTGGTAATCATTACTGCCAGTCCCATCATCATTACTACTGATATCAGTATTGTACGTACAATAGCAACAGCACTTTAATACTGTATTACACTACATAGGGGCACTGGGCTAGATTAGGGGATATGGAAAATTGTAGGGTGTGGTGTAGTGAATATTCTGGAAAACAACTAGAAAGATACGAAGAGCCAAGCTTGTAAGAGAGAAAGTAACCGCTACAAATATAGGCAGAGTTTATGATTACAGAAGGCTGGGTGTTAGGAAAAGTGGTAATTGCCTGGTCAGGAATAAAGGCAAGAACTAGTTCTAAATACTTAAATAAAGTGCAGGAATGAAACAGGTGGAGAAGAAACAGATTTTCAAAGGAAAAGCTTCCCTAAACCATGAAATTGAAATTGGTAATGTTCATGGAAAAGAGATAGATGATATCCCATCAGGTTAGGAGAGGGTTGGCTGGTGGAACAAGCCAGAATGTGGGTGAAAGGGATATAAACCTTAAAAATCAGAAAGTCTAAAGTCCAAATTTCATTTTGACTCTTACCTTCTGGGAGAGTTTAGGCAAGTTTATTCATGTGCATGAACTTTAATTCTCCGGTGAAAAGGGGATAATAATACTTACCCCATAGATATGCGATAATAATACTCACCCCATAGGTAAAAGATAATGCTGACCCTCTAGGGAAAGGATACAGGTTTAGGAGGATTGGAGACTGAATTGTTTGGCTTGTGTCTGAAAAGTATTTTTAAAATCAGATTTCATTTGCTACTGTTACAATCAATAGCTGAATTTCTGATGGTTTGTTTTTTGTTTAGAAGAGTAGGAAATCTGGCTGTTGGGTCATTTGTAAGTAGCAAAGTTTGCCAGCACAGTCCCAACCTTCCCCATTGTCTCCCATTTGACTTGCCTCTTTCACTGGCCTGACTGACCCTTTTGGTTACTTCACTTGTAATCCTGGCCAGCACAGGAAACTATCTAGCACTGGTTCACTTTATGCATGATCTCAAGCTTTCAAAATTATTTATACAAGAAATGATTTGAATGATTGGAAATAATTCTTACTTAAAATACTAAAACATTTGATTTCCTGTTTCTCTCAGAAGCAAAACAAAACTGCATACAGGCAAACACCTATAAAATGCTTGAAGAGATCCTATGGCATATGACTGATAGGATCCCAACACTCTAAACAAAAATGTGAAAATCAGCACTGCTTACCATGTGAGAGATTGCTAATGAAGCCTGCTGCCATGTGTCCATCACCAACTTTTCATCAGCCTCAAAGTTTGCTTCCACGTTTTCTAGTGAGTAATCAATCTTGCCTTTCAGTATTGCTTTGACTTTTGGTTTGGGTGTAGCCATTTCCGGAGAAATAGATATTCGAGGGATTAGAGGAATCCTTCAGAAAATGATCCAAAGAAACAAAGATTTTACTTAACAGAATTCTGTTTTTGTAACTGTATTTCTTTGTTTTATTGCATAACTTGCATTTTTAAAGTTTACCTGGACACATTATTTCAAAGGAGAACAGATGATAAAACAGCATATTTAAATATTCATGCTTTAAACATTCTTACAAAGAGGAAACTCAATTGTTTCCCTTATTGGCAATAGCTAGTATATGTCTGAGACAAGCAGAAAAGGTCAGATAAGTTGATGTTAGGTGAAAAGAACCCCAAGATAAGTATTCAATTTTTTTTTCTTTCTTGCTATTGTTTCTAACATATTTATAAGATGATTTCTTTGTTGCTTTGTATGTCCTTCCCCCATGGTATAACAGTTTTCATTGTATTTGATATTGGTATAATTTGTGGAGGGGGAAGGGCAAAAACAAATTGTTTAGGGATACAGGTGGACCCATCGAAACAATGAGATGTACAAGTTGTTATGTTGAAAAACGAACTTTACAACTTTGGCCAGGCAGGGGCGGGGCGGGAGCGTGGGGGTGGGGGGGAAGATGGGAAGGGGTGGGAAGGGGAAACAAAGGAGGAGGCAATAATGCTTGATAAGAAATGTACCCATTACCTTGCCCATGTAATTGTAAGCCCTCTGTGTGGTATTTTCACAATAAAAAATTTAAAAAAAAGGAAACTCAAAAACAACCAAACATCATTTCCAGACTTAAATGTCAATAACTACAAAGAAGATAAGATACTAGATATTATCAAGAAATGCCACTCTGGAATTTGTCCACAGTGAACATTTCCAATGAAAAACAAAGCAGCCATGAAAAAAGTAAGCCAAAATAGAACTTGTGCGGCTTTTCTTTAAGATCTAGCATCATCTTCAGTCTTGAAGTAGAAAGTTATATAGGAGGCATGTGAGACAAGGTATGTATGTTACATAGATTACATGTGAGATCTGAACATAATTATTGAATAGAGGCAGCAAGGATTTGGTGTAGTTGGGGCATTGGACAAGTATAGGAACAGTTAGGCTCTTCTGCAACCCTCTCTCTACCATATTACTGTTCCCATGTAGAAATTTCAGAGCTATCCCAGGTAATATGGTGTATTTGGAACATTCTAGGATCTCAAAGGTTAACACAGAGAGAGATGCACACTGTAGAATAATTATTGTGATGGGAACAGTTCCATGGTGACAGAACTTTAGGAAGGAATGGGAAAGGGGTAGCCCCAAGAACACTTTCGCAGAAACTTTGCTGACAATCTACCACACCTAAGAAAGGCAAGATCTGGAGATTCACTGCTCATCCCTCCACAAGTGAAGTTATGAAATAATGCTAAATCATAGCCCAGTTCAATTGTGATTTGTATGCCCAATTAGTTGATGTAAAGTTTGTGCAATCATCTCTAGATGTAAAACACTGTCCAACAATATGCTTTAACATCTTACTTTGAAACACAGCACTGGTGCCTATCATTTGGGAAAAAATTCAGACTTATAATTTATTTATTAGAAAAAAATTCTAGTCTGCTCTCCCACTATGAGAAAGTGAATTTGGGGCATGGTCCTTCTTTACTTATGCTCCCTTTGGAAATATACAAATATATTATTATTATTTATTGTTTATTATCAACTAATTAGTAGTTACTGCTGTTATGTATAATGTTACTTTATTACTATTACATTTTTTATAAGGCTGTTGGGAGGACTATAGTGGAAAAGCTACGTAAAAATGCTCATTGCTATGCTTGGTTCTTTCTGTCTGTTACAGAGACTGTGGCTTGGTTGATTGGTTGATATACTGATTATCTGATATTACCAGCAGATAGCCACAGAGTGATCTGAGGTTGAGATTGGTACAGAGTCTGCAAAATAAGAACTGGTTGTTCTTTTGCAGGTTTTATTCTACTAAGCAACATTAATAGCTTCCCAGTTATTCTTGACTTGCTATTTTGTGCTAAGAACAGAATGCAGTGCCACTGAAGACACTGAAACCTGGCCTTTTGATGGTTTTTATGCTTTATATTGACTCTAGAGTTTTAATTGTTTCAGTTTCACATTTCTTCTTCAGCAGTTTGCTAAATATTTCTCTTGTGTTTGTATCAAAATGAGGGTACAGGCTTCTCTTCTTGTGTATTCATGTGCCTGCATTTGTGTGACCAGATAGGACCAAGAGGGTGGTCAATAGAAGAAGTATGGAGAGAAGCGAAATTTAGGACATGGCCTAATTCAGTTGTGTTCATGTGATCTCAAATCCTTGAAAAAAACAAGGGAAGGTAAAACAAAGCATGCACATGCAATAGGCACAATTGCATATAAGCAAGAATAGTTAATTGCATATTGTGTAATAGTATTAATTCTCCCCATTTGGTGAGAGTTTTATTGGGTCTAGCTTTCAAATCTTTTGATTCTCAACCCTGCTTTATAGACAAGGAAAACTGAGTTGGAGAGTTGAAGTGATTTGACCAGATAAGTAATTGTCTTAACCTACTTACATATAACTAGGAAGTGACAGACCCAGAACTGAAATCAAGTGTTCTTGACTTGAAAATATTCATTGCTATACATTTTGTTTGAGTTACTCCTACTGCATATATTGGTTGATCAAACTTACAGAAAGAGCATACTACTTTCAGTGTGAAATATGTAGCTTAGCTCCTAGAAGACTAAACCTGCCACTCAGTGCTTGCACATTGTTTTTGAAATCTAACTTCTTTATTCCTTCTTATCCACTTTTTATCATTTTTATTAACACAATTATATTCTTAATAAGAAATTATTTCTATACTTTCTTGATTTTTATTTGTTGTTTTTGCTTTATAGTTTTTCATCTGAATGTTTATTGATATGAGAGAATGTTATTTTAACTCATCTTTATGTTTCATCAATTTATTTTCATTTGATACATTTACTAACAGGATTTTCAATTGTTTTTTAAATTACTTTCATTTATTTTGATTTGTTACAAGAGTAAGCAAGAACTCTTAGTTTTTCTTGGTTGGAGATTATATCATATGAATTACCAACCACTCTACCCCACATTTCTTGATGACGTTATTTTCTATCTGTTCAGTTTTTCAGTGTTTCAGATGTTATCCCAAACTTACCATGCTTCTATCCATTATGTTATTCAAAATAACTACCTACAAAGTTCTATGTTATACTGATCTGTTTGTGTGACTAAAAACATTTTTTCTTTTGTCTGACTACCAATCATTCTTTCAGTTTCATGAAGTCAAAATCACATGTATATATTTCTCAGTTCCCTCATCTTTGGGTGAAGTCCCATTTTCCATTCCATTTTCATTTCTATAATCATGCCCACACATACTCGTGTGCATCACACCCTCAGACACCTGTGTGTATTCCACATACTCATGTACATCACACACACACACACACACACACACACACACACACACACACACACACACACAAGATGGATCTTTTTGTAAAGACAATAGAGGTTCATAATCCTTTATTAGAGATGCTCAGATTTTGCAAGTGTTTCAGAGTTCAGAATTTGTGCATACTATATATCCACTTATGCCCCTAAAATGTCCAATAGAGGAACTCCTAGATAACAATACAACATCTGTGCATAAAAAGGAACAAATAACACTCTTCACAGTATAAATAAAGTAAGTTAGTAGTCTTAAGCCAATGACACACTGGAGTCAGAAAAAAATGTTCGATTTTTAGAATCTTGGCCATCTGTATTTGTAATAAAAGGAATGTGATATTCTATTTGTAGTAGTTTGAAATCACAGCTCTATATCTAGAAACAATTATGGTGTAATACTATGAAGAGCCTCACCTAAGCTGGTTTTCTGAGATGTCTTTACCATCAAGTTGAACCAATGGGATTCTCGTAAAACTCTCATTGTCTTCTATTGGGACTTTTCCTTCCATCACACTGTAGTAATCTTGAAGGAGTCTCTTGGTATCTTGGAAACGGTTCAGTTCTGCCTTTAACAGAAATCGTGACTGTCAATACTCAAGAAAGAACAGATAAAGCTACACATATTGCCCTTATGAGGCTCTCTAAGTACTACTTTAAAAAACATTTAGGCTGAAATTGTACAACTGTAAATGAAGAAGAGGAGACTCTGATCAAGATGCACTGTATGCATCAAAGGGCATGTTAAATTTCATCCCCCAAACATTTAAAGTTCAAAAAATAAAAGAGCCTTGGTTATACGTATATATATAAAACACTGTCACAAGAGTTAAAGGTAACTTTTTTTTTGTTTGTTGGTCATGGGGCTTGAACTCTGGGCCTGGGCACTGTCCCTCAGCTCTTCAGCTCAAGGCGAGTGCTCTACTGCTTGAGCCACAGCACCACTTCCGGTTTTCTAGTGGTTTATTGGAGATAAAAGTCTCACAGAGTTTCCTGCCTGGGCTGGCTTTGAACCGAGATCCTCAGATCTCAGCCTCCTGCGATCTGAGGCATGAGCCACCAGCACCCCACTAGTAACTTTAAAAAAAATAACTTTTTTTATTGTGAAAATACTGTACAGAGGGGTTACAATTACATGAGAAAGGTAATGAGTACATTTCTTATCAAGAATTGTAGCCTCTTCCTTTGTTTCCCCTTCCCATCCTTTCCTATCATCCCCCCCGCCCCCCATTCCCCCCCACCAAAGTTGTGAAGTTCGTTTTCGACATAACGACTTGTACATCTCATTGTTGCAATAGGTCCACCTCTATCCCTATTTAAACGACTTGTTTTTGCCTTTCCCCTCCCAAAATTTTACCAACATCAAATACAGTGAAAATAGGGGTTATACCGTGGGGGAGGGACATACAAAGCAACAAAAAATATTGTAGTATCTTATAAATATGTTAGAAACAATAGCAAGAAAGAAAAAAAAAACCTGTGTCCCTATCTTGGGGTTCATTTCACCTAACATAATCTTATTTGACCTTTCTGCTTGTCTCAGACATATAATAATTATTGCAAATAAGGGAAACCATGGGACTTATGTTTCTTTGGGCCTGGCTTACTTCACTTAACATATTTTTTTCCAAGTGTTTCCATTTTCTACCAAATGGGGCAATGTGTTTCTGGTGGAGGCATAGAATTCCATTGTGTATATATACCACATTTTCTTGATCCATTCATCTACTGAGGGGCATCTGGGTTGGTTCCATGTCTTAGTTATGGTAAATAATGCTGCAATAAACATAATTATATTGGTAGCTTTAGTATGGTCTTGTTTGTGATCATTTGGGTAAATGCCCAAAAGTGGGATTGCTGGGTCATAAGGGAGCTCTATGTGGAGTCTTTTGAGGAACCTCCATACTACTTTCCAAAGTGGTTGAACAAGTTTACACTCCCACCAACAATGCAGTAGGGTTCCCTTCTGGCCACATCCCCTCCAGCATCTGCTGTTGTTAGAGTTCTTGATGATAGACATTCTAACTGGGGTGAGGTGGTATCTCCATGTTGTTTTGATTTGCATTTCTTTTATGGCTAGAGAGGTTGAGCATTTCTTCATGTGTCTATTGGCCATCCTTCTTTCCTCTTCAGAGAAGTTTCTCGTTAAGTCTTTAGCCCACTTATTTATTGGGCAGTTGTTTCTTTGAGGATTTGTTGTTGGGGGATTCAATTTTTTTGAGTTCCAGCAATATTTTAGATATGAGACCCTTGTCTGTTGTATGGCTAGTGAAGATCTTCTCCCAATCTGTGGGCTTTCTATTGATTTTGCGAGCTATGTCCTTTGCCATGCAGAATCTCTTCAATCCCATTTGTCCAACCTTTCTTTGATTTGTTGTGTTTCTGGGTCTCTAATAAGAAAATTTCAGCCTGTGCCAAGGAGACCTAGGGTTTCTCTTTTTCCTTCCTGTAATGTTTTCAGGGTGTCTGCTTTGACTCCAAGGTCTTTGATCCATTTGGAGTTGATTCTGGTGCAGGGTCATATAGAAGGATCTAGCTTTAATGTTCTACAAGTAGTTAACCAATTTTGCCATTTACTGAAGAGGCTGTCTTTCTTCCATTCTGTTTTTTTTAGCCCCCTTGTCAAAGATTAGGTGGCTATAGGTCTGTAGTTCATTTCTGGGTTTTCAGTTCTATTCCATTGGTCCTGAGGTCTGTTCTTGTGCCAGTGCCAAGCTGTTTTGATTACTATGGATTTGTCGTAGAGTTTGAAATTTGGTATTGATATTTCTCCAGCACTGTTCTTTCTGTTAAGGATCATTTTTGTTTTTCAGGGTCTTTTATTGTTCCATATGAATTCTTGAGTTGCCTCTTCTATTTCATTGAAGAATGGGGTTGGAATATTATAGGTATTGCATTGAATTTGTAGGTAGCCTTTGGAAGTGTTGCCATTTTCATGATGTTGATCCTTCCAATCCAGGAGCATGGGAGGTTTTTCCACTTTCTAAGTTCTGTTTTGATTTTAAAGGTAACTTTTACTCTGTGTACTTATTGACTTGATTACATTGAAGAAACTGATATTTCTATGCTTCTTGATACTGTGACAAAAGGTTTTAGTAGGCATTATGCTTGAAGTGTGCCTTGTTTTGATGCTAGGTATTCTTATTGCTGCCAGGAGTCAATCAATCAATATATTAACAAACAATGATGTATCTTTGTTGTCATTGCCAACACATTACTTGATTTGAGCGATACCAAAAATGCTTTAGGCAGAAATGCAAAAACAGAAACAAAAATAATGCAAGATGATAGGCTTGTGCTCTAGAACAGTATACGCTAGTGTGGACGCATAACAAAGAAAATCATAACATGATAATGAATAGTTCTCATTGCAGTTTTCCTCTTGCTAAGCATATACAGCACAGAGATAATATCTCCAATGCTGACAGCTGGAGTTTTTCGCTGGGATTGCCAGGAGGCTTGTGAGGAAATGAAGCAGCTCAAAGGAGCTGGTAGCAAAACAAGTATCAGTTATTCATATGAGTGACTCTATCAAGATAATTCATTTATTGGCGATACATGCAGTGAGAATCTGCACAGTACCAATGCTACAATGTAGATTCTGTAAATGTCATGCTTAGGTTTGTAAAACTATGGGAATAAAACAAAGTTGTACAATACCACACTTATAATATTCATTATAAGAATATACAAATGTATAATCCATTAACACAAACTGGGTATTGATAAGTAACTTTGGAGAATTGAAGAAAAGTGTTGTGGGACTCTAAAAATAATCCTTAATCTGTAATATTCTACTAATTGGTAAATACATTTCAATTTTTTTTGTCAGTCCTAGGGCTTGAACTCAGGACCTGGGAACTGTCCCTGAGCTTCTTTTGCTCAAGGCTAGCACTCTACCATTTGGGCCACAGTGCCATTTCTGACCTTTTCTGTTTATATGGTACTGAAGAATTGAACCCAGGGCTTTCTGCATGCAAGGCAAGCACTCTACCAATGAGCCACATTCCCAGTCCTCATCTCAATTCTTGAAGAACTGAACTCTCAATAATAACTAGGTTTAGAAAAAAAGCTTATTTTTAATAATTGGTATGTGGGCCTACACTGATATCGGTGCCTTAGGACTTCCTTATTATAATGTTTGTTTTGTATAAGAGATTAATTTATTTTCAGGGAGGTAAATTGTGATTTATTATATACCAAAATTGAATAAGATACAATACCATATTCAGGATTGCCACAGCTGGTATGATATAATCCCTTTGAACAAGTATCAGGTACTTAATAAAATGAATATTAGGAAGCTAAGCATATCTTAGCTAGAGAGTGGGGGTAGATGAATAGAATGCATGAATACAGTTGTATTATTCAAGGTATATGCGCAAACAGAACTAGGAAACTTGATGAGTGGTTTCCTTCATATGTATTCATTAGTATATGTCTAGGGTAGCTCTAGCAGTAGATCACAATAGCACAATAGCTATGTACATATGACCTTATAAAACGATGCTAATTGAAATGAACTACAAGATACAGAAGCAAGATGTTTTTTTCCTTAGTGTACTGTATGCATTTATTTATTTTTTCTTTCAATTTCCCCCCTGTGCTTTACCCTGTTGTTTTTATTTTCATATTCTTTGTGTTGTATATAAGTTTATCTGAATTGGGGATAAGAAGAGGAATTACAGAAATGGTGAGACAAAAGACAAAGGGTGAACCAATGCAACAGTGAGAATCACATGACACTATGTTGCAAATAAACTTTACAGATGGGGGAGGAGAGTGAGGGGGGAAATGGGAGAAAACTAGAGAAGGGGGTAACACTGTTCAAAAAGAAATGCGCCCTTTACTTTTCTTATGTTACTGTAACCCTTCTGTACATTACCTTTACAATAAAAAATAAATAAAATTTAAAAATGTTTTGTGTAAAAAAGTTGTCTTAGAAGTCGTTAACGTGTATCTTCTTGGGGAAGGAATAAATGACACAATGTAAAGGTCAAATAGTTAAAGAAATGCTGAGTTAACTTAAAGATTTTCTTTGCAGAAGAGCATCTTGATATTTGAATATGTTAATGTGTGTCAATTCCCAGAGAGAGGAAATGATAAGATTTCTTTAGCCCTTACCAGAATCATTTAACAACAAAATTCTGTTTGTGAAACTAGGATTCTAGGGAACCTAACTTGGAAAACTCTCATCTAGCTATTCTTTTTTCTTTCTTTCTTTTTAAACCAGTACTATGGGCTTTTGTAGACCTTCTAAAAGGTTCTTCACTTTTGTCCTTCTCATGTAGGCTTCTGGCTTTTTAGCATCTTGGACAAATGATCATTACCTGAAGTCTATTCAAGGATTGGTGCCATGAGAAACATGGCTGCCCAGGGAGGGATCTGGGGTCGGCTGCTCTTACTTGCATCAAGGAAAAGAAGTGGTTCATGGTGATTCCAAGGAAGTCCTGCAGCCAGCTCTCATTAATGATGTCCAGCCGCTCCTGCTCAGCCTCTTCCTTCCTAGCCTCACAAATGTCCCACAGGCGGTCTCGCAAATCCTGAGGAGAGAGAAAGACAGTTCTGCTGAATGATCATGGTTCAAATTACCCCAGTGTGATGGAGGTAAAATCTTTGCTGCTGTTATAAATGTCTCTAACAAAAATCTAGACCTCATGTGTTACAGTCATTCATTCAACTGGTAATCATTTTTGCTTCTGCTTTCAAATCATGTGTTCACATTAAATGCAAATCCACTAAAGTGACATTTATCCATGGGTGATTATGTGTTTCAGTACTTTCTCAGTAAGATCCTTTGGTTGGAAATCATTTTCTGTCATTTTCTGAGTATAATGTATTGTGGATGGGAAATGATACATTTCTTCACTGAAATAAAGGCTTCATAATCAGTGATCATAGGCAGACACCATTATTTGCCAAGAAATATAGTTTGATTTTAATGGGTGGTCCAAAAGTAAGTTTTGTATTAAAGAGTTATCAATAAATTCTTTTGAAGAATTTCAGCCTAGCAATATAATAGATTCTAAGCAATAATAATCTTGAATATACTATTTATATATAATATGTTTAATTGGGCAATTTAAATAAAACATTATTTGTTTGTTTTATAATTTACCATTTCAATTGAAATGGTAATTCAATTGGTAAATTATAAAATTGAAATTTACCATTTTAATTGTTAAATTTCAATTTTATAATTGGTAATGAGCTCTTCCTAATACATGTTAAAGCATTCATCACTATGCTTGCATCACCCCATTTAGTGCCTAACAACTTCATGTGGTGGTAGTGTTATCTTCATATTGCAGATGGGGAAAACAAGTCAGACTGAATATGCCTACAATGAAGAATCGGTAGAGCTGGGAGGATGCTGAGAAGAGAATTCAGGTAATGTGAGGTCAGGTTATTTGCTTATGGTTTTGAGCTGGTAGAGCCAGTAATTCAAACCCACGAAGTTTGATTCCAGTTGGAACACTGTATCTGGACTCTTATTTTAGCATTTTGGCTTGTTACCATGTACAGACTGTACCTCCAATGAAAATGCCATACATCATTTTCATCAGAATATAATGCTATATTTCAGAGCTGATCTTGACATCTCCTTTGTATTGATGTAAGTGTTTTTTTTTGGGGGGGAATAATAAATACTGACTTATGACAGTAGCAGAATTCTACTTCTATCTCTATTAAGTTCTGCCTCATCCTCTCAGGTCTGACTTCTAGATTTGTTTTCAGGTTACATTTATGTATTTTATTTTCCGTTGAGTTTTTTTTTCTTTTTGCTTATGTGGTGCTGAGGAATCAAACCCAGGGCCTCATGCATGCAAGGCAAGCGCTCTACCACTGAGCCAACTTCCCAGCCCCATGTATTTTATTTTCAAGTCTAACAATAAATTAAGAAAAATCCTATAAGGAAATATATGGACCATATGTAACTAAGGAGATAAATGGTTATATATAGAGAAAAGTGTGCCATATGCAATTCAGTAGAAACTCAAAGTCTCTATTAAAGTAATATAATTTAAGTATTTACAAGTTAAACATAACACTAGAAAGTTTTAAAAAATAGTGGTACACTTGTATTTAATTTTGCCATGAAGAAGTGTTTTTAAATTGGCCACAAAATGCTATAATAAAATATTTCTATATTTATCTACATAAACATCGATTTTTTGTGCATGTTAAAAAATCACCTAAAATGTGGGGCAAACATTAAACTGGCAATACGTTTGTAATATATGATCAATAGATTGTCTACGTCCTTAATATATAAAGAAGTCATAGATATCAATAAGAAAATAAGCCCACTTCAATAGAAAAGTGTGCAGAAATCACAAACAGGATTCAAAAAATGATCATTAAACTCAGGGATGAAAGGTCAACCTTATTAAAAATAAAAGTTTAATTTTCTATGCTAAATTAGAAATTAAATTAATCATTAAGTTGACAAAGATTTAAAAAGATGTTAGAATTTAATAATGGATGACAATATAATCTTTAAAATAAAATAATCTTTTATTCAACTATTTACCCTTTTATTCTCTATTTTCAATAATGACCTAAAATACAATTAAGAATGTAATCAGTGTTTAGCTAGATAAAAGTTTATTATGTATAATTTCTTATAATAACAAAATTGCTGCCTAACAAGTTTTGTTAGTGAAATTGTGACTAATGGTAGCAATCTGTATGATTAATCATACCATTTAGCCATAAAAATAAAGCTCCAGGTCAATCTTTATTAAAAACAAAAATGTACTGTTCCGATGAAGAAAGAATGTTACAAAACAGCTTCTATGTTGCAATCATATTTCTGTAAAAATAATCTGGAAATGCACATAGACATGCCCTAAAGTGTATTTAAATATTGGCGGTAGAATTACAGATTTATAATATTAAGTTTTGTCTTTTTCATCATTTAATTATCGACAGTAAACACACTGTGCATTTGCAATTAGAATAAAAAGCCTGATGTTTCTGCACAGTAGAGGACAAATCATTTCTAAATCCTGCTGTCTGTCTATTTCTGTTGTGTTTTCCCTGGCTTATTTGTGGCTTTTGAAATAGTGGCTTATATTGTGAAAATCTGTGTTTGCTGTTGGCCAGTATCCTGGATCCCATTTCTGGTCCTGCCTCTCTCCTCTGCTGAAGCAGCACACTTTGTATTAACTTGTGTCTCTTGTTCATTGAGGTTAATGTCTGTGTTTTGTCCAAAACTATATTGAACAAGATTAATATTATATTGTTTAATGCAAATTGAAGGAATGCAACAAAGAGTCAATACACCTGAAAAAAAAGAATAAAAAGCTGGAATTTCTAAATCTTCTCTTTTTCTACCAACAATCATCTCATTGCTATGGGTAATATGTATAAAAACTTGAGGCTGGATTTATAAATAGGCAGGAAAGAGATTGAAAAAGGCGGTCATAGGATTTACATAGTTGCTTGGTACTTTCAGGAATAGCTAAGAACAGGTTTAAAATGTCAGTTTTACTAAGACATATGCTACCTATTAGGGTATTAAACTCTTCAGCACTTGCCCATCATCTGGGCCACCATGATACCTAGCCTCTATTCTAAGAGCCTCCCAACTGATCTCTACAGGATCTTAAAACTAGAAGCTGAGTTTCCTAGTTCCTTGTCCTTTCAACAGCTCTTATCACTTATAAAATACCCAGTATGAGTGTATTTGTTTGTCACTAATTCTCTGTACCCTGGCTACCGGAATATAAATTTCCTGGGCCACACAGCGTTGGGTTCACTGCTGAATTCCTTGCCCTTGAACAGTGCTGGAATCATGATGCTTAACAAAGAGTTTCAGAGCAAATGATGGGTCATGGGGTTGAGTTCAGTGATGTATTTGTTTCACAAATAATTCTTGAGATCACTGCCAGATTCAACTATTAGTAGCCTATACTTCTGCTGGGATAAGATGTCTATCAATTTTCAGAGGAGAGATGAAGATTGAAAGGCTGATATCTTGTACGTTAGAAGCCCTTGTTGAGAGTAGCAGGGTGACAAAACTCATTTATGAATTTCTGAAAATATACCTGTCTACAAACTTTCAACCCTTGGCTTGCTGGATATGAAGATATGTAAAGTTCGATATCTGCCCTCAGGAGAGGTAACTCCATGTATACAATAAAAGCTATGCTTTGGGTCCTCCTACCTTGCAATGAACTGATTGTGAAATTGCATTCAAGATAGGCATGGAATTCGCATTAGGACTGGACACAGCTACATAGTCAACGTAAGAACTGGGGATAAGACTTTATGAGGCAGATGCCCAGGGGGGCCTTTTCCCAGAGGTGGACTTGCTCTATTCTCATTCTGAATCAAACTGCAGGTGAACGTCAGCTCTTGAAAGTAAACTGGGTGGCAATTATTCAAAGCATTGCCACCTTCAGCCTGCCGTCCTTGAAAGTAAGAAGGACAGGAACTGGTATTTGTTGGACAAAGTATGAGAAGGCAGTCATTGAGGCCAATGGGCACTGTGGTTCTTACATTCACTCGTTGGTGTAGCTCAGCCTTTGTGTCCTCATCTTCCCACAGATCATCGGGAAGAGAATTGAAATCAGCCTGCCATTGAGAAACGAAATCCTGCTTGTGATCTGGACGTCTTAGAAACTCCTGGAAACTTGTTCTGTAAGGAATTAAGAGAATGACATGCATTTTTTCTGTGTCGTGCTTGTAAAGGATAGAATTCTGACATGGGCAACTTCCTTACCGGGTCTCATACAAGTAAACGAGCACAGAGGACTGGTCTTCTCTCAGATGCCTGAGTACAGTTTTGATGGTGTTGATATAGGAATTCTCTATCAGTTCCCAGTAAGGCACTAAAAATGAAGTTATTTCCTGTTAAATGATAAAGAGCAGAAATAGTTGTTTCAAAATGAAGATCCTTCTGAATATTTGGGTCAAAATAAGCAAGAAGATCAAGGTGAAGCAACTAAGCAGATTATGCCTGGTGAAATTTCTTACTCCTCTTTCCCCAGTGAACTCCTATTCCTCACTTCTCAGCACAGACATTACTCCTTCTCTGATCCAGTCTGATGCTCTGAGGATTTCTCTTAGTACCCTATGCTTGTCCCATTGTGATAGTGCTGATGATATTAACTTAAACTGCCTATTATCTGCATTCCACTCCAGAATATGAGTCCTGTTAAGTGAGAAACAATACAATCTTTTCTGTAATTACCATAGTATCAGAGACCTAGCAGGTCCTTAAAATATGTTTATGGATCATATGAATGGAATAACCATATTTTGTTTCAGTTGGAGCACTTCCCGATGCTGATGTCAGGGTGGAAGGGAGATCCTTCCCTGACTTTCCCCAGGACACTGTGTCCTTGCTCTGTGTGCCACGGGGGTTAGAACATCTGTTTCATGTTAGCAGCAATAACACAGATAGATGATGAAAATGTGAGAAGTGATCCATGAAATAAAGCGAGGTTACATACTATAGTCAATATAAATGTGTTATATAATTATTCTTCTATTGGCTGTGTATTTATTTACTCAGGGAGTCACATGTGTATTCATTAGAAGTCATCCAGATACTTTCCAATCATGAAATGCCAAGTACTAAAGATATATTATTCAATTTCTGTGGATGTAGTAAGCAGAGTATTTTAAAGCAGAAGTTCTCTTACAACTCATGTCATTTTTCCATGAGAAATGTGATGTTTTAGTGTGAATTTGCTTTCAACTTTTTGACCTTCATTATGGTATTTGAAGAAGGATAGCCGCCATTCATACTGTCTTCCTTCTTGGTTTGCTAAACAGTTATCATTCATAAGGAGAAAGCCAAGCAAAAATGCAGGATTCATGTCATTCTATTCACTGTGTTCAAGTCATTCTATTCATTGTGTTACTATGTCCAGGCCAGTAAGTAATCAATCAAGATTTACTCGTTGACTGGCAATTTTATGAGCAACTATTATAGAGAATAGGAGTGTGGTGGTGAATACGGTATACACACACACACACACATACACACACACACACACACACGTATATATACATTATTTAAGTAGATTGTAAAGAAGGGGAATTTTAGTAATGAACACTGTGAGCATAAGGAACAGCACTATGGTGGAAAGGTTCTGGCACATTCAAGGACAAGAATTCAGGCTAATGAGGGTAGAGCATCATGAAACAAGAAGGGAGTGGAAAATGAAAAATCTGAAAGACACCTTTTCTGAATCCTACATAGATTTTTATCCTTTCTTGCCATCTTCTGTTAATGCTTATACTTGTCTAGAGTAGTTCAAAAGCCTTCTGACAAAACTTTGGAATCTTCTGAATATTCTCAAACAGTATTGTGAAATCAGCTAGTACTATATAAGGAATTTACAACCACCTGTAAAATCAGTGTCTGTTAGCTTTCTCATTTAAAGGTGAAGCAGTTGTGGCAATAGGGCTTAAATAGCGTGTACTAGGTGACACTAGCTCCTTAGTGTCATGGGTGGACAAGCCAGAGAAAATGAGGGAGGTGGTAACAGTGTTTAAAAAGAAATGTACTCAGTACTACCTTACTTATATAACTGTAAACCCCTTATTCATCACCTTTACAATTTTTTTGAAAACAGACTAGTCACAGCTTACACTTTTAATCAGTGCACTGTCCTGTTTTTCTGAGTTATTATTTTGAAAGTGGATTTTAATATGTAACTTGCATAAGAACATGGATGGGTTCTGTTACCATGTAGCTAAAGGCCAAATGCTTCACTCAGCACTTCTTTTAATGCCCACGTGAATGAGGAGCTGTCTTCCTGCCAGGTTTGTCTCCTAAAAGATGTTCCCTCAAACACTCTTGGACTTTCCTTCTCTCTGTTCCTAACCAATGAAATCACATTTTGAGAGTCCTTACAATGGGAATGTTTTTTGTTATATTGCAATTTAAATCCACTGTTCTCTATGTGATTGTAAGTCTCTGTACTTTGGTTTTAAAGTCTGGTACAAGGCTGTAGCTTATATTTTTCTGTCTCCAAAAAGATGATGTTATTGGATACAGAAATTCCCCCTTGCCTGCGTTGCGCTGTCAGTCCTGAGTGCAGTGTTTGTACATAACGGGTATTAAATGTTTATGTGGCTCTAAGGTGACCTGCCCCATGAAACATCTTATCATTAGTTACATTTTTGGATGTAGATTTGATGATAGAGATAGGATAGTCTTAAAGACCCCAAATATTTCATGTTCAGACATATTGCAAACGTCCATTTATCAAAGTTAATCATTTAGAGATGATTAACTTAATTTTTCTTTGACATTTTAACAACCTTTTCTGACCTACTTCCAATCACTGTTTTCCAGTTTATCTTTTACAAAATGGTTCTGAGGAGCATTTAAAATAATCATATTACTATCCTTCCATTCTGGTCTAGTCAAACCAGCTAGTCTATATGAGGAATAATTTAACTTTTAGTTTTGCTTTTCTTTCTTTTTTTTATAGTTTTGCTTTTCTATATTCTTCTTTTATGAAATTTCCCTCCTTTAAAGTCTTCTTCTATATATCAAATATATAAATATATGTATATCTATGTATATACATATGTACATATATTTTACATATAATGTATATATGTGTGTGTATAAGAATACATGTATACATTTTATATATATATATGTGCATACATACATATATATAGAAGATTCTCTTTTGCTGAGTGATATCAAATTTCAAATGTAAAATACATAATATATGGATATATATCATTTAAGAGTCTGTTCTAATCTTGTCCTCATGCTCATTAACTAAATTACTCAAAATTAATCAAGAATCTAAGTTTGATTCTGTGTAGGATTCTATTACTTACTCTTCATGCTCTCAAGATGTCCCACCAATGAATTTGTAACCAAATTGGGCTATCAGCTATCTCTGGGAAAACCCAGAACCAACAGCAGCACTATCACAATTGCCTCAATGTAGGATGGATCTGAAATACCTGATATAGAGAGCCCTTGCCATCATGACAGTAAGAAACCACTGTAAAAAAGAGACTACAGTAAAAAAAGATGGAATTTAGTCTTGGAAGAACTCCTTGCCTTTGAAAAGTTATAAATCACCACCCTGTGTGCCATTTCCCAAGGCAATTAATCCATTAGAGCTGCTAGGAGTAAGTACGCAGCTGACATTTGCAGCTGTTGGAGGACAGTGGGTTCTCCTGGGGCATCTCCTTGTCTTGTCCTTGAATTTCAGGGTCTAAAGTTAAGTATCTTGGTATTATTATTATTATTATTATTATCATCATCATCATCATCATCATCATCATCATCATCATCATCATCATCATCATCATCATTTAACAGGTTTACTTAAGTTAAAAATTATCTTCTAGTTCTAAATGGTCAGATGTGAAACTTCATCTAAAAGCATTGTGATGTGAACATTGGAACATGGACGGAAGGCTGTAAATTATCTGGTTGGTGTGTTCAGTGGCAGTCCCTCTTCTAGGAAACTGAATCTCTGCTTGTCCTCAGGGAGCGAATTGGCCCTCATAGAACACATTGTTCCCTCATTTCAGCGCTTCAAAGCATGACTCAGAAACTCCAGTAAGGAAGGAAAAATTTGAGATGTGGTTTTCAATGAAATGTCTGGAAAGTTTACCTCGGATATTATGTTTTCAATGCTGCGGATGGAAATCAGGACCTCACACAGGCAAGTTGACCCCGACCTTGTTAACAACATACATATTACTAGCTATGAAAGACTTGGTGATGCTGAAAATCAATGGTGTGAATTTTATAATAACTAGAAGTTTGATTGGAAGCTGCCATACCTCAGGAATTGGCTCATCAACATAGACCCATTCTTCTGATCCTGGCTTTGGTGGCGGTGGCATTGTTGGAGAGGGTGACGCTTCTGAAGAGCTAACAGGAGGAGACTTCTTTACCGGTGTTTTCCCTCCTGGTGATTTTCCTTTAGGAGAAACTTAAACATGCATATTAAATCATTCCAATCCAAGTAGATGAGCAGGAAAGAATTCTGGGTGTGAATCAATTTGGTTGACTTAGATTTCAGGTAATTACTCATTTTTGTTTAAAGTATCTTTAGGCAGTCTTAACAAAAGAAAAATTAAAACTTCATTCTTCCTACATTCCAAATGAACTATAATACTACAAAACATGTTTTCTTGTCTTAAACAATCCAATGGCTCTTACCCAACTGACTATTCAAAATAATTTAATAATTTATCTCCTCCTTGTTTCTTGCCTTTTACAATGGAGCAATGGTTCTTATATGGTTTAGACTCCAGGAAAAAATGTGTTTAATTTCCTGTTACAGAAACTGATAGATTATTCAACCTGAACGAGAATGGAGGCAGGCAGAGGGCAAGAAGGAAGATGAGCAGGCAGAAGGAGAGAGGTCATTGTATCAACTCAATCTGTCCACATGCCCTGTAGGTAACATGGCTTCTGGGAGGAAACTATAGTTCTTGCTGATGTCATAGTAGAAAGATAGAAAGATAGTTATTGTGCAAATAGTCTCAGTAAATAAAGGAGAGAGAGATAGTCAAGAGTCAGAAAGACAAGAAGACAGAAACACATGAAGAAGAGAAACACTCAGAGACAGAGAGAGAGAGAAAGGAGGAAGAAAGGGAGAGAGGAAAGGCAAAACAGAAAGAAAGGAGTGGGAGGAAGAGAGAGAAATAAAGGAGGAGGAAGGGAGGAAGATAAAAATACAGAGAAATAGAGAGGGACAGGGTTAGGGAGAGAGGAGAGAAAGGTGGAAGGGAAGAAAGAGCAAAACATCAAAAGCAAGAGACTGAGAGAGACAGAGACAGCTAGACAGAGGGAGGGAGGAAAAATTTAGGGAAGGAAGTTGAGGTTAGAAATGGCAGAGAAGGAAAGAAAGAAGAGGAAGAAGAGATCTACTGCATTAATTTAGAATCTGAAAAATATCCACTTCAATCTTCCTGATATCAAGAGGAGATCCAAAACTAGATAAGCATCATCCTTATGGTCTGAATGACCCTATTCTGTAACTCAGAGAACACCAGGAACTTCCTGAAAAGATCAAGGTTATTATTCTCTAGAAATTCACTCAGTTTGAGCTTAAAAAGTTTACCTTCAGATTAATTGCTGAACTTAAAAAAAACTGGTTAATGATGTCTGTAACACTAGGTAAGAGTGTTTTCTTTCTCTAAACTATATTTTTGGGGAAAGACTAAATAATAAAGAAAAAAAATTTAAAAATCTAAGTTTTATTTAATGTTAATGGTGTTTGGTAAAGTTAATAAATCTACTTTATTGTAATTAAAACTGCAAGGCTTATAAGTGGAGGAGCAATAGTCTGTGTATTACGAATTCTGGGAAATTTAGGTGATTTTAATTTGTATATTTAAAAAGTAGTATCTATTATACATATATTGAAGTTATATTTACATTTTTTAAATATAGAAAAATTTTAAATATTTTTTCTGTCAGTAGCCAAAGACATTTATAATTTCATTCATTTTTCATGGTTCCTTAACCTGCATCTCTGGTGAAATAAAAATAACATCTATCTCCAAGACATTTTTTTGGATAAATCCCTAAGCAGAATTCCTAAAAAGAGAAATTTAGAATATTATGATCATGTAGTAAAAACTGAGAGAGACAGGGAACATTTTGGATGAGTATACTTAACTCTTTAATCTAATTTTTAACAATAAAAATGTTGAAAGAAAAAGTATTTGAAGAAATAAAACGTATTTGTTGTGTAGTGAAGAAATGACGTGAATTTTGAGCAAAATCTTTCATCAGTATACTGAACAACAGTGATAGCTCAGGTTTCTAATAAGAAATTTGTTTTCACTTGCGAAGTTGAATCACTGAGTGTATCTATTCTTCATGATTGAATGGTTTGGAGCATAATCTATGATTAGATTTTCAGAAGTTGTGTTATATCAGATAGAAGCCAGAGCAGGCACAAATAAAAATAAGTCAAAAAAATCAATTTTAAGGCACAGGGTATATTTAAGCAGTGTTGTGGATAAAGAAATTGTCAACCAAAGTTGAAATGAGAGCTCAGTAGGCATCAGCAATAAGTGACTAAACAATAAATAACACTAACAATGTAGTAAAGCTCTGAGTAATGAAATGTCAAGATTGACCTATGATTTAGAATCAAGAAAGTAAATAGTTCTAAGATATGTACAAACTCTACTCATAAGACAGAGAAGACACTAAAACATAGAACATTTTTTAATTCAATAAGTATTTGTCAGAGAATGGAGAGGAGGGAGAAAAACATGGAAAATTTAATTTATTCTGTTCTTAAAGAAATGTATCACAAGTATCTCCAAATATTATTTTTAGGGTCTGATTTAATAAACAACAGTTATCAACTAATGCTGAGAGTTGCTTGGGCTACAAAGAAAAAGAAGACTCTAGGGCTGAGAATCAAGACAAAACAGATATCATGAAGAGTTTACCTCAGAAATAAATAGACTGAAGCAACTCAACGGGGAAGAGAAGGTGGCCAGTACTAAGCAAAGAGCCAGAGGTTGAACATGACTTCTGAGAATTTGTTCTCAAAATCTTCATTGAGAAAGTATTTAGGGAAAAAATTAGTGAAGAAAAGTTCTGTGTTCTCAGGAGCCTCAAGACCATTTTACTACTCTTAGGGTGCCTAAAATACAAAATGAGGACAAATCTCTAAAGTAATGAGACTGATCACTGGGACTCCTTGTAAAAGCTGATTTTTAGTATAGTTACATATTCAGTCAGTGATAAATAATGGAAACTCCTTACCTCAAGTTTACAGAGGGTTCCTTCTTCTAGTTAATCTTTAGTAACTTGGTGGAGGACTGATAATTAGATAGTTTGTTTATTTAGTGTACACTCTAAGCCAGGCATAATTCTGCCTGAGGTCACTAAATGGGAAATGTCAGAATGAAAATTTCAACCTGCCTCCACACTTCATGATCTGATTGGCTTTTACTGTCTAGTGATAAGCTCATATTCCAAATGCTCATTAGACTGATATTTAGAAATCTGTAAATGTTAGAGTAGTATGCATGAAGCCATTTAGCTAGCCAATAGGTTGATTTTCTGATTGTTTGCTAATTATAATGCATGTAGATTGCCTTTTATGCAATTTTTGGGTTAATGTATTGAAAAAAATAACAACTACGTTTATACTTAAGAGCAATAATATCAATTAAGGAAAATCTAGCATTGCTATAAGCAATTTAATGTTGCAACTCAATCTGAGGTTGTGACAGCATGAAGAGACTCTAATTTTCCTTTTTGTTGTAGGTCAACAGTCAAGTTACAATTTAGACTTTTGAGGTGGGTGTGAGAATTTAGTGAGATTATATATGTAGATTATTTTACATAGTGCCTAATATATAACAGATACCTCAAAGCAGTGGTTATTATTATGATTATGAATTGTGTAAAACAAGATTAATATAGTTGAGTTTTACTATCTGAACTATTATCCATGCTCATAAAGCAATCACGAGCTTTTAGATATGTGGTATCAAGTTTACAATGAAAAACAACATATTTTTGTATCTTCTATAAAATCTACTAAGTCCTTTTGCACAATGACCCTTAATTGACCTCTGTGTAAGATTCCAGGTAAGAACAATTCATTTGAAAAGATTACATGTGTGTTTGTATGTAATATTGGGACACCCCTTCTGTTTGAGAATAGATATGAATAAGCCCCACAAATCCCATCATGGTGGCAGGACTTGAGAAGTAAAGAGAATTTTACTAAATTCCCAAGAGTGACAGAACTCTAGTCATAACAGTTACTGCTCTAAGGGAGAAAAATTCTGCAGCCAAAATACTCAGAGTTCTCACACATTCCATTTCTCCCTGGGAGATGCACAGTGACATAAGCATAAATTCCGTGGCTAAAAATATTTTAATGTGACGTAAGTTGTCTTTACTGAATTTGGTTGTCCATGAAAATAATTCTTTATCTAGCACCTAATTAACAACTCCAGGTAAGATTATAAAACTGCTTTATGAAGAAATATAATAGGATGAGAAAATGACTGAAAGAAGACAAGAATACTTTAAGATCACTATAAGTACATCTGTGAATGAACCATCAGTGCTAAGATTTTCGAAGAGAAGTTCATCTAACATCTGAGAAGACTATGAATGCCTCAAGAATGCTACTGGCAGGAAACAATGAATTTGATCATCGTTTTGGCTTCTCAGCTCAAGAGATAGGTTCAGATAAAACTGTAATCAAATAGTCTATGACATAACAGTGTTTACATTTTATGACATTAATATCAAATATTAAGAAATAGAATCATGTACTTTCCTCTTGATGAAGGAAATCCTATTATACATGCCTAAACTTTAGCATTTCTATACTATACTATGTTAACAAGAAGTTTGACTGTGTTAAAATGTCACTTCTGGCCTTTTCTGTTTGTGTGGTACTGAGGAATTGAATTCAGGGCTTCATGCATGCTAGGCAAGCACTCAACCACTAGGCCACATTCACAGCGCATCTACATTGATTTTTAGAAAAGGAAGGGATGCTTTTTCAATAAGACAACTAGTTCTGTCTTAAAGATGATGCCAAAGCAGTTGGAAGAGCAATTACACAGTGGCTTTGTTTTGGCATGGTACAGTTCTCTTGACCACAAACTCAATTGTAACTCCCATATTTCCAGTTGGATGAGTGCAATTTAAAATTCAGAGGGTGGTTTAGGCATATTTATTTTGGATTCTCTGGCATCCAAAGTTCAAAACTACATTGAAAAGGGCAACCTAGGAAACTAATGGAGTCAGTAATATGTCTTAACTAATAAATTAGAGAATTCCTTGGGAAAACTCACTACATCCTGTGAAATTCACCAGAAAAACTCAATTTCTTTTCTCCACCCTAGTCTACAGCTTGTAATTGGTTGACCTATCTTGATGTCTAGAAGTGATAGGGATGGGACTGTGTCTATGTATAGCATGTAGGACATTTTTGACCATAGCATGTCTAACATCTACAAGTCTATAGAAATATGATAAGTGAATGTCATAGAGAAGGATCATCCTGGAAGCTTTCTTAAACTCCTGAGGACTTTTGAACATACAATATTTTATCATAAAACTAAACAAAATGCATGATCAAATGTTTTAATGAAATTTTGCTTTAAAGAAATAATTCTAAATATCTGTGAATAAACTTAACCAAAGAAGTAAAAGATGTTTATGGTAAAAAAATATAAAAATTTAAAGAAGTCAAAGAGGACATCAGAAATAGAAAGACCTCCCATGTTCATAAATAGGTAGAAAATGGCCATACTGATAAAAATAATCAACAAATTCGGTACAATCTCCATCAAAATCCCAATGATTTTTTTTACTGAGATAGAGAAAACAATCCAGAAATTCATTTGGAACAACAAAAGACTCATAGCCAAAAAAATTCTAGGGGAATAAAAGCAATGCTGGTGGTATCACAATCCCAGACCTCAAGCTCTATTACAGAGCTATAATAACAAACACAGCTTGATATTAGCAGAAAAATTGGCCTGAACATCAATGGAATAGACTAGAAGAACCCAGAAATAAAATTACCTATTTCAGTTATCTGATATTTGATAAGGGAGCCAAAGATATACAGTTGAAAAAAGAGAGCCTGTTTAATAATTGATGTTGGGAGAACTGGGCATCCAGATGCAGAAAAATAAAGGGGATCTTAAGTTTGTCACTATGCACTAATATCAACTCAAAATGGAATAAAGACCTCAATGTTAGACTGGACTCTGAAATTACTGCAAGAGGGAGTAAGAAGAACATTAGAACTCATAGGCATAGGCAGAAACTTTTTGAAGAGAGTCCTGGGATATAGCAGCTACAAGAGAAACTTGACAAATGGGATTACATCAAACTAAAAATTTTCTGCACAGCAAAGGACATATTTACTAAACTAGAAAGACAATAAACAGATGAGAGGATCTTTACCAGCTTTACATCGAAGGCCTAATCCAAAATACACCAGGAGCTCAAGAAACTAACCCCTTCCAAACCTAATATACCAACCATTAAATGTGTAAAGAACTAAGGAGAAACTTCTCAGAAGAGGTAATGAATGACAAAGAAACCCATAAGGAAATGTTCTTCATTCCTGTCATTATGGAAATGTAAATAAACACAACTCTGAGATTCCATCTTATCCCATTTAGACTGGCCAACATCATGAATTTTAACAACAAATGTTGGCAGGGAATGTGGGGGAAAAGGAACCCTACTGAACTGCTGGTGAGAATCTAAACTAGTACAACCACTCTGGACAGCAATTTGGAGGTTCCTCAAAAAAACAAACAAACACAGATCTTCCCTATGACTCAGATATCTGGGCAGTTATCCACAAGCCAGGATAGTGTAAAAATAGTTGCATATCCATGTTTCTTGTTGCACTATTCAAAATAGCCAGGTTGTAGAAACAGCCCAGATACCCTACAATAGATGAATTGTCCCCAAAACGTGGTACCTTTACACTATGGAATTTTACACAGCCATTAGAAAGAATAATACTATGTAATTTGCAGGGAAATGGATGGACCTAGAACAATTCATGTTAAGTGAGGTAAGCCAAGCTCAGCAAAACAAAAGGGTCATGTGGAAGCTAGATCTAACATACACTGGACATTGGTAAATTATACAGAACTCTAGACATTTACACACAGTGAGGCCAAAGGAGGATATTCTTAGGAGAGGAACACAAGGGCACGATGCCTATGTGCACCTGATCATATAAAATAATATTTATGTAAATAAACTCCAGGAAATGGAGAAAAGGAAATAATCCTAATAACCAGAGTTTTAATAAACCTAGTTTCTTTGATTAAAAAAAAAAACTCTTGGATAGGATGACACTGTTCAAATAGAAATGTACTCAAAACCTAGCTTATGTAACTGTAACCCCTCTGTATGTCACCTTCGCAATTTTAAAAATGTATAAAAATTAAAAAAGTATTTCTGAATAACTGAATATGTAACTAGGTCTAAACTTTAGTACAAGATGACAAATGAAACAAAGTAAAGGACACTAGACCTGCAAAACATTGTGGACAAGTCTGTTTCTGCAAGTCTGTTTTTGCTGGAGATGAATGTTTGTGACCCCTTTTCAATTAGCCCTAAAAAGTAGTCTGAACTTCCTGAAATATTCTTAAATAGCAGCAGAGGCAGTATTACTCTATTTCACAATACTGAAAAATTTTAGTTTGATATTAAATAATGGTGATGGGATAAGCTAGTCAATGGGACATAATTAAAATTTTTCAAATTCAACTGCAAATGTAGTTGAAGCAGATAAGTTATATAAAATATAGACTAAGTTTGGACTGAATGTCTCTTTAATGCTCAGTGTACTATGCTACCTTCTCTTTTTGACAGTGATTTGCTCTTAAGAAAAGAATTCTATTGTCTATCTTAAGTTCAAAAAAGATTGTTAATTGGATGTTTGAAAAATTACAGAGTTTTGGTTTTGAAAATACTCGAAGAAATACTAAATTCTTTTTATAAGACTGAAAACAAAATAAAACAAAATCCCCTGGTGGACTCTTCCCATCCCCAAATGGCTTATCTCAGCTTCTAGAATGAATTGCCAGGCACACCTCAACCACTTGCCCCACCAGTGCTGAGAGCACCAAGATGTATTACTAACTATAGAGTGTTGCTAGGTAGCAGTAATTAGAACTTTAGAGATTAACTTTTAATATATGTTTAAACAGTGGGCACTAGTCCTTCCCTGTGGAAAATAAATGAGACAGATACAAACACTCTTTGAAGCAATGATTGATTTATTATTCCTGCAATGCACAGTGCTCAAGTATACAATTTTTTAAATAGCAAACAAGCCCCAGGAATTTCAAAACTGAACTGTGTCATCATCAGAAACATTAAAGACTTGTTTCAAAGAATGGCTTAAATATATCAATCCTCTGGTTGTAAGCAAGCCAAAGGTGATTAAATAGTGGGTACAGCCATAACCATAACCATAACCATCACTTAAAAGACAGCTGAAAAATTCTAGACTAACCTCAGCCTCTCTCTTCCTTTTCATTTCTAACTTGCCTTTTAATGGTGTCCATTGAAATTGATTTTTCTAATTGCTAATTAGATGATAGGGAAAGGATGCATGTTTTGATTCCGTTAAGCCCTAATTTTCTGGAGTAAAGTAATCTCTAACACATAATAACTTCTGTTAGCTATGTTTTCAAATTTCTTTGCTAACATGAATACATTTCATCTTTAAAAGAAATTCAGATTCACCTAAAAATCTTCACAAAATGGACAAATGATGAATTTAGACATGACACATTGAGGTTAGCCAGAAAAACTTGTCTAACTGCAAGGCTAGCCGCTGATTATGCTGAAATCCAAAACCAGGGTGCTGTTCTATCTATGTCATAAAGGAAGGCAACTGTCCATTTTACTTTTGTCTTCTTATTCAATTTCTACCACTTAATGCTAGACTCATGATCTTAGTGACTAGTATCTGCAAAGAAATTAAACTAAAGAAATTACCTACCAGGATTTTAATCTATATATGTATAAATATAGGTTTACTAAAATGTCATTGGTTGTTTCTTTCTTTACATAATCTTATAGTCCTGAGGACTTGGGGGTTACATACAAATTTTAGTCTCTGTTGAATGTTGTTGATTGATTCTCTTATTCTTAAAGACAATCAGCTATGTTAATTCTCTTTTTAGCTAGATGTTTTTACTTTACAGGAATGTAACTCTATTAATCAGTAAGCTACTCTCTCACTGTCCTAAATGATTACTTTATTCTACCATTTTCCTCTTTCTATCAGCTAGTCAAACTAAGATGGCACTATCCTCTCTGCTAAATAGAAAAGACT
The DNA here is from genome assembly GCF_024711535.1 of Dipodomys merriami. Lineage (NCBI taxonomy): Eukaryota > Metazoa > Chordata > Mammalia > Rodentia > Heteromyidae > Dipodomys > Dipodomys merriami. Next base: position 3,531,654 of record NW_027204493.1, on the reverse strand, counting down.
CTAAGCTATTAAAAACAACCATGTCCTTAGCTGTTAGAAGACACTTTCTTCTTAATAGGGATGTAACTTAGTGGCATAGCATATTCTTAACATCCAAGATGTTCAATGCCTAACACTAAAAAGCAGTGAGTTGGGGAGAATTGGTTGCTTTGATCTGAGTATAGATCTTGAATTGAAGTTGCCAATTTCTTGAAGCTAGAAAACAGACTAATGCTATACAATTCTGTCCTAAGTTAAAATAAGAAGATGGCAAATATAAATCCCAGTATAAATCCCAACGTCAATCACCTGATTGTGGCTTTCCTTTTGCAGAAGAAGATTTTGAAGTATCTTGATGGTGAATTTCCTTCTCTTTTTCTGGTTCAGATTGAGAGGGAGTAAGACCTGAAAGCTCCCTCGGAATTCCTGCTTCTTTTTTCTCAGCTTCTAATTTCTTTTCTTCTAATTTCTGTTCCACTTCAAAAGGATGGCAAAAATTAACCTTCATTAGAAATTCCAAAGGCCTACTATTTCACTTGAACTAAGAGAAATTGAAATTATTATAAAATTACATTTATTGATTTAATATATATTGTTTTGGGCTCTCCCTTAGTCATTCAATCCTTAAAGCTAAGGTTTTAAGCTTCTCTGCCTGATCAAAATACAGTTTCTTTTACCTCTTGACGATGGTAGTGGTAGTGGTAGTGGTTGTGATGGTGGTGTTGTTGTTGTTGGTGGTGGTGGTGGTGGTGTGTGTGTGTGTGTGTGTGTGTGTGTGTGTGTGTGTGTGTGTGTGTGTGTGTGTGCAAAAGGTAAATGGGGACCAAAGGTAAATGAATGGTAAAGACTAATTTTAAATTTCTAGTGGAAGAACAAGGTAAAAATGCAAAAGAGATAAATATGAGCGGTTAAGCCTATAACCTGACCTACTTGAAAAGGAGAGATGGGGACTGGGGTCGGGATCATGGTTTGAGGCTAGTTTAGGCATGAAAGTCCACAAGACTCCATCGAACTCAGTGGCTGGGTGTTATAGCAGGCTCCTGTTACCTAATCTGCAGGGGAAGAGTAATGGGTGGGCTCAGAGGCACCCCAGCCATCCCCAGCCTGCAAGAAAGCACAAAAAGGAAGATTTGGCCCAGACCTGGGTATAAAGCAAGACCCTATAAAAAAAATGAATGGGTGAGGAGGTAGGTGAGATTGGGCAGATGTGGAAAACAATCAAAGGGTAATATTGATTGAGATACATTGTACTCATAAATTCTTACACTGAATCAAGACCTCTTTGTACAACCATTCTACTAAAGCAATTTTTAAAAAGAAGAATTAATGGGTAATTGTTTTTTGGTTGAATGAAAAGGAAGAAGGTACAGCAGATTTACTATAATGTAAATATACCATGGAAGTGACTATGGAAGAAAGAATTAACTCACATCCAAATTGGTAGATTTGGGAAAAACTAATTGCCTAATGTCTCCATCATAATTTGAAAATTCACATACTGTCTCCTAATAATGCTGAAGTTAGCAAAGTTAAATTGTTTCTCCTTTTTGCATTCTCAATTTTTAATATTTTATTTTAAGGTAGCTAATAAATAAATAGATTGCTTATATTCATGGTTTATAGGGTCATTAACTTTCATTTTACTTATCCTTAATTTTAATTCTGATATTTGTTACTTATTTTTTAAACATGAATTAATGTTTTTAATGAGATGGCCTCTTTTGTATTAAATTAATTTAAAAGGAAGAGAAAGATATATTTTGTTCAGAAACCTAAAGTCAGAGGTATATACATGTAGATTTTATAAGTACAATATAAGAGAAAATTTTGTGGTCATATTTTCTTTTTCTCTTAAACTCATTAAACCATGCATTGTAGTTATATACAATCAGAAATCTAAAGAAGTATAGTTACCTTTCTTCTTTTTTTTGTCAATTTCAACTGTAAAAATTTCTTTCACATTTTGACATAAAGATTCTTTATCGATTTCAGCATTGATTTTTATCAAAATATTTTCTGGCTCTGAGAACCAGCGCTCCAATGCAGGCCAGTTGTCCAAGAAGCCTATAATCCTGCCAAAAAATCAAAATATTATCTGAATATCTCATACTGACTGAAATAGCTGAGTGAAGAGACATTAAGCATGACCATGAACACTGATGAAAGCTTCTGCTCTAATGATAGAGTAACTCCGAGCCTCATCTTGGAGATAGGAAATAAAGAGGTCTCTGAGTGACTATGGACTGTTCAGACTTTATTCAAAAGTATTCTTGGAATTATTCTTGAAACTTTTTTTCTTTCTAGAGAGTAGCTAGACTAATGTAGCTTAAATTACTCTTCCTCAGTTTATGATATAGTTTTAGATTTCTGAGTTTCATAAATTGTCTATGTTCATCTGAGTGGACATGCAACCCAAAGAATGAAACATAACTTTATTTTAGCAATATAGAAGTAGAACTACAGTGTGTAGTCTTATGTCCAGCTCCTAGGAGTTTCAGGATCTTCCCTGACATTTCTTTAGTGACCTCCAAATTCCAAATAGTTAACTTACAAGCTCATGCCCTATAAAGGGAAATGTTGCCTGACTGACTTCTTTCCTCAGTTTAAAATCATTTGATAACAATGTGAAAGGTACCACATAAATATTTGCCTCACTATCAAAAGTATTTAGTTGGCTCTTACCTATAAAAGACTGAAAATGGTGAAATATTTTCCCCTAGAGGCTAATGGTTAGTCTCTTCAAAGAAGAGTACTTGATATAAAAAGCTCACCTATGCTGTATTTGGTCTTTTAAGTTCTGGTCCCTTTCCTTATGGGTTTCGACAGCTCCATGTTGATCAATGTCCTCCTGAGAAATTTCATGTGAAATATCTTCAGCTATGATATAAAATTTACTCAATTAGATCATTTTCTAAACTAGTCAAAATTGCTACTCACTGCTAAAGTGACAAGTAGGTACAGTTCCATCATTGATACTACTTAAAAATGCTTCACAGGGAGAATGATGAAAGAGGTCACATTAAGATGCATTATATACATAACATAATATGTTGAATTGAAACTCTTTTGTACACAACTTAAAGCTAATATAATAGATACATAAGATGTTTTACAAAATAGTGAACAAATACAGTTTGGGCACACACATGTTAGATTTGTTTCTTAAAGTTTGTGAAGAATGAGGTAAAAATACATTAAACAGTAGCTGCAATGGATCTGGAAGCTTCTGTTGGTAAGAGAAGAATGCTGAGATCTCCAAAATTAAGTTACAGGCTAGAAAGTATAAGAGAAAGAATTAGAGTGCTCCTTTTGATTGGCACCTTCAAGTCAAAGGCAAAGAAAATCAGCTCCCTGGTTCCTTTGCTGTGAGTAGAATTTTGGCAAATGTTTCTATTGGCCATTCTTCTTTCCTCTTTAGAGAAGTCTTTCTTTAAGTCTTTAGCCCACTTATTAATCAGGCAATTATTTCTTTGAGGATTTGTTGTTGGGGGATTTAATTTTTTGAGTTCTAAGTTTATTTTAGATATGAGACCCTTTGTCCGTTGATTGCTAGTGAAGATCTTCTCCCAATCCGTGGGCTTTTAACCTGATGCTAAGCAAAATGAACCCCAAGATAGGGACACAAAAGGTTTTATGTTCGTTGCTGTTCTTTTTAATGTACGTATAATGTACTATGTGATTTTTTTGTTTCTTTGTATGTTCTTCCCCCATGGTACAACCCCTGTCATCACTGTATTTGATACCAGTGTTCTGCATCTTGTATATACATTTTTCTAATTTGGGGAGGGGAAGGGAAATAACACAATGATGAAATAAGGATACAGGTTGATCCACTGTAACAATGAGATGTATAAGACTGTATGTTGAAAAAGAATTTTATGGGAGGCAGGAGAGGAGAGAGGAGTTGGGGAGGCAGGGAGGAAAGGGATGGTAAGGGAAAAATAGAGGAGGGTTAACAATGCTCTATAGGAAATGGACTTATTGCCTTACTCATGTAACTCTAACCCCTCTGTACAGTATCTTTACAATAAAAATATATATTAAAAAAGAATTTTGGCATCTGCTTTTGGGACAAACCAATCAAGAACTAGAAAAATATCTCCTGTCTCAGGAGAGTGGCCACTTTGTGTTGTCCTCATCATCTTATTTGTAACAAATATAGGTTCACCAGAAAAGTGTGGTATGCCCTCCACACCTTCCCATTTTTATAACCTAGTCTGGCTCCTTAGATTCAATGAATGATTTTTTTCCAGCTGGAATTTGAGCATGCTTCTTGGAGCTTAGAGAATTTGTCACCTGATTCTTTTAACTTTTTCTTAGTTTCTGTAGCATCTTAATAGGTCCATTATAATAGGGACCTCTTACCCTCAAAAGTTTGATTTAATAGTAAACTAATTAGGCTAAAATGTGCCAACAAACTAAGAAGAAAGAAAACCAACACTGGGGAGAAAAATTAAGAATGAAATATTAAGGGGGACATGAGGTCCAATATGCTTAAAATATTTAATATTACCACAAAATAATTACTTCCATAAATAATTTGTCTCTTTCTAGACCTATAACTTCTATGTAGATTGGAAAAGTAGATGCCAAGGTACCAAAAAAGATTTCAAAAACTCTAGGTAAAATGATACAAAAAACAGAATTCTAAGAATTTTAGAATAAATGGAAAATGGTAAAGAGAAAAGAGTAAAAGGAGTTAGCTTTACTCAAAGCAAAAAAATGTTGAACTGTGAATTAATAACATTCAAGAATGAAAGACACATATTTGGTAGTAATCATTTTTTCTCCATCTACATTCATGAAAAAAAAAAACAGGACGAAATGCACTTAGAATTCTGAGTAGTGGTTATTTATAAATCCTACTACCCCCAGAGCCAGGGACAACACATTGAACTAGATTAAAAGGATTACTCAAAGCAAAAGAACATGAGTAGTAATCAAGCATTCAGGAAAGAATAATCAGTTGTTCCCCATCTGCAGAGAGGATGATTGAAAAAAAATGTGGAGCTTCTTGAGAGATGTAACCATTCATAGTCTTATGGTCCTTACATCATTTTTGACAAGAAAATCAGTACATGGTTTAGATTTCTTTTTCTCACACTCATATCCAGCTATTAGCCTTTCTATTTCCAGCATTCACTGCTATGGCCACTGTATTTCAGGACTCTATCGTCCTACCTCAAACATGGATTCTTCTTCCACTCCTGTGTAGCTGGTGGACCTCTGGAACAGCCTCCAGTCTCTAAATTCTTACATCCTTTGCCCAAAATTTACCAGTGTTGTATGTCTTAATTTTCTAGTAAACCTAAATTACATGGGCCAACACTTCAAACTCTTTTCTCACCGACACTTAAATTTGTGTGTCCTCCTATTACATCAGTCCCAAGTAAAATTCATCTTTTTTCTCCAGAATTACACTGTGGTTGGCATTCTTGCAGAAAAAGACATAACTAATTACCTAGCTGAAAAATCAGCTGAGCTCTTCAATGTGTGTGTGTGTGTGTGTGTGTGTGTGTGTGTGTGTGTGTGTGTGTGTGTGTGTGTGTGTGTGTGTGTGTGTGTGTGTGTGTGTGTGTACATTTTGCTAAACTGAGTTAACCAAAAATATAAATTACAAATACCCTGTCCCATGCTTTCCTCTTTACTTCAGAGATAAGTTCTGGAAAGTTACCTCCATTTACTTTCAACCTCTTCATCTCCCACTGGTGCCTTATCCAACCATAATCTATCCTTCCCTCCAACTCAAATGGCATTATTGCCATAAAAAATTGCAACGCCAATGGATGTATTTCAGTCCTTATCTTACTTGATTTGTGTATGTGAAATTAGTAAGTAGAATTCAGCATGCAATGCTTAATGCTTTTACATATATTTGTATTCACAACCAAATTTATGAAGTAGAGTTGAAATTTTGTAGTTAGTCCTAAATCACACTTTAATAATGGTGGAGAATCAATATAAATCCAGAATTTGGATTTTTATTTTAACTTTTATGCCTTTTATTCAATCATATCTGCTCAAAATATATCTATGACTATGGAGCTTGATGAATTAATAAGCTGGAAATAGAATCTAAATTAAGAGACAAACATCATGTCCCTTTTCAGCCACTATTAGCATCCAGAGCCTCAATTCAGAACCTCTCATATAAGTGCACTGCTGCTCCTTCTCAGGCTGACCATATTCCATAAGGCATTAGCTGAACAAATAGCTATCTACCTTCCATAACACAGCCACTTTCTTATTGGCTAGTTCTTACGTCTCTGTGGTCTCCTTCCTATTTGCTTTCACTTTAGATCATTTGCCTGTCTTGCTCAACCTTCGTAACCCACGTGGATTCCCTGTGGTGTTCAACTTTATGACAGTAGGCTGTTGCTTATCTTAATGACGGAGCTGCCACGGTTGGACAGGCTCCTCCTGGTCTGGAAGGGAAATTGTTACAACTATGTCTTGTAAACTTCCATCTATTCACTTAGGAAAACCACTACTCTCTGTCTGTCTTCTGCTTTAGTTAGGCACTTCTAAATACATTTGCTTTACTCTCACTGTAAAATGTCTCCCAAATTAAAAATGCCTTTCTCTCTTCTTTGTTCCCCTTTCAGCCCGGCTACCTCTCCCCATGTGGGCACATTTGTTACAGCACATAACAAACTACATTCATAATTAACTTACTTTGTTTCTCCTCACACTAACTTTTAGAATACTGGAGAATGGAGACTTATCTTTGATTTTTATATTACCAGGGCTTAATGTATTAAAAATAGTAGTTTACTAGTGATCCACTTTTGTTCCCATCACTCTAGCCCTTGCTGTCCAGGAGAATCTTTTGAGGTGATGAAAATATTCCATATCAATGCTGTCAATATGGCAGCCATTGACATCCTTAAACAATGTGATTGGGAAAATAAATCTTTCATTTTTTTCATTTTTGTTAGTTAAGTACTTTAGTGATACTTCAGTTTAAAAAAATCACATTGTATTTTAAGACAAACTTCTGGGAGTAGCTTAATAAGGTTTTTCAGTTATGTAAGTACATGAAACTCTCCCTAGAGCAGTGAAAAACATTTTTAAGCCTAGCTATAAATCAAGGGTCCAAAATGAGGAAATTAGGATGACAGTACCAGGTTTAGCAAATATGCTAGTCATTCATCATGTAGTTTTGATAGAAAATTGTGAGAACTCAAAATTGGATTTCTTGAAAAATTCTTGTTCATTGATTTTTTTTCTGTTTCTGAAGCATAGAATATGCATCATTCAGAGCTCTACAATGATAGAAAACATTTCAATACCCTGGTGTGAACCTTCTCGTTCAACAGACTGTATGCAATTTAGAATTGTCAAATCCACTTTCGGGTCAGATTGATCAAGAGGTTCTGGATCATGTTATGTCACCCAGTGGCTATGGACTGACAGGATTCTCAGCCAGTCTTCAGAGATCTCCAGACAGGTACAGGAAGTGAGATGAAATAACAGATAAGCATGTTTCTAATCCTTTGCACAGACAGAAGTGACTTCTCTTTTCGGAGATGATGGATGGTTTAAACTACTGGCTTCGATTAATAAAGTAGTATCTAATGGTTTTGTTATATTATTTAGGTAAACAATGAATACAAGATCTCAGACTAGGGCTGGGAAGGTGGCTCAGTGGTTGAGCGCTTGCCTTACATGCATGAGGCCCTGGGTTCGATTCCTCAGCACCACATAAGCAAAAAGAAAAAAAAAACCAGAAGTGGCGCTGTGGCTCAAGTGGTAGAGTGCTAGCCTTGAGCTGAAGAGCTGAGGGACAGTGTCCAGGCTCAGAGTTCAGGCCCCACGATAGGACCCCCTCCCCCCAAAAAAGATCTCAAACTACACAAACCCCAAATAAAGATTAGTGTGACCTTTGCTAAGTCAAGTACTCATGCTTTAAATTGCAGTCTACAAATAATGGACTGTGTGATTATATGATAAATCAAAGGTTTTATGATCACTTAATTCTCTCCCAGTTCTGTTTTGTGTTAGTAGTAACAGATAAAAGAATAAATGCTACCATTAATCAAAGGATAGTTCTGTTTTAAAGAAAACAATAATCAAGACCTTCAATTGTAAAATGAACATGTGTCAAAGATATCATTTCACTCTCCAATGAATGAGAGAGCTTGTAAGATGCTAAAATCGTTCAAATGAGAATTTGCATAAAGGACAATCAGGAATGGTGAAAAAGATATTAGTAGATGAAAAACTGGCTACTATTGACAGAACAATATAGGAATAATAGTTTTTATTTTGTGGCCTTGTGCTTGCTTGACAAGCACTCTACCACTTAAGCCACAACTTGAGTATTTTGAGCTTTAGTTGTTTTTCACATGAGGTCTTGTGTTTATCACCAGGCTGGCCTGGCATGGAAGTGATCTTCCTCTTCATGTTTCCCAAGTAGTTGGGATAACATGTTAATATCACAGCACTCAGTATTTTATTAGTTGAGATGAAGGTCACATGTACTTTATTTTCAGGCTGGCCTTGACCAGAATCCACCCAATATCAGTCTCCTAAATAGATGAGATTACAAATGTGGATCACTGAACTCAACCTGGAATAATATTTTATTAACCACATTAAAATGGTATTTTAAATAAACAAAAGATTTGGTTGCATTTATATGAACAAGAATCATTTGTAGTCCTACCAATATTGTATAACTTACAGTTATTCAAGAATCAAAGAAAGCCACAGATCCTAATAGAATCAGATACTTTAGAGAATCCTGTAGAAAATACTTGATTCTCTAATAGTCAGTACTATGTTGCTCATTTTGAAGTCTTCCACAGTATTTCTGACATTATATGTCAAATCAATCCAAAATGTTTAACTATAACTTCATTAAATACTCTCTGCAGTATAATAATTCACCCTGTCATATATGTTGAGGCTTAGAGCCCTAAGTACAAGTTTGCAGTCCAAGAGGCTCAGGAAGCTGAGGTGAGGATCACTTAAACCTAAAAGTATGAATCCAGACTGGGAAGCTGAGCAAGATCTTTTCTTAAAAAGTATTAAGAAATGAAGAAATCTTTTGAAGTTCAAATACCTTTTAATTAGCAAAGCCATAATTCAGGCATATGGATTTCAACTCTTATGTACTTACTTTACAGAATGAAGTAATTAATGTTTTTGATTGGAAGATGAAAAAAGTTAAATCATGTATTTGGGCAAAAGAAAAAAATTCAACCTCATCAGGAGAGGACTTCTGGCAATTGCTAACTTGCTTTTTAGAATTAACACACAGTCTAAGAAAGGGTATAACCACATCATTGTTTATGGCATTGGTTGGTTAATGAATTAATGATCACCATCAGGATTATGCACATGCAAATATTTGCAATAATTTTGTTAGTACATGCATGATGTAGCAATGTCAAGATGTAATAGAAAGCCACAAAGAGCTCCCCTAAGCATGAAATTCTCGAACAGTAACCTCTGTGCCAGGAGAGCTGTCAATTTGATGAAAGAAGCTTGTCCATGCTCTGGAATTCTCTAGTTCCAGGCTTGGCCATTACTGCTGCACACTAACAGTTCAAACAAGTGGCAAGTGGGCTCAGCTAGATCATTCTCTCAAAGGCTAAATGGATTCTTTCTTACAATTGTAACCAGAAATATTCACTGATCTAGTCAGAAAACAGAGAAGTGTAATTAGAAACAGGAGTGTCAAGATGAAGATGTCCAGCTTACCCAGGCGATTTAGTGAAGCAGTATCAGATATATCGAGTAATAAAACAAAATCAAATGCTGGAGAGGGAGGAGGTACTGCTTTGGAAGTTGTAGGATCAATAGCCAGTGTAGGTATTTGTGTATTCTTTCTTTCTGCTTCTATTTGGCTTCTGTTATAGCCCGTAAGAGCTTCTTCCAGGAGCTGTGCTTGGTTTAAGGTCATTGGAAAACCATCAAGGACCCAGCCTTGATGCATAGGTATCTCACTAGATTAAAACAAGATCATCCATTAATGTTTTGATAGATATAGATACTTTACAAAATAGGAACACAATGAGTCTTAGCTTTCTTTCATGCTCACCACACCCCCTTACTGCATGGATTTCATTCCTTTATAGCTAAAAGATTAGGCTAACTGAAGTGCTACAATTGTTCCCTTGCTTAAAATACTTCTGTGAGTCCTTGCTGCCCTTTATATCTATTCCAGAGGCCTTAATATGTTTTTGAAAGGAACTGGGTACAAGATAAGCCTAAAAACTTTTAATTTCTCACAATTTTGAATGTTTACTTCAAAAAAATTGATCTCTCTACCATTATGCAAGGATAACCTGCGAGTTCTAGTTTGTGTTTATAAGCTGTTTCTTCTTATACCTCTGTTTCCTCCTCTATACAATGGTAGAACATAACATGTTCTACTAGATGGTTTGACGATGAACAGACTGGTGAATTTAACGAACCCAGCCCAGAAAGTAGCACAGGCTGGATATTCCCACTGAGCACCTGAAGACTCCTTTCCACCCCACCACTGAAGCACAACAGCCTGATCCAAGCTCCTTTGATTGTCATCTATTTCACCACACAAACAACATATTCTCAACTTCAAAATTCAAGTAAGTGTTTTCTAAAAAAATCTTAGATTACAAATTTCTGAAGGATATGGACCATTTCTTGAAATATTCCCCAAGCACCGTCTTCTTCTAAAGAGAATGTGTGTTCCAAGAATTATTATCTTTGTTGGCAAGTGCATTGTGAAAAGGGCATAAACTTCAACTGTCTTCTCAAGTTTCAAATTTGCAAAATTGAAATGTTGTCCTTTGGATGATTTTGCTCCTTTCTGTTGTAGCACATACAAAATAATAGAATCGCCTTTCCAGAAAGTTCTAAGTCTGCCTAGGTGCCTGTGTATGATCCTTCTGACAGGGTGGCAGGAAGAAGTGAGAAATAAAGGCCAAAGAGATTTCATTATGTGATCAAAATTTCAGAACTATTTGAGCTATTTGCTCTAACTCAGTGATCTTTCCTGCAAATCAAGCTTTGTGCAGATCTCTAACTAGATTTTTTTGTTTTACAACTTCTCCAGAGTTCAGTGAAGCATTTTACATAGACTGGATTTGTTGGAATCTGAGGGAAAGTGATTGTCCTTGAGGATATCACCATCTCTGCATGAACCATAGTCTCAGGAGATACCTCAGAGAGAAGGGCAGGTAAGGGCCATGTTTGTTCAGTTGTAGAGTGAGGACCTCAGGGATTCAGCCTCCCCACCACCAGATACATAGCAGAGACACTTTACATTTCTTTCTTCACTGGACTAGGTCAAAAGATTCAAAGCTACTGAGAGTCCTATGGAGGTGCTTCAGGAGCAGTAGAATGGTGGTAGTGGTTGTAATGTTGGTGTTAGTGGTAGTGGTGTTAGGGAAATGGGCTCTAATGATGGAGTTCAAATTGTCCAGTTAACATACTGACACCAAAGTGAAGAGATGCTTTATGTATGATGTCATGTGTACCCATTTTTTCTATGAACAAAGAATTCCATAGCTAAAACATATGACTATTCTGAGAAATGTTAGAAATTATTACAATTAAAGGATCTGCCTCGCCCCTCTAGACCCAATTTTTTCATGTATCTAAAGATGGAATATGAAGGACTGAGTCCTGCCTTTTCCCCAGGGTCAAGCAAAGCACCAGTTGTGTGCTCATGTGCTTGTCAGCAGGCAGGTCATTCCGACCTTGGCCCTCAGGAGATGATAGCCCCTACACCCAGCTTCCACTGTGGGACCTGGACAAGGACATCGCCCTTGATCTTATTTTTTTTATTCTCTGCTTCATTGTTAAGCCCTATATAAGCCCACCCCAAAATCCAGTCCCTTGCAGGACCTCCAAACCCGAGGGAAGGTCTCTGCCCCTTGCTGTTCCTCAATAAACAGTCCTTGCTTGTTGAAGATTGAGTCTGGCCTATTCCTTTTCCATTTTCCTCCATTTTACCAACAAGAATGAGATATTTTGTAGTTCTTAGGACAGAGGCTCTGTGGTACAATTTCTAGAAGCATCATAACTGAGAAGCAATTTAAATGTTTAATATAATCCTTTAAGAAGACACTAAGGAGAGTCCATTCCAGATGCACAATTCAAAGAAAATTCTCTAAAATCTCATTTCTTCTAATCTTAGTTTTTCCCATATATCACAGCTAATCATTTTTACTTTTCTTCAAAGCCCTCCAACACTATTTTACAGAAGGCTTTTAAATCTTTGTGTTCCTTCCTGCCTGGATTTATTCCTTTATGAAACACATCATTTGGCTTCTTATATCCCCCCCCCCACATTTCTAGATTAACCAAAGGAAAACTGTGAAAAAGGACAACAGAGATTATAAAGTGATTGGCTATTTTGGATCTTTTTCTTATAATCCCTTGTTACATGTGTACTCTGAACCATGCTTATATTACTCTGTCTCTGCAGCTGCCTACCCCAGCACTGCTCAGCTTTTGGGTCCCTGGGTTCAGCTGCTAACTTCTCTTCCTCAGATACTAAATGAGGGAATACAGTGACCCCTGTGATCATATGGATAGGATCACTCTTCTCTACAACCTGCTCCTTTATTCTTTTTTATATTTTTTCTTTTTCTTTCTTTTGTTTTTTAATTGTTTTTTTCTATTCTTTCTTTCTTTTCTCCTTTTTTTTCTCCTGATTATCCAGTCTCAATTCTCCCAAAGCAAGAGAACCTTATTTAAATCAACTCCAAAATGAAAGATGTCAAGGTTAGTAAGGGGAGAAGAAATTTAAATACAGGCACACAAATCTATATAGATATGTCTTACTGTATGTTTAAATACATTAGACATCAAAAACATAAAAACTTTATTTCTCTAACTCTCATACTCAAACATCACGTGGATATTATAAAGAAAAATGAAGTACATACCTAATAGCATTCACCATGATGCTAACTAGCAATGAGTCTGGAATGCTTTTTCCTCTCTTCAGCAATTGCTCTGATTGTTCACCAAGCTGAGCACGCACACTGAGCTGTAAAAAGCAAAACAAAGCTAAACAAAACAAGGAATGCTAAAATAAAGGCAGTTTAAAAGTTAAATTTGCAGTGATTTCAGGGGAAGCAATTAAATAGTCATTCTCTCTGATGAAATCACTGAGCATTTTAGCACAATTCTGGACTCAGGTAAACATTTAAGGAAAATTTGTGTGCTGATTTTGAAACATTTTTGGAGTTCCTCCCTTGCTTCTTCCAAGATCTCCTTTTTAAATTTTCACCTGCATGCGTACACCAAACTTTATCTTCATACTTTTAACCAGAAAGAATGAGCTCTAGCCTCTCATGTCCAGCAACATATGGCTTTTGTCCAGTCAACTTCTCTTCTTTCATTGACCTATCCCAGTCATTTTCAGTCTGATTTTGGATGCTTAATTGTAGGTTATTTTGGTTTTATTACCCTTCATTTGGTAGAGTTTATAATTGTTATTAATCAGGGTATTAGTTTGAAACAAGTTCTATAGTGTTACTAGAACAGAGACTTCTCCAATGCCTATATCTGAATTCAGCCACTGGAGTATATATATCAAATCATGTTATTTCTCTACTTAACAAATCTCCTTTTGTGCCAAATATATCATTTGTATCACCATAAAAGTCTTTCTGCTAATTCATATTTCAAATTTAGAGTAAAATGGCAACCCCATCTTTATCGCTATTTCTAAACCTGATTTACTCTCCATTAGTCACCATGTTCATTGTTTAGACTTTTCCAAGTTTTCCATATTTAGCAAGTTTAAAATTGGAAAGATTGAAAAATTATTGTATATCATGAAGTGCAAAAGAAAGGTAATCAAATGGAATGCAATTAAAGTAAATGGAGTCCTATATGATTAATCTGATTATTTAATGATAAAATGTGCTTCAAAATATAGTAAAGCAATAGTATTTATTGAAGTACTAACTTCCTTTCAAAACAATATTGAAAGATTTGTTGTAAACTTTTTATTTCTAGATTATTCAAAAATTTTGTACAGTCACTAAGAAGATCAGCACTCAAAAATAGATGTAATACTTACTTTTGAGAAACCATTATCGTCAAGTGTTGGTATTATATCAGCATCAGTACCTAGTAATAGAAAAGCTAGTAAGAACAGACCTTAAGTGCCTCTGCCTCATAATCCATGGAAGGGTTTGCGCCTTCTTGGTTTTGACTATGAGGGCAGTGAGATCCAACCATGAATGAGATGCCAGGAGTCAGGAAGTACTAGAATCAACAGAGCCAAGTGTTCACTTCCATTCTATAGCATTAGAATCTCAGCCACCACCTGCCTTGACAGGTTCCACTTCCTTCCTTCTGGCAGGAACTAACCTCATCACAAACCATTAGATATTGGTTAACATAGATTTTTTTTCCCACAAAACCAGAACGCTTGATAAGAAATGTACTCGTTACCTTGCCCATGTAATTGTAACCACTCACTACGGTATTTTCACAATTGAAAAAAAAAAAAAGGAGGAGGTAATAATGCTGAATAGGAAATGTACTCATTACCCTACTCATGTAACTGTAACCCCTTTCTCAAAAACTTTTCTAAAATATTTTTGCACTTTTCTCTGGTTTTCAAGCTACAGATAATAAACACATCCATAAACCCAACAACTGCAGCAGGAGTCAGCGAAGAATTTAGTGAAATTTTATGGAAAAGAATAGGGCGTTTTCAGTTTGTAGTAAAATGTAATAAAACATTTACAAAATTAATGAAAATATACTGAAATGATCTATTTAGAAATAAAATAACTGCTGGTTATGGACACAGGGGAGATACAGGATCTTCCTATCCTCCCCACCCCCCCCAAAAAAAATCAAAGAAGTCTTTTTTGAAGCATTTTTTAAATTTTTATTTTTTAATTGTTTTCTATTAATCTTTTTTTCTCTTATAATTTTTATTTTAGGTATCTGGGTGTATGTGTGTGTATGTGCTTTTTAAAAAAATCTCTTTTGACCTTTTGGTCCTTTGTTGTTGTTGTTGTTTATTCTTTTCATTTTTTTCTTTCTTTTTTGCGGGAATTAATTGTTGTTCTGCTCATCCCCAGATATATACCCATCATCAATTATTACACCTTATCCTCCATTGTGTATATACTTAATCCAGAAATGTATTACTCCATTCACATCCTCTTAGGCTTAACTTTTTTAATAGCAGTATTATCTCTTTATACCTATATGATTTTCAAGTAACTAATTTTAAGAATTTTTATTTTTTAGTTTTGCATGTCTCCTTTCTATCCCTCCCCTCCTCTCATCCTATTTTTCTTCTCTCAATATCATTTCTTTATACTTATATTAATTTTTAAGCGTTTCACTTTTTAAATTTAAATTTTTGTTTTTCCACTTTTTCTTGTTTGTTTTTTTAAAAAAATCTCTCTCCTATCATTCTGTCCAATCCATTTCCCTCTCTGAGATAGGACTTGGTTAAATTCACTCTCCTTTTACCTCTCCACATTTCTCTAATCCTATTTTCCCCCAAATTTCACCCTAAACCTAATAATTTCTGATTTGCCATCCTTCTTTGCTGTTCTTGCCCATTAATCCATAGTTGTTTGATGTTGAATAGATTGAATCTGTTGAACTAGATTGTATCTGCAGCCATTTTCACTGTGCAACTATAGGACTCTGGTGGATGCTTGCCTTAAAACAGTGTTCTAGCACAATATTGGTGTTACTTTCATACCAAATGGACAGAACAAGTCAGAAAAACAAGAAAAATGGCAAGTCTGGATATCTCAACTCCCACTCATGATAATCAGGTGACAGAACAGTTAATAAATAATCCAGAGGACAGTTCCCCAAAAGCTCTACAAACACTACTGGTAAACATGGTGAATGAAAAGATTGTAAACCTGGAAAGACTCAGTGTGAGCATGATAAGGAGTGAGAGGATGCAAACCAAAGATTAATACAGGAATCTCATGAGCATGAGGATGCTACTCAAAGATTAATACAGGAACTGCATGAACAGGTTGAGAACAGTCAAAGAGAAATAAAGGAATTGAGTGAGCAGGCTGATAATAGTCAAAGAGAAAGACAGGAATTGCATGAGCCGGCTGAGCACAGTCAAAGAGAAAGACAGGAATTGGGTGAATGTGAAGAAGCTAATCAAAGAGTAATACAGGAATTGCGAGGGCAGGATGAGAATAGACAAAGATCAATAGAGGCATTTATGGAATCCATAAACAGACAGCTGAAAGAATTCAGAGTGACACAAATGGAATGCTGAATGGAGCCCGACAGAAGGAATGGGAGTCCAAGGAAAAAATAAGCATCAACTAAGTGATTCGAGAATAAACACTGAACACCAAATTAAGGAAGTAAAGAAGTTCATACAATATCTAAAACAAAGCTCCAACAAAGAATTTGAAGCCATCAAAGCCGACCAATTAGGAGGAAAAGAAATAAAAAACAAAGTAGAAAGTCTTGACAGTAGGTTAGACCATTCAGAAGATCGAATCTCAGGGATTAAAGACAGCCTAGATATTATAGAGAAAAAACATACAACCATCCAAGACAAGTCCAAGAAATATGATCAACATTTGGAACATACCATCAGAAGACCTAATCTGAGGATAATGGGTATAGAGGAACACCTAGAGACAGAAGTTAATGGTCTAGGAAAATTGTTTAGCAGGATCCTAGCAGAGAACTTCCCAAACATGCAAAAGATAGGCCTATTCAGATACAAGAAGCTTTTAGAACCCCAAATAGACCAGACTAGAATAGGACATCCCACCATCACATTATAATCTGCACAGGATCAATTCAGACCAAGGAAAAGATCATTAAAGCTGTCAAGGAGAAAAGACCAATCACCTATAAAGGGAAAACAATTAGAATCATCTCAGATTTCTCAGCAGAGACAATTAAAGCATGACCCTGGAATGATAGATGCCATGTCCTAAAGAAAAACAACTATCAACCAAGAATACTGTACCCAGCTAAACTCTCCTTCTAAACGAAGGTCAAATAAAAACCTTCCATAGCAAAGAAAAACTGAAACAATATATGTCTACCAAACCAGCCTTACAAAAGATACTTAAAGATGTCCTACACATAGAAAACCAACAAGACCACATTAAAGACCAAGAAACTGCATCCATACTGAGAATCCAAGAACCATAGAAACCATTGAAAAAACCCAGTTGTAGTCCCCAAGAAGGTGGATAATGTGGCAGGAACTACCAAACACCTCTCAGTTCTAACTCTCAATATTAATGGACATAATTCTCCCATTAAGCGACATAGACTATCTAGTTGGACTAAAAAGCAAGATCCTTCAATCTGCTGCCTTTAGGAGTCAGACATTGCCCATAAAAAATGAATATATTTTGAAAATGAGGGGCTGGAACAAAATCTACCAAGGAAACTGCCCCCATAAACAGGCAGGAGTTGCAATCCTGCTATCAGGATTGCAACTCCTGCTAAGAGATTTCAAATTAAAATTAGTGAGAAGAGATACAGAAGGACACCACATACTAATTAAGGGATCTCTCCTTCAGGAGGATATTACAATTCTAAATATCTATTCGCCAAACAGCAGAGCACCCAAATTTATCAAAGAACAATACTTCCCCTCAAATCTCACATAGATCCAAAGACATTAATTGTTGAGGACTTTAACACACCACTCTCCCCACTAGATAGATGAACTCGGCAAAAACTCAACAGAGAAACCACAGATCTAAACAACTGCATAGATCAACTAGATTTCACAGACATCTACTGAATATTTCACCCAGCAGCATCAGAATACACATTCTTCTCAGCAGCACATGGAACATTTTCCAAAATAGACCACATTTTAGGTCACGAAGCAAACTTGTTCAAATTCAGAAACACTGAAGTTATACCTTGAATTCTCTCAGACCACAAGGGAATAAATTTAAAACTCAACACCAAAAGCCAAAAGTCCTGTAACTCACAGAGGCTGAACAACACACTACTGAATCACAAGTGGGTCATGGAAGAGATTAGAAAGGAAATTCAAATGTCCATAATATTCAACAAAAATGAACACACAAATTACCAGCTCTTCGGGGACACAGCAAAGGCAGTACTCAGAGGCAAGTTTATAGCGCTGAGTTCCTACATCAACAAATTGAGGAGATCTGAAATCAACAATTTAATGAGACAGCTGAGTCTCCTTAAAAAGAATAGCAAGATAAACCCCAATCCAGTATACAGAAAGAAATAATTAATAGTAAATCAGAATTAAATGAATTAGAACTCCTCCCAAAACATAGAATCAACAAATCAAAGCATTGGTTCTTTGAAAAAATTAACAAAATTGACTCAGCAAATCTTATCAGCAAAAGAGGAGAACACACCCACATAAATAAACTCAGAGATGAAAATGGAAACATCACCACAGAAACAAATAAGATTCAGAACATTATAAGGGAATACTTCTCAAACCTTTATGCTAATAAGTTTGAGAACTTGGCAGAATTTTCCTAGCAAATATTGACATGCCAAAACTAAACCAAGATAAGTTAAACCATCTTAACAGGCCCATAGCAAGCACTGAAATAAAAACAGTAATAAGAGACCTCCCATCTAAGAAAAGTCCAGGACCAGATGGATTTACAGCAGAATTCTACAAGGCCTTCAAAGCAGAGCTCATGCCAATACTCCTTCAACTCTTCAATGAAATTGAAAGTTCACTACTGAGTTCATTCTATGAAGCCATCATAACCCTCATCCCCAAACCAGGAAGGGACTCATCAAAGAAAGAGAACTATAGCCCCATTTCTTTGATGAACATTGATGCAAAACTTCTCAACAAAATTTTTGCCAATTGACTTCAACAATTCATCCAAAAAATCATACACCACAATCAAATAGGATTCATTTCAGGGATGCAGAGCTGGTTTAATGTACACAAATCAATTAATATAATTCATCACATCAACAAGAGCAAGGATAAGAACCACATGGTTATCTCAATAGATGCAGGAAAGGCATTTAACAAGATCCAACACTCTTTTATGATGAAGGTTCTGGAAAAACTAGGAATCCAAGGAACATTCCTCAAAACAATAAAGTCTGTATATGACAAACATACAGCCACCATTATACTTAATGGTAAAAAACTAAAGCCACTTCCTCTTAACTCAGGAACAAGACAAGGATGTCCACTCTCTCCACTTCTCTTCAATTTAGTATTAGAATGCCTAGCTACAGCAATAAGACAAGATGCAAACATAAAGGGGATCCAAATAGGGAAAGAAGAAGTAAAACTCTCCTTCTTTGCAGATGACATGATCTTGTATTTAAAGAATCCCACAGACTCCATTCCCAAGTTACAAAAGCTGATGCAAAGTTTGGCAAAGTAGCAGGTTTTAAACTTAACCCTCAAAAATCAATGGCTTTTCTGTATGGCAACAATGAGTAAAGTGTGGCTGAAATCAGGAAAGCAACTCCATTTGTAATAGCTCCACAAAAAATAAAATACCTAGGAATTAATTTAACCAAAGTAGTGAAAGACCTCTATGATGAAAACTTAAAAAACCTGAAAAAGGAAATCAAAACAGAACTTAGAAAGTGGCAAAAACTCCCATGCTCCTAGATTGGAAAGATCAACATCGTGAAAATGGCAATACTTCCAAAGGCTATCTACAAATTCAATGTGATACCTATTAATATTCCAACCTCATTCTTAAGGAAATAGAAGAAGCAATCCAAAAATTCATATGGAACAATAAAAGACCCTGAATAGCAAAAACGATTCTTAAGAGAAAGAACAGTGCTGGAGGAATATCAATATCAAATTTCAAACTCTACTACAAAGCTATAGGAATCAAAACAGCGTGGTACTGGCACAAGAACAGACCTTAGGACCAATGGAAGAGAATTGAAAACCCAGAAATGAACCCACAAACCTATAGTCATCTAATCTTTGATGGGGGAGCTAAAAAAATAGAATGGAAGCAAGGCAGCCTCTTCAGTAAATTGTGCTGGCAAAACTGGTTATTCACTTGAAGAAAACTAAAGCTAGATCCTTATATATCACCCTGCACCAGAATCAACTCCAAATGGATCAAAGACACCAGAGTCAAAGCAGACACTCTGAAAACATTACAGGATGGAATAGGAGAAACCCTAGGTCTCCTTGGCACAGGCTGAAAATTTCTTAATAGAGACCCAGAAACTCAGCAAATCAAAGAAAGGTTGGACAAAATGGGATTGCATGAAATTGCAGAGCTTCTGCATGGCAAAGGACATAGCTAGCAATAGAAAGCCCATGGATTGGGAGATCTTCACTAGACATACAACGAAGAAGGGTCTTATATCTAAAATATACCTGGAACTCAAAAAATTAAATCCCCCAACAACAAATCCTCAAAGAAACAACTGCCCAATAAATAAGTGGGCTAAAGACTTATGGAGAAACTTCTCTGAAGAGGAAAGAAGGATGGCCAAAAACCCATAAAGAAATGCTCAACCTCCCTAGCCATAAAAGAAATGTAAATCAAAACAACAGTGAGATACCACCTCACCCCAGTTAGATGGCGATAAAGTAATGCTAAATCCTGAGATCTGTGCTTTGTAGTAAAATATGAGGAAGATGTTTCTAATGAAAAAGTCTTCACTAGCATAAATTTTTTTTAAATCCAAAGCATTTTACACTTAAAAAATATTTTCCTTCAATGAATCTACAAAGGATCTAAAAAAATCAAGCAGATTATTAGGCTCAAAAACTTGGTCTTAATGGCAGAGTTTAAGATTGAGAATAAATTTACTTTTTTTTTGTTCTATCATAGGATTGAACTCAGGTCTTGGATGCTATCTCTGAGCTTTTCTGCTCAAAGCTAGCACTCTACCACACTGAGCCTTAGCTCCATTTCCAGTTTTATGGTGATTAATTGGAGATGAGTCTCACAGACTTTCCTTTCAGGGCTGGCTTCAATGCAATTCTCAGATCTCAGCCTTATGAGTAGCTAGGATTACAGGAGAAAGCCACCAGAGCTGGCCTATACATTTGCTTTTGACCAAAGGAGCCACTGTCTTTGTGGGCTGAGGAGCCAGACTCTACAAACTCCCTCAATGCAATGCAAAGCACCAGCCCACAGAGTTCCCATATGACTTGCACACAGACGTGTACAGGGGAGAGAAACAATGAGGTACAGGAAGGAGTGCAAAACCAGGAGAGTGAGGATGATGTATCTTGGCTGTTCTCTCCTAAGCACAAAGCTGAACCACTATTTGAAGGAGGGGAAAAAAAGGATTCTTGGGTAATTTTCACCTTTATCCTTAGTTATACATAAGAGTTATATCGCAGTCTCTGCAGTGTTGTAGACCACTGTGCAACTCTCCCCCCGTCTCGTCTCTCTGAGAGCATGCTTGTGCTCACACGTTTGTCTATCTGTCTACTGTACAGTCTAGGTGATTTAACGTTTTACTTAAAGTTTTACCTTCTGTTACTGGTAATGCTCCACCTGAAACTGGGCCAGCGGATGATATATTTTGTGGACTTTGTGAATCCTTTTGTGAGAAAACAGAAAGAGAGAGACAGAGGCATAGAGAGAGAGAGAGACAAAGAAGAAGGAAGAGAGGAGGGATGGTAGGAGAGAAGAAAAGAAGAAGGGAGGGAGCGATTAACATTGTTATATCTTCATAAATTTCTTAATTGTGTATCTCTAGGTAGGGAATTAATATAAAATATGCAATTTTATCTATGACATTAATTAGATTAATGGTTTTAGACTCAAATGATGATTTCCATAAACAAAATTACTTATATAGTGGTGTTCAGTAACTTGTGTTACAGCCTATCTTTTGAATGGCTTTCATTTTCTCTATAAAATACACCTGCTATTTTGAAAATAAAATGGAACCTGATGAGACAAACAAGAGTTTATAGTAAACCATATAGCAATATAAGGTGTCGAAACCACATTAATGGTTCTCAAAATGGGATAACCTTTTTCTGTCCCTTCAATCCCCTCAGAATCATCATGCAACAATGAAATGAGATGCAAAGCTGAAAGAAATATGATCGAAGTAAATGATGTACCTGTGATTTGCATAAATACTATAGAGAGCCTCCCTCCACTCCTATACCCTGTTACACTGCATCATGGATTAGTATATTATCATTGTGAGTGAAATTTGTATGGCCCAACACATCATTCAAGTGGCCTACCTTTGGGACCCTGGAGACTAATCCAAGATTCCCCCTCTATCTTTGTCCCTGCTTGGCTCTAGTACTTGTCTCATCCACTGTCTTGGTCTGGCCTAGGGCCTGCATTAGTCTCCAACTACAGGATGGGAACCTCAATGTTAGCAGTGGTTAAGGACTGACTTGTGGGATCCTAGCCTGAAGTCAGTGACATCAGTTTCCCCAGCAGACCCATATCCCGTCCTCCTAAGCCTGTAGTTCAATCACTATCCACGCTCATCCACCGGACACTGGCTTTATCCTCTGTAGGAGAATGTTTCCAATTAGTGAGCCACCACTCTGCATGCTCTATACAGGAAAACCAGTGGGGAAGGAGAGGCAGGTGAGGGGTGCAGGAATTTTTTCTCTTGATTTGCCTTTTGGCTCATAACACCGCAACTATTTACTATCTGGACCATTACTGAAAAGAGCTTTTGTCTAGAGGGTTTCTGTGTTCCATTGAGAATCCTATCTCTAGTACACTGAGCTGCAAGAGCAATTGAACTCACACTTGCCTGGGTTTCTTCTTGTATACTAGGTACAGCCTGTCCTTCATTCTTTTCCTGAATTGGTGGCATCACTGTACTTTGTTCTTTATCATGAAATGCTTGGATGGCTTCTTGGACAAGAGTGTCAATAGAAAGTACCTGAATAGGAAAGTCTAAAACAAGATTTTTTTTTTCATTTAGGTAATTGACATAATGCTCTTGTGCTCGGGCTTTATGCTACAACACCACATTTGGGGCCCCTATGAAGTAACTTATAGGTTAAAGTGATTTTTTTATTACTGTTAAATTGCACACAACATACACTTAATTAACTGATCATTTTAACACTTGACTTAGTGGCACTTAGACACTCATAATTCATCAAAATGGTTCCAGAAAAAATGCACTGATCCAAAAGAAACCCCTTCCCATTAGGTTAACACCCCCTATTCTCCTATTGCATTCCTCTGGCAAATACCAGTTGTTTTCTTTCTTTGTTGATGTGCCTATTTGGAGGTATTTCATATGAATGACAACTGACCTGACCTTTTGTGTATGGCTTCCTTTGTTTAGCATAATGCTGTCAAGATTACCCATTTTGAGGCACGTGTCACTCCCTCTCTCATTGTATGGCCTGAGTAAGTATGGCCTGGACAATATGACACAGGATCATCTTGTTATACCCTCATTAAAAATAGAGATTCTATAAATGATCAGCAGAGATTTTTATAAGTGTTGTATAGACGTGGGCTGGTACAGCTGCATATAGTGTATAAAGAAATAATGGATAAAAAGAATGCAAAGTTCTACCTTTCTGTAAGGCCTTTAGAATGCTAGTTTTTCCACTCAGTGTTTTCCCTAGTAAGCATCCTTTAACAGCAAATGAAGGTATTTCAGGTTCTGTTGACTCAATTTGAGGAGGAAGAGATTTTTCTATTAGCCTGTGAAGCACATGGCCCAATATACTATTGTTGGAGGGTGGTAGATTTTCTATTAATTCTTCCGGTACTGCCCACTCTCCAACCATGTTCTGCAAAAGTAACAAACAAAACATAAATATTCTTTTTTTTTAATTTTAATTTTTATTTTTTGTGAACACACTGTACAGAGGGGTTACAATTACATGGGCAGGTTAATGCGTACATTTCTTAGCAAGCATTGCAGCCTCCTCCTTTGTTTACCCTTCACATCCCTTCCCAGCCTCCCCCCACCCAATCCTCCCCGATTCCCCCCCCACCCCCCCCCCCCGCACCAACATTGTAAAACTCGTTTTCGACATGACAACTTGTACTTCTCATCAAAACATAAATATTCTTAAAAGTATAACTGTAGGTCTGAAGAACGGCAAATACTAAAATTAACTCCAAAGTACAGCAAATACTATTTAATCAGTGTTTTATGCTATGTAAAATTAATCACATCTATAACACTTTCATATTAGATAGTAGAAAATGAACTTTATGTATACAAAATTTAAAACAAAACCAGAACAAATCTTAGTTTATTAAAATAGGCATTTTGGTGCTCGCTTCAGCAGCACATACACTAAAGTTGTAATAATACAGAGAAGATTAGTATGGCCCCTACACAAGGATGACACAAATGCATGAAGCATTCCATATTATTATTCTTTTTTTAATTGGTTTATCGCTGGCAATCACTGTCTTTGCTTCTGGTACCCTGCATCTTGTATATACATTTATCTGATCTGGGGAAGGGAAGGAGAATAACAAAATGCTGAAACAAGGACAAAGGATAACCCATTGCAACAATGATACTCAGAAGACACTATGTTAGAAATGAACTTAACAACTTCTGGAGGGGGGTGGGGAAGTGTAGGGAAGGGAAGGGATAGTGGGAGAACAACAAAGGAGTGGGTAATAATGTTCAACAAGAAATATTCTCATTACCTGTAACTGTAACCCCTCTGTACAGTATCTTTACAATAAAATAAATTAAAAAAATAAAAAGGAGGGAAAAATAAGCATATTTATTTCATTGACACATATTGATGCAGAAATTAAACAGAGAGCATAATATGTAATAGTTTACATTCTATTTTGTGTAATAGCTTATTTTAAAATATATTAAAACAGAAAGAAAAGAACTTTTATGTCTTATAATGTTCCTTTAGTCTACCTATTTGACTCTCACTCTCTTGTCCTTGCTAAAATAATGATGGCACTTGGAACTATAGATGTCCAATTTTCTGGCCTCCATAATAATAAAATTATAAATTAATTTGAGAAGTTATGAAAATTATAGTGTTTAAAATTTTAAATTAAAGCAGTTCTTGTATTAAAAGATGAAATTAAAACTAAAAAGTTTGGGAGCATATTAAAATAATAGATTCATCAAAAATATGGGATTCAATAAATTATACTTGAGGGAAATTGCAAAGCATTTTAGCCTAAAATGTCTTGATTTGAACTGAAAGAAAACTACATATTAAAATAATGAACAAAAGTAACTTAAAAATAATCAAAGAATTTGGGTGCTGGTAGCTCACAGTGTAATACTAACTTTTTAGGAGGCTGAGCTCTGGGGATCACGTTTTTAATCTGAGTCCAGGTAGACAAATTTGAAAGACCCTTATCTCCAATGAACCAGCAAAACACCAAAACTGAAGGCATGGCCATAGTAATAGAGTACCAGCTGGGAGCAAAGAAAGCTGAGAGATAGTGTAAAATCCTGAGTTTAAGCCTGAACACCAGAAATACCAAGAGAAAGAAATTTAAATGAAATGGGAATTCATAGAGAGCAAAGGTGTTGATATATACTGGTAATGACTAGAGCACAATTTATATCAATCAATGACAAACTTGCTACTGTTTAGGCACAAAAATGAGGAATGAGAGTCATTAGTGTTGCAACATAATGTAAAAGATAGCAAATGATATTTAAAAAGATTTATAGGGGGCTGGGGAGGTGGCTTGGTGGTAGAGTGCTTTTCTCACAAGAATGAGTCCCTGGGTTCGATTGTTCAGCACCACATAAGCAGAAAAACCTGGAAGTGGCACTGGGGTCAAGTGGTAGAGTGCTAGCCTTAAGCTGAAGACAGCTTCAGGGACCCAGATTTCAGGCCCCATGACCAAAAAAAAAAAAGATTTACAGATAATTCAGAAAGTATTTTGTAGAATATTGAAAATATTTTAAAATTTGAAATCATTACTATACAGTAATAAATTCTATTCTGAAAGTACAAATGTTTAAAATTAAGATAAATGGAACATTTGGAAAGATAAAAGCTGTGGAAAACTAGTAAAGTTCATAAAGAACTATATCTATAATTCTATATATCTATAGTAGTGGTTTACAGAAGAATTTTAATTTCTTTTTTTCACATTTGTTATATATTTACTTATATATATAGATATATATTCACACATATATACCTATTACATATGCTTATTTTATACAGTGCATGAATTAAACATTTTTAATTATGAGAAATGGGTGACAAAAGTACTTTCTGCACCTCAAGAATGATCAGCTGCGAATAGACTGGGAAATCAACAGGCATAGATTCTATTTCTGGACGCTAATTAGCTGGATAACCTTGGGCGTGCTCTGCAGCCTTGTTGTCTTTTACAGGAGGAGGAAGCCGGGATCTGGGGTGTCAGAGGCACACAGGCAAATTCTACACGTGGGAACTGGCTCATGCCCAGCGCATGAGGGTCACCGTCAGGGGTGAGACAGTGAGAAAAGAGATTCAAGCCCAACCCACTGTTCTGTAGGTAAAGGGGTTGAATTGGTACGCATGAAAACGCCATTCAACAGCTAATTACGGTGTTTTAAAAAGTACTCTGCAAAGCCATTAAGTAACTTGGCCTTTAGGGATTTTTTAATTTTTATTTTACAGCTGCTTCACTCGAGACTTCAATGATTACTTTAAGGTCTGAGGTTTGGGGAAAGTATTTGTGCTTCACCCCGAAAAACCAAATATGCGATTGTTTTCTGTGACGGGCACCATAGAAATCCAATTAGGAGATCTAGATTTAGATTCACCTATTGAGTGGATGAAAGGCTTTCTTATTTATTTGTTCTGGAACGGTTTCTTTTTTTTTTTTTTTAAGTATTCAAATGTTTTTTGTTTTTGTTTTTCCTTTCATGGAATTGTTTCTAACATATTTATAAGATGACTTCTATGTTGCTTTGTATGTCCCTCCCCCACGGTATAACCCCTGCTTTCACTGTATTTGATGTTGGTATAATTTGTGGAGGGGAAGGGGAAAAAATCGTTTAACTAGGGATACAGGTGGACTTATTGCAACAATGAGATGTACAAGTCGCTATGTCGAAAATGAAGGTTACAACTTTGGTGAGGGGGTGGGGGGAAGGATCAGGTGGGGGAAGGGGTGTATGGGAAGGGATTGGAAGGGGAAGCAAAGAGGAGGCAACAATGCTTGATAAGAAATGTACTCGGCTATCTTGCCAATGTAATTGCAACTCCTCTGTACGGTATTCTCACAATAAAAAAAATTTTAAAAATAATTTTAATTTCTTAAATAGAAATTTAAATATTGTTTAAAGTCATCCAGAATATACAGCTTTTCAGAACATTTGGTAAGGATAAATATCTTTATGCTGAAATGTGTCAAAGACAACTGAGAAAATACTATTCTGGAAGAAAATTACAAGCCTATCTTACCTGGAAATATTTTGGAAAAAGTAACGCACACAGTATTAAGATCATCATTACATTGCAGATAGTAAAACACGAGATATATTTATTGACTTTGGCTGAGCTCACTGTTGGTTTCAAGAATTATCTTGAATGATTTTCACACAACTCTTACTAGTATTATTATTTATCTTCCTCATTTTGCAAATGATAACCCTAGTTTTACAGGAGCTAAGTTCTTTACCATGGTCACAAAATAATCATGACAAAACCTAGAAGATAATTGAGGCAGCCAGATTCCATAACCTGCACCCATAACCTAGGTATTACATAACAGTTTATCCTACCATGACTGAGTGGGTGTAACTCTTATAAGAAAGTAAATGTTAGAAACCTATTACTGTTCCACATTAATGCATTCATTGAAAAATAGTATCTTTTCATAAGAAGCATCTGATAAAATTCAAATTTTATTTCTTACTTTAAATATTAAAAACATGACTTTTTCAGATCCCCAATCTCTTAGAAATTGAGGTATTGAAGATGAGTTCCCTAACATTCTTTGGACAAGTATGTGATGGTGTACCAAAGAAAATACACATTTTTCTGTTAAAGTCAGGAAACAAAATGGGTATTTAGCATTAACACTATTAATTTTTCTGGAAGTTCTAGCAAGTATGCAAACTAAGAAAAAGACAGAAGTTGCTCTAAAGCCCAGAAGCACTGCTGTGTGCTGCAGAGAGGAGTTTCTGATGCCGTGGTGGTGGCAGCTGCCACAGGAACTGTCACCATTCAACGGAGCTGATATGGGTAACTGTTTATCTTGTAGGTTCTTGCTGACATGGTTCAGGTTATTTTCCTACAGTGACTTTGAACCTGATTCTCCAGCACATCCACTGACATTTTACATTACCCAACATGTTTGTGTGTGTGTGTGTGTGTGTGTGTGTGTGTGTGTGTGTGTGTGTGTGTTTGTACTTAGCAATGAGTCAGCCAACGTTTGTTGCTTGCTTGAAAAATCATTGGAACTTACAGAGTTTTAAACCTCTTGGGGGATTAAAGCATGGCTTTAAAACAATCATGCAAGTCCCTTCCAAATTTTATCAAAAATTATCAGCTCTATTAGCACCTGTTTTATTACATCACTTGCCCCCAAATATCTTAAGTTGGTCTTCTCAGACCAAATAATGAGGACAATGGCACTGTGAAAAAAGTACAAACTTCTTCATCCTTATGTGTTCTCTTGAATTCCTTCCCTCAAAAAAACAAAGGGACAAAAATGAAAATCAGAGTGCCTTACATTTCTTTAAGAAATACCAATCTGAATTGCTTATCTTGCCTTAAGACAGTTCATTATTTTAAAGAAAAAGGCAAGTATGTATCTTCGTCTAGACCCTATATGTTAAATTCATGTTTCCCAACCATTTTCTGGATGAGTTGACTTTTGAAAAGGTCCATGTTTTAAAATACAATGGCTAAAATGGATCACTAACCTGAGTGTTTTATTTTTCTCTCTCAGCACCATGACCAATGGATGATATATGATTTATAAATATTAATTCACTAAATAATGACCAAGTCATATTTCTAGCTTATAAAAGGGCCTTCATTTTATATAATACATCAGTAGCTAAACTAAAATTAGATAATCACTTCTTTTGGTAAATTCTGTCTATATATGAAGCTATTTTTTCCTGTCTGAAAGTAGCAAAAACATATTAATAATTTATCTTATTTAGATCATCATTTTGGCATTATTTGTAAAAGTTACACTATATCATGCATCAATAAACACATCCTTATCTCCTTGTCTTTTCTTTTTTATCAATATCCTTTTTTTTGGACCAAGACTGGGACTCGAACCTAGTATCTGATGTTTTATGCTCTTTGGCAGACAGAGTGTCTCCAATCCCCAATATTCTTTCCATATTCAGTATATGACCAAAATAGTATTTGTTCAGGTCAGATTTGATAATCCTGTGGATGACTTCCCTGGATTGGTATTGGAATTTCTCATTGGAAAACACCAAATATTAAGAAATATTCTTTTCAGCAAACAAAAAATACCCAAAGTATTTCTTTTTAAATTGATAGAATTGGTCTATAAATATAATTCACTTAACTGTCACTTCTATACAAACCAGTCTTTATTTTAAAAGTTATTTGCTTTAGCTTAATAGCCTAGGGGTTTTTAAAAAGTGATTCTATGCCTAATTGTCAGTACTATTCAAATTTAGTTGAATAATGAAATAATTTATATGATTTTATTGCCTTATAATTGTTTGTTTCTGCTTTCATGCACTGGAATGAGTTAGACTTTTAATTAGACAAATAATTGTTATTTATTATGTAGCCAATCAGATGATAAACAAATAAGAAAACAAAACGAAGGCTAGATAATTGCACAGCCACAATGAAAAGAAAGCTATCAGTGTTCTAATGATGTTGAGCTGTGCCGTATTTTAACTAGCTCTAAAGGAAGAAGTCTTAGATATGAATCAGGTAATAGAGGTTCCTCTAATGATTTCTCTATTTGCTTGCTCTATATTCTTGTCCTTTATATCTGAATCACCATTTTAATATATTCCCAAGGATTATTGCAAAAATTAAATAATACTGCTTATGTAAGGGGCCTTTGTTCCAAAGACTATAGACAGTTAAGATGTCCTTAGGTGCCACACAGGAGACACCCTGCTTTCATCTGTGTTTCTTCCCACTGGCAGAAAGCACTTTCAGGTGCACTCCCTTCACAAAGCATGCCTGCTCACAAAGAAACCAAAATAAAACCTCTTCTATCACTGAATTAGTCATGGACTGTGGCCAAACACAATGGAACAACAGAATGTTCAGATTAAGACAAGAACTAAAGTCTGGCCTAATTCAGGAAATTCAGGACTTGGTGGAACACATTGGGACCGGATCACCTTAGAAATACAGCTGATGGCCACATCCCCTCCAGCATCTGTTATTAGATTTGATTGTAGCCATTCTAAGTGGGGGGAGGTGGAATCTCAATGTTGTCTTGATTTGCATTTCTTTTAAAGAGGGTGAACATTTCTTCATGTGTCTATTGGCCATTCTTATTTCCTCTCTCTTTAAGTCTTTAGAGCCCACTTATTAATGGGGCAGTTGTCTCTTTGGGGATTTGTTGTTGATGGATTTAATTTTTTAAGATCTAAGTATATTTTAGATAAGAGGCCCTTGTCTGTTGTATGGCTAGTGAAGATCTTCTCCCAATCTTTGGGCTTTTTATTGATCTTGCTAGCTATGTCCTTTCTTATGCAGAAACTCTGAAGTTTCATGCAATCCCATTTGTCCAATCTTTCTTTGATATGTTCTGTTTCCGGGTCTTTATTAAAAAAATTTCTGCCTGTGCCAAAGAGCCCTAGAGTTTCTCTCATTTTTTTCTGTAATGTTTTCAGGATGTCTGCTTTTTCTTCAAGGTCTTTGATCCATTTGGAGTTGATTCTGGTGCAGGGTGATACATTAGGATCTAAGTTTAGTTTTCCACAGGTATTTAACCAATTTTGCCAGCACAATTTACTGAATAGGCTGTCTTTCTTCCATCTTTTTTTTTTTTTAATTTTTTGGCTCCTTATCGAAGATTAGGAGGCTATTGGTCTGTGGGTTGGTGGGAGTGTAAACTTGATCAACCACTGGAAAGCAGTATGGAGGTTCCTCAAAAGACTCTACATAGAGCTCCCCTATGACCCAGCAATCCCACTTCTGGGCATTTAATCAAATGATCACAAACAAGGCCATACTAAAGCTACTAGCACAACTATGTTTATCACTGCATTATTCACCATAGCTAAGATATGGAACCAACCCAGATGACCTTCAGTAGATGGAAAATGTGGTGTATATGTGTGTGCATATATATATATGTGTGTGTGTATGTATATATATATATATATATATATATATATATATATATATATATATAATGGAATTCTATGCCTCCATCAGAAAGAATAACATCACCCCATTTGTCAGGAAATGGAAAGACTTAAGTGAAGTAAGCCAGACCCAAGGAAGCATAGGTCTCATGGTTTCCTATTTACAATAATTAGTATACATATAGGACAATTTTAGCAGATGTACAGAATAGCTCAATAGCTAAGTACATATGACCATATAAGATGACAGTAAGTGAAATGAACTCCAAGACATGGACACAAGAGGTTTTATCTTTGTTGTGGTTGTTTTTAATGTACTATGTGATTTTTTCCCCCTGATCATGGGGCTCGAACATTGGGCCTGGGTGCTGTCCCTCAGCTCTTCATCTCAAGGCTTAAGTAACAGCACCAATTCTCAGATCTCAGCCTCATATCTCAATCCTCAGATCTCAGCCTCCTGAGTAGCTAGGATTACAAGCATGAGCCACCAGTGCCTGGCTGGAACCAATGCAAGAGCGTTATACACAAGACAGTATGTCAGAAATGACCTGTACAACTTTGGGGGGCTCTTAGGTGGGGAGGAAAAGTAGGAAAAAATAAGGGAAGGGGTAACAAGTTTGCCAAACAATGTACTTATTACCTTACTTGTGTAACTGTAACCCCTCTGTACATCACCTTGACAATAAAAAAAGATAGTAAAAGAAACACAGCTGATGATGTTTCTAAACAAAAATGCAGAGTGAAGACTCATGTAAACATCTGAAGGAAGATGGATCAAGAACATGATGATGAAAAAGATCAGAAGAATTATAAAGAAGGATCAAACTAGATTGAAGATTACTAGCTTAGCTAAAATGAGGCACAAAGAATTTACCAATTCATTAGTAAATTGCCAGAGATTTTTAGCAAGCCTGTCTTTTACTGTTTGTATTTATATAAACATGGTTAAATTAAATTGCCATAAAACATTTAATTTAATCCTTCAGATCTTATTGTAGACATCTGTTAGTTTTAAGATTGATGTCAAAGCAGGCAATAACAGGTAAATATCACTTAGTAAAAGTACTGTTTAGCATGTGTTTTCTGTAGAGATACAGTTCTAGCCAGATGCCAGTGGCTCATGCTTATAATCCTAGTACTCAGCAGGCTGAGATATGAGGATCAAAGGCAGAGACAGCCTGGGCAGGAAAGTCCATGCATCTTCAATTATTCACAAAAAGCCAGAAATAGAGCTGTGGCTCAAAGTGGTAGAGTGCCAGCCTTGAGCATAAGAACTCTGGGACAGGCCCTAGGCTCTGAGTTCAAGCCCTAGGACCAGTTTGGGATTTTTTGGGAGGAGGGGTGGAATGGAAAGCATGTTCATTGCTACTGCATTTTGAATTATATGAACCTAAAGCGTATAGGAAATATTCTTAACATTAGTTTAATATTAATACTTTACAGTTCTACATATCCAGATGCATTTAGGAAAATATATAAGTGCAAGATTGGAGATCTACCTCGCTCTGTAAATTTTAGTCTACCCCCATACAAGGATCATAAAATTACAAAATACGGTCTTTATTGAGAACAAAACTCACAACCTGTTCACTAGCACAGTTTTTTAAAAAAATTAATAGTGATTATTAGCTGTTGTGACATTTAGCCAAGACTCTGTAACTTCTTCTGGAGACTATTACTACTATATTTCATCTTTGAAGACAGAGAATTTAAAACATTTTTTGATGAAGAACCTCCACAAAAGAGTCTATTCTCTATTGTGATCTAGTATTTTGTATAGACATAAAGCAGAAAATAGTAAAAAGTTTTTCTATTGCTTATTCTTACCATTTGTGATGGGCTTTATTTCCTGTGGTATTGAAATGCACTGAATCATTATTCATCTTTGCTTTCTATTTTTAAATAGGTGACATTTGTGGTGCAAAAATTAATTTCATAATTTGGAGTTAAGACTATCAACTATGATTATTAAAATCCAATAAATCTCAATCTATTGGAAAATAAATCAAAAGTTAAACTGGACTCAAACAAAAAGTATCAGTGACTGGGGTATGATGCAATTTGTTAATTCAAATCTAAATTCATAAGCATAATTCATCTGCCTATTCATAATAATCTAATTGTTTGGAAAATTTGTATATTTCTTTTTGAAGATTTTGAGACAGGGCAACTTTGAATCTTTAGAAGTTAATGAAAAAATTCATGAGGGAGTTGATTCTTGGTAATGACAAAGAAAACATACTCTTTAAGCTTGGCTTGGTCTACATGACTGAAATTAAATGAAACCACAGAGGAAATACAAAGACAGATGAGTAAATATGCTGTTCATATGATTAGATAAATTTTGAGGGAATACTTGTAAATCAACCAACATCTACCCATACTTTACAAATCAACTTACTACCATTCATCCTGAGATTGTCCCCATAACCTTGCATTATTATCCATGAGGCTGATTTATTATAACAAAGAAGGTTAAGTACCATAGCATCATGATTATCTCTCATCCCTACTATTATGAGCAAGGAGGAGAAATCTCTGTACTAACTTTATACTCCCGAGTACCTAGAATTCTACTGGCACAAATATCCACTCAACAAATATCAATTAAGTGATCAAAAAAGTAAATGAATTAATAGATATAAGTTAAATAGATATGTTAAATAAGTGAATACATAGAAATTAAATTTTAATTATTTTGATCAAGTAGAAAGATGATATACTTTTAATAGGAGAGAAAGACACGATCTACCCACCATGCTTAGAAGCAAGATTAGGAATGATCATCTTCACAAATAGAAATTCCTATCAAGAATCTATGTACAATGTATGGGCTTAGCTAATATTGGAAACAGCTCTACAAAAAGCAGACTTTATAATTCTCTTGGGCAGTACTGGGTTTTGAAATATGGTCTTACATGAGCTTGGGAAAGTCTCTGCTATGTGAACTCTATCACTGAAGTAATGTGACTGAGCTTAAATTTCTTTTTTTTTTTTTTTTTTTTGGTCCGGTTGTGGGGCCTGAACTCTGGGCCTGAGCACTGTCCCTCAGCTCTTCAGCTCAAGGCCAGTGCTCTACCACTTGAGCCACAGCGCCACTTCCGGCCTTTTTCTTTTTGCTTATGTGGTGCTGAGGAATCGAACCCAGGGCCTCAGGCATGCAAGGCAAGCGCTCTACCACTGAGCCAACTTCCCAGCCCGAGCTTAAATTTCTTAAAGCCCTCCTGGTGCCAAGGACCCAGCTCCAAGGCCTAGAGGTGAGACAAACTGTCTTTTGAAATGCAGATGCCTCACAGAGCCCAGCCTGGAGCCCCATTTGTTAGGAAATGGAAAGACTTGGAAAAAATTATATTAAGCGAAGTAAGCCAGGCCCAAAGAAACACAGGCCCCATGGTTTCCCTTATTTGCAATATCTAGTATATGTATGAGTCAAGTGGAAAAGGTCAGATAATGTGATGTTAGGAAAATGAACCCTTAGATATGTATTTTAATGTTTTTTTCTTTCATGCATGTGTCTCCAACGCATTTATAAGATTATTTCTTTGTTGCTTTGTATGTCCCTCCCCCACAGTATAACCCCTGCTTTCACTATATTTGATGTCAGTATAACTTGTGGAGGAGATAGTGAAAAACAAGTCATTTAAGGATACAGGTGGACCTGTTGCAACAATGAGAAGTACAAGTTGTCATGTCCATAAGGAGCTTTACAATGTCTGTGTGTGTGTGTGTGGGGGGGGAATGGATTGGGATTGGGGGGGAGGGGGGAGGCTGGGAAGCGATGTGAAGGATAAACAAAGGAGGAGGCTGCAATGCTTGGTAAGAAATGTACGCATTATCCTGTGCATGTAATTGTAACCCCTCTGTACAGTATGTTCACAAATAAAATAAATTTAAAAAAAAAGAAATGTTAAAAAAAAAAAAAGAAATGCAGATGCCTAGCTCAAGGTGAGCTAGGAGGGCTCTGCTTCAGAGAAATGCAGATGTTACTTTGTTTTCATGGTGGGGGAGGGTGATGCCCCCACCCTCCTCAAGTGGTAGGCATATTTGGGTCCCTGGAGATAGAGGCAGGCACTTGGCTGATTGGTTGCTGAACTTGTCAGTCCAGTGCCTGGGACTAGAAGTGTCCTGCGACCCTGCCCCCCTGCCCAGACCCAATTAGGGTGGAACAGCATAGGCGTGAGCAGG
This sequence comes from Dipodomys merriami, assembly GCF_024711535.1. Lineage (NCBI taxonomy): Eukaryota > Metazoa > Chordata > Mammalia > Rodentia > Heteromyidae > Dipodomys > Dipodomys merriami. Next base: position 3,496,308 of record NW_027204493.1, on the reverse strand, counting down.
CTATCCCAGGTATGTCTCCACGATTGTGTCCTGTGTCCTGTCTCCTGGCTTGTCTCTACTCATCACGGTGTGGCATTCCAATTCAGCTCATCATCAGAACTGAATTGGTTTGTTGGTATTGTTTTTGTTCTTTCTTTCCTCTCTGGCCTGTTTCCTAACAGTATTATGTGTATTTATTTGGGAGCTGCAGGCTTTTGTAACAACGACTACTTGCAGACTGCTGACTGTGTAATAAAGACTCCAATATTCCATCTTCCAAAATGTGACTTCTCAGATAATTTACCTTACAACATCACCATGTCTTTTTTGCTGTAGTTATTTTTTGGACAGATTATTGCATTTTTGCCCAAGGGTGGCCCAGGCCACCATTCACATGCTTGCTTACATAGCTAATGTTATTGGTCTGATTTACCATGCCCAGTATGTTTGTTGAGATGGGGGGGTCTTGCTAATTTTTTTTTAAGTCAAGAAGAATGATCTCACTTAAAAAGTAATAGAGAACTCATTAATGTATGTATTACGTATGGATTAAAGAACATCAGTTTTCTAAAGTTTTGTATCAGATGTCTCAATTGTTAATATAATTATCCTTAAAATCTTCTAAAATGAATAGATAACAAGAAAGAAAATTCTTTAAGAATATGGGCTATATTCCTATTATCAAAATTCCATGATTGTAAATATTTTTCTAACTGCCTCCATATTTAGGATGAGGAAACCTGTTAGATATGAGTAGTCAGGATTCAGTCTAGTAGGTAGACTGAAAGGTTCCAGAGAGGTGGGCAGGAAAGAATTCAGGTCTAACATGATTGGGGAACCTTCTAAAATGAATGGAGAAATAAGATCTACTCTACATGGTAGAATTTTTTATGGTCTAGTTCATTTTTTATCCTAACTGGATATTTACTTGGAGTCTACTAGTTTTGTTGGATCTGTATGTCAGAAGACAGGCAGAAAGTAAAAATCAGTTCCAGGCATTCTACCTCTGTTTGGGTCAATTATCAAGGTTGTCCTCACTTTGTGTCCAAGTTTCTGAGTCATGTTCTTTTCCATTTCCTACCTTGTGTCCTGCCAACTTAGTATTTAGATGGTTCTCCCCTATCTTGTTTCATCATTGGAATGCTCAGGCCTTGGCTCCATCTCACCCTTGTCTCTTCCTGTTTATGACCATCTTACTGATCTTGGTTGCTACACCAGGAATTTCATCTCTGGTACTAGATATCCTCGTTAACTTGCTGGTGTGGCTTGACATGGCATCTCACAAGAGAAAATCAACTTATTTATAGACATCCATCTATTGCTTGGGTAACATGGAAAGTTTAGTGGCCATTCACTGTAAGAACTACAGTTTCTTTCCTTTTAATCACTTCCTAGGTACTGGCTCCCTGTCCTACCAAAACCCTAAAGGGCATCTGAAGGTACTGCTTTAGTCTGTTTTTCAGATTTAAAGATTCATGGCCACTAGCCAGCAGTCTCAGAAAGGGTAGTTATATATTTCCTGACTGCCACTTCAATCTGTATAATCTGACAGCCCAACAGAGTTATTTGGTAGCCAGATTTCAATGGAAAAGGTTTGATGCAGCATATCTGGCTTTTGACTAGGTGTCAGAGAGAAAGGAGTGATTCGCTAAGTTAAAATTGAGCTTTGAATTCTTAGCAAAGAGATGTTATATAATGAGCTCTGTGTTGGGGCTCAGTTTCAAGAAGGTTCCAGAACAAACTTAAACATGATGGACCTTGTTGAATTACCTTGGCAGTCTTGTGAAGCTGCTTCATTTTTAGGTAGGCCTGAGTACAGTTAGCTCCCTGGCCACACATTTTTGCCAGAGAGTCTAAGCTTCATTGCCAAGAGGTGAGTATATCCACCTGGTCCAACACTGGCAAGATAGGGACTTTTAGAGAGGAGGCCATATCTATTAGCAGGAAATAAAAACAGAGCTGACAGTGCTAAGGGAATGGCAACCGATAGCTCTATTTCACCTGCCATCTAGATCTCCAGGCTGAGCTAGCGTTTTCTGCCTGGGAGTGGAATTGTGGGTAAAGTTAATACACCCTGTAGGACTTAGACTATGCCCTACTCTATAATACTAGAGCATATACCATAATATATTGGACAGTGTTTTTCAGGCTGTTTTTTCCTGACTATTTTGTAAAAGCACAAATGGCAGCTTGTTACATTTTAAGTAACAATTCTGAGTAGGAATGATTGTATATATTGTCTGTACAAGTAAGCAGGTACCATTTATTTAGCACAAACCATGAGACAAATGAATAAGTTATACAATTAAAGTAAACTGATGAACTTATCAAGGTAAGTTGGAAGCATATGAGTATGTAAAAATCATATTAGAAAAGCAAGCAAGAGCTCTTTTGATACCCTACTCTCATCTAGATCATACAAAGAGAGGGGCACTTAATGTGGATATAACACACCCACAGTACCATAATCACAGTGATCAAACCATCTGTGCATGTCTTAAGAAGTCTGATTGTCCCATGGCCTGCAGGCTCAGTATGATTCTGCTAACTTTATGTGACACACTAGAATTACCAAATGCCATTCATCTAGCCCCATAAGCCTGGAACCAGCTTCATCCATTGACACCCCTGTTCTAACAATTACAAGTGAAATGAAAGAATCTATTTGCTATCAAGCTCATTACTATCAAGTGAAATCATTATTACTTAGTAAAGTCAACAAAATTGACTATAAATTTAACTAATGTGTCTTTTCATGTTAGAATTTACATTGCTCAATAAATTCTAACATGAAAAGACACATTAGTTCAATCTGTTTCTGACATAGCTCACTTATGATAAATCTCAGTTTTAAATCATTAAAAATTAAAATAAAACTGGTCCTGATATAATATGGCTTTTTCTCAGTAACCAAATCACTTTTGTCCCAATAGCAGTATTCTTCAATTCTCTAATTAGATGAATTTATGATCTAATAGTATGGAAATGTCCATGTTTAATTCTAACCCAAAAAAAAAAATGCCTCAAATGAGGCACTTGTTGCTCAGGCTTGTAATTCTAGCTTCTCAGGAGGCTAACACTTGAAGGATCACTGTTTGAAGCCAACCTAGGCAGAAAAGTTTACCAGACTCTATATTATTAACCAGCAATAGCTCCAGTTGAGAGGTGTGGCTCAAGTGGTAGGGTGACAAGCATGAACCAAAAAGCTGAGTGTAAGTGTGAGACCCTGAGTTCAAGCCCCCATGATAATTCTCTTCCTCCCCCCACCAAGGACAAAAAAAAAAAACAAGAAACTCCACTGATTATTTGCCTCTGTTTGGAGGGAAATTTGAACCAACCATAGTCAATTACCTAGTATGTATCTTCTAAAGGGGCAACTAGGACTCAGGAATTGAGAGCTCCATTGTAAACTTATACTACAGTGCTGCTGGAATTCACTGATAAATCTAATGCAAACAGTGAGCTAGTTTCTGCCTAGCATTTTGAGTCCATTTGTGTTCAAAGTAACTCACTTAGGAGACCAGTGGAAGAGTAGCTTAGTCACCACCAAATGACAGGTTTGTAGTCTTAGTTCAATTCTTTTGTCTTCTAAACCACTCTGGTACCTCCAATGTATTTGCCTAACACACAATAGCCTGGTTAAACAAGAGAGATGTAAAGTTGTATTTCTCTTGATCTTCAAATCCTAGAGGCATTATCACACTAGACCTCATTTCACTTCTCTCCTTGTGTTAAAGCCATCCGCTAATTCTAGTTGCTGGTGACTAACCTGAGAAATGCAATAATGAATTGCTCCAGTTATGCTTTATTCATCAGGGAGGTGGTAGTCTACCTACAATCATTTCTAAGAAGATGATCTTCCTACACAAAACAACTTTTCCAGACGCTTTGAATTCTGAATTCATCTATCTTCTGCTATTGCCCAACCAGAGGTAATTGGACAGGCAGATATAGATAGAACTTCTGTATAGTCACACAATGTGTAAATATGTAGGCAGTATAACCTAATCCCTCCCTTCCTTCCTTCCTTCCTTCCTTCCTCTCTCCCTCCCTCCCTCCCTCCCTCCCTCCCTCCCTCCCTCCCTCCCTTCCTTCCTTCCTTCCTTCCTTCCTTCCTTCCTTCTTTCTTCCTTCCTTCCTTCCTCTTCTTTCCTTTTCTTCCTTTCTGGTACTGGGGATCAAACCCACGGTTTCACACATGCTAGACAAGTTATCTGCCACTGAGCTACATCCCTAGCCTGGTACAACTTTTTAAACTATAACGTTCACATATAATTTTCCTACATAGAATTCCTTCTTTCATAGTAATGGTAACTGCCACCCTTTTGACTACTTTTACTTCATTGCTAAGGCATATACTGGCAAGCTATCCCCAGAAAAAGCTTAGACATGTCACTGAGCATTATTTCAAAGATGAGTACAGATCCAGTGTATCAAAAGTTGTAGCTGACAAGCTCCTAGTCCTGGACCGTGGTTGTGGGAGGAGGGTCTTTTCAAGTGGGAGAGTTTCTGGCTTTCAGCCCTGCCTTATACCAAAATTCAGAGATTCTTAAGATTTGTTGAAGTTTCTTGAGATTACCAATGCCATTACCTTCTTGCTACAATACCAAATAAGAAATCTGAGCAAATGTTTGAAGTGAATTAGATGTGTAGAAGCTGTCTCTTGTATTTGACCAAATGACAGAACACAAACCAGAAAACCAAGGGTAAAAAGTTCAGAAAATCCTTAAATGTCTTCTATTTTGCCTATTTCCATATAGAATACAGTCTGAACCAGAATTAATTCTTTCTATTCTATGTAATCAATAGCAAACAAATATGAGTGATGGACACTAATTTTTTTCATTAGAAGTTAAAATAACTGCAATTTAAAAACTATTACAAAGCAATTTAAATAACATGGATGATGTGTTTCTAATAATAAAAAATTTTAACCACAGCTTAGCTGTTGGAATACAAAACAGAGCTCTACAGAGAAATCTACAGAGAAATCATAGGAAATCTATGAGCTTATTTTAATTTGTAAGTATTACATTAAATACAACTGTCCCTTAGAATTTTGTGAATTCCAAGATCCATTGTGTTCAAGTCTCTTATAGAAAATGATGTACTATTTCCATATAACCTATGTATACTTTAAATCATCTCTAGATTAATTAGAATGTCTATTATCAAGTAAATGTTATGTAAGTAGTTATACTTTATACTGTATTGTTTAGGAAAATAATAGCAAAAGATAAAAATGACTGTATATGGTCAGATTGAATTAAAGTATTTTCAATTAATTTACTTTATTGTTATTATAGAGGTGATGTAAAGAGGGATTACTATTACATGAGTCAGGTAATGAGTTCATTTCCTTTTACACAGTGTATTCTGTTCCCTCACTCTCTTCCAGTCCCTTCCTCCTGTTTCCACCTATGAGTTATATAGTTTATTTTCATCTGTGTCCAGTGAGCTCCACTTTTCAACCTTTTTCCCTCATGTTCTGTGCCCTCCTCCACCCTCTTGAAGATATACATGTCAGTATAAAAAAAAAAAAACAAAAGAAGACAGAAACATCAAAAACTAAAAACTAGTAAGCCAGGCGCTGGTGACTCATGTCTGTAATCCTAGCTAGATCCCTGCTGAGATCTGAGGATTGCAGTTCAAAGCCAACCCCGGGCAGGGAAGTCCATGAGACTCTTATCTCCAATAAACCACTAGAAAACCATAAGTGGCATAGTGGCTCAAGTGATAGAGCACTATCATTGAGATAAAGAGCTGAGGGACAGCACCCAGACCCAGAGTTCAAGCCCCATGACTGACAAAAAACTAAAGAAAAAGTCCTTTTTCCCCCAATATGTCCATCCCCAAGCTCCTAGAACTAATCAATAAAAGTATTTTTGTTATGTGACTCATTCATTCTCTGGATGCAGAAGCTGTAGATAATAAACAATAGTAACTTCTAGAAAGCAGCTAAAACAAAGTGCCATGGAGGAAGACCTGTTTTCTAGTAAGAGCCAGAGGAAGGACTTGCATTTGGGACTTGGGGAAGTTAGTGGTGCACCAGGGAGTCACTGAAGATTGCTAACCACTGGCTGCACATGGGACTGTGCTGGATCACTTGATCGAGACTGCTCCTTGTGGTCCATTGGGTTTTCAGGGCCTTTCTCCAGGCTTTACTGGAGAACTCATTAGAAATTGCCTGGGCATCCAGTGGGATCTATCTGTCCATGATGCTGCTCTGACATACTAATTAGGAGACAAACTACTTCTAGAAAAACCATTCCTTGTGTAAAGCTTCCTCACATGTGGGTATTTTATATTCAAAATACGATTAGTTAGGAAACAGTGCAAACAAATGACAGTCAAATATTTGTTGGATAAATCTAATGTGTACATACACAAAATCTGTTTTATTTAAGTGTTAAGAGTGATAGCTTAGTCCAGGCAGGGCACACTATGCAAAGCATGGCTTACAACTTGGGTGTATCACTTAGGGGTACTGTATGTAAGGGGTGCAAGGTTATTGAGATAACTGCTACATTATGCAGTTATCATGAACAAATTCAGCAATGACAAATGTGGACACGTTTATTATCTGAGCCAGGGTACCTTGGCCCTGCTATATCTTGTTTACAGTTTACAACAGGTTTATATCTTCCAAGTTGAAATATTTATTTTTTATTCACATATAGGAATATTTAGAATACGTTCCTTGAGACAAACACTTAAAAACAGAGAAGAAAATAATGGGAAAAGTTACAGTACACATTTTTCCACTAAAGGAAAAAAAGCATGTAAACATGTACCAGAAACCCTAAGGAAACCTTCATTTCTAGCAAACAAGCCCAAAGCCCTCACAACATAAACTGTGCTGCCAGACATTCACAAACTCCTAACAAAACTGTACAATTTCCTGAGAAAGAAACATACAAGCTGCTTCAGGATGTGGGTAAGACATGTTCCTGTGGTAACCATTTCCCAAGCAAGAAAAGAAGGTAGAAATATAAATCTTTGCTAAGCTGTAGCCTACCAGGCCTTTTCATTTACAAAACAAAAACAACCCATAGGGGATATTAAGCTGTTTAAGTAATAACTAAGAAACAAATATTCTATGAACCAGAAAAAATATACCAACTAAATGTTTTAATCTGTCAGCTAACATGATTCCTTAATTTATAATGGAAAGAAGTATCAATATAATTTGATATTGTCAAAAGCTTTTATTGTGTCATTACACTTTAGATTAACATACTATTCTAAAGCTACTAAGAGTAATTAAAGCTATGCAAAATAAAATCCACATGTATTACTTGATGTTTTTGTCCATCCTAAATAATATTTCCTCTATAATCTCATATTCTTTCTTCTTCACCTTATCTTTCTTTAATATCTATGTAATAGTTATGTTTCCCTGTTCATTGTTATTCATTCATTTTTTCATTCATTGTACAACAAGCATTTATTATTAACTAATTATCAGCTGATAATTTGGTTGAATGATCTTTACTGGACTTTTGTTTTTGTTCTTTAGCTATTCTTGTTGAACTCATCCAGTAATGTTTCTAATGAAATGCATCACTGTATATTCCATGGCTGATTTTACCAGCAACATGTACCTCCAAACTATAATTTTACAACTTGAAGAATTCTTTTTTTTTTTCCGGTCGGTCCTGGGGCCTGAACTCTGGGCCTAGGCACTGTCCCTGAGCTCTTCAGCTCAAGGCTAGTGCTCTACAATTTTGAGCTACAGAGTCACTTCTGGCTTTTTCTGTTTATGTGGTGCTGAGGAATCAAACCCAGGGCCTCATGCATGCAAGGCAAGCACTCTACCACTGAGCCACCTTCCCGGTCATAATTCTACAACTTGAAAAGTATTATTTTTAGTTATACAAAAGAGATTCAGTTCAACATGTCAGTTTAGGAGTACAATGCATCTTTATCAATGTCAACCATTACAATATTCTTCCCCAGTTTTCCCAATCCACCCTTTCCTCTCTGTTTCCCTAGTTTCATTTTTCACATATGTATATTGAGTATTAAACATCTTCAATTCTAAGGGTAGGAGGGAGTGATATGGGGAGCAGTGAGTGGTGAAAGAAATGCATTATTTTATAACAATAAAATGAGGCAATCATATTATTATTATTGCCATTTCATAAGTTTGGAAACCATATCTTTTAGTACATAAGAGATTAATCACTTGGGGTGATTAATAATAATAATAGTGATTAATCACTATTTGGCAGTGCCAGTAATGGATCTGTGGTCTGTCTAATCTCAAAGGCTTCTGACAGCTGTTGTGTAGAGCACATTGTGCACTTCCATCTCCTTACATGTTTACCATTTCTTTGTGCTGGGAACCTTCCAATTGTTACACACACATACAAACACACACACGTATGTATATAGAATATGTGTATGTTAAACATCACAATTATTTTATTTTCAAAATAAAATAATTTTGATTGAACAAAACATAAAAATGTATTTGGTCTAAAATTATGATACTGATCAAATCTTATCTTGCACCTCTTCCATTTTCTCATAAAAATAATATCTTATTTACAAAGATACAAGACACCTCATAACAATGGTCTTTGAATCAAAGGTATCGAGTTCATACAATGAAAATGCTAATGGGGAATTTAAAAATTCGGATATCTATTTGCCCAGTGTATTATATGTGATTAGTTTTAGATTGTTCTTATGTTCTTTGAGAAAACATAACAGATTACAAATAACAGATAACATATTACAGATGCTTAAAACATACAAAGTACTATAAATATAAACGCAATATAAAATGCAAATATATTAGGTAGAACTGAAATAAAATAGTATTACAAAATTAATGGTAAAGAGAAAAGAATTTATTATGTTGCATTCTCTCTAATTTAATTCCATATTTTTATGTACCTTGTATTCTTCATAGTCATTGCTATCTAGCAGGTTTCTTTTCTCCAGTTCTATGAGTTCTCCTGAAGAAGACCTAGGGAGCCCAGGCCTGACTTGTTCATATATGGGCTTTCCATTAAAAAACAGTTCCTTCCAGTCATGCATCATCTTATATGGAATCAGACTATTGCAAAAAAAATAAATAAGAAATGAGTCAATGCTTAGTAAAATACATACTTTAATCCTTGATCATCTTACTCTTATATATTTGACTTATTTTCTTCAGACAATTAGAAACACATACTTAGAAATTAGTTTGCAGGTTAACATTTGTGCAATAATAGTGATTGGTATTAGATAGATGATAATTTTTTGTTGAAAATTATACATAAGTAAACCAACTGTTATCTTAAAGAAACCTTGGGAAGCAATCCATCTATTCATTGTGCATAGGAGAATACCAATGCTAGAACATTTAATGTTTCATAATCATTTGATCTCAGTATAGAAATTTGAGCATGGTCATTAGTTTTAGATATATTGTTCTGTTATAGCACAGGCAATAACAAAGTTTGAAGAACTAGTGGTATTAAGTGACTTGTTTTCATTCAAACCAGCTAAGTTCCAGATAGTTCACATGGGACATGATACAAATGTAAATCCTTGTTTTATCTAAAACAAAATCTCTAGAGAAACAGCCAACAAGAACTGCACAAATATCTATCTATCTATCTTTCTTTCTTTCTTTCTTTCTTTCCTTCTTTCTTTCTTTCTTTCTTTCTTTCTTTCTTTCTTTCTTTCTATGAGGTTTGAGTGAGAAGTTTGCAATAAGGATACATATATATGATTTCACTTTAATTTATTGGTTCAAGGCAATTTTCTATAAAGAAATGACTCCGAAGCTGAATCCTAAAATATAACTAAGAGGCAACCAGGATAGATTGACCTAGAAAATAGTTACAGGAGGAAAAACAGTGTGTGAAAGAGAGAACCTAATAATTATTCAGCAACATCTCTAAAAGCAGTTGGTTTAGAATTTGAAATCATAACTTAAATCAGTATACCATGAAACATGTTATAACTTGTATATAGACCTTAAAGAGATTATTCTAAGTGAATAATCTAGACTCAAAAGGACAAATATTTGGAAGTGGTGCTGTGGCTCAAGTGGTAGAGAACTAGCCTTGAGCTGAAGAGCTGAGAGACAGCACTCAGGCCCAGAGTCCAAGCCCCATGACTGATAAAAAAGGACAAATATTGTGTGATTTCATTTAAATAAGATATCTAGCAACATATACTCATAAAGTAGAACAGAGACCACCTGGGGCAGAGAGAAAGATGGGGATCCAGTACCCAATGAACTTTCTTGATTAAAGGGCTGTGGGATTTGACCAGTGATGATTCTCATAGTCACACACCTTGTTTCCTTTCTTTATCCATCACTATCACAAGGCTTAAAAACTAAAATTGTCCACATCCTTAGAACTTTTTAACATTCTTTTTCAGTAATGATTCTACTAGCACATTTTTAGAGGTCCCTTGCCTTTGTGATTGCAATCTATTAAAGTAGACCAAATACTTGAAAAATATTAGAAAAATAAAAAAAACAGCCATCTAACCTGTACTTTAAAATTCTTACATATAAAGATGGAAGGATAAAATCAGGTAAAATGGCAAATAGTTTCCACACTTTTACAGAAATCAGTCTCCTTGTTCTCACTCCTGATTCTTGTTCTCTTCAAAACTTTGCCTTCCTGCTCCCCATCTAATAATATGCTAAGGTTCCTGAATACCAAAACCACCTGCTATGGCTTCTACAGCCTGAATGTCCTCCTCTCTTCTTGTCTGGAATTCCTAATATCTCTGAATATGTGTGGCTAACATTTTCCCCAAAGATCCAAATTCTATCAGTGTACCTCAAATAAGCCTGGTCTGATAAAGCAATTATTAATTCAAAATAAATCAAATGAGTAATAAATACTATCGTATTGAAAAGGGCCTCTTTAAAAGCTTACTCTGTCATTCCATTTAAGAATGAACTTTTTAACATTAAATATCTTTGCCTGAAGGTTCAGCTATGTAGTCTGTTTTTATCCAAATGGTCTCTGAAGCACTAGTGGTATTAAGAACCTTGCATTCATCTAAAGTAACTAAGTTCCAGAGAATTCACGGCTACTAGAACATAATACAAATGTAATTACATGTTTCTCTTTAAACAACAAACCCTAGGCAAGATGCCAACAAAAACTGCACAAATATATGCTATTTGCGTTTTATTCTATTGTTATTTAAGCATACTTTGTTTGAGTTAATTTTTTAGATAATTATAAATTCAGGAAAAGAGATAATAGAGACATGTGCCCTTTACCCAGTGACCTCTAATCATAACATTTTATAAAACTAGAATTTGCTATCAGAATCAAGATTTGACTTAGATACAATTAAGATAAAGAATATTTTCATTACCACAGAACCTCTCACCTCTTTCTTTTACATAAGTACTTACTTCCCTCTTCCTTCCTAACTTACAATCCCTGACAATTGCTAATCTGGTTCACTTATTAAAAAAATTAATTCTGTCACTTCAAGAATATGATGCTGGTGTAGTAGGACACACCTCTAATTTCAGTACCTAGGCAATTGGATTTAGAGTTCTAAGTGAATCTGGTTACACATCAAGAATTTGTCTCAAAAGTGTTATGTAAGTGGATCATGTAGCATCCATAATTATACCTAAGTTGTGCCACATATCAATAGTTTAAACTTTTTTATTACTCAGTGGTATTCTACAATATGTATATATCATAGGTTAACCATCACTTGTTGAAGGACATAAGGCTTCTATAAATGTCTGTGTATAGGTGTTTGTGTGGCCATAGCCTTACATTTCTCTTAAGAAATGTCTATTTGTTACATGGAGATTGCATTTTTAGCTTTTTAGGAACTTGCCAGTGTTTTCCAGAGGGGATGTCCCATTTCATATTCTCAAAAGCAATGGCTTCTCATATCATTTCCATAATTTGGTGATGTTATTCCTTTTCAATATTGTAACTGGAGTAGAGTGATAACTCATTGTGTTTCCAAATTGAATTTCTCTAATATCTAATGATGAACATTTTCATGATTTGGTTTATCATCCGCATATCTCTTTCAGTGAAATGTCTTTTCATGTCTTAGGTCCATTATTAAACTCAATTATTTATTTATTTTTGAACTGTTATGGTTGACTGTATTTATTTGAAACAACAGTCCTCTGTTGTCCATGTGCTTTGCAGCTATTCTCTCCAACGCTGTATAACTTTTAATACTCTGCTTTGCAAAAGCTTCCATTATGTCAAGGTTGAATTTATCTATAAACTTTTAATCTGTTGCTAAAGCAAAAGTTTTGATCTTAACAAAGTCCAATTTGCTAACTCTTCTTTTATGGATCATACTTTTAGGGTCTGAAATCTCTTGCCTTGTTATAAAAAACATAAATTTCCTATTTTAAAACAAGCTATATAGTTTTATGGATTCATTTTAAATTAACTTTTATACAGTATGTGAGTGAATCAATGATCCTTTTAAGTTTTTTATTTTTCTTTTTTGCCTATACAAAACCAATTGTTACAGCATCATAGTGTATCTTTCCTTCAAATAGCTTTTGAATCTTTGTCAAAAATCATGTCGGCATTTCTTTAAGGGTCTGTTTTTGAATCTCTATTACATTCTATTTGTCTTTGTTGCTTTTCCTTCTGTCAGCATCACTTATTGATTATTACAGTTATTCATAAATCATAAAACTAAGTTAAGTGATTCCTCCCAGTTTATTTTTCATTTCCAAATGTTTTAACTAGATTAATTTTCTTTGCATGTGAATGTTAGAATATATTTGTGTCTATCTATGAAAATTTTTATTGGGTTTTAGATAGGAATTGATTATATATCTGTATTAATTTTGGGAGAGGTGACATCTTTTTCAATTCATGAACTCAGTGTTTCTCTACATTCATCGTATTTATACCATCAATTTTTGTCAATATTATATAGTTTCCTACAGAAAAATTGTATACATATTATGTTAGATTCCTCACTAAAGATTCTTTGCATTTAAAAACAACTTTAACAAGTAACTGTATATACTTGGAGTTACAATGGGATATTTGCATATTACAGTGTATTGATCAAATCACAGTAATTAGTGTCTCCAACTCCTAGTATTTTGGGGGGGGGTCTGGTAGTGGGGCTTGAACTCTGGGCCTGGGCGCTGACCCTCAGCTCTTCAGCTCAAGGCTACCGCTCTACCACTCGAGCCACAGTGCCACTTCCGGCTTTTTTCTTTTTGCTTATGTGGTGCTGAGGAATCGAACCCAGGGCCTCAGGCTTGCAAGGCAAGCACTCTACCACTGAGCCACCTTCCCAGCCCCCATCTCCTCGTATTTCTTATGTGGAGACTTATGTGTTGTTAAGCAATTGTGTCATTATATTTATTATTATTGTTGTTGTTATTTTATCTTTAAGTAGTTGTACAAAGGAGCTGCCATTCAACAAAGTAGCTCACGAATATAATGCATCTTGATTAATTTTTTCAAGTTTCAATCATTTAATTAATTAATGCCTTTAAATGAAACATAGCTTTTTAATGTGCCTCACTCAAGCTTCAGGGAAAAGAGAATGAATTGTTGTATAGACATATCAAAGACTCAGAAATTTAAAGAAATATATATATATATATGTATTTATGTCATCTAACATTTTTGCACAAATTAAAAATCGGGCTTTTGGTCTCCATTTGCACTAGGTCAAGCTCATTTTAGCTTGAAGACAAAGTATTGCCTCTTCTAGATTCATGATTCTCCTTTGTACTCGTTTCTTAATTGTATAGGATATGCATTGAATTTTATGACTGTATTATATCCTTAATCTTTAAATGATATGCATACAAGTTGTTTTCATGTTTATCTTGCATCCTGTGAACTTTCTGGTCTCAGTTTTAGGTGTTGTATTATAGATTCTCTGTTGTTTTCTAAATGATCTCTCATGCCATTTGAAAATAGAGCAACGTTTTATTTCCTTACCTCTGTCTGATTGGTTTGTCTTTGATTCCCTTATGTTGTGGCATTGTGTAGTACTTGGAGTACTACACTGGAGGAAAGAGCATGTTTTCCTTCTCTCCAATCTTAGGTGAAAGTGAGCCAGTGTATAGTGTCCACTGCAGACGCTATTTGGAAAGGGCAGAAGGTTTCTTCTCTATTTCTCTTTTGAGAGAGCATTTATTATTAATAGATGTCTGAACTGGGTAAATGATTTTCTGTGTTGATTCACATAGGCATGCAGGTTTTGAGTCTGTTAATATGCATTGATTGATTTTGAATCATCATTGCATTCCCAGAGTACATTCAACTTGGCACATACTTCTTATCAGTCAAATTCTACTACTTAATTTTTCATTACAACCTTCTTGCGTCTATGTATATAAGAAATTTCTGGGTTTCCTTTATTGTTTCTGGTTTTTCTTTTGATATTGGTTTAATCTGGCATCAGGATAATATTGCTACATAAAATAAACTGGGGAAGTGTGCTTTCTTTTCTATTTTCTAGAGGCCTTTGTTTATTAAGAACATATGCCAGTGGACCCTGCTGGGTGGGACAAGATTTTCTTTGGGAGAGTTGTTAAATTATAAACTCGATACTCAATATAAAGCTAAACCTGACAAACACCAATTTCATTATATCATTAGTAGTAGTTTGTGTTTTGTTTATAGGAATTGAACCTTTTCTTTCAAGTTGACACATTTAAGTGTGCTCAGTTATGCATACTATTTTCTTATTAGCCTATTTTTAATAAAAGGGCCAACGGGCATATCCTCAACTTTCTTCTTGATACCAATAATTTCTATCATCTCTGTTTTCTGGTTGTCTTACTAGTGTGTTTTTTCAGAGCTATTAATCTTTTTAAAAAGTCAGTTCTTTGCTTCTATCAAATTTTCTACACTTTTTGTTCATATGCTTATTTTTCATTTTATCTATATGCCACTTCATTGTGTTTTTCCTTTCTTCTTTTTATTTATTTTTTTCTTCTTATTCTAGATTCCTGAGATGGAGGCTTAGATGATTGATTTAAAACTTTTCTTAATTTCTGCTAGCAGCCTTTCTGCTATGCCCTCAAAATTTTGATACTTTGTGTTTCTATTTTCATTCAGTCAAATGCACTTTTATTTTCCCTTGAGCATTCTTCTTTCATCCAATATTTATTTAGAAGTGTATTCCTTAGTTTCCTTATGTTTGGAGATTTTTTTCTCCTTACATTATTGTTTTGATTCTACTGTGGTCAAAGGACATATACTTTCTGACATGAGGTATTTTTAATTTGCTCAGGTTGTATACGGTCTATCTTGCAATAAGTTCACGTATACTCTATGATGTGTTTATAATGTTGATTCTGATTGGTTGGGTGTTGATTCTTCTATATCCTAGTTGGTTTTCTAATTGCCTACAATTGTCTAAGTCTTCAATTACAATTATGGATCTTTCCATTTGCATACAGTTCTACCCATTTTTCTTGTATATAGTTTATAGTTCTGTTTTTTCCTTGATGTATTGACTCTTTTATATCATTTAATGTCCCCCTTTGTGTCATGATTATCTTTGCTCTGCAGCCTACTTTACTTGATATCAATATAATCATACATCCATTCTTTTGATTGTTTGCATGTTAGGAACTTTTCCATTATTTTACCCTCAACCTGCTTATATCATATTTAAGTGAGTTTCTCATAGACAGCATATAGTTTGATCACATTTTAAAACCCACTCTTTCAACCTCTGTACTCTAACTGGTATATTTAGAGATATAATTACTATATTAGGGTTTAACTCTATCATTTCCATTTTGTTTTGTGGGACCTTTTGTTTTCCTGCCATCATATTATGTAAATGATTAATTTCTTTTTTAATTTAACCTATCTATAGTGTTTTAGAATGTATCTCTTCTGCTGGGCATTATTCCATCTATTACTATCAGAATGATACCAGTTTCCTTTAGATTCCTTTACTTTTATCTATTTATACAATAACTCTTAAATATTTCCTTTGTATACATTCAGAACTCCATCAAACGATGTTAGCAATTTTGCTTCAACTGCTAAACTGCCTGCACAAAATGCAAAAGAAATTCTATTGTGCATTTTGCACACTGCGTCTTTCCTCCTTTCTGATTTCTTGTTTTGAAAAGTAACTTTATTTCTGTTTACAGAACATTCTTCAGCTGTTCATTCAAAGGTAAATATGCTGCCACCAAATTTTTTTTGTTACCATAATTGCAATACTGATTTCTGCTTCATTTATGAAGTGTATTTCCACTGAGTACAGGACCCTGGGTTGCGAGGTCTTTCTTCCAGCAACTAAGAAGTACTGTAAACCTTCCTTCTGGTCTCCAGGGTTTCTGGGGAGAAATCTTCTGTCATTTAAATTAGTTTAGTCTTAAAGATAACTGTTGTAATCTCCTGAGTGTTTTGATGAGGTTTTCTTTTTCAATTTTCAGAAATTTAATTATAATGTGTTTTCACATGGAAAACAGACTAACAGAGCATGAATGACCAGTCCCCAAGGCTCTGTTAATTATTTTCAGTCTAATTATTCCTTTTTATATTCAGATGGGGCAATTTCTGTAATTCTATATTTTTTATTTTACTTAAATATCTTTTTTATTTTGCCATTAAGCCCAACCACTGAGCTCTTTCTTTTGGTTATTGTATTTTTCAGTCATAAAATTGCCATTTGCTTCTTGTTTATCTTGGGTCTTTGCTATGACTAAAGTTTTGAGTAAAGCCAATTTTACTCTGTTTGTGTCAGATGTGTTTATAATTGTTCCTCAAAGCATTTGGCCATGGATGCTTTTCATGAAAAGAAGGCCCTGCCATTCTTAAGTGGAGCCCATGCTTCCTCCTTAATTATTTCAGTCACTATCTTGGAAGCTGCACTGGAGTCTCCTTGTTACAGCTCTGAAAGGATGGGAGATGAGGTATCCTGCCCGACCTTTTTCGGTATTACTAGATGTGAAGTTACTCTTTTAATCTGTATATTTGAACATAATTGAGCAGTCATTCTCTAAAAATTTTCTATTCTGTTATTATCTAAAAGTTTTTTTTTATCCTGTTAGCCTGTCCCTTCTCTGAGCAATCTGTTCCAGTAATGTACCTGCTGCTAGAATATTCAGGTCTGACTTGGATTATCAGAAGCCAAAAGAAAACCCAAGAAGCATACCACTATTTCTCATCCTGAAGACTAGTCACATAGCTCTCTAGCTATCAGTCTTATCATCTGTATTTCATAATATCCAGGGGTTTATTGTCATTAGTAGAAGGAATACAGATAAATTTCATTTGTTCCCTTGTTCAGAGAAGAATGAGATTTGCTTTTAAGTATTAATTTTAAATTTCAGGCCCTTATTCATTTAAATAAACCAGTCTGCTCTATTTTGTACTTCTTGGCTTTTTTGTAATTTACTCTCTTGTTAGTTTTCTGTAATTTAGTCTATCATTGACTTTTCCTTTTAGAATCTTTTTATGAAGAGCTCTGTGTCAACTTCTTCAAAACTGTGCTTTTATAATTTTGGGGTATTTAGAATTATATGAACCTAAAAAGCATCTTGATACCTTCATACTTTTCACGATGTTTTTATTCTTTGGTGTAAATTATTTGATTTTACAGCTTAATAGTTTTATCTTCAAAATTTCCTCTGATATTTCATTTAAAAGAGTTTATATGGCAATGGTCTAGACACTGGCCATAGGAGGAGGACAAAAACCCTTTTTAACAAGCCAGGGTGAACAGATGTTGTCTCTATCTCCTACCTTTGAACCCTATAGGCCATTTGGCTTTTAATCCTTTCATTGCAAGTTCTTGAGAAGACCTCATCATGGGAGGCTTGAGGGCTAGAGTTGTTCTGATGGAATGGCTTTCACTTAAGTCTTCTGAAGTGTCATTCTATTCAAATTTGCAGCAAATGACACCACAAGAAATAGACCTAGGAATCATTTATTAAATTTGCTTGCAAGAGTGCTGAAGACTTTCCCTACTAGATCAGCTGCTCTGAGCCATTTATTTCCTGAAATCACATGAGAAAATGGGGGTTTTAAACCAGACAACAAAAACTTTATATTTTGTAGGTGTCTGGGATAGAAATGGAACTAATGTGACAGTTTGCATTTCCTTTTGTCCTTTGCCAAATAGTAAGCTCAGCTGCAGTACCTCAGAAATCTATTGATGCTTATATAATTGTGTTTCAATTTATTCCTTATTCTTTTATTTCATTATTTAGAGAATACTGTATTGATGACTATAATCAAGGCCACATAGATAAAATTTTACATATTTATGATTCCTTATTTTTAACATCCTGTCTTAATTTCAATTTTCCTTCCTTATTATGTTGGCTTATTCAGTTTAGAAATATTTTTTGGTATTTCCTTGCAAATATATTGATTCCTCACAGATAAGATGAAATGAAAATACATCATTTAGTTGTAAATCAGATGATTTACTGTTCTGGAAGTTCCAATTATTTCAAATAAATTATTATAAATGTATTCATAAATCACAAATGATTAAGATACAATTTTTTAAATGGAAAAAGACACAGATGTACCTGAAATAATGCTAGCTGGTAGGTGAATCAACTCAGTAAGCACAATCTCCTATACTACTTCTTAGAACTTGTTTTCTCATGAAATTCTTTTACCTCCTTTAGAATCCTCCAATCTACCTTGTAATCCTACCTTATTCATTGTCTGGGGGTATTTCCATACCACATTAGCTTTACTCACTTATTTGTCAGCATCCGGTAGTCTGCCACTTTAGTGGACAAATCAAGTATTTGATCCAAAATTTCTCCACAAATTGTATAATGCTTTTCATAACGAGCCTGAGCCCTTTCTACAGCAATCTTCTCATGAATTTCCTTTTCTCTGAAGATTTGTTCTTCAAATTCAATTTTGGCTTGTTTTGCCAGAGCCTGATAATGCAAAAAACATATTTTTAAGTCATAATTGTCTGAAAGTGGAAGAAATACAGTCATAAAATTCAATGCAGATTCCACAAACTTAAAAAAAAACTGAGGGAAAGTGTGGGGTTGGAGAGGATAGGGGAGAATATTGATCAAGATGCACTGTACTCATAAAGTGTTGTTGTTTTTTTTTTCTGCTGATCATGGAGCCTGAATTCTGGGCCTAGGTGCTGTCCCCTCAGCTCTTCAACTCAAGGCTAGCACTCTACAACTTGAGCCAGAGCACCACTTTTGGCTTTTTTGCTTATGTGTTGCTGAGGAATCGAACCCAGTGCCTCATGCGTGCAAGCCAAGCACTACCACTGAGCCACCTTCTCAGCCCAATGTATCCATAAACTTTGTTGAATAGAAAAATCGTTTGTGTAACTACTTAAAAGCAATGGAAACAAAAAAGAAAATGATGCTAAAAGTGAATAGTCAAAAAAGGCTTTAAAACAACTACATTAAGTACTGAGTATGATGGCAAACACAATATGGGGAATATTTCACCTTTACTTTATCAACCAAGCACAACATGGTAGTCTGACTGACCAAAGGAGAAAACAGTAACTTAGACCTTCAGGCTTTCTTAAGCAGTCACAAATCACAGAGAAATTGACAAGTCTGTGCCAAATTGTAAGATAGCTCATCACCACATGGGAGCCCTTACCGGGGCACCTCTGCTATGACCACTACTATTGGTGTTTTCAGTGTAGGAAGCCCACAATTCTGGTCTATACTTAGAAACTACTTTGAAATGCCCTGATTTTGCTAGTGTGAGATCATCATACATTAGAAAACAAATATGAAAGGTGTTAACCCCCTAGTGTTAGTTTTAATAAATTGATAACCCTCATTTTTAGAAACATCTACTTCTGCAGAAAATGATGAAATATTTAGTATTTACGATGAAATTAAACATACAAAAAAGAAAGTAATAAAATATTTAACTGTTTATTCATAACTTCTACTTGGACAGTACTGCCATTTTGTTTTCAGAACCTTTTTTGTATACTAAATTTAGCCTCCTATCATGACGAATAACACAATACTCAGTGAATGGGATTCCAGTGATCAAATGTGGCTTCACAGAAAGCTGTGGCAAACTCAAGCAATCCATCAAGTGCTAGCTTGATGGAATCTAGACTTGGTCAATGAAACTTGATCCAATCAGTAAAAAACATAAGTAAAACTTGACTTTACAAGTTCTGTGGTCAAATTCAAGCTCTTCCTTGTGTGGAATTCAAATTCAAACTATGAGAAGTTGGGCAAATTGTTCAGCCTCTTTAAGCCCCAGTTTCCTCAAAGTGGGGATATTAATAATTCTTAGCATTCAGAGAAAAACCCAATTATCTTCTGAGAATAAGTATTTTGTATCACACCATTCTTTTTTTTTTTTTTTTTTGGTCGTGGGGCTTGAACTCTGGGCCTGAGCGCTGTCCCTCAGCTCTTCAGCTCAAGGCAAGTGCTCTACCACTTGAGCTACAGCGCCACTTCCAGTTTTCTAGTAGTTTATTGGATATAAGAGTCCTTTCCTGCCGGGGCTGGCTTTGAACCGTGATCTCAGCCTCCTGAGGATCTCAGCCTCCTGAGTAGCTAGGATTACAAGTGTGAGCTACCAGCACCCGGCTTATCATACCATTCTTAAATGATTACATGTCTGATAGTAGGTTTCTATGTAAGGTTTATTATTATTAGTTTGCTGCTGCTGCTGTTTATTTTTACAAGCTTATTTTATTTTTTTGACAGGCAACTGGTTGGGCCAGAGTCCAGAATTACACAAGAATTTACCATTCTTGAACTGTTTTTATTTTCATGGGTAAAGAATATAAGTTAGGTGCAAAGCTTTACGGAATGTTTCATGAAATGTGAAGAGGAAAAAATGAATCTAAGACACCAGGAATATTAGAGCATTCATTATGGAAAGAGTGAAAGAAAAATTGATCATTAGTTTGGTTTGCTACTGTGCCAGTGAAATATGTGGAAATTTTTGTGATGTGATAGAACCAAAGCTTTGAGAAGAATGAAATGGCCATATCAATAACAGAACAGCTTTCAATTTTGCTTCTTGTTATCGTCTATCTGTTTCCCTCCTGCCATACTTTCACTCATCTCCTTCCTCCCTTGTAGAAAACTATATGAAATGAACTGCTAGAGCTATTCAGTCTTCTCATTCTACCTACCATCAACTTGGCTCAACTCACCACAATTTCCAGTCTTCTTTCATTAAAGTTGGCTGTAGTCTACATTAGAAAGGAGGAAAGGAAAAGGAAGCCCTTGGGAGGTAATCAATTTCAGGGATTGTGAGCTTGCACTCTTGAGTTTCATAGAACAGGCGTTGCTCTTCCTGTGGAACTGATAAACTGGAACTTCTTAAGTGTTCTAAGCTTCATTTTCCTTGTACTTAAAATGCACATAAGGAAGTGTCTAATTGTGGCTATTGCAAAGATTTTATATGCATACAAGCATAGGTAATGCTTGGCTCAAAGCCAATGCTCCAAAAAGTTTTAAAACTGGATTGTAGTTAAATAGTACTGATACAAGTTGATGGCACATAATTTGGGGACCTGGAATTGTCTTAATGGAGAATGGCTGCCCAATTGCCATGAAGTAAGAGATTAGTAGATTTAATCTAGAAATTAAACAAATTAAAAAAATAATCTCTTCAGTGTAAAAAACACAAAGTTCTCCCATTTCCTTACCTCACTACTTTGTTTGTTTTTCCTTTTTCTTTGAACTGTGACAGATGCTGGACTAAGTCTTGGGAAACAGTGACCAGAAGCAAATGGCTTACTCCTGAGCTTGCATGCTAATTGGGATATGCAAAGTCAAAAAGCCACAGGAATAAATGACTAATTGGCAGTGCATGTCAAGTGGCCCTAGATCTAAAATGAAGGTAGGGAGCTTACACAACAGGGAACCCTGATGTAGACAAGACATGACATTTGTAAAGAGCTCTGAAAGATGAATATTAGCTGGATAAGGGCACAGGGCCGGAAGAAGAAAAATGCAAGAAATGCCTCATTTGGGGATCAGGAAAGAGCTAGGAGATGGAGGGATATGTTGTTGGTGGGAAACTAAGGATGGGATTCCAGACCGGATGGCAGCTATCAAACCAGAGTTCAAAAGATTCTCTTGCATATAGAATGGATTGGAGAGGAGCCAGACTTCAGCAGCAGGGCACCATTCTCAATGACATTGCATTCTTAGAGTACCCAGGTAAATGAATAATGCTGATGGAAAGAAAAGAGGAATGCTATATGGATTAAAAACCCCACAGTGCCTTGTTGAAACAGTGTAAAAGCTATCACTAGCTGAGGCTATTCACCTAGAATAAGCAACATCAGTGTTTACCTAGTAACACTAATAGACTTTAGAGAAAAGGAAAGTCCTTTGGGCATTTGTGGAAAAAGAAAGTCATGATTCAAAGAAATGAATAGGAACATAGGAAAGGATTAGACAATCATCAGGGTTTTTTTTTAACAGCATTATATTATGCCTGAAGAAATAGTGACATATTTCAGATAAGCAAAATTGACAGTAGAGGAGGTACAGTCTATTATCAATCTAGAAGAACTCAGGAAATATTATTGTGTATAGGTCTTTCCTGGGAAATTATCTGGAAAACAAGCACATTAATCCATGAGACACATGAACACAGGACTGATGGGGAACATTACAAGCTTAGGTACTAGGAGAATTAAGACTAAAGGAAGAAAGTGTCATGTAATTATGAAGAAATAAAAAAATGGGAAGATAGTAGGCAGATCACACAAGAAATGAATTCTTCTTAAGCAATAGATAATAAAAGACAGCTTTGCTTCACAGAAAGTTTTAAAAAGGACCCCCAGGAAGATTTTTAAGGGAGATTTGGCTTACCGCTTCTCGATCAAGAGCATCCTGGAAATCTTTGAGACGTCTTTCTTCATATTGTTTTTCCCTGAAAATTCTGTTCTGCCACAAAACTTCCTTTTCATGCCTAGCATGCATGAGCTGAACAGCAATCCTGCGTTCCTGCTGGGACTGGCGCATCAACCGGTGAATCAACTGCTCCTCGCGATAGGCTTCCTGTGAAACCAAAGCCAATGATTCCTCAAAGCCAAGTCCAGATTCCTCAATAGGCTAACAGATCTACCCACAAATACTCTATAAAAGGCATCAAGTTTACCTAAAACAACTTTTGTTACTTGATTTCAACCTGAATGTGTCAAAAACACAAGCTGAAAAAGAAAAAAATTCCCAACAGATGCTGCATAATTTTAGTATTTAGAAACAATATGGTCTTGAAACTTACAATTAACTTAAATGAATTTTACCCTTAAAATATGATCAAAATATTATCCTAGATGTATACTAATTATTGAAAATAAGGGAAACCATGGGACTTATGTTTCTTTGGGTCTGGCTTACTTCACTTAATATGATTTTTTTTCCAAGTCTTTCCATCTTTCCATTTCCTTACAAATAGGGAAGTGTCATTCTTTCTGATGGACGTATAGAATTCCATTGTGTGTGTGTGTACATACCACATTTTCTTGATCCATTCATCTACTGAGGGGCATATCAGGGTTGGTTCCATATCTTAGCTATAAGCTCAAAAGCTATGTACATATGACCATATAAGATGATGCTAAGCACAATGAACTCCAAGACACAGAAACAAGAGGTTTTTCTTTGTTGTTTTTAATGTACTATGTGATTTTTTGTTTCTTTTGTATGTTCTTCCCCCTATAGTATATCTCCTGTTGTCACTGTATTTAATTTTTGTACACTGGTATTGTATATATATATGTTTATTTGAATTAGGGAAGGGGAATAACAGAATGGTGAAACAAGGGACAAGGTGGGAACTAATGCCACAGTGATATACACAAAAATATATGTTGGAAATGATCTGTACAACAATGATCTGAGTGGTGGAGGGGAGAGAAAGTAGGAGAAAAATGAGGGAAGGGGTAACAAGTTTGACAAAACAATGTACATATTACCTTACTTATGCAACTGTAACCTTTCTGTATATCACCTTGACAATAAAAAATGCATGCCAAAAATATGATCAAAATAAATTAGACATTCTCTTCAAAGTTTTTTTAAATCACTGACAAAATTGTTTAATTATAAGAATGTTTTCAGCTGTTTGGAAATATGATATTTTTATTTTAAGGTAACAAGTAGCTATAAAACAGATGCAGTTATTGCCCATGAAAAGACAGTAGTCCTGGTTATTTCCCATAGAGTTAGTTCAATACTAATATGAGGAAAAGTTAAAAAACTAACAGAATATAAAGAGTAGAGAGGCCAGACCAAGTAGAAATGGTATTTTGCTTGTCTTAAGAACAAATCTGTGTGGCTAGATCTCAAAACAGATGAACTCTGCTGTTTTAGAAGAAGAGAGAACAGAAGGGGCGGACCAGTAAATGTACAGTGGGAAAAACACCAACTTGAAAATAGTGAATACAGGTGCTGTTCCCAGCTGTACCATTCATTGGCTATGTAGCTTTGGCAAATAACTTAGTATTACAGGGTTATTTCTTGATAGGTCACAAGGAGAGGTTTAGGTGGAAGATGACTTCCCAGGGCCCAACAAGTTCATTTAATGTCTAAACAGAGACCTCATGTGGAAAGAGGAAGTAATTATAGTTCTCAAATTATCTTTACGAGATTACAGAATTATTGTTTACTTAACAAAATTAAGACACAAATAATATTTTATGAAACTTTCACCTGGGAATTTTTTGGAAATGTGAATTACAGTTCAGCTGAAGTTAAACTATTTTTTCTTGCATCTTCTTTCAAATATTTTAAAAATTCATATTAATGTGTTTTAAATTAATTTTGTGGCTGTGGGTATGACTCAAGTTGTAGAGAACCTACCTAGTAAACATGAGTCCTTGAGTTCAAACTCAGGATGTACCAAAAAATTTAATTTTGTGTACATTGAGTCTCCAAAGTGAGGGGAGTTGTGATATTTCCATAGACATATCTTCTATAACTTTTTCTTGTGTATGTGTGTGTGAGTGTGCTCCTTTCCTGGGGATTAAACTTAATGCCTAGACACCATTTGCTTTTTGCTCAAGGCTACTATTCTACCATTCGAGCCATATCTCCAATTTGGGTTTTTTGGTGGTTAATTGAAGGTAAGAATCTCAAGGACTTTCCTGCCTAGGCTGGCTTTCAACATCAACCCTCAGATCTCAAGCCTCCTGACTTGCTACAATTACAAGTTTGAAGCCTGCTTACAACTTTTTATTATCCTCTCTTCCCCAACCCCAATTTTAAAACTTCCTTGCAGAATTTTTAACAGGGGTTTCTATATTCTTTGGTTTGTGCATAGAATCAACTTTAATCACGTTTTGTCCCCCTTGCCTTTTTTCCCTTTCTCTTCCTTCCTCCATCTGGTTCTCCACTCAGTAGTCTGCCTTTTATATTCATGTCTTGATTTATTCATGTATTTATTTTAGATCCCAATTTCATATATGAGAAAACTATATAGCATTTGTTCTTCTGAATCTGGCTTACTTCACTTAACCTAATAGTTTCAGATTCTATCAATTTTCCTGAAAAGGACAATTCCATTCTTCATTCTGGTGACTAGTATATTTTTGTGTAATATGTCACATTTTCTTTATCCATTTATCCATTGGCGAGCATGCAAGCAGGTTCCATAGCTTCGCTATTGTGAATAGTGCTGCAATAAACACAGGTGTATTGTATGGTGATTTACTTTCCTTCAGATATGCCCAGAATGGTATAGCTGGCTCATATGGCAGTTCTAATTATAATTTTTTAAGACACCTTATACTGATTTCCATACTTATTTCCATTTTCACTAGTAGTATTTAGGGATTCCTTTGCCTGGGTCCTTGCCCACATTTGTTTTCTTGATGACAGTTATTCTCACTGGGGTTAGATCAAATCTCACTGTTAAAACAGTATAATTGAGTCATTCGTTTCCTTTTAAGATTCAGTAGTGAAAGTGGAGACAAAGTGTGAAAAGGGCCTCAAGTTCCTCATGTCTTTTCATTCACAGCTTTTCATGTTACCCTATGGCTGTGCTCATCAAAACACAGAACCTATTTCTCTACTCCTTAAATATGAGGAAAGGAAGTGTCAATCTTGATCTGACCAGTGGGACATCAGCCAAAATCTAAAAAAAGTATAACTATAAAAAGGCAGTTGGGTCTGCCGCTACCACTGTGTGAATCGCCTGATGGACCAAAAAATAAAATCTTACAGAGGCATTAGCCTTGCAAAAAAGGGCTCCTAGAATCTTGTGTGTCTGCCGGCCTCAGCCAGCCACCAATTGACCACAGACATTGAGCAAGTCCAGATGAAACAACAAGAAAACATGGAGGTGAGGCTAGCCTCAAGTTTCTACTGCAATGCTGAGATAGTTTAAGGGTCACAAAGTACCATTACATTTTAAATTGGAAGTTGCTTTATTATTCCAAATGAATTCTAATTCCCCAAAGGTTCAATCGAATGAAATGAAGGATATAGTTTCTCACAGAAACTCAGGTGTAAGTTACTGTTAGGTGTTCAGGAAAGCCTACAAACCTACAAGAGACAAAATATCCTATGTTTGAAATGAATAAAGTAGAAAATGGTTATTCTGATTATATTTACTGTATGCGGAGGGATTTCAATATATCTCAATTTGACTGTCAAGGCCTCTACTAAAGTTAGGAGCTTATTCAGGTCTACCACCATTTGCTTAATTCTCCATTTATTATGGATCTAGTCTAGGCAGTCAACTAAGAAGCAATGAAACATTCCATTTCTCTGAAAGCCCTGAATCTCCTGTGAGAGTCTCTTCTCTGAAAACACACTTCACCTTGCAGCGTTTCCACAGCCCCTGGAAGCTGCACCTCCACCCTGTCCTCTTCCTCTGCCTCCACTTCCACCTTCAGTTAGTGAGCTCCTGGCTGTCCTCCATGTTTCTGTTCTCACCTACAACACAGCATCCCCTGAACCAAGCCAGGGACCCCTGTCTTCTGTCATCTACTTGCCCATTACTTTCAACTCACTTTCTCTCTTGAATGTTCTTGCCTACTCACAGAGCTTCCCTACCTGACAAGTTCTCTGAGACCAAATTTCTTAATATTTCTGCTCATTATGGAGTCTCTGGGCCTCCTACAGTATCTGGAGCACAGAGGAGGGTGAGTGTCTAAGTAATATAAGAGATGGTCAGTGATTCTTCAACTGCAGCCACATCAGAATCTCCTCCAGTCCTCCACCCTGCAACTATCTAATTCCTCTGTGTGGGTTCAGAGTAATGAGAAAACCTGATGTCTTCCTTCAAGTTCTCAGATGTTGCTGATGCGGTTGATCCACAAAACATACCTTGAGAAGCACTGATGTACACTAATGGAAAATTTGCAAGGACAACCATCTTTTCTTTGTTGTTTTCACGATAAAGTTCTTTTACCTCCAAAAGTAACAGTAAATTGAAATATCTAGTGTAGATTCCTTTTTGCATCTGTATTTTTTTTTTTTTTTGGTCCGGTCATGGGGCCTGAACTCTGGGCCTGGGTGCTGTCCCTCAGCTCTTCAGCTCAAGGCTAGCGCTCTACCACTTGAGCCACAGGGCCACTTCCGGCTTTTTTCTTTTTTGCTTATGTGGTGCTGAGGAATCGAACCCAGGGCCTCATGCATGCAAGGCTAGCACTCTACCACTGAGCCACCTTCCCAGCCCCATGCATCTGTATTTTTATTGTGGTAAAATATGAAAAATATAAAATCTATCAGTTCAATTTTCTTTTGATAAGTCCTGGGTCTTGAACTCGAGGCCTGGTGCTGTCCCTGACTCTCATATTGTGCTCAAGGCTAGTGCTCTGCCATGTGAGCCACAGCACCACTTCCAGCTTTTTTGAGCAGTTTATTGGAGATAAGAGTCTCATGGGGACTTTCCCGCCTGTTGAACCACAGTCCTCAGATATCAGCCTCCTGAGTAGCTAGGATTACAAATGTGAGCCACAGCCACCCAGTTCACTTCAGTGATTTTTAAATAGACAATTCGACTAAGTAAATGTACAATTCTGTGTTACCATGACTAGATTTTAGGTTCTTTAGTAAATATGTAGGTTTTGATTTCTTTATAAATATTTTTTGCTGTTTTGACATGACAATATATCATGAACAGTGGCAGATAATATAAGCAATAAGATAGAGATTTGCCTGTACTATGTTTTGTAAAGTTCCCAGTGTTATTATTATTTAACCAGCATTAAATGTATTACCTCCTGGGCTTCATGAGCTATTAACTGGTCCATTAACAACCTCCGCCGTCTTTTCTCTCTTTGCTCTCGAGCAAAAGCATCTTCTTCCAGGCGCTTCTGGATTTTTTTAATGTAATCATCATCCGAGTAAGTGTTTAACAAATCTGAAATTATCTGGTCTGTTGTATCTAAAAAAGTCTTGGAAGAACTAGAGACAAAAGTTTTTAGATTAAAAAAGTAATGCCATCATATGTCTCTATTTGTGAATTCAGAAGACCTCTAAGGAAGGTCCCCTGAGTTCTTTGTTGGTTCACTAACAAAAACATTAAAGCAAATACTAGATTTCCAGTATAAAACCCACAGCTTTATGTCATTTCTGCTCTTTCTCTGTGAGATTCTCTGCATAACCCCTTTAAAAGGCCTATCATGTTTTGTCTTTTTTTTTTCCCTCAATGATCTTCAGTCTACATAGATATTCTAGAATTTCCTTCCTCATCTTTCTGTTGATTCTGGGGCCTCCTACTTCAAGTTTATACTTACTTTGTGTGTACATTAGGCAGGCTATTGATAACACACTTGTTCAGTACGGGACACAGGTTACCGTATGCATGGTTGGTTCCATTCACTACCATTCTCCCTCTCCTTTTAGAGCTCAAGAACTCCCTAATGAAGTTCTGGCTACCTACAGGAATTACTCAACCCTCCTGGTAAACTCAGAAAATGAGAGTTGACTTGTTTGTCATGACATGCCCAAAAATACAGTTGTAACCTGGCTTCTTACCTTACCTCACATCCAAAACTTAAAGAATCAGGAAGAGCCTGGTGTTCTTCCCCAAAGAAAATAAACACATTAAATTTAATGAGACAGATAGAAGCCTAGTATAGAATTTTCACTCACTCAAAAGTTATCATTCCAAACAAAAATTCAACTTTAAAATAGTAAAGAAATATATGCAAAAAAGAAAAAAAGATGAATTTTATGTACATAACTGTTTCATCACCAATTTTAATCCACATTCCTCTTTAAAAAATGCAATAGCATAAACTGTTCCATATGATTTCTTGCCAGGAAATGATTTTTATATTAGGAATAGTCATTGTTCTAATATTATGCATAATCAATATGCTTTATTTAATTTAATTCACAGAAACAAGGACATATTATTAAAGTATGTTGGGAACAATCATTATGATGTAGAAAGGACTTGAATAAAAGCACAGTGGACTAATGTTAAATGATGGGATAATTGCCTATTTATAGTACAGATAGTATTGAATTATAGACCATAATTCGCAGGTCTGTTGCTTTCAGCTCAATTCTGAGCTCAAAAGTCATCTCTTTACTTTTTCTCTGTATATGTGGCTAGGATGCCTGGCAAAATGCTGATGTTTGCTAAATTTCAAATACTATGGTAAGAATCACTGTGCTAATGTAAAAATCAATCACTGAATTTCTGCTTATTTTATCAGCAGGGTTCAATGCTCAGTGAAACTTTTTGGAGTTAGGCACCAAACTATGCAGCTGCCAAAATCACAGTCAGAGTTTAACCCTATCTACTCATAAAGGCTTAAGAAAATTAGTATTTAGGAAAAATGTTAGTATTTATGAAAATGATATGGTAAGGCACTTATTTATTTATAGTTAATTACTTATATGCAGTTCTAGAATTTAAAACTCACATTTGCTAAGCAGGTATTCTGCAACTTGAGCCATGCCCTCAACCCTTTTACTTTAATTGATGAAAATTCCCAAAGTGAAAGATCTTGGAATAGCAGTTCAAAATAAAATGTTTCTAAATATTCAAAAGTGTTGCATAGAATAGAAAACAGTTTTATAATTACCTTTCTTTTGCTTGAAGATCCTTTTTTATTAATGCCTCAAAGTTCCTAATTTCATTGGCCACATCCTTTAAAGAAAGTTCATCATCAGTTCTGTTTCCAAAATCCATTGGAAAATTTCATTCACCAGGCTCACCCAGGATTACAAGGTAACACACATTATTAATTCAAGGTAACCAGTAGCTAAGTCACTAAATTCTATATGCTGGAATCATTTGGTCATTCTAATTTATCACCTTGGACTAGTCTAACTTTCTAAAAGACAATGAAAATTGACTAACAAAAATCCCTCAGTTCATGATTTGAATTAAGTGAGTCAAAGGGCATTTAATGAAAATGCAGATGATGAGCCAGGCAAGTTTCTTTTGGATATAAATATTTCTGTAAGAAGTTACTGTTTGAGTTGTTTCAACTCAAACAATTCTCATGTTACATGAGATTACATTTCTCATGTAATCTTATTTATACTATTATTTTTTCCATGAAAATTAGCTTAGCTAATTTTACAATTCTTTACTAATGAGCTTCAATTATTTCAAAGAAATTGAAGGTTTAAATACTAAAATGGCTCACAAAATGCTTCTGTGTGTAACGTTTGCTTAGTATTATAGTGGAAGATACTTTGCATGTAGTTTTAAAGAAAGAAATGTGTATTAATTTCTAATGCAACAGATGTAGAAGTCAGAATGATGCAACAATCTTTTTGCCAGTGCTGGAAACGTGAGGAAACTTGTCAGCTTTCTGGGTCTCAGCCTTCTTACTTACTTCAAACAAGTGAGTTCAAGCATTATTTGTGAGTTTAAGCTGATGTGGAACAACAAAAAGGTAAGACAAAGGACAAGGGCGAACCAATGCAACAGCAATAGTCACAGGACAATATGTTGGAAATGAACTTTACATCTTATAGGAGGTTGAGAGGGAGGGAAAGTGGGAGAGAAATGAGGAAAGGGGTAACAATGTTTGACAAGAAATGTACTAACCAGCTTACATATGTAACTGTAAACCCTTTGTACTTTACCTTGACAAAAAATTAAATTTAAAAAAAGATGATGGGGAGCACTAATCTACATCCCGACAAACAATATATGTTCACTAATTGACAGCTGTTAGTCCTCTTTTAGGTCACATAAGATAATATAGACCATGAGAAACTAACCTTAAAACACAATATTGCTCTCCTACAAATTGTAATCAAATTCCTATTGACATGACTAATGATGCAGTCTAGAAAACATCATTACTGTAAGTATCTTATTTTTAACCTTAACAAGTTACATAACATTTCTGGGATTTATAGTAAAATAGTACTACATGATGAAGAGGAATGGCACGCATATAGTATGTGGATCTTACCTGACCCTGGCTGTACCCAGGGCAGTAATTATCCAGGAGAGTATCACTCATCTTCAGCTACTTTATCAGCAATCATAGAATCATAAGCATACCAGTTGTGACTGATACAGTCAATTTCAAAGTGTTTGACAAGCCTAGTTTAAAGCTACAGTCTGTCTGTTAACAACACTGTAAAATAGATTGAATATGGATTTGATGGGGAAATTATGATTAAGAAGTACCAAGGTCAGAATCATTTGAAGAGAAAATAAAAGTTTTGAAAAGTTTGTCTATGTGATTTTTTGAAAGATCATTGTGTGTGTGTGTGTGTGTGTGTGTGCATGCATGCGTGTGTGTGTGTGTGTGTGTGTGTGTGTGTGTGTGTGTGTGTGTGTGTGTATGTGTGCAAGAGAGACAGAGACAGAGAGTCAGAGACAGAGGGAGTCTCCCTATATAGCCCAGGCTGGTCTCAAACTCAAAATCCTAATGTTTCTGCCCCCTCCCTTCTGGGATTATCGACATGTTCCAACATGCCCTTGTTTGAAGGACCATTCTTTAATTGAGATAAACATAACACAACAACAGTAAAGGATATTTTCCTTTACTAAGTGGCTTTTATCACTTACCGCTGCCTCTTTTTTCTTTTTCATCATTTTTTGGGTCTCAAGTGCTTTCACTGTACGATTTGCTGCAGGCTTAGGAATCTGTATGATAGCTGCTTGAATTTTGGCCATTATTTCATTTTGTCGTCTTCTGCTTAAGCGTTGCTGAGTATCCCATATACATTAGTTTAGTTATGTCATTGTTCAGCATAATAGTCAATGTAAGACATGTACAGATACATATATATTCAACTTGTCTGTGGGAAATTTCAGAACTTGGCAAGTAGGCGTAGTACTAGGTATTACAATTGTCTAATCAGGAAACACTTGTCAGTAGCATTCTTTGAAAAGTATCATAAAGCACAATTCTCAAATGACGCCTATTAAATGTATTTTCCTTCTGTGTACTGTTACTAATAGATAATGAAAGTGTTTCAAATACAATGAAAAGTACAATTGTTTCCCAGTCCCAACTTCATGACCTACCTAATCATGAGAAGAAAAAACCTAAAAATATTCTGTAGGGAAAATAACACCTAGAAGACTGCTCTGAGTTGTGGACGCCCCACAGAAATGAGAGCTTCCCTGAGCCATATAGGTTCATAAGTTTAGAGATGACCTCAGACACAAAATTAACATTAAATTATCTGTCGTTATTAAATCACCTCTTCAGTAGGTAAGTAGTTATTTTAATGAGGAGATAAAAGAATATAACTCAAAGAAAGCAAGACTAATATCAGATAAAGTTATTTTAAATAAATTATTTGTAAGGCAACATATGAAAGGACTCAGGAATTTACTGCTAAAGCATTATATTTTATAGAAATATACTAAAGTTATCACCTATATTCAATGATAAAAAATTTAATTTACTATTAAAACAGACATTGTTAACAATTTAATAGTCCTCATTTCACTTTCTAAATGTAAAAATTTTCTTAATTATTATAGATACTAGGTTCTCTATTGTCATATTTACTTCCTATGGTCATTTTCAACAAAATTAATTTCTAAGTATTTAATGGCCTCATATTTCCTTTTCTACAACTCTGTTTGGTGGTTTTCTGCATTCGATTTGATACGTTAAAGCTTGGAATGGCTGATTCCATATAAATGAGTCCGAGCATTTGGTTCCAACATGGAATGCTAAAAGAAAGTGCAGTGCTTTTCTCTGGCAAATCATAATGGAATCAGAGCTTCTAGATCTGGCCTCTCATTGTTCCCTCCTTCTCTACAGGGAGTTGGCTATATTCAGGATGTATTGATTTCTTATTATCCTAAACACATAAATTTAAAAAGTGGTTTTGTAGCTCAACAGGAAAAATCAGCTCTGTTGCCTTTAGTTCACACATTCCATATGCCAAGCCACTTAAGATACTTTTTAAATTCTTTAATGATCCCATATATTATTTCCCTCTCATATCCTTAAAGGTACAGATCATTAAAGATTTTCAAAGGACTTGGAGAAGCAACAGGAGTCAGAGGAACAAGCAAGGACAAAGAAGCTAAAAGATATTCTTAAAGCGACAGTTTCAAAGGGCAACAAACAGAATTACCCTATAAGAGAGAAATGAGATGGGCAGAAAAAAATTGCAAAGAATAAAGAAGCATAGGGAGTATGCCAAGTATATCTCTCTTAGTGTGGACAATGGTTATGGATTTTTGAAAATTAGGATATCTAATAGCAAGCCATCATCCTCAAACAGCTGAAGCATACATTTCCACCAATGAAAGAGAGCAACTTGTCCTGACACTCTAGGGATTGACAGTTACTGTTCTCAGCCAAAAGTAGATGTACCAATAAGAAGCAAGGGTGAACATAAAGAGAAGGAGCAAAGGCAGGGAAAGGAAGGGTAGAGCAGGCAAGGCAAAGCCATGCATCAGGAAAATGCATATTGTGCTATATTACTTCTTATGCAATGTGTATCAATAGGCATACATTACAAATAGTATACTATATACTAACGAATTTCTGGAAAAAATTGTTCTATAAAACCTTTTTGAGTTTTAAACATCTTTGGTCTTCCTTGATTTTTTGAAATTTTTCAAATTCCTCAAAGTGCGTTTGGTCAAAATCTTCATTCATCTGTTTAACTTTTTCTTGAAACCTGTATGTAACCCGCATCAGATTGAAATCAGTTTGGCGTGGTATCAGGTTTTTAAGTTTCTAAATGAAGAAAGCATTCAGAAGATTCTGTTACTAGAGAATAAGCATACATTATGAACATACGTAAAATTTGTCTTCAAAATAAAATGTCTATGTGTTTCCACTGTTAGAAGGTCAAATTACTACAAATTGTATGCAAATTCATATCTTGAATATCAATCTAAGGCCAATAAAAACCAGAGCTGAATTCCTTCTCACCGAATAACAATGTCTGAGCGGTAACAATGTTCGACAAAAAATGCACTCATTACTTTACTTATGTAACTGCAACCCCTCTGTACATCACCTTTACAACAAAATCAATGAATAAATAAATGAATAAATAAATGGAAAACGTTGGAGGGTCATCAGGTAGGGTGAAAGTAAAAGGAGATGGTGATAAATAATAAATCCAATAGAAGAATTATAGAGATGTCAATATATGTATTTTACCAAGGGATTTCATTGGGTTATTTACAGCATGAATATATAGACATTGATAAAAAACACAAAATATATGTTATTCTTGACATATATGTCACAAATATGGAATATATGTCACATACACTACACATGTCATATATGTGACACATATGGCATGTGTGACATGTATGACACATATGACATGTGGTGCATGTAGCATATGTGGCATATGCAGCATATGGGTGGCACATGTGACATGTGTGACATGTGATGCATGCCATGTGCATCACACATGACACACATGACATGTGTGACACATGTGACATGTTTGGCACACATGGCACCCAAACAGGCATATGACCCATGTGCCATAAATGACATGTGTGGCACACACAATCTGTTACATACATGTGACATAAGTGATGTGTTGTGTATGTGATTTATGGCAATGTGCCACTGTGTCAGCATGTCATATATGGCACATGTGTTGCATTGTCACACGTGCTACAATACAGAGCATATGTGTCATGTGTGCCATATATATCACATCTATCATATATATGACATGTATATTACAGGTATATGGCATAAACATATATGTCAATAAAGAATAACATTTCTTTTGTATTTTTGATCAATGTCTATTATATACATGTTGTAAATATTCCAATGAAATCTCTTTGTATAATTTCCCTATGCTAATACTATTTTTTTAAGGAAATTGCAAAAAGAAGCAACTGTGTTTTGGATCTCCAAATCCTTGGGAATTTTCTGCTTTGCTTTCTGTAATTACTATCTAGTTTTATACCATTGTTATTTTAGAGCATATTTATTTTGATTTTTGTTTTAATTTGCTAAAATGTGGTTTCAAGTGCAGAAATGATCCACAGTAATGGTTCCACTGAGTTTGATGATGATTTGTGTTCTGCTATTGTTTTGCAAGTGTTAAGTATTCAGTCTAAATATGCCTTCACTCATTTTCTACCTGCTGGCTCTTTCAATTACTAACTGGGATGTTAAAATTTCTATATTATAAGGAATATGTCTATTTCTTTGTATAGTTCTTTTTTCTCATTTGATAGTTTAGTAGGCACATGTGAATTAAAGTTGTTTATATCATCTTGCATATATATGTATACATATTATTAATTTTTATCTTGAAATGTCTCTGTAATTCGTGATTATTTTTCTTGCTGTGAAGTATGATTTTTTGAAATTAATAAAGGCTCTCCAGCTCTGTTCTATATATAAAGAAAAGGAGTGGGGGAACAGAGTCAAAAATTCATGTAATACTATGAAGTTAAGAAAAGCAAGTGAGGGAATGGTTGAGTTGGGAGGGATGACTAAGAATGTGGAAAGGGATGACTATCAGTCAGATGTATATTGTATTCATAAATAGCTTTGTTAAATGGTAACTGCTTTGCGCAACTACTTAAACATAATTTAAAAACTAAAAGTATCTACAGAAAAAATGAACAGTATTTATATCTCACAAAATACATTTTCACAAAATAACTTATAAAGAGTATCTCAATATGTAGAAGATAATAAAAGCATCCTGCTTCCTCCCATTATTCAATCACTGCCTAGCAAAACATCAAACATTAAAGCTGCCTAGGCTTGAGTTTCAGGTCTACTAGCTGCATACAACAATCTAGTAGTTGCCTAGCCCCTCTGTAGCCCAGTTTCCTCATCTGTAAAGTAGGAACAAATAAAACTTCACAATGTGCAGTTGTGAAGCTCTAGTAATATAATATGCACAAGCCACCCAGATCAGGGCTTGGTATATTACTTTGTACTATCAATAAACTTCAGTAATCATTAATACTTCTATATACTGGCAATCTGCCTGTCCAGATTTAGCATCTCTACTTCTTTAAACCCTCTTCTGCACAAACCATTGGTTCCCTTTTACTCTTTTCTTCCCCTGAGGATCTCTTTCCATTTGGCACTTATATCATTTCTGTCTCCTACTACTGACTTTATTTCTCAACTTACTAGTTGTCCTAGTTTCTATGTCCATCAAATATATAGTCTCATACTTCTGGCAAGCCTCAAGTATTGTTCATATTTTTTCATTTCCTTTTCCTCTGCATTCATTGATAAAATAATTTATGTCCCCTTCTTCATCATTTCTACCTCCTCTTTAAACCACTGCAACATATACAATTCTACAAAAACATTTGTTTCTTCCAAATATATAGTCTAGAAGAGTTCAGAACTTTCCCAAGTATTGTTCATTTGCAAGTGCTTGACAATGTAGAGATCTAATAAATATCTACTTAATGATTGACTCTGGAAGGTTGCCCTGGCTTTACACAGTATTGCACATTCTTTCCACTTGGTTATATATGGACTTCTTAAGGTTATACAAAAGTGCAGTGTTCAAGTAGGTAGATACAGTACTTCTTGGTTTATACAGTTGAGAAAATAGAGTTTGAAAGTTTCTCAGGGACTGGCTCCAAGTTAACCAGTTTGTATGTGAAAGAGGAAGGACACAATTCTGTATTACTCAGCTGTAAGCCTAATGTAATTTCTAGAAACCAATTTGTGTAAATCTATTTAGCTACCAGGTCTATAAAGATGTCCATTAAGAATGTATCAGTCTGAAAGTGGAGATGTTGTCATATCCACCATGTCAATTCTACTTTAAAAATTGACTTAAAATTTTAATTATCCACATTTATATTTAATACTTTTCATCAACACCAAAACATGAAAAAGTTAATGTACGTCAATCACTATAAGGAAGCAGAGCAGGAACTTGAAGAATTGTTAACTAAAAGTTATAATTATTAAATCTAAACATATTTACTAAGTATAATTGTCAACTAGATATATACACAGAGATGAAATACTAAAATCCTTGGAGTCATATGACAAAAATGGTTACTCAACAATACCAGTATCAGGAGACTTACAGGGAGAATTTATGTATGTCAGAAGGCTGAACAGCATAAGTAAAAAAAGAAGTTAGGGAAGAAAGAATGAGAAGACAGTAGGGAAGGAAGAGCAGGAGTATGTGACTCATATTCAAGGATACACTGTCAATTAATATGGACTTTACCTGGAAAGTATGAAGAATGTTAGGAGAGTGGACACTGTTTAGTGAAAAGCTTTGAAGGTCAATCCAAGTTAAAAACAGGATGTATTTAAAATAGAGATTAAGCCAAAGAATTTGGTGAATGTGGAATTTAGAGGAGATACACCTGGAAGGATTTTGCCGCTATTAGTAATTCTGAAATTCAGGGAACCAATTAATAGATCAGGTAACCACATTAGCACAAAAAGTAACTGAGAATGAGGGCAGAATTTGAAAAGCTATGAAAATTGTGGAGAGGGAGAAAAGGTGACATCACAACTGCATAAATGAATTCAAAATCTTAAAACTAAGTTTGAAAAGAAATGGACTCATTACTTTACTTATGAAACTATAACCCTTTTCTGTTCATCACCTTTACAATACAAAATAATTATCCTGCTTGAATGAAAAAAAAAACTAAGTCTGGCTAGTAACATACATAGGAACATATTTACACAGTAAGATTGTTTTGAGAATATAACATTATTTCACTGTATCAAGTTTGTTGAGATGTTAGGCATCTTTATGTACCTACCTCTCGAAAAGCTTCGCTCTTCATGTTTTGAAGTCTTGAAGTTGTCTGAGGCTGCAAAGCTTGTATTTCTATGCCTGTCAGTCCACTTTTCTTTTTTCTCTGAAGAGCAATGTACAATTGATATAAAAGTTTGGTTGCTGCCCCAGGCTTCTCTGTGATGATGCTTTGGGCCACATTCTGATCAAACTGCACGCCCAAAAGGTGGAGTGTTGGCTCCAAGCGGGAAAAATTATTAAGTTTGGCAGTAGCCACCCTGGACATGAAAATAATTCATATAATTAGATGATAGTACTGAAAAAGCATAGAATTTTGTAAGTTTTACCATAATATAATATTATGAATTGTCCAATGTTCTTTTAAATGTACCATTTCTCTGTAAGACCACTCAGAATGAAAATACATTGAGAATTTTTAAATTAGATATGTCTACCTGAACTTTGTTTATTTCTCTTGAATGGTTACATTCAATTCACTAATTTTATTCAATTATATGCTCTAAATTGAGAATTTTTAAAGGAAGTAAATACAAAAAGTAACTAAGTTCTTTCTTCCATATGGAAAATTTTAACTATAATTTTGAAAAATATTTACTCTAAAGACAAAATTTTAACTTAATGTCTATTTCTTTAAATGATATTATTGCTAGAATCCGAAGATATTTCAAATCCTTTGTTGAAATTTCTAGCAATGATTCTCGTAGGCATTGCTAAAATTATTTAACTAAAAATATTATTTATACAATAAAATTATGTATCATAAATTTAATATATAAATTATGAATCATTATAAATTAATATATCATATAGTTTGTATTACTACTTTAAAATAATAGACATTCTAACTAGAAGCGATATTTTATATTATTACATTTTTAGATGCCTTTTCTAAAAGAAATCCATTAATTTGTTCCTTCAGTTAACACTGTACTAAATACCAAGATGTATTAGGGTTTCAAAACTTAAAAAATGAGTGAGTTGGCCAGGTGCCAGTGGCTCACCCCTGTAATCCTAGCTACTCAGGAGGCTGAGATCTGAGGATCATGGTTCAAAGCCAGCCTGGGCAGGAAAGTGTGAGACTCTTATCTCCAATAAACCACTCAGAAAAAATGGAAGTGGTGCTGTGGCTCAAGTGGTAGAGTGCTTGCTAGCCTTGAGCTGAAGAGCTGAGGGACAGCACCCAGGCCCAGAGTTTAAGCCCCACAACCGACAAGAAGCAAGAAAGCAAGAAAGAAGTAAGTTATAGTTACAGGCCTTTAGCAGGGTAATACTGAGAAAGATAGATGTGTTACAAAGTAGTAATGAATGGAGATAAGGATTACAGTAGCAGTTTCAAATGATTTAAGGCTGTTAAGATATGAAGCTGATGACAAAGTATGTTAAATATATTTTCAATTCTCATGCCCCTTAATGAGAAAACTAGACACAAAATGTTTTTTCCTTATCTTGTAGCATTCAGCAACATTTTTAAATGTAAAAAATTAATTGAATCCACTTCAATCAAAGTTGAAGTTCTATACACTTCCCACCAAAAATGTTCTCTCTTAAAACAGAGAATTGCAATTGCTTTGAGTGTCTTAGGAAACAGTCGTTATGAGACCCTTAAGGCTCACCCTTTGCCAGTATTAGAGATGGGGGACTTGAGAGGCACCTGTCAGAGCTTTGCTCTGGGTCGCATATAGTGCCACATGAGTTAGGGACAAACACTGGAGGCAAACATTGGCCATCTCCAAATTTTGTCAAGGCTTAGCCCTGTATTCAAGAAAATCAAAGAACATATTTATAGTCCCTCCTCTCATTCATATTACATGGCTTCCAGAATGCAATCTAATGTAAAAATTAGGATTTTAAATGTTTTTATATTGATTAGCCAAAGTATTCAAAAGTATTACATGACTTCTTTATATACATTCTTCGGAATATTCTAAATTTCCAGTCCAATCAATCAAGTTGTACTTGTGGAACATAACTGTGTAAACTGGTGGAAGCATATAACATTAAAGCATGTGCACAATTAACATAACAAGATAAGCAATAGCTGTTTTTTTATGAACACAGAAAAAAAAGAACTACTGGGATTTCTCTGCTCTTGAGGCAGAGCATATGATGTCAATATTGTCTCTGAGGGAATGAGAAATATGTTCTGGGAAAAGACATCTTGCTCTCTACTTGTAGTGCTTATGTGCCAAGGGACTTCCTTCCCTCCTTGCTATCTGTCCAGAGAGCCACCAGAGCCCAGCTCAGAGAATACTTCTTGAAAGATAAGTAGGCTCACCTAACTTCCCAGAAACATTGTTTACTTTTCCTTTGAATGAATCTTCTCATTGCTCAACTGTTTTCTGCTTAACTTTATTTATTTATTTATTTAGTGCCAGTCACGGGGCTTGCACTCAGGGCTTGCGTGCTGTTCCAGAGTTTTTTTTTTGGTTCAAAATAGTGCTCTACCACTTGAGCCACAGCTTCACTTCCAGCTTTTTGGTGATTAATTGGATATAAGAATCTCTGAGGCTTTCCTATTCATGCTGGCTTTGAACTACAATCCTCAAATCTCAGCCTTCTGAGGAGCTGGGATTACATTGTGTGAGCCACTGGTGATAGGCATGCTCACCTTTTATTAAAACCTAAAAATATTCTTCGGAAGAGAAGTATTTCTGAGTTAGATGAACTACTCTTAAAGTTGAGTTATTTCTAAGATGCATGACTTCAAGTCTTTCTAGCACATAGTTTTACTATTTTCAGATTGAAGAAATTAAAAGTATTACAAAAGTGCCTTATAAATGGGCTGACAACAAAGCATCTTTCCCCACGAATCACACTATTATGAAGATCATAGCCATAGATCTATTCATCCTTGCTTTATTTAAACAATAGGATAATGCAAGACTTGAAGATGGATGATATTTGGGAGTCAGTTAAAGCAAGTCTCCTCCTTGTTTCATAAACTGCTATGCCTTTCAGTGGAAAAACAATAATAATAAAGAGATCAGAAACCTGGTTTTATCCAAGTCTCTATAAGCCAGTCTATGCATTTGAGAATTCTTGAGAGTGCACAAAATTAAAGGGAGGGAATGGACATTGTCTGTCCTGGAATTCTTACACTTTGAAGGCTGCTCCTGCTTCTCCTGGTAGCAACAGAAGGGACATGGGGAGTTCAGGCCGAGGAGATAGCTGAGGCTCACTGTGATATTGCTTGTATTCCATCTCCTTAAGGGAGACACGTGATAGGAGCTGTCGGTTCCGAGTGTAATGATATCTAGCACCCTAGAAACTGAAGAAACTGGCTAGGATTCACACAAAAGGGGTTGGTATGATGCCTATTGTGTCATATGCTCCTTAACACATGTAACACATCTGGACTTGTGAAAGAATGATTCATCACTGCAATGGAAGCATTAGGATTTTTTTGCTTCAGAAATATTGCCACATAGGTGAGGCTCTGTGTAGGCAAACACAACAAAGGAATATTTGAGTAGAAAGCACCAGGTTAAAATAAAATGTATTTGTTGTGGATCATCAAGAATAACAGAAGAAAGAATAACGAAGATCTGTGAGACAGCAAACATCCTAATATATAGCAGAATTCAGTGTATAATCTAATTATATACTGCCCACAGAAGAATACACAGTAGATTCAACATATCTTTGTAAAATCAAAATGCACATTATTCCTAAGAGGTTGAAAGTCAAACACCCATCAATTTATAGATGGATAAAAGAAACATGACATACTATCCCCATATAACTGAAATAAGTAATTTGAAATAACGATAATATTAATGGACCTTAAAACCACTGAAAACATTACTTTAAGTGGAAAAAACAGCACAAAATGTGATATATTTTCCTATTCCATTGATATAAACTTGTTAGAACATTCAAATTTGTAAACAGGAAGTAAGGTCACTTGAAGTAGATTAGATTCATTCAGACAGGAAATACATTAGGATATAACAAGGAGCTCAGTAGTTAGTGGTGATGGTTGCTAATACATTTAATATATGAATGTACTTTAAAATGGTAAGCCATGTTCTAAGAATTATCTCATTATAGCTGCTAAAACACTATGCATTTTTATTAGCTAAGGTCAATTTTATTTTTTTGAAACACAAAGAATACTCCTGCTATAACAAGGTATACTATCCTATTTCAACTGTAAAAGAAGGAAGAATCATTTAACAAAAGAGGAAATAACTGTCTATCATTGCAGGAATAGATGGAAGATATTGAAATGAATACTATCTGGAGATGAAGTCTGCAGCAACCATGTAACGTTCTCTCTTTTGTACTCCTGGAACAATAAATATTCAAATGCTTAAGGAAATGACTTTTTTGAAATAAGAAAATCTCACTAACCTGCTCTCTGAAAATTCTGAAAAATCATCTTGAAGTTCAAACTTGTTCAGGACTTCTCCAATCAGGTAACCATTGGAAAATGCCTTTGCAAATGACTTGGGATCTAAGTTTTAAAATATTGGGATAGAAAAGTGAATGTAATGTTGCAACATAACGTTTACATACAGTCAAACTTCATCATTTAGCTTAACTCAAAATAGTGTGCTTCTTGAAATATATTTAAATAAACAGAGAAGAAAATTTAAATTAACAGTAGACAGACTGATCCCAAAGATAAATCAATAGCTGATAAACTTTTGAAAGAAGAGGAAAATAATTTCTGATCAAAATAAAGGAAAATACAGCCAATATAATTTATAAATAAATATATAAATAAATAACTTTATAAATAAATTTAGATGCAAAAACAAAGGTTTTTAAAAATAAAAATTACATTCTAATACTTAACTTTTCCTACAGCCAATGAAGGCAACACATTTTAGATTGCCAAGTAAAATGAAATCTAACTTTTTAAGTGAAGATTTAATTTTAAACCTGCAGAGCAATGGAATGTTTGCATTTGGTAAAATCATTTTGTCTTTTAATGCAATCCCTATTGAACATCTTCATATTCAAGTGCTTGCTTCATGTTTCTGATTTTCACAATTCATTTCTTTGTCCTTTTCAGTGATGAAAATTCACTTTGGAACCAGTAACTCTGTATCATAATGTTGGTCCTCTGCCCATTACTAGCTATTTGATGTTGGGTAAATTGCTTAATCTTTCTGAGTTTCTGCCTCTTTTGTCTCTAGAATAGAGGAACCAGATCTATATTTTGCAGGGTTATTTCAACTTTTGGTTAGTGTATTTTGACTGATCCATATAAATATAAACATACACCTTCATGGAATTAACATGATGTATATAGCATAATATTCAAGTTCTGGTAAATGTCTCTGTATCCTCAAACACCTCATAATCCTTTCTTTCTAGCGTATTTCTTATTGTCATTTGTTTGTTGGTGGTACCAAGGTTGAACTGAAGGTCTCAGCCTTGGTAGGCTAATACTGTGCCACTATATCCACTTTTTGAAATGTATGTTGGTTTTTATAATTTGTAGTCATCATACTGCACACTTACGCTTGCTCCTGCCTCCCTGTAACTAAGTAATGGTTTACCAAGCCACCACCATCCTGCCCTTCTTACTCTGTAGTCTCTGATAACCACCATTCTACTCTAGCTTCTAGGAGATAATTTTCCTTTCTATGCCTGGTTTATGTCATGTAACATAATGATCTCCAGTACCAACTATGTTGTAGTTGTTACGGACTAAGGATTTCATCCATTTGGTTGATGTTGAATAGAATTCCATTGTTAAAAATTACAGGTATTATATGAGAATCACTGGCACCATATCTACTACATACATAGGGTGGAGCACAAAATGATAAGTACATTTAAAGTTTCAAAATAATATGCCCTTTTTGAAGAAAAAATGTCCTTGGTTTTGGGCCACTTGTAAATATTTTATGAAATGAAAGGTGCAGAATTATACAGCATTTAAGTACAATATATAAAAACTGATAGACAAATAAACATTATCATCTGCCAAAGCTATCAGAGTTCAAGTGAT
The DNA here is from genome assembly GCF_024711535.1 of Dipodomys merriami. NCBI lineage: Eukaryota > Metazoa > Chordata > Mammalia > Rodentia > Heteromyidae > Dipodomys > Dipodomys merriami. The sequence continues at coordinate 3,452,284 of NW_027204493.1, read as the reverse complement.
TTCACAATCTTCCATAAATCTTGAACGTGCTTCCATTCTCCCTTTTAAGATTTTTTATTATTGTAGTTGCACAAAAGGATTACCACTCAACATGCAATTTGAAAAATGGAATGTATTTTGATTGCTATTGTCCCTTTCACTATTTTCTCCCATTCCTCCCATACACACCCTTTATTCTTTTTCAAAACACTAGACATGACTGCAGTATCATGCCCAGCTATACCAGATCCTTCAGCTTTTTCTAGCTGACTAATGAAGTGGTAATATGAAGATTATGAAGAATAGCTTTGTTCATGATGTGTAGAGTTTGTGCTTGGTTCTGGTTGCAGTGTTTTGAGTGTGATGCCCTATAGAGGCCACTGAAGAGATATTTTCTCAGCAGACCCCACATCAGCATAATCAAAAGGTTCTTTGGTGTATAGATTATCAGTCCATATTTTTTTCTGATAGAACTCAATTCTATGAAAAGTATCCCAAGTCTTCATTGATGCAATACATAAAAAGTTGGAAAAGATGTGAGCTATTCTCTTTGACTCAACTCACTTGAGGTGAGCCTCAGAACTGACTAGCTCTGAAATCTAACAATAAGCTTATGTAAGCTTGAATGTACAATAGAAAACAAGTTATGAAGCCTTTAGGATACAAAATGCTTTCAGAAAACTAAAAATAATTTTTTGCAAACACTTAGAAACTGAAAGATTCTAACCATGTAAATTTATGTTCAGCCATGATTTATAGAAGGGTATATACTTATTCTTACTGAAATATGAGAGTTAGGTGAGCTTGTTCTCATGCAGATCCATTTATCACAATTTTAAAACTACTCAGGGCATGATTATCTCATTCTATAAGATGGTGTACTTTTAAAAGTAGAGGGTTTGATGCCCTTCCTTATAGGTTTTATCTGAGTTTGTAAAACTGTGTCATAATCTGAAACATGGATGTTATTCTTGAGAAAAATATACGTAAAGAACTGGTACCTCGGGGCTGGGAAGGTGACTCAGTAGTAGAGCGCTTGCCTTGCATGCATGAGGCCCTGGGTTCGATTCCTCAGCACCACATAAACAAAAAGAAAAAAAAAAGCCAGAAGTGGTGCTGTGGCTCAAGTGGTAGAGCGCTAGCCTTGAGTTGAAGAGCTGAGGGACAGCGCCCAGGCCCAGAGTTCAGGCCCCACGACCGGACCCCCAAAAAAAAAAAAAGAACTGGTACCTCTGCTTTACCAGAAAGAAGTGAGCCATTACTTCACCAGTACTACCTTCTCCTTCCTTCCCCAAACCCCTTGCTAACTCGGGGTGCCGCCACTATCTTCAGTGTGCCACCTAGTTTGCCTAGGCTCTGCCTTCTACCTCTTCTGTGTGCCCTTCCCTCTCTTTTATTTTCTTCAGATCTGTTTTCCCTAGGCCTGCCTTATTCTCTTAGTTTTCTAATGAAAGGTTCCACCTAGACTGATCATTACATTATCATGTAGCTTTCTTCCTGGCCATAGGCCTTTAGGCATTTGGTCTCCTTTCCGGTCATTTCTGGTGTATAGTATCCTGGTCAGGAATTGTTGCTATGTTAGCCTCAGGTCATCTCCTCCACTTCCTGCCTTCCTCTAGAGCTTGAACTCTGACCTGCTTTTTAGGTTGAAATCTGGCTCATGAATAACTGTGGGATAAATTAATTCGATCTCATCCTCATCAATGACACAGATAAATGACCTGTAGCAAACTATTTGCTAAAGAAGGTCACTTCCAAAATAAAATTGTAATCTACCTCCTTTGAAATGGCATAGCATATTAAAAGAACAATTCTGATATGAATAAAATAGAAAGGCTTGTATTATAAAAGTCAAATAAAGACAGAAAATACATGTATTTTACTGTCAGGATTGTTTGCAATAAATAAGCAAGTATGACAGACGACAAAAAACAAAAAAGGGGAAATTTAATGAAGGACAAGGAACAAAAAAGCATACATTCAAGAAGGCATGGGAAAAGATGAAGAAAAAGTATCTTTAGAAACAAAGAATGAGAAGCCTAAAATGAACAAGGAGGAAAAGGAAGAGGATAATGGGGGAAGAAAAGAAAAAAGAAAGATTTTTTAAAGTTTTGGTTTACTGAGTTTTCTTCTATAAGTTAAGTCTGTACTAACAGAAGAAGTCATGATTTGAATCCAGACAGTAAATAATGAATAAGAAATCAATAGATGACAGCAGCCCAGTAGTAATTTTCATTGTCCCCAAGTGATTTTCAACTGGGATTTCAGTGGTATAACAACAACTCAGTCCCACCTCTGATCGTTGAAGCCACATATCTGGGTGGGTCCCATCAGTGAAGTTTCTTTTTGATAAAATCTTTGATAGGCCTTTGTGGTTAGACTGTAAGGCTCAGACAGCAGGTGAAATGGTTCATGTACTTCTCTAATAACGTGGCATTAAGCAGAAGGCCCTGAAAGCCAACTAGTAGTAGTAATAATGAATAGAATGCAAGCCCTGGAAAAAAGTTTCTCTTTAACTCCTCACTCACATATAAGTCCCTTAACCATGGGAACTTTAGACAACTAGAGTTCCTCATTTATAAAAGTGGGAGAGTGGTAGACTCTAACTCATAAGAGGTGTTTAGAGAATTAAGTGATACATTATATGTATAATGTTTAGCCTAATACTTGGCCCATAGTAATTGTTCAATGACATTTATATTATTACTGTCATTTTCTAATTTAAGCATATAGGTAGCATTTATTACTTACATAATCTGCACATTCAGTAATAGATGTTAAATGACTATAACACATGCACACTTGCTAAAACAGCATCTTAGTATTGAGAAAGCAAATATGTGACAGTTTCCTGAAACTTAGATACAGTCCCACACTTAGGGGCAGATAAGATATAGCACTGCTGCAGGTAAGTACCTGGAACCAGTTGATTTCTATGGCAAAACAGTAAAGTATTCACCTTTAAGAGGGTAGATAAAGATTAAATGCCTCCTAGTGTTTATAGTCAGGTTGTATTGCCAAATTAATAAAGAGCAAAGTGTGAATGTTCAGAGTTGTCTGGGTTTTGGAATTACAGATGAGGTACTTTATGCTCATGACCTTTGCTCTGCTTTCATTGGAGGAGCAAAAGCCTAGTCTGCATTACAAGAAAATTTACTTTTATTTCAGAGAAAGAAAAGCAACTTTTTTGTTGTTGTTCATGGGTCTTGAACTCTGGGCCTGGCTGCTGTCCCTCACTCAGCTCTTCAGCTCAAGGCAAGCACTCTGCCGCTTGAGCCACAGCACCACTCCCAGTTTTCTAGTGGTTTATTGGAGATAAGAGTCTCATAGACTTTCCTGCCCCTGCTGGCTTTGAACTGTGATCCTCAGATCTCAGCCTCCTGAGTAGCTAAGATTACAGGTGTGAGCCACCGGCGCTCCACTTTAGAAAAGCAACTTTTGATGGCTGGGAAGTGGTGTGGCTTACAAGGCTTTGGCATTCCTAGAGCTGGCCAGGCACGCACAGGCAGGTCTTGGCATTCTCCTGTTGAACCTAACCATTTCACAGAACCCCAATATCAGACAAGGCTACCTGGTAGCCCTGATAGATCAAAATAGAAACAAAATGCTTCTATTAATCTGTTTGAACTTAGAAAAAATAAAAAATTGACCAAAACACGAAAGTGGCCCCCAATCCTCCTATTCTCACTAATACGGGTGATTGTCAGTGCTTTATTAACACCAGGTTATTCTGCCTTGCTTCGTTCTATCCCTTTCTAGATAAGATCCACTTGAAAACTGAGTCACAGAGTAAGGTGCTGGTGGCTCATGCCTGTAACTTTTAACTCACGAGGCTGAGACATGGAGGATCATAATTCTGAACAAAAATCCATGAGAAGCCATCTCTAATCAATAAGCAAAAGGCAAGGCACTGGGTTCAAGTTTCAGAACTGGGAGGGGAAAGGGAGTCATGGCAGGAGTAAACTCAGAGTAAAGCAGTCTTTCCTGGAACCTTTTCTGAACTTGAGCCCACCTAACTCTTAGAGCAATGTCCCACAGGTCCCTTGTGAGACGTTCTTCCACTGAAACATCTCAGTCAATCCAGCTACATGCAGCTATAAATGGTTCCTACAGTCTTTGGATCATGTGGCAACATTTTTTTCAGGGTGGTCAGCCTTTTCAAACTGTCTCCATTGAAGGCTTTCTCCATATTTCTCAGGACTTATTATCTGAAATTGAATGTGTATATCATAATTTTGTTCTATTATGAAAATACTGGGTATCCTGATCTTCTTGGAAATGTGTATCTTAAAGCTTTGATGTACACACTAGCTAGTCTTCTGCTGGTATTTGCTGTGTGGATTTCTAGTAAATGAAAGTTGTAATTTTAAAAATTCTGCTGAGCTAGCAAGAAATTATCAAAATATTTTTGTTTTCTACTAGAAGCAACATATTTTCTAATGACCTTGAAAGCTGCTGTTTGAGAAAACGTGTACTTCAAGGATACTCAATTAAAAGAAGTACTGGTATTCCAACCTAACAACGCTAAACAAAACTCCAAATATATCTGATATAATTCATCTGCCAAAGAAAATGAATGGTGTGTGCCTTGGCTTGTTTGCTGTTGCTATTACAGAATACCACAGTACATTGTAATTTTTTAATTAATATTTTCCCACAGTTTTAGATGTATTAAAGTGTTGGCATCTGTCAAGTGCTTTCTTTCTGCATCAAAACATGGCAGAGGTGGAAAATCAAGAGTTCTACAAACTGAGAAGGGATAGAAGCCAAATTTATCCTTTGGTCAGGAGCCTCCTCTGGAGATAAGTAAATCTTTTCCACAGTGATTGCCTTAATCCATTGCTGATGGCAGAGCCCTCTTGATCCAAACACTTTGTAAAGATTCCACTGTTAATACCATTAGCATGGCTATTAAATATCAATGTAAGTTTTGGAGGAGACTGTCAAACCATGTCAATTTCTAAGATTCTCTTTCAGATCTAAATTATATTACTTTATAACATTATACAATCATCACAACACATTATAAAATATATTCAGCAATGCTTTAATATCTCTATTCTTAAAGTCTGGGAGTTGATTTTTATTTAAAAAGCCTACATCTATGAATAAATCAACCAAGTCTAGTTAATACAGGATTCAAATAATTATGCCCATAAAATATAAGGCAAAGTATAGAAAATATCATTCTCCAAAACAAATACTACAAATAGTTTATATATAAAGGGATTGCATTTGCCATTTATGAAATTTCACCTATAAAAAATCAATGCAGGGTGACCAGAGTGATAAAGTCTCTTTATCATATCATCTTTGAGCATAAGTGTGAAACCTTATGCTCAAACCCCACAACCACCATAAAGCAAAAACAGAAAAACAAAGCAATAAACAAAGACTACATATTTAGTGTCTCGAACAAAATTTAAAGATATGCTCTAGAATTCAGAGATTTTTAAATTCAGAAGCTTTTAGTGAAAAAAAATCTGAAAATATTATTAAATACTAGTGTATTAAAATACTATTAAATACTATTTAAAATACTATTAAATAGTACATTTCTTAAGTACAATGGGTAGATATGCAACTTAGGGGAAAAATCAAATACTGACTTGAGATGCTTTTGATATTGCTTAATTTCTGGTAGTCCATCAGTAATCTGGTGTGAACTTGGTCTTTCCTCCAGTAAACCAGAATACTAAGGCCATGAGCCATGTTAATTTACCAGTGTTAATTATTTATGGGCTTTCTTCCATGAGAAATTCTTATCATAGCCTATAAAACTTAAAAGATAAATTGCAGTTGGGCTCTGGTAGCTCATGCCTATAATCCTAGCTGTTCAGGAGGCTGAGATTTGAGGATGATGGTTCAAAGCCAGCCTGGACAGAAAACTCTGTGAGACTCTTACCATCAATTAACCAAAAAGCCAGAAGTGGAGCTATGGCTTAAGTGGTAGTGCTAGACTCAAGTAAAAGAGCTCAGGGACAGTGCCCAAGCCCTTATTCAAGCCCCATGACCAGCACGAGAAAAGAAGAGGAAGAGGAAGAGGAAGGAGAAGGAGAAGGAGAAGAGGAGGAGGAGGAGGAGGAGGAGGAGGAGGAGGAGGAGAAGGAGAGGAGGAGGAACAGGAGGAGGAGGAGGGGGTGACAGGAGGAGGAGGAGGAGGGATGGGGAGGAGGAGGAGGACAGGGGGAGGAGGAAGAAGGAGGAGGAGAAGAAGAAAAAGAAGGAAAAGATTCCAAGCCATGTGCTAGTATGTCACCTCTATAATTCTAGTTTCTCAGAAGATTTGAATACCTGAAGGATTCATGGTTCAATGCCAACCTGGCAGAAAAGGTCTGTGAGGCTCTCTCTCTGTAATTAACCAACAAAATGCTGGACAAAAGGCAAGGCTCAAGTGGTAGTGTACCAGTTGTGAGCAAGAATGTAAGTCCTTAAGTTGAAGCCATGTTTTGTCAATAATTACAATAATAATAATTTCAATTAATGTAAAACAATTCCCAAAAATTGCTTAAAGTAATGGGACTAAGCTTCTGAAATCACACAACTGAGATTCAAAGAACACAGTCAAATTTCTCAAAATGAACAAATCAATTTAAAGCACATTTTATTTTTGCTTCACTCACGTATCGTTAAGTCATAGAAATTACTACATGTCTACTATTTGATAGGCACTGTCAGAGACAATATTCAAAACTGAGAAACAGGAAATACAGTTGAGATAATATTGATTGGTTATATAGTAGATACTCATTTCATTCACAAGTTCATTGAAGACTCTCCCAAATTTGAGTCATTATTAAATATAAAAATGTTTGCACATAAATAAGTGTGTAAAATGTGGGATCAAGAGAATATTATTACTAGTTTTAAACTCAACCTTTTCTCTATTTCAAATTAATAATTATGTCTGACTAGAGAAATTGTTTAAATATGCATAGTAGAAGTAGCCACAATTTTCCATGTAGCCACATTCCAAATCCAAAAGGATGTGGACTGGTTTTTACAACTATCATGGCAAAGAGTCTTGCAGGTACTGTACATGGAATTTGAAGGCATCTATTCACTTACAGAGAATATTCAGTTATGGCACTCAGTATCTTCTTACCACAAATCTGTATGTTATATAAAACAAAGGCAATGTTTACTCTTTAAAAAAAAAACAAGAGTTCTTAAAACAAGTTACAGAAAAAAAATCTTTCAATTCCTCTAAGCTGCTTTTCATTGTAAAACTATTTCCTGAATTTCAGCTGGAACTGTGCATTGACTATCTTTTATTTCCAAGGTATTTGCACTAAAATATATGTCTAAGACTTGTTTTCCAGGAGAAATGGCCTCATTAAATCTAACTTGCTGAGGATTATTAGCGTTGCTTTTATATCTTGGAATCTTCCTGTGTTGAAATTAATTAATTCTCCAGGGATTCCAAGGACTCTTTGCATTATCACCTTTCTAAGTACAAAACGACTATACTCAAATGAGATTATTGGAATGAGTTTTCTCTATTGTAGATATCCAGGCTAATCCAGGCAACAAAACATGCAATATAATATGTTTTATCCAGATTCTCATGAACCATTCAGAATAGTCCAGAAATGAATTTGCTTTTACTGCCTCTCTAATAATGGAACTGTTAATAAGGAACTTGTTTGTCCTTATTATTCTATTTCTTTGCCCCACAAACAATGAATAGACTGAACCACTCCTAATCAAACACTAATTAATCCACTTTGGGCACTTGACTCTTCTTTTTTTTTCATAAATTTTTCATTGTTCATGCTATATTGTGTATTTTTTCATTGTCTGAAAGCAATACAAGCAACACATTGGAGACATGTACAAACGAAAGCTACTAATCTGGGCTCTGCTAAAGTAACCAGTACCTATGCAAGGATTCATTTCTACCATACTTTCCTCTACTCTTATAAACTACTATGTGCATATGCTATGTATGTCAACTGCCCAGTCCATGTCTTTGCATACTTGACTCTAGATCAATAGTTAAAACTTTCCATATTCAAATTTGTGTTTCTGGTTGCTACAAACTATAGTTCTAGTAAGAATAATGAGCTGTGGCCATTTGATTTTGTGTGAGCTAAATACCTGAAAATCATTTAGGTCAAAACTTAAAGCAATGAGTCATTCTTTCTATACTTGCATAGAAATGAATAATTGAATAAGCCATCGTTTATCTGAAGGATATTCAGATCGTTTCAGATGTCTCTGTTTGCCCTATAATTAATATAATAGGCATCCTATTGAAACATCCTTTGGTATTGTTGCTTTGTTTTCATGTGACAGGTTCTGACAATAGCATACACTATTTACTGTTCAAAAGATTTACATTGATTATCTCATTTAATTTTGACATATCCAGATGAAGTATCACTTTAGTGCTGTATTTTGCAATTATTTTATTGTGATTAAGTGATTACATAAATTTCACAAATTTCACAGTAGTGTGGGATAGTGATACTTAAAGTCACAAACACATTCTAACCTTCATGGAGCAAATTGTCCTTATTGTGGTTTATAAAGTTTATGAGTTCTATGAGCATTGACAATACACTTATTTCTTCCACATCAGGTGGTATGTACATTCTTTCCTTTTGCTTAGCATCAGCTGTTCCCTCTTTCCTGCTCATTCCCTCCCTCCCATCGCTGCCATTGAGTGCTGTTTTTAATTATGATGAAATTTAGGGAAATAACTTATCTGAGCTTACCAATTAATAAGTGGTAAGATATTTCAACCCACTCAGTCTGGCCTGTAAACCCTTGTCTTTACCCAGAAATAGCCAAATTACTTTGTTCAGAGTACACACACTGGACCTCCTCAATATATCCACAAACTGCTCAAAGTTTTCCATTGCACAGTAGAGATGGTCTAATAAGGAGACATCTGGAGCAGACTCTCTGCCTTAGGTAGAGATCCTATCTTGTTTTCCTCCAAACAGGGGGTTGACTGTGTTCTATGTACCTTGAAAAGCCCTCAAATATTATCTCCTTGTACATTTTTTCAGCAGTTGAATAAGTATTTCTGGCAAGGGAAAAGGAATTAGGATGGTGTGTCTCAGTTAACTGCTTCCAGGTTTATGCATTGGGAAAGCAGATGCTGAGGATTTTCCATTCATAGTTTATGGTGCTATAATTCTTACTTTAAAACCTCTGGAGCTTTCATTCTTCAAAGAATGAAGTCATTCTTCTTCTCCCTCCCCAAACCAAAATTCCCCCAACTCTATAGAATTATAATAGAATCCATTGTTTTTATGGTTCTTATTAATTCTATTTGTCTTTGACTCCCCTCCCCAAAGTGTTGTAATCTTCAAGACAGTTCTAGGCACTTGAGCAACGGCTGTTTTACTAATTAAAAAATAAATCAAATTAAATCAAGCAATTAGTAACTTCTGCTCCTTTGGCAGAGAACAGCTTTAGGGCGAGATATTGTTGTTTGGACTTCACGATGAAAGAAGAAAAAAAATGTGAAAACTCTAATATTGACCTGAAGTCAGCATCATACTATAGTTGGGAATTCATCTGATCACAGTGGAGTGCAACTCTGGGGAATCATTTACTGCTGCTCTTAGGGTGTGGATGGGATTTGGCCAAATACTCAGCTGGAGATAAATGCTCAGTGTTAACTTCCTCCTGCAGATAATAAATACATCCCACCATCCGATGCACTACAGTGCCAGCTGCTTGTACAGACCACCTAAGGCTCAGCTGACACCACTGTACCCATGGCAGCAAGTCAGCAGTCAGCAGTTACGTCAGTTAGACAGGAGTGGCCTTCCCTGAACAGCAGCTGGAAGTAAGGCCTCCCCGGAGGGAACAACAGAGTGCTCTGTAGTGCTGTCTGTCATCAAATCTAAAACTGCCTGGGGAGAGTGAGATTCAGGGGCCTTCAGTGGGAACTTAAGGCCTACAGAACATCAAGTTGATGATGATGAAGGCCAGCTTTGAGCCAGGGTAACCCGTGCCAGTAATGGCTAGGGTGTGTGCAACTGGAGCTTCACACCCTAAGACGGGTGGTCCTTCACAGAGCAGATCGCACACAAACCCTCCTTTCCAAGAGCCTCGCTGGCAGGCGACTCCTTCGGGAGCTTCCCATTCCCTTGTCCTGCCAGAACACGGTAGGCCTGATGGGGTGAGGCAGGCGACGCCAGAGTCACACAGAAGGACACCCCTCAGCCCCGGCCCCCGCTAAGAAACTGGGGGCCGGGCCCGCGGGCGGATGGAAGGGCCGGGGGGGGGGGGGTGCGTGAGCTGGGCGGCCGGCCGGGCACGCTGGGGCCGGCGTGGGCGCGGGGTGCGAGCGCTGGCGCTGGGCCGGCCTGGCACGTGTGCACCCCTCTCCCTCCCCGGTCCCCCTCCCCGACACCTTCCACGGCCCACCGGGCGCCACGCCGCCGGCCCTGGTCACTCACTCACGGTCCGGGACACCCTCAGCTCCTGGTTGAGCCACTGGCAGAGGATCTCGGACATGGCTGGCCCGCGCCGGGCTCAGCCAGCAGGTGCTACGAACTTGCCGGGAACTAGCCGGCCGCGCGTCCTCCTGTTGCCAGGACAACCCGTTGCTAAGGAAGCACATCCAAGCCAGAGCTCCGTGACGTCTGAGTGAAGAGGGACACTGGAGCTCAGCCGCGGCGGGCAGAAATCGGCTCCTGCCCCCTGCTGGCTGGTAAGACCCGAGCGCGTGCGCGTGCGCGTGCGCGTGCGCAGAAGCCAAAGGCGCCCCAAGGCCCTTGCAGACGAATAGGGGTTTTTTGTTTTTTGGGGTTCTTTCTTTCTTTCTTTCTTCCTTCCTTTCTTTCTTTCTTCCTTCCTTCCTTCCTTTCTTTCTTCTTTCTTTTTTCTTTCTTTCTTTCTTTCTTTCTTTCTTTCTTTCTTTCTTTCTTTCTTTCTTTCTTTCTTTCTTTCTTTCTTTCTTTCTTTCTTTCTTTCTTTCTCTTTCCTTCCTTCCCTTCCTTCCTTCTTTGCATCCTTCCTTCCTTTCTTTCTTGAAACAAAAAGCAACTTTACCTGGCATTCGAGTCACAAATCTTTATCTTCTGCAAATTAACCAAAGGTAGGCTATAAGTAGTTCCGTTGTCGCCACAAGCTGGTTTAAAAAGCGTATTTACTGAAATTCATTTTGTTTAAAAAATGAAGCTAATCCTTATTGTAAGCATTTTCATAAAGCCCTAGCTTTTCCAGCTGATGACTGTAGTTCTCTTTAACTTAGCTAGCTGTTTAACTTTGGAAAAACTACTTAATCTCTTTGAATGTCAGTTTCCTTATATAGAATAAGGGTATCAATATTTGTCTTGTACAGTTACAAAGATTACATAAAGTTACATTTGTTAATTCCTGGCTCGTAGTTGAAGCTCTGCAAATTGCTTCCTTTCTCTCCGAAGTCTTTGTGCATTTTTGCATATTGTTACTGTTTGCAGGAATTCCATTTAGCTCAGAGTTCAATGTACTATTTCAAGTATTTTAAGCGATATTATTTTATGTATATGATTTGATTTTATGACTAATTCACTATTTTTTCATACATAAATGGCAAGTTTATAAAATCCTTAATTGGCCCTCTAAATATGTCTTAATTCAGTTTTTCATTTCCCCTGTCATCACCTTCCAACCTTTCCTCAGCATGCTTCGCAATGGCCTTGCTCACTTGACGTTCATTGATACCTCACACGTTTGCCTTCATGACCACAATAACCAGAAGGCTGGGTGTCCTGGTCTCTTCCCCTCTGGACTCTCCTGTATAACAGACACAGTTCATATTCCTAAAGCCCTCTTCTATTCCTCCATGTAGACACCTTCATGAATTCCACTACAGCATGGCTGACTGTTAACCCATATAATGCAATTCTTTCAGGCCAATGCAGAATCCTGAAATTAAACAGGGTAAGAAACACAATGTAAGAGAGCCTTTCAGTTAATAATAGTAAATGTAAGTGTGCATTTTGAGGGAAAATGAAACCATTTTATTTTACGTAGTTGTGCACATACATATGATTGCATGTAGATGTGTGTGTGTGTGTGTGTGTGTGTGTGTGTGTGTGTGTGTGTGTGTGTGTGCAGTTAAAGGTATTTTTACCTTGGTCAATAAAACTTCAAAACCATTCTCCTAAAGGATAAAAGATGAAGTCCTAAAAGACTTTGCTGAAACTTGTTTATGAGATAGCCTTGATCCAAGAAACCACAGATGGTCTCTGCAATCCTGCTAACATTTCTTGCCCTGGTGTCAGCTTTCCTACCTCAACACCAGACTTCAATCCTTCCCCTACCAAAAACAAAAACAAAAACAAAAAACAATTACCTCTCATAAAATCCAGCCTGTTCTTTGGGACCAACTTTTCAGTTACTGCTTCCTCAAGACCTCTTTTTTCTTCCCAATCCCAACTCTCCTCTGAAACCTTTTTTTTAAAAAAGTGCTTTCCTTTTAGCTCCCATTTCATGCACCTAATTCTTAGCAAATGCCCACAGCTTGGCCAGACACTTATTTTTGCAATCTTCATAATGCCTTTCTTGGTACTTTCTCAAATGTGGCTTTAGGCTCTCAGTAAAACAAGTTACTTCCACTCTTTTTTTTTCTTAATGGCAGACAACAAAAACATTATGAATTTTCAGTTTCATTTCAGAATTTTTAGTTGTTATTTTACACTGAAGCATGCATAATCCTTTCTCTTGTACTGCTTGTATTCAAGGTTCTGCATGGTTTGTCTCATACATGGATTCTTCCTTTCCCAGGTATACATTTAGAGTGCTTAGAAACTAATTGGATTTAAAACAAATCAAGTGAAAAAAAGCCTTGGTTCTCTGAGAAAATATATCAAATCATATTTTCTGTAACTGAGACAAATAAGCCAACTTTCCAAGCTCTCTTGTTTTATCTCCTCACATTTCTCATGCTGAAACTGTTAGAGCTAAAACATTCTTGTAAGTCTATAAAATTTAAACTGAGCTGGGTGCCGGTGGCTCATACCTGTAATCCTAGCTACTCAGGAGCCTGAGATCTGAGGATTGCAGTTCAAAGCCAGACCTGGCAGAAAAGTCTGTGGGACTCTTATCTTGAATAAACCACTGGGAAACAGGAAGTGGGGCTGTAGCTCAAGAGGTAGAACACACACCTTGAGCTGAAGAACTGAGGGACAGCACCCAGGCCCAGAGCCCCACAACAGACCCAAGAAACAAAGAACAAAAAAATTAAACTGAAATTAAATTTTTGGTGTTAAATTTTAAACCACAAATCCATGTCCTTTTCCTTTCTTGAAAGAGAAATTTAATATTGCTAGTATGCCCACTAAGCTTTGATGATCACAATCAAATTGCTCTTACAGTAGTACTACAGTCATACAGGTAAGATGGACATCCTGTCCCCATTGCAGACTGCCTCTAAGCAGGTTGGATCTCTACCTGTTCCAAGTGTTGTAGCTAACCCTATTGTAGGGTTATAAATATTTCCCCTGAGTATCATTGTTTTGATGAGTAGGATAATTCTTTATTTTATTTTATTTGTGTTGGTCAAGGGATTTGACTTCAGGGCCTGGGTGATGAATCTGAACTCTTTTGCTCAAGGCTGGAGCTTTTTCATTTTGAGCCACAGTGCCACTTCTGGTGTTCTGGTGGTTAATTGGAGATAAAGAGTCTCAGACTTTCTTGCCAGGGCTGGCTTTGAGCCCCATCCTCAGTTCTCAGCCTCTTGAGTAGTTAGGATTTACAGGCATGTGCCACCAGCACCCAGCTTGGATAATTCTTTAGAGTCATTATCCTCTAAACTTCTGTTATTGAGGTCTGCTTTATTATAATGTAATTATCCCACATATGTAAAACAAGACATCATGTGTTCTGACTACTTGTGATGGAATCATCTTCTTGCATTCTGCTGTTTCTCCTTACAATATGCCAGATTTTTTCACTGTTACATAATTCAGTTCTGTTCTGTTTTGTGATCCTCTGATTCCACAATTCTATTATGAATAACAATATTCCATTCAAATTCCTGCCTTCTTTTTTTGACCAATTGTACCCAAACCTCTGCTTTCATTGAAGTAAGATACTCCCTGCTCTCTTACTCACTGCCTCATTCCTCTCTCTTATTGGCTGATGAATTTTCGTTTTCTTCATGTAGTTGTATAAAGGTGTTTCAAGTCAATATGTCAGTTTATGAGTACAATGCACCTTACAATGTTACCTCTCATCATTCTCCCCATGTCTCTCAATCCTTCCCAGACCCTCAATTCTCTTACTTCTTTTCAGATTGCTTTCTTAAAACTATCATTGATAACCCTTAGTGATAGAATCAGCTGGGATGCACAATAGCATCTGATACACATCTGTATGTTTGGGTTTTATTTTCCCATATCCAATAAATGCCATGATGTGAATCTGAATGTCAGCAGGACTTTAAATATAAACCACTCATTTTAGTATCTATGTACTACGTTTTATAATTATTAGCCTTTGGTGTCATTGGATGGATCTATTCCCTCTGCATTTAAAGTAAAATGATCATCATACTGGAGTTTGGAAGGTAGGATAGCAGAGAATAAACTATGTAGAGAAGAGGCTGAGGGTTCCTTGAATCGGTGGTCAAATATAAAGTACTCACATCGGGATATAAAGACATAATTGGAAATTCCAAGTGTTTCTCATTGAGAAGAGTCATTAGATTTCCAACCTTCAGAGTGGAAAAAATTCAATGAACACAGAGTACCTGTTACTTAAAAGAATTCAGGACTTACTGCTCTCGGTACAGCGTTGCTCCTATTACTTGAGCCACACATCCCTGTCCTTTTATGCTTTAAATATTATTTGGATAGTGTCTCATGATTTTCCATGGGCTGGCCAGGACAGAGATCTTCTAACTTGTGTTTTCCACATAGCTGGAAGGCAGGGCCATATCACCTCACCTAAATTATTGGTTGAAATGGAGGTCTAGCAAACTTTTGGCCTAGGCTGGTTTCAAGTAGCCTCCTGATCTCTACCTCCTAAATAGTTTCTATTACAGGTATAAGGTACCATGCTCAAACTATTTTTACTAGTATTTTTTAAATTACTGTACTTTATAGTGTAAGGACTAACAAAGCCTCTAAATTGTAGCAACTTGACAATGCAAGAAATTAATCCTGTTTATAATTAACACTAAAATTATAAAATTGTAGTGGAAGAAGACTAATATTTCACTCTCAGCAACTGATGATAGACAAAACTTTCATTGAAGGTTTAGAGAACTTAAAAAATTGGTGTTGTCAGGTGCTGGTGGCACACACCTATAATCCTAGCTACTCAGGAGGCTGAAATCTGAGGATCACAGTTCAAAGCCAACCCTGGCAGGAAAGTCCGTGAGACTCTTATCTCCAATAAAAACCACTAGAAAACTGGAAGTGGCACTCTGGCTCAAACAGTAGAGCGCTCTCCTTGAGCTGTAGAGTGCAGGGACAGTGCCCAAACCCAGAGTTCAAGCCCCATGACCGACAAAAAAAAAAAAAATTGTGTTAAGCTGGGCACTAGTGACTCGCACCTGTAATCCTAGCTACTCAAGAGCTGAGATCTGAAGACTGTGATTTAAAGATAGCCGGGGAAGGAGACTCTTATTTCCAATGACGCCAGAAAATCGAAAGTGGCACTGTGGCAGAGTTCAAGACTGATCAAAAAAAACAAAAAAAATTGATGTTAAACAAATTACGTACCTCATATATATGTATGTATATGAGATATGTACTTTATATATCTATAGAGAGAGAGACAATTATGTTACAAGGAAAAAAATACACTTCAGCTTTTAAGATAAATGTCATTAAATTTAAAGCAATTGAAATCTTGTAAACTATCACAACAAAGTGGTACTAAATTGAAATCAAAATAGAAATATATCTGGAAATTTCTAAAGTATTTGTATATTAACCAAAGCACTTCTAAACCAATAAGCCAATGATAAATTCATTAAAAAATAGAAAATGCTTTTTACTGAAGAATAA
Source organism: Dipodomys merriami (assembly GCF_024711535.1). Classification (NCBI taxonomy): domain Eukaryota; kingdom Metazoa; phylum Chordata; class Mammalia; order Rodentia; family Heteromyidae; genus Dipodomys; species Dipodomys merriami. The sequence goes on along the minus strand of NW_027204493.1, from coordinate 3,436,340 downwards.
TAATAATAGTAATTATCAGAAACTAATAGTAATATCAGAAACTAAAATTATGATTAGGAGGAAATTTATATGAAGAAACATAAAATATAGAAAATCATTTATTTTGACTTTCATTTGAAAAAGATAAAAATAAAAAGTGAAGCACATACAAAGTAAGTAGAATGTGGGAGAAATGTAGAAGCAGACAGAAAAGACATTAATAATAGAATTCTAATAGAGAAAATTGCAAATATTAAAAGTAATTTCTTTGACAAGATCAAATCCCAAGTAGACTTATTAAGAAAATAAGAAGAAATCAGTTGCCTACCAAAGGAATAGAGAGCAGATGTCATTGCAGATGCTCGTCATGAAAAAATAATTATACCCATATATTTGGAGTCATAGAGGAAGTTTCTTGAGAATTACAAACTACTAAATTTTATACAAGCAGAAATGAATAACATACCTCCTATGTAGTATTTTCCAACCTCCAGCATCTAATCTTGGATTAAGATGAGCAGACCTGTGACAATGTATTCTAATTAGATGTACTTATGTCTTCAATAAGTGTCTGATAGCCATCTTAGAGATGAGGAACTACCTGATTACTCAAGCCACATCCATGTTTCATGATTGAAATGGCAATAGCAATGCACAGTTTAGCATGTACTGAATTCTACACCACCACAAAGGGACTCATTTTACTGGGACTTGAACTAAGGGCCTTGGCTTAACTTTTTCAAACAAGGCTTATGCTCTACCACTTGAGCCATACCACCACTACTAGCTTTTACTGTGTTAATAGGAGATGAGATTGTCTTTGATTTGTCTGCTTGAGGCTGGTTTAGAACCAAGATCCTCAGATCTCAGCCTCTTGAGGATCTAGGATTACAGACAAGAGCCACCAACAAACACCCAGTTTATCTTTACTTCCTATGTAGCCTCAAAATTCTCTTCACAGTACAGGCTGATGGATGCCATGGGACAATCAGTTACCAACTTTAGAGGAATCTTGAAATCATTGGTTTAACCTCTTTCCCACACAGCACTTACTTTTAGAGGAGGCAGTCATTCAAGCCCAATGTTTGACTACTCAATATTACAACTAGAACTAAAAACAGCATGCAATGCTTAGATACTTTAATGACCTCTAAAGTCATAAGGTAATAGTTATCTTTTACTTTTCTCCTGACTTTGAATCTATATGGTCATTATTCAAGTGTTCTTCTAGAAAGGAAGAATAATCTGATTAGGTGAAGGTCCCATCATGTCCAGACTAATATATTTTTTTTTGTTGGTTGTGGGGCTTGAACTCTTGACTTGAGCACTGTCCCTGAGCTCTTCAGCTCAAGGCTAGTGCTCTACAATTTTGAGCCATGGCACCACTTCCCAATAGTAATTTCCTTGAATTGTTAGACTAGTAATTCAAGGAACTGATGCTGTATATATTTTTAGAGGTCTCATAACTATATAATCTACCACTGTGACCACTGTGTATGCTCTTAGATGTGTATTTCTATTTCATCATTTACAGTGAGATTTTGAATTGCTTCTCCTGCAGAGTTTCAGTGTGTCTCTCCTTAACATAAACTTACTTGCTTATTTCTAAGGAGAACATGATCATTAGAAAATAGCAGGGGTTTTGCACTACTGGATTGTTTTAATAGAAATGGAATGAGCTTTCAATCCATTAAGTTTTGCTCAGTTACATCACCACTGGTGTTTTGAATCCATCTGTTCACATTTAAAATTTTTGGTGGTGCTTTTTTTGTATTTTTTTGTAAAAATACTGCACAGAGGGGTTACAGTTACACGAGCAAGGTAATTAGTAAATTTCTTACAGAGCATTATTGCCTCCTCCTTTGTTTGTCCCCTACCATCCCTTCCCTCCCACCTCCACAACTAACCTCCTCTCCCCTCCCCCCCCCCCAGCTAAAGTTGTAAAGTTCGTTTTCAACATAGTTTCTTGTATATCTCATTGCTATAATGGGTCAACCTGTGTCCCTACTTAAGCATTTTGTTTTTTCCCTTCCCCTCCCCAAATTAGAGAAGTATATATACAAGATGCAGCACATCAACATCAAATACAATGAAAACAGGGGTTATACCATGGGGGAGGAACATACAAAGAAATAAAAAAAATCACATGGTATATTATAATATGTTAGAAACAATAGCAAGCAAGAAAAAAAATTTGTGTCCCTATCTTAGGGTTCATTTCGCTTAACATCATCTTATATGTTCATATGTACATAGCTTTTGACCTTTTCTACTTATCCTATACATGTACTAGTTATTACAAATAAGGGAAACCATGGGATCTATGTTTCTTTGGACTTGGCTTGCTTCACTTAATATAATTTTTTCTAGGTCTTTCCATTTCCTAACACATGGGGTGATGTTATTCTTTCTGATAGAGGCATAGAATTCCATTGTGTATATATACCACATTTTCTTGATCCATTCATATTCTGAGGAGCATCTGGGTTGGTTCCATATCTTAGCTATAGTAAATAATTCTGTGACAAACATAGTTGTACTGGTAGCCTTAGTATGGCCTTGTTTATGATCATTTGGGTAAATGCCCAAAAGTAGGATTGCTGGGTCATAGGGAAGCTCTATGTGATGCTTTTTAAAAGTAAGCAATCAAAACACTTTTCACTTTGTAATCACTTCACTACAGTACTAAATAAAAGTTTATTGAATTATGCATGTTATTATTTCAACGAAATCACATTGTTAATTTTGCAAGAAATACAGGAATTAAGGTTGAAAATCTTGTATCTCAACAGCATTTTCCATCCCACATATCCCACATGAAGTAAAATGTAACAAAGTATAGATTCAGTTATTCCATCATTTGTTTACTTTTAATTTTAATTAGGAGAAGAGTCCAGTAAAACAAGCTTCTCTGTACGGCCAAAGCAATGGCACAAAAATAATTTCTATGAAATACTTCATAATACCTCAATGAAGATGTTTGTATGTAGAAGTGGGGATTCCAGATTTTTGGATTTTATCAGCAGCTTACATTCCAAATGCAGACTTCAAAGCCAGTTAAGGTTATTAATGTTCTTCCTTCTTTTTTCAAGTTAAAAAACATAAAAACACATCTGAAGAAATGTATCAAAATAAATAGGAAAAGCCAGGAGCTGGTGGCTCACGCTTATAATCCTAGTTATTCAGGAGGTTGAGATATGAGGATCGCAGTTCACAGCCAGCCTGGTCAGGAAAGTCCTTGAAATTCTTATCTCCAATAAACCACTCAGAAAATTGGAAGAAGTGGCACTGTGGCTCAAGTGGTAGGGTGCTAGCCTTGAGCTGAAGAGCTGAGGGACAGTGCCCAGGCCCAAAGTTCAAAATAATGAAACAAAAATAAATAAATACATAAGAAGAATAACTGATATTCACCAATAAAAATATATGAAGGTTGCCAACATATAATGTGCTGAGAGTATAATGGATTCTTGTGGTAGTAATATGGATAATTAAAATTAAAAATTAAATAACCCTATAAAATAAAAATTCCAATCATGCTATTTTGAATATGATCAGGAAATCAAATCCAAAGTAAAGGTTATACTTGCTTCTGACTACTAATAGCTTCCATACTAGATTAATAAGTACCTAATCTGACCATGTAAGTGAACTATCAAATCTTCTCAAACGCTTAGAGACTGGGTTGTCTGTCCTAGGGGGAGATCCAGACACAAAAGGGAAGTTCATTAAGTCAGTTTACTTATTTGATATTCTATTCTACCAAGCTGTTATCAGTTCTGAAAAAATTCAATTCATTCTAACCCACCCAGATATAAGAGAGGCAATAGGTGATTATATTATAATGAAAATGCATTGTATTTTCTATATGAAATTCAATTTGTTAAGCCTAATTAGTTTTTGGAAAGTGAAACTCAATGCTCAATTTCTTCTAATTTGATAGCTCTCCCATATAGGTCCCTTTTTTTTTCTTGTTGGTTGTGGGGTCTAAACTCAGGGCCTGGGCGCTGTCTCTCTACTCTTCAGCTCAAGGCTAGTGCTCTACCACTTGAACCACACCACCACTTATTTCTGCTTATGTGGTGCTGAGGAATTGAACCTAGGGCCTCATGCATGCAAGGCAAGCACTCTACCACTGAGCCACCTTCTCAGCCCCCAGATCGGTTTCTTTTTATATTCCTTCTAAACTCACCAAATAATTTCTAGTAGTGATACTTAGGGATCTCTGCAGATAAGGCAAGGCTTTAACTGACATTGGGTAATGACTGTAATTCATGCTAAAACCATGATGCCATGATGACTAGCAATTATACTAACTTCCAATACTTGCAAACTATTTTCTTTAATCAGTTGTGGTAGAATTTTTATTCTAACAAAAGATAAAAGGGAAAGTCATGAGATCTATCTAGTTGAAGATCTATAAAAATATGATGAGCTCTTTCCCAGCTCTCTTTTTTCCAGCTCTTGCTCTTTCCTTGCTCTCTCTCTTTCCCTCCTCTCTTTCCCAGATCTTTCTTAGGCCTTTCCCAACTGCATGGAGGGCCAACATGCCCTGGTGCCAGCCAGAACGATGAATAAACCTACCCCTTACCTGAATACCATGTGCGTGGTGCTGTTCTTACTCAACTACCTCTTTTTAAAAACCTAACATAAATGATGCCGTGACTCGGATAAAGGACTTAAAGTCAGGATAGGTGGGATTCCTCTCTGTTTTATTTCCTCTTTTTTCTTTTTTTTGTTTGTTCTTCCCTTTTTGCTCTGAGGAATACCCACAGATGGCCTTTTGCGAACCTGTCTGTCTGCTGCGGACACAGCGCATCGATACCATTGCTGGCCTTCACATCCATGTCCACACTTCTCTACTCTGGTGAGTGAAACTACTCTCTAAGGTTCTCTGTCACTCAGTCTCTGTCCAGAGAGCTCCTACACCTTTAGCAGAAAGGCCGGTCACCTCTGAAGCCGAGGATGCTTGGTTTTGGGGGCTTGGTCATTTCTCTCTAGAGGGCTCTGGGGAAAGTCGGGACACCGCTTCTGCCTGGTCAGCTCTCCTTCACTCACCAGACTGACTCTCCTACACATTTAATGGTGTGCTATGAGCCATGCCTGAGCTATGAAACCCCCTTGAAATGCCTCCTGTGCTCCCTGGAAAGCCAGAGCACCTAATTTTATGCCATTCTCAGATATAGACAGTTTTTGCCACTGCAATGGTAAATGGTCAGAAGTCTGTTTACTTTCAGGCTCTCTTTGCTCTCTCTGCCATTTATGTCCAACTTTCCCTTACTCCCTTTCTCTTTTCTACAACATTTTGGCTTGTGCCCTGAAGAGGGCAAGGCAGGCTGGGTCCTGGGGACCCCCTCTAGGTTCCCTCTCAAAGGCTAGCCAATGTAGGCTTAATCTATTTGTTCAGGGTTTCTTTGCATGAGGATTTGGCCCCATCTGACCGTTAACCTTCCACCAAGCTTACCACCCCATCCATCTATTCTAAGGTGCCTTGCTAACAAGTTGCTCTTTTCACAGGGCCTGGTAAGTGAGGCCCAACCATCTGATGTGCTTTGTTAGCAAAGATGTCTACACATTGTTGTCAAAAATTTTAGGTTTTGAGTTTTGCCTTTTTTGTTTTGTGTTGTGTATTCTACTACTGACTACGTGGTTCTAAAATTCTAGGCCTATCTGTGCTAAAATTCTCATTACATCTAACAACTTTTGTCATTGCAGAATATTTGTTGGTCAATTCTTGATAAGGAGCAGGTAAGCTCTGTTCTATTTGATCTCCTTGTTGCTTTAATTGGAAATAATAAAGGGCTTTTGTGGCAAAGATTGCAGTTCAAAGCCAACCTGGGCTGAAAAATCCCTAAGACTCCATCTCCCAACTAACCTGCAAAGAGCCAGGCTGGAAGCATGGCTCAAGCCTCTTATCTCGAACCAGCAAACACTGCAAGTGGTACTATAACTCAAAGTGGTTCAGTGCTGGCCTTGAGCAGAGTGCTCAGGGACAGTGCCCAGGCCTTGAGTTCAATCCTCCTTGCATACCAACTGGGACAAGCCATCCCAGCAACAAGCACCTAGACTCAGCCAGTCTGGGGAACAAGGGACCATGGAGAGGAGTAAAAGGAGATGTCACATCAGCAACTTTGTGCCTTCCCTTTCAAAATTAACCAGAGCTGGGAGGTCAATAGAAGTAAGAAGCCTGCCCATCCAATGTCTATACCTGTCTACCTATTAACTGGGCAGGAATTTATATTCTTGCCTTTGTTACCTGACTTCTCCTCTACCTAGTCACCAGATGTCAGAAGTAGCTATTGACATTTCTACCAACATTTCTCAGCCCCAAGTCCTTCCTCTTGCCATTTATTTGCTCTCTAGTATTTTTCAGCCCCTCAATACTCATGAGACTTCTCCAGATTTCATCTAAGGACTCATGCCACCAAGGGACAGCTGCTGCTCACTGCCTTCTCTGGGAGGGGACCAAATTCCAGCCTTTTATTCCTATTGTTGACCCCCCCCTTGTCAGCAGGAAGTAGCCAGAGAGAATCCGTGTCCTATTTCATGATTATTAAAAGGATGGAATGTAAGGTCCACTGCTGGATGGTGAGCAGACCCCACCCTCCTTGCAGCAAAGTTTCCACCCAGTACCTGCATTACCTAGGCAACTGGCACAACTGGAAGAGGTCACATCTGCATCCACTGAGGTCACATCTGAATTTGATGTGGCCACACCTTTCTCTGCCCATACCCAGATGCTCTCTCTCCCAGCTGTCTCTTTCCCACCTCTCTTTCCCAGCCCTTTCCCAGCTCTCTCTCTTTCCCAGCTCTTTCCCAGGCCTTTCCCAACTGTGTGGAGGGCCAAGATGGCCTGGTGCCAGCCAGAGCGATGAATAAACCTACCCCTTACCTGAAAAAAAATGAAAATAAAAGATAAAAATATGATGAGATCAAGAGGACAAGTCATGAGATCAAATAATGAACATAAAATATATAAACAATAAAATATCAGGAATTATCATGAAGTCAAATCCAAAGAAAGCTTTGCCTATCTATATTAACTACTGGCATTTGGCATATCATACTCTTGAATGTATGCTTAGGTAAGTAAACAGACATGAATAAATTCATATAAATTTCATTAAATATGAAAGAAGAGGGCTAGGAATATAGCTCTGTAGTAAAGCTAAACAAAAGATCTTAATAAAGCAATGCTATCAAATACAATACATTAGAAATTTAAAAGTAATGATAAATATGTGGAAAAAGTGCATTGCTATGTTAACTTTTTTTTCCCCAGGGCTGAGGACCGAACCCAGGGCCTTGCACACGCCTGGCAGGTGCCCTTCCACTGGGCTAAACCCCCAGTCCCTACAATGTTAACTTGTAATACTTGAATGCTTCTTAGGGCTGTGGATATAAAACAGAATAAGTCACAATTATATAGAAAAATCTCATAAAATATAAGTTTGTCATTGAACTCTAAAAGTTGCATTTCCTATGTATTTAAAACTTTTGGAAATCAGGAACCCCTATTAACATTGCCTGTAGACAGATTGATACCATACCCACCATAAATTACAGTTCAAGATTATCTAGTATGCATCTTGGTCTCTGGATAAACGGAGACACTCTTATAAGGAATAAGACTACCAGTCATAGAAGAAGACAAATTCTACACCTCATTTGTGGAAAAGTTAAATTCTATTCTAAACACTTGGATGCATATTTTTCATTGTTAATTTACTTTATTGCTATTATAGAGGTGATGTACAGAGGGATTACAATTACATGAGTCAAGTAATGAGTATATTTTCCTTTTTACAGTGTCTCTGTTCCCTCATTCTCTCTCAGTCCCTCCCTCCCATCTCCACCCACAAGTTGTATAGTTCACTTCCATCAATGTCTAGTAAGCTCTACTGCTGCACTTTTTCACCATTTTCCTTCCAGTTTTGTACCCTCACTGTACAAATACATACATTTGAATGCATACACATAATGTGAAGAAAACAGAATCATCAAAAACTAAAAAATGGAATAAAAAAGGAAAAAAATAGGTTTGAGTGGATCCAAAAAATGTGATACCTATACACAATGGAAGTTTCCACAGCCATAAGAAAGACTAAAATAAAGCTATTCACAAGGAAATAGATGTAGCTAGAATAAATCATGTTAAATGAGGTAAGCCAAACTCAGAGAGACAAATGTTGCATGATATGTTATACAGTATTGTAGATGCTCATATACAGTGAGACCAAAAAGAGGATACTCTCAGGAAACACAAAGGAAGAATACCTGAGTACCTCTTCATAGTTACATAAAAATATACATATTGAAAGGCTACATATTTTATGCTAGATAAAATAACCAATTCAGAATATTTACCTGGATCTGGAGCATTCTGGAGAGGAAAATGTCACTTAGAACCTGTCTGAAACCAGACAGGTTCAGACCTGAGTCCTCAAGTGGTCTTGTCTTTCCAATGAAGCTGATCTAAGTACCCACTGCTTTCATGTAACTGGAGAAAAATAAAAAAACAGGGGCCACAGATGAATGGGCTCCATTAATATGAGTTGAGTAGTTGCAAAAATATTTCTACCTTCAAAGTTAAATAAGAGTTAAGTTCATATTTTGTATAATTGCTCCTATGTTCTTGGTATGTAAGGTCTTTGTTTTCTGTTTATGAGGTAAAAGGATGAAAATAATTAAAGGAATCCATCCTGAGGAGGAAGAGGAAAGTTAGAGATATATGAGAGGAGATTCCAAAAATGTTTTTTTTTTTTTTTTTTTTTTTTTTTTACCATTTATTGCTCAAGATCCTTTTGTCTATATTTCTCCATCTTATTCCAGAAAGTTTTCCTGGTATCTCACTCACGTCTTCATGTCCCAGTTTTTCTTCATGTTTTTTTTGCATTTTGATTTATTTGATGAGGAACTTGGATTTAGTTTGGTCAAACCATAAATATTGCTAAGTAGTGTCAGTATATTTTATAACAAATACAGTTGTGAAGGGACTTTGTGCGCCTCACATTCAGAAGTAATGCAAAAATATATCAAATGGCTCTTTGGAAAAAAGGACACTGAATAATGTTAGATAATGTTGCCTTCAACTATAATTTTATAAAGGATGTGATGGCTTTAATATCTACCTCTATCATAGCTCAGAGCAGGTCTTTCTAAAAGGGTGAATTATTACATAGGCTTTATTTGGTTACGCTATGTTTTCTAAAGATATAAGTTCTGTACCTTAGATATTGATTTCCATGTTACAAATTACCAAATTTAGCATCTTGAAAAACACACACATTTATTTGCTCACATTTTCTGTGAATAAGGATTTCAGTCATAGATTAGCTGGCTTTTCTGTTTCAGAGTCTTGTATAAAACTGAATCAAAGTGTCAGTAAATCTGGGATTTCAGTCCAAGGCCTGAGTGAGGAAGAAGAAGCTTCATGTGGTTGTTGGCAGAATTTAGTTCCTTCTGGATAGTTGATTACAGATCATCCGCTGGTTTTGTTATCAGGAAAAGCACTTTCAAAGAGCCAAGAAAAGGTTGCATATGTGACAGATGCCACAGTCTCTTGAATCTTGATCTCCTGTGCCATAATCCCAGCAAATTTATTTACTAGAAGTAAATGACAAGGTTTAGTCCACATACACATAGAGATTCCATGTCGGTATGAATTCTAGGTGACACTGTCCATTGGTTACCATACTGTAATACAGAACATCCAAGATGATGAGTAAGGTTGTTTCTGTCAAACATCAAAACTCATTAGTATATGATTGCTAAGCACAGGGTACAAGAAACTATAGAACATTATATACTGCTAGCTATATAGACGTGTGTGTGTGTGTGTGTGTGTGTGTGTGTGTGTGTGTGTGTGTGTAACATACCAGATATGACTGAGCAACCAGTACCTCATGCCTGTAATTCCAGCTTTCTAAGAGGCAGAGACCTGGAGGATCACGGTTCAAAGCCAGCCTGGGCAGAAAGGTCCACCAAACTTATCTCCAATGACTTAGCAAAAATGCTGGACTAGAGGCATGGGTCACATGATAGAGCTCCAGCAGAATAAGCAAGTTGAGTAAGAATGAAGCCTGGAGTTTACACTGCCATATCACCAAAACAACAAGGAAAGTTTCAAATACAAAATGAACAAATTTTTGTTCTACTGTGAAAATCTAAGTGCTAGGCAAATGGCAAACCCTCTTCAACGTAATTATGAGCAACAAAGACTTCAATCGGTCAATACTTTTTTTCTCAGAAAAAGGGTTTTAGAGCATTTGTAACAAATGCCTACTGCCTAGAGTACAGAATGGAAATGTTACCAGTGAAGTTTTATTGATCCACTACTAATTGATATCCAGGCCATTTACAGGTTCAGTTAAAGTGAGGGTTAAAAATAGACATGGAGAATCTATCTGCGAAAATGGTATTTTAAAAGAGCAAGATACATTTCAGCACTGTGTACCGGGTCGTTTGCTTGCCTGGGGAGGTAGGAAGGCTTTGCCTGTAAACACGTGTCTTTCAGGTGCTGGCCTCTGCTATATCAAGGGGTTATCTGCTATTCATAAGGAAGAACTGCACCTCTTGTTCTCAGTTGCTAATGTTTCTCATGATCTCTTGTTTGATTTTTTTTACATCAACATTTAAATGCAACATTTTCCAAATCCTTTGCTTCTTAATTTACCATTTTCACAGTAAGCGCTCAGATATCCTTATCAATCGTTTTTTTTAATATTATAGAACCGGTATTTTTTTTGGGGGGGAGTCCGTTCGTGGGGCCTCAACTCTGGGCCTGGGCACTGTCCCTCAGCTCTTCAGCTCAAGGCTAGTGCTCTACCACTTGAGCCACAGTGCCACTTCCGGCTTTTTTCTTTTTGCTTATGTGGTGTTGAGGAATTGAATCCAGGGCCTCATGCATGCAAGGCAAGCGCTCTACCACTGAGCCACCTTCCCAGCCCTAGAACCGGTATTAATGAATATTTTCTAAGTAATAGCTTGCCATATTATTAATATTATGGCATGAAATCCATTATAAATATACTGATACATATGCTTATGTTTTACTTTATCCTCTTAGTAAGTTTTTCATTGACTTAACTAATAGGTGGTTAAGGGTGGGATTTACCTATACAATCTTCTTATTTTGTAGGTTAAAAGTTATCAAGGTAATATTATAGTGTTATAAAATAAAAATAATATAATAAATGTATTTCTATAATTGCATCTGTGGAATTCTTATACACTTGAAAGGATTAAATAGTTACTTTGTTACAAATTTGTTTCTTAGCTTAAAAATAAAAATATCATGTACATTTCTTCAAGTATATTCCTTTCTGGAGGAAAAAGTAAGGTAGCCTCTCTCCTCTATCTCATAAGTAGAAATAAAAAAGAAAATTCATGTTCCTCTTCATGACTAGGTATAAAGGTTACCGTGCACTTTGTCTTGTAGTGGAGAAAAGTATCTCCTTAACCTTCTGTTCATTTTTCTCTCATAGCAGGTTTGGAAAGTAAACATAGGATGCTGGAATCACCACTTGTTCTTCTTTCTCTTGTCTGCTTCTTTCTAATCTAGTGACTCTCATCACATCAGAGATATTTTTCTGGGAAACTGTATAATCAAACCTATTTTTTCTGATAATGCTAAGCTACCATTTTCCTTTATTACTGTCATTCTCATGTAAGTGTACAGTGGAATTTTCCCCAAAGGTACATGACATGTGATATTTTGGCAGAATACAGAGGCCAAAGTGAAAATTTTATCTTTTATTTAGCCAAACTGTGTAATAGTGCTATTCTTCTCAGAAAATACTTTGTTTCCGGCTTTGGAAAATATTTTTTTCCACAAAAATATGTTATGAGACTAATTTGTCATGGACATTATCTTATGTAAATTAACAAGTGCTGTTTTAAACCCTTACTGTTCAATTCTAATGTACTGCTTATGGATAGCAATCTATATAAACAAAAATCTTGCTAAATGTTAAGGGAGTAAAGAGGCCAGCAGTGGTTTTTCAAACCACTGTTTTAGGCAACTCTTCTTGTAGCTAAGAGGAAAAATTAGGAAATAGAAGTACTTATAATTCAGAGAAGCAGAGCAAAGATTATGTAGCACAAGAGACGAAGATAGCCCACTTGAGAAATCCCAATTTCCATGATTCAAATTCAATATGAGTAATATATACTGCATAATTTCAATCCATGTGTTTGGTCATTCTAAAAACAATACAAATCAAGGAGGAGTTCATAGCTGGGTGTGATGTCTCCAGCCTGTAATCTTAGCTACATGGGAGGATTGTGTTTTAAGGCCAATGCATGCAAATGAATTTGAGAGAGAACATCTCAATCAATGGGTTGGCACAACAGTATGCTCTTAACACGGGAAAACACAAATAGGATAATGATAACCTAGGCTGGTTCACGAACAAAGTGAAACATCTTAAAAGTAACCAAAACAAAAAGTGTCTGGAGACCCAGATCAAGTAGTAGAGAACCTGCCCAGAAAGCTCAAGCCCCGGAATTAAATCCTCAGTATTGCCAAAAAGTAAAAGGAGTTGCGCATGAAGAGTGTTATAGTTTTGACACGAAGTGCCCCTCCAAAGGGGGACTTGGTTCCAGATGCAGCAATGTTTTGAGGAGCTTTGGGAAAGTGACTGGATTGTGAGGACTCTGATTCCATTAATAAATGAAGCTACTAATGCATTCATAATTTGATAATGTTACTGGGAAGAGACGGGAATCTGGAGGTAAAGACATCTTGGGGGAGTAGGTCCCTGGGAGCTGGCTTTGGGGTGTGTCTTGTGTCTGGCTCTCTGCTCTGGCTGCTCTCAGGTAAGCAGCATCAGCCTCAGAATCCTCCAACATGAATACTCTCATCTACTCAAAGCAATGGATTCTGCCATCCTGGGCCTCAATCTTCTGAAACTGTGAGACAAAATAAATATTTTCTCCTTTTTCTTTATTATTATTGTGACACCAGGGTTTGAACTCAGGGCCACATTTTGCTAGACAGTTGATTTATTATGTGTGCCATATCCTTACTTGTATTGCTTAGTATATTTTTGCATAGAGTTTTATCATTTTGCCCAGGTTTGCCTGGACTACACTCCTCATATTTATACCTCCTATGTAGCTGGAAACACAGGTGGGTACTAGACACCTTGTTTATTAGTTGAGATGAGGTATTTCTAACATTTTTGTCAGAGCTCTTCTTGACTCACAATTCTCTTTGTCTCTGTAATCCCTTAATGCTTTTTTTTTTTTTAATAAAAAAGGACCACCACCACTTGATGGAAGCACATTCTAATTCCACAAATAACACATAACCACTTTACATGCTAACTCCTTTGCAAATGCTGTCAATATACTTGAAGATGTCTGTAGAGTGTTTTAGAATAGAAACAAAGTAAAACAATGTTATACCACATTTTAGCCCTCTGTGAAAAATTTGACAAATATTGAATACAAGGAAACTTTGGCATTGTGGGAAAAAGTGGCCCTCCTGGTTTTTCACATGACCATTGCCATTTTGAGATAGGAGCTGCCATGAGGACTGACCAGTGAGCCTGGCCTGCAAAGAAGGCAAGAATCTTACCAAACTATACATCGTGATGGGACTGTGACTATAAACACTTCCTCCAGGAGGAGAGAGAAGGTAACTATAAGCAATAGTCATAATCAACTTTCTCTACCATGCTCACTGCCCAAGGATAGAGAAATGGAATCAAGGAGTCAAGGAACTCTGTGGAGCAGCTGCCCAATTCACCCAGTGCTTAGGGAATAACCCTGAACAGACTCATTTACTTGGATTTGTCCAAGTCTTTCTTTGGGCTGTCGGCACCATCCTAATTTGGAAGAAGACTCTATGTCTCTCATTTCCAGAAAATTCACATTTATACAACAAACATTCATTTGAATCTGTTTTAAACCATATTAAGACAATGCAAATACTTTTGAAAGCACCCTTGCTGAGTACTTTGTAATAAAGTGCTAATAAAATAACTTTATTTAATAATTTTGTTCAAAAATAGTGCCTTGTTACCACCTATTAACTTTATAATTCACAGTTTGGCATATATAATTATATATTTTCTTGAAAAAGACTTTTAACCATTGTTTACTCAGAAGTAAATAATGGAGTTAGTATTTTACAGACAGATGTAATTCAATTTTCTATAATTAAATATATCCAAGTAGCTAAACTTAAGAGTTGCAGTAGAAATTTCTTTGTTTCTCAACAGCTTTTGAGGGTTGTGGTAAGAAAAATTAGTCTTTGAATGTAAAGTTCCCTATGGGTATTTTTTCCTACTTGAATGCACAGTTGAGCCTCCAGTTTTTAGAACTACAAAATCCCTGACTAAAGTTTTAGGGAAAGTTTCGTTTGTTAGTGTGGTGTACTTCACAAAGAAGCCAATACATGTACAGAAAATGATGTAATGGATTATTTGTAGAGGCAGAGAGTCATTTCTTTCAAGAATTTCATATAAGTGGAGTTTCTTGATACTACATTAAGGAGACCTGGGACTGTATACTTTGGGGTACCTCTTCTTCTTTCTGCTTCTCTTTAAAAATAATGGGATAAACTTTAATAGACATTCTTTTGTTGGTGGATTAACTCTAGTTAATGGTCTTACTTTTGCTGAGACCTTGTGAAATATTTTTCATACATAAGGTAGCTTCTAGCCTAACATCATAACAGAGGTAAGAGAAATATAAGATTACCAAGGTTATAGTCATGACCCTTGATTTTTTTAAAATGCAAATGATTACAAAGAGTTTTATGTTTCATAAAACCAGATGAGAAAGTCAATGTTATTCTGCATTATCTATTTGAAGAAGATTTTGAGTTTGTAGAAAACCTTGTACTTTGTGACTACCAGTTCATTTTAATTAGTAAATTTTAAATTTAATTTTATTGTCAAGGTGACATATAGAGGGGTTATATTTATATAGGTAAGACAGTGAGTACATTTCTTGTCGAACTTGTTTCCCCCTCCCTCATTTTTCTCCCACTTTCCCTCCCTCCCAACCACTGAACTTCCCCCCCCCCCCGGCCGAGCTGTAAAGTTCATTTCCAACATATTGTCTTGTGAGTATCACTGTTGCATTGGTTCCAATTTTGTCCTTTTTCTCACCATTTTGTTGTTCCCCTTCCCTAATTCAGAAAATGGCTATTTAAAAGGAAGGCACAAGGAGAAAGTGAGGGAAGGGGTAATATTGTCCAAAAGGAAATGTATGCTTTACTGGACTTATGTAACTGTAACCCCTCTGTACATCAACTTTATAATAAAAATAAAATATTTTTTAAAAAGGAAGGCACATAATGATAATCACAGCTCAGTCAGAACAAAACTTGATTATATTTTTCTCTCTCTCTAAATATGTGTGGGTAGGTTATCTACTATCTATCTATCTATCTATCTATCTATCTATCTATCTATCTATCTATCTATCTATCTATCTATATCGATATCTCCATATAGTGCATTTAGCCCAGAGCTTAGCACACTGGGAAGAGAATAACAGAGAGAAGAGGAGAAACAGGATGGAAGAAAGCTCTGATTTCAATGAGTCCATACCAGGAACAACGAAAACAAATTGTGGTTACTCTGTTTTCTACTATCAGGAGAAGTAGGATCTTTGATATAGATTAAGATTTGGCTCCCAGATGTGTAGTTTGAAGGATCAAACTAGTTACATTATTTTTCACTACATTATTACTACTACTACTACTATTATTGTTGTTTTATTATTGTTATGCAATATACTTAACAGAATCACTCCACAGTGTAGCTATGTTTCTGTATTTTGTTATGATCGATACTAATGTTTATTCATGTCAGTAATTTGGGGCATTTGGTAAAACATTCTCTTTCTTTACTATTAGTTAACTTGTATCTTCCTCATAAAAATCAGCCTTCCTTTCTCTTTATATTAGCCAAAAGGTCTATATGCCCTCTAGCTCAAGGGTATACAGAATCACTACCAAATATAGGGGGTCACTCACTTTATATTCAGTGTCACTAATGATTCCCTGAGTTGGGCAATGTGAAGTCCCCTCTTCCAGGAATCCACTCTTTGACAATCAGGATACATTTCCTTCCATCATTTTTGGACCTGCAGTTTATAATCTTAAGTATTATTCAACTTTTGCTGAGTAATAGATATACCACAATTTACATAATCCTTAATATATTTACATATTTTTTCTGTTAAACTTAGTAATGGGAAGACAAATTCCCAAATGTAAATCACAAGGTATAAACATTCTTTTTTTTAAAACATTCTTTTGTCTCTTAGTGCACAGCTAAAGATTGTTTTCCAGGAATACATATATACATACACACACACATATATATACACACACATAATATATATACATACATACATATAATCACATATATGTATATATACATACATATACATATATATATACATACATATACATATACATATATATACATACTCTCCCATCATCTGTGCAGGAGATCAGTTTTTGCTGTAGCATTGCCCCTAATTATCAAATGGAGAATTAGAAGAGGTTAAGATAGTAGCTGAACTTGAAGGGAGTAACATTTTGTACATTTTTGAAGCAAAAGTTTGTTACTGGGTTTTTGAGATGACATTAGAAATGACTAATGTGGGGGAGGGAAGGGATAGTGAGAGAACAAAAAAAGGAGGCTTAACAATGCTTGACAAGAAATGTACTCATTACCTTACTCATGTAACTGTAACCCCTCTGTACAGCATCTTTTCAATAAAATAAAATTTATATAAAAAAGAAAATGTACAGAAACGCCATTTGAACCAAAACATTAATTACAATTTTTAATAAGAATATAAGCACATTGCAAAAATGAGCATTTAAGCACATTCATTATAGTATTTGAAAATAGTGGAAATTAAAAGCTATTTAAGTATATAGAAATAATTGGACAAGCTATTTTACATCTTGTATGATAGAAATTCACAAAACTATTACTAACAAAGCTATTAATTATATCAAAATATAATTAACATGGAATATTATTTAGACATCAAGTTAAAATATCTATGATCAGTAAGTTTCTAAAACCTTTTAAAATATTAAATGACTGTAATATATTTAACTATGTGCATATTTATATAAAATAATTGTGTTAGTGTGATTCAGATAATTAAAATAAAATTTTATTTCTGAAAAGCATAAAAAGTTGCTACAAAATATCAACACTGGCTCTTGGAACATTTTTGTGTATTTTTCTCATTATAACTTACTTTATTTTTTCCTACAGTAAACAAATGTAAACATATTGTTAAATTGAACTTCCCTAATAAGTTATTTCATGTCATATTCCATTTATTTTACATAGTTTGACCAATCTTTTTTCTTTTTCCATATCTATTTGTATTATAAAATTACTGTACAGATGGGTTACAATTACATGAGTAGGGTAATGAGTACATATCCTATCAAGCATTGTTACCTCCTCCTCTGATTTTCCCCTACCACCTCTTCCCTTCCACCACCCCAACACCTCCCCTCCCCGAAATTGTAAAGTTCATTTTCAACAGTGTCTTGTACAACTCATTGTTACAATGGGTCAACCTGTATCTTTATTTAAGCATTTTGTTATATCCCTTCCCTCCCCAAATTAGAAAAATGTATATACAAGAGACAAGACACCAAAATCAGATACAGTGAAAACAGGAGTTATTCTATGGGGGAAGAACATATAAAAGAAACAAAATAATCACACAGTGCATTATACATATGTAAAAAACAATAGCAAAAAAAAAAACTATTTGTGTCCCTGTCTTGGGATTCATTTCACTTAACATCATCTTATATGGTCATCTGTACATTGCTTTTGACCTTTTTTGCTTATCCTAGACATGAAATAGTTATTGCATGGGACCTATGTTTCTTTGGCTTACTTCATTTAGTAACATTTTTTCCAAGTCTTTCCATTTCCTAACAAATGGGGCAATGTCATTCTTTCTGATGGAAGCATTGTATATCTATATCTATATCTATCTATCTATCTATCTATCTATCTATCTATCTATCTATCTATCTATCTATCTATCTATCTATCTATCTATCTATCTGTCTGTCTATCTATCTATCTATCTATCTATCTATCTATATCTCACATTTTCTTGATCTATTCATCTACTGGAGGGGCATCTGGGTTGATTCCATATCTTAACTATGGTGAATAATGCTGCAATAACTGTGGTTGTGCTGGTAGCTTTGATATAACCTTGTTGTTGGTTGGTTGTTTCTATAGTGATGTTTCTAATCTCATCTCTGATTTTGTTCATTTGGGTGTGTGCTTTTTTTTTCTCATAAGATTTGCTAAGGGTCTGTCAATTTTATTAATTTCTTTGGAGAACCAACTCTTTGTTTTGTTAATTCTTTCTATAGTTTGGGGGGGGCTCTAATTCATTTAATTCTAATTTAATTGTAATTATTTGTTTCCATCGACTGGGTTGGGGTTTTGCTTGTTGCTCTTTTTCAAGGAGCTTTAGGTGCATCATTAAATTGCTGGTTTCAGATCTCTCCAATTTGTTAATGTAGGAACTCAGAGCTATAAACTTGCCTCTGAGTACTGCTTTTGCTGTGTCCCAGAGAAGCTGATAGTTTATGTGTTCATTTTTGCTAAATATCATGAACATTTGGATTTCCTTTCTAAACTCTTCCCCACTAGTGCTTCAACAGTGTGTTGTTCAGCCTCCATGTGTTACAGGATTTCCTTTGGTGGCTTTTGGTGTTGAATTCTAATTTTATTCCTTTGTGGTCTGAGAGAGTGCAGGGCATAATTTCAATGTTTCTGAATTTGGACAAATTTGCTTTGTGACCTAAAATGTGGCCTATTTTGGAGAATGTTCCATGTGCTGCTGAGAAAAACATGTATTCTGATGCTGCTCTTGAAATATTCGGTAGATGTCTGTTAAGTCTAGTTGATCTATGCAGTTATTTACATCTGAGGTTTTTCTCTTGAGTTTTTGCCCGGTTGACCTATCCAGCAGGGATAGTGGTGTGTTAAAGTTCCCAACAATTAATGTCATTGGATCAATGTGTGATTTTAGGGAAAGTGGTGTTTCTTGGATAAATTTGGGTGCTCCATTATTTGGTGAATAGATATTTAGAATTGGAATATCCTCCTGAAGCAGAGATCCCTTAACTAGTATGTAGCAACCTTTTTTTTTAATCTCTTCTCACTAATTTTAATTTGAAGTCTATTTTATCTGATATTAGGATTGCAACTCCCACCTGTTTATGGGGAACATTTGTTTGGTAGATTTTATTACAGCCTTTCACTTTCAGAATATGTTTGTTTTTATGGGCAAGATGTGTGTCTTGAAGGCAGCAGATAGAAGGATCTTGCTTTTTGATCCAACTAGACAGTGTATGTTGCTAAATTGGAGAGTTAAGTCCATTAATATTGAGAGGACTGAGAGGTGTTTGGTAGTTCCTGCCATGTTATCCACCTTCTTAGGGGCTGTGACAAATGGGTTCTTCCTATGCTTCTTGGATTCTCTGTTTGGGGGCTGTTTCTTGGTCTTTATTGTGTTCTTGTTGGTTTTCTATGTGTAGGACACCTTTAAGTATCTTTTGTAGGGCTGGTTTGGTGGAGATATATTGTTTCAGTTTTTCTTTGCTATGGAAGGTTTTTATTTGACCTTCGGTTATGAAGGAGAGTTTAGCTGGGTACAGTATTCTTGGTTGATAGTTGTTTGTCTTTAGGGCATGGCATACATCATTCCAGGCTCTTCTTGTTTTGATTGTCTCTGCTGAGAAATCTGAAGTTATTCTGATGGTTTTCCCTTTATAGATGATTGACCTTTTCTCCTTGAAAGCTTTAAGGATGCTTTCCTTGGTCTTAATTGATTTTGTGTGGATACAATGTGACTGTGGGATGTCCTGTTCTGGTCTGGTCTATTTGGAGTTCTAAAAGCTTCTTGTATTTGAATAGGCCTATTTTTTTTGCATGTTTGGGAAGTTCTCTGCTAGGATTCTGTTAAATAAATTTTCAAGACCATTAACTTCTGTCTCTAGGTGCTCCTGTACACCCATTATCCTCAAATTAGGCCTTCTGGGGCTGGGAAGGTGGCTCAGTGGCAGAGCGCTTGCTTTGCATGCCTGAGGCCCTGGGTTCGATTCCTTAGCACCACATAAAAAAAAGAAAAAAGCTGGAAGTGGCGCTGTGGCTCAAGTGGTAGAGTGCTAGCCTTGAGCTGAAGAGCTAAGAGCTAAGGGACAGTGCCCAGGCCCAGAGTTCAGGCCCTATGACTGGACCCCCCCCCAAAAAAAAACAAAAAAAGTTAGGCCTTCTGATGTTGTCTTTAAGGTGTTGAATAGATCTATTATATTTCTTGGCTTTGTCTTGAATAGTTGTCTGTTCTTTCTCTATAATATTTAGTCTGTCTTCAATCCCAGAGATTCGATCTTCTGCATGATCTAACCTACTATCAAGACTTTCTACTTAGTTTTTTAAAATTTCTTTTCCGTCTAATTGGTCGGCTTTGATGGCTTCAAATTCTTTATGAGCTTTGTTTTAGATCTTGTATGGACTATTTTACTTCCTTAATTTGGTTTTCAATGTTCATTTTTAAATCCCTTAGTTTCTTTGGTTATGGTTTCACTGGACTCCCTTTTCTTCTTTCGGGCTTCATTCAGCATTCCTTTGTGGCCTCCCTGGATTGCTACAGCTGTCTGTTTGTGGATTCCATGAATGCCTCAATTAATCTTTGTCTATTCTCATCCTGTTCATGCAATTCCTCTATTAATCTCAGATTAACTTCATCATGCTAGCAATATTCCTGTATTAATCTTTGGTTAGCCTCATCATGCTCACACTTTTCCCTATCATGCTCACAGTGAGATATTTGCAGGCTTTCAAACTTTTCATTCAGCATGTTTACTAGTATTGCTTGTAGAGCATTTTGGAAACTCTCCTCTGGGTTATTTATTGACTGTTCTGTTGCCTGATTGTCATGAGTGGGAGTTGAAATACCTGGACTTGCCATTTTTCCTGTGTTTCTCCTTGTTCTGCCCATTTGGGTATGATAGCCAAACTGATTCTGAGCTACAGCACTATTTTAAGGTAAGCATCAACCAGAGCCCTGTAGTTGCACAGATTGTTTGATCCAGATACAGGGTATCTGGGTACAGATACAATCTAGTTCAACGGATACAATCTAGTTCAACAACAAACATCTAGGGATCAATGGACTAAACAAACTCAAGTAAGGGATCAGCAGACCAGAAATTAATAGGTTTAGGGAAAATTGTGAGGAGAAAATAAGATTGGAGGAATTTATGGAGGCAAAGTGAGATAATGATTCAGAGAAAGAGCAAAGACAGCATGAAAGGAGAAGAGAGATAAAGAAAAAGGAAAGATAAAAAAATTAAAATTTATAATGAAACACTTAAAAAAATTATACAAGAGCCAGGCACCAGTGGCTCATGCCTGTAATCCTAGCTACTCAGGAAGCTGAGATCTGAGGATAAAGGTTCAAAGTCAGCCCGGGCAGGAAAGTCCTGTGAGACTCTTATTTCCAATAAACCACTAAATAAAAACAAACAAAAAAACCCAGTAGTGGCACTGTAGCTCAAGCAGTAGAGTGTTCACCTTGAGCTAAAAAGTGAGGAACAGTGCTCAGTCCCAGAGTTCAAGTCCCACAACTGACAAAAAAAATTATATAAGTATAAAGAAATAATTGTGGTGTTTGGTGTTTGGTTGTCCTGTGGCTTGGTTAATTTCTTAATGCAGATTGTTTGAGCAGGCTGAAGGAAGCTCTGCCTCACCCAGGAGTTTATGTCCCTCCTCCCAGACTAGTTCAGTGGGAGTGTCACAAAAGAGAGAGGTGCCTGTTTCCTCTACCTTGGAGTTGCTGTGAGAGGTGCTAGGCTGTAGGTTGGGCTGTGGCCTGTCAGGGATCAGAAGCTTTACCCTGATGGGCTAGCTCCTGAGACACTCAATCAGCCCAGCTGGGACCCAATCTCAGGATTTATGTATACCAAGTTTCCACTTGCTCAAGGGCTGTAGTTGCTTCGTGTGTAGCAGCTAGGTAGGGTAGCCTCTGCCCCACCCATGCAGAGCTGCCTATGCTTGGGAGGGGCAACTCTCCTCAGGGAGAGCCCTGCCACGGGTCAGATTGTGCCAACTGCTTTGGCTGGGTCTAATTCAGTATCAAAGATGGAGTTTTTCTCTGGTGGTGGGGGAAGGGCTACCTTCCTACCACTACACTGTGAGAAGGAGTGAGGATGTCTTGGGGTACTCATGCCTGTCCTTTGGTTTCTGGGTCGTCCATGTCCATGGTCTGTGACTGTCTGTGGTTACCCTAATTAAGATTTCTGTTCCTTGTCAGTTCTTGTTGTAGGTGAATAGAATCTGCTCTGGCACCTTTGTTCTGCTCTCTGTGTTGAATATGGCAGCCAGAGGCAGTAGCCGCCACGGCTGCTTTGGCCCCAAACCAGGGTTCTATGTCCTTAACTAAACTGCCTGAGTTTTTCCTCTCAGGCCAGACTCTCTCTACTATGATAACACATTTAGTGTGTCTCCCTAGCTTTAGATTTTCCAATGGAATACTTATAGTAGGTTCTACAAGAGATCTTGCTTAGCCCCCAGCCTCTCCTTGGCCATCTTCCAGGACCTCTCCAGTTTGACCAATCTTTATGCATTGCCTTCCTTTTATTCTTAGAAATGCTGTTTATAGTTGATCTACTGACCCATGTGGACAAAATCTTTAAATAAATTTAAAAGTCAATGAAAATCTTCAGAAAATTAATCCTTGACTTCCAGAAATATATATTTATAGTCATACTCATTCATATCTTTTTTGAACCTGAGTCATGCTTCACAGATTTCTTTGCATTAGTCAAGATTTTAAAACAAACAAATCAATATAAATTGGCAATTTTCCTGGAAAATTCCAAGGTTTGAAAAAAATAAAAAATAGATGACTATTTAAGTATTACTTGTCAAAACCAGATATATGGTAAAAATTGTAAGCTTCCTTCTAGTTATCCACTAGAATATTATATATATATATGCATATATATATATATATATATATATATATATATATTTGTTGTTGGTTGTTGGGCTTGAACTTAGGGCCTGGGAGCTGTCCCTGAGCGCTTCTTTGTGCTCGAGGTTAGTACTCTACCACTTGAGCCACAGTGTCACTTCCAGTTTTTGAGTGGTTAATTGGAGATAAGAGTCTCACAGGGACTTTTCTGCCCTGGTTGGCTTCGAACTGTGATCCTCATATCTCAGCTTCCTGAGTGGCTAGGATATTTTTAAACAACTGATTGTTTGCAAAGGCAATTGCCACATCATAGTTAATGGATTGTATATTTTCACTTCCAAAGTTCCATTTTGGTGAAGATGGGTTATTCCACAGTAGAATAATTGAGCAAAGTACAATGATACTTTTTGACTACTCCACACATCTGGTGGAAAATAATAGCTTTAGTTCAAAAGCAAATGGAAAAATTTCTCCCAGAAATTCAAACAATATCTTCAGTCCTTATGAGAAGTTCACTATGTCCACTATGTAAACAGAATAACAAAGGAATAAGTTTGAGTACGTAGAAGCATAGTGGAAACAATTGATCTGCCTACTTAACCTATGTGAAATAGATAAAAGTCACTAAAATTTAATCTTTTACTGGTTGTTATGGTTTCTGAGAAGTCTTCTGAGAACACTGACAAAAAGAATTTTAGAGAGCTAATCCATCAACTTTTGATAAAAAATAAAATGGTTACCAATTCTTTGGCATTGTGCTCTTTATTACTTTAACATTTGGGAGTTGAAAGGTCCTTTCTTTGTAATCAATAGAATGTGGAGAAGGTACCAGTGTAAAAGTGCTAGGATGAGGTAGAAGAAAACATGCATATCCATCTAGTCTCTGGGAATGGTGCTGTCTTGATGTCTCCCACTAAAAAGCTTTTCGCTGAAAACCCAGAGACTGTTTGTGAGAGGCTAGAGCCACACAGAGTGGTCATATGCAATTCCTCTGGTTGATAGCCCCAATTGGGTGAGCCATTTTTGGAATCCAAGTCTTCAGATGACCATAGCCCTACTCAATATTTGCCTACAATGTTTCAAGAGACTACAAAATGAGAATCCCCAGTTGAGATTTCCTTTATTTTCTGCACACAAAATTAGAAGTAAAATAAAGTGGTTGTTCTAAGATTTAAAATTTTGAGATAATTTTGTCTAAGCAATAGATGAAATACTAAAGCATGTCCAAATCCTTTTATGTAGAAACTGCTTTTCTCTTTCTTTCTTTCTTTCTTTCTTTCTTTCTTTCTTTCTTTCTTTCTTTCTTTCTTTCTTTCTTTCTTTCTTTCTTTTTTGCTTTTGAATCTAATGGCACTATTTATTCAGGACTAATATTAAGCATAATTTTGTCTGATCACGAATAACTTGATGATCTCACATTGTTAAATGCCATTTGCCTAATTTCATTTTGGTTTCAAAACTAAATGTCATGAATAGTCTAAAATGAATTTAAGAAGCATTGTTGCTGTTGACAGGATTATATTTGTATAATTAAAGGTAATAAATTTGGATACCTGACTTATGAATATGTACAAGCTGACCAAGCAAAGGATTGTCTAAGAATCAAGCAAAAATACAGAAAATGAGAGAATAAACATCTTTGGTGACTTTAACAAAGGCAAATTCTATATCTGACATTGTCCCCCAGCTTGTTCCAGAGCAAAGTGTTTTCCCAGGAATTATAACAAAAATTCATTTTTGTATGAGAAAGAAAGCAATTATTGTTAACTATTAAATTGTGTTTCCATCCACTACATGAATATAAAAGTAGAGTTAATTGCTTAAGCAGCTCTCTAGTTTTGGACTACTGTTATGAATGCTTCTCTTAAATCAAGATATCCCCAATTAGCTCATTTCTGTTTTGTAGCCCTATGCACTTTACTCTGTGTGTATCTTATGGTATTTAACATTCAAGGGAAAATGGCAACTTAGAAATCAAGTTATTTTACTTCAGATTGATCATTACTTAGTACCATAACAGAATTCCCTATAAAATGAAATATACAATTTAGGCTTAAGGTAAAAGCAATCATTCTTCTGACTTAAAAGTCCCCAAGTCATCAACCAATTCTTAAACAATTCAAAACTCCCCAGAGCTACAGTGAGTGATGCTTATAAAGAGGAGGCACTACTAGGTCCCTGGGTTAATTTACCCATTTGGTTGCATAGAAGCCTGGAGGTAAAGAGGAGCAGGGGAGTTAATGTTAATGCACATATTTAAGTGAATAGAAACTGGAATTCTAAGAGCATTTATTTATTTATTTACAGTGGCCATGCAAACTAGTGGAAGTGGGCCACCTGCCTTAACAAACTAATCATACTGTCCCCAGCTCTGCCATGCAGCATCGCAGCAGAGTCACAAAAACAAACAGAACCAAGCAAAGTTCTTCTAGTTTCATTCTTTCTAGAATTTTTTTTCTTGCCTCTATACTTATGAAACAAGAACTGGTTTATCAGCCTTTTGTATCATCTCATATATGAGAAAAATAATCCACAAGCAGAACAGATGTGAAAATTTGCTTTGTTAGAGGAATGAAAGTCTGAATACTTAGATTACAGAGATAGTTTCCTTGGTTAAAATATTGATCCAGTGATAAAGACAAATTATATGATTATAAAAGAAAAATAACATAAAAAGTCTGTTTTTAAGGATGCAAGTAATTTTATCATGCAAGAACAAGGTACTCTCAATGAGACACTTTGCTTACTATCACACAATTTGCCCATGCAAATTTGCAACTAAGAATGTTCAACTTTGTCACTTTCATTATTCCATTATCTTCTTTTTTATATATTTAAACAAGGAAACAGATTAATTTAATTAATTAATTAATTTTTATTGTTTTTGTAAAGTTGATATACAGAGTGGTTATAGTTACATGAGTCAGGTAATGAATAATGAGGACAATTCTTTTTGAACCATGTCTCACCTTCTGTCACTCTACCTTTCATCCAAAAAAATAAGATCATAAGAGTGTGTGAGATAAAGAAGCTTTAAGTTAATTATATTCTTTTTGACAGATATCATTGATATATTTCTAAATTATTTTTCTTTTCTTACGTAAAACATAAGGCAAATTTCTTTACCTTCTGTTTTTCCCCTTATATTTCTTAAAATGTGGAAGAAAAAATTAAAAGCAGAAGAATACAAAAAGCTAACTTATCACAAATGTTTATTTAAGGAATATTTTAAGCTTAGTGTCAGTGTTCATGCCTGAAATTCTCACTACTAAGAGGCTGAGATCTAAAATACTGTAGTTTAAGCAGCCCAGGCAGAAATCTTTGCTAAATTTTATCTTAAAAGCAACCCAAAACAAAATATCAAAACAAAACGTAATGAAAAACAGCAAAAATCAGGACTGGAGATATGGCTCAAGTAGTAGCACATCAGTATCGCAAGTGTGAAGCTTTGAATTCAACGTATGTCACTATAGTAATAAAATGTAACAAAGCATGATTTCTCATGCCTATCTATAACCCCAGCCACTCAAGTAGCAGAGATAGGCAGATTGTGGTCCTAGGCTCTAGCTTAAATGAATATGAAAGAATCCATTGGAAAAATAAACTAAGAGCAAAATGGATGTGAGTATCATTCACATGGTAGAGTACTTGCTTGGCAAGCACCAGGCTTGAGTTCTATTGGAAGTACTGCCCCACCTCAAGAAACATAATCTTTCACATAAATCTTCTGAGGCAGATCTAGTTTAAAGGTGCTGGAAACTTGATTAAATTTGTCTTTGATTTTATGTTGGTAGCAAAGAGGTACAAATAGGACTATGCCTCTTTCAAATTTCCACTACCAGTACTATGATGAAAAGCAGAACGTCTTCCTGGCTAGATAGCATAATTTAATGCAGAACAACCTATGATATAGTATTTTATTAGTAGTATGCACTCATTTTATTTAACCACTTATTCATTGTAAATCAGAAAAGAATTTATAATTGTTTGAAAGAAGAACAAACATACAATAGGAGATTTCTAAATAAAGCAAGAAGATAAAAGATAATGCATGCAGGGATAAAGATCAAAAGTTTAGTTAAAGTCAAAGGAAACACAGAAGACAGTTGATGGAAATGAGTTGTATTATATGGAATAAATAAAATACAATCCAAATATGAATGATTTAATATAGTTTTATAGCAAATGGCCTTGATTTTCCATTTCATGGAGAAAATTGAAACAATTACAAGCACATTGCACATGGGCTTTGCAGCTACCGTAGTCTGCTTTCCTCTATCAAAGCAGAAGACTCATGGCCAGCCTTGCTTATCTCAGGGTAATTACCATCTTCTGAACTGGATTCCATACGCTCCTTTTATCTAGTGAAGGACTTTGTTCTTATGAGTATTATCTGTTCCCTTCATCTTCAATCTGTCCCTTTACTGTTGGATCATGCTTATTACATACAAACACACTGTAAAATTTACTCTTCCAAACAGAACAAAACAGAATAGTCCTTTTCTTTACCCTGTAGTCTCCTTCATTTCATTCTATATTGCTTTTCTGCCTACTTGAAGAAGAGTTATTAAAAGTGTTGCCCAGAATCTGAGATGGCTATTAAATAATACCTTCTTTTCTGTCCTCATTGAGATCCAATTGAGGGGCAAGCAGAAAAGTTAGGGAAATTAAAGTTAGGGATCCAAAGATTGCAGATGAACACAGTTTGGTTCTCCTAGAAAATAAACAGGCATAACCAGTAAGCCAAAAGACTTGTTGATGTCCCTGTCACTGCCACACCTGGACAAACACTGGTTGCTCCTGAAGAGAAAGCAAGTAGATTCAGTCATCTCTGAGAGTAGATGCATTCGGAGAGAGGAAGGGAGACACTGGGCCACCTCTGCTCAGGTCTCGTCCCAACTTGTCATCAGACCAGTTCCTCTCCTTCTCTTGAAGAAGAAAGGTGGCAGAGGAGACTGGGGAATATGAGTCTAGTGGGGAATTGCCACTGGAAGACCTCAAACAAGAAAAACACGAAAGCTCCTCTCCAAACTTATGTTCACTCCCTCTGATCTCAAATCAGGTCAAACCAGGCTTTCACAGAGACAAAAGAAAAGCCAGGAATGGAGACAGCTGGAGAAAAAGATGGTAATGACTTCTAAAGATAGGCAAAGCTACTATTGATAGAGAATCTGAAGTTTTAATGCAATAAATATTTAACTGAAAACAATTGACTTTTAGCTAGGAGAGATTTAATTACTTCTGATTACCATATTTTAATGGACCAGATTAAGGTTTACTCTACTGAAATTTATTCACATATTAATTTAATGATAATATTCAACTTTAGTATCACTCTGTTGAAGCTTAGCTAACCATCAGAGAATAATATGCACTGAGGAGCAAGTGAGCTTATTAATATAAAAGGGTTTCTTTATCATTTTGTGGAACTTTTTGTGGTCAAATACAACTTCAAAGCTGTGGAATTATATAGGTGTGTTTCAGACAGTAATACCATCATTTGTTGAGCACACTGCTTTATTTCCATAACAATATTGTCAGTTGAGAAGTAGCTTAAACAAAGCTTTAATTAATGGTAAGAAAGAAACCTAGAGTATAAATTTTGAACAAAAAGTGACTTACTCTTGAAAATGCAATGTAGTGTCTATAAAATAAGTTTCTAAAATGGGATTTTAGTCTCAGAGTATAAATTCTTTATTAAGGAATTGATTAGGTAATTGAAATTTGGAAAAGAATTCTGGTCCCTTATTAAGGGACCAGACATTCTCTGTGAGCAAACATTACCTTTGAGACTCTTTTTCCACATTGAGAAATTCTGGGGTCATAGGAAGTGGAAACGATGATTGTGTACTTACCTGATTAGTTCTGGCTCAGCACTAGTGTTGGTTTCCTCTTGAGAAATGACTGTTGCCTAGGAAACTCTAGCGTTTCATTCCTTCCCCAAGAATGGTCTAGGATAGCTGGACTTTATCCTGAAGAATGAGGAGGAATAGGGCGTGGGGGAAGAGGAAGACAAAGGTATTATCTTTCAAATGGAGATTGGTAGAAAGCAAATGGATTTCCAGAAACACAACTTAAAACAATGAGCTATACATATGATTATCAGGGACTCGGAGTTCTTTTGAAGGAAAGAGATTAACTCAAACCATTATCATTATGTCAGAGACGCTGAAGTATGGCAAAAAATGAAAATACAGTAAAGATTGAAAATATTCCTAACAGAAATATTCAACATCTATGAAAAATTTTACTCACAGTTACCTTAGTCAAATTTAGATACTATCTCACCTCTTTCTAAAACTGAAAATAAACATTACTGAAAATAAATAAGAGAAGCAATGAAATAGAATGATACAATAATTCAACTGGCAATCAGTTTTGGTTCCTTGATACTCATAAGAACCTTTAAACATTGTATTTGTATTATTTCTCTTTTCAACTCAAGCACATGACATTTTATGAAGCAGTAGTTTCATGTTCCGTACTACAAAGGGTTAAGTAGTTGATGACTTATACTCTGCAGTATGAAATTAATGCATTGTACTTCCACTTTTAATGAAACAAATATATTTTCCCATCTTACTTATAGATGCACTTCTCCTTATGGCATTATTATTATTCCTTTTCAGTCCTGGAGCTTGAACTCTGAGCCTGAGCTCTATCCCTGAGCTCTTCAGCTCAAGGCAGGTGCTTGAGCCACAGTACCACTTACGGTTTTCTGGTGGTTTATTGGATATAAGAGTCTCATGGACTTTCCTTCCAGGGCTGGCTTTGAACCATAATCATCAGATCTCAGCTCCCTGAGTAGCTAGGATTATAGGCGTGAGCCACCGGCACCCCTTAAAATTAAATATTTCATTTAATCAGCTTTTTCACTCTATGAAATCACTCAATTTTGTGATTTTTAATTTCAGTGCTTACTTATCAAGGCCTTTCATTCAATCCCCTCCTGCATTAGAGAAGTATTACGTTGAATTAAGAAAGCCTGCTGTGGAAGATGATTTGGATACATCCCCTGTTTTTCTAATTGGATGGATTTTGTGTATTCAGCCTCAGACAGATGGATAGGAAGGAGAATGTGAAGCAGTATGTTATCTGTTTGGGATAAGAGAAGGCCAGGCATCTAAGAAAATGGAGCAAATTTAACTCAGTTTATCTCTATCTCTGATTTCAAGAGCTCCTAAAAATTATTCCTTGCCGATGATTCAGACATTCTGCTAAGTTTCTCATTTGAGAATAAAAAAAAATTGGATTGATGGCATAACTACAGAAAGTATAAGAATGTGTGTCATCAGATAGACTTTAAGTCTATCCACTAGCTTTGACTCTGGGGAAAGCACTTGGATTTTGGCCCTTGACTTCATCATGTGTCAGCCCAGCCTTTGCCCTAATTTTAGTTAGTTATTTTCATTCTATGCTCTTGGAGAGTGGCAGAGCCTGTTCTTTAATTGGAAGACAAACTTACTTGGTCTAATAGGAGATCATGGTAATTGTATGCCTTTTGCTGAAGATTATTTCTGGCCAGTAACATATAAAGGAGATCATCCTAGGAGAAGTATAAGGAAATTACCTTTGTTCTTGAAGAAATCCGCAGGCAGAAGTAACCCCATTTTCTTGTACTCATTGTGGTAGGAGGATGTGATTTTTTAGAGCTGTGTTGGCCATCCTATAAGGAGGAAGCATGAAACTGGTGATCAGTGTGCTTTCTGAGTCCCAGGAGAGCAGAAATATTCACTTCTGATTGAATACGTCAGTTGTAGGTGTCTGGAGAGACTCGACATTAAAAACTTCTTAACAAGTATGTTGACTGAATAAGATGGGAATTCACATACCATATAGGATTTATAGGATTTATGGGATGTATGGGTAAATACCTCACATAGTGCTTGACAGCTGGTGAGTCTAATAAATATCACTACTATGATGATTCACAACATTATCATTATCATCTTTTAATGTTCTAAAGTAAGAAAAGGTCAAACTGGAAAGTGTGACATACTCAAGGTTACACAGGGAGGATGAAGTGGAGTAAATATAAAAGTAAATTTCTAGACTCCAAGCTGATACTGTGCTTTGCATTTGGTATGTCAAACATATATTTTCAAAAGGTTACCATAACCTTTGTGAGCTTTAAATTTTCTATCCAGTTAAGAAGGATGGAGGACTACACAGGGACTATTTATTTCTTCCTTGTCAGAAATGCTTTTTTTTCTTTTCAGAAGCTTGTGTTCATCTTCATATTTTCTCCTGAGAAAGTGGTAAGTGAAACAAATCCCAGAGAATTCTAGGTTCTTAAGATTTGGAAAATTGAAAGCAGAAGAGTAGTTTTTTTCTTGTTTTTGTCATATAATAAATACTATTTTATCTTCCTGGTTGTCAAATTATTTTCCCCCCACTTTACTCTGTTTTCTTACAAAGAGAAGAGAACCAAAAACTACAGGGCTAATTCCTAAGAATGGAGCTTGGAATAAGAGGAGTAAAGAGTCAAAGAAAATCAGGGAGAAGCGATCCCATTTTATCACTCCATTTATTCAGCTTCTTAGATCCTCCACAAATTGAAGTAGTACATCTGCTGCTGATGTCATAGATGTCTAGAAAACTTATTCCATACAGGTTTATTTATAATAGCTTGAGCTATATTGATTTTTAGGTTTTGTCCTGACTTTCTGATTTTGGGACAAGACCAATTTTTAAGACTCTTCACACAATTTCCTAGCATGTGCACAACAAAGAAATGAAACTTCCTTTCTCAACTTTAACTATGTGCCATTGTGCAGTAAAAGTCATGAAATATGGCTTCATTTTTTGGTAAAGTCATCTCCCAAAGAAAAAATGTTCCTCCATTAAAGTTTTAAAAATTACTTTAGTGACTTGAGGCATTGAAATTGCTTGAGAATTAGAAGAGCTGGAAAAGCACTATGTCTTTTAAGTTATCAAGAGCTTAGAGAATTACCGAAATAATTTAATGTGTTCTTATCCTAGTTACTTACACCTTCAGGATTGGAGTAGTGAAACCGACACAGAAATTGAATGGGCAACTTGCCCATTTCCAAATCATAGGAAAAATAAAATTTTCTAACAAAGAAGACCACACCTATTATAACATTTTAAAGATTTGATCAATTGATTCTTTCATATCTACTCTACTGCATATGTGTAGGATCTAGACATCATGTGTGTGTGCGTGTGTGTGTGTTCATGTGTGTACATGTGATGCACTTCCAGTAACTGAGGCAGTGGGAGAAGTCAACACTTGGGGAAAGATTAGGGAGGTTCTGGGATGAAAATTATAGAATATTTTAGATTGAGTTCACTGAAGAGCTCAAGATGTGTATTATTATGAAAAGCATTAACTGCAGGTATAGTCTTTGGCCAAGAGAAATGAAGGAAACCTGTTAGACTATAGGAAGAAGGCTGAGTGTGACTACATTCTCAGAGCATAGCTTTTTCCTAGTACTAGTGGAAGCTCTGGGGCAAATGTTGCCAAGTGATAGTGATCCTATCTTTATACAAAGGACAGAGCTTTTGTATCCCCTTGATAGTCAGTCCTAGTCATTTCTTGTCTCTATCTTTCCTCTACCTTGAGAACAGGGGACAAAATGGCTCCAAACATAGCTCTCATAGCATCTTGGGCACAAGTATGCTAGTCCAGTGAAGTGGTTGTAGACAGAGTGGTAGAACATCTCTCAGCAATGTCATTTCTAAACCTATCATCTATCTGTGGATGGTACCTACACACAGAAGACAAAAGATCAGACTAATCACAGAGAAACACAAAGCCAAGAAAAATATCTGGAGAAACAAACTACGAGTCACTCTAGAAACAGAAGTTCTAAAAAATTAAGGACATCAGTTGTTTCAACCCAGAATGGCAGCCTGCTTCCCAAGATGCCTGGCCATCAATCAATAGAAGAGAGCTTGCTGGTCACAGAGTGCTGCCTATCTGAGGACTCTCAGATGTGGTTTACCATCTTGGTGAACATTCATGGAGAATTACCCCCTGGGTAAAACCTTATCTACCCTTATTCCTCAGAGGATGGATGTGTTTAACTTTTCTGACCTCAGGTTTCCCACACACTTCTTTTCAGCTCTTGTTACACACACACACACACACACACACACACACACACACACACACACACACACACATATACATATACATACATATATATATATATATAGTGTATTTGTTTCCATTTCTTCATCTTCCAATATCTTCTTTTTTTCCTAAAAATCTATGTTTTGATAGTCATTGAAGACATATTTTTTGGAAGGAAAGAATGAAGTGGAGTCTGTAGATTTCACATGCTTTCTTGCACAAGCAGGAATATTAAGAAGCTACTTTGTCCTTTTCTAAGCAAAGAAAAAACATATGGTAGAAAAAAGGCTGAGATTATTAAGACAGAGATAAGAAAAATATGTAAAAGTAGTAATACTATAGCCTTGCTCTGTTTTGAAACCCATATTAAATATTCTATTAAAATGTTTAAAAATATTTTAGAAGATTCTTTGAAATATTCCTTCAAATGTTTATAAAGATATGTTATTTCATGTGAAGAAATAATTAATGGATAAAGAACTGTTTTCATGTGAGAAAGTACTAAAGTTGATCGTGAACATGGAAGGTTAAACTAAAATTAAAACACAAGGAGAGGCTCACTCTTGTAATATCACCTACTCAGGAGGATCCCTACATAGGATTAGTCCAGGAAAAAGTTAGCAAAATCCTATCTCAACCAGTAGTC
Source organism: Dipodomys merriami (assembly GCF_024711535.1). Classification (NCBI taxonomy): domain Eukaryota; kingdom Metazoa; phylum Chordata; class Mammalia; order Rodentia; family Heteromyidae; genus Dipodomys; species Dipodomys merriami. The sequence continues at coordinate 3,402,609 of NW_027204493.1, read as the reverse complement.
TGGTGTGGTGGAGCTCTTTTGTAATCTTACAGGAAACATAAGTACTATTTGGATCCAAGACTGATCCTAAACAAAAACAAAGAGCCTCTCCAAACAAAAACAAAAACTAAAGCTAAATTGGCAAGAGACATTGCCCACCAAGAGTGAGGTCCTGAGTTCAAACACTAGTACTATGAGAGAGGAAAAGAGAAACCAAAAGAGATTGACAGTCTGAAACATCTGGATATCCTGTTGCTTTTGTGAGGTTCTCATATATAGAAGGAGAATAAAGGATTGAGAATTTGAAGAGCTAGAAGTTAAAATTTGGGGCAATTTATTTCCCAGGGTGTCGCTCTGTGAAATTTCCCATTGTTACATATTAAGGAGCTTAGGGGGACTGCCAAACTAGGATGATCCTTAATTACTAGAAGGAGAATGTTGAAAAAATGGCATGGCACCATTACCAAATCATCTTCTTTCTTATAGGACCTAATTTTTAGTGACACTAAACGTGCGTTATTGAGTATTTACTAGATTGCTATGTTATTGGCATTTCTTGGCTTGCAACCATACCATTCTAAACTCTCATCTTCATGTCATCTTCAGTTCTGTTTTTATCCAATTTCCCTTTGTTCCCCTGCATGAGGACATGGAGTTGCATTTAGGGCCACCTAGATAACCTTAACATATTTACAGAGATTGTTTTTCAAAATAAGCAAATGTTATATTCATAGCTCAAATGTTATATTCATAGCTCAAATGTTATATTCATATAGCTCAAATTCCTAAGATCTCTTAGGTAACTTTGAGTGGGTGACAACATTTCTGTGTCTCACTGTCCTAATCTCTAGCATGAAGCTAATGTATCTCTGGAGGTAAGAGAGAAGTAAGAAAGAATAAATGAGACTACACATTTAATGCTTTCTGTGTATGACTTGTAGCTTTCAATATTACCTATTGATAAAATTAGTAAGAATAGGAGTGCAAGAGCTGTACGTGGATATTTCCAGTGTTATTCTCAATTGTTCTCTTTTCCATTCAAAATTAATTCCTTTTGAATCACAGAAAAATAAGAGACTAGCTGAGCATTTTTATTCTAAGGAGAAGACATGAAAAGAAGCTTTATGAAATAATGGAATCAATGCATTGGATCAAAAGGTGCAACCAAGCTGAAATACGAATAGTAACCGAAGTGGATTTCAGTTCCAATAGTTTCCTTTACAGCAATAGAAGTATAGAATTGATTTCTGAGAAAAAGCATAAAAGCAAGTAGTAGAAGTACTTTTAACCTTGTTTAAAGGATGACTAATGGAGAAGCCATTATTTTAAATTCAAATAGAAGGTAGTGGATATAATTTTCAGTCTAAGCAATTTTTTAGTGTCCATAGTTAGGTAATTTTTTAAAAAATGATAAATGTTATCACAAAACAAAGGATCCTCTAGAATTCCATTGCTTCTTTAAAGTATCAATTTGTGAATCCATCTGGGACCAAAAAAGGTCTTACCAGCAATCCACATGCAAGATAAGCTCCCTACTATAGGAGGAATTTTGGTTTATTTTTCATTTAAGGTCTCTTGGCTTTTTCTTGGACCAGCTCAAACCATGACTTTCCTACTCCAGCTTCTTGAGTAGCTAAGATTACAGATGTAAACCACCATGCTCAGATTGTTTTTTATATAGTCTCACTAATTTTGGCTTAGGTTGCTCTCCGATGGAGATCAACTCCCTCATGAAAGGCTGAGATTATGTTATATTATGGACAGTGCAATGAACTTTTAATGAAAGATGCAGGAACATGAGTATAGCTTCACAGACATAGATTGGTTTCAAAATAATATCAGTTTCCAGCCCCCCTGCAAAGGTATGTGTAAAGAGTAACACTTTTTGGAGAATAGCATATGTAGATGAAGCTTTATTTCTGCCTTTATTTATTTATTTATTTATTCAGATTTATTTATTTATTTATTCAGATAGGAATTCAATTCCTTTTCCAACATCATCTTTAGAAATTTTTATCAATTCCCTTGCTATTTTGAGTTTATCAAGATCATTTTTCTGACTACAAATTCTAATAGGCTTCTTTACTTTTCTGTTGTGGAAATACAACTGTTTCAAAACTTTGAGTTAAAACCCCAGGACTGGCACAAAAGAAAAACAAAACAGAAAATGAAGCCCATAATGACTAAAATAGTCTAAGATTATTTGACAGCTTATTTTCATTCTTCTCAAACAGAGTGTTAAAAGTGCATTAAAAATAATTATAGATGGATAGTCTGGAAAACTATAGCTGAAAACACTGTTAATCATTTTCATTTTTTCTCATTATGATATTTTATAAATCCCATGTATCTTTTGTGTGTACCTATTATGTGTCCAGGTTCTTTTTTTATTTTTGTTGGTTGTGGGGCTTGAACTCAGGGTCTGGGCACTGTCCCTGAGCCTTTTTGTGCTCAAGGCTAGAGCTCTACCACCGAGCCATAGGGCAACTTTTGGTTTTTGAGTGGTTAATTGGAGATAAAACTCTCATGGGGACTTTTCTGTCCTAGTTGGCTTCTAACCACAATCCTCAGATCAGCGTGAGCCACCAGTGCCTAGACTGTGTCAAACATTTTAAGTGTAATTTATTAAAATTTAAAGCAGACTTATTAGAGGGAGAATACTATTGGCTAACAGATTAGAAAATGGAAGAGCCACAAAACTAAGCAACAAAAGATTTAACTGAAATGCACTCATTATCTTGCCCATGTAATTTTAACCCCTCTATATGGTATTTTCACAATTTTTAAAAAAAGATTTAACTGAAAACCAGTTGAACAAGAACTATCACTTGGAATCTGAGTCTTAGTCTTAACATACATTCATGCAATCAACAAAAGAGGGGCATGTTAGGGACCAGGCTTGTTTAATTTACAAAGTTGTACATAGGACATGAGCTTTGAGACCAGATTTTTATTTCTCCATTCACTGACTATTTGCTCTGCTTCTGTTTCTCAAAGGAATTTACTATGGCTTACAAGAGCAGTTACAGTCTAGGGATCAGAAGCATTATCCACAGAGGCATGTAGAAGTAGCTGTCCCCAGAAGGCCAAGCCAAAAGGAGGTCACTGTGATTCAAAATAGTCAGGACAACTAAGAATGAAAGACCAGGGCTGGGAAGGTGGCTCAGGGGTAGAGTGATTGCCTTTTATGCACCACTTAAGCAGAAAAAGCTGGAAGTGGTGCTGTGGCTCAAGTGGTAAAATGCTAGCCTTGAGCTGATAGAGCTGAGGGACAGAGCTCAGGCCCCAAAGAATGAAAGACTAGTGTGAGGAGGTCAGCATTGGTTTTCTGAATGTAACTGAAGAATTCTTGAGATGCTGATTTTAAAGACTTCTCTGCCTGTCCACTCTTTCCCATCTGCTTAGTCATTCCCATGTCCTTGGGAGATTCAGGTTACAGGGAAAACGTAAAGAGAAAAACAAACGGATTTCCAGTAGTCATTTTAATTCCCACAATGAGATTCCAAAAACCCAAAGGGAAGTCTTATGAGAGAATTTTTACCATGGACATAATTAGAAAGACAAAATTGTTTTGCATCTCTGGCGGATCCCATGAACTCCACGGTCCACAGCATAGCAACCAGGACTCGGTGGAGGTCTTAAGTTTGACAGAGAAGGTTCTGCCCTAATGGAGCCTTGCAGAAACCAAAGGCTTACTTCTCTTATAACAGAGTGTCCCATCCTCTTCGACCTTCAGGGTCTTCAGGATTCCTGCTCATGCTGCTAGAAATGTTCTACCAGCCAAAACTATAGTCAGCAGCCTGTTTACAGCAGGGTTACTGGTCCTAAGAGGAAGCAGAAGAGGTGTGAAGTGTTGTAGTTCAAGAGCTGTTTGTCTGTCTGTCTGTCTGTCTGTCTGTCTGTCTGTCTGTCTGTCTGTCTGTCTGTCTGTCTCTCTCTCTCTCTCTCTCTCTCACACACACACACACACACATATATTCATATACACACACATACACCCCAATATGTAAAGAGGTATTTACTACTACCATAAAATGACATATCCTTTTATATTGTATTTTTGTCATAACAAATGACTTTCACATATATTATGGACAGTGCAATGAAAAGTTTTCATGAAAGATGCAGGGATATGTTTCAATAAACTACTTTGTATTCTGTTTCTGCACTCCAGTTCATTGGAGGCCTTTGTATAATATGTTCAATCAACCGAGTTGAGATTTGTTTCCTCCAGGATAGCAGACTAAATTAAGTCATTGCTCAGGGCAGAATGGTATATCAGAATCCCTGGGAAGGCTTGTGAAAATATAGATTCATGGAACCGCTCTGAAACTCAGTAGGCCTGGACTAAGCTGAGGATTGATATTTCTAGGCTGCTGCTGCTGCTGCTAGTTCTTACTTTGAGAAGCATCAACTTGGGAGATTTAGAAACTTGACTGTTGACTATTAGTCATTGCCTTCAAGGCTTGCTAAAATACCAAGAGCATCACTGGAGTGTGTATCTTATGACAGATGGAGTAAGTAAACACAAACAAGTACTTTCTCTGGGTCAGACAACATTCTAGGTACACCATGTTTGTGAACATACGTAATCAGTTTTATGTGTTCACTTTGTTTATTGTGAATACATTAAGTAGTTCATTCTCTCCTTGCTGCACCGTAACTGGCACCATCAGGCTCACTGGATATCTCGCTTTTCCTTAAATACAGGTGAGTTCCTGCCTTAGGATGTTCACACAAGTTACATCCTCTTTGAAATGATCCTTAAATGGTCTCATGACCAAATTTGACATACCCTTCAAGTTTGGGCACAAATGTCACAACCTCAGAGAATTTACGTGCTCTTGTTGTTGTTGTTGTTGTTGTTTTTGCCAGTCCTGGTCTTGAACTCAGGGTCTGGGTATTGTCCTTGAGCCTCTTTTGTTCAAGGCTAGCACACTAACCACTTGAGCCACAGCATCACTTCTGGCTTACATGTTCATTTTCATCTACTCTGCCTTCATTGCATTTTCCTGGGTATTTTGCTTGCTATCACAATTGAATGTTGAGCAGAATTACACCTAGCCCTCATATAAAATATTTTCTGATGACCAATTCTCTCACTAAATATATGTCTGGTGGGATTACTACAGTTTTAAAATGATGACCCTCGAATGAAATAAAGAAGTAATCCTTGAATGCCAACTGCGATCAATACACAGTGTCTATAAGGAAATGCAAAACAAAAGACTGAGGCTACTTTTAGATAATATTCTACCATGAAAGAATTTAAATTTACTGGAATCTGCTGTGGTAATGGACACACTAGATTATAATACCTGAAAATGTATCTGCAAGGAATGGACTGACATATTGACCTATTTAGAAATGTCCATGTAAATCTCTCTACCCCAATGTGTACAATGATTTAGTTGTACATATTGAAAGTGGTATTTTTGTTCTGATCCTAATTGGTGGGGTTTCAACTGCTTCTTAAAGCAACTCATGCACACAAAGGGTATCCTTTTTCCTCTTAATGCATGGTGTTTCCACAGTGACATTTGTGAACTTCTTGAACAGTAGAAAAATCTAAGAAAGATGTAAATCTCCAAAGATGAAAAGCATTCAGGGAAAACTGTTGATCACTTACCACAAACTGTCTCGACTCCTTTTGTGTGCACATGCATATTATTTTCACAAAGTTTATTTCATTACTGTATATTATTTTCTAACTGACATTTTTACCAAAATATATAGTCTCCATTTAAGTACATAATATATAGTCTACTATGTGCATAGCTTACATTTTAGTTTTAGAAGACTTTCTTATTATTTCATATTTTTGCCCATCTTCATGAATTGTAATTTTATTTTTGTATTTTTGTTGTGTTGTTTTTAATCCCTGTTTCTTATCTGTTATTTATTCTTCCTTCATGTTTCAGGACTTGTTCCTTAAGTCTCAACGCCTTCTTTTAGTTTGCAGATATCAATTTTGGAACACATTCCCCACTGTGTGGGCATTAATGTTTTTAAATCAAGTTTTTGCTCTCTTCATTTTAAAGCATACTCCCTACTATGTGAGCTTTAATTTTTTAATCAAGCGTTTACTCTCTTAATCTTCCCCTTTTAGTCTTGAACTCTTCCCTTCTCATTTCAGGCCTTACTATTTCTGTTTCAAATGAGCTATAACTAATCTAACTGGATAAAGTAGCAAAAACTTAAAGCTTTCTTCTCAAATCATAATGGTTTTTACCACCCATGTGCTTTTTTTCTGAGTCTTCCCAACATTTTCTTTTCTTTTCTTCCCAGCACTTTCTTTTCCATTCTTGCCTTTTAAACCAAAGATACAGATTTTTCCATTTTGTTCTCTTTTGATTTTTGTAAGATCAAATTGAATTTTCATATTTGTACTTAGAGATCAACACATCGACAAGTCTCAATTCAATTACCAATTTTGGATCTATCTATCTATCTATCTATCTATCTATCTATCTATCTATCTATCTATCTATCTATCTATCTATCTATCTATCTATCTATCTATCTATCTAGAGTTCTGTCTTGTTCTTCTTCTCCAGAAATGGTTGGTTAATTTTTCTGAGAAGACAGAATAGTTTGTAGAGTTCAGAATTACCTTCTGTCTTTAGTGCTTAAACTTTTATCTTTGTGGGTTACATTTAATTTACTACATATAAATAGACCCAAAATAAAGATGAAATTGAAACAAGACACACTTCCCTTTATATCTCCTAAAAGAGAAAAGTCTATTTGGAGGAGGGACCAATTCAATCCTAGTCATAAATCTGGGAGCATGCATGAGGAGTAATTAAAGGTTGCTCTCTTGTTTTTAACCCTGGTCATTTCTTTTCTAAGAGAAAACTGAGCCAACTGTGAAGTAAAGTCTGCTTTGGGTTTCCTCTTATCTGCTTTGTCATTGCAGGTGAGTTCTGATGATTTCTGTTTTGTGATTGTAAAAACAAATGTTTATCAAGTCTGTACAAGATGACAGTGTAAGTACATTACAGTAATTATTAAAAAGGAAATGGTTCTTCCTTTCATCGGTCTTAATTTTTGTCTTGTGTCACATTAGGTGTTGTATGAGAGCTTTGTGAGATGTTGCTGAACTATGGTTGCAAGGGCATGGGGATACTGTCACGCACAGGATAATTGCAGTGCATCTACTTTACATGTGAAGGAGGATTCGGCAGGATGAATTAAGCTAAAAATCTCAACATGGGAAGATGATTCTGCACTATCTAGTGTATCAACATAATCATCAGGGCCATTATAAATTGAAGGCAGAAAAGGAGGCATGAGAATGAAAGGAAGTAGAGGGATGTGCTTGAACTGCATACATTTCTAAGGGCCAACTTGCATAAACACTATATTTCTTTTCTAACACTTCCTAACTTGAGGGTTTGACTAATAATTCTAGAATATCAAATGGAATAATTCTAATGGCCTATACAAACAATATACACACAACTTTAAGTGTTTGTTTTTAAATCTCATTTAACAAGACTGTACACAAAAATACTTGAATTAATGGATATATTTAGATATACTTAAACAAAATAAAGTATTAGGAAATTTATATTTGTTTCTTAATCAACTGTAAAAAATGTTCTATGGTTTAAAAAACATGCCCTTGTATTTTATTGTACAATTGAAAGGACTGCTTGATTGCTTTAAGTAATGAATGGCACATAATGTGCGTTTCTCTCATCTCCTACTGTTTTTTCTCTTTCAAAAACCATGGGAATAATTTTACCATTACAGAAACAACCTATATTTGACAACGCAATTTTCCCAATGAATGAATAAGAATTCTGACATAAAAAGGTGTGTACTCTCCATGTGCCAGTGCCTTACACCTGTCATCCTAGCTACTCAGGAGGCTGAGATCTGAGGATCATGGTTTGAAGCCAACAGAGGCAGAAAAGTCCCTGTGAAACTCTTACCTCCAATAAACTCCTCAAAAAAGCTGCAATACTGGTGCTGTGGCTTAAGTGGTAGCATTGAACACAAAGAGGCTAAGGGACAGTGTCCAGGCCTGAGTTCAAGACCCAGGATGGGGGAAAAATAGTTTGTGTTCATCTACCAAAAACATGTAACAATATTGATTAACTTTGTTTATTCAGTGGTAGTTACATTATATTCATTTCTCATCTCAGAAAATAGTATTAGTGGGCTGGAAAGGTGGCTCAGTGGTAGAGTGCTTGCCTTGCATGCTTGAGGCCCTGGGTTCGATTCCTCAGCACCACATAAGCAGAAAAAAAGAAAAAAGCCGGAAGTGACACTGTGGCTCAAGTGGTAGAATGCTAGCTTTGAGCTGAAGAGCTGAGGGACAGCGCCCAGGCCCAGATTTCAGGCCCCATGACCGGACACACAGAAAAAAAAATAAAAATAAAAATAAAAATAACATAGTATTAGTGTAAGGACAGATATTATACCATTTATAAATTATGATTTTTCCTAGTTAATATAACAGGAAGACACAAAAGAAGACAAATATGTGTTGGGAGTCTGACAACAGAACAGATAAAATAGCAATTTTATCCACTCAGTTAAAGTCAAGAGGTAAGCAATAATATCAGGAAGTTAAATAGGGGAAATAGCGACACTATCATAAGAATTCTTGAATATAAATATGAGTTAATGAGCCATAGATGTGTTTGCAGTGGCTTTAGGGAAGGTATGTCATCCTTTCAATGTATGGGAAAAATCTATATTACATGGGTACACTAAAAATTGATGTGAGGATGGATGGGGAAGTTTTCTTCTGTGTATGAATTTAAGAGCTTTCATAGATTTTGTTGTTGTTTTATATTTATTTTAGCAAGTTAAAAAGTTTAGTCTGTTCCTATAGACTATTATTTCTATTTCTCCTTTAGGTATTCATATCACATCTGAAGATTTCCAGACATGAAACTACAAGTTAAGTATCCTATTAGAAAATTAGTTCTGTAAAAATGCATTATTTCCATGTAGTCAAATGTTTAACATTGCAACTTTATCCAATAAGTTCTAGTTGCTCTATTAGGTCTTTTATTACATTAAATATATGCATTGCATTACATATACATATTACATTAGACATATATTACAATTGTATCCTTACTACATTATTTCATCCAGTTTTCACTTTAGAACTGTAACATATTCATCTTGGCTGCCAACTTCTCTGTAGTTCTAATGTAGACAAAAAGCTATCTTATGTATTTATAAGGTTCCTTCCATCCCTCCCAACCACTATACATCTTCCTGAACTTCGGTCATCTTGGATCTACTTTGTAGGAATATAGCACTCCCAGAAATTCCCGTTTGGTAAAATGAGTTGCTTTTATTTTGCACAAAAATCCTTTAAACTTTGAATTTATCTGAGGAATCCTATATAATCAGCATACTTCACACACATGCCCTCCACTTTCAAACTTCCAATTATGTAATCAGAATTTAAGTTTGCACAATGTCCCAACTCTCTGAAATTATCTCTCCATCATTTGCTGGATTGATTTCAGGAAGTTCCATTTATTTTTTCCTGTGATTTTTATAATGTCCATTGTTCTTATATCTAGGACATGCTATTCCATCTCCATCATGACTGTGAGAATAATGTATCCTCTCAGGCCACTATTACTTCTTTATCAACCTGTCATTACACATCATCATCAGGACCAGCTTCATGGTTAGGGGGTCATACAGCTGTATAGAAGGCCTCATTCTAGGGGCTGAGAAGGTGGCTCAGTGGTAGAGTGCTTGCCTTGCATGTATGAGGTCCTAGATTTGATTCCTCAGCACCACATAAGCAAAAAGAAAAAAAGCCGGAAATGGTGCTGTGGCTCAAGTGGTAAAGTGCTATCCTTGAGCTGAAGAGCTGAGGGACAGCGCCCAGGCCCAGAGTTCAGGCCCCACGACTGGACCCCCCCAAAAAAGAAAAAGAAGGCCTTATTCTATTTTTAAAGCCTTGCTACTATTGCTCCTTGAAGTTCTTAGTATGTTTTAAACATAAGGCAGTACACTGTCATTTTACATGATTAGGCTGTGAAAACGTACCTTATCCTGATATTGAATTGCATACTAAAAAGGAAATTACTATCTGTTGTCTCTGTTTCCTAGGATATAAGGTTAACTACAAGGTTAAGATATTTTTAGATTGTTTTTCAATGAACAAGACTTCCTGAAATATTAACACTGATTAACAACTTAAACTTATAACCATAACTCAAAGATTTTCATCAAGATTCATTTTTTCTTTAAGAATATGAAGATTTCTTTTATAAGAATGACATGATTGGAAAATACAATGATTAGAAAATTCAAAAAGATATTTCATAAGCAGCTTTAATATTTTATTAGATTTTCTAATAATCTAGCTTTTAAAATAACTATGGTTATTTAGCACCTACAAAATTATATATAGTAATATTTTAAATAGTATTATTGTGCTATGAATTTATATACTCAATTTAAAGAACTGAATCGATCCCAACATTAAGAAGGTATTTTAAAAACCAAAAAGAAATCTAGACAAAGTTTTATTCAGAAATAATGACTAATAATTTTTAATTTCTTTCCTACAAAGTCTTTATAGATTTTACAATAGGTGAAATTATACTCCATAACTAATTTCTAAGTGCTGAACTTAATAATCCAAAGGATTATCAAAGTGAATTTATGATAAATTACACTCCTCCCCAGAAATGTTACACTTCATATTACTTTCTATTCCTATCTCCTTTGCTCCCCTGACATACTTTTTGACCACATCATATTGCTACTGGCAGTTAGAAGGTAGAGACCTGGAATACCACTTAATATTTACCTTTGCCTTTAATGATGATTACCCAACTGAAAATAATAATAGTGAAAAACCTGAACATCTCTGGTTTGATATATTCTGAATATATCACTGCCTATAATTAAAAAGGAGAAATAAATGGGATATACAATTAATAGAAAGAACATGCTCTTTTTTTGTTGATAATGTGTTTATATACTATTCAAACCAGGAACATAATTTAAAATAATTCTGATTGATTAGTAAATGGAATAAGAAATCCTACAGAAAACATCCAAAATAGTACTGTCCATTAGAACTGATGTTTTTTAAGATGTTGTTTGTAACACAAATATATATATATAATATATATATCAACATATGATAACCATTACTTTTTAAAATAATTTTATTTTGTAATTATTTTAGTTTTCAATCAAGTCTATTTTTTCCAAGAATATGATTCAGAATTTAAGTTTTATACAGCAGTATGGTTCAGTGATGGACCTGCAATGATAGGAAAACATCATGTAGTTACCCAGGTAAAGAAACCTATGTTAGCCTAGAAATTAGAATGCCACTTCTTTCATTGAGAGTGTCTTGCTATGGAAAATGCCATCTGGTCTAAAAAGCTCTATTAATCATGCAGTTCAAATTGTGAATTTTATAAAGGCTAAGTTATTTACTATAAGGTTATGTTTCTTCATTTTGCCATGTCATTTGGCCATAAGCAATGGTTGATAGAAATGGTGCTCAAGGAGAAAATCTCTGTTGAATGAGCAATGAAAACATTCTGCATTTTGGTCCCAATATGCTAAAATTTAAAAATGGACAACTTGGCTTATTTTCCATTAATATCATATGTACTGTTAATTATTTGAATACTTCCATACAATAATAGAATCCAACATGCTTTTCAGTGGTATATAATATAAAAATGATGAGTATACACTGGGATATTGCTTGCACAGCCCCATGATTTTATTCTCAGTCATACATCTCTCTCTTTTTCTCTACCTCCCTCCCCTTCACTCTCTCTCAAACACACACACACACACACACACACACACACACACACACACACACACACACACACACACACACACACTTGAAAGCCAAAAGCTTGAAAGAAAAATTTTCATATTAGTTTGACATGTCCCATACTTTCATATGTAAGAAACCCTGAGCAGAGCAACTATTCTGGATAAAGCCAATCCAAACTTATGACTCACTATGAGTCATAAGTGTTAAGCTGCCTTGTATGACTTGTTATGGCAGTGTTGAAGAGTATCTGTGTCTTCACAAAACTAAGGTATTGAAACCTTAACAACCAAATGACCAAATTCAGGGATAGGGTTTTGTGGTTGCAATCAAGGTTAAATAAGGCCATGAGAGTGGGGCCCTATCTGATAAGACCTCTCTTACAAGTCATCTCTCCAAGCTAAATACAGAGGAAAGGACATAGGAGGAAGCAAGGAGAAAACCAAACTGAGAAGCCTTGGCAGAAATGAGCTTTGCTGGCACCTTGATCTTGGACTTCCAGCCCCCATAAGTGGGAGAAAATAAACTTCTGTTTTGTAAACCACTCTGATTATAGTATTATAGTAGCCTTAGAAAATGAATGCAGCAATAGAAAACCATCAAGTTTGGAAAAGCTATGAGCAGGTCTTTGTAGGGAGAGATACCTTTATGCTTCATACTAGTGGATGGTATAAATGGAAAGTAAGAAGTTTTAACTATATGGTCGAATTTATCTGCCTTTGCTCTTTTTGTTTATGAATTTTGTATCTTGCTCCAAATGTCTCCTTACACCATCATCTGATTCCTCAGGAACTGGAAGCCAAGGCATTCTGTCCAGTCATTGAACAGAACATACAAACATTATTCAGCAGGAAAGAAGCCTCAAAAGGCTCTTTTGACCTGTGGATTATCATAAACTTATGGTTATTAGCAATTGATATAACAGAAATGAAAAAGAGTGGGACTTTTCCCATTATTCTGTTTAGCTAATATATACAGGTATTAACTGAATATCACAATACTATGATAAAAATAATTTTGTTAATGAATAGAATAGAATTTACTTTGGTAAAATAAAGAATTAAAAACTCTGAGCTTAATGTTTTACAAGATTATTTTAATAAACAAAATGTCTTATTAAGCAGGTAATGTTTTTTAAAAGCATTAAATATGTCCTAAGGATAACGTTAATCCATTACCTAGTTCTGAAACAAGTGAACCTGCCCCAGTATAAAAATGTTAAGTGGAAAAAGAAAATGTAGAAGAATGTGTATATAAAAGTTTCACTTATAAGCAAAAGTTTCACATAGATTGAGAAGAAGCATTGGGGAGTGGCCTTTAAACTGCTGATAACATTCTGTTTCTTGATTGGTTAATGATATTGACATGTCCACTTTGTAACAACTATGCTATGATATATGTAAGCTATGATATATGTAAACTTTTCTATAGAAATAAAAATTTCTACTTAGGTTACTTATAAAGTCTGAAATCTAGAAATTTAGCTTCATTCAGTTATTTCTCCAGGTGAAAGTACTAGACTTTGAGGAAATGGAAAACTGTTATTTTAGCATATATAGATTTCATATTTCCTAAATGTTTTATAATAAGTATTCATTATTTTGTACAGATAAAGTCTACATCCATGTAAAAACTCAGCTACATGCCCATTACTTTAATTCAGCATTTGTTCTTGCTGTATGCCTTCATCATAGAGACTTCCTTATGTCTCACTTGACGTTCCAAATCTAAGGAAGGCTGCAGCCACCCCTGCATTCTGCAAACATATTAACAAAGGTTGCTCATCTATAATGTAAATTCTGTGTAACAACTTCCTTCAGGGTAGCTTTATTTGCCTCTGAAAACAAACTAAACTACCTGCGTGAATACAAAATAAATATCAACATCAAAAACAATAAAATTAACCAGCAACTTCCAGTCAGTGTAGGTCTTAAGCCATGTGTGTGTGTGTGTGTGTGTGTGTGTGCGCGCGCATGCGCGCGCGCACACACACGCGCACCTGCACACATCCATATTCTTGAAATTTTAGATGAGAGGGCACTATTTCCTAAATTATAATATAAAGCCAGTATGTGGTTAGAGGTCTCTGGGTTTGAACCATTCTTATACAAAGTAGGACAATTTCTTTTACATTAGTTTTTAGAAGAGGTCTTTTGAGGTTATTTCTTCTTTCAAAGTTGGATTAGGTTTATCTCTAATTCTGATACTTTTAAGAGTCATCCTAAGACATTTGGTTACTTAGTTTGTCATATAGTGAACTGTGGAAGTATCTGGAAACTATTTTTCCTCACTTCAGCATTATTAATTTGTAAGGCTTTTCCCAGGCTTGCCTATTTATCTTGGATGACTGTACTGGCAATACAAGACTCAATCTATATTATATTTTCTCCCCCTTAAGGTAGATCAATAATAAATGAGTTCTTATTAGATGAGTGCTAGGAGTCTCAAATTCACATTTTCATTCTTCTTAGTGGCTCTGATTTGAAGCTTGGGGAAATCTTCTTTCTCCAAATTCTGAACAATACAATACTACCCTCTGGTTATTGAAAATCTTCTGCCAGTGAGCTTCTTGGTTAAATGCCATGAGACGATATGACAGAATTCATATACACTCCAAATTAAAATTCCTTGCCTGTTGTGCATTGTTGGAGGATAAAGACAGAAAACTGTGGCATCTTCTTCATGGGACAGCACATGAAACTGAAGTTATCCAAAATAAAGGCTGGGCCATTGACAATGGAGCTTTCCTAGCTCTCAGCTTTTGAAGCAAGGCATTGGGAGGCCAAATTAATTTCCCTCTGGAGAGAAGCATGCAAAGTTGGACACTGCCTTAAAATTCAGAAAATATACCGGGCACCAGTGGCTCATACCTGTAATCGTAGCTACTCAGGGGGCTGAGATCTGAGGATCACAGGAAAGTCCGTGAGACTCTTATCTCAATAAACCACCAGAAAACTGGAAGTGGCACTGTGGCTCAAGTGGTAGAGTGCTTATCTTGAGCTGAGGGACAGAGCTCAGGCCCCAAGTTCAAGCCCCACCACCAACAAAAAAATAAAAAATAAAAAAGAGAGAGAAAAATATATGCTATGCCCTCAGCCTGAGCACAGTGAATCGGGCACAATGGAGCTCTTCCTTACCTTTATCCTTCTACCACCTCCTTTTTGCCTAAGGATGTATTTTGAGTGTTGCAAGAGTTGTCTCCCAATTTTCACCCTGGCTTTTCATGTGTGATGGCAAATACTACCTTCAGGCTGAGATGGGCCAAAAACAGCGTGCCCTGCTCAGAGAAGACCTGGTCAATCTTGCACAGACGCTGCCTACTGCTGTCTCTGTGCCTCAGACTTCCCGCTTCCTGCAGCTGGGCCATGGCTCCGGGGCCTCAAGAAGGGAGTTAACGGATCACATTGTATGCGGGAAGGGTGAGAATCATGGCACCTTTTTATAAAATTCGACTGCTTTAATACATCGACAGCCACTTTAATACACTCACTATGTCAGTCTCAAGCAGATAGTCTCCTGTTAAGATTGTGCCTCCCTGCAGATGTTGGAGATATAAGAAACA
This sequence comes from Dipodomys merriami, assembly GCF_024711535.1. Classification (NCBI taxonomy): domain Eukaryota; kingdom Metazoa; phylum Chordata; class Mammalia; order Rodentia; family Heteromyidae; genus Dipodomys; species Dipodomys merriami. Next base: position 3,387,268 of record NW_027204493.1, on the reverse strand, counting down.
GAAAGCATCTTCTTATGTGTGGACTGGTCCCATAGGGGAATTCGCTGTGGTACTGAATCCTCATGCTGGGATTAAAGGCTTGTGGGACTTGTGGATTTGCCCACAGCAAGGTCTGTAGCGTGTCACAGAGGATACCAGACTTACGTTGCGGGGAAGACTTTAGCTTTTCCTACGCAGGGTGCCAGGTGTGGAGGCCTTTGGGTCAGCTGCTCTACCAAATGTCTCTAGTGGGTACTTGTATTTCTTTCTATATCTGGGCTGAGTAGCACTCTTGGAGAGTTATCCTGGTTATGGGAAAATCCACTAGGTCTTTTCATTCTCCTGCCCATCTTTTTTTTTCTCCAAGATAGATAGGCACATTTGCCAGTCAGCTTGTTTTCAGTGGTGAAGGCAAATCTGGCTTCAGTTCTGGCTGCATTTTTTGAAAGGTCTCACACACTGACTGCTTTTGTCAGAAACAATACATAAGCAAATGAAACAAAACAAAATCCTGGGCTGGAACCCAGTTGGGTGGAACAGATCTAATCCAGATTCTGCAAATGCATTCTGATCTCTTGAGCCAAGGTTTCTTTTTGTTTCTTTAACAAATCTAAAGTTTCAACATTGTTCTTATTTGCTGTAGCCACTATCTGTCCAATGCTGTCCCTGGCTTACTAAGTTACCATTCTTTCCTTGTGCCTGGATATTACTGTTTTATTTCTAGTTCAGGGAGACAGAAAAATCTGTTGTGTCTTTATAATCCATACCTCCTTTTCTCTCCAGAGTTTGACAATGACTATGACAAAGATTAGAGCACCAATGTACTCACTTTGTATTGAGAGGAATGGTGCATCCTTTCTGTCTGCTTTGAATTCTCTGGTCTCTGATAAGATTTATTAGTCATTTATGTGAGCTCTGATACATAATGTTTGCCATTAGTGTGGATCCAGGTTTGTGAGGTAGAATTAGTAACTTTTGGGGAGCCTTTTATGAAAAAATAGAATGTCAAAATATGGTATTTGGTACACAGCTCACAGTAGTTTTTAGATCTTTTCCCCACAATCAGACTGAAATATTTTACTTGGATAAATGTTAGGAAAACAAATGATCCTTTCCTGTGTAAATCCATTGCTGAGGGTTTTGGCTTAACCCTCTGTGTTCACTGAGCTAGTAGGACTTAAAGGATGGGCTCCAAGGACACTCTACTACAGAGCATCTGGTGCCTCTTCATATGCTGCAGTTTGAAGGATGCTTGTGGACTTAGGTGTGATTCTCCAAGAAACCTCTGAAACAAAGCAGAGCATTTCTACAACAAAGCAGAAACTGTGGGGTCTCCTATGACCCAGCCTCAGAAACCTGAGTTTCTTTTGTCATACTTTCTTGGTCAAAGGAAGGCTCATGACTGGGATTCAGAATCTACTTTTCAATGAGAGGAGCTTCAAACAGCTTGTGGTTCTTTGTGTCAACAGCCATTGGGGTCCAATTGGAAACATATCATTTTGAGGATTGTGTAGGTGGTAGAAAAGCTTTTATTGTTTTCTTTTTTTAAATATATTTTTATTATAAAGATACTGTACAGAGGGGTTACAGTTGAGTTCATTTCCTTTGGAGCATTGTTACCTCCTTTGTTTTTCCCCTACCATCCCTTACCTTCCTACCTCCCCAACTCCCCTGTCCCAAGTTGTTTTCTTATGACTTGGTCTGAAACTTTATTATATAATGTCTTGCATATCTTGGTTCCTGTAAAATAGTAATTACTGTGTCTACTTTCAAGATGCTGAAATTTTAATGTGGTCTTGCATCTGTATGCAGAATACTGTAACAAAGAGGCCATTGCGAAGTCTTAGTCAGCACCCTGTGGACTAAGGTCAGGTTCATTTTTCTACAAGTAATGTTGAAAGCACAAATGGATCAATTATTGATGCCTAAGTGCTCCACTTTTATTAACAATATTAGTCAGTTAACAGGTTCCTGTAACACAAATTTTTTGTTTTCCCAGAGAAGCAAAAAGAATTGCTATACTCAAATGTCCATACTATTGGGAATTTATGAGGTTTGCATCATGTAGATGATGCATCATTTTTGTATTAAGGTTTTATATTAGCATACAATAGCTGTACAAGAGGATTTTCAACGTGACATTTCTATCTGTGCATACATTGTACTCTAGCAACCTCAACCCCTCTATCATTCTCTTATTTCCCCTACTAAAAGCAATTTCAACAGGTTTAAACATCATATATTTTCATATGTACATATAAAGTACTTCAACTATACTCATGCTCACTGACCCTTTCTATTCACCATTTCCCATGATACCTACTCCCCAACAGAGCCCGTTTCACTTTTCTGGAATTTGCTCCTTCTTTGAGTGTGTATTCATGGTACGAAGGAGTTTTGCCATGCTGTTTAGGATATGCATATATTTAATCAGAACAATCCTTTCTATTGGCTCTCTATAATTCTCTCTATTGTTTTTCTGTCTGTTGTGGGACTTGAACTGTGGGCCTGGGTGCTGTCCCTCAGCTCTTCAGGTCAAGGCTAACACTCTACCACTTGAGCCACAGTGCCACTTCCAGTTTTCTGGTGGTTAATTGGAGATAAGAGTCTCACAGATTTTTCCTTCCTGGGCTGGCTTTGAACCATGATCCTCAGATCTCAGCCTCCTGAGGATTACATGCATGCGCCAACGACGCCTGGCCATACATACATGCAATGTTTACATAGAAATGCACATAACATATTCTATATATGCAAGAGAGGAAGAGAAATAGGGGGCAGTAAAGTGTATGTGCATGCATATACACCAAGAGCGCTAACTTATTCAATGTAACTATTTAAAATAGAATGCATTTTTGGTCATGGTATAAGCATAAAGTCTGATTTTGCTTTTGCTTCTTCATGATGAAAGCAAATAAAATAAAATTTACCACCTTTAAATTTTTAGATGTATAGTACAATATTGTTAATTCTATGTATTTTGTTGATCCCTAAAATATCTTTTATCTGACAATACTGAAATACCTTTCTGTTCAGATTTTTCTTTATGAAGTACTGATTTCATTTTTTTTGGCTAAATACTCAAAGAAAGATAGCTTGGCATTTAGTAGTTTTGTCTTTGATTTGTTGAGAATCCTTCATACTATTTTCCATAGTAGACATACCAACAATATTCTGCACCCTAAAATTTATGCTGTGCCTTTATGGCAATAACACTTCATAGGTATGAAGTGATAGCTTGTTCTGATTTTGCTTTATATGTCCTTGATGATTTATGGCTATTTGATTATTTTATATTATACCACTTGGCCATTTATATGTCTTCTTTTGAAAAAGATTTCTTCAGATTCTTTGTATTTGCTACTTGATTGTGAATTTTGTTCAGCACCTGTAGTACATTTTCCAAGTTAGATATTATATTCTTTAGTTGTAGAAGTTATAGTTTTTATTTCTTGCTTTATAGATTCTGTCTGCTTGTTGATGGCCACTTGCTATTCATGCATATTTTCCTTGATTTCTGTGTTTGTCTGTGTTTTCTTATAGAACATTAACCTTCATTAAGATATTTATGTTTGAATACTTTGTCAGATAAGTGATTCACAGACCTGTATTTCTTCAGAGCTGATTTCTGGAGGTTTATTTTTTCTTCTGGTTGAACCATATTTCCCTGTTTTGTATGGAGGTCTGTCTTGTTATTGTTTTTTGTTTGTTTGTTTGTATCATTTATGAATCTGAAAGCAAACTATACCATTCCTAGTTTTATGGACTGCTTTGTATAGGGTGGTTACTTCATCCACTAGCCTAGCTCTAACTAGACATGTCTTCTCTCCTAGCTTGTGCACCTTTCCATTTAGTGAATTCATCTGTTTTTCAGGTGCTGTGACATCTTACTCCATCTGGTGTCTCCTGGGGGTACTGTAGCTTCTCTAGAATTGTCACAAACATTGAATTCTATTCTCTGCTGCCTCAGGCATCCCATGTCAGGAAACTAGGTCCACAGGCAGCCTGCTGAGAAGACAAGATATTTAATGTAATTCCTATGTTCCAACCTTTCCCTCCTGGAGGAAAAAATAGGTGAGTTACAATGTGTCCTCTAATCATATTGCAACATTGTGGCCTGGAGGAAAAGCTTATACCATTATAGTGAAACAACTTCTCTTACCCATGCAATGGGCATCTAGCCTGCCTCAGGTACTACGAACCTCTTATCTAGTGTTTGCATTGCCCACTGAGGCTTTTTAGACTCTACTGTCATTCTGTGTCTCTTTCAGGGATGGGTTTTCTGGAGCTTCCTGATGGGTTATTTCTCCCCTGGCTCGACTTTTATTGTTATTTTATAAAGAGGCAATTGTCCTATAGGCATTTATTAATTAATCAACCTTTTTTATCTTTTCCCCCTGAGATTCGATGTTACTCAGAAGTACGTGGGCTTTTTTTTCTGGGTAATTAATTCAGTTTCTTTCATTTATTTGCCTATTGTTCAAGCAATATTACACTGTTTTAATTCCTGAAGTCAAACACTGAGTTGTGATCCTTCTTGCTGCCTTCATATTGCCTTTATTATCTTATTATCATGTTAAAAATCACTAGATAAAAAATCACTAGATTTTATTCATAGAGAAATTCTGGTGTAAATGACACTGAACTAGTTGATTTGCCCTGAAAGTAAAATTTCCCATTTTACTGCTGACAGGGGAATCAGCTTCAATGGCACTGGTAGCACCTTGGAGAAATCATGCTGTCCCATGAACCTTCTCCATTCATTAGAAAAGCATTTCTTTGAGATTAAAAAACACTGCTCTACTTGGAGTCAGCTATCTACTATGCCTTCGTGTCTGTTGACTTCTTCCTTATCCTCAGTATAACCCAGGACATTGTCAGCTTCTGTCTCATGGTTTCAGCTATAAACTAACCAGTTGGCTTGCAGAACTAAAGTTCGTGGGAAACTTCACTCTCATTGTAGGATACAACAGACAGGTCCAAGAGAAACTATTAAGAGGTGAATGGGTCTTGAAGCCCTGTCCTTTGGACTAGGCATTTGTAGACTAGTAGATTGTTGCTCTCAGGAGTGGTTTGTCTTTGGTGTCATTGCTTTATGTAGTCATGTGATGCCCTCTACATTGACATAGCTAGGAAGGATCGCCTTCAGCAGAGCCAATGCCCTACTCCTGGATGTCCAGCACGATGAGCTAACTAAATGTCCTTTCCTTGTAAATTGCTCAGTCTGTGCTATTCATTTATAACAATAAAAATCAGATGAAGACAGGGTTCTTTAAAGCAAAAGAAAGGTATTGTCAGGAGTCTACATTTTTTCAAAGCTGCCACCACATCTTCTCTTTATCCCTCTTTGTTTTGTTTCTCTCTTCCCTGACTCCCTGCACATTTCAGCTGATATGATCACATTTGAGACATTTTAATTATTTACAAAAGAATCAAATCTGAAAGTTTGGCTTGGCTGCTCATGACATTTTTTATTACCATGTTATTTTTATGTGTTACCTCTGGGAGTTTAAGCCCTCTCTTTGCTAGTTTATCACTTATTCTTAATTGTCAAAATTTGACTTAGTAAGTGAAGTGTTTTATTTAATCTTGTGTTTTCCTTTCTTTGTGCTTAAATCTGAAAAATAAGTATATTGTAATGCTTTCTTCTTTCTTCTAATCTCCAGATGTTATGTTTATAAAGATCTACTAATTCCTTGTGCATGCTTCTTTTGGCTGTAGGTAATGTTCTTTTGTTTCATACAGCAAAGTACTGTTAGAAAACTGGGTTTCAAGACCATGTTTGTCATCAGAACATTACAGTTGTATGATTTAGGCTAATCACTTAAGCTCTGTGTATCTTTTTTTATCCACCCACCCAATGAGTATGTCATTTTTTTAAATAGAATTGTTGCCAAATCAGCTGAGACAAAAGTTCACCAATGTTTCTGGAAATTATAACCAATGCATCTATCTATCTCTCACCTCACCAATAACTTTGTCCCAATCACTGGCTTAGGTTTTCCAGCCCACAAGAACCTACTCTCCAGAATAAAACATGCCAATCTCCCTGTAGAAGACAATTACCCAATCATTCTTTAAGATGGCATAGAACACTTATTAAGAAAGTAGTATGGAGGTTCCTCAAAAGACTCCATATAGAGCTCCCCTATGACCCAGCAATTCCACTTTTGGGCATTTACCCAAATGATCACAAACAAGACCACACTAAAGTTACCAGCACAACTATGTTTATTGCAGCATTATTTACCATAGCTAAGATATGGAACCAACCCAGATGCCCCTCAGCAGATGAATGGAACAAGAAAATGTGGTATATATACACAATGGAATTCTATGCCTCCATCAGAAAGAATGACATTGCCCCATTTGTTAGGAAATGTAAAGACTTGGACAAAATTATCTTAAGTGAAGTAAGCCAGGCCCAAAGAAACATAGGTCCCATGGTTTCCCTTATGTGCAATAACTAGTATATGTCTGAGTCAAGCAGAAAAGGTCAGATAAGTTGATGTTAGGTGAAATGAACTCCAAGGTAAATATTCAAATGTTTTTTTACTTTCATGTGATTGTTTCTAACATATTTATAAGATGATTTATTTGTTGCTTTGTATGTCCCTCCCCCACGATATAACCCCTGCTTTCACTGTATTTGATGTTGGTGTAATTTGTGGAGGAGAAGAGCAAAATCAAATTGTTTAAATAGGGATACAGGTGGACCCATTGCAACAATGAGATGTACAAGTCGTTATGTCAAAAAACAAACTTTACAGCTTTGGCGGGGGGAGGGGGAAAAGGGGAGAGATGGGAAGGGATAGGAAAGGGAAACAAAGGAGGAAGCAATAATGCTTGATAAGAAATGTACTCATTATCTGGCCCATGTAATTGTAACTCCTCTGTATGGTATTTTCATAATAAATTTTTGTAAAAGACTAGTGAATATAATTAATGGTCAGCCACCCACATATATAAAGTGTTTACCTATATAATCTTACATCTGATCAATCAGTATAGGATTATAGGCATCAGGCATGATAGTACATGCCTGTAGTCACACTTACTCAATAGGCTGAAGTGGGAGGACCATTTGACCACAGGAGGTCAAGACCAACCTGGCAACATAGTACAACTCCATCTCTAAAATCATATATATGGAAAACTTGCATTGAATAGAAAATACAGAAATAAATGTATATTTCTATGGCACAAGTGATAGTCTATCACTTGCATTATTAATGACATATATAGATTTTCTTCCAAAGTATCTCTTAGTCATTCTTATTGTGTGTTTGAACACTTATAAAACCCATAGGTATTGAAAGGATGGAAAAGATGATGTTTTAGGGTGAAGGTAAGGCAATTGCTCAGTCCCTGAGCTTCCTTACGAAGTGCTTTACACATGAGAAAATACTGTCATTTACTCTGTAGTCTCCATCATCCAGCCAAGGTTAACCCCCATCTCATACTACAAACAATCCTCTCCAACATGGCTAATCCTATAGCAGAGAGATCAAGCACCCAAACAATGTTATTTGTGTTTATTTTCTCTCTTTGGTGGAAAACAAGAGCAAGTTCCTGCTTTCTCCTCATTATGTGACATAATTGTGGAAGATATTCACGTGGAAGGCTCAGGTTCCACATGGAGCTCTTGGTCATATGATTCCAGTCAAGGGATAATTTCTTCATCTGAAAAATTAATTAACCCAACTAGTCAGCTCACAATATTTCAGTAAGAGTTAAATTATTGTCCATATATTCTGCCTGGTATCGATGATTACCCCATATTTATAATTTTATTATCTTTTGATAAGAGGAATTGAGCTTAATCTTACTGTAATTGTCTAAGAGAAGTCCTGATAGCTCAGAGTGAACAAATGTTAGAGTTTGAATCTTAAATGTCCACCAAAAGCTCATAATATATTGTAGCCTGAATCTCTAGCTGGCGAAGTTATTGAGAGATGATGGGAACTTTTAGAGTTGGGCCAAGGTGGAGAAAGGTTACTGGGGGTTTACCCTTGGCAGGTTTATAGAGTCCTCAGTCATTTCATCTCTTTCTTTCTGTTTTGCTCACTGGCCATCACAACATGAGCAGCTTCTTTTTGCCATGCCCTTCTGTTCAAATGTGCTACATAACAATTGCCTAAAACGCACTCAGCCAAGCACTATGGACTGAAATCTCTGAAATTGCGAAACAAAATTAACCTTTACTCTTTGATTTTTTTCACAGATATTTTTGCCAGAATAGACAGCTGAGTAACATAGTAAATAAATAAATATCTGTTGGGGTTGACCCATTGTAACAATGAGATGTACAAGACACTATGTTGAAAAATGAACTTTACAATTTAGGTGGGGGGAGACGGGGGAGGGGGGAATTGTAGTTGTGGAGGTGGGAGGGAAAGGAGGGTAGGGGAAAAACAAAGGAGGAGGTAACAATGCTTGATAGGAAATGTACTCATTACCTCGCTCATGTAACTCTAACCCCTCTGTACAGTATTTTTATAATAAAAATATTAAAAATATCTGTTGGATAAATATATACTCAAATTGGCTCACTTTTTTTTTTAAATCCATAGTAATCTTTTGCACTCACGGATCTGTAACCCTCAGAAAATGTATTTAACTTCTCTGGGAAATCTTTTCTTTGCTCATTCATAACACCAAAGATTGACCTCAGCTTATCTCAAGTTCATGATGATCTGAGAACAAAAAAGTAACTGTTATGAGGATTTATAAATTGTGGAAGGAGAATATGAGTAAGACTCAGATGGAAAAGTTTTTGAGTTCATGTGGATAGGAGGAAGAGAGAAGAATAGTTCTTGACTCAGATAAATGGAGGGGGCCAATGACCTGTAGCACAAAAGGTAGTTGGAAAGGCTTCTGGGTCATGAGAATCATAAAGGATAGAACAATGTGCTCCAAGTGTTAATTTCCTGGACTGTTGAGTGGATCAAATGCCAATGAATTTTAAAGTACTTTAAAAATACAGACGAAAGCACTTTAAAAACACACTGTTATAATGATGAGCAGATCTGTCCTTCAATAGTAAGTCTTGAAAATAGGATTTTATTTTTGTTAATTCTGTTTTGCTAGCTTTGTTTGATTTAAGGAATGGGGTATACAGTGGGTCACAGTGGGTCATTACTTGTCTATTGTAACTTCGTATACAACGTAACTTTTTTTTAAAAAAATAGGTACCTTGTTCCAATTTCTTTTCAACGGATTTGATTTTTAATTTTTCTGTTGTTGCAAGCTTTTAAAAGATTATTTCCTAATGCAGCAGCCTATGATGTGAATGCTCCTTACCCTAACATATTTCCATAGGTTTAAGAAAACCTGGACCTACATTAGAAAAACACCATAATGATAGAATCAAGGAGATGAAAGGGTGATCTACCTAAATGCCAAAGGATATTGGAAATCTGACTCTTCAATGATTGAAAACATTGATTAATATATGACAGTTTCACATTCACATATTAATCTATTTCCATATCAGTTTTTTGTTGTATAGATTTCACTGATGGTTTATAATGACAATTTTGTTATAACCAAAAGTCTCAAGACTAAATTTTCAGTTTATAAGTTAGCATTCTCCCCAGATGTCCAATTTGTGGATTTTCAGATAATTATTTGTCAAGATGTCTAAAACTGGCTCTTAAAAATCATCAAGATAAGGCAAGAGGTGGAGGGAAGCTTTTTAAAATATGAGAAATGACACAGAAACAGATCTTAGTTTGTAAAGCTGTTGATTACAATAGTCCTTGAAACATATTTGTAAAAGCTAGTAATCCTCTTGCAGTTACCCTTTCATTTCCTACTTTACTGTTATAAACATTGGATTAGAGACTGATTTTCCCCCTCCCTTTAGTGAAAAGAAAAGAAAAAGGAGGATGAGGAGGATGAGGATGAAAGCAACACTGGAGGATCTTTTCAAGTTGGGAGGTGATTAGGAAACTCCAGCTGCTGCCTGGAAAATGTGAACATCAGTCATCTTCACCTTTTGATAAACCTCATCTGGATTAGGACTGTCCCAAACCGGATACTTACATCATACCTAACGCCTCAAGTAGAATGTCAAGAGGTTATGGGACATTTTTTTTGTATCTACGCAATCTTTTCTCTATTTTCTATTTGTCACGTAGCCCCTGTTCAGCATGTAAAGTCGCACATCTTCTGATAATCTGCACCCATGGCTCCTGAATTGCAACCACCCTCCCCCAACCTCTACAGCCACCAAATTAAGTTCTTCCTACTTTTGCACATTCTATGTTTGGATTTAATGATGCCCAAATCAAGGTTATATTAATATGGAGATAACCAAATGATAGTAGAAAATTCTCAAAAGTTCTGTGTCACTGGAAGAAGGCAGGGAGTTACAAGTATCATATGACATCTCTTGTTTTTAAGAAATTAACTAAATAAATTGGGGAAGGGATAGTAAAGGAGCTAAACATCAAACAGAATCTGTGAAAGACATTTTTCAGGGTGGCTCCCAGTAATTCTAGTTTGTGATAGTCACACTCTTTGTCTTCTTTGAACAAAGATTATGTCTGCTTGATCAAAGGATATGATGGATGTGATGGTAGACCAGGAAAATGTGGCCTCCATCTCCATCTTGGTCCTTGGTTTTCTATTTGGAAATAAATTAGAAGTCATACCATAGCTTGAGAATCTCCAAAAATGAAATACTGAAACTTCTGACCAATGGCTAAGAGGAACTTAATCTGTTGCTACATGAACAAACTTGAGACTCTTGAAAAGCAGTCAGCATTCAAAAGGTCTCACTCAGCCCAAGTCAATATCTTGATTGCAATCTTTTGTTCCTCTCTGACCCAGAACCACCAGCTCTCAGAAACTGTGCATGGTTACAAATATTTGTCAGTTTAAGCTCTAAGATTCATGGTAATATTTTAAGTGGTCAACTATATGGATGTACTAATTTTCAGATTAAAATTTCTGCCAGATGTAATAGAAGGTAACAGTCATTGAGTCATCTCATGTGGACAAGCAGCTTAGAGAAAATTAGATGCCAAGGAAGCATTTCAGAGAACAATTCTCCACTTCCCCAGCCACGTGGATCCTGTCTCAAGGGAAGTACTTAACACTAGTTTTTTTGTGTGTTTCTTTCTTATGCATTCTGAATATTTCTGTGTTGTGTGTTAGGTTCAGCACGCATGGTGGACAAGTATCCTAGCACTGAACTACATCTATAGCTCCTGATCATGATTTTAAATTTCTCTTAAAGAAATTCCAAATATATATGGGAGGAAAAGACCATGCAAACTTGTGGAGACTTTGTTTTGTTTCCTAAATCTATCTACAAAATGGATTTGTTTTCAGTCTTAAAAATATTTCTCAATTTTTAATATCTATCATATAAGCTTGCTTTATTTAATTCAGCTCTGCCCAGATCCATCTTCAAAGTTGCATTTGGAATTGACAACTATTTCAAAATCACTTGAACAATCAGTTTTCTTAAAGGATTGCTTCTTTTTACATAGCAGAATAGTCCCCATCAATTAGCTGTTATTCCCTTTTTAGCAGGTACTTGGCTTTTATTAATAAATCATCATCTTTTTAAAACAAATAGGCAGGTAGCTTTCATTTTTTAACAGCTGCATTTATCTGAGAATCCCTAAACAGTACATTCATTAACCATTTACAGTTCAGAAGATCTTTAGCTCTTTTAGAATTGATGATATTTCTGACCCTACATAAAATTCACATATTAATTATTAAGATTTTATTCTTTGTTATGAACTTCACAAGCTTCACAGATTTTTCCATGAAGAGAATGTCTAATTAAGTTATTATACTTTTCTTATTTGTGTCAAACATTGCCTACATTTTGAATTTTTTCAAAAATGAAAAAAGATACCTAAATTACCATTATAAGATTTAATAAAATATATCTTCAGGGAGCTGAGGGGATAGCAAAATGGTAGAGCTCTGGGCCAGCAAGTATGAGGCCCTGTCTTAAATCCATACTCCAATCTCTCTCTCCTCCCTCACCTGCCACAGTTTATAATCTGGTATACAAATGAGATCTTTATTTTCATTAGCTGATGAGATTGTCTTTGAAATTTCAGCAATTCTCTATGGTAACTTCCATGGCAATACTTTATATCTCTTGCACAACCTCAGATTTCTGTTTACAATATGCTTCCCTTCATTTCCAAACTGGTGACAAACCTGATTTATATTTAACCCCAGACCACAAAGTACATTCACACAACTTAAAACATATCCACACCACATTAAATATTCCAAAAGTCATAAAAACCATAAAAGTCATGATGTTTTATTTGGCCCACAGTGTGTACTTGGTTTTATTTTTATCTTTTAGATGGTTTATTTTTTGCCTTTAGCCATGTATTTCTGAATGTTTATGACATTTGTACGGGTCTAATTGATTTTGAATGTGCAGAATTTGCAGTAAGTTATGCAATTCAGAGATTTCTTTTCATTTGTCCTCATTTCATTTGCTACAATATAGTAATAATATTTGCTCTTGGGTTCTATTAATTTCCTCCATCCAAACTTAATTCACTTAATTTTTTATTCTGGGCCTCATTTCATAAGACCAGCCCCAACACTTCATTATCTATTATTTCCTTTTTTTGTGCCAGTTCTGGGGCTTGGACTCAGGGCCTGAACACTGTCCTTGAGCTTCTTTTTGCCCAAAGATTGCACTGTACCACCTGAGCCACAATGCTACTTCTGGCCTTTTCTGATTATGTGGTACTAAGGAATTAAACCCGGAATTGACTTGATTTTATCAGTTATCAGTCTCTGGTCAATGTATCTATTGCACTGTAACTCTTATTCCGTGAAATGTTTCTGAATGGAACACAGGGATTTCTAGAGAAGTAAAACTAGTAAAAGCTGTATTTATATGTATGTATCTATACATATATCTATGTCCACACACACACACACACACATAATAAAGACTGGATAAGGGAGAAATATAGATTGATTATGAATAATTGAAGAATGATTTACACAGTTGCAGAGGGTAAGCAGTCCCATAATGTGCCATCTGCAAACTGGCAAAGCAGGAAAGCTGAAACAATATTTTTTTGGGGGGGTCTGGTCATGGTGCCTGAACTCTGGGCCTGGGTGCTGTCCCTCAGCTCTTCAGCTCAAGGCTAGCACTCTACCACTTGAGCCACAGCGCCACTTCCAGCTTTTTTCTTTTTGCTTATGTGGTGCTGAGGAATCGAACCCAGGGCCTCATGCATGCAAGGCAAGCGCTCTACCACTGAGCCACCTTCCCAGCCCCCACTGAAACAATATTGTTCACAAAGATTGAAAGGCTGAGGATCAGAAATATCATTGAAGAAAATCTCAGTCCTAGAACTAGAATTGATGAGATGAGGAGTCCCTCTTAGCTCAAGCAGTCAGGAAGGGAGTGAAGGCAAGTATGTGGGTATAGGGTCAATTCCACAATTTTTGTTCTGTTCATACCTTAAACAGATTGGATGGTGCTTCACTTTCCAGTGTACTGACAAGAGTAATATACTTTCCTGACTCACCAATTCTAATGTTTGTTGAATGAGAAAACACCTTCATGGCCATATCCTTAAACAATATTTAATCTGGATAATCCTGGTTTGCCAAGTGGAAACATGAAATTACCTATCCATTGGGTTTGATACATTAATGCTTAGGACATCATGAAGGGGTTGATCTTTTAATAAGTGATACAATAACCATAGAAATCCACAGAAATAAACACTACAACTTGGCAGTTACAACAAGGGTGTCAGCATAGTAAGAGAAAGCTTATGTTAGGCATTAACAGTTCTTCAGGTAGAGAATGATTAGGAAGACATCACTAAGGACACTATGGAAGTTCAGGCCCCACCCATTGTAAGTCTTGGGTGGGATCCAATAATGGGACCCTGGATGATATCTAGAACTCTAGTTTAATCTCATACTTTAAGGAAGGAACAATAGGAAAATAAACACACATGGTTTATACAAGAGCAATGTTGGTCTGCTCAAGGCACTGAAGCAATTATGGGTATGAATTTAGTATTTGTCATCAGTGGGACAAATAGTCATAATTGTTTTGGACTTCCTGGAAAATTCTGGAGAGAAAATGCAATTAAAGAAATCACAGTAGGAATCTAAGAAAAGAAACGGCAGCTCACTACTATAATCTGAACTAATTAAAAGGCAGAGACCAGAAAGATCATACTTTGAGGTCAGCCTGGTCAAAGAGCTATGGAAACCCATGTGAGAATCAATACACTGGATGTGGTGAAACATGCCTGGAATTCCAGCTAGCTGGGGAACATAAATAGGAAGATTACTGTCTAGGACAGCCAGACAAAAATGAAAGACAGTGTCTGGAAAAAAAGACACCAAAATCAATCAATCAATCAATCAATGAAAGAAAAAGAATACAAAGAAAAATAAAACTTACTGACAAGGTAGAAGAATCTAAGACATGAAAGATGAAGCTCCTTTAAAACTTCTAAAGGACATCAATTCTAGTGATTCTGTCTGCCTTATTAGAAGCTTGTGGACAAATGGACAATTCCAATTTAATCTGGAAAGATATTCTAATTACACTTTTCCTTATAGAGCAGTAATCCTCAGTCCCATCTATATATTAGAATGATCTGGAAGCTGAACTAAATCCTAATGTGTGGATCCCAACCACTAGACATTAAGTTTCATTTGGTTTGAAGTGTGATCCAATGATCAAAATTTTTAAAGCTTTTCAGGGAGTGTTAATTTGTAGTGGAGGCTAATACTTACTGCTCTGGCTGTTTATCAGATACTGCAATAGTTGAAATTCAACTAGTTATGACAGAAAGTGACTAGAGTTATTCTCATGCAATGTACAATGCTTTGAAGTACATTACTAGCTAAGAGATCTCCCCTTCCTTTTCTCCTAACATAATTAGATCTAAATCATATTTTAGTAGCAGAAAACAAAAATTAGTATGTTTATTTTTATTGACACAGTCTCTATTTGGCTGGTTAGCTTAAGCCTAAGAATAGGTAAGATAAAAGTCAGAGATACATATATCTGGATTGTCATTTATCTTGGAATTATGGGGTAGGTAGACTAATGACTGCAAAGTTCTTATTTCCCAGACCTGCAATAGTATAGACCCAAAAAGGGGAGTTAAGTTTGCAGAGAAAATGAAGGATTTTAATGTGCTGTTTGAAGACAAGAATATTATCTTGAATCAACCAACAGAGTTGGTTGATTCAAGATAATAACATAATGACAAGACTCCTTGCAAGTAGAAGAGGGAGGTGAAAGAGAACCAGAAGTTCTAGGACAACCACATTGTTATGATGTGTCAACAGAATGCTACTTATTGGCACTGGCTTCAAAGATGGAAGAAGAGGCCATGAGCCAAAGAATGTGGGGAACCTTTAGAAGTTGGAAAAGTCACAGGAACAGCTTTTATCTTAGAATTTTCAGAAAGCTTAACCTCTTGTAGATTTTAGCCCAATGGACTTCTGAATAATAGGCATGAAAACTCATTGAAACATAAACACAAATTTCATTGTTATGTTTTGCTTCAAGGTTGTTGTACTTTTGTTTTTCTAGTGCCTATAAAGCTAAGAAATGACAGAAACCAGATCATAAATGACTACATTTTCTCTGCGCACTGCACATCATTTGACAGAACATTTAGTGGACTCCCAGAAATCTGCTTATTGGATTCTCTTTATGACCTTCCTCCTCTTTCCAGTTAGATGCCCTGAAATTATGAGCACTACAAGGTTTTGAGACAGAAGACACCTGCTGAATAAACATCCTGTGCAAGAATTTAGGGATACCTCAGCAATAGCCTAAAAGGTTCTCTTTTACAAAGTTACTTGTAAAGTTTATAAAACTTGTTTTGTATCACTTTGGAAACAACATTTGCATGACATACGGCAGTTTGTTTAAACTGGAACAATAAAATATATTTAAATGATTATTACAAACCAAGGATGTTTTAAACCAAGGATGTCTCTGGAACAATAAGTTGGTATAGAAAATAATGAAGGAAGTTGGGTGCTGGTGGCTCACACATGTAATCCTAGCTACTCAGGAGGCTGAGATCTGAGAATCATGGTTTGAAGCCAGCCTGGGCAGGAAAGTCCGTGAGACTCTTAGATCCAATAAACCACCAGAAAAAACAGAAGTGGCACTATGGCTCAATGGTCGAGTGCTAGCCTTGAGCTGAAGAGCTCAGAGACAGCTCCTAGGCCCAGAGTTCAAGCCCCACTACTGACCCCCCAAAAAATGATGAGGGACTTCATAATGTAGATTTTTCTGCTCCTTCCTCTAACCTGTGTTTGTCAGGTAGCTATACAAGTCTCAGGCCAGCATCTTTCTTTCTTTGTATGTAGTTGATAATACAGTATGTGTTTATATACCTGGCTTATGAATTTACAATGTGAATCATGGCCAGGATCAGGACCAGAAGAAATAAGAGTGTAATAAGAACAAAGTTTGATTCTTCAGAAGATAGAAAAGATAGAAAGCCTCAGCCCCTACAAAAATGGCTCCTATTGGTTATAAGATGTGACTTCTTACTTTAGACAGCCCAGAAGTCAGAATACGGGAAAGTTAATAACATCTAATCTTCTGTTACCCTATCTCTTTGTACATTAGAAAATATATGTAGGGGTCTGGGAAGGTGGCTCAATGGTACAGTGCTTGCCTTGCATGCATGAGGACCTGGGTTCAACTCCTCAGCACCACATAAGTAAAAATAAAAGCTGGAAGTGCTGCTATGACTCAAGTGGTAGAGTGCTAGCCTTGAGCTGAAGAGCTGGGACAGTGCCAGGCCAGAGTTCAGGCCCCATGACTGACAAAAAAAAAAAAAAAAAAAAGAAAAAAGAAAAGAAAATATATGTGGGATCTGATTAAAGTCTAAAAAATGAAACATGCAGCTTAACCCAAGTAGATGAGGTCAGGAATCTACTGACCAAGTGGGGAACATCAGTTTTTTTCAGGAATGGATTCGTTTGCCTTTTCAGGTCCAATTTATCCTTTTGGCAATAGGAGACTTGAAGTTAGGGCCTCATACCTACTAGGGAGGTGACTTGAACATCACCTTCAGTCTTTCAAAGACCCATTTTTAAATTGAAAACAAATTAGCCTGCAAAGTAAATCACAAGAGTTATGCAGCAAGAGGGGAAAACACATTAAAAAAGTTCCATGTATAAAACAAAATAAAGAAAAGTGAGGAAAGAATTGGGTTTGGGGAGAATTATGAAAGGAGTGATGTTAATCAAGATATAGGGTTTTCATAAACTTCTTTGTTCAATGGAAACTCCTATGTAAAAAAACACAAGTAATATTTATATATATATATATATATTACATAAGAACATATATTCTACATAATAAAAGAAAAAAGGAATATACAGAGTTCAGATAATGTAGTTTTGAGAGGAAATTTTTAATTTCAAATGTATATCCTGGTTAACAAGAAAATTTGCAGATAAATTATTTAAGTAGCCTTCTCATGAACTTCAAAAGGGAGGGAACATAAACACGAGTGACAGCAATTTTAATTACTAAAAATTGGAACTATTGGTACTGTTTCATATACTAGCTCTTAATAATATTTTCAAGGAAAGAAAAGAAAAGGGAAAAAGGAACAAGCACAGGTATGTGGAATATGTAAGATGAGCCCGGAGCATCCCTTAAGGACAGAAAGTCAGGAGGTCCTTAAGAAAACCTAGAATGAAGTGATAGGATCATGCTCCTAAGTCATAAGGCCAAAGGGTTAAAGAGTGGGTGGGGTAATGCAGGCCTATGGGATAACTTTAGGACTGGGTGTACATGCAGAACTTTATAATCAAGCTCCTTCCAGTTGTCTATTTCCCATTAAGAACTTGTAACTAAGTGTCAAATAGTCCTAAAAGACCGGGATGAACACAAGGTTGTTATAGGTAACAGGCACATAATGGACTGTTGTTTCACTGTCATTTCTATTATATTCTCCATCTCACGTTTACTAGGAGAAAGATGTTTCAAATGATAAATACAAAAATATAAATTTAGCTATGACAAATAATGCTGTGATAAACATAGTTGTGGTGGTAGCCTTAGTATGGCCTTGTTTGTGATCATTTGGGTAAATGACCAAAAGTGGGATTGCTGGGTCATAGGGGAGCTCTATGTGGAGTCTTTTGAGGATACTCCATACTGCTTTCCAAAGTGGTTGAACAAGTTTACACTCCCACCAACAATGCAGTAGGGTTCCCTTCTGGTCACATCCCCTCTAGCATCTGTTGTTATTAGAGTTCTTGATTATAGCCATTCTAACTGGGGTGAGGTAGAATCTCACTGTTGCTTTGATTTGCATTTCTTTTATGGCTAGAGAGGTTGGACATTTCTTCATGTGTCTATTAGTCATTATTATTCCCAACCCAGATATCCCTCGGTAGATGAATGGATCAAGAAAATGTGGTGTGTGTGTGTGTGCATGTGTATGTGTATGTGTGTGTATATATACATACATATATATATACATATATATAATGGAATTCTATGCCTCTATCAGAAAGAATGACATCACCCCATTTGTTAGGAAATTGAAAGATGTGGAAAAAATTGTATTAAGCGAAGTAAGCCAGGCCTAAAGAACCATGGTTTCTAGTTATTTGCAATAACTAGTATATGTCTGGGACAAGTAGAAAAGGTGAAAAGCTATGTACATATGACCATATAATGTGATGCTAAGAGAAATGAACACCAAGATAGGGACACAAATTTTTTTTCTTTCTTGCTATTGTTTCTAATGTATTTATAATGACCATGTGATTTTTTTTTTGTTTTTTTGTATGTTCCTCTCCCATGGTATAACTCCTGTTTTCACTGTATTTGATGTCGGTGCCCTGCATCTTGTATATACACTTTTCTGATTTGGGGAGGGGAAGAGAAAAAGCAAAATGCTTAAATAGCGATACAGGTTGACCCATTGTAACAATGAGATGTACAAGACACTATGTTGAAAATGGGTTACAACTTTGGTGGAAGGTGGGGTAGTGGGGTAGTTGTGGAAGTGGGAGGGAAGGGATAGTAGGGGAAAAATAAAGGAGGAAGCAACAATGCTCAATAGGTAATGTACTCATTACCTTGCTCATGTAACTATAACCCCTTTGTACAGTATTTTATAATAAAAACATACAAAAATATAAATTTATCTGTATTTATATAAATATCAGTATATTTTACAAAACATACTTACATTATCACTTACTTATACATACACACTATGTAAACAATACAGATTTATTTCAATAATATGCATTTTACAAAATATACACTTTACAAGTAATATTTAATTTTTGGAAGCATGAGAGCATTATTAAAGAAGTTTTTGCCATTCATTGAATCAGTTTATGAATACAGTGTCACCCCTTTGAACATTCTCATCCAACCCTCCAAACCACCCTTACTTATCTTAATTTTAGGTTATGTGTTGAATTTTTTGCCATTTAACAAAGCAGTTTATGTGAATAACACATCTGGATCTGTGTCATCACGCCAACATCTTCATCCCCCCCCCCTTTGACCCATGCCTTCTTTCCTATTTCTCAATTCTGTGTTCTCCCCCCTTCATTGCTTTATTCTTCTACAAATCTCCCGTTGGTCCTACCCTCCCCTCTTCCAAATACTCATTTCCTAGTACTTATTTTGTTGGCCTTTGACTTAGTCTTTTTAAGAACTGTATTATTTCAGCTCTCCATAAAGTCAATTACACTTCAGTCAATGTATTTGTAAGGCCTTGTTTACTACCCCATGTGTTTATTTATACATTTATAGTTATATTCTAGCTACCAAAAATGAGTGAAACCATGCAACCTATATTTCTCTTGGTCTGGTTTACTTTACTTAATACAATCATCCCCAAATCTTTCCATTTCCTCATTCTTTCTGATGATTGTGCATATAGAACATATTTTCTTGATCCATTCATCTACTGAAGGGCATCTGGGCTGATTGTATTATCTTGGCTATGGCAAATAATGCTGCATTGAACATGGTTGTTCTGGTAGCTTTAGTGCACCCTGGTTCATGTAGGATTGTTGGATCATTGGGAAGCTCTATGTTTAATCTTTTGAGAAACCTTTGTACTGCTTTCCAAAGTGGTTGAACAAGTTTACAGTGTAATAGAGTTCCCTATTGGCAACATCCATGCCAGCATTTGTTAATGTTAGTTTTCTTGATAATGGCCATTCTAACTTGAGTGAGGTGGAATCTCAGTGTTGTTTTAGTTCAAATTTCCTTTATGTCCAGAGATGTTGAACATTTTTTCATGCATTTATTGGCTATTTTTACGTCTTCTGAGAAGTCTCTCTTTAAGTCATTAGCTCATTTATTAATTGGGTTGTTTCTTTGAGGGTTTGTTTTGAGGGAGCTAATTTTTTATCTCTAAGTAAGTATATTTTAATATTAGTTCCTTGTCTGATGTACAGCTGGTAAAAAAATCTTCTCCCATTGTGTGGGTTTTGTCCTTTGCCTTATTAGCTATGCCATTTGCAGGAAACTTAAGTTTGATGTAATCCCATTTATTTAATCTTTCATTGATTTGCTATGACTTTGAATCTTTGACATGTGCCTAGGAGTCCTAGTGTTTCTCCTATCTCTTCCTGTAATATTGACATGATTTCTGGCCTTAAATTGAGGTCTTTGATCCATGTTGAATTGATTTTGGTACAGGGTTATATATAAAGATCTAGTTTTAGTTTTCTGCATGTGAATAGCCAATTTTTCCTGCCTCATTTGTCTTTCATCCAACCTGTTTTCAGATCCATTGTCAAATATTAGATGGCTATATATCTGGATTCATTTCTGAGTCTTCTAATCTGTTCCCTTCATCCTCGGGCCTACTCTTATGCCAGTACCAAGCTATTTTCATTACTATGGCTTTGTAATAGAGTTCGAAGTTTGGTATTATTATTCCTCAACACTGTTCTTCCTGATAAGGATTTCTTTTGCTATTCAGGGTCTTCTGTTACTTCCTGTGATGTTTTGGATTGCTTTCTCTATGTCATTGAAAGATGTTTTGGGATTTAGATGCTATTGCATGGAATTTGCAAATTGCTTTGAGCAATATTGCCATTTTCATGATGCTAATTCTTCCAACCCAGAAACATGGAAGGTCTTTCTATTTTCTTTCTTTCTTTTTTTTTTTTTTTTTTTTTTTTTTTTTTGAGGGAAAGCTGGGCGCCGTCCCTCAGCTCTTCAGCTCAAGGCTAGCGCTCTACCACTTGAGCTACAGTGCCACTTCTGGCTTATTTCTTTTTGCTTATGTGGTGCTGAGGACTCAAACCCAGGGCCTCAGGCATGCAAGGCAAGCACTCTACCACTGAGCCACCTTCCCAGCCCCCTTTCTATTTTCTTAAATCTTCTATTTCCTTCTTCAAAATTTTCAAGTTTTCAGAATAGAGGTTCTCGGTTTTTTGTTTTTTTTTTTTTAGTTTTTTGGGGCTATGGCAAATGGCGTTGCTTCCTAATTTCAGTCTTGATATGATCATTGTTGGCACATAGAAAAACTACTTCATTTCGTGATTTTATACCTTGCTACATGTTATAAAGTTTAGGATCAGCTGTAATAACTTTGGAGAGGAGTTATAAGGTCTTTTAAATACAGGATCTTGTCAAAGGGATAGTTTCACATCCTCTACCTTATTTGGATCTCTTTTATGTTTTTCTCTTGCCTTATTGTTCTTGCTCAGAATTTCAGTACTATATTGAAAAGAAGTGGAGAGAATGGACATCCTTGCCTCATTCCTGATTTTAGAGCAAATTGCTTTAGATTTTTCAATGTTAAGCATAATGCTGGCCATAAGTTTGTCATATGTAACCTTTACTATATTGAAGAATGTTCCATGTTTTCCTAGCTTCTCCAGAACTTTTACCATAAAGAGGTAATGGACTTTGTCAAAAGCCTTTATTGATTCTATTGAGATGATCATGTGGTTCTTGTCCTTGCTTCTGTTGATTGTATTGCATTTATTGATTTAGGTATATTGAACCAGTTTTGCATCTCTGGAATGAATCCCATTTGATCATGGTGTATGATTTTGGAGGTTAGTTGTTGAATTGGGTTAGCCATAATTTTATTGAGAAGTTTTGCACCAATGTTAATCATAGAGATTGGTCTATAGTTCTCGTTCTTTGATGGGTTCCTGTCTGGTTTTGGGGATGAGTGGAACACTAGCTTCATAGAATGAGTTTAGTAGTATGATCTTTCCCTTTCTATTCATTGAAGAGTTGGAGGAGTATTGGTGTCAGTTCCTCTTTGAAGACCATATAGAATTCATCTCTAAACTCATCCAGTCCTGGGCTTTTCTTGGATGGGAGGCCTTTGATTGTGAGTTCTATTTCTCTCTATATAATATTTTATATAAATACATAGAATATATTTTTGTATTTATAAAATAAAAATTAATAGAAACATTTATAGATATCTTATATAAATATTTATTATATTTATATAAATAATCTAATATATTTACAACATATATTTACATTAAATGTCATTTATAATATATGCACATTATATAAAATATAAATATTTTAATAATACAAAAGTTACAAATTATACAATTCATAAATGATATATAATTAAACATGCAATTTCTAAGCACATATGTGCACATATACATATATGTACACACATATATGTACACACATTATATATAATTATATATGATTATTTGAATATATAACCATCAGTTTATTCAATAGCCTATGAAAGTTCAAACAGTATATGGCATGCAAAAATTAATAGTACATTCACCATTCATTAGACATTTTCTTTGTTCTTTAGCACTTAGACTTGAACATGACTAACAGGAAGCTACTTAAGACAAGATAGAGAAATACAATTTTCTACCTTATTTTATTATTCTCTGTTATTCTGATTAAGGACAAATTGAATAGATTCTACAGAAAATGATTACAATCAGAGTAGTCAAATAACCTTAAGACCTCAAATGAACCTATAGAGTTCTAAAAGCAATGAAACATTTAACTAACTAAATTAACTAAACTAACGAGCCTTTTGATCTGATTATCTGGGTTATTGAACTGATATGGACAGAAAACAGAGGGAAAAGAAGTAGAAGATTTTTCAGCACAATAGCAGGGTGAGAAAAATGCTTTCTCACCTAAAAGTGAATCTTCCTCTTCATCTTTGGAGAGAAAAGGTAAGTGAATTCACAGGTTTGAAAACCTGGACAGGAGCTGATTTGTGCTTTCCTCTCTTGGCTGACTTCCTGCTGGGCTTACTCATTCAGCTGTCTGGTTTGTATTCACTGAACACTGATTCCAGGAACTTGTCAGGGTCACTGAAAAGGGAGCAAATTATTTGCAGCAGGTGGTAGTTGGCTTCACAATGAACTAGGATCCACTATTAAAGAGGACTATTTCCTTCTTATCCTCACCCTCCTTTGGGGCAGCCTTTACCAGGCTCTCATTACACTCTGTGAGCTGTACCTGAGAATCATCCTCTTGAGGCTAGAAAGAAGAATAAAGATTCTGGCCTGCTGGCAAACCTACGATTCTTGGAATTGTTTGGCAGATGGATTTGCTGATCTACTAATTTGTCATAACTTGAAAAAAATGAGTAAAGAAGTAAGATGAATAAAGAAGTGAGAACCACTTCCTCAGTTTCTTCTCACAGCATGATAGAACTGTGTCTCTTGAAGTAGAAATTGCCACAACCAATGCTTATGGATTTCCAAAACATAACAGGTCCACTCAGGTATGTCTACTGCACCTTGAGATTGTCTCTCAATATCCATACCGTCCTTTTCTACTGAGTAGTGAAAATGTATTGGGAGGAATTGAAGAATTGGTCTTAGTTAGGCTCATTGAGTTATGTATTTTTCTTCCCCTTTAAGGGTGATTAGTGACAGAATGAGCAGGCTACTGAATCTGACACAAGAGGCATTTATTGGAGGGTATAGCTTCAAATGAACATGAAAAGGTCAGCCATCCCATAACCCTATCCTTGAACAGCCAACTGAACAGTGGGCTGGTGAATGGCTCTGGGGAAACTCTGCCTTGATACCCTGTGAACTGCTGAAGTGAACCTAAACAGGATCCTGTATCAGGACCTCCTATGAGACCTAAGATGTGTCTGTATTTTAGGACATTTCACTTTTAATATCATATATTATGTGTACAAAGGGGTTTCACTGTGATATGAGCACACATGAGTGTAATGTGTTTTAATCCAATTCACTCGCTCTCCTACTCTTCTTATCCTGCTTCCTACCCTCTCCTATTTTTCTTACCATTTAAATGGGATTCATTATTCTTTTTTCACCTATACACATAATGTACTTCAATTATATTCAGCTGCCATTACCATCTTCTCTCTCCCTCCCCCAAGTATAGATCACTTGCATGCTATTCAAACATGCTAAAATCCACTTAAAATATATATATAATCTTTGGATTGCTTGAAAACTGCTCCATTTTAATGGAAGCAGGTAGGACCAGCTGTTGAAGGAACAGTACATGAAGAAAACTTAGATAAGTCATCAAATTTTATATGTTAAATCTATACATAGTAGAGTGTGCCTCATACTTAAGATGATGTGCATAAATAAGACCCTGCCCTCAAATTATCTCTCTCCTAGGAAAAAATAATCATTTTATGAACAGAGACATTATATATAAAGGTAGGACACCCATTGCTCTGTTAAAATGGAAATCCTCAGAGCTTTCCAGTGCAAGAATTAATGGAATGCAGCTGTCTTTCTTGATGTAAAAGCAGACAGGTACTCATATGTGATGAGCTTGCACCCAGTTATGCAGCTCTTGGCAGGACCAGAGCACAGCTCTCCTGATCCTTGGATGGAGAACATTATGTAAGATCCCTGGTAGATGGATGGAGAGTGCTTTTTGTGACACTCTTGAAATTGTGGAAGCTCCTACCTTTGTGGTGCCTGCTGAGGACATACTTGTACCAGGAGTCAAAGATGAGATGGTGATAAAAACACTACACCGTGATTGAAGCGCTATAAACCACTCTTCACTTGCAAGAGGACAGAAGATATATGATCCAAATCATTGGCACAATCACTCTTCAACTGACAAGAGGGAGGGTATAGATTCAGAAGCTAAGTGTGAAAACTATAAGTGCCAAGGAAATAAAATATGAAAGAGAGAGGAGAGACAGAGAGAGAGAGAGAGAGAGAGAGAGAGAGAGAGAGAGAGAGAGAGAGAGAGAGAGAGAGAGAGAGAGGAGAGGGAGAGGGAGAGGGAGAGGGAGAGGGAGAGGGAGAGGTAGAGGGAGAGGGAGAGGGAGAGGGAGAGGGAGAGAAGAGAAACCTACCATTTCTACCAGGGTTTTATTTCTCCCAGGAGTGTGACTGTCTGTTTGCAGAGTCACATGGTACCATTTGCTAACACAAATCTTGGCATTCAAAGATAAATACCCATCTGCCACATGCTAAGTGCATGATCTTGGGTGAATTAGCTACTCCTCCTGTTCTTCAGTGTCCTCATCAGTAAAATAAAGATTATCATTGTACTACCTCACAGAGTTTCTTTGGTAACAAATGAATTCACATCTTTAAGGCACTTAAGTATTACCAGCACAGGGTATACCTTGCAAGCCCTTTGAAGTGATTATTTAAATGTAATTTAAATAGAATACACTTACTAAATCAAATTTCAAATAAATTCAATCCACATTAAAAAATAGTATTCTGCCTTCTCCATCTGTGATAACTTGCCAGGAACTGCCTTGCGTGGTGGCTGACACTCTGACTTCAGGTCTTTATACCCATGGTGGGACCAGTGCAGTAGATAATAGGCCTAGCATCACTCAGCAGTGATTGTAGCTTTGAGAGATACATGTCTAAGTTCAAGTTCATGATGCCATTTTACAGCCTTTTATTGATTCTTTCTGGTCTAGTTCTAGTCTCATTATTTCCCTAACATTGCTGAAAGCATTAGATGTTTTTTTTTCCTGCATAGGTTCTTACCTTGGGTATTTTAATCTATAAAGTCTAGCATTTTCCCCTACCAGTTTAATTCCTAAACAGATAAGATAAAGTACTAGACAATGCAATTATGATTTTATTCTCTGAAATAAGCTTATGCATTCTCATTTCCACGATGAAACTTCTATAGACAACTGACACAATCAATCAATTCTTCTTAGGTTATAATAGAGCCTTGCTAAAACTTGCAGCACTGTTCAAAGGAAATGTTGCCTGAGAAGGCCAAGAGAGAATCTCAGTTCCAAAGTTCACTTCCTAATTCTATTCCCAAATTGTTGTATGCTTTGTTAAAATTAACTGACTGAGACCATATATACCTCAAGGGCAGAAGCTGCACTTCTTGCATTCTTTTGGGTACAGAGAGTAACATAATGTTGTCAATAATACATAATCCTAGACACTAACAAATACTGAGTGCAAATCTGCACGAGTCAACATTTGATGAAATGGACTAGAGGAAAGAATCACTTTTGAGGAGAGCAGTCCCAGAGAAAACTCAACAAGATGTGAGGAATTTACAACAGCATACAATGCCTACGTGATCATTATGCAATGCCACTTTTACAGCAACGCCCACCCATGTTGCATGTCTCCTCCTGTCAGCATCATCCATTTCCCCTGTGCTTGTGTTTCAACCTGTTCTCATTGGCTCTGCTGGTGCTGTCCTAGTCATGTTCCTCCAGACTCTCCAGCTTGTTTCTGACTTAACAATACTTCTATTAAATCTTCACAGTAGTAAGCTCTGTTTTACAAAGTACATTGTAAGTAAACCTTATTGATTGATTCTGATTTCTAGAGTCAGAGCATCATTTTTAAATGACTATGCCTTTAAATAGTTTCTGATGATAAGGGTTTTTTTTCTTTCTACATTACATTGTACACTAGGGTATAAAAGAAGGCCTTGTATCAAATATTTAAAAAGCCCGATTTCCTGGCATGCTGGCCTACCTCACAGTTTCTTTGACCACCTCTAAGGAGAAGAGAAGAGATTTTGTCAAATTGTATGTCCTAGAGTGTTTGATTCCTTTTGGGAGAATGGTATTAGTTGGAGGGTAGATTGAAGTCAATTATTCTTATGTCATTTTTCTTTTTCTTTCTCTATCATTTGTTTGCTTGTTTCTTTGTTTATTAGCAGGTCTGAGGTTTGGTCTCAAGGCCTCAGCTTGCTAAGCAGGGCCTCTGCCACCGCCCTGGGCCATGCTTCTCATGCTGTTCATATCATTTCTTTTTTAGATAGTTTTAGTTAATTTTTAGAGTCTTTTGCTTTGTACTTGAGACTGACCTGGGATCACCTACTCTGCCACCCCTTTAACATGGTATTACAGTTATAAACCACCATGAATTTTTTTTTTATTTTATTGAAGTGTATTCTTTTTTTAAACTAAGTTTTTTTTATTGTGAAAAAACTGTGCAGAGGAGTTACAGTTACATGAGCAAGGTGATGAGTTCATTTCTTATCCAGCATTGTTACCTCCTCCTTTGTTTTTCCCCTACAATCCCTTCTCTCCTACCTCCTCAGCTACCCTCCTCCCCTACCCCCCTCCCCACCCCCTACACCCCTCCCCTGCCTAAATTGTAAAATTCGTTTTTTGACATAACGTCTTGTACATCTCATTGTTGCAATGGGTCAACCTGTATCCCTATTTAAACAATTTTTTTTCCCTTCCCCTCCACGACCACAAACAAGACCATACTAAAGCTACCAGCACAACTCTGTTTATTGCAGCATTATTTACCATAGCTAAGATATGGAACCAACCCAGATGCCCCTCAGTAGATGAATAGATCAAGAAAATGTGGTATATATACACAATGGAATTCTATGCCTCCATCAGAAAGAATGACATTGCCCCATTTGTTAGGAAATGGAAAGACTTGGAAAACATTATATTAAATGAAGTAAGCCAGGCCCAAAGAAACATAGGTCCCATGGTTTCCCTTATTTGCAATAACTAGAATATGTCTGAGACAAGCAGAAAAGGTCAGACAAGTTGATGTTAGGAGAAATGAACCCCAAGATAAAGACTCAAATGTTTTTTCTTTCTTGCAATTGTTTCTAACATATTGATAGGATAATTTCTTTGTTGCTTTGTATGTCTCTCCCCCACGGTATAAACCCTGCTCTCACTGTATTTGATGTTGGTATAATTTGTGGAGAGGAAGGAAAGAAAGAAGGATGGAAGGAAGGAAGGAAGGAAGGAAGGAAGGAAGGAAGGAAGGAAGGAAGGAAGGAAGGAAGGAAGGAAGGAAGGAAGGAAGGAAGGAAGGGAAGGAAGGAAAAGAAAGGAAGGAAGAAGAAAGAATGAATAAATGATGTTATACTTCAGCACATTCAGAATTTTGAACAAAAGCTATATTTGGAATATAACTGGGAATGCCAAAGTCCTTGGAATGAAATCTTTAAGTACATTTTATAGCTAGAAATTTTAAACAGACATAATATAGGACTTTTTTTTACATAAAAGACAAAATAAAGTTATTTGTGTAGATAAAACTAAGAGAGCAAACATAGGGGTGGGGAATGGGTTATAATAGAATACTACACTCATAAACTTCAATACAAAGTAAATCAAACTCACTTAGAGTTTAGAAAGCCACCAAAGTAAAATGGATCAAATGTTTATGAAATGTTAGGTCAGAAAAGACCTTGGAGGTTTCTGACAAGTCTCTTTAGTTGAGAAGGACGGGTTAAAAACAAAGATGAGATGATTCTCCTTGAGATGAGGTAAAAGGGATAGTAGAGGCTGGTTTCCAACTCCTGAATTTAGTTCCAGACAAAAATGAAGAATTATTAGGCAATAAACATGTCAAAAGTATTTTCTATATTCAGTTATAAATACATGAAGCAAAGATTTATGGATCATGCAAACTCTACTTAACAAAGTTAAATCTTCCATTTATGCAAAGTAGACATGAGATGCATAAAAATTTTAAATTGTTATTAAGCTATAAAGATAGCTCTGAATATTTAACCTCTCAGAATTGGATTCTGTGTCAAAGGCCAATGAATGGATTTGAATTCATTACACAAAACAGACCTATAAGATGAATCCTAATCAAAAGCAGAAACATGAAGCCTCGATCCTAGGATGAGAAGAGACTGGATGCCCCTTAGCATGACCCTCAGTGGGATTTCTTTGACCTTCACTCTTTTCATGCCACCTCCCAGAATAGAAACAGCCCAAAGGAAACTCTACAGACAATCCATTCTAAATAGCTTCAGTGCGCTACAGAGATCATGTTAGTACCACTCCTCTACTAATAAACTATTGATGTGTGTATATGATATGTATGATATATAAGTGTAAATTGTATATATCATGTGTATATATCATATATATCATATATACTAGTGATGTTTTGTCTGTTGTTTGTTTTACAACACTTTCTGTTGTTCTCATGTCAGTAGCATCAATAATTTTAAGCAAAACTCACAATATAGTCTGACATATCACTTATGAATCATCTACCAAATAGACATTCATACTTTATGTACCCATTCATTTATTGATGGTCATTTGGGCTGTTTCCAGCTTTAGTCATACAGTGTCTTTTTAAAGTACTTGCTATCAGTTCTTTGGAGTATATATTAAAATAAGCAAAGTTCACTAAAGAAACAGAACCAATAGGCTCGCTCTGTCTGTCTGTCTGTCTTTCTGTCTATCCATTGATGCAACTATCATCTACCTACCAACCTACCAACAGAGACAGAGCTAAGAAATTGGCCTTCTTGATTTGTGGGTTTGGTAAACCTATCTCAGGATAGACCAAGAGGCTTCAAGTGCGTTGATACTATCATGTTAAGGAGACTCCTCTTCAGGAATTCTATCTTTGCTCTTAAGGCCTTTAGCTTATTAGACAAGGTACATCAGCTATAATTTAGGGAGAAATTTGTTTCTCTCAGCCTAATGATTTCAATGTTAGTGATGTCAAAAAAAAGCCTTTATGATAACATCTAGACTGGAGTTTGACCAAATAGATGGGCACTACAATTTAGGTACATTGACACATACAAAATAACTATTATATATAACCAGGAATAGCATTGAAATGCCATACAATAATTATATTCTAAACTATTTGAGAAAGTACCAAACATTTTCATAGTAGTTGTATGATGATTTTTGCATTCCCACCAACAATGCATGAACACTGAATTTTTCCATATCCTCTCCAATATTTGTTGTTTTCAATAGTATTATTAAAACCTTTGTAGTGGGTGTGTAATGGTATGTTTATTTTTATTATGCTTTTGGAAAAAATATGTGCTATGGAGTTCTTCTAAGATAGGAGAGCTATCATTTATATGACATAGGAGATGAGAATGTGGAGCAGATAAACACTGACTTGAATCAACCTTCCTCTGGGAATCCTATATTGCAAACATTTGTGTAAGCAGGGAAACAATTCTCCCTAATGTGGTGTTTCTTTCCATTAAAGGGAATATGGTAAAGCCTAACAGTCTTAGCTGATCTGTGCCTTTGCACACATCACTGAAGGCTGGGCTTGAAAGGAATCTTTAGGCATGGGTCACAGAACTTCCTCTGCTTTCTCCTTAAAATTTAACAGATTATCTGCAAAGAATCAGCCTTAGTTCTGCTTCTCTAATGACAGGTCCCCACCCTGCACCAAGGTAGGCACCATGCTTAAGCTGACCACTTGGTTTTCAGCATGAAGAATATAATATGCCTGTAAATAAATGCCAGATTTTCTATATGATTATTTTTTTTGTATCAAAGGAGAGTTATTTGGGTTTTCATCTACTGATTCCTTTGCTTTTCTCAATTATTTTAGGACTTAGACTAGAAAATTGGAAGTTCTTAATTGATTCAATTACTTGAAGACATTTCTATAGATAGAAATTCTCATTCTATTGTTTTTATTAATATTCTATTATTTTTATTTAAGGTTAATCTCACCTTGCTACAATATAATAATAGATACTTTATTAGATACATTTTTCAGATATGACAGATTTTGTAGGTTGAGCCACTAAATGAAAAAAATTCTTCTGAGTTGCTTAATCTGTTTGGCTAATGTGCATTAGTACATTAATATTTACTATCATGTTATCAAAAGAGGAATCAAATGCATGATTGTTACTGTTTAATTTTTTGAATAATTTTGTAGGAACAATGGCCAAGTGTGAGATTTAATTCTAAAATCTAGATACCTACGTGACTGAAACAAAATGAAGGAAACAGACAAGAAAGGAGAAAGGAAGAGTTTTAGACATAGAAAACAGAAGAGATCTGTGGGTAAGTAAAAGTAATATTCAGCAAATAAGTGGATTTGACTAACTAAATCTCTGATTAATTCAGTTTCACATAGTCCTTTATAATTTTCATCTCCAAAATGTTGTAATTTTACAAGAGTAGTTCTTTTCTTCATTCTCTCTTATCATTTGTTTCAATTACCACTAATGATGCTTTTCTGGCCCTTTTATGATCCTTCCAAGTTGATGAGTAAGTATGCTTCTCTCTTCTCCACTCCTAGCAATTTTCTATTGTGGCAAAATCTTTAATAAGTAAGATAATTTATTCTCCAGACAGATCATTAATGATGTATGATGGCTGGCGTGTTTCAGAATACCCAGATGGTCAGATATCCTATTGTGAATTTACTTGAAAATTGTCAAGTTCAGGTTTCCAAACAGATAAACATTCCCAGAGCCAGGCTGTATAGTCAGGTACCCTGTGTATGTGCCTGTCATGCATTTAAGTTCCCTATCTCAAGGCCATCAAAATTTTTCATCATGATTTTGAAGCATGAGATTACAACAGTTTTGTTCCTGGGACACTGTCAGTTCAGTAATTCATTATAGACAAAACAAAGCAAACAAAAACAACAACAACAAAAGGGCTTTATTTAGATACAGAGAGAGGAAGGCTACATATATCCAAAACATAATTGTTCAAAGAGTATCTATTCTCTATTATTTATGTATTTTTAAATTTTACAGTCATTTTGTTGGCCATATAATTTTAAGATTACATATACATAAAATATGAATAAATGTTACTTTGCAAGATGTAAGTTTAACAGTCACATTGGCTTTAAAATTTTTTTTATTTTATTGTAAAGATGCTGTATAGAGGACTTACAGTTACATGAGTCAGGAAATGAGTATATTTTTTATCAAGCATTGTTACTCCCTCCTTTGTTGTTTTCCCACTATTCCTTCCCCCTGCCCATATACACACAGAAGGGGTAAAGTTCATTTTGTGGGTATCATTGTTGCAATGGGTCATCCTGTGTCCTTGTTTCAGCATTTTGTTATTCCCCTTCCCCTCCCCAAATTAGACAAATGTATATACAAGATGCAGGGTACCAAAATCAAGTACAGAGACAACAGGGGTTATACCATAGGGAGAGGAACATACAAAGGAAACAAAAAAATCACATAGTACATTAAAAACAACAACATAAAGACCTCTATGTCCATATCTTGGGGTTCATTATTTATGTATTTTATAGTATATTTTAAATTATTTTATTGGTGTATTAAGAAATAATAGAACCTTATAACTTTATAGCAGAGCATGTATGTATATGCATACACACATATAGATAGATATATTATACTAACACTTATTTACCATAAGTTTGGGAAGTAGAAAATATTTCTACTTCATCTCTTGGTTAAATTGTTAGCATGAATCTTATCTCAGACTTACCAGCTGCATGAATGTATTAGTTATCTTAAATATCTAAGTCCTACACTGTTACTCTCTCATTGCTACAGGCTGGAAGCTAGAGATCAGGGTGCCAGAATGGTCAGTTTGGGTCATCTGGTGAGATCACTCTAGATTTGTAGTAAGCTGCCTTCTTGCTTTGTGCTCAGAAGGCATCTTCTCTGAGTGTGAGATAGGGAGGAGCAGAGGGAGAGAAGAGAAAGGGCACGGGGTGGGGGAGGAAAGGAGAGGAGAGAGAGAGAAAGAGGGAGAGAGGGAAGAGAGAGAGAGAGAGAGAGAGTATGTGAGAGAGGGGGGAGAGAGAGAGAGAGAGAGAGAGTGTGTGTGTGTGTGTGTGTGTGTGTGTGAGAGAGAGAGAGAGAGAGAGAGAGAGAGAGAGAGAGAGAGAGAGCACCCGTGAGAGAGAGTAAGCATCAAGATAGAGAATGAAAGATGACAGAGAGCACATGCTAACTCTTCTCAGGAAGGAAGGACACTAAACCCAGCATGAGGACTGCACACACACCACCTCATCTAAACTTAATACCTCCCTAAACTGATGTTTAAAACTATCCCATTGAGTATTCAGTCTCCAACAAAGGCATAATGTGCTCCTGGAACACATTTACCCTCTCTAAACTGAATTTCTCAATGTAGAAAATGTGGATTAGAATACAACATTATAAGATTTAAATGATCATTTTTTTCTGCTTGTTTGTGTCATTTTATGAGTTCCTCCCCATGCACAATGTACATTGTTTTGTTAAAAGAAAGGGAAGAAAAACATATAAAGAAAATTCCTAAGAGGAAAGAAAGCCTCTCTCTTCTGTTCTAACCGCCTTTTGTTCTATCTGTCATCATTTGGTTCTAAAATTCTTCTTTATTTAGCCACTATTACCCTCAGCTTCCCCCATGCAATGCATATACACACGCACACGCACGCACGCACACCCGCGTGCATGCGTGTGTGTGCATGTGTGTGCCAGCCAAATTAAACCTATAACACTTTCTATTAGCATATATTAATTGTACAAAGAAGTTTAATTGTGGTATGTCTCCATATTTACAAAATATGCTGACATAAAATTAACCTCTCTTATTCTTTCTTATTCCATCCTTTAATTTTATAATTTTAATAGACTTCATTATTCTGTACAAAATACTGGAATCACATTCATCTCCTATTGTTGTCTATATCTATTTGCCTAGAATATACTCAACTAAAATTTCCTAATAAAATTTTACCTTCTTGGTAAAACTTTTTGGAGTGTCTCTCTTGCAGTAAAGTTTCCTTTGAGCATTAACAGCATTTTGGCTATTCATATACATATTATTTCATTTATTTTTATTATAGTTCAATGAAATCCTAGCTTACATCCCTACTGCTCAAAAGCTCTTAGAAGGAGCTTTCTCCCACATACTTAGACCATTCATTTCATCAATGGTTAAAATTGCTAGAGTCAGGTGGTATATTCAAATTTTATTCTCTGTACTTTTGTAAAGATTGTCAGTCACTAATAATGAAGGGAAAATGATGAAGGAAATGGAATTGAAAGAAATTTGAACATTCAAGAGAGCAATTGTATACACACAAGTATACAATTGTATAAATCTTAGTCAAGTATCAATTACATTCCCTAAGGATCACTACCAGAACCTCTTCATTAGCTCAGGTTACTGTAAAGTGTACTTGAATACAATAATATTGTTACATTTGTCCAGCACTTAGGAGTTTATACAGTAAGTTTATAGATATGATCTCATTTGATCATCAATCAGCCCCATGAAATGGGCAGAACTATTTTTTCATAACTCTATGAAACAAACATTTGAATTTGAAAGGATATGATTTGACCAAGATCATAAGCAAATACATAATGAAGACAGTAGTAATTCACCTATCTCCTGGGTCCAGGTCTCTTCATAATACAACACCCATCATGCAACTTGTCCTTAAAATTATTTCATAATACATACCTTGCAATAAATCAAACTTCTGTTCCACTACCAGCCTCCCTTAGTCAGTGTGGGAGTTTTGCTCTACTCCAATTTCATTTGATTAGGCCTTGTGCAAGGGACTGGTGGCACAACGGATAGATTTTATTTGTCAATCACTCTTAATATGATAAGGGAAATCTTTTATTTTTTCCTTTGTGGTTTTCTATTACTTAAAAAGTTCTGTTGTTTGCTAGTATATTACATTTACCAGTGTTCCAAACTTTAGAATGCATCATTCTCTAATTCTGTATATGTGTGTGTGTGTGTGTATTAAAATACAGCCAAATGACTTTAATATTTTTGAAGTTCTAACATTGTTTCCCTGAAGAATACATCAATTAAAATGAATGTGAGGTGTGATGCATCATTCACTAATTTTCTTATTGTGATATATATGTTATGAAAGTTTCTAAATTTTATAGACCTTAAGCATTTCTCATCCATATTTTTGCTTCTTACAAAATATTTTGAAACTTTGTAACCAAAATTTCTGTTTATTTAAGAAGTAGGACTTGTTTTAATTTCTGCAGTTATATCCTTAATTAGACATGTCCAAAAAGAGCTCTTCATCATTTATACTTTTTAAAAATCCTTAAGTGATTTATAATGTGTGTGTGTACATGTACTCATGACATGTAGAATATCATGAAGAAATATCTAAATGTGTCTCCCGAATTCACATACTGGAAACTTGGTCCCAGTGCAGCAGTTCTGAGAAGTGATACCTTGTTTCTTTTGGACTTTGCTGCTTTGTTTGGATTTCAGAATTGCAGCTTTCCATTGAGTTTCCTATGAGCATATTAACTATGCTATGTGCAAAGCCCTTAAAGAAAGAATTCAAGGAGGACTTTTAATAGTGATTTTCACCCTTTGTTCCACCATTTGTCCTGCCCCAAAATAGATAAACATATATATAAGACAAAAAGTATGGAAATCAAAAACAGAAACAAAGGAGGGGGAAAAAGAAAAATAACAAAAAAAACTCTCATTTCAATTTTTTGAGTTCATTTCAATAGCATCATTTTATATGGCCATATGCACATAGCTATTGAGCCTTTGTGATCTTCAGAATATCCTCCTTGGTCTCACTGTGTGAATGTCTAGAGTCTGGTATAACATCACATCCAAGAGCTTTTTTTGGTCTTTTTCCATCCAGTGTGTTTCATTTGTACATTTATAGGCACATTCTAGTTTCAACAAATGAAGGAGACCATGAAACTTATGTTTCTTTGGGTCTGGCTTACTTCACTTAATATATTTCTTCCAAGTCTTTCAATTTTCCTACAAATGGCACAAGATCATTTTTTTTGATGGAAGCATAGAATTCCATTGTGTATATATACTACATGCTGCAGTTATACTCAGTAGACACTATGCTGAAAATGAACTACACAACTTGTGGGGGCAGGGAGTTGGGAGGGGGAAAAAACCTGGGAGAAAACAAGGGAAGAGGTGACACTACTAAAAAAGAAATGTTCTCATTACCTGATTTGCCTAACATTAACTCCTCTGTACATCAATCACCTTTACAATAACAATAACAGAAATAGTGATCTTTAAGGTGATGGCTGAAAATAGATGTCACCATCCTCAGGGGCTTATGAATGTTTTCTGTGGCTGTGTTGCTTCAAAGACACAGAATGGAATGAACATCTTGACAGAGAAGTTTATGAAAACATTAGCAAATTGGGTTGTAACACTGTGAAATTATCAAGATATATGGGAAACTAGGTAACAGATCTGCCAACCTAGCAACAAGATGTCAGGATGACACAGAGCACACAAGAGGCCCAATCTAAACTAGCACTGGATTCTGTAACTGAAGGCAGTACACTATCTTTTTCACTGTATTTGCATTACTCTGAAATCTGCATCTGAAGTACATGAGCTGAAAGCTTGTAGTGTTAAGTGTGTCATTCTAGTGGAGCACAGAAAAGGTTGTTTGCCATTCTTTCTGGTGAAGGCATAGAATTGCCCCATTTGTTGGGAAATGGAAAGACTTGGAAAAAAATATATTAAGCGAAGTAAGCCAGGCCCAAAGAAATGTAAGTCCCATGGTTTCCCTTATTTGCAATAACTAGTATATGTCTGGGACAAGCAGAAAAAGCCAAAAGTTATGTACATATGACCATATAAGATGATGTTAAGTGGATGGGAAGGGATGGAAAGGGGAAACAAAGGAGGAGGCAACAATGCTTGATAAGAAATGTACTCATTACCTTGCTCGTGTAATTGTAATGGTATTTTCACAATAAAAAAGATGATGTTAAGTGAAATGAACCCCAAGATAGGGACACAAGTGGTTTTTTCTTTGTTGCTATTGTTTCTAACTTATTTATAATATACCATGTGACTTTTGTTGCTTTGTAGTTCCTCCCCCATGGTATAACCCCTGTTTTCACTGTATTTGATGTAGGTCTAATTTGAGGAGGGGACGGGGAAAAAAACAAAATGTTTAAATAAGGATACAGGTTGATCCATTGTAACAATGAGATATACAAGACACCATGTTGAAAAAGCAAACTGTACAATTTAGGTGGCAGGGGGGAGGGAAAGTGTAGTTGTGGAGGTGGTACAGATGGAGGTGGTAGGGGGAAAACAAAGGAGACAACAATGCTTAATAGGAAATGAACTCATTACCTTGCTCATGTAACTGTAACCCCTCTGTACAATATTTTTAAAATAAAAAACTTATTTAAAAAAAGAAAAGGCTGTTTGCAAACCAATTGAGCCTCAAACACTATGACCTTTCAAATACCATATTTAGCAATAACACCATTCTAGGGAGAAAAAGAATGCAGGTTTTGGATAAAATATGAACTCCTTCTGATTGTATTACCATGTATTATAGAGATTACAATATGATAACACACAGGGGAGTTATGCAGTGGGAAATCTAGGTTGTTCTGCCTGCTGTATCATAGGAACAAACTAATCTCAACCTTTACAAAAAAGTATTGACAGCATCAGAGCTACCATTTATGTTGCTTCTTAAAATAGCAATCTCTATTGATTTTAATGTGCTTTTTGAAAGAGGAGCATTTTCTCAATCTTTCGGGTGGCTAGAATCGAGAATTGAAAACTGACTCACAAGCGCATTATAACTCCCAGGTTATAGTGTGGAGGCAGATGTACTCTGGAAATTCAGTTTCCTTCATGAGAAAAAGGACCATATGGAGTTTGGGTCAACTTGGGTGTCACCTCATAAATGCTTGCAAGGCGATACTGAAAATTCAGTTCTATAGAAGCATATCATTGTGGAAGTCCATTAACATGGCTCATGTTTTATGAGGGTCCAAGGTAGTCCCATGATGGACTTGGACCAACTCTTCCTAGCTTTCACGGAACTTGGGGGACAGACAATGTGGCTAACTTCTGAGAACAGGTCACTAAAGACTTTGCAGCAACTTTCCTGACTTTACATGACTGTGGGGGAAGCCAGGTGCTATTTTAGGAGACTATTAAAGCAACTCTGGGCAGCAATCAGCTGCCGAGGAGCTGAGGCCTTCTGGTAGCACCCAGCACAAACTAGCAAGGGGTTCAGGGGAGTGGATCATGCATCCCTATGGATGTCTACTTCTGGGCTAAGGTTTTGTCCTCATTCTCAGCAGATTCCAGGTATTCCAGTTCCATTCACGGAAACCTGAATTCTCAACTCAGAGAAACTCTGTGAGATGGTTGTTTTCAGATGTTAAGGGTTGGGATACAGTTTGTTCAGCAGTAGTTGACTAACATAAATAAGTTATTATTCTCCACACTACTTCTGGTCTAGACTCCTGGATCAAGATGTCAGTGAATAGAGGAAAGATGAAGATAATGAAGCATCATCACAGTTCCA
Source organism: Dipodomys merriami (assembly GCF_024711535.1). Classification (NCBI taxonomy): domain Eukaryota; kingdom Metazoa; phylum Chordata; class Mammalia; order Rodentia; family Heteromyidae; genus Dipodomys; species Dipodomys merriami. The sequence goes on along the minus strand of NW_027204493.1, from coordinate 3,348,772 downwards.
TTTTAGTATCATATTTCTAGTGACTAGAAGAGAAGTATAGAAACATCCTACTGGCTATTCTGTTTTTTTCTTACACAGAATTCTTAAGAACACCCAAACTTTGTGGAGACTAGTTATTTTTGTTATGCAATTTAATAAGCATAAAATGTACCAAACATTTTTTCCCTTTGGTGCCCTAAATCATATCCCCAAGTAATTCAGAGATGAAAGGCCCAGTGGTGAATATATAGCATTACCCTGAAATAGATGAGGAACACAGCATAAGAAAGGTTGATTCAGGGGCTGAGATTCAAGAAGACTGATCCTTTGGGAGCTTGTGTCTGTAGCAGCCCTTGTCTCTTCTCTCAGCTGCAGAGAGCACAGTGGCATAGCAGAATAGAAGCTGAAGGAGCTGGGCTAGGCCAAGACCGCAGACATCACGGACTGTGTGGGCATCACAGAATATGTGTGTTAGAAAATTGAAGAGAGGATCTACAAAAGGAAACTTGAAAGATGACACACGCTTTGTTTTGGAGTGTAAGAGTCCAACACGGAAAGATGCATGTTCCTGGAGAGAAATTCCAAGAACCAGTGGGCAAATGTAATCGCAATCTAAAATATGAGACAATTACACAAACAGGAAACGATGAAGAGACTTTGTACATAAGGAAAGAAGGGAAGTGAAGGATTAGGGTGGCACAAGAAGGTCTATGTTCACTACACCTGGAGAAACTTACAGTTATTTTCTGTACACCTGGGATGGAACTTCACAACAACAATATCTATAGGCCCCAGAGAAAGATCCATTTTGTGGATAACAAATGATTATCATTAAGGAGCAACTCTTCAATATTTATATAAAGTATGCTAAATCAAATGGAACGTAAATACCCTTAAGTGAGTATATGAAAACAGTAAATCATTCTTTCACGACCTACTGGGAATTTGCTTCACAAAGAGAGCTCATATTTTATATTTTCAGGTGTTCAGTTCCCTGGCAGAATCTTTAAAATACAGTTGCCACTTAATAAATATTTACTCTAGTGGAAAAAATGTAATTTAAGTAATTTGGCTGGTCAAATTGCGAAATTCATTGTTTTACTCCCTTGAGAGGATGAATAAGGTTTTTGCTTTAGGCTGTGGGCTGATTTGTGCTTGCCACAGTGGCCGGAAAGGTTATAGCAGAATAAATGATGGCTTCTCCTCATGTTTCTGGCCTGGGATTATTCACATGGAACCTGAAAATCTCTCCAGTCCCATTCAGATCTGCTGTCAGTTCTATCTGCTTTGCAATAAGGAAAATGAGGAGTTCCCGGGGACCCATGGCTAGTGGGAGATAGAACTGAAATTCTTGAAGGCAACTCAAGTTTCTCCCCATCCTACAAAATGATTCATAGACTTGTATCCGCCCTGCTTCTGTTGAAGCAATAAGCTGCCCATAAGATGAGAGGATTGTTTGCTTGTGTATGAACTGTACAAGTAGAATAACTGTTTGATTCTGTTTAGATTTTCTAAGAATGACAATGACTTAGAAGACAAGTTGACAATTCTGGGAAATGATATTTCACGTTTCCCGCATTTCGTTGCTGTACAGTCCAGTCTTTGCTATGGCATTGCTGCCTACCACTAACAGAAAAACAAGCTATGGGAAAACCAAGAAGGACACGCTAGTGGGTACTGTGTTTGCCATTCCTGCACACAGTCTCCATTCACGCACAACCTTTGCAGAGGGTGTCACCGTCCATGTTTGCCCTTCTCGGAAGCACAACCACTGATGCTACTGATTTGGGCATGTTGGACCTCTGGCTTCCCCTTGAGCTCAGTGTGGGTATGGGGAGTGTCTGGGAATGAAAGTTAGTTCTGGGAATTTCTTCGCTTGCTCCCTCCCCCACCCCCCCCCTCCCCCCTCCCCCCCACCGTCTCAGCGTCACAGTTCTGGTGATATCTGTAACAAAGCTCCTGTCTGTTGTATACCCTTATACCCATTGCTCCACACCTCAGGATACCTTATAATGCTGTTTCTGTTCTCCTGATTCTTCGTACCAAGGGAAGTAACAGTTTTCTGCATTTATTAATAGCAATAGTTTAGGGATCCAGTTGCTGGGCTCCTTAATCTGCTTGTAAAAAAATCTCTTAATTTTCTTCTAAAATCCCAACTGAATGAAGTTTCTATTTCCTTCTTAGACTCAAAAAGGAAATGCCTTTTCCAGCATCATCAGAAGGCATCATCAGAAAGCAGCAGCATTTCTCAGTCCAGCAGTGCTGGGATTTAGAGCTGGACACTTCTTTGCCTCAGAGGGCTGTCCTGTGCATTGTGGGATACCCTCTAGATGCCAGTAGTACCCCACTATACAACTTCAAATGCCTTCCATCTCCACCCAGTGCCCCAGAAGGGCAAAATGATCTCTGGCTAAGAACAATACTGTTAGTATTTTTCTCTTGCACTCCACAATTTGTATTTGTGTGATCTACTAATAATCATAATACAATTCATTTTTCATGTATTGTTGCTCATTTAAATTTCATAACACGTAACATTGTGCTTTTCTTAGAGACCAACATTCACTCAGGAATGATTATTCGATTTCCTCAAGCATACTCAGCTAACAATAGGGAAAGCTGGAATGAACTTTAACCTTTGGCCTATACGTCCCTTACTATACTCTAATGATTCTCAATGTGACATGATTTTGCCTCTTGCCCCTCATCCCCTGAGGAGACCTTTGATACCATAAGATAATATGGCTGGTTATCACAGCTATAGGCTAGGTGAGGCTCTTAATACCTATTGAGAAACTGCCAAAAATGCTACTCAGTCTCCTACAGTATCCAGACAGCAACCCATTTGTTCCAAGGACTCTCCAGCCCCAAATGTCAATCATCTCAGAATTGAGTAATCTTCAATTATCATTTTCATTGAGTTGTCTCCATAAGAAACTACTATTTTTCTTACTTTTCCTTACTTTGGTCGGTCATGGGGCTTGAACTCTAGGCTTGAATGCTGTCCCACAGCTCTTCAGCTCAAGGCGAGCACTCTACCACTTGAGCCACCCACCACTTCTGGTTTTCTGGTGGTTATTGGAGATAGAGTCTTATGGACTTTTCTGTCTGGACTGGCTTTGAACTGTGATTGATCCTCAAGTCTCAGCCTCCTGAGTAGCTAGGATTACAGGTGTGAGCCATGACTGCCCGGCTTACCTTTCCTAACTTTTTTATTAATATTTTCCTTTGCTTTCACAAAGAGATATTGAAACCATGCATTAACAGTGGCTCACACTTCAAGAAACTTAAAACTATGCTGCTAAACTTAATTTAAAAATGAAAAAAATCTTTCTCCAATTCATTTTAATGTATTGTCTTCTTTATAGTCTGACTTCTTAGAAGCGTTTAATAGGAAACTCTCCTTTACTCAGTTATAGTTAGAAAAAAATATTGAAACATTAGATGAAAGAAAGGCAAAAGAAATATAGTAACTACTCTGAAGCTCCAGTAGACTTTTTATAGCATGGTTATTAAAATAGAGTGTTTATACCTTGATTATTAATTCAATACTTATAAAATATTTGAAGGTAGATATAAAAGTTCTAATTTATCTTCACTGACTAATGAAGACTTTAAATAATGGGAATAAGAGAAGCTTTTTGTAGAGGAGACAAGAATGTCTAAGAGATGTAATCTTGCTGTTTTTGTTGTTTTAAGAGATTTGGATTTAGGTCTAAATTCTGATACTATTGATTTTATTTGAAAATGTAACTCAGTGAAATACTAAATTTCAGTGTGCAGTTTTATGCATCTTAACACATTAATGTATTTATGGAAACCTGATCAGCACCCAAACATGGAAGAGTGATAGCACACTAGAAATACTCTCATGTTTGTTTTGTACACATAAATGGATGGGTTAAATTCAACCCCTCCATACAACTATTTTAAGTTAACTATGTAAGATGTGGAGTAGAATGATGACAAGGGTGGCATAGACGAAGATACATTGTACTTATAACTGTTCTGTTGAATAGTAATTTCTTGGTACAAATCTTTTGTTGAATGGTAATTCCTTTGTTTCACAAAATAATAAAAATAGAATTAAAAAAGAAAGAACATGATAATCTGAAAAAATATGTTCATACTACTCCAACAGAGCTGTAGCCTCCAAAACCCTTAAACACTGTTCATATCTACAGCCTTATTTTTCTAATAATGTCATAAAAAACCACATACTAAAATAATGGAGCCTTTTGAGACTCACTTTAAAAGCAGTGTAGTGAATTTGAGATTTATAATAGTTATTGTGTGGATGAATAGTTTATTTGCTTTTATTACTGGATTCCATTCCATTTATGAGTCTACCGCAATTTTGGGGGGTTGGTCATGGGGCTTGAAACCACAATTTTTGTTTAGAAGGATTAAACAAATAGATGAAAGACTATTGAGCTTCCATTTTTTAGTGATTATAAATATAGTTAGGCCTCTAAAATTTAGTGCACAGATTTGATATGAACATAACATTTTCATCTTCTGGAGTGAACACACAAGCTAAGATTGCTGAGTCACAAATATGTGCCTAACTAACCATCTTCTAGGATAGGGATACCTTCCATCTACTCCCAAAGAATACAAATGTCCTGTTGGTCTCTACCCTTGCAAGGATTTAGTGTAATTATAATATTTTAATTATTCTAGTAGGGCTGCACTGCTATCTAACTATAAGCATTATTGAATCACATTTTAAAAATATTCTTTATTTTATGATAGATTCAATTTTATAGAAAACCTACACATATAACCAAGATAGCTTCCATATATCCCATACTCAGCTTTTCTAATTAATAGCATGTTAGTATGCATGATATTTGCCCCAATGAATGAGCAAGTTGTCAGTGTACCATTGCTAGCAAAGATCTATATTTTATTTAATATTTTCTTAATTTTATTCAATGTGCTTGACAGTTCTACAGTTCCCTACGAGGCACTTTATTACATTTTAGTCATCTAGTACCTCCAGGCTCCCTATGACTGTGAGATTTTCAAACTTTCCTTAGTTCTGATGTGAAGATGATGCCTCTATTGGATTTTGTGTGATATTTTCATATAATGAGATTAATATTACAAAGTTTGAGGAAGTCCACTGTACCATTGCCATCCCTTCACAATACAATGAGGAAGCGATATTTTTATGTTGATCTTGGATAACTGGCTCAGTCCTTAAACTGCTGGGATATTTTTATGTTCCCATTGGCTCACACTTGTAATCCTAGCCAATAAGGAGGTTGAGATCTGAGGACAAGCCAAAAGCTAGCCCAAGCAAGAAAGTCCATGAGACTCTTTTCTTTAATTAATCACCAAAAAGCAGTTTGGGCAACTAATCATTTATTTACACAAGTCTGAACTCCTGGATAATTACTTTATCGTTTGGGTTATAATTGAGTAGTATTCTATTTATTTTACTGCTCTAATTGTTCCATTGTTGGGCTGTGGGAATTCTTGCAGTTGGCCCCCATGCCATTTTAATTTTTGTTGGTTCTCGTTTTGTGTTTTTAGCACTTCCTTACTTTTTTTTTCATATTCAAGTCCCATATATCCTGCCTTGAATGATCTATTTCTCCAAGGAAGTCTGCTTCCCATGAATGGAGCATGGTGTTAGAAAACAAGAGTGGCATGTTCCCAAGCCCTTCTACCTTAAGACCTAAGAAAAATATGTGTATATGCATGCGTACACATTTATCTATAAATAGTTCTATTATGTGACTATCAATTTCTACTTTAAGAGAAGTATGAGTTTATCTTGCTATCTCCCCTTCTAATCTCTATTGCTATACAGATCACAGTCCTTCCCTCCATACCAACCCATAACCTCCCACTGCACCAGTGAGAAAACTATCTTCCAATATCTTTAATGCACGTACCTTGCCATTTTCCCTCCTCTCTGGCTCCAGCTCTCTCTCTTTCTCCCCCATACAAACATCTGACCACTTATCTTTTTAAAAGAAAGTTCAATAGATGTTATTGCTCTATTTTCATGCATTCATGTGAAGTACTTTATATTTATCCTTATTATTCATGCTCTCCAATCATCTTCCCTTTCACCTTGCACCCATCTCCCACTACAAGCCTGTGATTCTTTTTTTCCTCTGCATGTTAAGTGCACAAAGATACATACAATAAATACATACAATATAATTTAATCAGTTAAGCCTCATCTAGTGACCTAGTGTCTTTATCATCTCTACAGTTTTGCCTTTCCAGATTGACACATAAAAGGCGTTTGAGAATATTTAATCTTTTCGCACCTTTTTCACACCTCCTTCATTTAGCAATGTGTACTTAACATTCATCTACATGTTTGTGTGCCTTGATAGTTTATTCCTCTTTATCTCTAGATGGTATTTTATAGGGATGAGCAAAGACTGTTTTGCCTAATAACCATTGAAGGACATGTGATTATTTCTAGTTTGTGGATGCTATGAAAAAAGCTACTGTTGGGGTTGTATGTAAATTTTCAGATCAGTTATATAAATATTTAAGAAAGGAATTGCTGGTACTCATTGTTTCAGGTCTGCTTCACAATACCTGTAATTGGTATTGTCAGTATTTTGGATTTTAGCCTTCTTAGTTATAGAGCATTCTCGGTTTCTCTCCATGGTTGTCATTTATTATACAACTTCCTAAGCTTTATACAAAGCATTACTAGCATTGTTGCTTCAGGCAGATATGGAGCTTTAGAATAAGAAAAAATTAGATTGTTATATTATTCTTTCCCTATTTCTTGTCATTTTCGTATGTAGATCTGTTCAAGTTACTGACCTATGTCATTTTCCTTCTGCCTGAAGAATTTCTCTTTGACATTAATTACAAGGCAAGTCTGCTGGTGCTAATTCCTTGTGGTCAATGGTCTGAGGAGATTTCTGTTTCTTCATTTCTTCTTTAATTTCAAAGGATGATTTGGCTACAGATCAAATTCCATTTTGATAAGATCCTTTTCCTTGAGTATTTTCCAGTGATTCTCTTCTTTCTTGCAGTTTCATTTCTGTTCTCAAATGCAAAGTTGGCTACAGTTTTTACAATTGTTTTTCTATAGATAAAGTGTGTGGTTCTTTCTGTCAGCTTCTTTCAGATTTGTCTCTGTCGTGTGTGTGTGTGTGTGTGTGTGTGTGTGTGTGTATGTGTGTGTGTGTGTGTGTGTGTTGGGTATATTTATCATGTTCAATATTACCTGACTTTCTTAGATCAAGCATGTTATTAATTTTGAAATGCCTTTCAAATAATTTTTTCCTCCATTCCTATTTTCTCCTTATTTTTATATTCTCATTATATATCATCTTTAGAAATTGTCCCTAAGTTCTTGAATGTTCTGTTCTGGTTTTCTTGTTTTGTACTTTTTCTGTTTACATTCTAGTTTGGGGAGTGTCTATTGACCTATCTTCAACTCACTGATTTTTTTTCCCTAGCCATGACAGATATAATGAGGTCATTCTTCATTCTGTTGCTGTGTTTTAACTCTCTAGAATGTCCTTTCAAATTGCATCCATCTCTTTGTTTATATTACTCATTTCTTCTGACATGTGTTTTTCTTTTCCCCAAGTGTTTAGCATATTAACTAGATTAACCAGTTTTAATATGCATTTATGTTCCTATATCTTTCAACAGAAAAAAAGTTATAGTATTATGGTTCTGAGGCAATCAATAAAAAAATAGGTTATTTACTATTGAAGATCAGAGAACACATGCCTTGTAATATTCAAATGCCTTCATATTATCTAGCACCCACTGTCAGTATAATATGTGATTCTCTAGGATACTTGTGGTCCAGTCACTGGTCCTATGACTATGTTACCTTACCTGTCAGAAAGGAATTTACAGATGTAATTCAGCTAAGAAACTTGAAATACAAGATTATCAAGAAATCCTGGTGAGCCAAATCAAATTACATAGCTCCTTAAAAGTAGAGAATACTTCCTGTTCAAAATATGTGATTAGAGGAGATTTGATTATGGTAGGACAGTCCGAGAGATTCAATATCCTAGTTTTTAAGATAGAGGAAGAGATTATTCGACAAGGAATTTGGGGGAAAGGAAATGAATGATTTCTCTCTATTAAGCTTTTAGAAAACATAGTCAGATGACACCTTGGTTTTAGTCCAGAAAGGCTGATGTCAGATTTATAAGCTACAGAAATGTAAGAATAAATTCATATTCTTTTTTTTTTGTCAGTCATGGGGCTTAAACTCTGGGCCTGGGCGCTGTCCGTGAGCTCTTCAGCTTGAGGCTGGCACTCTACCACTTGACCACAGCACCACTTCCAAAATTTATATTCTTAAGTGTCAAATTACATCATTTGTTACAACAGCAATAGAAAATTAACAGAATTCTCATTTCAGAAAATAATTGCATTATTTATAATAATTCTACCATTACTCAAAAGGGAAAGAATGTGGATATAATGGTGCGTGCCTGTCAATCTCAAGATACTCAGGGAGCTGAAGCAAGAGGATCACGTGAGGAATATAAGGTCAAACTGGGCAACAAAGTGAAATTCTGCCTCAAAACGGGGGAAGGCGGAGCTTACAGAAATTCTTCACAGAAAATTCTAAACTTAAGTACTGTATCAAACAGACTATAAAAAAATCCATTATTGCCATAGAAGCAATACTGGTTATGATTTCAATTTAGAATATTAAAATTACTTCAAATATGGTCATTATAGGCAATGTACATTATATCAAAAATGACTACAGAACTTGAGGGTAAGGAAGGGATGGCATGGATAAGGGAGAATGATAAAATGGGTGACTGACCAGGAAGCATTGCATTCATCGCCTGACTTAGTAGCCTGAACAGTAACCTGTCTATGCAATTACTTGATAATAACAAATAAAATATTTTTGCAAATATCAACATTGAACTTCAACTTTGAGCCTCATGACCACCTCCCAATTCACGAGTTTAGGAATACACATATGGTAGATATTATTATTATAAGATTTTAGGAAACAAGACAATCAAGATCTCTGATTTTCAGAAACATGTTCTGTTCTAATTGGAAATCTATTATTTTATACACTCATATTTGCTCACTGCATGAGTCACTATATTTCTTCTTCAACAGCCCTTATGGCCCACAGAAAACATTGCAGAAAGAAACTGGGAGGAGTAGTGCTATAAACAAGCCCAAAATGAATGGACTCCAGCTCTATTAATCACAACAGACATCAGAGAGAAAGAATTTTTTAATGTACTCAGGGGAAAAACAGTACATAATACTTTAAAGGAAAGGAAGTTCTAAACATCAATAGCAAACTAAAAATGAAAAGACAAACCAGCTTCTAGCAATCCAAAACTCTCAAAGACCCCAAAATTCCTTGACTTAGCTCTTGGGTAGTGCTTTTGGAAAGACCATCTTATAACTAACATATGCCAATTAAAAAAATAAGAATCTATTCCAAACCAAACTCAGTCAATTGAATTAGTAAAGGAGCATATTTGCTCATAAATCAAAGGAATGATTACATTATTTGTTTTGAATCCCCAAGAAGTGGATGTTTTTTAACAATGTATTTCTCCTTTACAAAGATCTCTTTGGGAGAAAGTTGCTAATTTAAAGGAGAACCTTGAAAATAGCACAAAAAGTGTTATATTTAAAATCTCCTATTATGGAGGACATTCCTTACAAGAATTTGATATTGTGAGGCCATAAATATTGCTGTATTGATTTTACTTAAAATTATATGAAAGCATATTTGTACTCAACAAAGTATATGACAAAATGAAGAGCGTTTCTTCTTTCCCCACACAAAATGAAATAAGGACAATCATGAAAGTAAAGTTCTCATAGCAAGTAAAAAATTGCCTTTTGCATAAAGAATATATAATGGTTAACTCCTCAATTTTATATCAGATTTTGGCAATTACAAAATATACATTATAGCTGATAGCCTGTTATTTTAAGCTAGATGTATGTGTTTTTTTTTCAGAGTACTGTCAGAGAGTTGTATATGAAATGGCATAAACTCAGGGCATTTATCCAGTCTTGCATGGGATAATGAACACTGAAGTAATTTATAGAAAATATTGTTAGGATAAAGCACAATGAATTATCCTTATTCAATTCTTGTCATATTGCTTGGTTTAAACCAAAATTAACTATGTTGGAATATCTTTAAAACAATAGGGTACCGGTCAGAACTTAGTTTTTCTGGCCTTGAGTCAGCACCAGGGTTAGCTTGCTTATCAACCATATGCTACTTATCAAATTCCAGGCTACCTCTGTTCTATGACATCTGTAATAGTTTATTCACAGGTCATCACTAGTTATTGCCGGAAATCACCATGATCACTAAAGAAAAGATTCACTACTGTCACTCAAGCATACAGAACTTTAGAGTTATGTTTCCTTTCAAGAATCATCTGGGCTCTAGAATTGTGGTTACTAATAATTACATACATGTCAATGAAGAAGAACAAATTCTAGTAAGTGCTCTCTTTGAAATTTAGTATTTGCAGGAGTACTTTTTAAGAGAATTGTAAACACTTGTCACACTATCATTAACTGATTGCTTATTATGCATGACAGTGTGTTCTAAGTAATTTAGAAATACTCTACTGCAATTAAAAAAAATGAAAAAGCACTAACTGAAAGATTATTTGGCTGAGATACCTACAATGCTGTGGGCCCCTTCATAAGTAATTGAAACTCAACTCAGAGTAAATAGACAGAGCTTAGGAAATTGAAACTTAATCATCACAAACCTCGAATTAACCTCTCTCTGCCTGGGGACTTTCCACTTTAACCAACCACATACAGAATCTTCCTTTATCCTTGATTTGAATGCCTACATTTTCTGTTATCTGTGGCCAACCATGTTGGGAAAATATTAAATGGAAAATTCCACAAAGAAACAGCCTGTGCTTGAAATTGCTCATGGCTCTGAACACTATGATGAAATCCAGTACCATCCACATCCATCCTATCTAGTAGGTAAGTCCTTCATTTTCCAGTGTATTACCACCATGTAAGCAACCTGCCTGTTAGTGTACTTAATAACCATCTTAATAACAGCTGGATGTTACACTGTTTACTGGATAATGACCCTAAAACATTGGAATACTTACATTGGCAATTTGTATATACCTACAAAAAGTAAGTTGCTTTCTTCAAGATAAAAGTGGGAAAGTTAGACTTAAGTTTGTGCAAGCTTTCCATCACTGTGACAATGTGCTGATGATAAACCATCTAAAAGACAGGTTGGTGATTGAGGCCTGCAGGTGCAGAGGTTTAACCTGTGGTCACTTGGTCTAATGTTTTGGAAGTGTGGAAAGGCAGAGAGAAATGGCAAGCATGGGGCAAAGCTATTGACCTCACGGTGGCCAGAAAGCAGAGAGAGAAGGAGTCCCACTGTATCAATATGCCATGCAAGGGAATGCTCTGATGACGTGCTCCATCTAACTCAGCCCTACCTCCTAAGCTTCTCAATGCCTCCAATAGCACAATTAACTGGAAACCATATCTTCAACATATGAGCTTTCAATAAGCATTTGAATCCAACTGTAACAATAAGGAAAACAACTTTTCCTGTTGAATCACATTCTTCGTGTATTCACCTTATTTCTTCTCATCATATAAGCAGTATATCATGTCACATCATCATGAAAAGAGTAAGGTACAATCAGATATCTGAGAAAAGGACTGAGACCATATTCACTACCTTTCATTACAGAATATTGCCCAAATTATTTGTTTACTATTAGTTCTTACCAATCGTATTAGCATATCCAATTTACAAATTAAACTAAACTGTAGGTATTTGTTTGGGAACAAAATGTTGTATTCATAGGGTTGGGTGCCACTGTGATCTCAAGTATTCACTGACAAGGGAATCATGAAACCAGGCAGGGAAACCATTGTAGCCTCTTCTGAAACAAACAACAAAGAAAAAAAATAATCCTTTTGTGTCCTCTCAAGGTACTCTTGAACTCCTTGTGATCTATCAATGCTGAACTCATGAATCACTGTAGTCAACAAACTTTAAATGTGCCTCAGTTTATCTCTGAACACATCTCATAATAACCCTACGTGAAAACTGTTATTATTCCACCTTGCTGATAAAAAGACATTGCTCAAAATGATGCTCATTTTCCCAACTGATGCAGCTAATATCTTTTCAGTCATTGTTCTGGGTCTCACTTATCACAGGAAACGGCCTTGATGAGGTGGGGTGAGGTTCACTAGCCTTATATTTTAATGCATTTATTTTGACTCTGTTATAGGGTTGCAATTGTGTGTTCAAGACCAAGAGACCCACATTAAAGGTGACATAGGTCTCAAAGGTCTCTTTCATTTTTCAAATTAATAAGTATACATGGAACCCCAGGGATCTTAGTGAATGCAAACAGCTAAACTTTATTAACACCTTGCTTCCAATAGTACCTTATCCACGAACAGTTTAAAAGCAAAATAAGAAAACCTTTGGGATGGGAAGGGGAAACAAAGGAGGAGGCTTGCCCATGTAATTGTAACCCCTCTGTACAGTATTTTCACAATACAAAATAAATAAAAATTTAAAAAATAAAGTAGAATGAAATAATCTAAAGGTTAAAAAAACAATAGCAGGACAGAAAACAAAAAAAAAACAACCTTTTTTCTTCCTTTCCCTTCCCCTTTCTTGTCTATCCAAAATTTCAAATCACATTTATAGACTTTACAGTATAACTAGGAAATGGTTTGGCTTTTGAAACACCAGTGACAGCTAATATGTCTCGCCTTTAAAAATCTCTCGTCTATTGTGTACACTAGAGGTATAAAGCATTTACAAGGTTGCACAAAAGTTGTAGCAGATCAGTGTGCTATAAGCACACATAAATGTCTGACCAGGTGTATGGAAATGAGAAATGGATTTTAGTTGTGATGTTATGGTTGTAATTTCTGATATAAGGTACTCAGAGAGAGAGAGGAAGAGACACACAGAGAAAGAACAAGATAGAGAGAAAATGAGAGAAATGAAACAGCACAATGAAGGGAGAGAGAAAAAAGACGAAAGAAAGAAAGAAAGAAAGAAAGAAAGAAAGAAAGAAAGAAAGAAAGAAAGAAAGAAAGAAAGAGAGAAAGAGAGAAAGAAAGAAAGAAAGAGAGAAAGAAAGAAAGAAAGAAAGAAAGAGAGAAAGAAAGAAAGAGAGAAAGAAAGAAAGAAAGAGAGAAAGAAAGAAAGAGAGAAAGAAAGAGAGAGAAAGAAAGAGAGAGAAAGAAAGAGAGAGAGAAAGAAAGAGAAAGAGAGAAAGAGGTAAGAAAGGAAGAAGGAAGGAAGGAAGGAAGGGAAGTAAGGAATCTGACATAGTTTAAAAGGTATGATTTTCACAGATTATTGGTGCATTTTTCAGCTCATTGAGCTGCATAGATTATCAGAAGAAGGAATTATATGTTACACAATATCATATTGTCAGTGCCCGAAACCATTTTACAGCTACTGAACTGAGTCTGAAAAAGGTATTAGAAAGACACAGAAAATTGCACAGAAAAGTAAAAGAATGACTAACATCTATATGCCAAATATTGACTCATCATTAAAATCTGTGTTTTTCTATAGATCTGATGAACTACAGGAACTGAAGTCCTGGGGATGTGGGCTTATGAGCCTTAACTACTTTATCAAGCAGATTTTTGGGGAGTATTGAAAATTAAAAGTTGTAAATAATACAAGAATTTGTATCTCTCAGATAAAGTAAAGGATTCCTAAATTGGATAAGTCATCTCATTTCTAAAAACGTGCTGATATCTATACCAGTGCTGATTACCTACAGGAATCACTATTAATATAAGGCTAAAAACTACATGATGTGGTAGGATTGAAATTGAAATATTTTTAGAACTAGAGACTTTAAATATATCAAGGTTCTTACACATTCCAAATTGAACCCAATCCATCTTCCTTTCTCCTTCAACTCTTTTCAACACTGAAAGATTTGGGAGAGGAAATGAAAGACTAAGAGCACAAGTTGGAAAGGTAAGACAACATGCTATACATGGTAAGTCTCTGCAGACTCATGCAGAATCTAATCCCCTGAATGAGCAGGATATTAATTTTCTGCCTACACCTCCTCTCCCTATTCACCACAAACAGATGTAAACACATGTCAGAACAAAGCTCTGGTTGGTCTATTAAATGCCAGACTTCTCAAGTTGAAGAACAGTCTCTTGTGATTTGTTTTTACAAATAGTTTATTCATGAGGGAGAGACTTTACATGAGAAATAGTCCTAATGATTATTGATCTTCTTTTTATTGTCCATATCATTTTCTTTTTGTTTGCTTTAAATTTTTTTATTATTTTCTTTTTTGCTTTAAAGGTTTTATTATTATCTTTAAGTAGTCGTACAAAGGAGTTGCCATTTAACAAAAAAGTTTATGAATTCAATGTATCTTGACCAGTGTCACTCCTTCAATATCCTCACCTATCCCTCCTTACTTACCCCTCCACTTTCTTAATTTTATAGCGTATACATTGGATTCTTGTCTGCATTTTCACCCTCTTCTCCCCTTTATTCGTCTACCTTTTTCCCTTGACTCCATCCCACCCATTCCGAGAACCTGCTTCCTGGTATTTTATTTTGCTGAGTTTTATTTTTTTATTGTAAAGATACTGTACAGAGGGGTTATAGTTAAATGAGTAAGATAATAAGTCCATTTCCTATCCAGCATTGTTAGCCCCTCCTTTGATTTTCCCCTAATATCCCTTCCTTCCTGACTTCCCCAACTCCTCCCTCCCCCCCTCAGGTTTTCAAAATTACTCAACTTTTTGAGAAATGCAAAAATTTTGATAATTGTAAAAATGACTGAATTTCATATAAACAGATCAAGCTATGCTACACTATTCTCAAGTACCAGCCTTAGAATACAGAATGAATTAAACAAGACCCAACATGCTCTAAGACAGTAATAATTTTATTAAATATTTCAATACTGTCCCTATAGTACATTTTGCTTTTTTACGTTTAGATTTTGTTTTGGATTTTTCTCCTGCATTTCTTTTTTTTTTTTTTTATTGTCAAGGTGATGTACAGAGGGGTTACAGTTACATAAGTAAACTTCCATAAGTAAGGTAATAAGAACATTTCTTGTTTTAGATTTTTGAGACAAGAGCTCACTATACAGTCAAGACTACCTTGAACTCATGATCATATGGCTTTACACTCTTGAGAGCTGGGATTACAGGTGAGCATCGGCATACCTAGCATACTCCAGGACATTGAAATGAGCCATTACATATGTCACTACTTGCTCAGAATGGACTGGAACATTGTTACCACCTCTCTCACTTTCTCCCTCTATTGCTTCCCCCTCACATCCCCTCCCCCACCAAACTCCCTTCCATGCTAAGTTGTAAAGTTCATTTCCAACATCGTGTTTTGTGAGTATCACTGTTGCATTGGTTCACCCTTTGTCCTTTGTCCCACCATTTCTGTAATTCCCCTTCCCATTCCCAAATTAGATAAACTTACATACAATACAAAGGGTATGGAAATCAAAAACAGTGACACCAGAGGAAACCAAAGGAAAAAGAAATAACAAAAGAAAAAAGAAATAACTGCTTACAGTATTTCTTATTTTATTTTCTGGTCATTCATTTGCATCTTACAATATCCTCAGTCCTTGAGCAATTGGAATTGTTACTGGACTTGTTACCCACAGTTTACAAATAATCACTGTTGTGGTCATGCAGAAACACCACCAGAAAAGCCTGGGGCCCAGGACAGGAGACAAGACAGAGGTGGCCAGTATGTGAGCTTGCAATGATTGCATCTTTTGCTTTAGTAAACTTGCACACTGTTAATCTGTTTTATGTATCAGGATAGAGGGAGTTAACAGTGGAATGGCAATGAAAATATCTACATTGAAGATGAAAAATAAAAGTTTTAGGATGGAGTCACTCTCCTTAAATAAGAAAAGGGTTTAAGTAATTTTTACATCTTCATACTCTCTCTCCTTCCTTAAACTGTTTCAGGGATGGGAGCTCAGCCTAGAACTATGATGTTGAAAGAGGAGCTATGATTTCTTCCTGCATTCCTGTACTATAGAGGCAAATTATCTTTGTTCAGCCAAATATCAGAGCCTAGTTTGAGTAGGGGGTAGTAAATGAATGTCTTATTTTTGAGAAACATTGAGAAGAGTTGGAGGTTAAGATGGTGAGGAAAGGTAAAAGATCTAAAATAATAATAATAATCCCAGGAGGAACCAGAATCCAAGAGATACCTTAAAGACAGAAAAAGCTATGAGGTTTAGAGCCATGTTGTTTAATATTCCATTGTAAAAATATAATGCTGGGTTATTATATGCAGAAATGTCCCTCCATTTCCCTCCATTAACCCACATTTCTGTAAAATTCACCTTCATCCAATTGCTGTGTATTAATGGAACTCAGGGAATGAAAGTAATGGAATTTTATGTGCTATGTATGAGAGAAGGGGGCACTGGGCTGCACTTTCCATTCTCAGGCAAATGTACAAGCTCACAAGGCAGCAGTAGCTAAGGCAGATGTAAAGCGCAGAGATTAAGAATCCAGTGAGAAACCATGCAGCCTCTTTCTCTGGGACTGGTTTACTTTGCTTAATAAACCAAGTCTTTCCATTCCCTTATGAATGGTACAACATCATTCTTTCTGATGGAGGAGTAGAATTCCACTATGTATATATCATATTCTCTTGATCCATTTGTCCACTGAGAGGCATCTAGGTTAATTCTCGATCTTGGTTTGGTAAACAATACTGCAATATACATGGTTGTGCTGGTAGCTTTAGTGTGACCTTGTTTGTGTTCTATTGGATAAATGCCCAGGAGTAGAATTGCTGAGTCATAAGGAAGCACTATGTTTATTCTCTTGAGGAGCCTCCATAGTGCTTTCCAGAATGGTTGAATAAGTTTACATTCCCACCAACAGTGCAGTAGTGTTCCCTTTAGCCACATCCCTGCCAGAATCTGTTGTTAGTTTTTTTTATAATGGTCATTTCTAACTGGGGTGAGGAGGAAAGTTTTGTATTGTTTGTAAATATATCTGTTTGGGGGAGGGTAAGGGAGTCAGAGAAAGAGTGAAAAAAAGGTGAATAATTGCAACAGTCATACTCATTCAACACGATGTTGAAAATGAACTATGAAACTGGTGAGGGGATAGGAGGGAAAAACTGTGAGAAAGCAAGGGAAAGGATGACTCTGTTCAAAAAGAAAGGAATGGATTATTTATGTAAGTTATATATTATATATGTTATATGTAACTTACATACAATATAATATATAAAAATTATATATATAATTTAATATATAATATTCTACATTATAAAATATAGTATATTGTGCATAATATATAATATAAAATGTATAATTTATATAACTATAACACCTATGTACAATAACAATAATATATTATTGAGATATATATTACACACACATACAAAGATAGAGAGAGTGAGAGAGAGAGAGAGAGAGAGAGAGAGAGAGAATCCAATGTGATCTGAACATTCAATGGTCTGAGGTTTAACTCCTTGCTCCCCTGGCCAGAAATCCACTAAGATATTGGTGGAAGACATTAGGTATCTCACTGAATGTCAAATAGAAACTTCAAAAGTCCATTAAGAGTGTGAGCAAAAATAAAGGGTGCTAATGCCAGAGACTGGTCTTAGTCTATTAAGTAGTCCCAATGTTTCACGTACCAAACCTTTCACATGTCCTATTTATTCTTTAAAGCAACCCCAGATGGAAAATTCTACCACTATCCTATTTTACAATTCAAAAGAAGCTAAGAAAGGTGGGCAAATACTTTCATTATATTTGTTTACATTATGTAATGAGCTGAACTACTAACTTGAGGCTATGGATGGGTTTGGGAAAGAAGTTGGAGAATGTTGGAAGGGGTGACATTGATCAAAATGCATTGACTTCATAAGCAGACTAGTTGAATTGAAACCTTTTTGTTCAACTTCTTTAAAACATTAGCTAAACGTAAAATGCTAGCAAATTGAAATCATTGATGGAGTCCACCTTTTCCATCTGTATGTGACAACACTAAAAATCATGAATACAATAGCATATAATAGCCAATGTCAGAGTCAAATCTAAAAGATGTCTAGAACCAGGCATGGTGCTGTATGCTCTTAATCACAAATATGTAGTAGTGGAGATGGAAAGACCATGTTCTAATCCAGCCCCAGGTGAAAACTCTAAAAATTGTAACTGAAGTTAAAAGGGTTGGAGGAATGGTTCAAGTGGAAAAGTTCCCAGCTGGCAAGTATGACACTGAGTTCAAATCCCAGTACTACTAAAACATGTTTTAAATAGAACAAAAAGAACCCAGGAAACATTGTTAGCTTTTCATTTGTCCCAATAAGACAGTATAGAAAGACTAATAGCACAATCTGAACATTTTGCAATACATGCTTGGGATATTGATCTTAAATATCCTTATGTTGCCCTATCACGGGATAAAAAAAGCTTTTATCTAATTTACTGGATTGCTTTCTCTTCTTCCTCTTTCCTTCTCTTATTCATCCTCCTCCTTCTCCTTCTCCACCTTCTCCTTCTTTTTCTCCCCTGCCTCTTTCACCACATCTTTCTCTTCTGCTTTTTAGTCTTCTTTTCACTCTTCTGGCTATTACAATCACAGAAGAAAAGTGAGCTCCACCCACTGAATTATCCCAATAAACTGTTCTGTCATGTTAAATGTATTAGCTAAAGGTGGAACTGAGGACATCAATTAAGCATTCTCTGGTGACTGAAAATTTCAGAGTATATATGTTCTAGAACCCACAGTTTTGTGGCAGATTGTAGTTCTTCTAGTTAAGGAGATCCGTTTCTAGGCTTTGATTCTTAACAGGGTTTAATTTTGTGCTCAGGGCAAAGAGGGCATAACAATAATGTGTGTGGATTCAGTGAGTTAAGCAATCAGCCACAAGAAGTTCCTTTTATAATAGAGGTTGAGCTTTGTGGTTGAATGGTCCAGTATTTATTATCATACTATGGCTTTCATCAGATTATGAAACACTGACTTTCTGTCATTGATTCTTGCTGTCACCGAAAGCATTTTTCCCTGCAATTTCATGAACTATAGCTTATTTACATTTTTGTGTTATTTGATTAGTTCCCTAGACAAAGAAGTGATATGTTTGAGCCTTTATTTTTCCTAACTTATATTTCATTTATTTTATCATAGTTTGTAACATTACTAAGAGTATAAAATTCATTATAGGAAACCAGGTTTGATTACCCAGATGAAGAAACTGTAGTTTAATGTTTAGTGCAAAGTGGGTACTCAATACGTTTACTGAGCCATTCAATAAAAACAAAAAGCCCACTTGTTGGTTCCTATGACTGAGAAACATCTATGTAATTGCTACAGGCCCTTTCTACTGTATCACTATTTCCCTTCCACCTATTCACACATCTGTGAGCTACTGGTACAACAAACATCTCACCAAGAGAGAAATGAAAAGGCAAAAGATGAGAGTCAAAACTTGGTTCTCAAATAATTCACATTTATCTCAAGGAAATGGAGAGGATTGTATCCAAGGGAAAGTTATAGTAAGTGGAAGTACGAGAACCAAAAGTACCTCCCATCTGACACACACACACACACACACACACACACACACACCACATTCTTTCCCTACTAGGCACCCAAGAGCTACAGGCAGAAAGAGGCACGGAACATAGAACAGCAGGTAGCAGAGCACATTTAAAACAGCCCCCAGACTCCACCAGCTTGGCAATGGTTTCAAGGGATATAGGGAGTGTAAAACAACAAGACACAGATCTATACTTTGCTAATGTTCTTATAATGATTAGAAAACATCACAGAAATATAGCATGTCTCAAGAAGTAAGAGCCTGTTAGAAAATATTTCCCATTTTACCCAAGCCCATAACACTACCATGTCTACTCTTGGATATTTCCTTCCAGCACTTTCTAACAGATGCCAGTCTATGCTGAAATGATATGCTCAACAGTCCACTGTCAGGCAGGTTTTAAGAAATGTCATCCAATTCAGCCATATTCTTGTCTCACCATGGACTCCTCCAAATGCTGTGCTTTTCAGAGTATTTTTTTTTCCATATTCATCACTTGAGACTTTCTATCCACCAGCCTAGAGCACATGAGTTTATTCCTCTTGTCATAAGCTTTTCAAAATGAGAAGAATGTCAACCATGTTGGCCTTAGATCAGATGAGTTTAGATATTTATAACTAAAGATATATTCACTTTGATTGCTAACCCTATTATATCAATGTATTAATCAGATGTTAAGAAGTAATAATTAATTCTCTTAGTTAGGTATATCAGAAATGCTACACTTGCCAGCAACCATGGGCTTCAAGTTTCAATGGTTTCTTCTAATTAGTCACCCCGCTTATCTTCACCATGAAACTCAAGCACAACATCCACACTGAGGAAGACATCCAGGGAGAGTGAGATCAGACACTGGTGGGGATGGAACACTAGAACTAAGGGGTTAATAATAATTGAGCAGCTTTCTTGTTTTTTTTTAAATTTTATTTTGTTGTAAAGTTGCTGTACGGAGGGGTTACAGTTACATGAGTAAGGCAATGAATATGTTTCTTTTTTTTCAATGAGTACATTTCTTGTCGAACATTGTTTGATGTTTGTATTTTTACTAACTAGAAACACTGTGACTCAAAATGACCTGCAATTATGAAGAGATTTGTGAGTCTAAGTATATGATCTGTTTGTTTTGTAATTTTTAGCAAGCAGGAAAAATAAGACTGGCTAGTGAGACATATTAGTTATTTCCTGAGATCTCTTTCCTTGAGAACAAAAGTTATTCTCCTCTTCATAAAAGTTACGTGTTTGTACTAGTCTAACATTAAGGGATTATTGTTGCTATTATTATTTGTAAAGATCAAGTGATTGTAGGCTGTCTTAGAATCAGACTCTGCAAACAATTACAGTACTTTTTAAAACTTTTTTTTCATTTTTTTGTGATAAGAACATTTAAATCTACTCTTTCAATGATTTTCCCATGAATAGGGTATGTTATCAATTGCTATTATCAGGCTGAGTAGTAGTTCTCTGGAACTAATTCATTCTATATAACTGAAATTTTGTTTCCTCTGACCAGTACCTCTCAATCTACCCCCAAACCTAGTCATCACAGTTCCTGTTTATACATCTATTCTTTCAATTTCTTTAGACTGTACACGTAAGTGAAACCATGCAGTGTATGATCTTATTCTACTCAGTGTAACATGTTTCAGGTTCATTCATAACACAAATGGCAGGCTGAACTGTATGTATGTTTGTGTGTGTGTGTGTGTGTGTGTGTGTGTGTGTGTGTGTGTGTGTGTGTATGAGTGTGTGTGTGACTACATTTTCTTTATCCATTATTCCACTGACATACATATAGGTTCTTCTATACCTTGACTATACTTTAATGATACTGTAATGAACATTGAAGTGCAGGAATCTCTTCAACATATGAATTTCATTCCCTTTGGATGCACACCCAGAAGTCAAATGGCTGGATCTTATGGTAATTTATTTTCATTTTTTAAAGAATCTGTTTTCTATAAGACTAAAAGGATTTACATTTTTCAATATTTCCATAGTTCCCCTTACATCCTGTCCAATTCTTGCTGTCCTTATTCTTTTTGATAAATCTTTCATATAGATGTGAGTCATTCTCAGTATAGTTTAAATTTACTTTTCTCTGATTCGGGGTGTTAAGCATTCATTCTCACTCTGCAAGCCATTTGTATCTTCTTTTCAGAAATGTATGTTCAGATGCTTTATTAATTTTAATAGGGTTATCTTGGTTTTTTGGAGTCAAGTTTATTGAATTTCTTTAGATAGTAATTACTTTTCAGATGTATATACTTTGTAAATGTTTTCTTTTGTCCTAGATTGTCTGTTTCTTGGGTTATTTCTATTCTTCACTGCGCTAAACTGTTTTCATTTCACAAAATCCAGTTTGTGTATTTCTGCTTTTGTGGCCTGAGCTTTTTAAGTCATATCCCAAAAGTAATTTCTAAAACCAATATTAAGATTTCCCCCATGTTTTCTTTTAGCATTTTTACCATTTCGGGGCACATGTTTAAACCCATCTGTATTATACTTACAATTTTTATGTTTTCAGTAATTGCTGTACTGTTTTACAACTTTTACCAGGCATGTGCCCAAGTTTCCTTTAAGATGAAAATTGAATTCTGTTCTGCTGCATGTAGACATCCAGTTTTCCCAGCCCAATCTCTTGAGGAAATCATCCTTTGCCAATGGTCTTCACATGTTTCTCAAAAATCATTTTCCTATAGATGCTTGAGTTCATGTCTATGTTTCGTATTATGTTCCTTTGCCCCTTAATAAAATGTAATGTATATTATACAATATTATAATAAGCCTTATGTTTTATAATAGATCTCTGAACCTTATTCTTTTTTATTAGCAATCTTTTTTCCTTATTCATCTAATAACAGAAGTTTTAACTCCTTGAACAACTCATATACATACTCTGCAGCCTGTATCAACTGAAGAAATAAATTTATTTCTGCTTGAAGATAGTATATGTTAAATACAGAAAACCTGAAAGATTCCCCTCACATACATCAGAATGCACATGAATTCAATAAAGTTGCAGTGTATGATCAACATAAAATCTAGTTATTTCTGTAAAATAACAATGAACTCTCTGAAAATGTAGTTAAGAAAAAAAATCTTATTTGCAATAGCAACAAAATTAATAAATAGTTAAGAATAAACTAGGGCTGGGAAGATGACTCAGTGGTAGAGTGCTTGCCTTACATGCATGAGGCCCTGGGTTCTATTCCTTAGCACCACATAAGCAGAAAAAGCCAGATGTGGTGCTGTGGCTCAAGTGGTAGAGTGCTAGCCTTGAGCTGAAGAGCTGAGGGACAGTGCCCAGGCCCAGAGTTCAGGCCCCACAACTGACAAAAATAAATAAATAAATAAAATAAACCAAAGAGGTGAAAGACTTGTACACTGAAAACTTTAAATATTTTAGATCTAGCTCCCACCAGCTCTAGTTCCTTTGAAGGAGCTCTGTTTGATGAGTATCTTCTCGGTTTACTTTAAGGCTATGTAACCGAGAATTCCAGACTGGGTTAGATATTCTTGCTCAATAAACTCAGAAAGAAGTTTGGAATTTTTCTCTAACTGTTGCCAATTATGTTCTATCTGATCTTTCCTAGGGAGAACCTATAATGAACTCTGACAACTCCCAAATCTATTACCATCACTTTTTTTTGTTTTTTTGTTTTTTTTTTTTCAATCGTAGGGCCTGAACTCTGGGCCTGGGCGCTGTCCCTCAGCTCTTCAGCTCAAAGGCTAGTGCCCTATCACTTGAGCCACAGCGCCACTTCTAGCTTTTTTTCTGCCAGAAAAAAGAAATTGAACCCAAGGCCTCATGCATGCATTCTACCACTGATCCAATATTTCCTAGCCCTATTACCATCACTTTTAACTGAATTAAAGAAATTCATTTTTACTAATGCTTAAGAGTTTCCCTTTTAGAAAAATGATCTCATATCATTCTCATATCATTCTTACCTTTCCCCTTAGTGAGACAAAGCTGGATTGAACTGCACAACTTTTCCCAGCTCAAAGTTCAATGATGTCCTTTGGAGCTTGGCCATAACATGTTTGCACTCCTATCATCAAACACTGTAAGCCACATATCCCCCACAGAAACATAGTTGTTAAATATTTACCAGTACATCATTGTCCCTTCCCCTCAAGCCTGAGGATTTGCCATTTATCTTGAAGGAGGGATCATGAAAAAGGAATAAAGACTTCTATTGCTCACCTCCGCCCTCCTTCTGTTGTAGTCTTGACTTAGTGCTAGAAGAGAACTTTCAGTTGAAAGCTCTTAACTGTCTTCGTTACCATTTAGGGCTTTCATGTGAATCCTCTATATTTCTGATTATGAAGCTACTACTCTGCTTCTACTGCTCATTTTAGGACTGACCGAGGCTTTTGTCTAGATCGCAGGTGAATCCAAGTAGTTCCATGTGACAAGTGATGTGGCATTGTCCTTCAAACCTGACATTCAACCACTTGACACTTGGACATTGGGTTATGTATTCCAACTGATTGGCAACTGATTTCAGCATGCTTTCAATGCTCTGATACATTCTCTGCTGAAGAAGACCCTCAAGGTCATAATCACTGGGCCTGCAGACTCTAGGGGTTCCTTCTTTCCTTTTGAGGAAGCAGGGACTGCAAGACTATAATGTTTTTCTTGACCTTAAAGTCATGCTATAGAGCAAGGTTTTAAGTATTTACCTTGCAGATACTACAAGCATCATGGGTGATGTTTATGTCTGCTCACAAAATTATGCCACCAAAATATAGATCCTATATCCTTTCCCAGTTTGAATCGTATATCTTTTAGCCCAAAACATCCCAACCTCTAGCATGTATAGATAAAATATAATGGTCCTTGAAGAATGTTGACATTTTGTTTTAATTAAGACAATATCTCCAGTCACCAACTCATCTCTCTAGCTCTGTAACACAAAATCTAGCAATCCATATTTTTCAGAGCAGGAAGTATTGGACTTGACATGAACTCAAACTCAGAAGAATAAGTCAAATTCTACTCCTAATTTCTTAACTTCTATAGGTAAGAATCTTTTTTTTAATTTAATTTAATTTTATTTGTGAACATACTGTACAGAGGAGTTACAATTACATGGGCAGGATAATGCGTACATTTCTTATAGGTAAGAATCTTTAAATCAAGTGTATTTACTTCTATAAACGGTAAATTAATGACATTCTTTAATGTATATTTTTATTGTAAATATACTGTACAGAGGGGTTACAGTTACATGAATAAGGTAATGAGTGCATTTCCTATCAAATATTGTTACCTCCTCCTTTGTTTTTCCCCTACCATTCCTTCCCTCCCCTGCTTCCCAACGCCTCTCTCTCCCCCAGCCCTGAAGTTGTAAAGTTCATTTTCAACATAGTGTCTTGTATGTCTCATTGTTACAATGGGTCAGCCTGTATCCAAAATAGTCTCTTTAACTGAATGTCCCAATAACTTAATTCATTCCCACTAGTCCCCACCTCTGAAAGTTTTTACCACTTCCCAATAGCACTATCCCAGGGACCAAGCATTTACCACATGGATAATTATTTTTTAATCTATAACAGCAGTGAAACTCTTATGTCAGAACCTTTCTCATTTTTCCTGTAACCTACTGCTATGTTTGTCAAATTGTAGATTCTTAAAGTTCACCAAAATGCATTAAATGAGTTATTAAATGTAGAGCAATCACTAGGGATTTTGCCCTTGATCTACAGAGATGTGAAAAAAAGCATGAAGTAGATTAGGCCAATGCTTATGGAAATAGAATAATTGTTGATGATACTGAATTGACTTAGAACTGATTGGGTGTAGACAAATTCTGGTTTGGAACTGTCTCCCAAAATTAATGTGTGAGAGACTATGATCAATGCAGCAGTTTGGGGAGATAGGAGTTGACAGGAAGTGTTTGGGTCATGGGGGCATCTTTCTTAGGGACTGATTAGTGCTTGATACCTAGCTTTTTACCAAAGAATGAATTTGTCTCCTTCTCAACCACTCTCTTTCTCTTTCTTTTTTGTCTCTCTCACTGTCTACCATGGAATGATGTAGCAAGAAAGCTCTCACCAGTATCAACAAATTATGCTCCATGAACTCCATAACTATGAGAAATGAATTTATGGTCATTATAAATCACCCATGATGTTGTATTCTATTATACCAACACAACATGGACCATTGAAATTGACATGAGAGAAGTAGGATATTCCTATCTAACAACTACCTAAAGATGTAAAGGTGTGTTGGGTAGAGTGTGAAGGATTTTGGAATAACATGTTAGAAAAAGTCTGTATTGTCATAATGGAGAGTTAGGGCCAATTCTGGAGCGGGTTCAGAAAAGAAGAACTTTAAAGAGAAGCCCAAAACTCTGTAAGAGATTAGATAAGTGGTTATGATTTAAAAAATATTGGTAGAAATGTGGAAACTGAAGCCAATTCTGATGTAATCTCAAATTGAAATGAATGATAAAGGGTTGAAAACTAGAGTAAAGGTCTTCCTTGTTATTATGTGGCAAAGAAGGTAGGTGGATTTTGCCAGACACAAAGACATTGTGTAAGGTAGAATTCAAGAATAATGAAGTCGTAATCAGCAGGAGAAATTGTTAATTAAAACATTGGGGTTACTGCATGGATGAAGACTGAATTAATAAAAGGAACTTATACAACAACAAGAAAATTGGAATATCACTAGCCTAGTCATGTAAAGAACAAAAGACCCTTTGACAGGGATTCATACCAATACAGAGCGGCCAGGTTTCAGACTTTTCATTTGGCAGTACAAACAAGTTAAAAGTTCAAAGTGTGAGGACAGATTTGAGAGGTCAGTGCAGAACACTTTGATTTGAATGTGTCCCCCAAAGTTCAAATGTTGTAAACTTGATGCTGAGCATGTAATATTGAGAGGTTGGGCCTAATGGGACATGTGTGGGTCACGTAGCACCGCCCTCAAATGTTTTCCAAATAATGCTGTTATTGTAAGAATGGTTGTAAGAGGAGAGGAGAGAAATTCTAATGAACGTTGTTGTTCATTAGAAAACATTTTCCAATTCAAGATTGAAACAAAAAAAGCCATTAAAACTGAATGGAACAGGATCATACCTAGATGCTCATGGGAAACACTTTGTTTTAGGGTTAAGGGAAATAATTTCAGATACCTATTCAAGTACAAAAGAAGAAAAAGAAAATTAATAAAGACAGGTGCCAGTGTTTCAGGCCTGCCATCCTAGGCACTCAGGAGTCTGAGATCTGAGGATTGTGGTTTTACAAAGGAGCTCAGGCAGTAACTGGCATTAAGACTCTTATCTCTAATTAACTACCCAAAATGCTGAAAATGGAGCTGTGGCTCCAGTGCTAGAGGGATAGCTTGGATTACCTAGTTGAGAGATAGTGCCCAGGCCCCGAGTTCTAGGCTCAGGACCAGCACTAGTAATAATAATGACATAAATAAAAGATTAACTACAATTAACAGAATCATCCTGACTTTAGATAATTATCAATATCAAAAGATTCACAATTATTCCAGAAGGTGGTTTTTGGATATTTATTGAAGAATACAGGAACTTCAATCCCTAGTTAGGCTGTAGTATTCCAAAGTAAGAGAAATCCACTCCAAATGCTGTACACAACAGCAACAATAAGGAAAATGTACAATCCATGTATCTTTTGTGGGAGAAACAAAATCTATTTGAAAAGTAATTTATCTCAGCATTCTGTTGTTCCCCTCTCTTCTCTAATGAATGGTGAGACAAAGGACAAGGGGGAACTACTGCAACGGTGACATACATAAGACAGTATGTTGGAAATGATCTGCACAACCTGTGGGGGGAGGGAAAGTAGGATAAAAAGTGAGAGACAGGGTAATAAGTTTGATAAGTTCCACAAGAAATGTACTTATTACCTTACTTATGTAACTTTAACCCCTCTATACATCATCCTGACAAGAAAGAAAGAAAGAAAGAAAGAAAGAAAGAAAGAAAGAAAGAAAGAAAGAAAGAAAGAAAGAGAGGGGAGGGAGGGAGGGAGGAAAGGAAGGAGGGAGGAAGGAAGAAAGGAAGGAAGGAAGAAAGAAAGAAAGAAAAGAAAAGAAAAGAAAAGAAAGAAAGAAATTTTAGTTGGCTAAGAAACTGACCAAAATCAAGCTATCAAGAACATGAGAAAAAAATCAAGTTTTCCAGCAAATATTGAATGACATTTTAAAATATAAAGTTAAACTCCAAAAAAGCTTAAAACATAGTGTTTAGATTTGAGTTCCTCCAATGGTAGACTTCAAGACCAAGATGTGAATGAGCATGTTTGTTGGAGATATTAGAAAACAATGTGGAGGAATGTGAGAGAAAAAAAGTGAGATTTCAGGCCAGTTACTATAAGGGTGACTAGAATTAAATGTTATAGAGATATTTCAATAAACCTTATAAAATGCATGCTCATGAGTTATTGCACATCAGGGGTCAGAAGAGTTTTATACATCCATTCCCTGCTATTCACCCCCATTTCTAATGAATAACTGGAGCAGATCTCCATCCACAGATTCATTGCAGAGTCAAACACCAGAAATCTGGAAGTCAGAAGGTCCCCCCTTCAATGACTAAAATCTGAAGGATGTCAGCAAGCTGCAAGCAGGGATTTCTGTACTCTGATGATGTCACTGAATGCAAGAAGTCACAACCAGCTCTTAAATAACAATTATATGGTTTAAAACAATTATATGGTTGAGTGTAAGCTGGCTCTCAGCTCTTTTTCAAGTAGGTAATAAGAGGATGTGGAGGAGTATTGAGAAGACAGAAAAAAGAACATTTTTTTACAATTCTCACAGATGAAAAATGAAAAGTTAGAGTCTATGGAAAAGTCTAGAAATATAGATTGCTAGATTTGAAGAGAATGAGGCCAATCCTAAAACAGTAACATGATAATCTTGTTCCATTCATATTATTATAGACAATAAGGGAAAACAAAAAGGAAATAAAAAGAAATATATAACTGAAGTAAGAAATGAATTTATTGTAACTATATGTAAGAAAGAAGTAGTCTAATAAAATAGAAACATTATTATACTGTTTTTATTCATATATATATATATATATATATATATATATATATATATAACTTATGAGAAATAATTCCCAAGTATAAACAGCACAACATTGAAATACACACACACACACACACACACACACACACACACACACACACACACACACACACACACACACACACACACATATATACATACATATGGTACAATGTCATGTAAACGTGGAAGTAATTTTCTGTCAAGTGTATACTCAAACTAAAAAGTAGATTGTCATAAATTCCTTATTCAATGTACTTTTTTGTTTGTCTATTTGGGAGGTTTGTTGATTTGACATGAAATACTATCTTAGGTAAACTAATAGAAATTCATGACATTACTCTAATGAGGGTGTGGAGAAGAGAAAAGTGTCAATTCAGATTACTTAAAAAGAATTTAATACAAAACAAAATGTGAAACCTCATCACTCTACCGTCTCCTAAAATAAGTGTATTCTGCTTTTCCAAATTTGACATACACATCACATTATCAACAAAGTTGAAATAGTAATAAACAGTGATTTATGATCAGTCGTGACAGAAGAAGTTAAATTATCTGCTTTTCTCTGTAAACAATATTTGAAAATCTATTCTTGCTCAAGAAAAATGTTATGGAAGTGGTTATAGAGTTTGGATAACTGTCAGAGGGCTTAAACATGTTCATGTTCAGACTTTATAATATTTATTGTCTTTCTTCATCCTAAGTCATTATTCCCTATCATACCTTTTGAATATACATATATATAGTAGATGGTTGGGCTTGAACTCGCAGCCTCCACCCTGTCCTTGAGCCTCTTTGTGCTCAAGGTGAGTGCTCTACCACTTGAGCCACAGCACCACTTCCAGTTTTTGAATGGCTAATTGGAGACAAGAGTCCGACTGGAAGTTTTCTGCCAGGGCTGGCTTTGAACCACAATCCTCAGATCTCAGCCTCCTGAGTAGCTAGGATTATAGGCATGAGCCACGGGAGCCCGGCTTCAATTTGTATTTTTAGGAATCTTTTATTTCCCACAGAGCTAGTAACTGATTTATTTAAGTACCAAGTGGTAGTCTGATTCCAAGGAAGTAATGAGTTACCCTCATCCCAACTTTCTGAACTTTAGTAACTGACAGTACTACCACCATCACTGCATGCCGGAGGGAAGTGCCAGACAGGCCTTTTCCCCACAATTGAGGTTCTCTAAGTGAGCCAAGGATGACTGTGACACAACATGTGTCCTTTGATGATTCATCTCTTTTTCCATCCTTAAATCGCAGAGATGCTTCTTCTATACACATGAAGCATCCAGCGCCATCACATGCCTTCACCACAATCCAAATTATGTCTCAGAAGAAGAGCTGGTCTATACCTTCATATTACAGCATTGACTTTCAAATTGTTTGGACAATTTCTTCCCATGAGGAACACACTTGGGGCTGAGTGTGAAGTTCAGCAGTAGAGCTTCCATGAGACCCTCATTCTATCCCCAGCAACATGAAAAGCAGACAAACAGACAAAAAACATGTTAGCTCATATCCTAGTTTAAGAATCGTTTTACTTAAAAATGATATAAAAAAATCAGAGTCAGCCCTGGAGAATCTAAATTTTCACCAGAGCCCGGGTTTTGTAAATTATTATTATTTTTTTTGGTCGGTCATGGGGCTTGAATTCTGGGCTTGGGCGCTGTCCATGTGCTATTCAGCTGAAGGCGAGAGCTCTACCACTTGAGCCACAGCACCACTTCAAGTTTTCTAGTGGTTTTTATTGGAGATAAGAGTCTCACAGACTTTCCTGCCTGGGCTGGCTTTGAACCGTGATCCTCAGATCTCAGCTTCCTGAGTAGCTAAGATTACAGGCCTGAGCCACTGGCGCCCAGCCTGTAAATTATTTTTATAAACATAGACCAACTTCTTCCTTAAACATATACTTACCAAATTTCCTCCAACAGTTACAAACATACATTTTCCTCCAAAAAGTAAAACCCAGAAAGAATAGTTATTGGACACATATTCCGGACATTATTTTATTAGGTACAGAACATGTTTTTCCTATGAAATCACTATAACTCAATCAGTGAGGCTGTCAAGATAGGCACACTAATGAAACTAATTGAAAAAGGACAGACAGAGACCCCATGATATAAATAAAGATGATGGCATATTAACTTTGAAGCAGCTCTTCAAATCTGGAGAAATTAAAATCAATTTAACAAATTATTTGTAAAACATGCCTCTTCAGGAGACCCAAATTACAAATGCATATTCAAACCATACATCAAACTACATTCTAGATGGAACAGAAATAAAAATGTGTCAGCAATTACTCATCTTACTGAGGGATAAGGAATCATCAGTAAAGATAAAACAATAAAAGTCAGCATCAAATAAAGCACTAATTAATTTAGCCACATAAAACTGAAAGCACAAAATTTAAGTTCCAATTAAAAATGGAAGAAAATACATTCCCTATTTTAATATGGTAAATATTGACTTTTCACAAATATGGAAAAGATAATCACTTAGGTAGAAGAAGTCTCAAGTAAGCATCACAGAGAAAATACAAGTGATTAATATAATAAAAATCCCATCTCTGTAATTAAATATAAATAGATTGCAGCAAGTGATCAATTTCTTTGCTTTTCAAATAGGTATGCATTTTGGTGCTGCTGTTATGTTGTTTTAAGGGAAATAATATTAGTGAATTATCATGATTCCCAACAATATATCACACTTTCTGGAGGATAGGCTAATTAGATATAAATACCTTCAGAATTTTTACCCTATTCCAATAATTATTTTGTTCTTCTGAACTACTTATTGCAAAGGAATAAGCTTATGCTTGCACATAAGGATTAATGTGAAAGAAATTTCAGAACTTCTATGTACCAGCAAAAGTTTGGAAATACGCAAATTTCCGGTTCTTGTGGAGAGAACAATACATGATAGTGCAGTTATATAATGAGCTCTGTGAATTCACAAGAAAACTGCTGGGTTTGAGAAGTAATACAAGGAAATGCTTATGATACATGTTAAATGACAGCATTAAGATTTAAATATCACCATTTTCAGAAACAATATACCCGTGATTCCTTAGATTTAGATGGTCTACACCAGATGGTTTTTCCATGGCTAGCTCTTTGTCACTTAAAGCCCATTGCAAAAGCTTATGGCTCAGAGACCCTAATGAAGGCAGAGCTCCACCTTCATCCTCGAGATCTGAAGCCAGCACCTTACTCAAGCATCTGCCCATCAATTATTAATAGCTAATATTTTCATACTTGCCATCCTAAGAGATATTCCTGCTTATCTGACCCATAATGCATACATATAACATAACACAAGCTTATTTAGCTAAATGCCTGTCTGATAGAATACAATTAATGTCTGTGATTGATGGATAAATGTGCTGCAAAAAACTCTATGGGAAAATAAATCAGCACAACTTTCTGTCAATGGTCATTTGTTAGTAGTTAGAATAATCAAAGTAGAATCAAGGTAAACCCCTTAGAAATAAACAGTTCAGGTGCGAGATGTACACATAAAGAAAAGATCATTAAAGAAGACTTGAAATTTGATAATAGAAGATACATATTCCCTATGCACACTTAGGAGATACAATTTTAATGAAACATTTTTATATCTTTTAAGTATTCATATAAAAGTAATCCATGAAGAAACAGGAACTTCATATAGAACAAGAGTAATGATGACAATATCCATACCCCACTTTAAGAAATAGGATCGATAATGCTTCTATACATTAAACAGTATGGTATTAATGCACAAACATACCAGCAGACCAATGGAATATAGACTACCTCAAAAATGACCCAGGCTCATCTAGAACTTGAATAGATGTTTATATGGTATTTGAAATCAGTGACAGAAGTTGAATAACTCAACAACTGGTGTTGTGGCAATTAGGAAGCCATCTTGAAAAGAACTGAATGAGAGCTATATCCCACAGATCATGAGAATAAATGCCAAAGTAAAATCACACAAAGGCTGCATGTTTTCCCTCAGATGAGGTGAACAATATATGCCTATAAATCTGCAAGTAAACACATTGAGTGGTTGTGCAAGTGGTTACAAAAGAATTAACTGAATTATAATATATTCCATGGAGAGCTCAAATAATATAATGATTTATAAGAAAGACTGGGCCTAAGCCTAACAAAATAGCTCTAGGAAATAGGTACCTGAAAAGAGGGAGGGAGAGAGAATGCAGTCAAGAAATCATTGTAGGGCTGGGAAGGTGGCTTAGTGGTAGAGCGCTTGCCTTGCATGCATGAGGCCCTGGGTTCAATTCCTCAGCACCACATAAGCAAAAGGAAAAAAGCCAGAAGTGGCACTATGGATCAAGTGGTAGAGCGCTAGCCTGGAGCTGAAGAGCTGAAGGACAATGCCCAGGCCCAGCGTTCAGGCCCCACAACCAGACCCCCCCAAAAATGAAAAGAAATCATTGTATATAGCACAAAACTAAGGAAAGTAAGTAAAAGGAGTGGGTCAAAGAGGCGTGAAAATGTTGAAGGGTATGACACTGATCAAGAGGTATTGCATTCACAAGCTGCTTATTAAGTGGCACTTCCTTTGTACAACTATTTAAAGATAATAAATAATAAGTCAACAATTTATCAAGACAGCCAAAAACATAACTCTTAAGAGTTTCCCTGTGATTAAAAACCTTTTCAGTCATAAAAGACTGCTAGACAGGTTTGAACACATAAAAAGTTTTTCTTTACAAAGCTGCAAAGAAAAAAGAGGCTAAAGAAAATGATACACTGAGAAAAATATTTGAAACTCACCATATAAATGGTAAACTGCGTTAAAACTTAAACTGCAAGGCTCATAAGGGAAAACCTCATTAGAAGAAAAACGAGTAGAAGTTATAAACACTTCTCAGAAAAGGAAATTGCAAGAGGTTTTCTGATAAATAAAATCCAGTCTCACCTGTGAAAAATTAAATTGAAAGTTCAAACTCAACTATGATGTCAAAACTGCTGGATTCTTGCCTACTCTGTGAGTGAAGAATGTTACATTTTGGAGCAGATCTGTGAAGAAGCTCTCCAGAGACTTCTTTGTGGGCACCAGTGACCACAACCCCAATAGATGGCAGCATCTCTAAAATGAAAAATGCATTTTTTTCTTTTACTAAAAGATTTTACTTCTGAGATTATAACCTAATAGTTCACTTTCACATTTACTTATTTGTAACACTGTGCTATTACAGCAAAAGTTAACGCTTCAATTGCCTGTCAATAGAGACTACTAAAATGTATAGCTGTATATGTACAAAGTTTCACATACTTTAAAAATGATTAATATTTTAGTATTGATATGGAAACATCTCCAAAATGTATGAAAGGCTGCTATACTGAAAAAGTATATTCATTAAAAGAGAGATTTTTTTATGTGAATGAAGCTAGCAAAGTTCTGAGCTAACAGAACATGGATGATTTCTCCTTTAAAAAAAAACTTTAAAAAAGTAGTGAGAACTAGCATGCATGTTCATATTAGTTTGTACATACATGGAAAACCACTGTAAGGATATATAAGATATTAACAATGATGCCTACCTGTTTTACCTGATAAGAGTGGGGAGCAAAGAGTAGATGGAAGACAGACAGAGAAGCAAGTTTTCAACCTCTATATATGTCTAGATCACTCCTTTTAAAACTGTGTGTGGGATTGTACAAGTTTTTCCACATGTGATTTATTACTCATTCAAAAATAGACCAACCAGCAAACACAAAAACAAATGCATCAGAAATAAGAACACAATCTGTGTCGGGAAAAGGATGTTCTTTCCTAAGCAAAGAACAAGCCATCAAGACAATTTATACAGCTGAATGCTTTGGAAACTTTCTTGCAAAATATGTCTTTTATTACTTCTGCCAGCTCTCTCTGGGATAATGAATGCAATGTTGTGAGCTGCCCCTTGAGAATAAAGATTCAAAGAATGTCTGCCCTGGTCAAAGAATGTAAGTCTGAGCTGCCCTTAATTTTTTGAATTGCTCAGACAAACTCAACAGAGGCTCATAAAGGTACTGTCTGAAAGGCAATAGATTTTATTCCAAACAACTGCATACTTACTTCAGTTAGAAGATAATATATACATGTATATATACATATCTATATTACAGATATATCTGTGATCTTTTAAATATGTCATTCATTCTCATGAATACAGTATTCTTTCGAACACTTCCAATATTAGAGAAAATTTATACAAAGCTCATACTTACAAACTTATTTTTCCAGGGTATTTGTTTTTCCATTCTTGGGCAGAACAAGAGAAGTAAAAGAAACAGTAGATATTATTCTGATGTCCCTGCATGCATGAATGTGTAGTTAATACTGTATTCTGGCAACTAATTTGCTTTTAATTTGATAATTTAATTCACTAAACATTACTTTATAAAGTAGTCATGTGAATAGTTTCAAAGGCAAAGAATTAAACAAGGTTAAGGGTGAGTGAAAAACTAAAGCTGTTTCCTCTTAACTCAGGAGTGAGAAAAGGATGTCCACTCTCTTCACTTCTCTTCAATTTAGTATTACAATGTCTAGCTACAGCAATAAGACAAGATACAAACATAAAAGGGATCCAAACAGGGAAAGATGAAGTAAAACTCTCCCACTTTACAGATGATATGATCTTGTGTTTAAAGAATCCCCCAGACTCCACTCCCAAATTACTCAAGCTGATTCAAAACTTTGGCAAAGTAGCAGGTTTTTACATTAACCCTCAAAAATCAATGGCTTTTCTGTATGCCAACAATGAAAATAGCATGGCTGAAATCAGGAAAGCAACTCCATCTGTAATAGCCCCACAAAAAATAAAATACCTAGGAATTAACTTAACTAAAGAAGTGAAGGACCTCTGTGATGAAAACTTTGAAAACCTGAAAAAGGAAATCAAAACAGAACTTAGAAAATGGAAAAAACCTCCCATGCTCCTGGATTGGAAGGACCAACATTGTGAAAATGGCAATACTTCCCAAGACTATCTACAAATTCAATGCGATACTTATCAGTATTCCAACCTCATTCTTCAAGGAAATAGAAGAGGCAACCCAAAAATTCATATGGAACAATAAAAGCTCCCGAATAGCTAAAATGATCCTCAACAGGAAGAACAGTGCTGGAAGAATATCAATACCAAATTTCAAACTCTACTACAAAGCCATAGTAATCAAAACAGCTTGGTGCTGGCAAGAACAGACCTAGGTCCAATGGAATAGAATTGAAAACCCAGAAATGAACCCACAGACCTATAGCCATCTAATCTTCGATAATGGAGCTAAAAAAATAGAATGGAAGAAAGACAGCCTCTTCAGTAAATGGTGCTAGAAAAATTGGTTAATCACCTGTAGAAAACTAAAGCTAGATCCTTGTATATCACCCTGCACCAGAATCAACTCCAAATGGATCAAACCTCAGAGTCAAAACAGACACCCTGAAAACAGTACAGGACGAAATAGGAGAAACCCTAGGTCTCCTTGGCACAGGCTGAAATTTTCTTAATAGAGACCCAGAAACACAACAAATCAAAGAAAGGTTGGATAAATGGGATTGCATGAAGTTGCAGAGCTTCTGCATGACAAAGGACATAGCTAGCAAGATAAATAGAAAGCCCACAGATTGGGAGACGATCTTCACTAGCCACACAATGGACAAGGGTAGCATATCTAAAATATACCTGGAATTCAAAAAATTAAATCCCCCAACAACAAATCCTCAAGGAAACAACTGCCCAATAAATAAGTGGGCTAAAGACTTAAAGAGAAACTTCTCTGAAGAGGAAAGAAGGATGGCCAATAGACACATGAAAAAATGCTCAACCTCCCTAGCCATAAAAGAAATGCAAATCCTAGACAGATACTAGTTATTGCAAATAAGGGAAACCACTGGATCTATGTTTCTTTGGGCCTGGCTTACTTCACTTAACATAATTTTTTTATTGTCAGAATACCATACAGAGGAGTTACAATTACATGGGCAAGATAACAAGTACATTTCTTATCAAGCATTGTTGCCTCCTCTTTGTTTCCCCTTCCCATCCCTTCCCATACTTCTCCCCTCCCCCCACCCAATCTTACCCCTCGCCCCACCAAAGTTGTAAAGTTCGTTTTTTGACATAACGACTTGTACATATTATTGCTGCAATGGGTCCATCTGTATCCCTAGTTAAGATGATGTTAAGTGAAATGAACCCCAAGACAGGAACACAAGTGGTTTTTTTATTGCTTGCTATTGTTTTTAACATACTTATAATGTACTATGCGAGTTTTTGTTTCTTTTGTATCTTCTTCCCCCGTCGTATAACCCCTGTTTTCACTGTATTTGATTCCAGTGCATCTTGTAGATACACTTTTCTAATGGGGGGATGGAAGGGAAAAAACAAAATGCTTAAATAGGGATACAGGTTGACCCATTGTAACAATGAGATGTACAATACACTATGTTGAAAGCAAACTTTACAACTTGGCGGGGAAGGGAGGTGTTGGGGAGGTGGAGAGGGAAAGGATGGTAGGGGAAAAACAAAGCAGGGGTAACAATGCTCAATAGGAAATGTACTCATTACCTTACTCATATAACTGCAACGCCTCTTACAGTATTTTTCCAATAAATAACATATTTAAAAAAAGAAATGCAAATCAAAACAATACTGAGATACCACCTCACCCTAGTTAGAATAGCTATAATCAAAAACTCTAATAACAACAGATGCTGGAGGAGATGTGGCCAGAAGGGAACCCTACTGCATTGTTGGTGGGAGTGTAAACTTGTTCAACCACTTTGGAAAACAGTATGGAGGTTCCTCAAAAGAGGTTCCACATAGAACTCCCTATGACCCAACAATCCCATTTTCTGGGCATTTACCCAAATGATCACAAACAAGACCATACTAAAGCTATCAGCACAACTATGTTGATTGCAGCATTATTTACCATAGCTAACATATGGAACCAACCCAGATGCCCCTCAGTAGATGAATGGATCAAGAAAATGTGGTATATATACACAATGGGATTCTATGCCTCCATCAGAAACAATGACATTGTCCCATTTGTTAAGAAATGGAAAGACTTGGAAAAATTATATTAAGTGAAATAAGCCAGGCCCAAAGAAACTTAGGTCCATGGTTTCCCTTATTTGCAATAACTAGTATATGTCTGAGACAAGCAGAAAAGGTCAGACAAGTTGATGTTAGGAGAAAAGAACCCCAAGAGAAGGAGGGGAGAGGGTGGGAGTGGCCTGGAAGGGTGGAAGGTAGGGATGGTAAGGGGAAACAAAGGAGGAGACAACAATGCTTGATAAGAAATGTACTCATTACCTTGTTCATGTAATTGTAACCCCTCTGTACAGTATTTTCACAATAAAAAAATCTTATTGATAATTTCAAAAATTAAAAAAGGAAATAGAAGCTGTTCAGAAAACACTGCTAAATTACTATCAATTATATTTTGTATAATATTTATATATTACTATTCTATAGCAAATATAGTTTTGGATCTCAGTTATTCTTAACATTGATCACATTTAAAATTGGAAGAAAAATGTCATACTAAGTACTTTATCTTTTGCTTTCAAGAAATTACTGCTTCTAAAACCTGGAATGTCAAATTTAAATGTATAGATCCCAAACTTAAACATGACTTTTCTTTTTCTCATTCCTTGTTTTTTTCTGAAACAAGACAACCTATTGTCATTAAATAAATGCTTGTTTTTGACAGCAGGCTGGTACATAGAACTTTAAATTTTATTTTTAATAATTATTTTCTTCCATACTAATTTCTAACCACATATAAAATACCCAAAGCCAAGGGATCACAGCCTATTGGAAGTATTGGTTTCCAGGAGAGTCTAATAGTAGTTGTAAAGACATAGAAAAGGGTGCGATGATCCAGAACCCCTCACTGGATGCCACGGAATCTGTTCTCCATACTGAGCTTAATGAAGAGCTACAATGATTTGAGCAGTTGAAATCATGGTGAAATGGGAAATCCCTATGGCTTTGTAGTAAATTACCTTGAGCAAAACACAACCAAAGTACTTATTGGATAGTTTTGAGATCCATTTTCATGGTGTATTTAAACTCAGATTTAGTTCCAAAAGGATATAAGTGAAATTTTTAAAAAGTTGCCAACCATTATTACAGCTATGACTCAAATCATTTTATGCTTCTATATAAAAAGAAACATTTCTATATTACATTACTGTAAAGTGTTGAAAGAATTGATATATTTCTAAATGGAATTTTGTGACCAAAGACATTATCAATGCTTCCTGTCCAGTGTTTCTATGTTCTGTCCTTTCTTTTCTCAGTCCAGGAGTACAAATATTATTGAAAAAACAAACTTTAATAGGCCTCTAACTAAATTTCAGATCACTTACATATTTACTTATCAATCAATCCAGCAGAGTCCTAGCTACCAAATGGAGCATTAATTTTGTATCAGTCTATTCAATAAGAACTTAATGTAATCTACATCACTTTGGGTCCATGTAGATATTTCTCATGGAAAACATTTGATTTTACTCTCTAGAAATAGAAAATATCAACACTTCTCAGTCTCATTATAATTTGGCCCACCAATTAGTGTGAAATAGAACTGGAGTTAGTGAAAAGATTTGAGTCTCTTCTAAGAAGTAGAGAAGAGCCTTATGAGCTTCCCCTTGCTGTCTTTTCCTTGCTTTCCATAGGTTACGATCAAGATAGAGCAGCCCTAAGATGGTAGGGCTCCTATTAGCCTATATTACTGATAGACTGTGTGACAAACAGAGCTCTCTATTTCTCCTAAACCTGAACTGAACTACATATATATATTCATAAACAAGAGGCAAACCATTGCTGTGTAAAGTCATTGATATCTCAGATGTCATTTTTTTTGGGGGGGGGTCCAGTTGTGGGGTCTGAACTCTGGGCCTGGGCACTGTCCCTCAGCTCTTCAGCTCAAGGCTAGCGCTCTACCACTTGAGCCACAGCGCCACTTCTGGGTTTTTTTTTCTTTTTGCTTATGTGGTGCTGGGGAATCGAACCCAGGGCCTCATGCATGCAAGGCAAGCGCTCTACCACTGAGCCACCTTCCCAGCCCCTCAGATGTCATTTGTTAGGGCTGCATTTTTGGATTATTTTATCTAAAATAATTCAAAATCACTCTAAAAACCTGATAATTACTATGTATCATCTCTCCAACTGCATTGTCAAATTAATGTTTTATATAAAGAATAATGAATAACAAGAGCACAATGGTGTTTGTAATCCCAGTTACCAAGGAAGATAAGACAAGAAGATCACAGGTTCAAAGCCAGCCTAAATGAAACTGTCTCCAAATAAAAAGAATAGAAACAATCCACTCCATTCTTGACTCTCTCCCATCACAGATGGACAGTAAAGTTTAAATACAGTAATGCTTACACCCTTGCTCACATACACAATTATTATGCATGTAAAATATTATTGCATTGCTTTATGTTGTAATAATTTTCTAGTAAATCAATTTTGCAGCTAAAAACTGGAGTCAGTAAGAGAAAGTCCATTGACTAATTCCTGAATAGTTTTCCATCAGAATTATGTGGCCTTTCAGCATACCAGCTTGGACTAGAATTTAAGATATATCCTACTGCTCATAAAGTAGGAGCAGAGAGTTGGGCATTTGTACAGTAAAAGGTAGTGAAAGAGTCACTGGGTACTTTACCTGGGGGTCAAAGTCTGGAAACAAAGATCTTTTAACATGCTAATTTGCTTACTTCAAAGAAAGTGAGTGACTTTTATTTCTTGGAAAAAACAACAAATTCTCTGGAGTCATCCAGAAAAACCTCCTTGACATAAATGGGCTCTTCTAAGAAACTGTGTTGGTGAGGAAAATGAAAAAGTATCCAACTCTTTAGTCAGATTACATGTTGTGAGGAGAAAGTGTTTTGTGAGAGTATTTTCAGTTTGCCAAATTAAACCCCAAATATTGAAATCATCAATTGTGAAGTGCTCACTAAATAAATCAATCCATTACTTTTTTGTTCAGTGTAGCTGTGTCTCCTATGACTAGTTCTGGAATAATATGGGAGGACATCTATCTTCTGTATCTAGCTACCTATCTTTCCTTATTTTGGCCCACATATTACCTTCTTCTCCACTCTGGCAACCATTTTCCTCTTCTCTGCCATGTCTTCCCTTCAGAGCTCTGCTCCTGCTGACTTTACCTTCTGAGGGGATGTAAACTCATCCATAGCAGATCTTAGGCAGAGTAGGATTTCCTACCTTCACACTCTTTTCTAGCACCTATTGAACTATGTTGAATTTACATTGATTAGTCTCTAGATCCACCTCAGACACCAAAACTCAGAATTGCTCAAGTATAAGGCTATAGTATTTGCATATACCGTGTGCACATTTTTCATATACTTTAATCATCTCCAGACAGCTTTTCATGTAAATACTATATTCAAATTGATGTTACACTGTGCTGTTTAAGGAAAATGATTCACACCAAGAAGCTAATAGTAGGCATATTGAACCATGTTTTGGCTTTAGGAAGCACAATTATAAACTTGAAACACCTATTATAAACTTCAAACTAATTTTTCCTATTTCATAAAGCTGAGTGTTCCATCTTCCTCCTTTCTGTGTTATTGTTATGCATTTGAAGCAGCATGTATGCTAGTCACATTGAAAGAATTTGATACCATTATATATGATAAGTTTCATCTGTATTTACCTATACATTCACTCTTTATTTCCATGAATATTTCTGCTTTCATCTAGGCTAATTTTCTTACTCAGTTTGAGCAGCCTAATCTATTGTTAAGTATTCGTAAGTTCTAAATTTCAGATATGGAATATGTCTTTGATTCTCCTGTAGATATTAATTATATGAAATGGGTTCATATTGTCTCTACCTATTGCATCTTTCTAAAACTTATTACTTTAGTTTTCATTATCTTCAAGTAGTTGAACAAGTGGATTTCAGTTCATGTCTGTTTATGAGTATGGGGCATCTTGACCAATGTCATCCCTTTCATCATTCTACCCATCTCTCCCAACTTTACCCATTGCCTCAATTTTCCTATGTTTTCACAAATATTCATTGAGTTGTATGACTGCTTTCTTCCACCCTTTCTCTCTCCATTAGGCTAAACCTCTTCTTCCTCTTGACAGCATGCCTCCTGACACCACAGCTTAGATTTTCTTGGCAATTTTTATGTTAAACTGTGAGATTGCTATTCAAAGGAGTTATACCATTGGAATCCTCCTCTGCCATAGCATACTTTAGTTAATGTATTTGTGCATATATGTATATGTTTGCATAATAAATATAAAAATCTATATAATGCATATATGTTATATAAATTATATGTATGTATATATGTAGAATAGCTTAACATGTTTTGTTTTCTAGGTCTATTCATTCATAGTTGTTTTAAAGTCCTGTCTGATAGTTTTAAGGTCCACACTATCCATCTTTGGATCTGACTCAGTTGGCCAGAATGTTATTGTTTATAAACAAACAGGCTTGCTTTCTCTTGTGTCTGGCAAGTTTCACTTACATTGGACATGAAAGAACCATAGCACTTCCTATGGCAAGATTTTTCCCCAGATAAGTCTTCTGTCTAATAGAAAGATGGAGTAGAGAAGTATCAACAATGCAGCCTTATAAGGGATTGTGCTGCCTCACAGGAAGATTAAAATTGTGGCAAAGCTCAATCTTTCTCTAAGTTACTGTTCCTAGGCTCCAGTCTTCCAGAGATTTAATTGCCAGCTGGGTGATTTGTGATTTCTGAGCCATGACACTGCCATTGTCTTTCTACAGTAGTCAGAGCTTGGTGAGATATCAATTTTTACCTACTCTGCTTTCCAGAAGCTATGATCTGAACTCTTTAGCTTAACATACTACTGTAAAATTGAACAGAAGTCTTGTGTGGGCAGCCAGCTATTTTTCTAATATGGTGATAGTGGCCCTATGCAATGGATAAATGTTTCATTGGTTTCTTCTTCTTCCAGAAATAATGTTCTGCCTGGATTAAGCCTCATATTAAGTTTCTACACCATGCTCAGAACCAAATAATCAAAAAAAGTAAAGTCTAATGACCGTCCTGTCAAAATTAAGTGGTCTATCCTCTGAGGAATTACTATTCTGTTCTACTAGCTTTTTATCACTTCCACAGCTTACTGGTATATTTAAAGATGAAGTAGCATTTTTATCTTCCAGTTTTCCTGTTCATTTGTTTTTCATTTGATTTTTAACTTGGAATCAAGGAGAATATTGACTTCCTATGACTTGTTGTTATAGCCTGCCTAGAAATGGAAGACTATCAGTTTTCATTTGATAAAAGAAAGGCTATAAAAGTAGGTAATGATAATTTTTGTAAAAATGTTCATTACAGTAAAATATACACATATACATGCTCACACAACAACAACTATCCTTCTTTGATTAACAGCCTCTAAAAAGAACAAGTAAGATCTTAGACTGTCCTTTTCAGGCAAATAGTCCCAAAACAGACCATACCAGAATATACTCATTATATTTTATTTTTCTTCTTCATTCAAATGATTCACAGTAACCAGCTTTCACTGCTAAATGCAATCAACATCTTTTCCTTGGACTTTTGTTACACTATTATGTCTGATTTTCTACCTGCCTGTTCAGAGGGTTTTATTTGTACTTCTCTATACCCTAAATTCCCATGTTCCTCTGGATTTAGCATTCATCTCTTAATATTCAGCAAATAAAATAACAACAGATGCTGAAGAAGTAGCCAAAATGGAACCCTTTCAGTGGGAGTGTAAAGTTGTTCAGCCATTCTGGAAAGCAGTATGGAGGTTCCTCAAATGATTCCACATAGAGCTCCCCTATGACCAGCAATCCCATTTTCTGGGCATTTACCCAAACGATCACAAACAAGGCCATACTAAAGCTTACCAGCACAACTGTATTTATCGCAGCATTATTTACAATAGCTAAGATATGGAACCAGTCCAGATGCCCCTCAATAGATGAATGGATCAAGAAAATTTCTGAGACAAGCAGAAAAGGCCAGATAAGATGATGTTAGGTGAAATGAACCCCAAGATAAGGACACAAGTGGTTTTTTCTTTCTTGCTATTATTTCTAACATGTTTATAAGGTGATTATTTTTTGTTGCTTTGTACGTCCCTCCCCCATGGTATAACCCCTGTTTTCACTGTATTTGATGTTGGTATAATTTGGGGAAGGGAAGGGAAAAAACAAATAGTTTAAATAGGGATACAGGTAGGCCCATTGAAACAATGAGATGAACAAGATGCTATATCGAAAAACGAACTTTACAACTTTTTTAGTGGGGGGAGTGTAGTCATAGAGATGGGAGGGCAGGGACGGTAGAGGAAAAACAAAGGAGGAGGCAACAATGCTTGTTAAGAAATGTACTCATTACCTTGCTCATGTAATTGTAACTCCTCTGTACAGTATTTTCTCAATAAAAATATATATATTTAAAAATAACAACAAAAAGAAATGTACTCATTACCTTGTTCATGTAATTGTAACCCCTCTGTATGGTATTTTCACAATAAAAAACTTATTAAAAAAGGAAATGTGATATATGTATATATAATGAAATTCTATGCCTCCATCAGAAAGAATTACATCACCC
Organism: Dipodomys merriami; assembly: GCF_024711535.1. Taxonomy (NCBI): domain Eukaryota; kingdom Metazoa; phylum Chordata; class Mammalia; order Rodentia; family Heteromyidae; genus Dipodomys; species Dipodomys merriami. The sequence goes on along the minus strand of NW_027204493.1, from coordinate 3,304,521 downwards.
CATTTGCTAGGAAATGGAAAGACTTGGAAAAAATTATATTAAGTGAAGTAAGCCAGGCCCAAAGAGACATAGGTCCCATGGTTTCCCTTATTTGCAATAACTGGTATATGTCTAGGAGAAGCAGAAAAGGTCAAAAGCTATAAAATTTGACCATATAAGATAATGTTAAGTGAAATGAATCCCAAGATAGAGACACAAGTGGTTTTATCTTGCTTGCTAATGTTTTTAATATATTTATAATGTACTATGCAATTTTTTGTTTCTTTGGTATGTTTTTCCTCCATGGTCTAACCCCTATTTTCACTGTATTTGATGTCAGTACCCTGCATCTTGTATATATATTTTTATAATTTGGGGAGGGGAGGGGATATAACAAAATGCTTAAATAAGGATACAGGTTGACCCATTGTAAAATGGGTGTACAAGACTCTATGTTGAAAATAAACTTTACAACTTGGTAGGGGGAGGGAGAAAAGGGAGAGGTGGGGAGGAAAGGGATGGTAGGGGAAAAACAAAGGAGGAGGTAAAATGCTTGATAGGAAATGTACTCATTACCTTACTCGTGTAACTACAACCCTCCTGTACAGTATTTTACAATAAAAACTTATAAAAACTCTTCTTCTTTGGTGTTTAATATAAACCTACTTGATTAGGAAAATGTGATTAGGAGGATGTGCATCTAGCAATAACTAAAAGTAAGTGATCTAACCCTGTGGTAAGATGAGAAAGAAGAACACTGGCACCCAAAATATACTACTCCTTTTCAGAGGAAGATAATGAACAAAAATTATGGAAGCAGTGCCTGGATTGGTGATTTGGCAGGAGATCCTCAATAGTGGATTGTAAAAACAGCTCACAAATCACACTTGATTTCTACCTTTTTCCATGATGTAAAAAAAAAATCAGTTAATGTTAGGATAATGAGCCAACAGGACTTGAAATTATAGATTAGTGTTTAAAAAACTGGTGTTTTCACATCAATAAAACAACTTTTGTATAGTTTTAAAATATGAATTCGGTAATATATATACATATATGTATGTATATACATATACTTGAAGCTGGATATCAATGGCTCATACCTGTAATCCTACTACTCAGTAGGCTGAGATCTGACTATCACAATTCAAATTCAGCTCAACCAGAAAAGTCCTTGAAAACCTATTTCCAATTAGTAAAAAGCCAGACTGGAAAGATGACTCGACTAGTAGACCACCAGTTCTGAGCAGAGAAAGCTCAATTGGAGTTTAAGGCCCTGAGCTCAAATTCCAGTACCAGTACAAAGAAGGTTGAGAGAGAGAGAGAGAGAGATACAGAGAGACAGAGAGACAGAGACAGAAGAGAGAAGAGAGAAGAGAGAGAGAAGGAATGGACAAAGAGAAATTGAGAGAAACTTGACTGTATTTTAGAGTCTTCAAAAATTGTTTTTAAAAAAATCTCTCCTTTTCATCAAGCCTGGGTATATATCTTTACTTTAAGTTTACTCAAAATACACTGAAAATTGAAAGTCAAATAGGTTGAAAATTTTCACTACACAGAGTTGATCCTTGGATGATGCCACGTAAAGCAGTATCAGATGTTTCCTAAAAGTGCTCAAACAATAGAGGCCAACAGCCCAAAATAAAGTTTTAAAGATTAAAGTACATCTAAGACTAAAACCATGCTACTGATAAATTCCCCCCTCCTCCAAAATACATAATATTCACATAGATAATTGATTGCTTAACATAGAGTTTTAAGATTATAAATTTCATGTATTAGCAATTATAATAACCAATATTTAATTTGAATCTTTTCTGTTAACACCATACTAAACGCTTTGTCTTTCCCTATTGAAATATCAGCAATCCTAAGAGACAGGATCTGTATAAATGTTTCAGAGAAGAAATGAAAGTGTAGGGACTTTCGTGTAAGGATGAGATTAGAAACAAGTCTACTGGACTTGGAAAACTGAGTCTGCAGCTTACTGACTGCGTGGTCAGTACATGGACTGTGTACACATGGACATGGTCAGTACATGCCTAAATCGACCTTTTTGCTTCTGTTCTCATATAAAAACCAGGGATAGTAATAGTTGCTGCTTCAGTGTGAAGTATATGACATGTACATGTGTGTGCCTGGCAAGTTAGTTACCCAAGGTTACATGACTCATGGGTAACAGAGCCAGGCTTTCTGCTTAGACTCCAAAGTTTACATCTTATACAAAATGTCCCAATGCCACCCAAAGAGTAAGTCTTTCTGATACATTTAGTTAGGAAGTAGTGTACATTGTGCTTGTTTTTACAAAACCCTCCCAAACAATCAGGATTTTTCTCATTACTCACTATATAGTAAATGCTTATGTCTAACAATGAGCTATTTAATAAAGGGCTGACTATGCCTGGAAAAGTAGCTGTCTGGAGCTGCTTGTTGAGTGTCTGTGGGCCATCACCGAGTCAAACCCAATAGGGACCATAACAAATGATATATTCAAAACCTAGGCTATGCTCATAAGCTATTTGCTTCACAGAATTAAAAAAAAACAAAACTGAGAAACGCAGTCTTCCTGACTCAGCTTTCACACTTTATTTCCACTGTCATTTCTGATTTGGATGTTCATAATGATTACCATTTATAGGATGACAATGGCTTCTTTCCTGAATTTGGAAAACAGAGGAGGCACTGCTGCTGCTGCTGCTGCTGCTGCTGCTGCTGCTGTTTTTTACCTTGCTTTTACTTCCTGTATAAACTCAGAGTATGCCCCACAGGGGGTTGTGTGTGTGTTTTTAGGGAATTTCCTACGGTTATTTTTAAGTCAATCTTTCATGTTCTGTTCAGAATTAGCAGTAGAACCTTGATATCATTGAGAGAACTGAAATTTTCACAACTCTGAGCAATCAGGTAATATGGTTTGAGTTTTTAAGTCACATCCTACAGAAATTCTGGGTCCCATGATTATGTCTGGGTTTATAAGCACCAATGGCACAATGACATTATAATAGAGACAAGACAAACAAGTACAGTGTACCTGGCTGGGCTGCTCTGGGTTCAGTGTGAACACACTCTAGGCTGACTTATCAGACCTTAGTCAGAACCATACATTGCTTCCCTCTTGTTTACCAAATCATATATAAATGACTATGTCTTCCTTCAAGGCTGTTGAACAATATAACCCCAAATTTATCTCCCTTTCATCTCACAAAGCTGTCCTTGAAACAAACTGGACATTAGCTAACAGCTAATGACAACACTTAATAGCTCATATAATACTCATTAATTCACACATGTAGTGGGTTCCATGAAGGAGGAAAACTGTTAGGTTTTTAAAAAGGTTGCTGAGTAAGAACCACTCCACGTTCCTGGTATTCAGGTAAGGGGTAGGTTTATTCATCGTTCCAGCTGGCACCAGGCCATCTTGGCACTCCACGCGGCAGGGAAAGGCCTGGGAAAGGCCTGGGAAAGAGGCCTGGGAAAGAACTGGGGAAGAGAGCTGGGAAAGAGAGCTGGGGAAAAGCTAGGAAAGAAAGAGAGCTGGGAAAGAGAGAGAGAGCCAGGAAAGAGAGGGAGAAGAGAGCTAGGAAAGAAAGAGAGCTGGGAAAGAGGGCGTCTGGGCCTGGGCTAGGCCTTACCTGTGGTATGGGCGGAGAAAGGTGTGGCCACATCAAATTCACATGGGACCTCAGAGGATGCAGATGTGAGCTCTTCCAGGTGTGCCAGTTGCCTAGGTAATGCAGGGACTGGGTGGAGACTTTGCTGCGAGGAGGGTGGAGTCTGCTTGCCATCAAGTAGCGGACCTTACAAAAACAGGATATAAAAGCAATCTGACATGGCTCAGAAATGATTTCCAGGAGAAAATAACTTTGAAGCTCTCACCTGAATTTAGACTAGAAATGAGATCAGCCAAACAGTAGCAATGAGTAGAGAATATTCAGGCAGAAAGAACTCCACATGAAGGCTCTGAGGTAAGTAAGGTTAAGGACCCCCAAAAGGTTTAGATGACAATAGTACCAGCAGGAAGAAGCAAGCTGCAAATGAGGCCCTGTCACTCTGCCACAAGACTTAAGTTTCATATATAAAAAACTAAGGAAAGGTATGAAATGGTTTCATACGATTGAAAAAAAGGTCAAGTGTCAGGATATGATTACTTTGGAACAAGGAAAAAGTGTTCAGAAGGTTTATTGTTTGATAAAATCATATTGACCTATTTTGCTTTGGTTTCCTGTGCTTTGAGATCATATCTAAAAACTAATTGCCTACATTGATATCTTAATATCTCCCCTTAGTTTTCTTCTAGGAGTTTCATCATTACAGGTCATAGATACAGGTCTCTATGCTATTTTGAGTTATTTTTTTCCAGGATGAGAGGGACAAATTTTCACTTCAAGTTTTCCATTTATTGCAGGTCTTTGGTGTCTTTGTCAATAATCAGTTGTCTCTGGGTGCATGGTTTTTTTCTTTAGATTCCTATTTTCTTCTGTGTCATTTATAGCAAAATGGATGAACTTGGAGAACATTAATATTTTTTGTTGTATATGAAAGTTTTGTGGATTTTTTTTGTCGGTCATGGAGCTTGAACTCTGGGCTTGGGTGTTGTCCCTGCGCTCTTCAGCTCAAGGCAAGCACTCTACCACTTGAGCCACAGCACCACTTCCAGAAGTGTTTTTTTTTTTTTAGTAGACCTGAATAGTGATTACTAGTATTTGAGAAGGCGTGGCAGGAAGGGTGGATAAAAGGAAGTAATTTTTTTCAGCCCATACAATATGTATAATTAGCATAATTTGCCAAAAACAAAATAAGCAAAAGATAACCTTAACTGTAAACTAAGAGACTACAGTTTTAAAAAGGATAAATGATATATTCCATGAAGAGATTATTTCCAAGTCATGCTCATGCTTGTAATCTTAGCTACTTAATATACTGAGATCTGAGGATAGTGGTTCAAAACCAGCCCACACAGAAAAGTCCCTAAGGCTTTTATCTATAATTAGCTCCCAAAAAGTCAGAAGTGAAGGTGCAAAAGTGAAGGGACTGAACCCAGATCCTGAATTTAAGCCCCATTACCTACAAACACACACACACACACACACACACACACACACACACACACACACACACACACACACACACACACACACACACACAGAATACACAAAGGCTATTACTATAACCAAGTTTAGCCTATGATCCTCCATTAATCTGAACTAAAAGCTTATTAGGAATGAATAAGAAGGTAGTCTTTTCTCCAGTTTTATTTTTAATCACACAAGTAAAGTTTAGGGTGATATGGTAGAGTTGAGTCTCTGTGTTTGGTAAGAAGATTTTGCCAGCAATAATTTAGTTTGAGACAATATGATGTGGCCAACCAAAGAAAATAAAATAAAATAGATTTTTCAAAGCATGTACTCATAGATCATTTAGAGTGATAGATACATTTAATGGGACATGACTCTCTTCAGATTTCTCTCTTTTTTTACACCTAACAGAAATACCAACTACCTTCGTTCTAGACTAGTTTCAAAATATTTTGTATAGTAAACCATTTGGTATGATTGAAATAATGTCTCCCCATTGGACAAATGTCAAGGAAGCTTTACTGCCTGTGATAAAACATCAGATTCTCTAAGCTTATGGTTTCTCTCCTACTGTGAAAGTCACCAGGTGAACAGACATCACCTGACCCTTTGACCTTGCCCTTAGGAGAACAGGGGCTCTGAGAAACAGCACAAAGGTAGATACTTTGCTGTTTTCAGGTAATAAAAGAATCTCTGGCTTGAACCCAAAGTGTCATATGTTCTGCTAATATTCAAAAAAGTAGTCAGCTTGCTTGCATGTAGAATGAAATATTAGACAATTCACAGCTGTGGACAGTCTTACTCCTGAGAGCTACATTGTTTTGTCTAACCATGCTCAGGCATATATGCCATACAGTGAATGCACCAGCTCAAGACAGGTATGCACTCACCAGAGAAAGCGTGGCTGGCTGTCAGATCCCATCACCAGTGGAGTGATGTGGTTCAGTAAAGTTATCAGCAGTCTAACATAGACAAAGTGAGTTTCTAGCTACCAATGCAGTTCCATGTGGATGGTTACTATAACTAGAGAGTAATGGCGGTTTGGACATCAAGAGTACATTAGATCTTTGAGTTCCTTCCAGGTACTCCACCTTGGAACTCTGAACTCTCCTACCACTTTCCTGTTAATATCCACAGCAGAGGTGAATGTCTATAATTCAGGCCACATACCTGAGGAAGCACTTCAAGACACATTAAAGAATGCGCTTGATGCTACACAGATACAAATTGCAACCTCAGATCACTTACAATATGACCTGGCACTAACTCCTCTAGTTTCCCTCATCTGTTGTACAAAAATATAAGATGACCAATCTCATAGTAAGTGTACATATACTAAAAAAGGCAAGGAGCATCCGTTGCTTAGTTTAGTATTACCTACCAAATAGTACAAACTTAAGAATTAACTAGTATCCTCTTTCTCACACTTTATCTTATTTGCTGCTATCCCCTACACACACCAATAGAAGCAAAAGTTCAATAGAAGCTGAAAAAATATTATAGTAGAATTGATGGGAACTTGCTACAAAAGTTTCAGGAAATGGGGGAGTGCTAAAGAAATATGCAATAAAATAAGGCAGCTGATCAAACAGTTAAGCTCTTAACAGATTTCACCTTTGCATGTCCCACTACCACCTCAGAAATGGCATTCATGAAATGTTTTTATGACTTCAGTAACCAAAATAGCTGCATTTAGCTCTGGCACATATCAATAATTAATTGGTCCCAGCGATTCTAGAGGTAATTGCATGAATGAGTTGCCACTTTGAGTATGTTATCTGACTATTTTCCAGCTTGGTGACACTTCCAACACTGAGTTGACTGTTGGTTGTGACTGTTTTCTTGTTAATCCAAATGATTTCTAGATTTCTGTGAAGGTATTTAAAAATTCTCCATCACACATAAATTTACAGCTAGGAAATGGACAGCAGAATGACACTTGAATACTAGTTTTGCTCAATTTTCTTCCTTTACTTCTATTTCACTTCTCTGATGGGCTTGGGGCAGAAATATATCTGTTGCCAGTCACTCCCACTTCGAAGAATCACCTTTGGTGTACATTGAAAAGAATAAGAAACCTTGTTTACATGGACTGATTTTAGCTCTGCACTACTATTCAAAGACTTCTTGAAAACAACATAAAGTAATAGCTTTTGTGCCAGGCCACCGGAAGCCTTGACATCCGATGAGCCTGTGGATGCCTTAGCAACTGCTGCTTTGTAGTCATGGCAACAGCCTTGTGCTCCATAGGTGAAACCAATGAGCTGTGAGCATCACTCCATTCTGGCTAAGCTTCTCTGACCTGATCAGGGAGCAACAAGATCTCTCTGTTCTTCCAAGTGCACGTGCCCCTCTTCAGGGAGGAGGAAGTGTGCATAATGTACCTGATTTAAATGTCATACTTAGATTATTCAAACAAGTGAATCTTCATTCTATGTTGAGGGCTTAAATGGTGTGATTTGCTCAAAGCAGATCGTTGATTTCTGTTAGCAATGTGCACGGCTACAAAAGCAGAGTATATAGCCTGTATACTGAGAATGTAGTGGTAACTAAATACTTGAGAGGAGTACAATATATCACTTTGTCTTCAGGGACATGGATGAGAAAACCCCAAGAGACCTAAAGAATAAATTTCATGTATTTCTTTTTAATACTTTTCCTCTCATACAAAGGCATAAGAAAGAACAGTATCATCTTTCAAGTCGTCATGTTTCTTCAAGGTTGCAGAAGTAAAAATAAAAAACAAAAAACAGATTTGTAATTCAATCTAACCTTGCCTGCAATGCCTTTCAGAAGACCTATAATTCCCCTGAATATATCCTTTCTAAAACTAGCCTAATATACTGTAGCCTTCAAACTGCTAGTTCAACTTTCTCAAGCTTAATAGCATAAGGAAGAGAGCTAAGACTAAGCACTCCAATCATTAAAAAGATACAAGCATTTTACCTTCATTTAGGTCCACCAGCTGTCCATAAATACATAATATATGATTTTTTTGGGGGGGTGTCCAGTCATGGGGCCTGAACTCTGGGTCTGGGCACTGTCCCTCAGCTCTTCACCTCAAGGCTAGTGCTCTAACACATGAGCCACAGCGCCACTTCTGGCTTTTTTCTTTTTGCTTATGTGGTGCTGAGGAATCGAACCCAGGACCTCATGCATGCAAGGCAAGCGCTCTACCACTGAGCCACCTTCCCAGCCCCATAATATATGATTTTCAAGTCCATATATAAATGTGTAATAAAACCATATGGGTTTCTCAATTTTATATTATTTATAGTTATTTTACTTAAATTATTACATACTTCACAGCACATATATATTGCAATTATTAACACATGATCATTATACAAATTAGTGGGTTCCACTACAGCATTTTTACATGAATTCATTGATCATATCATGCATTAGTCACATCCATCTGCCCATCTCTCATCCTGTCCCATCACCTCTTTACCTCTATGACAACCTTTCCAGTTCCTAATTGTCCCTCTTCTACTTTCTACTCACTTTTTGTTAATTGTCACATTCTGAGAGAAAATGTGTCTTTCGTGTCTCGTGTATCTCAGTTAACATGATAATTTTCGGCTTTATCTGTTTTTCTGAAAATAGATGGATTTTAGTCTTTATGATTTAGTAATACTCTCTTTTTCCCATATCATTCATTTATTTTGATCAGTTCACCTGTTAATAGAAATCTAGGCAGATTGCATTACCCCTCTGTTATGAATAATGTTGCAATAAACAGTGGCATACAGGATGACTCTTGTATACTCAATCCATTTCCCTTCAGACTATGTATCAATATCTGCATCCTATATGGTAGTTCTATTTTTAGTATTTAAAAAAAAACTCTGTAACATTTTCTATAGTGGCTATACTAATTAGCATTCCCATCCAATCCATAAGGGTTAACTTTTTTCTCCACAATAATAATAGCATTTTTAAAAAATGTGCTTCTTAGTATACATTTTTATTACCTTTAGTTGTACAAAGGGGTTTCAACTCAACTCGTTTTCTGAGTACAATGCATCTTGATCAATGAGTACTCTTATTTTTATAATAATAGCCACATTGACTGAAATAGAATCTTAGTATAATTTTCATTTGCATTTCACTAATGACTAAAGATAGCGAGCATTTTTCATACATGTGTTAATAATTTCTATTTTTCAGAACAATTTATTCTGATCATTTCGTCACTTATCAGGTAGATTCCATATTTCTGGTTAAGTATTTTTTGTATTTATCTCTGTTAGATAAATAACTGGCCAAGATTTTCTCCCATTCTGTAGATTGTCTGTTTACCCCATCTATCAATTCCATTGTGGTGAATAAATCTTTTAATCTGATTCAATCCCATGGTCACATCTTAACTTGTTTCCTAAAACACTGGCCTTATTTATATTGCATTTATTCCTTTTAAGTCTATCCTAAATCCATTTTGTGATACTGGTTTTTCAATTTAGACAAATATGAGATAAGATCTCCCCAAAGAACAGTAAACTTTATAAAAAAGACAGTTCTAATTCAATAAATTTCTAATGCTTTTAACATGTCTCCACTCATAGGGGTTCTCTTTTATTCATGTATACAACTATATACATGTTTATTAGCTAAATGTCATTCATGATTTGAGGATGAAGATAAATGAGAAATGACACTTGCTGTCCAGACAGTTGTGAGCCAGACTTGAGAAAAATATTTTTGGTGCAAAATAGTCACTTGAAAGAACTAATGTAAAGTTACCAACAGTCCTGACTTAATGGAGAATGAGATGTTTTCTTCTCCTTGTTTTTAGTATGTCCATGTGTTTGATTATTTCGTTTTGCTAATTATAGAATGCAAAGGTTTTGTTTTGTTTTTAAGGAGAGTTGTTATGCTTCAGTGCAAATATACAATTTCACACAATTATTTTACCATAATGAATGTGCCATTATTGAGAATCCTTCATCAGCAGTTTATAAAACACCAGCATTGATATCTTTACTGGGAATGGAAAGTCTTCTATTCCCCCTTAATAGCAGGAGCACAGTTCTTTTCCTCAGGCTATCTTCATTTCCACAGTTATACCAGACAAAGGAGGTGTTATTGGCTAAAATGTTGGAACTGTCAGGAAATGGGCAATACAGAGAAAATTTTAAATGAAACTCAGATTTTGGTGAACTCAACTTAAAAGAAATTACTAAAGAAATGACTTCACCTCTAAATTTGGGGCCTCTCTTGAGAAAAACATAAGCCAAATAGATAATACTGAATTTATTATTTGGAAGTTTTATCTTTACCAATGAAACATTTAGGATTGTCAGAGTATCCTCATTCTCAATAGGCCAGTTATTTGTAAATAACTGTTCAGCAGAAAAAATGTTAAAGGATTAATTGTGGTATAAAAATCAGAATATGCCTGGAATATATATTAGCATCCTGTAGTTCAACCCTATGTTTGAAAATTTATATTTTTATTATCTTTAAGTAGCTGTACAACGGAGTTATACTGCAAAAAATCAGTTTATAAGTATTACACATCTTAAGTGATATTACCCCTTTCATCATTCTCCCCCATCACTCCCAAACCCTTCCCTCCATTTTCTTAGTTCCATAGTGAATATTTCTTAGTTCCACTGAATATTATTATTGTATCCCCCCTTCTCATGTTCATAAATGGGAAAATTAAGGTTGGTAAGGTTCTTCCTAGCTTAGAATTTCTGATTTGACTATTGACAACCTCATCAAAATGGTTAACTAGCTTGACATCTGTGTTAGCTTGTAGTAGTCTGTTTCCAGAAAGATATATTTGATTCATTTGCATTAATTATTTGCCTACTGTGTTTTTATTCTTTGGTTCATTCAGCTTTACCTACTTTAAATTAAAGGGTCATTAACGTTTATGGAGACCTATTTTAAAGGAGACTGAAGAAAGAAATGGGGTATACTGTTGGGGACTGGATGAACATGAGAAAGAAATGAGAAACAATAAAAGACTCATAAAATATTTGGAGATTTCTGAGTCATTGAGTTTGTCTGAGTTTATGATTCCCATTGTTTCTGTTACCTGGCACATAGTTTTGCATACCTTTATTTTTTCAATTAATTTCCTTGATCTTTTATTTTCAATTCCTTTTTAGTGGTAGGCAAGCTAAAAAGTCATTTTACCTTTAATGTCTGAGTATAAATACATATTTGAAGTTCTGTGTGACTAATTTGAGGAAGTGTTTATGAGAATACCCATACACCAGACACACCCCCCATATACACATGCATACACACACACACACACACACACACACACACACACACACACACACACACACACTTGGTGTCTTGGAGAGCAACAAGTCTTATTGTAATCTGGAAGCAAATTTAGGGCTGGAGCAATTATCTTCAGCAGTATTCCCGCATCTCCTTTCTGTCCGTGTCTTCCTCCAGCCCCATACACCGGGACACAGCTCCTCACTATGTCATTACCAAGCACATAGAGCAATTTTTTCACTATTGCATCCCGTGTCCTGATGTTGCCCCTCTCTTCCCTTCTTTGAAAACTTACTTGTTCTGAAAAATGTGCCTTGAGATCTAATTTCAAAGATTAGCTACAATCTTATTTGTCTAAGGACACTAATGGAGGATAATGCTTTAATGTGTGTTTTAAAAAGACCCTTCAATGCTTTTACCTAAAAGATCTGGGGACTTCTATTCTCTAGTAGGCCAGCTAGAGAAATATTAAGGAATTATACTTTACTATGCCCCTTAATTCATTCTGTAGATGGGTACTGACTATTCAATATGAGCCCGCACTTTGTTATCCATATTTACATCTAGGTTTTCAAGTGGAAAGCCTTAAAATAACTCATTCATCAGGGCCTGTTATGTCTAAATGAGTTTACTTGGACTGCCTTAACTAAATACTATAAACTAGTGGCTTAAGCAGCCAACAATTATTTGCTCATCATCTATCAGGCTAGAAGCCTTAGGCAACAACAGAATTCTTCCTTCTGAAGAGACTTGAAAATTGTCTCCTTGATTTTGCCAATAGGTTAATGGCTCAGGGAAAGGGTGAACCATGAATGCTTGTGTTCTGATTTTCTCTTCTCAGAAGGACACCAGTCAGATTGCATTAGGACTTACCCATCTGGACTCATTCTACCTCAATTGCCTCATTAAAGGTCCTAGCTCCACATATACTCAGATTGGGAAATGTTGATTAGTATTCCATATAATTCAGCCCATATAATTCACACCACACTAAGCAATTTGCATGTTAGTATCAGTCACATTAAAAAAAAAAGAACTAGAGAAGTTCATTGTATGATTCCAATTCTTTTGCAGAAATAGGGAGAGTAAGGGAAGTTAGGTAGTTTTTCCAGGGACACATTATGAGTAGGAAGTGAGTCTGGGAATTAAACGGATGAATACAGCTCCAAAGCCCAGATTTGTCTGCTGCTATACCATTCTGACTCCAGCTAAGTTTCAGAGCCAATCAGCTGTGCTTCAATGTACATAGATCATTTTTCCTGGAAGTTTTACGCCATGGAACAACAAAAAGCTTAATTGATATGTGGGCAAAAATTCTCTTGGGGAGAATCTGTGCAAGAAACAGAAAAACATGTTATTTTCCACTAGCTAGTTTCTTTAACCTAACAAATATTTAAAAGGATTTTCATTTTTTTCTTCAGTAGCAAGAAAATTTCAGAATTGTGTTTTTTGAGAAAAAGGTCATTCCAGGTTGGCTTTGAACTTGAAATCCTCTCACGTCAACCTTCCATTCTGAGTATGCTTTGATGTAAAAAAAAAAAAAAAAAGGCTATAGCAGTTGGGAGGTGTTGGGAGTGAGGATGCAGAGACCAAGTGTGCATGTTGTGGCCAAATGACAGTGAGTAGACATCTGGATTATCTAGATTAGAGAGGTGGAATGGCAAAAGCTGGTGTACAATCTTGACTTTTTAAAATAAAACAACAAAGATTTGAAAATCTTTTTTCTCTCGTACTTTAGAAAGAGTCTTCATTATGATGTGAAAAATAAATTTCATTGTGGCTTATAGGGCTTAAGAGATGAAGAAGGTAAAGTCGTCAACAGAGGTTATTAAATTAAAAGGCTGACAATGAAATATAGGACACAATAAAAGCCCGCTTGGAGGATGGCAATTCAAAAGGAAAGGAACAGAGAAAAGCTAAAACTACCAAGAACTATATATTTGGAGTCTGAATAGAAAAAGTACTGGAAAATGATGGCATCAACAAGTAGTCTTGAAGGTATAATAGTGATCTGGGTATCTTACAGAAATGAGGAAAGTAGGTATAAGAGTCGTGAAATCAATTTCTTTTGTCAACCAGATTCATCTTAGAATCCTTAGGCTTTAAGAACTGGAAGTATGAATGTAGATAGTCTGTATATAAAAGTGAAATTCAACAAATTATCAGAACTACCAATAGAGCCAGGCACCAGTGGCTCACGCCTGTAAACCTAGCTACTCAGGAGGCTGAGATCTGAGGATCCAGGTTCAAAGCCAGCCCGGGGAAGGAAAGTCTTTGAAACTCTTATTTCCAATAAAACACCAGAAAACCGCAAGTGGCCCTGTAGCTCAAGTGGTAGAGCACTAGCCTTGAGCTGAAGAGCTGAGGGACAGCGCTCAGGCCCAGAGTTCAAGCCCCATGACCAACAACAACAAAAAGAACTACCAATAGAGATTTATTTAAGTAAATACAAGATTTAATCCATTCTGAAGAAAAGAGGCAGATGGTGACCTGGCAAATGGTTTACTATTGACATTTACATTATATGTTTCTATGCCTTAAAACAACTTCTAAGTGCCAGAATCTGAAAATCTTTGCTTTTGAGATTTATTTTGTCCACCAGAGCCTTATCCTACATGTGAGGCAAGCCAGAAGAAATAGAGAACAATCACCTTTCAGAGAAGGCCTTAGAAATGTCAGAGAGATGTAAGATGAATATACTTTTGCGAGAATTTATTCTGTGGTATGGATTTTTTGCTCTCTCTCAGAGTACTCTAATAAAATTCAGCTATACTTTTCCAGAGCAATAGTTTATTTGATGGCTTACATTTTGTGGCTTCCTATATCACCTTCCATTGGTGTAATAGCCTATTCATTCTTCCCGGTAATACCTCCAAAACAAACCTCTTGCATTTGGACGTTCTTTTGATGGTCTGTTGTTGGAGAACTTCAGAACAGTGTAAATGGCCTAATATGTCATTCTCAACCACATTTTTCCCAACTGCAGAAGGGAGTTCCAATGGATCTAGGTGGGCCAGAAATTCAGAATAGGTGGTAGTGAAGTGCATAACAAGACATCCCAACATAGAACCAGGGTCCTTTGATAAAAGGAAGCAAGAGTGTGCTCTGGATTCCCAAGGCAAAATTAAAATTAGAATCTAGGTATGGTAATAAATAATAGCCATGAATGGAATCCAATTAGGTAAATTAGGTTGGGGTCTTACTTCCATTTCATGGAGTTCATTTTTTTTTTTTTGGTCAGCTGTGTGCCTAAACTCTGGACCTGGGCACTGTCCCTCAGCTCTTCAGCTTAAGGCTAGTGCTCTACCACTTAAGCCACAGCACCACTTCTGGCTTTTTCTGCTTATGCAGTGCTGAGGAATTGAACCCAGGGTCTCATACATGCAAGGCAAGCACTCTACCACTGAGCCACCTTCCCAGACCTAAGTTCATTTTGATAAGCATCATTTTATATGATCCTATGCACATAGCTTTTGAGCCCTTCTGATCCTCTCCTATCTTCCTTTGTTTATTCTCACTATATAAATGTTTATACTGCTATTTAATTAATCATGTCCTAGTGTAATTATTTGTCCCTTACTATCCATTGGGTTTACTTGTAGATTTATAGACATATTCTAATTATTACCAATGAGGGAAAACATCCAGCCTATGTTTTTCTGGGTCTGGCTTACTTCACTTAAAGAGAGAATGGCCAATAGACACATGAAAAAATGTTTGACATCTCTGGCCATAAAAGAAATGCAAATCAAAACAGCATTGAAATTTCCCTTACGCTACTTATAATGGCCATTATCAAGAAATCTAATAATAACAGATGCTGGTAGGGAAGTGGCCAAAAGGGAATGCTACTATACTGTTGGTAGTTCAACCACTCTGGAAGGAAATATGGAGGTTCTTCAAAAAGACTAAACATAGAACTCCCCTATGATCCAGCTATCCCACTCCTGGCCATTTATCCAAATGATCACAAACTAGGCCACACTAAAGCCACCAGCACAACCATGTACATTGCAGTATTGTTTATCATAGCTAAGATATGGAATCAACCCAGACACCCCTCAATGGATGAATGGATCAAGAAAATATGATGCATATACATAATGGAATTCTATGCTTTCATCAGAGAGAATAATGTTGCCCCATTCGTAAGGAAGTGGAAAGATTTGGAAAAAAAAATAATTTGCTTTTTGTCCTACTAGATTTCTGTGCTCTTTCAGGTAATATTGCACTGATTGACAAGAACAAGTCACCGCTCACTGAATCAGTAACTTGGCAGTTACTCCACCTGGTACTCTACTGTTGTTCTGGACCACCTCCAGAACAGCCTACTGGTCATCAATCCAAACCAAGAAATACTGCTCACCACTTGACCAAGAAGCTTGTTTCTCCCAGTTGAACTTAACAGCAAGGGACCTAACCAGCAGATACAGTCTCCATTGTCTTTCACCTCAGAAGATTTGAAGGTTTAGTGAAGGTTTTTTGTCTTCTCTTTTGGTTTGGTTTTGTTTTCTCTTCAAGCTGAGAGACTGTATGTCTGTTAGTTTACTTCAGATGCTACTTGGACAGTTTCCTGCTGGAACCACTTGAAATAAAACATTTAGGAGTGCAAGAAATAAAGATGTTGCTGTTGCTATGTCTGATACTGACACTATTGCCAGCATATCTCTGTGGCAAGAACCAAGTTATTAGGTAATCTGGATTCATGGCACTTTCCTGGTATACCCAACATTACAGGGAAACAATGACTACAAAAGCAATAGACAAATATAATCTTATCAAGCGGAGCTGCTTACTTTTCAAATGTCAAAACTTTGCCTCCTCATATTTCACTCTCAAAATGTACTGAATGTAAGTCCCTTGGGAACGGACACTAATTTGATTCTGGAGCATTGGAAGCCTGTTGCACTTTGAGTAATTTCCTATTGATTGTGGTAACTGTCCACACTAGTATTTTTTTTAATCTTAGGAAATAGAAAGTGAACAAAATCTGAAGTATAGATTGGTTCATTTAGAAAACTTGCAGACAACTATATGCCATTGAGTGATAACATTTTAATCAAGTCTTGAGGTTACATTGATCAGCTGAAAGATTTTATGAAAACATGCACTAGAGAGCTGTGTGTCTAACCAATTTAGACAGATTCTGGAGTCATCTTTCTGTCTAAAACATTTAGAGGTATATCTTAACTTCAAAAGAGTAAGCTTGGGGGCTGGGAAGGTGGCTCAGTGGTAGAGCGCATGCCTTGCATGCCAGAGGCCCTGGGTTCGATTCCTCAGCACCACATAAGCAAAAAGAAAAAAGCCGGAAGTGGTGCTGTGGCTCAAGTGGTAGAGCGCTAGCCTTGAACTGAAGAGCTGAGGGACAGCGCCCAGGCCCAGAGTTCAGGCCCCATGACCGGACCCAAAAAAACAAACAAACAAAAGAATAAGTTGGAAAAACTTGATATCAGATATCATTTGATGCTGTACATTTTTCACCTAGGTTCACTTCTAGTGTTGAAGGTGATACTAAAAAGTAATTCAGCCAAGAATTGGTCTACAGAAAGTTCATATTAGAGAAATGTGCCTGTTAATACTGCCTCAGTACAATATACAGGTTAGCTTATGGTCCTTATCATGCCAATTTAGCTACACAGCATCTGGTAAACTTTTGTTTTACAGAAGGAGTAATTACTGGCACCTTTTCTATGTTTCACTCACTATCAGGCTATCATAACAATTGAATATCATATCACTATAAGGCTATCATAACACTATAATGTAAAGGAAACTTGGTATGTCAAAAAATGAACTCTACAACTTTGGCAGGGGGTAGGGAAAGAGATGGGAAGGGATGGGAAGGGAAAACAAAGGAGGAGGCAACAATGCTTGATAAGAAATGTACTTATTACCTTGCCCACGTAATTGTAACCCCTCTGTATGATATTTTCACAATTTTTTTTAAAAAGGTCAAATAAACATACATACAGTTTCACTGGTAGCAACAATCTAAAAAAATAAAAATAAAATAAAGGAAACTTGGTGGACAGGCCAGAGACAGCAAGGAAGACATCACAAGTAACTTTTTAAATAATTATTATTTTAAGTAGTTTTTACAAGAGTTGCCATTTAACAAAGCAGTTTATGAATACAATGCGTTTTGATCATTGTCAACCTCCTTCCCACCCCTTCCCTTACTTTTCATAATTTTGTGGTATTATACAGTGAGTTATTAACAGCATTTTCCCTCCTCCTTCTTCTTCTATGTGTTCAAATCTTTAATATCCTTGTTGTAGTGTGTGTGTGTGTGTGTGTGTGTGTGTGTGTGTGTGTGTGTGTGAGAAAGCAGAAAAAGGTCACTCAGTGCTAAGGGAAACCATCCAAGACCAGGTTCTTATTTTTGTTTTTTGTTTTTTGTTTTTGGTCCAGTCGTGGGGCCTTAACTCTGGGTCTGGGTGCTGTCCCTCAGCTCTTCAGCTCAAGGCTAGCGCTCTACCACTTGAGCCACAGCGCCACTTCCGGCTTTTTTCTTTTTGCTTATGTGGTGCTGAGGAGTCGAACTCAGGGCCTCAGTTATGCAAGGTAAGCGCTCTACCACTGAGCCACCTTCCCAGCCCAAGGTTCTTATTTTTTAAGGATAAGTAAAGTATATTTGTATTTTCAGAGAAAACTCTTAATAACATTCAAATCAGTATTCAAATTAAGTAAAATAAGTAAGCTATTAGTTTCAAGGTATTTATAACTGTATGAATGTCTGCATAGGTGATATACAAGTAACATATGTGTGTATTTTTGGTTTTGCAATGCTGGGGATTGAACCGAAGTCCTAAAGCCAAGCACTCTATCACTGAGCTACATCAAACATCATATTCATTTTTTTAATATGATGGAAAATGTACATAAATGTTAAAAGGTAACAAACCACTTTGGGCTTATGGCTAAGCCAAGACTGGACAGAAGAATTATATAGCTACATTTTTATGGATTCTTACATCTGAAAGGTTCACAGAAGAAATTGTCATATCATCATCAATTTTTTAATATGATGTATTTTTAAGGTTACTTGCTATGTGCCAGAAACTGGGAGTTAATAGTCACTATCACATTTAATACTTAATACTTAACATAAGCATGGTGACCCCCATTTTACAAAGATTAGAAATTAAGTTTATGATTAGGTAAATAACATGTCTAAAATCACCCAAATAATAATGACTGGAACCAGGTATTTGATTAAAATAGTTTCTGCTTTTTAACATGAACTGTTATGGAAGGTTAGCCCAAGTGAGTTTGTTTTCACCTGTGAGGTTACTGTTTTGATGTGTGTGTGTGTGGGGGGGTGTCAATAAAGAATCCTTCCTTGGGCATTGATATAAAGGAAGTTAGAGTCCAAGAAACTGTTCCTGCAGAGAAAGGGTCATAGAAAAAAATCCCACTCATAGAGTGATACATTGTTTTGACCATATACCAGGTAATCAAGAAATGCTTATTGAATGCATACATAGCCTAATTTTCCAGGCTATGTGTGCATAATTAATGTCCTATACCAGCATCACATTAGACTACCAAAGAATAGAATAGGTCAAGTCTATTATCAGTTGACTGTAGTCAAAAATCTTTTTTTAATAGGAAGAAACGTAGAAATGGGAGGCGTCTGTGACAAAGATGAGAAGGAGAAAGATAAGAAGGAGAGGTGGAAGAAAAATCCCTTCCCTATGCAGTTATAAGTAAGATTTAAAGCTTATTTGAAATATGGAAAGTCAGCCAACTAAGTTGATGACTAAGCTAAAAAAGAAATCATTTCTTAGTGAACAGAGACAGTTGCAAATATATGTAAATATGTTGGATTAGAATGAATGAAAAGAGTTTGCAATATTGCTCAGAAGTTTTGACTAATAGAGTTTAATTTTGTGTTGAATCTTTAATGAAATTTGGCTAAAAATACAACTGCTAGTTTCATCAGCTCTTAATGATAGCTGAATCTGTTATCCTCTTACAAGGAAAGATGAAAGGAAAAACAGGAAATAGAAAAATACAAATGGATGATAAGTGATCTGAAAATTCATGGGTATGAGGAGAGACAGGGACGGTGGCCAAAGATGTCATGTGTACTCTGTTTATGCAGGTCACTGAGCCTTTCTGTTTATTCTTAATCCACATTTAACTTGAAAACATAATGATCTAAGATTCAGAATACTGAAAGGTCATGATATATTTGTAGAAAAAGATGGTAACTGGTCTGGCCAGTTTACAGTTGTTCATTCTTATGAAATGGGGTTCTTGGTCGTAGTCCTCACATATAGTTTGTAGGCCTCAAAAAATTTGAAGAGAACATTGAAAGAGATGAGTCTAGCCATTATATAATGAACTGTGAAAAGCTGAGTTTATGTACAGCCTCTGTTTTCTCAAAGGTGTGCATAATAGCACACCTTTTATGGGTTTGAGTGCCAAGAAGAATGACTAGCATAGAACAGATAGATATTCCTTATAGATTAAACCAAAGTTTAAATGATCCTATTTCATACAAAGCATCAAAGTTTAGGTTTTGTTTCTAAGCTGGATTGTTTTTAATATTTTACATTATGGATTTGAAATTTCTCTGTGTTAGAGAAAATCAACTTAAAAGAGGAATAATTTACTCTGACTCATTGTTTCAACATGTTAAATCCATGGATGCTTGGCTACTTTGCTTCTGGGTTTGCTTTTGGCAGAATATCATGGAGGAGAATGCAATGCTGACAGAGCTGCTCAGCTCATGGTAGCAAGGATATAGAGTAAGAGAAGAATTCAGAGATAAGGTATATGTTTTAAAGGCATGTATGTTTTTTCCATACTTAAAGGCAGATTTTAAATTTTCTCCAAGTCATACAATAGCAATTATTTTGGATAATGTTTAAAAAATTAAAGCTTAGTGCTTACTTTGAAATTAATAAAGCAAAAGAAAATGTTGAGACAACTATTTGTGTCAGGACACAGTGGTCCTAACACAATGCCTACAATGAAGGGATTAGACTGATGCCATAAAAATAAAAAATGTTCAAGGCTCACTAGCGGAACAGACAAGCAATTGCAAACGTGCTAAGTGCTGCTAGGGAGATGCACAGCAGGGGATAAGCCAATATAATTTGGGGTCAAAATTGAATTGGAGGTGGGAAATGTAATTGAGAGAAGTTTTTAGGGGAGTGTTGTTTACATTTATTCCAATAACAAAGTGGCTCTATGAGACTTGGAGTTCCCTAGACAGTGAGGTTGGTGAACCAAGTGGGAGAGCCAGATTCAGGGTTGGAAATGAATGACTTTTAATTCGGGCATTTTAAGTGTTCAGTTTACTATTAATCATTATTTCTTTGTTATAGACCTCTGTTCATTAATCTTGGTTTAACTTTTGAATAACAACTTCCCCGAAGTATATACTCTAAATTGCGGGGTAGAGAAGGATTCTTACATGTGCCATAAATAAAGCTCTAAATCTTTGTAAAAGAAATTAAATTTTAGAACATTTAGAGTAGCTCTTTTAGGGTATAATTGAGTGGGTCTCATGCTCTCTATGAAATAATGAACCCTTGGATGTTTCTTCGATGTCACTATGAAGCTCGCATGTATTCAGTGAAATTGTTTTCCTTAACCAACATTCATTGAATTCATGCATGGTGGGTTTTGTTTGCCTCGTGGCAATTCCTTGAGTGCAAAGGAAACCATTTTTTTTAATTTGGTGATTAATTTAGCTTCTAATTTGTGTGTGTATGTGTGTGTGTGAGAGAGAGAGATAACCATTCTTTGAAATGTTTTTGTTTACTGTCAGAAGATAAACCTAACCTCCAATTCCATCTGAATTTCTACTGCATAGAGAGTTTACAGGTGAGTTTCTGGGCCCTGAAACAGTACTAGGTTCTTTCTATGACATTTGGTCTTTCTGTAATCTTTTCACGTGTATAATAGCTACAGGGGATGACAAGGCTTCTTTGTAGGCATTAGTATTTTTAGATGTAGCTTTATTTGTGTTGCTTTTTGTTTTCCTACTTGTTGAACAGGTAGACTCCTTTTACTATGCTTGTCCTTGGCCTGTTGTGTGTAATTCTTGTGCTCTCCTCACTGCTTTTTTTAATTTCCTTTTCAATAAGCTTTCTGGGAAACTCTTGAAAGGTATCCAGGGTCACTATAGTTCAGCTGGAGGGCTCACATCTCAATGTTCTTTGATTTTTCCTCTGAAATTTTAACACAATTAACCTTTATCCAAACATGTAGTTATTAATTTTTAAAAATATTTTCTGTTGAGAAATATTGAAGGAAAATTGTTATAAGTAAATTTTCATTCTTTACACTTGACTATTCTCAAACACAAGTTTATAAATTATATTATATATTATAAATTATCTTACAAGTTTATAAATTAGGTCTCTAGACTTCTATTAAGTGACAATATTCTCTTCTTCTTAGGGTAAAATATTTCCAATATTCGTGAAAAACCACTATATATTTATATTATGTATTATATATATATATATAATTGAGTCCTTCATTAATTCAAAACACTCTTCCCACAAAAGATTAAGTATATAATCTTACAACAACATTAATCTGAGGCAAGAATAATTTCAGGAATCACCAGACATCAAAAATAAATAATAAGGTAATTTAGTTTCATGAATTTGGCTTTTTATTCATCTAAAATATTCACTGAATAATTAAGAGTTGACATGGTCATTCAATATATAACATTTAAAAAATACTATAATTGCTTGTAAATTGCTACTGACCTAAGCTGGAAAGTAGGAAGAGCAAAAGACAGCAGACTATGGATAAGATAGAGTTAGAAAAACGGAGCAGAGATAAGCATGCACCGAGAAGGAAAAGGAAGTAGAAAAGATGGCCAGGAGGGAGGTGACTGCGAACTTCCTTGATGGTACTTCCACCATACCCTGCTCTTGCCTTAAACTGTGGCTTTAGAAAATGTTTGACCTTTGCTTTCTATCACTTGAAATAAGCAGATTAGTCAGTATGCCCAGTTGTCTGGTTTCTTCTTAGCCTTCCTCTGTTTTTAATGATCAAGCTATTAAGTATGGGAATTTATTCCCTATATCAAAAAAATGAATCGTATAATACTAACTCCTGGATTTTCATTTTTGACCAGCCCATTGGATATATCAAGTTCAAGACAGCTATACATTTGGCAAGTAATTCATTGCCAAAATAGAGAGGGGACCCCAAAAATTACATTCCCTAAGAATTAATAAATAAACAAATGATTAATAACTAAGCAAATGGGTAGACAGTCCTTGAGAGACGAAATGCAACTATTCAGTAAGTAGATAAAGAAATGCACAGGGCTGGGAAGGTGGCTCAGTGGTAGAGTGCTTGCCTTGTATGCATGAGGCCCTGGGTTCTATTCCTCAGCACCACATAAGCAAAAAGAAAAAAGCCAGAAGTGGCGCTGTGGCTCAAGTGGTAGAGTGCTAGCCTTGAGCTGAAGAGCTGAGGGACAGTGCTCAGGCCCAGAGTTCAGGCCCCACGAATGGATCCCCCCCCCAAAAAAAGAAAAAAGAAATGCACAACACCCTTGGTCATGAAGGAAATGCAAATTGAAACAGCATTGAGATTCATTTCATTCCAGTCAGAACATCCATCATCAAGAACACAAACACGTGTGATGAGGACACAGGGAAAGAGAAAGCCTTGTACACTATGGTTGGGAATGTAAACCCACCATGGAAATCAATATGTAGGCTTCTCAAAATATGAAAAAAGCAACTGTCATATGTTCCAGCAATCTCACACAGCACCATATGACCCACTCAATTGCATTCTGAAGTCATCTATCCAAAGGAATGTAAACTAAGGTGCGATCCAGGCACCTTCACACCATCTTCACTGCAACATGATAGAAATTATTCCCACTTCATGTAAGTCATATGGGCAGTGAGAATCACAGCCTCTATTTAAGGTCCGTAGCTTGATCTAGAATCTCTGTGTTGAACCACTGTGCTGTGGTCCCTGTCAAGGCTCTTGAATACTCTTTCTTTTATTCCAAAAGTGTCATCAGCAACAGTTTTCACAGCCTAATTGATGTTCAATATTTATGTTTGTGTAGACAGCTTTTCTCAGTATTGGCAAAGAATTTTTACACAGCATATGCTATGTGATGTAACATCTCTATAAAGAATGCAGAACTGTTTCCAGAATGCCTGTCTCACAGAGATTCCTGGATTTCTGGGGCTGTCGCAAGTTTTGCAGCTTCTGTGTGGGCCTCTGCCGACCTTATCCTCAGGATCTGCCCTGGTGGACCTCTTCTAATGTTGCCATTGAAACTGGAGAAGGTCCAGTGAGAGGCTCATAGGGAGATTAACTGAGGGTTCCAACTGACAATCCTTGCTGAGCTCCCAGCCAATAACAGCACCTACTTGCCAATTGAACATTACTATCTTGTCCCATGGAACATTTAGATGACTATAATCCCTAACAATATCTGACTGTAATCATATGACAGACAGATGCTACAGGACAGATATTGAATTGTTGGCTTTGTTATACCACAGATTAGTGAGCTAACCTCTATTTGGAAACTGAGTGTTCATGACTCCCATTATTCTTTTACTGCCAGAAGCTTGTTCAATCTTAATGCTTCAATGAAATGTTAGGGATTCTGTGTTTTCTGGTCTTGGAACTGCTGATCTTGCTCCGTGTTCATGATCCTACATCACATTTTGTTTATGTGGCTGACTTCTTGTCAGGAAGTTAATGGACTTGCCCAAAGTCTGCTTACAGGAAAGCCCATGGCAGTTGTAGTGACTAAATCTGAAAATGGGTCAAAATTGGGACTTTGGAATCATTAACATATGCTACAGGTCCTGCACATTCAATGGATTAACACTAAAGAGTTCTCTGAAGGCCTTATCTGACTTCTTTTTAGTTTGCTCTTTGTTTTGCATTCTGCCTAAACAACTATCGAAGGAAAGCACAAAGATAATTTTAACAAAAAATTATATTACCTATTTGGGAAGCATGATTTTAACAACAGTGGACATATTTTGGAGCTTGACTTTAGAAAGACATTGCTTTCTTGGGTCCATGATCTAAAGGTCAAGGTAGATGGTAGCATTGGCCAGGGATCTTCCCTGAACAGTGGGATAGAGAAATATGACTGTGACAGATTACACTGACTGTGGTGGAACTGTGTGAAACTAATTTATGGCAAATGTTTTACAATCTTCCCTTTGCTGAATGAACTATATATGTGTGTATATATATTCATTTTGTGTAAGATGTAGTACACTCAGTCAGAGAAAGGATGCATTAGAAGAGAATGATGTGGGAAGTGTAGGGAGAGGAAGTGGTTAATACAAGAGCCATGATAGGGGCCAGCCACTCTAAGAGCTTTCTGTAATCATCTTACTTTAGTTATTACATAACTCTCAGTTTTAAAACCTTAAAATACACCTTTTAAAAAGTCTTCACAGAACACTCGGCTGAATTTCAGTTCCTTTTAATAAAAGGAGAGTTCTTGATATGGGCAGCTAAGAACAAAGTTCTATAACAATTCCATTGTCCATTCTGGGTAACTGAACCTTCCCCATCTCAGGGATGTCTATCTTTATTCCCATGAGAAATCCATCCCCATTAATAGTAGGATATCAGGCAAAGGCATGAAAGCAAGAGGAAAATCTACTAGAGAGTCAAGGACCCTAATAGGTTAACTTGCAACTGTTGACAAGTTGTTACTACTGTGCCAACTCATGGGGTCTGATTTACTCAGAGAGAAATGTACCAGGACAGAATGAAGAAAAGCTGTGATAGCCCAAAACTGGTAAGATCTCTGCATTGATGTCTTTATGCTGTGTCTGTCCCAAGACTTCAAACTGATATGATAATCTTTAGAACTACTTCCAAACTCCTCAGTCTGGCATATCATGTTTTTGTTTCCCCTCTATCAGTATGCCACAATTACAACATCTATTCAGCTGTCTCCTCTGCCATATTTTTTAAATTTATTTGAGACTTGAACAGTTTTTCTAAGCACAGATTAGTGCAGGAATTTGTTTAATAAATATACTTTGAGTATGTATTAAAAGACCCACACCTAGAATGTCAATAAAAGCAATATATTTCTGTTTGTGACTGAATCCATAGTTTTCTATGATTTACTAAAGAGTATACTTTAAAAAATAAAATTACAATTCTCATAAAAATACAAATGAAGACATGTCAAAGACTTTGTTCAAACTATTAACCAGTGAATTGGTAATGAGTTTCAACATATTCAAGGAGAGATCCAAAAAGCAAACACATATATCAATAATTAGGTGTGATGAGTTAGTGAGTTCATAGATTCAAGCAACTGGTGAGAAACCACAGGACACTAATCAGTTGTACCTCCACTGGGCAAAATTCATTTACATTTTTATGGACAGAATAATTTGCCTTATTCCAATTTTATACAATTTGCAGCTATAAAATTGCTTAAATATAGTCAAAGCCACAGATCGCTTAAAAGAATACATTGGATAATACCCATAGCATCCAGTCATCGTTAATAGTTTTTCTATTTCAAGGTTTTAAATGATGTTTTCTCACATTATACAATATTATATGTAATAAAATGATAGTCAAAAACCAGTTGCCAGGAACTCATGCCTATAATCCTAGCTACTTAAGAGGCTGAGACCTAAGGAGCACAGTTCATTCCCAGGCCAGACAAACAAATTTGGAGGACTCTTATCTCAACTAAATAGCAAAGAGCCAGAAGTGGAGATTTGGCTCAAATGGTAAAACACCAGCTATGAGCAAAAAAGCCAAGCAAGATCTTGAGGCCCTGAATTCAAACGCTAGTACTGGCACTAATAATAATAGTAGTAGGTAATAGTAATAATAATTAACCACAAAAGTGCTGGCCAAAAAATGATAAAACTCTTCATTTGAATTATATTATTTAGTTATTTGTGTAACCCTGTAAAGTATATGTTAATTATGTTAAAATACACAAATTCGCAGGCCCTCAAAGAATATTTTATCAGCCTTTAATTTGTTATCTTGAAGGAGCAGTTGATTCCAGAGCAGCTAAGAAGATAATGCAGGTGTATGGGTATGCTGTGGCTCAGACCTGGAACCAACAAGCATGAGATCTTGTTTCCTTTCTTTTTTTTTTTTAAACTGATGACTAAAAGGTCTTAGTGTTTGTCCATGGGATTATAGAAATGGCCACACTTCTGTGAGTCTGCTGTCTACTCTCTTTCAATCTAATCTAAGTGTTCTGTCTGGTTGGACTAGATTCTCTCTGTGTAGACTGACAAAGAAAGGATTTTATAACCTTCTGGACAGAGAGAAAAACTTGCTCAGAAAGCTGAAACAGAAGGCTGCATTGTGCACAAATTGTTCTTCAAAATTTCCTATGAAACATATATTGTCAACTTCTGAACCACTGTGCCTAATCACATTATAACTCTTGATATCATACTTTGATCATTTCACAATAACAGGGAATATAGTTATCATATCCATTCATTCATTGCACAATTTGTGCTCTGTTCATAGTGCTTGGTCCAAAGGGCATCAGTGAATAAACCAGACAAAAATTTGAATAATTTTAAATGAAGCAGAACATTTAATAAGTTGTAGTAAGTTGCTACAGAATAAAGAAATCAGGAGAGGGGGTTGGGAGGTAATTGAAATTGTAGTGTGTGCTGAGAAAGCAAAGAACAAGGGCATGGCCAAGGCAAGTCTTATAAAGCCCTAAAGGCATGGACAGGATGCATAATTTTCATAGTTTGAGGTGGTACACACCAGGGTTTCAAGGTACAGGAAAGAGCCCAGTGTAAGTAATGGGGAAAATAGCATTCTCTTTCTCTTTTTATTTTTATTTATTTATTTATTTATTTATTTATTTATTTTGCTAGTCCTGAGGCTTGAACTCAGGGCCTGGGTGCTGTCCCTGAGCTTCTTTTGCTCAAGGCTAGTGCTCTCCCTCTTTGATCCACAGCCTCACTTCCTGCTTTTTCTGAATGGTATACTGTAGTATAGTGGAGATAAGTGTCTCATGGCTTTTCCTGCCTTTTTTGGCTTTCAACTGCCATCAGTTCTCAGCCTCCTGAGTAGCTAGGATTACAGGGGTGAGCTACCAGCACTGGGCTTGTCTTTTACTTTATAAATATTGAAGATAAAGCTCATCATATGGATTTTTAGGCTTTTGGAATGCAATGAGATATAAGGATTGAGAAACTGTCAAAGAATAAATGAAATAAGTGAGAGAATGGAGCCCATTGTGGGGTTGTTTTGTATACTTTATAAAATATTAATTCCATGAATTTATTGTCTATTTCTCCCTTTAATCCTCAAGAGGACTTAAAAAGTTTAATAATTAATGTCTTTCAACTAAGTTTTCCTTCTTATTTTGAGACATTTTATTTTAGAAAAATAATGCTTTGTTCTCCATTCCTTTATATTTAAAATTAAAATTAATGCGATCAAGGAATGAGTTGATATGAATTAATGTGTATTTATTCTGAAATTAGCCCATTAAACACCTGATATAAAGTGTTTTGCCAAGCCTAACAACCATCAATAAATGCTTGGTTTAAGAGAGAGATCAAAAGGTAATATTTCTCTTAACTTTAGTCTAAGTTACATATGCTAAATTATATATATATATATATATATATATATATATATATATATATATATATCCACTTTTTATTTTGTCAGATTATCCCATGATATAGTACTATTATTTTTCACTGCAGGTTAACATTATTTTATGTTTACTAATTAAGCTGTATTTAATGTTATATTTTAGGTATTTGTTTATTCCTGTATAAAGCATATGGGATGATCAGGTGATTGAGTAGTTTAGAAATGAAAATATTAAGAAGGAGAAAGAATCTTTAAGACCCAGAAATTCATACTTTGCTCTTGACATATAATGTATCAATGCTCTTTCATTTTACCTCTCACTCCCCATCTCTTTAATTTATTTTACTTGATTTCAATGACAGATCTAAGGACATCGATTGTATATATGTATTGTGTATGTGTGTATATTTATGTGTCTATGTATATATATACATATCATTGATATGGAAATTAAGGAAAATGAAAATAAAAATGTTCTATTTGGTGAATTATTCATTTACATATGTATGTGTGCAAGTGTATACATATGCAACCAGAATTGTATACCTCAGGCCCCACCGTCAGGAACTCCACATGTCATAGCTGGCCACTCACAGTTAGATGCCAAATAAAGAGACAAGGTGAAAGGTGGATAAAAGAAGTTCATCTTAAGCCATCTTCAGGTACACACATGACCCATAGACAAAGAATCAGGAAAAGAAGAAAATGTATAGTTCAGCCACAAGTGTGTCCCATAGGTCAGAGGCAATAACAGGTGGTATCACACTATCTAAAAGGTTGGTCAGTTGAGTCCTGATTGACCATTGCCTCAGTCCTCCTACTCCAAGCTTCTGAATTTATCACCACTATCACTTGAGGGAACTAATTTGGTTCCCATTAGATGATTATGTCTATTCCAGGTGCAGCTTCATCATTATAGGCCATTGTCCTTATCTGGAATGGGGGGGGGGGGGCGGCAGGCTGTTTTTCCATGCTCTACTGTCCTTATGGGTATTTTCACTCCCTTGTCATAGAGAAATGTTGTTGATCACTCCTGTCTTTTCCTGGACTCCAAGTTGATTACAAAGTGAATGACATAGAACAAAGGAGAGAGATAAAAGTAGAGGCTGTGCTGGTTAATGGACTAATGGACCAAGAATATGTGATACATATACACAATGGAATTTTACTCATCCATTAGAAAGAATGATACTGTACCATTTGTAAAGAAATGGAAAGACTTGAAAAAAGTTTTGTTAAGTAAGTCAGGTCCAGAGAAGGATGCATGGAAGCTAAATTTAGGTAACAAATATACTTAGAAGTAAATACATTGGGTGGTATGCAATTGTATACAAGTATATTAACTGAAATACGGTAAATTCAAAGAACTCAAATAATGTAATACTTTTATTTTATTTTATTTCTGTCGGTTGTGGGGCCTGGACTCTGGGCCTAAGCTCTGTCCCTCAGCTCTCCAGTTCAAGGCTAGTGCTCTACCACTTGAGCCACAGCACCAGTTCTAGCTTTTTCTGCTTATGTGGTGCTGAGGAATCCAACCCAGGGCCTTATGCATGTAAGACAAGCGCTCTACCACTTAGCCACCTTCCCAGACTAATGTAATACTTTTAAAAAGCAAAGTCAAAGTTCAGCAAAATAAAACAACCGTAAGTGGGTACTTGAAAGGGGAAGGGTGGGGCCAAGGAGAAAGCGGAAGACAAATGAAGAGGAATAAAGAGGGAGCCAAGAATCTAATATGTGTCCTACAAAATTAAGAGCGAGGGAAGGGTGGGTAAGGACAAAATGGGTGAGAATATTGAAAGGGACAACATTGATCAAGATATATTCATAGACTATTGCAATTCCTTTGCACAACTATTCAAAGATAATATTTTTTGAAAAAAAAGAAAGAAATGGAGGCTGTAATAATAAGCTTTTCTCCTACTTTTGGTGATCCAAATAAGTAGCCAGTGCTTTTTAGTAAAATCAACATGTAAGTACGAGCTATACATATGTCACTGAACTATCTCTTCATAGTCATGATCTCTAACTTTTCAATTCAGAATATCAAATGATTTTCATTAATATAGGTATTTTCATTCAATAGAAATATGTTAGAGGGGAAAGTCACTAGTCTTTTTCCTCACTATTTCCCCAATGATGATGATTAGTGATGATTAATGATGGATTTGGCTCCATTTTTAGGCTTTTACTAAGATAGATTTTCAGTCAACTCACATCTTCCAATGTTGCATAATAATATTTCCTTTCTTACCTAGATCTCTTTCTTAATTAACTCAAACTTGATAACTTTCATAAGAATTTAAAATGCATCTCTACACACAGACCCAAAAACATTTGTTTCACAAAGCATGCCTTTATCATTTTTCCCTCTCTCCTTCCTCCTTCTAGGATGATTCTTAATTTGTCTAATCCTCGGAGATAATAAAAAGATATAGAACCTAGACAAGCACCAGGGGAAAAAATAATAAAATCCAGACTTGAAAATCCTATGATTGCTCATGTTGGGTTTATCTGTACAGAATGTCAGCACATTTGACAAGTATAACAGGTTTTAGATTCCAGAAACTCTGATTCAAAGACTGGCCACAGCATTTGCCCGATAGTGGCTTTTGGTAAATTACTTAGCCTCTCTAAACCTTGGTTCTTCTTTTGTAAAATTAAATTGTAATTTTTAGTAATTAATTCCAAAATTTTTACAGAAATTAAAACAAAATAACAAGTTCTTGTTTATTGAGTCATTATCTCATTTAGTTCTTATACTCTCTGAAGTGGTCTATTGAATATTGAACTTGATGATGTCTCTATTGAACACTGACAACTATTTGCAAAATTGATAGCTATCATTCACTCAGGAAATATGTTTGGAGGGGCAAGTGGTTTTCAACAGTCAGCCTTCAGCTAGAGATGATGGCAAACAGGTAGTAAATATAGAAAGAATTCTAAAAGTTGTAAGTAAGCACAATAAAGAAAAAATAGACTATTAACAGAGAGCGATAGGAACAAAATGGGAGATGAAGAGATTTCAGAAAGATCACTGAAGAAGTGCCATTTGGGCTGATACCAGATGATAACAAAGAGCTAAAGGAGACAGAACAAGCAGAGGAAAGAGCCACAGAAAAGCAAAGGCCTGGTCAAGAGTTTCACACTCCACATCAGGTGGCTGAAGCACTGGAAGCTTTAACAGGGAGCTGGCACTTCTGAGCCGTCTCGCGTACCTTTACAGCTAGTAATAACATGAGTGGCTCTGTGGCACTTAACAATCTTCTGGGGTGAAAATATCCCTGGTCATCAAGCTGTCTGCAGGAGTTTCATAGAATTTCTGATTCATTTTGCCATCCTGGGATCCCAAGGTCATGGGAGGGCCAGGGTCATATAAGGTGAATATGTCTGCCTACTTTTTCCTAGGTCCTAACTTCAAAGGAAGATCCCACTCCATCAATCTTCACTGGAGAGGAAAAAGAGAAATGACCTTTTAATGAGCAAAGCAATTCAAGTTATTATGTGGCCGCTGGGAAGCCACACAGTGCAATTTGCTCAGCTCATTGGAACTCGTAATGACTGACCTCACTACAAAACCCAAGCAAAGCTGCGCAGAAGAGTTGTCTGTAGGACTGATGTACCTTGAACCAGCCATTTCCTTCTGACACACCTCCTCTTATGGCTCTGATTGTATTATTTAGGGATCTCAAATGATTTAAAAATACTTTAAATGTAGGGTCACCTCTTTGACCCAAGCTCAACCCAATTCATTGGTAAACTCATTGGGTTATTGTGTCATTTATAATTTTGAAATGTCCCTTGGAAGCTATTCTCAAAGCGAAGATGAATTATGCACATTTGGATATAGGAAGGAAGAAACCCAGGAACACCTTGTGTAGAACAAAAACATAAATTCATAGTGGTTTACAGGATTTCCTTGCATTATGCTGTCTTTAATGGTCAGCTTAATATTTATAACTTCCATACATTTCCAAGACATATAATAGTTATAACCAGAAAGCACCTATCTACCAGTCTGTAAGAATAAGAAAATGAGAAATTAAGAGTTACACATTGTAGGCCATCTTCTAATAGGTAGATTCATTTCCTAGGACTTTTGTTACAATGTTCCCAAAACTATGTGGCTAAAAACAATGGAAAATTATTTGTCTCACAATTCCAAGAGCTAGAAATCTCAAAATTAAGGTGTCAGCAGGACCATGATTTAGCTGAGAATTTGAAAGACAAATCTCATCTTGACTTTCAGCATTGGGTGTTTTCCCACATTCACTGGGGATCATTGGTTTGCAGACACATTCCTTCCTGTGTGTCTAATTATCTTCCTTCTTTACCTATCTATCTCTGATCCAAATTGTCTCTCTGTATAAGAATACAATCATATTAGGCTAGGGATTTCTGTAAAGACCTTATTTCCAAATGAGATCATCTTGAGACAATTAAGTTTAGGACTTCAACATCTTAATTCAACTTGCAAGTTATAGCACAAGTTGTGGGCATTACCTATGCTTTATACTAAACTGCCCAATCAGGAGGGAAACAGCTTGTCAGATTACACATGTAAAAATATAGAATTCTGGGTTAATTTGGTCTCTGAAATGGATACTTTAAGTAAATCTTTTCCAAACATAAATAGCATGGTACACACTGCATGAATAAAATTTTGTTATCAGAAACATAAATTTGCCTGAGTGACCTCTACTTCACTCAACAACCATAAAGATTATCTGATCATCTTATTTTCTACTAGCTCCTAGGTGCTGATCTAGCTTGCTGTGATACCAGAAGCAATGGCCAGAATACAGAGAATCTGGGAGTAGGAATTCTAAACCTTGAATTCCAGCAAGCAACTCACTATAGGTGCTTGATTTGACTGAGGCATTGACCATCTCTAAGTTTCAGGTTCTTTATTAGTTAACATAGAAATAAAAAGGCTTTTGCTATCTATTTAAATCATTGTCATACTCATGACAGATAAGTGAAATGAAAATAATTCAAAATGGTTGTTTATCATAACAGAATGTTGTTTATCATAATACAATGCTGTTTATCATAATGGGATGCTGTTTATCATAGTAGTTGTTTGTTCATAATAGAATATTGTAACTTATTACTTGGTTCAAATTATAGACCCTGAAATTGTGCCTAATTTCCTGCTATAAAAGCCAGTCCTGCAGATCAGCAGATGGTGTGTGGGCGCCTTCATCCCTGGACTGTGGTAAATGAATGGTCTCCTTCTAGAACTATTGCCATGGATTTAGTGTTGCACAGTGAAGAACCAGAGAACTGAAACAAGAAATGTAAACCTAATATTGACATCCTGAATTGTTTTGCTTTCAGACTTCGGCCCTCAAATACTAAAATGTATTCTTTTCTTATAAAAACCCCAATACACCTCGCTTTTGGAGATAGGATTAGCATTTATCTAATAGTAGGTAACAAGTCACATTTTAAATTTGGATAATGAAAAAGTCTCATCAGAAAACAAAAAAAAATCAGTAGAGACACTGAAATGCTGAGCATTGAGCTCACAACCTTTTAGTAACAACATGCAACCAAGACCAGGGGGGATAATTCCAGTAAGAACTGGAATAATTACCCATGCTCACTAAATAAACACTCAGCTTGGTTGCTATCAAAATTAAAATCTGCCATTTCTAATTTGGCCCTGAGGGTCCATAATTAAGTAGACTTGACAGTTGTTTTAAATCCACACACCTAAGGAAGAAAATTATGTAGTCTATCCAGTAGAGAGATTGTGATTTGTATTTTAAATTGTGTCTGTAGGGCATTTCTTAACAGACAGAGAAAGAATTTTTCCTTCATTTCTTTGAAGCATAGTACACTTGTCAGAATTTACAAAAAACAGCTGAATGCACCAGGGAATTTTAGTAAATTGCCATAGCTTATACAGCTCTTCAAGATATTTACCATTCTAATTTTTCTCTCAAATACACCATTATAAGTATATGAGTATACTTACTATCAGAATGAATTGATCTAATGTCATTGTTTACACAGAATATTTAAGTGAGTTACTTGTCAAGTGTAATAAAGTTGTTTAATTTTTTTTAACAAAGCATTCATTTTCAAGATCTTCTGCTTCTTGTGAGACCAGAGCATAATGTCAGCATTGTATGTAATCTATACATCTCCTGCTAGGTCATAAAAAGAACCAATTCTGTGTACTTGTCAAGGTCAATAAAGTTCAAATATTTATTTTTGCCTAAAAGAGCTAACACTTCTTGTTGTTACTGGAACTTTAATTCTAATTAAGATTTTTTTTCTGTTTCATCTTCTTGTGTTTAATTTAATATGTGGCCTTATTAATAAGCAGTAATTTTATAATCATGAGTGATTTTTCCCCATAAAGTGCACATTGCATAAGAGAGGTATGGCTAAGATAGACAGTTAGTGTTGCTAAAAGTAGTTCAGAGTGGGAAAACAAAAATAAGCTTGTTGACTTGTGTCCTCCTTCAGGGGTAAAGCATTCACTAGCAGAGAAGTGACTGAAAGAATAAGATGGCGTATATCATAAAGACTCATCATGTAAACCCACGTATTATGGGCCTGACAAATTTTCATTATCAGACAACGCCAAGTAACTTTTTCTATCAGCTACAGGTTCTTAATTGTTGCTCAGTGTCTGCTGCAGATGAAGTCTGCAGAGTAATCTAAATCTGATATCCTCCATTTTGGAACTGGAAACTTTTTATTCTTGGAATGTGTTTCATTGTTTTCAGATTTGCAAGTCCTTTGACAGACTGACTACTGGAGCCATAATAGGAATACAGTTTAGGATTAAGCAGAGATCTAGTTACCATTACAGAGTTACCGTTCATTTGTCGAAGTGAATCATCATTAACTATTGTCACTTGCCATATTTGTACTCATTAACCATTTCCTATCTTTGTAATAAATCAATAAATAAACTTTACAAAATGCTTCCACATTAATTACCTCTTGTAACTTGTGCCCATTTAATAATTGAAGTATGTGAGTCTTGAAGCTATGAGGTAAACTTCCCAGAGCCAAATAATGAGCAAGTGCCCAAATCAGGATTCCATCCCAGATATTTTGATACCTGGTCCAGCTCTAGCTTCACATCAAAGTTACCTTCTCCTTCTCTCTGTTATATATGTATAGGTTACTGAGGAAACTCTATTTAAAAACAAAAAAATTCTTTATAAAATCTTCATGCCAGTTCATTTGTTTTAAGATTCAAATTAAAGTCTATTTGGAGAAATTATTTAACAAAAATTTTATTATTTATTAAAAACTATTAGAATTTCTTTTTTGTCAGTCATGGGGCTTGAACTCAGAGCCTGAGCTTTTCTACTCAAGGCTAGCACTCTTATTACTTTGAGCCACAGCTGCACTTCCAGTTTTCTGGTGGTTCACTAGAGATAAAAGTCTCATGGACTTTCCTGTCAGAGCTGGCTTTCAATTGAGATCCTCAAATCTCAGCCTCCTGAGTAGATAGGATTACAAGCCTGAGCCATCAGTTCCTGGCTTATTAGAATTCCTATAAGTTAGGCATTATAGGAAGTACTAGAATAAGTATTCCTATAAGTTAGGCATTATAGGAAGTACTAGAATCCACTGGTGATCAGTCATGAAATAAGACAGAGTCTATGAAGGGATAACAGGACATTTGCAGTAACCCTACTGAGTGATCACTATTTTTATAAGGAGTGTAAAATGTACCATTAGGGGGTTATTGAAGGACATACATCATCACCAACTCAGTGACATTTACAGTTTTAATACATAACAGACACAGTGCCATTATTTTGCAGTTAACATCTTATGAATTTTGTCTAGGATTATCCAATTGTAGAGGAAGAAAAATGAGAAGTAAACTACCCTATCAAATTCACAAAGAAAGACAGAGCCCAAATTTACCAAGCAAGGTGGTTCAAGTCCATACAAGTGGATTTTCACCTTGGTTAATGAGAACTTTCTCAGAGAAACTGTAAGACATTTTTTGTTACCAAAATACAATTTTGACAAGTAGAGCAGAAAAAGACAGAGGAATGTGTGGCTTGAAATCAAGCTTGTTACACTCCCTCAAAAAAAAAAAAAAAAACTAAACTCCCTGAAATATATCTCACAGGGAACTTGAGAAAATGTGTCCAGAACACAGAATTATCTTAGTGAGTCACCTGGTTGGACAACTGAATCAAAAGATTTGGTTGCTCTATTTATTTCTGTTATGCTGTTTTACTCTTCTGTCACTCAGTAAGTAGGTGGAAACCACCAAAAGGTATCCTGCGACCACAAAGCACTTTTACAGATGTAGCTTTCAGGTCTTGTTACTTTAAAAATACCTGAGCTTCAGCCATGTTACAATTTCCCCTTTAGCATACTAGTCCTGAAACAAGCTTATAAGAGCAGAGCACAGACTGACACATTGCCTCATTTCTGCCAAGGCTTTTCTGAATTTTCATTTTTTTAACAATCTGGGTTGTTGTTGTTTTTAATTTCTGTCTGGGAGCATTGGACAAACTTCCTGTTCACTTTGTTTATAATCCTTTTATGAGAGAAAATGATTGATTTGTTGGCATGCTGTTTTTCTAGTTAGAAATCTTAGACTCTTTCTAGCAATTGAGAGTTAAAGAAGGGAGAGGAGGTGTTTCAGAATGCACTCGCATCATTTTGCTTTGTTTTCCACTTTGGAAAAGACAATCGATTGCATTGCTTTGGAAAATGACTGTGAAGAAATTGTAAACCAGGCCATTTCTAGAGTGGCCGTCGATTGAAACACCCTCTGAGGTAGTCATTGCATACAAAATTGCATCAGAATCAGTCTCAAGCAATAGCCACAGGACATGGGACTAATAAAAACAATATTATTGTGAGATCTAGCTTCAAATACATTCAGCATACATATACCTTACCCTTTTGTTTTCCATTCTTCTTACACATTTCCAGAAAACAATTTTAGTCTATGTATGCTGATCATACCTATACTTTAAAGATAAGAGTGCATTTACAAGGAAACTGTGAACTAGGAACTCTCTGGGAAGGAAACCAGAGGAAGATGGGGAAGAGAAAGAAGAAGGTGATGGGAATGAATATAAAGTATACTACATATATATGTATAAAAACAGCATAATGAAACCCACTAAAACTGGTAAGTAAGATAGATGGGTAAATTTTATCAAAGTATATTATGTACATGCTTGTCAATATCACACTGAAACTGCCTTGTACCACTAATCTGTGCTAATAAAACAAAAATTTGAATTTTAGTTTAAAACTTAAAATTTTGTATCATTCTATACAACATAAGGAAGTTAAACAATGTGACTATCTTTCCAATTATGATAAATATTTGATGCAACTCTGTAATTACTTGTATCTCTCAAGAATTTTCTAATCTAAGAAAAGTCATTATTCCCTTTATCTCTTTTTATTAACTTTTCTGTAGATGTCTTTTGCTTTTCTACCAAAGATTTACAAAGTTTTTCCCAAAATTTGCACTTTTATGGACATTATAAAAGTGATTATTCTATAATCTCCATTGTTTACAAAAGAGGGGTGAAATACATTTTTATGTATCAACAGTGTTCAATAAACATATAGATTCTTCAAAACATTTTTTATTAATTATCACTGTAAAGTCGTCTGCTTCTGCTTTCTGTGGAGGAGGTGAAGGACCTCAGAGAAGCAGCTGGTCCCCAGAGCAGCTTGGGAGCTACTCTGGTAGAATGCAGAATGAACTGAGTGACAAGAGATCATGAGAATGTGTTAAGTGACCACAACTGATGAGTGACAAGAGATAATGAGAGGATGTTAAGTGAACACAACTGAAACATAAAACTGTTGGCAGAGCATGAAACAAACAAGAAAACAAACGGGATAATAATTAAGCACAAAGAACTACTAGGTCAGATGCTGCCTATGGTTCACACCAATAATCCTAAAACTCATGAAGCTGAGATCTGAGGATCAGGGCTCAGAAACAGCGCCAAGGAGACTGCTGTTCTCTTAAGCCTGAGCAGAAAACTTTGAGACACTGTTACCTTCAGTGAACTAGTCAAATGCCAAACTGAAGACATGGCTCAAGTAGAGGAGTGCCAGCTTTGAACCAAAAAAACTGAGCATAAACACAGGCCTCGAGTTCAGTCACTTCTACCATTTAGCTAATGTGCTAAATACATAAAGATATATAAGTATATATACACTATATATATATATATATATATATATATATATTTAAAATGGAAAACAACCAAACAAAAGCCAAGGTAAAAGACTAGGAGGGAGATGAGCAAGAGCAAAAGATGTTGGTGCTATAGGGGAACAGAAAGAAAGGCTGTTGATTACAAGGAATGACTGAAAATAGAGTCCCAACATTTGGCTTTGAGGAAATAGAGAAGGAACCTCAAGAAAATGAAGCGCAGCTTGCATACGTGTCCTGCCACATTGTCAAGTAATCACACAGGTCTTTTCCTGACCCCTCCCTACTGCAGTATGAGCTGGATGTATCAGCTCATCAGAAATGTTTCTTCTCACCTCATACCTTAAATCCTTGCATCTTTACTTCCTGTTCTGACACAGACTGACTGGTAAATTCCATTCAGATATGGAGAGAAGTTAAAGAGAGAAGTAATCAGACAACTTAAAATCCGAACTAAGACTTGAATCCTAGTTCTCAAATGTAAGGGGCCATGGGTGCATGGTCCTTCCTCTCTGCTCCTTCGTTGATTCATACCGAAACATACCTACTACTAGCCCCATTCTAATTTGGGTGTGGTATGATTTTTTTAAACACTATGCTATAATGTATGTAAGTACCTTTTGAACATATGAATGCTATTATTATTGATTCATATGCTAATAAAATTTCAGCTATAAGCTCTGCGTTAGTATAGCTTGAAAGAAGTGAATTGAGGAAGTATAATGGGGAAATTTCTCTCCCCAGACAGGTGTCTGAGGTGTTTTCCAGCCAGGACAGACAGGCTTGTTTCATCATCTCAACCACCACAACATAAGTACAAGGACAGATCCACACTGGAGCCAGACACTCCTGGATCTGCCTAGCTCACAATTAACCACACCAGAGACATTTGTCTTAAATTAACGTAAAGCCTGTTAGCTGAAGCTTGATTAAACCTTGGCAGTTGCTTGGCAGAAAGCAATTAAAAAGTCATTCAGCAATGGCATTTGGCCATTGCAGAAGGCTTAAGCTGGCAGAATGTGCAGGTCTGGGAAATCTTCTCTCCACTTGTGCTGCTGAGGCACAGCTGAAGGCTAGCGCTCCATAGGAAGCTCCAAGGAGACAGATTTTTCTCCCAAGGCTTACAGGAACAGCAGGGCTCAGGGTTTCTTCTACAGCTCCAAGTGGGCAAAAGCCAAAAGGATTTTGTGTTTTGTTTATATAGAAAATGACCAATTCCTATAATAAGAAATATAATCCAAATAGCAACTATTTACAAAATCATTTTGTTTAATACGCTTTCCTCTTATTTTACAGGTATTGATGAGGATTTCTGACCTGAGTTTTCTCTTCCCTGTTCTTTCTTGTTCTTAGAAACAAAACCATTCTTTTTGGTGAAAGGTGGTAATGGTTGGGTACCTGTCTTCTCCCATAAAGCAGTTCAGTGACTTAGCTGATTTCCCTCCTGTGCCAAAGAACTAAGGTAGGCTCATTCTTACAGCTTCTTTTGCCTCATTTCCTCACTAGTTCAATGATGACAAAATCATCTCTTTGTCCCTCAGACTCACAGAGGCACTCACTTTGGGCTATTAAATATGTTCCATGTGAATATTGAATAGTATTTTCCACTGACATTTATAGGGTATTCTTCTCAGAAAATATATGAAGGAAAAGAAAAAAAAACATTGGTGCGATCCCATGCAACTCTCAGCAAGCCTGATGTGCTGTGAGGACCCAAGTCGGCCTTGCATCTGACAACCCATAATGCATGACAGATTGTGTCTGCACTGTGCCCTGAAATAGTCTCCCGATTAGAAGAGTATGAAGAACAAAGAATGGAGAAATGTGAGTTTTCTGAGGCTCTTGACAAATGTAGCCAAGACAATATGGAATAAGGTAAAAGTGCATTTCTATGTTTCATTGAAAGGAGGATGATGCCCACTTTCGTATTTTTAATTCTTCACATACATGTATGTATACACGCACCGATATATAATATATATATTACTGTTTGTAATTTATGTCTACCTTAGTGCCCAGCATTAGAAATCAAGAGAATGGTTGTGCCCACTTGAAACAAGAGCACATGTCTGATTCTGTGCACTTCCCCTCCTCCTCCTCCATCTTGCCTGGAGGCAGGTGAACAAGTCTTCATATGGCATAAACTAACCATCTTAGCTGGAGTCCTGGTTGGAGAT
Organism: Dipodomys merriami; assembly: GCF_024711535.1. Taxonomy (NCBI): domain Eukaryota; kingdom Metazoa; phylum Chordata; class Mammalia; order Rodentia; family Heteromyidae; genus Dipodomys; species Dipodomys merriami. Next base: position 3,264,262 of record NW_027204493.1, on the reverse strand, counting down.
TTGTAGCAATCCATCACAGCTAAGAGACTTTGCTCCATTTCTCTGGCACTTTACTCTAAATAAACTTTGCTTCTGCTCTCAACTTTCCTGCTTTATAATTGAGAAGAAAAGGGGCCCAAGACCCCTAGAGAGTATCGTCACCAAAGATTGTGTAAATTTTCAGAAAAAAAATCTAAGGACTGCATAATAAATCAATCACTCAAGTACCATGATTAGTCTTTGGAAACCTAGAGTCATCAAAAGCCAAGCAAACCCTACAGATCGTGATTGGTGTATTGGTGATATCATTGGAGGCATTGGGAATTCCTTTACTCATGTTAATAAAAGATTATATAATAGCAACCCCATTCCTAACACCAACCTACATGAGTATGCCTATTTCTTACAACATGATTTTTCCTAGGTGGAGGTATAGAATGACACATACATCTTGGTTTAAACGAAGTTATTTTCAATGAACAAAGTGATATATGTCAGTAAGAATATGAAGCAAAATAAAAATGTGATTCCTCACTTCTTCCATCATTGTCCTATTTTTTATGGTCATATAAAATGATATTTATTGAAATGACCTCTAAAACTAGAAACAGGTTTTTTGTGGTTTTTTCCTTTGTTGCTGTTTTTGTTTTCTTTTTAAATAAGTTTTTTATTGTGAAAATACTGTACAGAGGGGTTACAGTTACATGAGCAAGGTAATGAGTCCATTCCTTATCCAGCATTGTTGCCTCCTCCTTCCCTCCCACTTCCATGACTACACTCTCCACCCCACACCTAAATTGTAAAGTTAATTGTTCAACAGTGTCTTCTAACATGTCCTGTTTCTTAAGTGTGGACCATCCACGACTTTGTCTGTAGTTGCCAGACTCCCGTGTGGCCTTAATGACTCTCACCATGCTTAGATTTGTGCTCTTGTATCATTTCCTCCCACAGCTTACCAGGATTGTTCTATGCGTCAGTAGGATTTAGTAAAGGTGATAACATGAACTTCTGAGGAGGCATAAAAGATACGGTAAATTCTGCCTCATGTTCTTTCTATTGTGTGTGAAGCTAGGAGAAGCCTCACTAATATGTGAGGGTACTCAGATCTCCTAATAGAGAGACCCAGGGGTGAAGAGAAACAGAGGAACCAAGAAATGGAGGAATCTGCCAAGGACCATGGTGGTTTGGAAACCCAGTCCAGCCTTGGGTGAGGAAGTCTGGACAAGTATCTCTACCTCATGAGTGGCCACTTCAGCTGATCTGCGACTCATATCATAGACACTATATAACAATAACAGAGAATTTTTTCAAGCTAGAAAGTTTGATGAATTATTTTTATGTGATAATAGACAAATGCCTATCATCTCTTCCCTGATAAGGTTGATAATTCATCACTTATGTCTTCTAGAAGTGCTAATTCAGGAATGTTTTAATCAACTCTGATAATATGTTAGAGTTTACTTCACAAATAAGTTCTGGCAAAGACTTCATGTCCTGTGAGCTACAAAATTTGGCTCACAAAACTTTTCTTTGGCAAGTAAATCACACACACACACACACACACACACACACACACACACACACACAGGGCTATGATTACAATTTATTGATTGGTTGCTATAATCTTATTAAGATGCTAAACTGAGATCATAATGACAAAAAGACACAAGACATTTTATTCTTATCATCTGCTGAAATGAAATCACATCAAGAAATTCCTAAATGCTTTAATTATTTTTATTTGGAAAAATCTCTGCATCTGTCCTCCCCAGATTATTAGCACTCACAGTAATTAAGCATCTGAACCATTTGTCAGTACCTTTTTCTCCTTATCTGGGAGGCAATACTAAACATGACTCATTCTCCCTGAGAAAACCTTAATGCAGCTATGTAAACCGACACTCAACAAGGGTCATGTGGTTAAAATCTCTTCTCCTTCCTGTATGCTGCAATATTTTCCTGACTCATTGGCAACATCAGAGTCTCACTGACAGCAGAAATCCACATAAGAGGCATGGCCTTGCATGGCCTCTAGTGCTTAATTCTTTGATTTGTATTTCAATCTGAAGTCTTCTCACCAAATCAAATTTACTACATCTACAGTCACAACAGCTTTTAAACAGGGCTCAGTGGCCTGGAGAATCTAGGTTGCTTGCTGAAAAGAAATTGGGTAGATTTAAGTCATCATTGCTAAGTTTCCTTGTGACTTCGTGAAAGGATTCTCTGATGAAAAAGGATATCAGTATTCATAATGTGTGCAAAAAATAAAATAATATGGTTCTTTCAATTATTGGTTAAAAATGCCTAGGTAAATTTACTTGATTGATCCATTCCATAACCTATATACATTTCAAGAGTTCATATTGTACATCAATAACACATGCAATGGTTGCTGGCCAAATTTTAAAAATTTCAAGAAGAAAAAAACAAGTCACCAATATAAAAGTTACACAAGATCTTGGTGTACAATGCTCTTCTTTCTACAATTTTTTTGTATGCCAAGTGATCCAGTCAACAGTGGAGGGAGGAAATAAATCTGAGCTAACCCATCACTATCTAAAACAAAAAGGAACACAGCCAGTGTGCATTATTGACTACCATAGGCACGGCCAAACTACATGGTGTCCAAAGACTGAAGAAAAAAATCATATTGCTATTCTCATCAGCACCTTGAAAATTTTCTACAGAAAGTAATGGTCACGGGTAGGTATACTTTACTCTACATAGCACGAATTACTGGAAAATCCTGATTCTAAGCTTAAGCTTACTTACATACTAGGTATTTTGACAGTATTTTTCCTTATATCTTGTTTATTTATTTTGTATGTACTTTGTAGGCATAAGTAATCTTATAGTTCTGATAACTTGATCTTCAAAGAGTTACTTGATCTTAGAGTTTCACTAATCCATGTTCAAGGTTCAGTAGATTCAGTATTCTAGAATTCACATATTAATGATGACGATTGAACCACAAGTCCTCCACAGATGTTTTGATCATTTTTTGGTATTTTTTATTGTAATAATACTGTACAGAGGGGTTACAGTTATATGAGCGAGGGAATGAGTACATTTCCTCTCTGATCTTTTGCACAGTTTAATATTTATTTGAGTGGATGCCTATATCTGAGTGGATGCCTAGGTTCTGCGGACACATTGAAAAGTCACACATCATTCAATACTAGAGTACCCCCCAAGTTACAAATTAGACATTAGTCCTTTTATGAGAGTGTCATATTGTTGAAAAGATCTGTGTTCATTCCTTTAACTAATAATACAGCCATAAAAGGTTCATATAAACATATGCCATCACTAATTTACTTGTTCTATACTGTAAGGTTCTGAGAAAGGTAAAAGCTTTATTGTATATTTTGCCTACTAAATGAAATCTAAAGGAAGTAACAGGCTGTCTTTAAATGATATACTACACAGGGGAAAGAAACCCATAACTATTGATACAGAAATTCATAAAAATTTGTAGAATAGTTACTTCATTTAAAATATCAAACTCTTGATTTTTACAAAATATTTAGCTGGAGAGCTGGGGTTTGGAGATCCTGACTTTATAAAGAATAACTATTTTCATTCCTGTTTCAGACATAAATTTAGTTTCTAAAGAGAAAGTGTAGTATTGGAAAGTTATTCTTCCCCTCTTCCATGACTATTACAGGTACCTGTGTACCAGGCTTTCTCATCTGTAAGAACAGGCTCTTGGGCACACCTAGATCCATTTGAGAAAATAGTGAGCTCATGTGTTACAGCAATCTCCTCTGTGGTGTCCCTCAGGCTGCTCTTCTTCCCAGGCTGCTCCTGTCACCCAGATCCTCTCCTAGACTTAGCTTAATGACCAATATTTTTTAGTTGATTGAATGGCATTGCCAGCCCAAATTGCCAGTTTGTTTGCTACCTTTTTTTGTTTCATTTCTTGACCTTGGGCGTGCAGTTTTATTAAATATGACCTCTTTCTTGCTGGATGATTGTGTCTTCCAGGTTCTTCTGACCTTAGTGGAAGTCCATGAATCGATGCCCTCTCTACCTTGACTTGGGTTTCTGTACTTCCTCAGCTGTCTTGTTTGTTTTTATTGTTGGGACTTGATTTATAAGCCTTAAGTGCAAAACAATATGATATTCAGAGAAATGAAGTCATTGCTCCCAAGGTCACACAACAAACAAAGATTTACGAATGGGGGTGTGGTCTCATCTACCTTCCACCATAATTTCTTCCCAGAGACCTGTGAAGGGCCAGTGCTGAGAGTCGTATACTGCCTTGACAGCAAAGTAACCAGCTCTCCTGACTAGTGGGTTATCTATGGCTTCTTCTATCCTCCCTTCCTCTGAGTAAAGACACAACACATTGCACAAGGAATGACTGTACGGCCAAGCCTACTTATACACTGCAAAGTGTAATAAAAGTGTCAGCTTGGATTTGTAGGTCTTTGGGATCAACAAAACCTCTATGTTGATTTATGCTTTATTAAGTAATAAGGTAGCTATACACTGCTTCCAAACACTGCTAGCAACAACCTAAACTAGGAGAAATGTAATTAGTAAGTAATTTGTTTTTTTTTACTTGAACATAAACAAGGTCATCTGGTTGAATCATCGGGGTTAGGAGATTAATTTAACTGATATAGTTCAGTTTTGACAGTTTCTCAGGACAACTTGCTCTACCAAGATGCGCCAAACCTGATGAATTGTTCCTTGGAAAAGTGAGGATATTATTTAAACATCCCACCATGCTCTGTATGATGGATTTACCAAACAGTCAGGTCCATATACTTTGAACTCATCTGTCAACCACATCCATGAAAGAAACCATTCCTGGTGAGTGCCTTGAATTTTTAAGGTGTTCTTTTTGTAGAACAGTAGAAAATAAAATGATAATATTTAGATTGGGCTCATGCACTATTTAAGCCAGAGAAAAGACCTAAATGAGTTTATCAACTCATTAGAAATATCTTAATTGTATTCAACAAAGGCTTAATAAATCATATTTAAAGAACAGGAGTGACCAGAGAAACAACCACCCCATTAATAACTGGGATAAAGAATTAAAAAGAGACTTCTCTGGAGAGGAAATAAAAATGGCCAATAGACCATGAATAAATGCTCAGCATTGCTGGCCATAAAAGCAATGTAAATCAAAATCTTATTGAGATTCCATGTCACCCCAGTTAGAACGGCTGGTGGGGATGTGGCAAAAAGCAAACAGTACTACACTATTGGTGGGAATGTAAGCTGGTTCAACCACTCTGGAAGGAAGTATGGAGGTTCCTCAAAAGACTAAACATAAAACTCCCATATGATCCAGCAATCCCACTCCTGGGCATTTATCCAACTGATCACAAACTAGGCCACACTAAAGCTACCAGCACAACTATGTTCGTTTCAGCATTATTTACCATAGCTAAGATGTGGAATCAACCCAGATACCCCTCAATAGATGTCTGGATCAAGAAAATGTGGTATATTTACACAATGGAATTTTATGCTTCTATCAGAAAGAATGTTATCACCTTTTTGTAAGGAAATGGAAAGACTTGGAAAATATCATATTAAGTGAAGTAAGCCAGACCCAAAGAAACATAGGCTCTATGGTTTACCTCATTTGTAATAATTAGTATAAGCATAGGTTAGTCCTGACAGAGAATCATAATAGCTCAAGAGCTATGAACATATCACCATACAAAATGATGTTAATTGAAATTAACTCCAAGACATGGAAACAAGTCTTCTATTTTAGTTGTCAACTGTATCTAGTTCTTTCTTCCTGTTTTATGTCATTTTCTTCCATTTGTTTATCCCTGGCAATTTTTGTCTTTGATTCTGGTACCCTCCATCTTGTATATGCATTTATCTGATTCGGGGAAGGGAAGGGAAATAACAAAATACTGAAAGAAGTAGAAAAGATGACCCATTACAACAGTGATACTCACAGGACACTAAGTCAGAAATGAACTTTACAACTTCGATAGGGGGGAAGACTGAGGGGAGGGAAGAGACTGTGGTAGAACAACAATGGAGTGGGTAACAATGTTCAACAAGAAATGTACCTTACTCATGTAAATGTAGCCCCTCTGTACAGAATCTTTATAATAAAATATTTTTTTAAAAAAGAGAGAGAGAACAGGGACAGGCCAGGTGCCAATGGCTCATGCCTGTAATCCTAGCTATTCAGAGGCTGAGATCTGAGGATCGCGGTTCAAAGTCTGTGAAACTCTTATCTTCAATTAACTACCAGAAAACTGGAAGTGGGGCCATGGCTCAAGGAGTAGAGCACTCGCCTTGAGCTGAAGAGCTGAGGGATAGTGCCCAGGCCCAGAGTTCAAGCTCCACAACCGACCAAAAACAAACAAACAAAAAAAGAACAGGAGTGATCAGTTCAAAGATTTTCCCAAACTTAATAAATGAAATGAAGGCACCTTTCCAATATATCTGGGGGAGGACTGTTTCCAAAATGCAGTTCACAATAAAATATTATGTTGAGCCTTTTTAAGTTCCAAAGTTACCTCATGCCCCAGGGACACCTTCCCTCACAAACTGTGACTGCAGTTTCTGTTTTCAGAGTGGGTAGTTCAGTAATACAAAGAAGAGAGTCTTTTTATGCAAGGCAACATTCAATCTATAGCTTGCCTGCAATGTACAAAAACCATCAAAAAGCTTCTGATTCACAACTGCTATTCTGGGCTTTCTTTCATTAACAGAGGGTCCAATCCATGTCAACCATGATAGACAGCAGATGGGCAGCACCGAATTTGAAATCCACCCAGCCCCACCAAAAGCAATTTAGGAAGACGGAAAGAAACACCATGGGAAGGCAGCTTTGGGCATCATTCCAACTCTTTGGGTCTAGAAGATGAAGAGCTACTTTTAAGGTCTCGATGAGACAACCACGAAGACCATTGTTACCACTGACACTGCTGCAGCATCAATCTCTCCTAAAGTGGAGATGGTCCAGCGGTGCCATGACAACCACGGCTGCCGCAGAGAAACAGGAGGAAAGCCACCCTGCAGCCCTGATTGCCTGTCCTTCACTAACTAAGCTCAGAGACGTGTTTCTGACCCCAGCTCCCAAAGAGATCCCTTTTCCCTTCGTGAAATTTTCCATAAAGAAGATACCAAAGCCAGTCGCAGGCAACACTGCCTGCCACCAACCAGGCTGACAAACAACAGGAGGACAATCATGTTGATGTGTTCTAGTAGAGAACTCTCTTCCTCAACCCTACTGAAGCACTAGCACTCTGGTTTTCTTCTTAAGATAAAGTTGTCCACACATCTCTCAACTGTTTGCACTCTTGGATTCAGTGCCTTATACTCACTCTCGCTCTGTTTTCTTGCTCGTGGCTTGCTCTCTACCATTTGAGCCACATATCCAGTCTGGCCTATTGCTAGTAAATTGGAAGTGGAGTATTGAAGACTTTTCAGCCCAGGTTGGTTTTGAATTGCAATCCTCCAGGTCTCAGCCTCCTGAGTATGGAGGGTACCAGATGTGGTCACCAGCACTTAATTACTTCTCACTCTTCTACCCCCACTTACCTTGTCACCTACCTACTTTTCTCACCCAACATAATGTGGTGACAGTGACACAGAAGTACGGCTGAAGGTCACAGAATGAAAGAGTTCCATGACACCACGAAAAAGAGTTCAACTATTCACTCCTTAAATTACTTACCTCTGGATTTTACACAGAAGAAACAAAACCTTGTCTTACTTATTTTGGTTTAAAGGCTTTCAGGCTATTGAACCTAAAACAAACAAATAAAAATATCATAGTATATGAGACTCCTATATTCTACCAGTCCAACCTCAAAATGTAGATAAGCTGCATTACTGTAGGCTCTATAGGAATTGGTCAGGCCCTGTTGAGGGTGTTGGAGACGTGATCCAAGTAGCCAAGAATCTGGAAGAACTATCATAATATGAGATAGGAGGTCTACAGACCTTGCCAGAAAAGCAGAAATCAAGATTAGGCAGGTAAACTATGGCAGACTCAAAGAAACTAGAGAAGCCCAGGAAGAATAAATATGTTTTATTCTGTGGAAAGTTTAGCACAGTGGCCCAGGCATGGAGATTTAGGGGATTGTGAGTTTAAGGGTCTGGCTGCAGCTATGGTTGGCTAGTCTTAAGAACATTTTGCCTCTACTTGAACCAGGAACTCACTGCAGGGAGGGACTGGTTGCAACCTTGCTGTGAATTGAAAATCTTATTAGGAAAAAGAAGCCTAGGCTGCAGATAATCCTCTGGAACTATGGAGAGAGGGAAATCTTAAAATGAAGGTTGAGATGAACATCAAATAAGGTTGTCCTCAGTCTCATGTGTCTACTGAATACATGAAATGTAGCTAGACAGAATTTAAGTATGCTTTAATTGCATTTTGAAGGCATAAACAAAAATAAGAGAATGACTAGTATTAGTTGTATGTTGATCCATTACATTAGACAAAACATGTTGACAAATTAAATTTTACTTTCTTGTATGTGGCTTACAGGAACCTTCCAATGATACATGAGATTCATATTATGTTTCAAATGAACAGCATTGACAACGAGGTTTTTCACAGACCTAGCCTGTGACCAGTTGGACTCTTCTTCCTTTTTTGGTTAGATCTGTGTGTCCTTCATGGAAAGGTAATTGCTAATGGAATTTTGGAGAAATTACTACTAAGAGGCAGCTCAGAAAAACTGAATATTTACAGAGAAAGAAATAGCAGAAGGCACCTTTTATACTGGCTTTTTTCTCTGACCTAACTAAACATTCATTGCCATCGACTTCAAAGCTGTTCAAAGGCAAGTGTGTCCCACACTTGAAGCAAGAGGGCAAAGAGTATTGAAAAAATGAAATCATGACTATTTTCCATCTTTTGTCAATGAAAATTATTAGGTGTCCCAGATTTTTTAAAGAATTAACAAATTGATCTTTGGTAGGCAATAAGAACATAAATTATGACATTTTCACAGATAGAGATGCATATAATTGAAAGTGACATATTTAAAACAGAAAGATTTAGAGACTCATCCATCTCTTCTTGGAGCATTGTGGCAAGACAAAGCATTTTTAAAATCACCCTTAATGTTAAGTATAAGCCTTTACTGTAAGTACTTCTGGTCTATTTTAACATTTTTATTAGTATGTACAGGGTATAGAATGAGCTTCATTGTGCCTTTTTTTTTCTTTTTTTTTTTTTTGAACTCTGGGCCTGGGCACTGAACCTCAGCTTTTCAGCTCAAGGTTAGCACTCTACCACTTGAGCCACAACACCACTTCCAGTTTTCTGAGTGGTTTATTGGAGATAAGGGTCTCACAGACTTCCTGCCCAGGCTGGCTTTGAACCACTACCTCAGATCTTAGCCTCCTGAGTAACTAGGATTACAGGCATAAGCCACTGGTGCCCCGCTCTTTTTTTTTAATTTTATTTTATTATAAAGATGTCGTACAGAGGGGTTACAGTTACATGAATAAGGCAATGAATACATTTCTTGTTAAATATTGTTATCCCCTCCTTGGTTACGTACACTGATCTTACCTCCTCTATGACTCTTTTTTGTTCTCTCTCCAACTTCCCTTTTTGAAAGTTTCATTATGTTACTTTCATGCATACATATAAAGTATTTCAACCATATCTACCCTTTTACTACCCTCTTTTTTTGTCCTCCCTCTGACTTTGGGTCTCCCTCCCCCAAACAGTTGCCATGAATTCTCTTAAAGTTTTTGTATTTATTTTTCTTTTTAAGTCAAGAGTCTATCTATGAGAGAAATTGTATTTGGTTTGTTTTTCTGTTTCTGGCTTATTTTGCTTAAAAAACGATGGCCTCTGGAACTATCCATTTGCATACAAATGGAATAATTTCATTCCTTCTGGCTGAATAATATTGCAATGTGTATTTATATATTAACATATTATATGATATTTATTATTAAAATATAAACATATATAAATACATATGTACATATGTAAACATATTTTCTTTATCCATTTATCAGTTGATGGACACCTGGTCTGATTCTATTATTTGGCTATTATAGTCTGGGTGTACAAAAATTTCTCTTCTGTGCTTGAGATATACACTCAGCACTGATATTTCTGGATCATATGTTATTTCTAGTTTTGATATCATTTGTTTTCTTTTGATAATATTGCTGTATAAACATACACTCCACTTAAACTACATCCTAGCCCTATTCTAAGTTTTTTGTTGTTGTTTTGAGGAATCTACATAATGACTGCATTGATTTACTTTCCCCCAAACCATGGACATGGTCATTTGTTTGTTTTTTTTTCTCTCCCTAGCTTCCCCACATTTGTTGTATTTTGTTTTATTGACAATAGCCATTCTGTCTGGGGTAAGATGCAATCTGTGGTATTCTGATTTATATTTCCTTTATAGAAAGTGATGTTGAACATATTTTCATTGGCTGATTGTACTTCTTTTGAGAACTGTCTATTCATCTAGCCCAAGACTAATTGAGTTATGTGTTCTTTTGGTGTTTAATTGTTGAGCTTTTTATGTAATTGTAATCTCTTGGTTTATTTTATCCTATGCTGTGTCTCTTCAGTCTGGTCATTGTCCCCTTTTGCTATAAAAGTTTGGTAATTTGATGTAACCCCATTTGTCAATTCTTCCTGTTATTTCCTGAATTTTTGGAATCCTATTAAGAAACTCTTTGCTTATGTGTATAACTTCAGATGTTTACCCTAGGTTTTTCTGTACTAGTTTCAAAGTTTTGGGTCTTCCATTAAGATCTTAGATGGACTTTGAATTGATTTTTGTACAAAATGAAAGGTAAGTATCTGGTTTCAGTCTTCCAAGAACATTTGTTAAAAAGGCTCAACTTTTTTCCAACGTATGGTTTTGCACCTTTGTCAAAAATTAGCTTACTAAGATCAATAGAAAGCCCACAGATTGGGAGAAGATCTTCACTAGCCATACAACAGACAAGGGACTCATATCTAAAATATACTTGGAACTCAAAAAATTAAATCCCCCTACAACAAATCTTCAAATAAACAACTGCCCAATAAATAAGTGGGCTAAAGACTTAAAGAGAAACTTCTCTGAAGAGGAAAGAGGGATGGCCAATAGACACATGAAGAAATGCTCAACCTCCCTAGCCATTAAAGAAATGCAGATCAAAACAACATTGAGATACCACCTCATCCCAGTTAGAATGGCTATAATCAAGAACTCTAATAACAACAGATGCTGGAGGGGATGTGGACAGAAGGGAACGTTACTGCGTTGTTGGTGGGAGTGTAAATTTGTTCAACCACTTTGGAAAGTAGTATGGAGGTTTCTCAAAAGACTCCACATAGAGCAATGACCCAGCAATCCCACTTTTGGGCATTTACCCAAATGATCACAAACAAGACCACACTAAAGCTACCAGCACGACTATGTTTATTGCAGCATTATTTACCATAGTTAAGATATGGAACCAACCCAGATGCCCCTCAGTAGATGAATGGATCAAGAAAATGTGGTATACATACACAATGGAATTCTATGCCTTCATCAGAAAGAATGACATTGTGCCATTTGTTAGGAAATGAAAAGACTTGGAAAAAACTATATTAAGTGAAGTAAGTCAGGCCCAAAGAAACATAGGTCCCATGGTTTCCATTATTTGCAATAACTAGTATATGTCTGAGACAAGCAGAAAAGGTCAGATAAGTTGATGTTAGGGAAATGAACCCTGATATGTATTCAAATATTTTTTCTTTCATGCGATTGTTTCTAATACATTTATAAGATTATTTCTTTGTTGCTTTGTATGTCCCTCCCCCACAGTATAACCCCTGCTTTCACTGTATTTGATGTTGTTATAATTTGTGGAGAGGAAGGGAAATAACAAGTTGTTTAAATAGGGATACAGGTGGACCCATTGCAACAATGAGACGTACACGTCGTTATGTCGAAAACGAACTTTACAACTTTGGTGGGGGGGAGGAGGGCTGGTGGGGGGATGAGGAGAGGATGGGATGGGAAGGGGAAACAAAGGAGGAGGCTACAATGCTTGATAAGAAATATACTCATTATCTTGCCCATGTAATTGTAACCCCTCTGTACAGTATTTTCACAATAAAAAAAAGTGTAAAAAATTAGCTTGCTAAAAAAAATTAGCTTGCTGAAAACCTATGTGTATGTGACCATATAAGATGATGCTAAGTGAAATGAGCCCCAAGACCTGGACAGAAGAGGTTCTTCTTTGTTGTTGTTGTTTCTAATGTACTATGTGATTTTTTTGTTTCTTTTGTATGTTCTTCCTCCCATGGTATATGCCTGTTGACACTGTATTTGATTTTGGTACTCTGCGTCTTGTATACACATTTATCTAATTTGGAGAGGGAAAGGAGAATAACAAAATGCTGAAACAAGAACACAGGATGACCCATTGCAACAATGATACTCACAAAACACTATGCTGAAAATGAACTTTACACTTTGTGGGGGGGGGGGGAATGGAAGAGGTGGGGAAGGGAAGGGATAGTAGGAGGTAACGGTGCACAACAAGAAACGTACTCATCACCTTACTTATGTAACTGTAACCTCTGTACAGCATCTTTACAAGAAAATAATTTTTTAAAAATTAGCTTACTGTAGCTATGTTTGCTTACTTTGACATCTTCTATTACATGATTCTACGTGACTCTTGTGTGTGTATGTGTGTGATGCTATTTGTGCCAGATCTGTAATCTAATTTGAAGTCAGATATTGTGATACCTACAGCACTGCTCTTTGTAATCGGTATAGCTTTGGCTACTCAGAGTTGTTTGTGTTTCCATAAGATTTTTAGGATTATTATTTTATATAGATGTAAAGAATGGCATTGGAATTTTGTTGGAGATTGAATTGAATATGTAGTTATCTTTTGGTAGTTTCTGCAATATTCATGAACATAGGAGATTTTCCATCTTCTAATATCTTCTACAATTTCTTTTACTAGTCTTTTAAGGTTTTCTTTGTAGAGGATGCTTACCTCCTTACTCAAGTTTATTCCTAGGTATTATTTTAGGGTATTATAACTGATAGTGTTTACTTGATTTATTCCTCAACCCATTTATTATCAGTATATACTGATTTTATATGTTCATTTTATATGTTGCTACTTTGATGAATGTGTTCATCAAATTTAAGGAGTCTGCAGTTGTGCTTTTAGGCTCTTTTCTAGGTAGCACCTGAAAATAGATATGTTTTAGAGATTTATTTTCCCTCAAACAGGCTAAGATATTGGGGCTCAAGGTGACTTGACTCCTTTAAAGTTGTAAGCTTCTTCTTTGGTGCTCCAGCAGCCTTGAGCGAAGCATTGTCAGTCAATAAGTCCACCAGATTGTCTCTACATCAGGTATCCCTCTTGGAAAACTTCCATGGATGCTTTCAGGAAGTTACATAGCAACAACAACTGCCAAAGCACAGTGTCAGCTCAGGAAAGACACCCAGCAATGATATGCCAAACAGCTCATGAAGGACTCGTCACCATCCTAAGCCTCAACATGCTGTAAAATAGCCCTGAATCCATTCCCATCTGGACTGTGGTATGCACTCCTCCTGGTGGTCCAACAGAAGGCATGTGACTAACTGGTACAACAGTAATGCATGATTGTTACACATTGCTAGGAGCAGGCCCTCTTGCCACACCCCTTCCTAGCTATGCAAGCAGTCTCTTCTGCTCCCTTTGTAAGCTACCAGGATACAGATACAGGTTGACCCATTGTAACAAGAGATGTACAAGACAGTATGTTGAAAATGAACTTTACAACTTTGCAGGGGTGGGGGGAGGGAAGGGAGGAACTGGGGAGGTGGAGAGGAAAGCGATGGTAGGGAAAAAATAAAGGAGGGTGTAACAATGCTTGATAGGAAATGGACTCATTACCTTTCTCATGTAACTGTAACCCCTCTATACAATTTCTTTAGAAGAAATATATTAAGAAAAAAAGATATAAAGCTGAGCATTTTCGTACATGCCTGTAATCCTAGTATTTCAGAAGATGAAACAGGAGGATCTTAAATTCAAAGCCACATAATGAGACATATATATATATATATATATATATATATGTTACTTTTGAGTAAAAATTGCAGTCAGATTTAGCTATTGTCCTTTCATAATCTTTAGTAGCCAGAGAGCTTTTCTATGTCCATTTATTACTTATTCTATGCCCATTTATTGCCTATTCTATGTTCATTTGTATCCACTGGCTAGCTGACCAAATGAATTTGAATATGTATGTCTTGAAGTGAGATACATATTTTTATATTATTCATTAAATTTTACTGCAAGCTACTTCTTCTTGGCTTCAGTTAATGGTTGATCTAGGTATAAATTTAATAATATATGACTAAGAATATACTAAAAAAGTTAAAGTTATCAAGAAAAGAAGTCTATTTCCAGTATTATGGCAGTCTCGCTGCTCTGAGTGATCTCCTTAGTAGAAACAACTAAAATGCTAAGAAAAAATAAAAGAATCATCGTACATGTGCTGCTGAACTATTCTAAAACTAAACAGTCTGTTGATCTTATAAAGTGATATCAAAATGCATGCTATGGGGGTGGCTAAGTCAGAGGCAGCTTTGCCCAGAGCGTTTTGGCTCAACCGTGAGGACTTTGAGGGGCTACCTCGACTTGGTTTTCTGCACAAAATACAGGGTGCAAGGCATAGGACTTTCCATGACAATCTAAATAAATAATCTCCACGTTATTCCAGAACCTTCGGAATGATGCCCTCAGTGCAAAGTTCAGACAAGAAATAAATACTGATGTGCAAAGGATGCCATGGGAGCATGCTCATCTCAATCTGAATACAAGGTAATGGGGAAATAATCACCTGTAAAGAACTCCTTTTCTAAGGCATTTTTCATATATATTTTCTATTTAATTTAGTCTTTCATAATTCATAAGCTCAAAGGGGAGGTTAAATTCAGTGTTGCTGTATTTAGCTGTGGCAGAAATAATTGTGTTCATTTAGTATCCAGAGTATTCTTACATTTCTTAACACCTCTGTAGCTGGGCAGAATCATGGGGATAATTCTTACCAATTGGCTTTGGGTAGAATAGACATGAGTTAGTTCTGTACAGAAAAAAATGATGAGACCAGAGCAAGGAGAAAATGTATTCCAGATAAATAGCTACAAAGGGTTGGGAAATCATTCATCCTAGATAAAATTTCATGCTGTAAAGGATTCTGTGAGCTTAGCTCAGACCTTGCATAAGTGGGAAAGCATCCATGATCCTGTCCAAGCAACTGAAATTTGGGGCATGTTAGCCTAACCTGTCTGTGGAGAACACTGTCGGGGTGATTGATAGAGGCAGATGCAACTAATCCAAAAGGATTCAACTTTACCCATACTCCAACACATACCACAAGTTAAATAAATTCCAGAATATGAAAATTCACAGCCAAAATGTTCAATATATTAAGATTTTACAGTGATCAAAATCCACATGAAATGACTAGAGTTGCATATATACAACACAAAATATAAAACAACATTGTAGAAGTTTTTGTTGCTACCCCTTAGCATTTTTTCCCACAAGTCTACCATTCTACTTGAGCCACTCTCCACTTCTGACTTTTTTCTGGTTAAAGATAAGAATCACATGGACTTTCCAGTCCAGGCTGACTTTGAACTAGGATCCTCAGACCTCACCTCCCAAAGCACAATTACTGGCATTCTGCTGCATATTATTCTTAAGCAAATATTGAACACTGCAAAGTTAGCCAGATGTGAGAGCATAAGCTGGCTTTGATACATTTTCTAATTTATTTTATTTTATGGGTGATATAAAGAGGGGTTACAGTTATATAAGTAAGGTAGTAAGTACATTTCTTATGGAACATTGTTGATACATTTTATAGACTGGCTATTCCACAGGTTACATTTTCTAGCCATATACAGTTTAATAAAAAAGCAGTAACAAGAAATAACTAAGAGAACATAATTTATGCTTAGGGATTTAACACGCACACACAGACACACATAATTCTATTCAGCTGATACAAAAACAGAAAAGTGATAGTGAATCTAAAACCTAATTACAACAACAAAATAAGAAAATATCACACATATACAGGATGTTTATTAAATCTGAAGCTGTGTTTAAAGATAAATCTATATGTTCGCATTAATAAGGAAGTCTTGATAATTAATGAGTTACAAACATGTCATTAAGGAATTTAGAGAAATAATTTTTTAAAAGATATTTAAAAAGGCAAGAAAGGAAAAAATAGAACTAAAGCAAATGTGCATGAAATAAAAAACATGAATACACATGGGATCATCAAAGCAAAATGTTTAATCTTTGAGAGGTACAAATTACTCAGGATAAGTACAATCTATGGGGAAAATACAGTTTATTAAAATTCTATTTAAAAATATTCTTGTAGGTAATTCTATTTATCTCTATTCTATTTGATAAAAATATTGTATCAATAAATAAAGTACTACCACTTTGTTGTATTTCCAACTTCCAACAATTCAAGAGACAGATAATTCTAGGTTTATGCATATTCTCCCTAATAATAAAGAAAGTGAATTCTCAAAAACATGTCATGAAAGTCACCCTAACCTTGCTATCACAATCAAGAATGGTACAAGAAAGAAAATTACAGGGCCAATCTTTCTCATGAATACAAATGGAAAGTCTTATGCAAAATATCAGTACACCAAAACCAAAAATACATAAAAGAATTCACAGCCACTTTAGTTTTATCCCAGGAAAACAGGAAATCAGTTATTTGTAATTCTACACATTAAGACCAAACTTGTGGTTATTTTTCAACAGAAACAATAAAATGAAAATCCATTCACAATAACGGGCACCATGGGACCTGGAGATGTGCTCATTATTCTTTGTGCCCTCCAGACCTTCCATTGCCTGTCTCCAACTTGATCTGGGCTTTGGAGCGCTAAGGACTAAGGTGACATATCATGTAGGTTCCCTTACCCTCAGCAAAATGTTATTGTCAGTCCATGTACGACAGAGATCTGGGTGTGGGAGGAGAAGCAGGTGTTACAGTTTCCTCGCTGTGGGTTGCTGTAGCTGCAGGTGTGTGACTACTGCTCCTGTCTGGCAGCCCTGGTTTGCAAGTCCAGCTCTCAGACAGTGTGATAATAGCAGCTCAGTGGGATACAAACAGCTTTATACTGGGTGCCTTGCTATCTCCCTTTGAAACCTGTGCATGCCCACATGAATTTTCCTTCACTTAGTACTCTTCCAAAATCCCATTTGATGTTATTAACCCATGTCATAGTTTGAGTGTTATTACCCCTGAAATTTATATATTTGTTAAGCTCCAGGATGTAATCCCATTTGGAAATGAGTAATCAAAGAAGTAACTAAATTAAAACATGATCTTCAGAATGGGCCCTATCCATATGGCTGGTGCTTTTATGAAGAAGAAATTCTAATTTAGATATACAGAGCAGAAAATCCATGTGGTTACCATTGAGCTTACAGCCTCCAAAATGGAGAACATAGATTTCTAGTGTTGAATTTTTCACCCCGTGGTATTTTGTTAGAGCACCACAAGCAAACTGACCAAACCTACTAAAAATACACCTCCCTGATAAAGAACAATAATAGAGTAAACTACATTTAATATTGACATATTAAAAATAATTCCTTTGAGACTGACAGCAAGGAAAGATTATCTGTTGTCTATTCTATTCAATAAGACTGAAAAGCCTAACCAGTTTAATCAGTAAGACAAGAAAATAAGATTTATTAAGTAGAATTAAAAGCATACAAACTGGATTAAAAGAAATGAAATCATCATTATTCCCAGATAATAAAACTACCTACAATGAGAAAAGGGTTTGCGGTCATTATGTTCAATGTATAGGTGAACATTGAGAAACCACATAACTGGCTAAAGATTATTTTAAAATTGTCTACATACAAAAGAATCAATGAAAGAGTTTAGAGAGTTTGTTTTGTACAAAGTAAATATGCAAAAATTAATTGCATGTAGATATTACAACAATAATCAGTCATTTTTAGAATCAGATAATCTCACAACAGAAGTAATGTGACATATTTGGAGCAGCTTTACTAAAAAATAAAAGAATGTTAAAGATAGTAAATAATCAGAAAGTTCAACCATGAACTGGATATGAGGACTCAGTATCACGAAATCATTGATTCTCTCCAGATTGATTCATAGTGAGTGGGTCCAACCAATCCAACAGATTGCTGCTGGAAGATTGGCAACCTGACCTCCAAATTGACACAGAAGAGCTGGGAAGAAAACAAGTCAATACTCTTCTGTCAAGCATGAAGGCATCTTCTAAAGCCATAGCTAAAATGATGCCCATAGCACAAGATTGCCCAACAGAACAATGAATAAAAGGAAACAGGTAAGAGAAGCAAGGAACAAGCCTAGCAACAATAAAGATGATTAATGAAAAAATAAAATTCTGACCTACAGATTAGTGAGTAAATTAGGACTGAAATTAGGGCTTGAACCTGAGAGGAAAGTATATAAAAGTTATTCCAAGCAGATGTAAGATTTAGTATGGAAGAAAAAATGACAAATAATTCAAATTAAAAATAGAAGAATATATTTATTTTATTTTGGTGTAGGAAAACACTTATTAATAAATTTTAAAAGCTCAAGCCATAAAAGCATTAATAAATGTGACAATATTAAAACTTAGAATTCAGATCCTGAAATGACACCCCATACACACAAAAGGAAAAAAAAAACTATTACAAGATAATCCGAATACTGGAGAAAATTATTTGAAAGTTACCTAACAAGTTAAGACAAATATTAAAAACTTCAATGAATCAACACAAAAAGGCAAATAGCTCAGCCTCCTGTATATCATATGAAACTAAATGGTAACACTGTGCATTAGAAGTAGTACAGATGTCTCACACTAAGAGTAAAGAAGCTTTATTTTTTTTTATCAGACATATGAAAGTCAAAACACTAACATACGTAATTAGTTCATATTTGACTGGCAAAAAAAAAAACCTAGGAAGTTGGTTAATCCCAAGCGTAGGTGAATGCACAGAGTCATGTAAACTCTTGCACATGGCACAAAAAGCAGAAACATGTTGCAACCATTATGAAGCCAGATTTGCACAGCCTGTAATAGTGCTTACCTTGTAGGCGGTATTTTACTACCCTGCTGGTTACTTCCTCTCTGATCCAGCTATTCCCCTTCCAAATAAATAACCTAAGGAATTCCTTGTAGTATACCACCCAACCAAGAGCCAGACACAAGAATGTCTTCAGAAAGAAATACATAAATATGCATCAGTAATAGAATAAACCAGAATCAATGTACACATTGAAATAACAAAGCATACAAGCCAATTTAATATAAATATAGCTAGATGTCAAAACATCACATGCTATAAAAGCCGAAAGCAACAAAATCATCACAGAATATAGCAGTACAGTTTCATTTCTAGAGCATTCCTAAACAGTCAAATTAAGGCTATATATATGCATGTATAAATGTGTACATTTGTATACAAATATGTATATGTATATTTGTATACACATATAAATATATATGTAGATGTTTACTAAATTGCTTTAAACTTTTGATTGATACATATCTAAGTGTCTTGTTAGGTTATTCCTATATACTCTTACAGTATACCAGATTAACTTCAACCTCTCTATCACTTTTCCATTCTTTAAAACAATTTTAATAATGAAACTTAGAGCAGTGGTTAATGTCTAGTGAGTCAGAACAGATAAAAGATGCTATTGGAAAGTGGTATGCTTGGGTCTTAAAAATGGTCATGTTCTTTCTTGCCAAAGATGAAATGCACATGGCTATTAGGCATATAGAAAAATGCTCCAAATTAATACTAACCATCAGACCAGTGAAAATCAACATCATGATGAGTTCATCTTGAACTGTTAGGATATTTCTCATCAAAAACACAAAAGCCAGCAAAATGCTGAGGGTGTGAAGAAATTACAGCCATCTCATGCTCTTGGTGGTAAGGCAAAAGGTTCAGCTATTTATGAAAAATATTGCAGAAATTTCTGAAGAAATTATAAATAGCACTGCCCTATGTTTTCACAATTCTGTTCTGAGTAATTATCCAAAATAACTGAAATCAGGATCTTGATGAACAATTCATACCCCTGTGTTTATGACAGTATTATCTGTAATAGCCAACATGTGGAGAAGCCTAAATATCCACTGACAGATGAGTGGATAAAGAAATTGTGTTGTGTGCATATAATGGAACATTATTCAGCCTCACAAAAGGAACCCTGTTACATATGATAACATGCCTTATGCTAAATAATATAAGCCTGCCACATAAACATATATACCACATCATTGTAGTTGTACAAGGACATAAAGTTGTATAATTCATAGAATTAGAATCAAATGGTGATTTCTAGGAGCACATGTGAGAGAGGAAGTGAGAAGCCGCTAGTGAAAGGTCATAAAGGTTCAATTAAGCAAGATGAATAAGTTCTAAATATCTGCCATACAACACTATACCTCTTTTTAAAAATTGATTTACTTTATGCTTATTATATAGGTGATATACAGAGGGATTACATTTACTATGCCAAGTAATAAGTACTTTTCATTTCATACAGTGTCATCTGTTCCCTCGTTCTCTCCCATTCCCTCCCTTGAATCTCCACCCACGAGTTGTATAGTTCACTTTCATCAAATGTCCACTGCTGCACTTTTTCACCCTTTTTCTTTGGATAATGTGCCCTCCCCTCAGCCTCCTACAGATAGCCATATAAATATACTGTATTTAAGGTAAAAATACAGAATCATCAGCCAAAGAGAAACAAATTAATAAATTCTTTACCTTTGGAGTTCATTTCAGTATGTGTTTTATTTTATATACACATGTGGAGGCACTTAGATGTGACACTTCGTGATTGTCTTCTAAGACTATCCTCTTTGGGTCTCACTGTGAGCATCTAGAATTCTGCACACTCTACCTCTTGTAGACAACATGCTAAATAAATCAAAGGAAAACAAGACAAAAGTTAGCCTGTAAAGAAGTAACCAAGTTGACCTCAGTTGTCACGGGCAAGCTTCCCTGAGGCTCCTGCTTGCATTTGCTGCTTCTGGTGCAAATGGCCAGCCATAGCCAGAAAGGCTGACACACTGGAGTCAGTGCTCCATAAATTTTGTTTGAGGACATGGAACTGAGTGCTAAAAAGGGACAGTACTCTGTTACTGTGCATGTATAAATGTAACTCTATATAAGGCTGTGTAATATTTTGGTAGCTTACATAAGTGGTTTGACTTTTACAATTATTGAAAGCAATTGAGTTTCTAGCAGTAATAAGGCTTGAGCATTATTTTTATGTTTTTTTCATTATCGGAAATGTCAAAGAGATATTGTTTGCATAAAACTGGCAATTTCTTACTTAAGCAAGGCTCCAGCCTGGCTCTTGGCTGGTTAATTGGAGATGGAGTCTTATGGAATTTTCAGCTTGGACTACCTTTAAACAGTGATCCTCCAGGTCTCAGCCTCCTCAGTAGGAGTACAGACATGATCTACTGCCACATAGCTTCTTTGACTTCCTGCTTTTGAATTTAGTATTTTCTTTTTAAATTATTCAATTCTATTTCCTTTGTGAATGTATTGATCTTGTGTTATGGGCTTTGGTGGTTACCTTTGAGTTTCTGACTCATCGTAATTTACCTTCACATAATGTGACACTTTTTATTAGTTTAAGAATCTTACAACAATATACTTCAACCTTCTCTCCATGGAATTTTTGCTATTGTACTATCTTATTATTTCTACATATTAAGTGAACCACACAGTTCATTGTTAGTTTGATTTTCAGCAGTCAATAAGATCTTGAGACTTCACATTCTAGGATGAAAATGTTATCTCTATAATGTACATATTCTACTCTCTTTCTTTGTGTTATTGAAATTTTCTGTCCTCTTTCCTTTCTCAACCTTTCATATGTCATGTAATGCAGTTTTGTTGTTGGTTAACTCCTCCAGCTTTTTTCTATCTGAATATGTCTTTGTTTTTCCTTCTTATGAGAGATACACATATGAGTACAAAATTCCAGACTGATGGGGTTTTTTTTTTAGTACTTTAAAGAAGTGTCTGTCTTTGTTTATTTACAAGAAGCATCTATGTTACAGTTATTTCTCTGAATTTAAGGTGTCTTGTTCCTGCTACTTTTAAGATTTCTTCTTTGAGCTGATTTGCAGCAATTTGATTATTGGGTATGATTTTCTATTTGGGGATGAGGTAAGAAGAGACTTCTCAATCAGACAGATTTCATGAAATCTAAAACATTTTTGGCCATTTCTCTCATTTACACACACACACACACAGATAGGCACACATCATATCACACCTAACATACCCATACACACATTCACACACATTCATACATGCAACACAGAACGCCCAACCGATATGTACTCACATACAAACCTATGTGCACAAACATTGTACTCACACACACATACCCAACACAAGTTAACACACATATAATATGTACACAGAGACATACAACACACCTTATATACACATTTACATTCACATCCACCCAACACACCTTTTCTGTATCCATCAACCTACTTCTGATGAAAGGTCATATTTTCCTGCTTTCTGGTGTGCTCCATCATTTTTTATTGGATATCAGGAACCAGACTTTGTGAACTTTATTTTTTCAAATGCTAGATTTTATTGTATTCATTTAAAATGCTTTGATGTTACTCTTTTTTTATTTTTTTATTTAATTTTATTGTCAAGGTGATGTACAGAGGGGTTACAGTTACATACATAAGGTAGTGAGTACATTTCTTTGGGGGTAATTTTGTTTATTTTTAAGGGGTCTTCAATGTGATGTGTCCATACATGTATAAAATGTGCTATGATTAAATTCATCCCCTCTGTGACTCCTTGTTATCCTGTCTTTTGCTTTTGTAACTTGAATGAGTTTCATTATTGTACTTTTGTATGTGCATATAAAGTACTTCAATCATATTGATCTCCGCCTTGCTGCTCTCCTCTCCCTTTGCTCCTTATTCCCTATACAGAGTCCTAATTTATAGTCACACCATTTTTAGGCCTAGATTTTACAGATGAGACAAAACATGAGATTTATCTTTCTGAGACTGATTTATTTTGCTTAACATGAAACTTCTAGTTTCATGCAAATGGAATAAATTTTTATTTTTTTATTTTTTATTTTTTGCCATCCTGGGGCTGGAACTCAGGACCTGGGTCCTAAGCTTCTTTTGCTCAACGTCAGCACTCTACTATTTAAGCCACAGTGCCACTTCTGGATTTTTCTGGGTAATTCATTGGAGATAAGAATGTTGTTTTAAAGTAACGTGTGAAGTTATTTCTTTTTTCTTTTGTTTATCCCCTGTTTTTACTGTATTTGATTTTGGTGCCCTGTGTCATATTGGGGTGTGTGTGTGTGTGTGTGTGTGTGTGTGTGTGTGTGTGTGTGTGTGTGTGTGTGTGTGTGTGTGTGTGTGTGTGTGTGTGTGTGTGTGTGTGTGTGTGTGTGTGTGTGATTTAGGGAAGGGCAGGGAGACAACAAAATTGTGAGACAGAGGACAAAGGGTTAACCATACAACAGTGATACTCACAAGACAATATGTTGGAAGTGAACTTTACAACTGGGCAAGGGGGAGTTGAGGAGGGAAAATGGGTGAAAATTGAAAGAGAGGGTAGCAATGTTCAAAAAGAAATGTACTCATTACCTTACATATGTAGCTATAACCCCTCTGTACATCATTTTGACAATAAAATTACATTTAAAAAAAGAATCTCACTAGCTTTCTCATCCAGGCTGGCTTTGAACCGCAATCCTCAGCTCTCAGCCTACTGAGTAACTGGAAATACAGCTGTGATGCAACAGCACCTGGCCATTTTTCTTTACGCTTGAATAATGTTCCAGTGTGCAGATATACTGTATTTGCTTCATCCTCTAGGAAGCAATTAATGTATTTGGAAATAGATTTACCCTTCAAGGATTGCTTTTAAGCTTTGATAGAAAAAGGCAATTTTGATCCAACTACTATCTTTATTAGAACTACACTTGGTATCTCAAGTATTAGGAGGCCATTTTCTTCCATCTACTAGATCAAAATGTTCCCAGATCAGGAAGTCACAGTTTTTACACCTCTTGCCCCTCTTTTGGGATTCTTTCCCATCTTACCTGTTTCCTCTCATGCATACATTGGTCAGAGCTCAACCAAACTCTTGAGTACAGCCCTCTGCACATCATCATTATAGCACTTTCTCATTCCTCTCATTCTCTCTTCTTTATCCATTCTGATACTTTGTCTTCTAACTCTAGTCATCTTTATCTCCCTAAATTCAAAACTCTTTCTCTTCAACTGGAGGATACTGGTCTTCTTGAATCCAGCACTCTGACCCACTGAGGACGGAGAGCCAGTGGACAGCTTACCTCAACTGCTTCCTTTTCCGATGGCTGACTTCCATGCACTCTGCTGTCCAGGACCCACCACCATTGTTCTGTATGGTCTCCACTTTTCTCTTCCTCTGCAAATACCCAAAGACTGTCTTGGATATATTGAGAAAACATTCAGCAGCCATAGACATTGCCCTTGGGAAATTGAAGTCCAATATGTCCACCACCCAAGTTAAAGCTAAACTGGCCATGATCCCAAATTCCTAGTGTTTACACCTGGAGGATCAGTCACTTAATTTCCACTGTCAATTTAAAAATGTAATCATGAGTAACCTTACCCTGTCCTCCAGACCAGTGTAACCAAAACTGAGGCCAAAAGTACGGAGTGACTTTTCAAATGCACAGTTAACATGTAGAAAAACTGACACTAAAATCTAGATCCTGTTATTTTTTTTCAGGCCATGGCTCCATTTTTTTTCCTCCTTTGCAAAGACAGCTTATATCAATGTCTATAACTTATAACTCTGAGAGTAATGAATTATTGTCCTTTCAAATGTAATATCAAAGCAATGACAATTCAATTGGCTGCAGAGGAAATATTGGTATTGAATTCTTGCTAACAATCGCAACAGCCTGCTGGCAGGATTTAAGCCAGACTATGCATTTGTACGTGGTCACCACTGCCAACTTCACGGCCCTGTACAGCTTTTTCTGGAGTATATGAGAAGCAATTGCTAAGTGTGCAGCCATTGGTGCTAGGCATGCTTCCCTTGCCTCCGTCATCTCCCTTTGGCAAACCTCAGTTTCCCTATAAGTCAAACAAAGCTAAGAGAAAAGCCTCCACTATAGGTGTGCTGCGAAACAAAATAGTGCAGTATGTTAATATGGATAGTATTTATTCTGGATCTCAGGGAGAATTTATAGCTGTTCATTCATTACTATTTTTTATGACGGTGTTCCCCTAGCACATGTTTGCTTAATAACATAAATCTTATCTGCAACTGATGGTCAAGAGCAGTCCCTTCTTATACTCCCCTCCGTTTACATTTGCTTAAGCAGGGCTCTGTACATTTTGGCACAAAAAGCAAATAATTCTTTGTTCTAGTAGAATGATTCACATTCTTCTTTATGCCCAGGCACTTGTAAGAATGTACACCACAGGAATGCAATTATCTTTTAATTAAACATTGTGTAATCTATAGAAATTTTGGAAGAAGTGCAAAACATTACATGAAATGCACAGCAAGGAAATAACAAGCAGGTCAATTGTAGGCTGATTAAATTAGCCCTTACAGTGTGCTTGCAGGGGATGAATAAACTTCCTTCTATTACCTGCCATACTTCTAAACAAAGGAATTTTGCCAGCTTTCTTGCCAGGTGAAAAGCCAGGCAAAGGTTATAAATATGACATTCTCTATTGCCTTCAATATAAGTTGAGTGCTGGGATTATTGCCTGTAATTATTCACATGTGAAACTGCCAGTCACCTTCAAACAGCTTCAACTCTTTAATGAGAATTGCTTTAAATCATTGTCCATGAGTAGCAATTTCCGGCTGCCACACCTGGCAATTGCTGCCAGCAACCTTTCCAAACTGTACCAGACAAGACTCCTAATGTCAGTTCCTTAGTATTTCCTGAACAAACACTGACTGGTACTGGCTGTGAAAGTTCAGACTGAAGAAGAAAGACAAATAAATAATGAAATTATGTGGTTTGCAGGGAAGTGGATGGAACTGGAGATCGTCTGGTTAAATGAAGTTTGCCAAGTTCAGAAGGGCAAAGGTCACATATTATCTCTCCTAAGTAGATACTCAATAAAAGATAAACACATGCATGAACACACATAGGATCGTGTGTGTGTGTGTGTGTGTGTGTGTGTGTGTGTGTGAGAGAGAGAGAGAGAGAGAGAGAGAGAGAGAGAGAGAGAGAGAGAGAGAGAGAGTAGCTGTCGGTCTGTTTGAGGGGATTACAGAAAGGAGGAAAACAAAATGCCAGAGAGGGAAACAATATTAAACATATTTCATCAGCGAATAAAGATAACAAGACAAAATTCACAAAAAGTTACTGAGTAATAGAGGGCAGTAGGGATGGAGAAAGTGAGAGTAAACAAGTAAGAACTTTAATCAAGTTGATTAAAATACTGTATATGCACATGTGAAATACCTTGATGAAACCCTTTTAAATAATGAACAAGCACTTAAAAAAGAATGACAGAAGTATCACACACGTCTTGACAGGGTGTGGGTTCTAGTGGGGAGTGCAGAGAAGTTGAAGGAGGGTGAATAGAAACAAAAGTCGTTCATGTGTTCCATTTGGGATTTGCTTGGAATGGGAAAAGGACTGATGGAGTGCTGGAAGGAGAATCTGACTTAGATGCATTGTGTGCAAACATAGACATTTCAGAATGAACCACAGGTACAGCTAATTAATGCTAATAAAAATGGGGGGGGTGGACAGAAGAAAGGAGACAACTTCTTGAGACAAAATTGCTACCCTCTCCCTCCAAACCCTGTCACCAGCCCCTACCATGGAGAACACGCAGACAGTAATTGTTTTTAAATCTCTTATATAATCTCACCTGGTATTTGGCAGATAGAGAAGAGAAAGAAATGTCAGAAAATATAGATACATCTCAGTGAAAAGTGATGGTTAGAAACTGAATCACATTAAGTAGCAATAAATAAATAAATAAATACCCAGCAGTTAGCTGAAGAGAATGCCGCAAGAGGCAGCCAGAGGCACACAAACACCTCCAGAACCTTGTTTTCTTGTTACAAAATGGGCAAAGCCATTTAAGTATGTGAAGGTAACAGGTTTTCTAGGATGTTCTGCTACTAAAAAATATAACAAGAATGCAAATATTATAGGTCAGTTATATCATAGAACTATTTAGCAATTCAGTTATGTAGTTTGGTATAAGAAAAAATCACTGTACATGAAAATACATTTTTAATTAATTTACTTTATGGTTATTATAGAGGTTATGTACAGAGGGATAACAATTATATGAGTCAGGTAATGAGTACATTTCCTTTCATGCGATATGTTCTGTTCCCTCATTCTCTCCCAGTCCCTCCCTCCCATCTCCACCCGTGAGTTGTACAGTTCATTTTCATCAGTGTCTAACGAGTTCCACTGCTGCACTTTCCACCTTTTCTCCCTTGAGTTCTGTGCCCTCCCCCCATCCTCCCAAATATATACATGTGAATACACCATACATAAGGTAAAGAATACAGAATCTTCAAAAACTAAAAACTTTTTAAAAATCCTTTTGTATCCATACCTTAGAGTTTGATTCAGTATGCATATTATTTTAAATATGAAGAGGCACTTACACATTGCACCTTTGTGTTTCTCTCCTAAGACCATCCTCTTTGGGTCTCATTGTATCTAGAATCATGTGTAATTTGTCATATCCCAGTGCATTTTAGATCTAACTTCCGCATATCAGAGAGAACATGCATCATTTGTCTCTCTGAGCTTAGCTTACCACACTTAACGTGATTTGTTCTAGGCCCATCCATTTGCCTGCAAATAACATTACGTTATTCTTTTTAGTGGGTGTGTAAAATGTCATTGTGAATGGGTGGAGACTATTTCCAAACTTATTGAAAGGAGAGAAGAAACTTTCTGAAACAGGCCATTCTTTCAGTCATCAGCAAACTTCATCAACACAGAATTTCACAAGGCTTTCCTTTTCTAGTTTTGTCCTCACTGTCCACCATCAACTTTGGAAAAAAAATAAATAAAGCTGAGAACCCCCTCAATTCATATGTCCTCTTATTTCAAAAAGGTTCCAATTGCTTTTGAGAATGCCCGGACTATAATCTCCGTCCCTTCCCTACAAATCCATCAATGCCTCTTACCAGGTGTGCCTAAGACAAGATCCTGCCCTGGCCTTTCTCAAGCTTCTCCCAGTCTCCGTATCATCCTGAGGGAAGGGAGCATTTGTTCCTTTCTTCCCAATCGGCCAGAGTTCTCCAGCCTCTTGCTTTCAGAGGTTTGTCACTGCTTTGTTTAGGAGGTGTGTTTTTTTTTCTCCAATTCATTGTGGAAAAGGCTGCCTTCACTTGATAATGGAACTACCTATTACAGCTCTTTTTTCTCTGCCTAAATGTTTTATTACCTGCACCCTCATTGGAGCTATATCTCACACTTCCATGTAAAATTGTGTAGCACCTCTTCCTTTTTAGATTCTGAACACAGAACACCACAAATTTATACCTGTGAGGATTACTATTGACATGCCAGACCTGTGGCCAAAATTATTACTGAAAAACCACTTTGTAGTTACCTACCAAGTGGACAGAATTCTATAGTGACTCATATGATAACCAAAAAAAAATTCCAAATCAGGGATCTAGAACTTTGGATCACTATAGGAATAATATTCTAGGTATATATCAAGACACCCCAAATTATAAGCTAAGTTCCACAATTTATTATCACCACATATGACCTGAATAATTTGAGTTTGATTGAGAAAAGTCTGAGCAATATACAACATTGCTTCAACAGCTCCAAATGAGTGTTTGGAGATTAACAGAAGGAAAAAATTGAAACCTTTAGATTAGGGAAAGTATGCATTACATTAGTGATTAGAGAAGGTATGCCTTTTTAAAAAACAGAATATCCTTTAATTGCTTTGAATTCAGAGATTTATTAAAGAAGATCCAAAGCTTTTGAGAAAATGGATAGAAAAGGAAAAGTTTACATGTGTCATTTACGGTTAGCAATTATTTCCCTTTCTTTGAAGTTAAAGTTTCTTTGCAGGTGAAGGTATCTTTTTGTGTTATTACTGGCCCTTTATCCATGGTTAGATTAAAGAATACATTTTTTATTTTTGTATGGTACTTTTCATCTGCAAGAGTTTACGTACATTCTTAGTAACCTTCACAGTGTTTTTATTGAGATATATATACTTCTTTTTATACAGAACTTTATAAAATACAATTCAACAGGCAATATTCACTATTATGAAAGCTTTCTCACTTTCTGACCATCTTCTGGCAAAATGATTTGTACCTTTTCACCTCTATGCTGTTAGTTAGTTATTCTCAATGCACTTTATCATTAATATTTACTTTCAAGTTATTTAACTGCATTTTTTCTGAACACTTCCTTTACCAGCTAGAATTATACAGCTTTGCCATGGTGCTCATATTACTTCTACATTCTACAAAATAAATTTTCAAAGTCTAGTTTAGACAAAAATCTCCAAGGAATCATTGGATACTTTATCCACAAATTTTCTAGAAACCTGATTTGAGTGTAGATGTTACCCTTTGTTCTGGTTCATATATTTAGCTGAGATTTTAACAAATCTTTTCTTCCTTTCAACAAAGTTGAATTTCTCAAAACATGCATAAGTTTTCTTCAAGAAATAAGGGTAAATGTATACTACTATTGTATATTAATGGATGAGTCTTGGACTTAGCAAGTGTTCTTATAACAACCGTCTTAAACACAAAGACTTGCTGTCATTCACATCCCAGGTGTTACTAGCTTTAGATGATTGGCAATTGGCATCAAAAGTTAGCCACCCACAAAACAACAAGGAGGTCTATGGAAAGGGTGAAACATTCTACGTGGACTTGGAAACTGGGTGATCTGACTCGTTCCCATGTGAAGGCCAGGATCTGTGCTAGAGATGAGTATGGACAAGGAATGTGTCAGCATTGCAAGAAGATGGGATTCTTACTGCTTTGTCCTTCACACAGCTATCTATACCTTTGCGCCACCTAGAAACAAATGTGATAAAGAATAGTGTCAGCAGGTATTCAGCATGATTAGAACCAGCAAATGGGGCCAGAAACTGTGCCTGAATAGGCACCAAAAAGGTATTCCAAATCATCGCTCCCCAGAATGTATGAGAAAAAAAGTCCCAGGGAGAAAATGGGGCCTGAGCTTCATAACCCAAAATGTCCTTATATGGGACAAGACCCCAACAGGGAAATAACTAGCAGCTTGTTGCACGAGTTATTGTCCATCACGGGCAGATAAGTAGGTAGTGCTATATTCACATCCCATTCCCACGTTTTCTGAGTGGCCTTGCTCAATCAGACAACTTAAAAGGTCGCCTTTGTGCTGATGGGCCTCTAATTCTGGCCTCCAGCTATGATTTCCCTTCTCAATATGAGGACCATATGGCCAAGTATATCCTACTCCTTTTGATTCAAAGTCTTTTTAAATTGGGCTTGTAATACCTCCTGCTCCTCCTTTGTTCTGTACAGCCCGAACACTAACAGACACTCACACATACACACATATGCATAGACGCACACGTATGCACACAAACACACACACACATACACACATGCTGCAAGTTATATACCGATTCTATCTTTTCTATCATTGACCGTCAATTGTCATGTTCAATCTCCTCTACCAGAGCTATAGTTGTAGGCTATATCATCTCACGCTCAGACAACTGTAACCTGTAATTACTTTCTATTAGGTTAATCTCTGACTTCTGTCCTTACCTTTCTCCTGCCAATCATCCGGACTTGATGACCAACCTCACCCAAGTGCGTACAATTCCTTAATGTCCTGTTCTCGTTTGCACACATGGGCATGCAGGCACAGCAAGGGCTGTACGGAGGACTCTTCTGGCCCTGGCTAGCAGCTGCCACTTAGATGTCACTGACATAATCTGTGCATCTAAGGTTTCTCCTGTATGGTCTCCAAAAGGAATTGTCTTCCTTGTCAAGGACTGACTAGGAATCCCTTCTTGTTTATTATACCCCTGACAGATGGCAATATTATGGGGCCTGGACATGACCTGCCTGATTCACTATTATATCTTTGGCACATAGTCAAAAGATATGTATTAGTTCAGAAAAGGAAGTAAATGTAATGTAAATAAATGCAAATGTAAGTAAATATTTATGTAAATATGTAAATAAATGTGTACGTAATTAAAACCTCTGAAGTCAATGTCTTCCTGTGATTTGACTCTACGATCAAACTGGACCATAAAATAAAACTGGACTATAGAGAGGAAAAAAACGAATAGTCACCGTAAATTGGCTTTTGATTGTCTTTTTAAGTTTTATAATATTTTTATTGGTTTTTTTTCTCATTAAAAAAATCACTGGTAGTTTTGCCATTTACAATACTCATCGTAATTCATTTCCTCCAATTTTGCACCTAGTCAGCATCATTTGTACTATGAGCAGTTATCATAACATTGATAAAACTTTAATAAAACTTTAAGCCTTACTTTAATGAGTTTGTGGGGGAGAGAAAGGACAGACAAGATGGGGGAGAATTATGGAAGGAATGACAACAATCAACACAACCTTTTGAAGTTCTGAAAATACTAATTAAATTTAAAAATAGAATAAAATAAAATTTAGATGTCTTCTGGAAGTTTGAAAAGGCTTGAAAAAAGGTTTATTAAAAGTTATTAAACCTTTTTAAAGTATTTTCTATGTTTTCTATGTTTTTAAAGTTTTTAAAGTATTTTCTATATTTTCTATGTTTTCTTCTTTAAATTCTAAATATATATAGCATCTGCTTTAAGTGAGATTTTGTCATTACTGTCATAGTCAGTTCTTTAAACATTTTTAGGACCATTCTTCAAAGCTGTTACCTTACTAGAAAAAAATATTACAGAAGGAGAGTGTAGTTCAGCCTATAATCTTTCTTACTTCTCATTTTAAAACCATTTAGCAAACTATAGCTACCCACTTTACCTTTGAGAGTCAACAAAAGTGCATCTAAATAAGTAGCCAAAGGTATCTTAATGGCAAAAGATTTTGTTGAATGGTCATAATGCCATCTTTGAAGTGCATTAAGGTTCCAATGGCATTAAGCCTCGAAACAGTTTAGATGGAATAGTTTTAAGCCAGATTTCTCCTGAAAGTTTGGTGTTTAAAGCCTCAGTGAAATCTCAGGGGCCCAGACATCAATTTTTCCCATGTTTTCCTCAGTTCAAGTTATTCCTGTCCCTATGGTAACTTTAACAGCATGTTGACTATCAAGGAAATGGAGCCAGAGACTCACAGCAAAGAAAGCTCATGAGCGTGCTTCTAAGTGCACAGAGTCACATACACAGGCACGCACGCACGCACACACACACACACACACACACACACACACACACACACACACTTTCTTGAGAAAGACAAGGATTATCAAGTTGTGGATTCAGAACAAAATTAGCAATTTTATATGATTTCTCTAACACAAAGATGTAACAAATGCTATAATAAAAAAGAATTATTTGATTCTAGCCTGAGAGCTGTATAAAGACTTAATTAGTTTTCGAGGCAGTAAAGAGCATGAGGTCTGCTCTGTCTCTCACAGTTTCCTGTTTGGATAAGAAAAGGAATTCACAGAAGCACAAGGCCTAGACCACTAGACAAGACCAGGCATGTGGTCAGGATTGTTGTCATTGATCTTGCCATGGTCAGAAACAAAACTACAAGACTCATATGAGAAAGCAAACATTCATAATGGGATGTTTTTTCCCCCCTCTCAACACACACAATGTGGGAACTGGATCTTACTCTAATAATAGTAGGTCTCGTGGTAGGATCTGGTGGAACAGGCTCTACCCTGCAGAACAAAGTGTGACCAAGAACTTAGAAGAAAGTTCCTGGAAGTTCTCCCTGCAAGGATTCTTTGAAGGGTCACTTGGGTTTTCTTCATATACAAAACCTTTACAGAAAAAAGTTTAACCTTTTCAATTATTAACAATAGTTTTAAAAAGAAGGATGTTTATTTGGCTTGTTATAGACAAGCCCATTAGCAAGTCTATATGTTAACAAGATGCAAATTTATTTTAATACCTATGTCATTTCATAGAGATTTGTACAGATTTACTAATCTTTGTATTACTGCTTTCTCCTTACTATTTATTATATCTTTGGTTTATTCTACTCAGAGCACTTTGGGTAAATATTACCCATGGCTACCTTGCACTTAATCAATTAACAAAAAAAACTAATTTTTCTTCTACTAAGATTAAGAACTATGGCATTAACAACCATGAACTTGGATATATTTTGCATGTACGTCTTTATAAGTTGAACTCTTGATCACAAAGCAGATGTCTCTAAACAAGACAGTCTTTGATTATTTACATTCATTTTTCTTCAAAAAATTCTGACTTTGTGTGTGTTAAGTTTATGTTTTTATGATAATGAGTTAAGAGTATGACTTTTATCTTTCTACCAGAGAAACTATATTATTAAGTAGGAAATCATATGCTTTGGAAAAAGTGCTTGATTGAAAGAATTTGCTATATTATATTCCATTGTATTATTATATGTTCTATCTACTATCTTTAATTCATTTATATATCATCTATATGTCATCTCAAAGTAAACTAAAAGACTAAATGAAAATCCAATGGAAAAATAAATTGAAAAATGAATATGTGAGGAAACCTAAGTTTGCACAAGTTTAAGAATCTTGTCTCTATGTTTCTTTGCTTCTTTTCTTGGCCTCTTAATCCTCAGTGGTAATGTCTCTTCTTTGCCCCTACATTAGTTCATGAGATTCTTTTTCAGTGGAAGCAAATGAATGTCAAGCTTCACAATTATTAATAATACAGAGTTTCAGGAGCAGAGTTAAGCTTGCTGAAAGGAGAATGGATGGAGTTATGAGGATTCTCTGAAATAGGAAGTACAGACATTTTGATGACAGTCAAAACATGCTAATAATGAAAGGATACTTTTATATGCTTTCAAAACTGCTCATAATTCATTTCAGTGTCTTCTCTTTTTAAGGAAACGTATTTGAAGTCTCTGTGGGTGTCTCTGTGTGGTGGTAGAGAAACTTTCCTCACTCACTTTTGCCATTAATTAAATCATTTAATATAATCACTGATGTTAACTTTCTGGCCTCCTTGTCAAATTCCCATTTCTACCTCATTAAAGACCATAAAAAATAGAAGAAAATTCAAGAATTAGACAGGAGTTGGAACCCATCTGTGCATCTACCACAGGAGAGAAGTCTTGAATCTCTAATTAGACTTACTAATTGGTGACTCCTAGAGCAGAATTCCTTCCTATGTGGCCAACTGCTGTAGGAGAAAATAAGCTGAAACACTAAAGATTTATTTGTATTTTATATTTTAAGAGTTCTAAGGCATTTTAATGAGAATCTCACTAGAAAAGAAACACATCTTTACTGTTTCCAACTTTCAAAGAGCTGAACAAAGACAGTAGAACAAAATTGAGCTGGTCAACTTTGTTAACTGAAATCACTAATGGTGGCCAAGTTAAAATTTATCTCAATTTGGAAAGAAGAGGATCACTTTATTGCATCCAGGATGCAATGATTAACCACACTGAAGCCATGAGGCTTTAGTGTTTCTTACCCTCAATAAGGAATAAGAATATGAAGCATGAGTGACTGAGTTGATGGAAGGGTAACCACACAGCCTTCAGTAGCCTAGTCCCACTGTACCCTGTAAGAGTCATCTTAGTATAAGCCTAAAAGGAAAGGGGTTTTGTTGAGTGATCTGACTGAGAAAGCAGGAAAAGTTATCCTTGAGGATCTTGCTAATGAAAATGATAAAGGGTTTCATCTCTTACACACATTTACCTACCCTACACTAACTCTATCCAAAGTAAAGAGAAGGATTTTGAGCCAGGTGTATTTGCTCATTTGATTTTAGAATTTTTTGAGTCAATTCAGGAACCTCTGTGCCTCAGTAGATAGTAATGGCAAAGATAATGCAGTGCTTGTCTGTGTTGTTCAATGCTATCCACTAGCTGGTATATGCCCTGGTGTTTATTGAATAAATAAAGGCTCATAGTGCTAACAATTGAAGTTTTTTTCCACTTATGAGAACTTAGTAAGTACTTGAGACTCTGCTAAACATTCTGTGCATCTTTGTAATTAACATCTGTACATTTTGAGAACCAAAGTCTCCCAGGTTTCACTTTTTTTTTTACCTTAAAGTCTTTCTGAAAATTAGTAATCAAAAGAATCTACGGTAATACTGAGTAAATTAAAATGAAATATTAGACTGTTCCCTCATTGAAAAAATATTTTCATAATCAAAACTAGAGGCTACAAAAATTTTTCAAAAATAATTATACAAATTCATAAATTCACAAACCTATAGAAAAGAGACTTTTGAGATCATCTGGTACATTTCATTTTGTTTACAAAGGAAGAAAATGAAGCACAGATTGATTTATATTTTACCCATGACAGAGATAGGCACAGATAGCCTTTATCACCCAAGAGGTCCCAGTATCTTTATACATCCCTTCACAACTCCCTTCAAGATTATTAGAGTTGATGATGATCTATTAACCAACAAAGCCATAAGATACAAAGAACTCCAGTTACAGCATTGCCTCATATATCTGCTGGGATATATGTAACAACCTAATATAAACACTGAAACATTAATTACTAAGGATTCTTAACAAAGTGACTGTGATCGAGATCATGAAGGGGAGGTAGCAAGTGAAGAATTGCCATACTGAACCTCAAATTTCCTGTAAGCTTTGCTCTGAGATGCTTCCAACTTAAAAAAAAAAGAAAAAGGAAACTTAAAGCACAAATCCCAGTGATAGATTTCCCTTTAGATAACACTTAGTTAAAAGAAGCCATTTGGTGCTTTAGCTTGGTGTTGTCAAGTCCATACATTCTTGAACAAATCCCTCCCCAGAAAGGAAAAAGCCAGGTCAAGGTCAGAAGTCTCAGTCACTTATTCCTGCGAAAGTAGCACGAGTAACATTCTACTAAGAGATTAATGTCTGTAATGCCAATGACAGGACTAGTTATATAACTAAGTGTGCTCATGACTTACCTGTTTTTCTGGGCATAGGAATTTCTGTCCTGAATCATGAATGCCCCCTATCCAATAACTCATGTGTAAGAGGCTTGACTCTCAGAATAGCATTGTAGGGAGATGATAGAATCTTAGAGGCCAACTTACCTGGAGGTCTTTAGGCCACTGGAGCAGGACCTCAAAAGGAATTGTGGGATACTAGCCCTTCTGTTCTATTTTGTTTCCTGGCTATGAGGTCCATGATAGGAGTAGCTTTGCACTAGCGTGAATTTTCCCTCATTCATCACAAGATGTGCTACAGCCTGGCTATCATCTTAGATTAAAACCTCCAAAACTACAAGCCAAAAACTATAAGCCTTTTCTCCTTATAAACTTTCTCAAGTATATCATTATAACAACAGAATGCTAACAAGGAACAATTAGATAACTCAGAACATTACTGGAAAGTGGCCATCCCTTTTCAGAAAAAGAGAATTCATATGAATTACAAGATGTTCTTTTTAATCACAGCAAAGCAAGTCAGTTTTATGGGATCATTGTAAAGCCAACATAATGTATCCCACCACCTCCAGAAAAGATTTTTCCCTTTCAAGAGAATCTACCTTGGATTTAATAATAATAAAATAAATTTACAAAGCTCAATTTTAATTTTTTCCGATAGTTAGCTGATCACAACCAGGATGTCTACTCTGTACTCAATCAAACCTCGAACAAAGGAATTTAAGTCTGAAAAAAAATACATTTGAAAACCAAATGAACTAACGCCACATTCCTTTTGTAGAAGCAGAACATTGAGAGAATATGAAGTCATTTTTTTAGTTGCATGCTTGATTCTTTTTAACATGATAAACTTGAGAATGGAAAAGATAGCTGTCCCACACCTCCAGTGAGGGAATCAGAGACTCAATAGTTGTCTATGACTCTGATGAAGAAATCTTTAATCAATAATTCTGATTTCTTGATTTTGTTCATTTAAAACTAAGGAACCGCAAGGCATCAATTCAGACTAATGACTTATAGTAAACAAGATTTTCTATGCAGAAGACTGGAGGTTCCAAACTTTAGACTACCTTTACTTCTTTCCTGTCAAATAATGTCAACTTACACTATTGCTTGGTGCTTATCTTAAGTCTGATTTTAACAAAAATTCAAGCTATTAAGTGACAGAGAATCGCATATTTTATTTAATAAGCCACATGTCAGGCAGTTTGGTTTCTACAGTTACACACTTCATTCCTTTTTTTTTTTTTGGTGGGGGTGGAGGACTGATGCTGACACACATGGCCAAAACTTTTCCTGAGCTCAGTCTAATGACTAGTTCCTAAGTTTTTACTCCATATATAGAAAGGCAGAGTTGGACCAGCTGCAGTGTTTCACTACTAGGATTTGCTTCACTACATAGGAACTCAGGAACGTTGCACAGAAGCAAGATTTCCTTATAATATAACCACATTTGTAACAGTTCATAAGTCACATGTGAGTGGTTTAAGTATCAAAGCTATTTATTATATTTGTCCGGTTAATAGTATGCTTACCTCATGTAAGATTTGGGGTAAGCTGAGGAAAAGAGTAGAAAATTAGTTATCAGTGTGAACTTATTTCCTTTTTGCATTGTAATCAGATTAAAATTCAAGTATAATAACCTCAGTTTATCCCCAAGTGGGTTTAATTCTCTCAAAATGCTTCAAAAGAGATATAACTCTTAAGGGAGAAAAAAAACAGCCAAATGTCCACCTCTTGATAGAGATATTTTTAGACTTACATATTCATTTTATAACTTTCATTTGCTCATTTATCCATCAAAAGTTTATCTAGAACCCAACTCATGGTCAGCACCAGACTGGGCACAATCAAAATCCTTAAAATACCTTACCTTTCTGGAAGAAATTGCCAAAGAGACCCCTATGAACCATAGACAGATATATGGCAACGTTGAAAACAAGTTTACTTTATATGACCATCCCTTATACTGCTGGGATCCTGGCAGCTAGGTGTCCAATGAACTGCTACTGAATAGCTAAACATGAAAGTAAAGAAACATTATGTTTTTACATTCTTGAAGACAATGCAGCACATTTGAAGGGACAACTGAATGGACTTTTTACTGTATCCAGAAGATCCTGGGGCAGAGAACATTTTCATTGGCAAAATGGTGGGGACAAAGGAGACACTTAGAGGGAAGGGAAACAAAGGAGGAGGCTACCATGCTTGATAAGAAATGTACTCATTATCTTGCCCATGTAATTGTAACCCCTCTGTACAGTATTTTCACAATAAAAAATTACAAAAAGGAGACACTTATGACAGGTTCGATTACATCTGGGGTTGGTGAGCAAGCAGAACACTGGGAAGATGACAGGTTCCAGTAAGATAGATAACAAATGCACCATATTGAGCAGAGCCAAAAGGACTATTTTACTTCTTTATTTAAATTAAACTTCAAAGCTATTTAAAATTTCTGCAGAGAATTAAAGGATGAAAGCTTTATTCAGGAAGTAGGATTTGGAAAGAAGACAAAGGTAGCATATAGCATGTAGAGAAAAAAACTGCTGTCAGGATTTTTAAATATGCCTTTCCATTAGATCATTGGACCTAAATTGTTCCACTTTTGAACTGAGGCAAAATTAAGTGACTCTCTTCTAACAAGTAAAATATAGCAGGAAGGATAATTTGTGACTTCTGTTTATTTTATTTTATTGTAAAGATGCTGTACAGAGGGGTTACAATTACATGAGTAAGGCAATGAGTACATTACATGTGGAACATTGTTACCTCTTCCCTTGTTGTTTTCCCACTATCCCTTCCCTCCCCCACCTCCCCTTTTCCCCTACTTCCTCCATTCCTCCTCCCACTCAAAGTTGTAAAGTTCAGTTTCCAATATACTGTCCTGTGGGTATCCTTGTTGCAATGGGTCATCCTGTTGCTAAGTGAAATGAATCCCAAGATATAGACACAAGAGGTCTGTCTTTGTTGTTCTTTTAAATGTACTAGGTGATTTTGTTTTGTTTCCTTTGTATGTTCTTCCCCTATGGTACATCCCCTGTTGTCACTGTATTCAATTTTGCTATCTTGCATCTTGTGTATACATTTCTCTAGTTTGAGGAGGGAAATGGAAATAAAATAGTGAAACAAGGACACAGAATTTATGACTCCTGACAGGAGGTTCTGCCTGATTGTGTCTCTTGGATTCTTCACTTCGGGGTGAGTCAGATTCTATATTGTGCTGACACACGAGCTGCCCAGCGGGGACACCCGCATGAGGAACAGGGGAGACATGTCCACTTCCATCAAAAGCACTTACAACTTGCCAGCCAAATGAATAAACCACCTTGGCAACGTTATCATCCAGCCTGGCCAACCTGCAGATGGTCACATCCCTACAAAGAGACTTTATCCAAAACACCACACAGCACCAAACTGAATTTCAGACACTCACAAACTGTAATGAGTGGAATGATTTGTTACACAACAAATAACTAAAGAAGCAAACTGTTAAGGTCAGCTGAAAGGTTGTTGCCACAATCTAGAATCTGAAATGTTAATCTTGACATAAGAATAGTTAGAAAATTAACATAAAATATTACTAGTGACAAAACTGAATGGTTTATTAAACTGAGGAAAATAAACCAAAGTGGCATTGAGAAACCATGAAAATGGTGTTGCCCATGATAGAAATTTCAGTAGAGACAGGTAGGAGAAATAGCTTTAAGGAAAATAATTTTGAATCTCGTAACGACTGGAAATTAGACTATAATGGAACTTTACAATAAGAATGAGGAGGCAGGATATGGGATGGGAAGGGTGGGTGGCAGGAAAGAGGTTGCTCAGTCCCATAATCCTAACTACTCAGAATGCTGAGATCTGAGGATTGGGTTTTGAAGTCAACTCAGGAAGTAAAACCCCATGAGACTCTGATTTCCAATTAATTAGCGAAAAACTAGACATGGAGTTATGGCTGAGGGGAAAAGGCTGAGACAGTGCTCAGGTCCTGAGTTCAAGCCCCAGTACCACCTCCCTGCACATACACACACAAAGGACAGAGTTGAATTTTTAAAAATGGCTTAGAGATGGTTAGCTCAACTAGAACATTTTGTAGATAAGATAAGGCTAGTGCACAAGTCTTGGGGCTTAGAAGGATGCCACCGTTAGTTTAATGCTTTGCTTTTTCGTTGTTGAAAGTCTTAATAATTTTTCAGTGAGGGGCTCTGAGCTCTCATTTTTCAGTCCACCTGTATATTAAGCAGCTAGCCTGATTTTCCCAGTTGATTCTGACAGAATTTCTTGATAAATAGGATTATATGTTCCTTGTATAATTCTGTGATTGTGGGGAGAAGAGTTGAGAACAGAATCCTGTAATTCCTACCACATTGAACTGTTTTCCAGTACACTCAGTGTGTTCCCATTAGTAGCTACTTTCCAGAGAGTTAATCACCATAGTGACAGTTGATCTAAGGCACTGATTCCCTTTAAATTGCTTACAAGTAACATTCATGAGTCTGAAATGTGGATTCTGCCTCACAGAAATGGAGAATTTCACCATGGAGATGTTGCCATTCTGATGAATATTGAATCAATTAATTATAATATTACATAATAGCGTATGCTAGTCATTCAGATTTACTGAGAGTAATAGAATGTTGGGGAAATATTGAAAGAATGGTGCATTCTGCTTGGTGAGTTATAGTCCATGATAGTACACTAGATATAGCCATTTCTTAAGAACTAACATCATTGAGCAAGAATGAACTATTCTTTCTCTATATTAATATTTATGCATAATAGCTATATATCTTTATAGATCTCTTAATCTCAGCATTGCTTAACTTCATCTTAATTAACTTTATCTTAATTAGTAGCCAATAAATATTAAATGCATGTGTTTAAAACATAAAACTTCATATAATATAGGGTATTTGCTATTTCTAGAGTACTGCAATTTATAATTTAATGTAAGCAGTTCCATTTATTGAGGAATAGAAAGAAAACACATAAATATACTCAGTAGCAAGAAACGACATCAAGCAATCATCTCTGTTTTGAGGAGACCACAATTACTCTTTAAATTGTATTGTTCTAAATAGAAACATAATGCACAAAAAGAAGCATTCAGAAACAAAGATGGTAAAAAAAATAATAAATGGGGTGACAGAAGGATCTTTCTCCCCAGGACTTAGTACTGTGCATTGCTTCCTTGTCTATTTAAACCCTCTGTTAGAAAAGAATCTTATTTTCCCCCAGAAGCTTTCAATACTGCAATTTTGTAAGTGCTGGAACAGGGCATCTTAACCTTGGTCTGTGGAATTCTGGTTTTGTGGTCTCTAAGAAGTTGATAACTTTCCCTGAAGCAGGAACAAAAGAATGTGGCATGGATATGGATATATATATATATATATATATACATACATATATATATATATATATATTTCTTATCCTTAAAGGTCTGACTCCCTTTTCACCTTAGTCCCAGGTAGTCTTGAAGGCCTGCCACAAATTCCATCTCCCCTTCCACACTTCCAGCCATAGCTCTCCTCCTCACCCTCCACTCTTGGTAACCCCACTTACCTCTAGATTCCTGAGACTTTCCTCCCGACATTATCTGGGTCTCCTTTGGTACATTTAGGCCTATTTCTCCAATATATTGGGAGGCCCCATTGACAAGTACCAAATTTGTATCTTGCTGCCAGCACAGTGTACTCCAAAATGAGAAGCCTTCAGTGAATACTGGGTGTTGTTGTCTCTGTCTTAGACAATCTCCTGCCCTGTGCTCCACAGGATCTGCAAGATTGCTCTAACGACCTTCTCTCATCACTATTTTCCCACCTTTACGCTGATCTCATTAGATTCCCGTTGTTCATACCCATTCTTGATTATTGAATGTCTGATGTTCTTTTTCATTTTTAAATTTTTTATTGTAAAGGTAATGTACAGAGAGGTCACAGTTAGCTAAGTCAGATAATGAGTACATTGGAACGGTGTCACTCCTTTGGCTGACAGTGACACCCTTTTGAACAGTGATACCCCTCCATCATTCTCTCCTAGTTTGTCCCCTTCCATTACTCCCAGTCCCCCAGCAACCCTCCTCGGAAAGTTGTATAGTTATTTCCAACACAGTGTCTAGTGAGTATCACTGCTGAGTTGGCTCACTCTTTGTCTGACATTCTTTCGTCCCATTTACATTCTGCATTTCTCAACTCACATTCTCAATTGTATTGACAAGGAGAGTTTAGATCTGGATCTGGGAAATGGCATTTCAAAATTATCATAATAATGTGGAGTAAAATTTTTCCAGGGTTTTATAGTATTTCTCCTAACATCGAAACCTAAGTATACTCTCTGCAATAGACTTTAATATCCCCCAGGATGCAGCTTTTCACTCAAAAAATATAATTTCCTCCTTCTAATCTGTGGTAAATCATGCTGGAGCTATGTGGTTAAAAAAAATGAGAGGACTTTCTTACTTCTATCTGTTGTCTGCTTTGTGAACATGTGTATGCATGGTGGGTGCATTTGCTTTATATTAGAATTATTTACATAATTATTTGTCCTACTCTAAACCAGAAATTCCCAAAACCTGTCCAGAGCTCATTTTTCTTCAGAGTCTATTCTACTTTGCATATGGAAGACCCACAAAAGATTTTAGCTGAATTTAAAAGAACTGTTCACAAAGAAATAAAATGTTAATGGGATAGCTGAGCACCATGTTTTAGCAAGAAAGCAACAATAGATATGTGCTTTTTTCAAACTGTTCCTTCCAAATGGTTAAAAAAGATGAAGGCCATTTATAACTGCTTTTCATGTAATTTCTTCCCACTTGGGAAAACAGGGCCAGTATGACCAACCTGGGCAGTTCTGATACAAGGAGGGGCCAAGAGTCCAAAAGAGCTGGGACTTGCTTTACTTAACAATGTACAAGCACATCTTCCTAAAGTATGCCCCTAAACTTTCC
Source organism: Dipodomys merriami (assembly GCF_024711535.1). Lineage (NCBI taxonomy): Eukaryota > Metazoa > Chordata > Mammalia > Rodentia > Heteromyidae > Dipodomys > Dipodomys merriami. The sequence goes on along the minus strand of NW_027204493.1, from coordinate 3,221,209 downwards.
TGGACAGAGCTCTTTTCTTGGTGAAAGACACTGCTTCCTGACCCAGACCAGTTTCTGCCTTTTGTCCAGTTTCATTGCAGTTGAGTAAATTTTCCTCTGTCCTGTTCTCTTCAGGTGCTTGCAGATCTGTGAATCAGTTCACAACTTCGGTTGGGTAGTTTCATTTTCTGTCAGGTATCTCAGAAAGCAGTGTCCCAAGTCAAAGGGAATCAGAAACCCAATTAAGCAATAGTAATCTGGTTGAGATACATTTAGGACATCTAAACACTTGGTTCCTAACCTCTACCCCCACAGTAGCTTTTGTTTACCTTGTTGGAGGTTTGAATTCATTTGCTGGAACTTTTAAAAGATTGGGAATTACCTTCCAAATAAACAATAAATCTCAAAAACCTTTTTAATTTGAGATAGTCTCTGGCACACATACTCAGTGAAAAGGCGTCATGAATCAGACATGCTGGACTATCTTCTTTTGATTTTACAGAGATTCACCTCAAATCACTTTACAAAACCGAGACAACAAAAATCTAGCCACTTGCAGACACAACACAGAAGCCAATCACTGCAGAAAAGCCAGTCTTTTCTTATTCTTTTTATAAAGCTTGTATAGAAAAAGCATTTCTTTTCCTTTCAGAAAAAGCAAGGTTTAAAAAAGAATCTGCAAGTCTCAAATATCTTCTCCTTCTTAAGTTCTGCCCTTTTCTTGGCACTTAATCACCTGCCTGTCCCCATCCTTTCCCTGCCCCACAATGTCAACTCAGATACATTTGCATCAATTATCTCCAAGGGTACACGATGGTCTTGGAGCCTCTGTAAGCGTTGGATTTCTGTGATCATACACACAATCTTAATCTTCTCAATGTGTCTCTCTTTACCTCTCACAGGTCTATGTGGGATTCGCTATAATTTTGAAGTGCTTGACAATTTACTCTCCAGTTAGCATCCAATTTTAAATTACATTTTACTCAGGTTACTCTGGAGATTCAGAATGAACTTTATAACTTGGGAGGGGTTGGGGGGTTAGCTGGGGTGGGGTGGAGTAGGGCGGGAGGGAACGGATAGTGGGACAGCAAGGGACGGAGTAACAATGATTGACAAGTAATGTACTCATTGACTTACCCATTCAACTGTCACCCCTCTGTACAGCATCTTTACAATAAAATAAATTAAAACAAAACAAAAGAAAACAATACATCAGACTGGAATAACCACTAAAGGGAATTAAGTTGAGTGTCTCTGTTAACATAGGCTTATGGTGTAGAAAAATACAACCAAGTATCTAGCTGCAGTTAGAAACTACAAGGCGATTTAAAAAAATGGAAAACGTGTGTTTGGTTTCTCAAGCATGTCTGATAAGGCACTCTCAACAAAATGACACGTTGCCAAGTGGATTTGGCCTTTGCTGCAGGTCATGATGTGAGGAGAAGAGTGGAAATTTTCTTGGCCACAGTTTTTCTTTTACATGATCTCTTAGCTACCTAAGCACCATATATGCTTTATTTCTACTGAAAACTATTGTTTTTGGTTTTTTGCTAATGGTCATTCTAACTGGGATAAGGTGGAATCTCAATGTGGTTTTGATTTACATTTCTTTTATAGTCAGAGATGTTGAACATTTCCTCATGTGTCTATTGGCCATTCTTATTTCCTCTCTAGAGAAGTTTCTTTTTAATTCTTTAGGCACCTATTAATAGGGTGGTTGTTTCTTTGAGGATTTGTTGATGGGGGGTTTAATTTCTTGAGTTTTAGGTATATTTTTGAAGTCCTTGTCTGTGGTTTAGCTACTGAAGATCTTCTCCCAATCTGTGGGCTTTCTATTTATCTTGCTAGATATGTCCTTTGCCATGCAGTTTAATGCAATCTCATTTATATAGTCTTTCTTTAATTTGTTATGTTTCTGAATCTTTATTTAGGAAGTTTTGACCTGTGCCCAAGGAACCCTATCCCTTCCTGTAAAAATTTCAGGGTCTCTGTTCTTATCTAGAGGTCTTTGATCCATTTGGAGTTGATTCTCGTGCAGGGTGATATATAAGGATCTAACTTCTGTTTCCTACATGTCTCTTGAAAACTATAATATTTAATTAGTTATTTCCCCCATTACAGGGGCTGGCACTGGGAAATAAAAGGTGATCTTTTCTTATACATGAATGTCAAGCTCAGTTTATCTATGAGAGAAAGACACTTTTTAGGAGCTCTAATAATATTATTTAGAAAGCTAATTGTTTCTACTTCGTAGATTCCCAGAAAATCATTGCAAATTCAGAAATAAGCTTTGGACACAGGTGTTGTATTTCTCATGTCACTTATAAGAGGGAGTAGACAGAAACTTACCTTAAATATCTCAATAAATATTTCATATTCATAGTAGGATGTAGAAGTACTGGGTTGTTTACCTAATAGCACATTCCAGAACCAGATTTTCTTTATCTCCCGTGCACCTGTTCTTTCCTCTCCTTAAACTACTTTACAATGTTTCATTAATTGTGATTAAAATTAAATTTAAAAAAACTCCTACATATTTACATACTTTATCTTCTTGGTGCAGATTTGTATATCATCTGAAGAGAGTCTATACCCCAAGAGAACTGTAAAACAGAGACAGAAGGATGTGCTAATGAGTTAGGGTTATCATAAAGAAAATTACTAAGGTCTAATAATGTTTCACAATTTTATTAACTGTTGATGACATCTACTGGAAGTCAGTTGCTGAGAAAATATTTGTTTATTCTTAGAGAATACTTCCAAAGCCTTGCTAAATGCTAAGAAAGGGACATGGCACTTTAGAAACTCATCTCAGTTATTATTAGCCCCATTTACCAGATAACAAAGTGACAGCTCAGAGAGAGATGTGGCTTCTCATATAGTTTGCAAATAGCTAAGCTAAGTGACAAATCATGCTATTTTTATTCAAAGTCCACAAAATTATTGTTACTATTCACTAATGCTACACTCATGCTTTGTGATGCTAGCCTATTGACCAGTGTTAATAAGCATGTCATATAATGTTGGCAAAATAGAACTTTTAATCACTAGAAAGAGTATTTAGGAACTGCATCATTCTATCTTGTGAAGTAATTGGTATATATTGCTTTAATATTTTTTTTCTTTTTGGTCGGTCATGGAGCCTGAACTCTGGGCCTGGGCGCTGTCCCTCAGCCCTTCAGCTCAAGGCTAGTGCTCTACCACTTGAGCCACAATGCCACTTCCAGCTTTTTTTTCTGCTTTTGTGGTACTGAGGAATTGAATCCAAGGCCTCATGCATGCAAGGTAAGCACTCTACCAGCCTCTAATGATAATTATTTTAAATTGAGAATAGATTTGTTCTAGTCATTTGCAACTGGAGTATGAAGAGTCAAACAAAAACATGTTCCCTGATTGAATTGGAGTGTATTCTGTAATAACAGAATATTTATAATGTACATGTAATGTACATGTAATATTTCATACATGCAGGTATCATTCTGAACATTCACATAACTATTAGTTTCATTGTTACAAGCAACCAAGGCACAGTTCAAATAACTTGCCTAAGAACCCAAATCCAGATATTGGACCTACGATTGCAAAGACCACCACCGGATTTCAGAACCTAAATGCTGAGTGAGATCTGCCTAAGAGTACAAACAAAACACACACACTATACACTAAAAAATGGCCAATGATACCTGACTCCTAATACACACAATGTCATAAATGTCCGGGAGATTGTTCTAGAATAAGTATTAAAGAGACATGATATTCAATTGCAAAACATGGTTCTAAATGAATCCTGGTCTCGCAAAAACACATACAGCTTCTAAAGATGTTTTTTTAACCATTTTGGAAATCTTCATAAGGCTATTTATTACATAATATTCTTATCTTAAAATTTTTGACTGTCGTTATACTATTGTGGCTAGGGGAATGTCTGTATTTTCAGACACTATGTGGTTAATATATTTAGGGTTGTAGTCTTGTAGTATCTGACGGTTATCAAATAATTCAGAATTTATGCATATATAGAGTGATAAAGCAAACATATCATCTGTTAGCTGTGCTCATGTGTGTGCATATGTGTATGTGTGTACATATGTAGATTTCTTTCTGTCTCTCAATCTAGACAACACCCATCGCTATTTACTTCTCAATCTTTCCCTGGCCCCTATTTCCCTCTTAAATACAATTTTTGGCAAAATAACTCTCACTGATGTTTTTATGAATCCTCTTTCCTAAGCTCTACCTCTACACTTCAGTTTCTGGTATTGCCTAAAATATACACATTTTTCTCATGGCTCCTCTAGGATATACCTAGTATCGGCATGCTTAGGTTTCTGAGGTGCTATTGAAAAGGAATAACATAGCCCCAGGGATTCACTATAGGGTGATCTGTAGTCTGTCCAGGATATGTGCAATGATTCTGGAGCTCTAGAAGGATATTAAAGAAATATTCAATAGAAAATTCACCTTTCAAAATATCTTTACATCCAAGCTCTGGTCTTTGTTTTGTAGTACTGGCCAAGTGTCACACTTGCTAAACAAACACTGTACCACTTGAGCTATGTCTTGTTTTAGTGTTTTGTTGTTGTTGTTGTTGTTAGGGTTTTGTACTTTTAGCCTAGGTCTCACTTGGAATCTGATCTTCTTGAGTAGCAGGTACTAAGCTCACCTTGATTTTTGAAATAGTGTTTTTCCCCAGAAAAACAACAAATCAAAGAAAGGCAGGGTAAATGGGATTGCATGAAACTGTAGAGCTTCTGCATGGCAAAGGACAGAGCTACCAAGATAAATAGAAAGCCCACAGATTGGGAGAAGATCTTCACTAGCCATACAATGGACAAGGGCCTCATGTCTAAAATACACTTAGAACTCAAAAAATTAAACAGCCCAAAAACAAATCCTCAAAGAAACAGCCAACCTATTAATAAATGGGTTAAAGACTTAAAGAGAGACTTCGCTGGAGAGGAAGTAAGAATGGCCAATAGACACATGAAGAAATGTTCAACATCTCTGGCCATAAAAGAAATGTAAATCAAAACAACATTGAGATTCCACCTTACCTCAGTCAGAATGGCCAATATCAGGAAAAGTAATAATAACAGATACTGGTGGGGATGTGGTCAAAAAGGAACTCTATCACCTTCTTGTTGGGAATGTAAACTTGTTCAACCACTCTGGAAAACAATATGAAGGCTCCTCAAAAGACTAAACATAAAATTTCCCTATGACCCAGAAATCCTACTCCTGGGCATTTACCCAAATGACCACGAACAAGGCCATTATAATGTTACCATACAACTATGTTCACTGCAGCATATTTACCACAACTAAGATGTAGAATCAGCCCAGATGTCCCTCAGTAGATGAATGGATCAAGAAAATGTATACATACCCAATGGAATTTTATGCTTCTATCAGAAAGAATGACATTGACCCAGTCATGAGGAAAAGGAAAGACTTGGAAAAAAATAATATTAAGTGAAGTAAGCCAAACTCAAATAAACATAGGCTACATGGTTCCTTTTATTTGTAATAACCAGTATGTCTAGGATAGTTCTAGCAGAGCATCACAATAGCTCAAGAGCTATGTATATATGACCATATAAAATGATGCTAATCAAAATGAACTCCCAAGATATGGAAACAAAAGGTTTGTTGGATTTTTTTTAGTGTACTGTTTGCAGTTTTTTTTATTGTCTTTCTTTTTTTTCTCTTTGGTTTATTCTCTGTTGTCACTGTGTTTGATTTCAGTACTTGTTTTGTATATACATTTATTTGCTTTGGGGGAGGGAAGGGGAATCATAGAAACTGTGAGACACAGGCAAAGGGTAAGCCCATGCCACAGCCATACTCAGAGGACGTTATGTTGGAAGTGAACTTTACAATATGGGGAAGAAGGGAGTCAGGGGAAGGAAAGAGGGAGAAAATGAGGGATAGGGTGGGGAGGGAAAGAGGGAGAAAATGAGGGATAGGGTAACACTGTTAGACAAGAATTGTACTCATTTCCTTACTTATGTAACGGTAACCCCTCTGTACATCATCTTTACAATAAAATATTTTTTTAAAAAAAGAGGAAAGTGACAGCTAGACAAGTAGACTGACAAGAGGTGGGACTATGGGTCCCGTGGAAACTGCTATGCCTCAACATTGAATGCTGGTATGACCACCCCACCCCCCACCCCCCAACACACACACTATCAAGTTCCTATGCTAAAACCTAATACTCAAGGGGCTGGTATTAAGAGGTAGAGCCTTTGGGAAGTAGTTCATTCATGAGAGCTCCACCCTCAAGTATGGGATTAGTGCCCTCACAAAAGAGGACCTGGGAAGCTACCATATCTTTGGCCACGATAAATTACTCAACAATATACATCCCTGGAGGAATGACTCTTACCACACATCAGACCTGCTGGCACTTTGTTCCTAGATTCCCCAGGCTCCAGAAAGGTGAACATGTGAATAATCAATTTCTATTTATTGTAATTTACTTGGTCTGTATAGCAGACTAATAGACTAAAAGAAGGATAGTGGCAGAGAAGTTTGCTTGATTTTGTTTTGTTTCACAAAAAGTGACAGATACAGGGCTGGGAAGGTGACTCAGTGTAGAGCGCTTGCCTTGCATGCATGAGGCCCTGGGCTCAATTCCTCAGCACCACATAATCAAAAAGAAAAAAGCCGGAAGTAGCACTGTGGCTCAAGTGGTAGAGTGCTAACTTTGAGCTGAAGAGCTGAGGGACAGCACCCAGGCCCAGAGTTCAGGCCCCACGACCGGACCAAAAATAAAAAATAAGAAAAAATTTTAAAAGTGACAGATACAGAATTATGGGAAAACCTTCCTATTTTAAAATATTATCTCCTGTATCCCTATTTAAACGATTTGTTTTTTCCCCATAGTGTGGGGGAGGGACATACAAATTGCAATAATGAGATGTACAAGACGTTATGTCGAAAACGAACTTTACAACTTTGGTGGGGGGGGGCGGGGAGGATGGGGGGGCTGGGGGGAGGATGGGAAGGGATGGGAAGGGGAAACAAAGGAGGAGGCTACAATGCTTGATAAGAAATGTACTCATTATCTTGCTCATAACCCCTTTGTACAGTATTTTCACAATAAAAAAAGAAAAATAAAATATTGTCTCAAAACCTATTGAGCTTTAATTAATTAATTAGACTATCTATGACCTACATACAATATGGCTTCTGTTTTATTCAAAAATATTGTTGGAGGCATTGAGTCCTGAGACATATGCTGCCCTAAATGGCAACAAAAGTGTTAAAAGTTAAACATGATCATCTTAATAATAAAAATGTTTTTATATATGTATGGGTATATATAAATATAGAAATGTATGCATGTGTCTATGAAATCTCTAGTCTTAATTTGTACTGATCATTTTTATTTAAATTTTATTGTAAAGCTGATGTACAGAAGGGTTACAGTTACATACGTCAGGTAATGAGAACATTTCTTTTTGAACAATGTCACCCCCTCCCTCATTTTTCCCACTTTTTCCTCTCCTGACCCCCTCCCACCCAAGTTATAAAGTTCATTTCCAACATAGTGTCCAGTGAGAATCATTGCTGAATTGATTCACCCTTTGTCCCACCATTTTTGTGATTCCTCTTCCCCACCCCAAGTCAGATAAACTTATACCTCAATTCCTTTTGTATATAAACACATAAGTACTAGAATAGTACTTAAAGAGGTACTTTTGTACCTCTTTAAATTCCAGAAGGTATTTGTTTTAAAATCAGATTTATAAAGGCTACAGTTGTTCCTTAAGTTGTTCCTTAATAAGCAATATGCTCTAACTAAATACTTTGGTTAAATAAACAAACCATAATCTCCAGAAAGATTAGTATGGTTAATGATGCTCTACCCTCCTCTCAGGAGAAAGATGTCTGTGAGAAGGGTAAACCCCAGGACAATTTTGAATTAGCCCCACAATTTCACAATAGTGATGTAAAATCCCACAGTGACCAAGGTAATACGAATTCAGGAAGAATATTAGCTAGCTAAATCCAACAAAGAAATAATTTCCACTATGGCCTCATAGTATCCAAGCTTGACTCAATTTAAATGTTGCATGATATGACAGGTTATAAAACTATACAAAAATAAGATTGGTTCATCACCACTTTGGCTTGAGATGTCTCCTGAATCTCTGCAGACTGTGCTGAGGTTTCTCTTCTCACATAGGCAATGAGCCAGGTGGTTTGCCTTTCTGTTGGAAAGGACAGCAATGTTTCTTCTTTGGCACTAGGCCCTCCTCAAACAGGAAGCCCTGGCACACAGGATTTCTGTGAATTGCCTGATCTATCACTGATTTATTAGTCAATGTAATGAAAAGAGGCCAAGGAAGAATGCACTTTTCCATGTGAACAGATAACAGTTGGAAATGAGTGAGTCTTTCTAAACCTTGGCCTACCATATTCAGTAAGCATTGGATTACTGGGTTCAGCCACCTCAGGGGACTCTACCTTCGCCCTCTGTGCCTGTGTGGGAGAAGGCCTGGCAGGGCCAGGAAGCTGATGGTGTGTGCTGCAGGACCTGAGCAGTGTCCACCCTGCTTATACTCACAGCTGATCTCAGCTCCTCTGTCCATGGCTTCACCTACTTCATGAGGAAGAAGCTTGTTGGAAAACACCATGTGCTAGACAGAAAGAAACTACATTCCCATTAGGAGCTTGTTTTGTTTTGTTTTTTCATGTTCTCTACCATAGTGTATAAAATGATAATTTCCTGGTTTTGTGTCTTCTCGATGCTGATGACTTCTTCTGAATGCGAGTGAAAAAGCTGGGTGCTTCTAAAAGTGCTTCTCCTTCTCCTCCCATTTCTTGTCTCCAGAGACATTTTAGGGTTGGGGAGCCACGAATAGACAGGTAATAGGAGTCAAAATTGATGAGATGGAAAGTTTGCATATGTTGGAAAGTAGATTCATGTTCTCAGCTTGCCAAAGGCCAACTAACCAAAGATGAAGACAGGAGGCAGAGAGTGAAGTAAGGAAAACAAGAACAACAAACAAATACTGTAATTCCTTTTTCCTCTCTTCCTCCTTCCTTCGCTAGTCTGCTTCCATTCTGTCCTTCATTTCTCTTTCTCCCCTTTTCTTCTTCTCTCATCTACTCTTCCTCCTCCTTCACTCCCTCCCCCCTTCTCTCTCTCCATCTCTCCCCTCCTTAGTCAAGATTTGAGATTTAGAATGCTTGAGAGAAAACAGCACATGGGGAGGGGAAGATATTTTCAGTTCCTGATAGCTCCTTCTGAACCCTCTTATTAGCATGATCTGGGTTTCTAAGATGGCTCTGACATGGGGTTTTTTGTTTTGCTTTCCCAGAGCCACATCCTCCTCACCCCCCATCACCCTCTACGCACACACTTTGAGATACATGAATAAGCCATACAATACCTCTGGGCCTGGCTGCAGAAGTATTTCTCAAGGGCCCATGCACTTCCTTGTGAAAGGAAGTTAAAAAAGACAGTAGTGACTCTGTGCACCAGAGCCACTGCACAGTTCTATTTTCCCTGTTGCCACTCTTGCTTTGACCCTGGCAAAGGACAATAGGCTTCCATCCAAGAACACCACCGCCTTCCAGATAGCAATCATCACAAGCATTGCTCTAAAAGAAGAGAGCCCTGAAACCTGGAAACCAGGAAATACCTTACACCTATGTTTTTCCATGTACTAAGTCTTAGAAGAAATGACAAGCAAGAAGGAAGGCAGGCTCTGAGCAAGTTCTTTCAAACTGAAAAAGAAAGAAAGAAAAATGGTAACATGATAATAAAGATTGTAGTTAAGAAAAATCTGTCTTCACCCAATCCTCCCCGGATTGGGGAAGGGGGGTATAGGGGGAGGATGGGAAGGGATGGGAAGGGGAAACAAAGGAGGAGGCTACAATGCTTGATAAGAAATGTACTCATTATCTTGCCCATGTAATTGTAACCCCTCTGTAGCGTATTTTCACAATAAAAATAAAAATAAATAAATAAAAAGAAAATCTGTCTTAACAGGATCTCTCATGCTTTTGAAGAAAATCTTTCTTAACAGCATCTCTTTTGTTTTCCTTTTTGATTTTTTTAATGTTTTTGTTTTTAATTTTAGGGACTGTGGGGAGGGCTCCTGAATGACAGCCAAGCTTTCAAAAGATGGTGTTTCATGCTGAACTGCAGATGGCAAAACAAGCTGACTTCTGATGCACAGAGCTGGCTGTGGTGGCCAGCACAAGCTTTTTGCCACCCACAGAACTCTAGAGCCTCACAGATTTGCAGCTTCTGGTCTCAGACTTGTAGAAAGGATCTGGTTTCTTTTGGCTCAGAGGGAGTTCTGGCTGGAGGCCTTTGTCTTGTAAATGTAACTTGCCAAGGTCTGGTAGCTCCTAGCCATCAAGAAAAGCTCATGATGTTATAAGGCCTGCCTTGCCTAGCACCAGTTTGTGACCTTGGAACAAACAACCTTGGCTTCCTTGGGACTTGGTATCCTAAACGCTGAAATAGGAACATTGATCAGTGATGATCGAGTACCACAATTTACAAGTATGTTTTACTTCAGGATACAGAATAAGTATAATTTATATATTGCACTTTGATTTATTACTAAAATGAATTAAACACTTTGTAAGATACCATTTACTACCTGCAGTATGCACTCGTGTAATTTTTATTTCTAGATAGACAGATGCTAGACTAATTGATGATAGGTTGATATATAAAAATGTACATACGTTTATGTATGCATACATACATAATTACATGCAGAGATACATATAAAGATATATAGATACAGAAATGATAGGTAAATGCTGATCATGGTCCATTCAATATATTTAAGGACCATAAAATGAGTCAGTGCTTTCTCTTGGCAAAAGTATCATCAGATCTATAGGTCTTTCCATAAGTGATGGAAATGAGCATTTGGCCATATCTTAGAGGATTGATTTGTCAATGGTAATGCCAGTCATAAAGGTTGTTACAATACCCAGGCCTATTTATATCACTTACCTCATTTAATATCCAAAGTTATCCTATGAGGAAGGTACATTGATTCTTCTCATGTTCCACATAATAATAACATGACACACAAAGGTTTATAATTTCCCATTGACACAAAATTGTGAAGTGGTGGAACTATCCCTTAGACTAACTAACTTGATTCCAGAGCTTCTATTCTTCAGATAACTCCACTCTGTTCCCTTTCCACTAACATTGCCATCTTTAGTTAATAGAGTTCAAACAAGATTTAGACCCAGTTCCTCATGTAGTATTCTTTCTCCCAGCTCACATTATCCCAAGGAATGACCTTGGGAGAAAAAAGAGGGAACTTGAGAGGAAGAAGTGGTAGAAAGAGTTCTCAAGCTCAGACCCCTAGAACTGTTGAGCTTTTGCTTTTGTAAGCAAATTAACGTTCTCTATTTGTAAATTTAACTAGAAAAAAATGAACACTGGGAATGACTAAAAATGGACTGGCTTCAGAAAGGACTGAACTTTCACACCTTAGGCAGTCTTCACCTTCTACCAGGAAGGAAAGGATGGCCCCCAGCCACAGGTCCTTGTCACAGGAGGCTGTGAAGATGGTGAAAATTGCATGGTAAATGCTCCCTTTGTTTAATGTTTTCCTTCTCCCCCAAGGCTGGGTACGGGGACATGAATGGCCTCAGTTCACAAAGTTGACCCTAAAAGATTTGGTCAATGTTTCAGGAAGGGCTCAGAGGAAAATAAAAAAGAATCTCAGAGAAAAAAAAATCAAGAAAGGACAGAAATGGCCATTAATGCTACTAGTTGATTAGAGTAGCTGAGGTGAGCCATGTAATGGGAAAATCAGAACATGTCATTCTGTTCGACACTCACCCTCCCTCTCCACTTGCAGGAATATCCTATTACAGAAAAGTGTGTGCAGATGTTATAGTTTGGATTTTGAAGGTCTCTGAAAGCCTGTGTGTTAAAGGCCCCATGCCCAGCCCAGAGTGTTATGGCAGGTTGTGGAACATTTAGTAGATGTGGCCTGGTGAAGTAAGGATAGATCACCTTGAAAAGGATGCATCCTTTGCTTCCCAGGAGCCATAAGGTAAGCAGTCCACTTCCACTGTGCACTCTTTCCTTGATATACTGTTTGCTCACAGGCCCAAAACAATGGAGCCAGTAACCAGGGACTGAAACCAAAAGCCAAATCAAACCTTAAGTATTATGATATTGTAATAGAAAGCTGACTAACATAATAGTACTTATTCAAGGACTGTTGAGATATAAAGAGGTTTTTGTCCTGTCCCCTTTGACTTAATTTCTACTTTTTTCTGCTTTTTTTTACTTCTTAGCGCATATTGCCACCTGAAATATGGTTCATTATTTAGAGCAATAGGAGATCTCAGAGTGAATCTAAGATGTAAGATTTTTTTTCCTATGATATTCCAGTCCCTAGAACTGAACCTGACACTTGTTAATAAATTATCAAAAAGCAAAAGAATAGTTGATGGGTAAATATGATTGCAAAAATATGAATGATTCTAACCAATAAAGAGACATAAAAAACGGAATATCCAACCTAACTCTAGACAAGAAGAGGAGGAAGGTGAGAAGACCTGGTAAGCCTTGTATGGTTTCAGAAAGAGGACCATTAATCTTTTCTGCAAAGTAACTAGAAGTCTGATTTATAGTCCTCTCTCTGGCTTTCCAAAAGCAAAAGACTGCAATAGTTCTATTTATAGAAACAGTCACATGATCTGCATTAGAATCTACTAGAAATTAACCTCACTTTACCAATTAAAAAAAAAAAAAAGGTAGAGGGCTGGGAAGTGGCTCAGTGGTAGAGCACTTGCCTTGCATTCTCGAGGCCCTGGATTCGATTCCTCAGCACCACATAAGAAAAAAGCCGGAAGTGGCACTCTGGCTCAAGTGGTAGAGTGCTAGCCTTGAGCTGAAGAGCTGAGGGACAGCTCCCAGGCCCAGAGTTCAGGCCCCACGACCGGACCCCCCCCCAAAAAAAGGTAGGCAAAAAAGTTAAGCAACTCTTTCATAATATCCAAAACGTGAAAACAACCAAGTGTCTAATAATGAAAAAGGGAATAATTAAAATGTATTGATGATATATTATATGGCAATATAAAGAAATAAAGTAATGATACATAGATACATGAAAAGACCTTAGTAAAACTATGCTAAGTAAACTGAGAGACAGAAAGTCATTAACTGTATGATTTCATTTATATCTGAAGTTTATAAGTAAATCCACAGGGGAAAAATACAAATTCATGAATGCCAGAATCTAAACTAGAGAGATTGTGACCGATGAGTGAGTACATAGAGTAGTGAAATTATTTTGGAACTACAGAGAGAGGATGGTTGTATAATATTGTGAAAGAATTACATATTACTACATTGTACACTTCGAAGTGGTTTAGTTTATGCTGTCTGAATTTCACCTCAATAACTTCAACATAAAAGTTAAGAAATTTGTACAGAGATGAAGGGTACTAAAAGTTTTCATATCAATTCATTTGATGCATATCCTGGTACATACTTGCCATCAGAGGCTTTTTTTTTCTTTCTCCTTAAATGGAAAATATTTGAGCTAAAAAGTACCTGGAATCACATTTACCATATGCATTCTTTGTTTTGCTTTCTTTCTTGTTTTCTTTTAACCATATGCATTCTTAACCTAAACACACAGAAATATTCTAGGACGTCTATGAATTCTAGAATTAGACAGAATATTTTATGTAAGTACATACGCAAGTTTTTCCTGATAAAGAGTTGTTTCATTCTGTTTCAAAGATGTCTGAAACCCCAAGAGTCAAAAAGTTACAATCCAAACCTAATAGCTAGCAACAGTAATAGAGAAGTCAGTATTAGATGTCATTCTTCTAATTCCCACCACGCAGTCCTTGTTTTACACCATAGCTCTCCTTTCTCTCATCACTTCATGGTGACCTAAACTCAGAGAACTTGTTTTCTTATAAAGCTGTAAGACTGAAGGAAAATAATATGAAACTGTTATTAAAATCTCCTGGGTTCAATGATCTTTTAAAATGAAGCAATGATCATGAATAACTTAAATTGACCAAACTTACAAAATATATTGACCACTAAAAAAAAAAAGATCAGTAGGAAAAACTTCAAAAATGATTTTTTTTAATGCTCAAACAAAACCTGCTACACAGTAAAACAAAGTCATATGAAACTGGCACCTCAGCAGACTTAAAAGCATCTTATACAAACAGGAAAAACAATCAACAAAATGAAAGGTCCATTTATAGAACAGGAGGAAACAACAAAAAACCCACTGGTAATGAGAGACAAATAGAGAAATAAAGAATATTATAATACTGTTATGATACAGACAAATTACTTTTAATTTTAGCAAAAAACTGAGGTAAAAATATTAAGAATCATTTCATAAATTGTTGTGCTTTTTTTTTGTTTTTTTGTTTTTTGGGGGGGGTCCTGTCATGGAGCCTGAACTCTGGGCCTGGGCGCTGTCCCTCAGTTCTTCAGCTCAAGGCTAGCACTCTACCACTTGAGCCACAGCACCACTTCTGGCTTTTTTCTTTTTTTCTTATGTGGTGCTGAGGAATCGAACCCAGGGCCTCATGCATGCAAGGCAAGCACGCTACCACTGAGCCACCTTCCCAGGCCCTGTTGTGCTGTTATATGGGGAAAAAATCACAATACAAAAATATGTAAATTGCAGCTCATTAGGATGTTAAAAATAAGATGATGTTAAGTGAATTGAACTCCAAGATATGGAAGCAAGAGGTTTTTCTTTGTTGTTGTTGTTTTTGATGTTCTCCTCTTGTCACTGTATTTGATTTTGATACCCTGAGTATTGTATATACATTTATCTGAATTAGGAAAGGGAAGGAAAACAACAAAATGGTGAGAAAAAGACAAAGGGTGAACCAATATGACAGCAATACTCATAAGACACTATGTTGGAAATGAACTAGTCAACATGGGGGAGGGAGGAAAATAGGAGAAAAATGAGGGAGGGGGTAACAAGTTTTAAAAGAAATGTACTCACTACCTCAATATATGTAACTGTAACCCCTCTGTACATCACCTTGACAATAAAATTAAATTTTAAAAAAATATGGGGAAAAGTCAATATACAGGGTCCGGATTCTTATTTTATACTACACAGATTAATCAACTCAAAATGGATCAAAAACTTAAACATAAAATGAGGAAATGTAAAAACACTAGAATAAAACATAAGGAGAAACTTTAATATTAATGTTAAGTATTCATTGTATATGTTATCAAAAACAGATCATAAAAGCAAAAATAGATAAGTGGAACCATATCAAACTAGAAAAGGTTTTATGGTAAAAGAAACAATCAACAAAATGAAAAAGTGAGCTATAGAACAGGAGAAAATACTTTAAAGCCATGTAGCTAATAGAAGTTAATATAAAAAGATATATACACGAGTCCTACAAGCAACAGAAAATAAGGTAATAACTTGAATTAATCAAAAGACTTGCATAGTTGTTTTTTAAAGAAGATATACAAATGAACAACAAATAAATGAAAAGGTGTTGGACAGTACTATCAGGGAAATGGAAGTCATCTAAGTATGAAGTGGTATTTCATTGTTGTTTGGATATCCAGAGGTTGCAGGGAATAATTGAAATTTCGATTTTGATCAAAGGATACACAGTTTCAGTTATGCAAGATGAATTTGCTCTAGAAATATGTTGTACTGTTAACAGTTCTGTAACTAGGTGTTGGTGGCTCACATCTGTAAGTCCTAACTGTAAGCCCTAACCATTCCAGAGGCTGAGATCTGAGG
Organism: Dipodomys merriami; assembly: GCF_024711535.1. NCBI lineage: Eukaryota > Metazoa > Chordata > Mammalia > Rodentia > Heteromyidae > Dipodomys > Dipodomys merriami. Next base: position 3,205,454 of record NW_027204493.1, on the reverse strand, counting down.
ATCATGATTAAAAGGCAGCCCACGCAGGAAGTCTGTGAGACTCTAATCTCCAATGAATCCTACACACACACACACACACACAACCAGAAGTAGAGTTGTGACTCAAGTGATAGAGTACTAGCCTTAAAAAATAAAAAGCTAAGGGGAAGTTCCTAGGCCCTAAATTCAAGATCTACTACCAACACACCAACACACACACACACACACACACACACACACACAAACACACACACACACACACACACTGCATCATACAGTTAAAATTTGGTTAAGAGTCTATATTAGGTGCTATTGTCACAAATATATGTGTATGTACATATTTATATATACATACATATGCATATCTGTGTGTGCATGTGTATGTGTGTATATAGATACACATATATGTATATGTATGTGTACATATATACCACAAAATAGAATTCAAATTAGAACCCTAAGAATATGTTCCTAGTCACGTGATTCTTTTAGTTTTACCATCTAGAAGACTGGATCTGTAACATCAGCCTATTCTCCTATCTCCTGGCAGAAGACAGAGCTGGAACATACGCACAGAGCTCTTTTCCTCAAGTGTTAATGGGAACTCCAGGAGGAACACTCACCTTAGAATCACCTTATTTAAACTGGGACAGTGTCTCTCAAGCATGAGTTACCTGGTCCTGCTGTCCTCTTTATGTCAGATTCTGAGCCAGTTCTGGAGAGAGGACAGGGTTTCTCCTTTCTACCAAACTCTCAGATGTTTCTAGAACAAACCATGTCAAGGCACCGGAAGACTGGCCTTTCAACAGTTGTGTCTATCAAGTGCTTAGTTCGCTGTATAAGTCTTCTGGAGAGATTGGTGTCAAAGACAATATTCCAAGCTCTTCATTCCTAGAGATTGAGATTGATCAGGTGTGGAATGAGGCTCGGAACCTGCATTTTAATGCCACAGGGATCAAAAGGCAGTTGGAGAACTATAGCTCTAAAGTAGAGCCCTCTCTATTTTGTTTTGAGTGTCTTCTTTTTTTTTCTAAGAAGAGGAGGGATTAAGCTCAAATGATATTTGGCATTGGAGCTGGCAATGGTGCCTTTGCTCAGTTTCAAATGACCTCAAGGTAAACCCTGAAAACTGCACCAGGAAAGTATCTCTAGATTACCCAAACAGGGTTGCCAGTACTCATCCACTTGCTTACTTGCCATTTCTGTGTCAGGTCATTTATTTTATAAAGCAAGACCTGTGGAATAAGAAATCAAACATGTTGTAGTGAAATTTGAAGGGTGAAAATATTAGAGTTCACCCAGACTTTTTTTTGTTAAAAAAAAAAAAAAGAAGATAGTGGAGACTTGGTTAAATGAGTTGCCCATTTCCTGTTACAAAAAGAAAGTATTTTCCCCAGATTGAGGATTGCAAATGCATGATGCTAAGTGAAACAAGCAAGATTGAAAAAGCAACATATTAAACAACTCCACTTTTAAGCAAATTTGGGAAAGATAAAATTATAGGGATAACTCACAGTTGTTGGCTGGTGACCGTGTAGGGACCAGGATTGAAAACAACAGAGCAGGAGAAGTGTTTGGGAAGCAATGAAACTCTTTTGTATTTACTTGTGGTGATTACTTTATTAACCTTTAACATTTCAGAGCTTCTAGAAAAAAAAAAACACTAAAAAGCATTTTGTACTATGTAATTTACACCCTGATAAATATGACTTTCAAAAAGGTTGTGAATAGTGGTTGTTCAAATTAAAAAGAAAAAAAGTCTTGTTTAGCCTATTTTCAGCTATAACTGATGTTAAAACCAAGAACTGAAAATGAGCAACCTAGAATCAAATCTTCAAATAATGATCTCAAAGTGTCAAATTAATATTTCTTTTAAAAATGAAGTGTGTAAGGGTCAGACATAGTGGCACACATCTGTCATCCTAGCTACTTGGGAAACGTAATTGGAAGATAATGGTTCCAGGACAGCCTGTACAGAAGTTAATGAGATTCTTTCTCAAAAGCAAGCCATCTGTACACATCTATAATCTCAGCTGTTCTGAAAGAAAGATAGAAAGGGCCTATCTGAGGCCATTCCAGGAGAAATCTTGAGACCCTGTGTAGAAAAATAAAAGGAAAAGCAAAAGGATTAGAAGTATGGCTAAATTGGTACAGCCCTTGTCCAGTAAGTGAGAGAGGCCCTGAGTTCAATTCCTAGTACTGCAAAATGCATGCATGCACACATACATATGTATATATGTACATATATATACACACACACACACAAACAATTCCTTGGGTTTTGTTCTCAGCACAACAAGTAAATAATATATATTCATTTAACAAATTAATAATACATTGTTTAGTACATAAATAGTAAATGAAAATGAGGCACGTTGAATCACATTACTCATAAAAATTTTGATAATTAGTTGAATTTTTGGAAACTAAAGATTATACTGGTTAAAAATTATAATATTATTTTAATAGGATTGGGATGGGGGAGGGGGGAGGCTGGGAAGGGATGTGAAGGGTAAACAAAGGAGGAGGCTGCAATGCTTGGTAAGAAATGTACACATTATCCTGCCCATGTAATTGTAACTCCTCTGTACAGTATGTTCACAAATAAAATTAAATTAAATTTAAAAAAAATTATAATATTATTTTAAATATCTAAATTCTATCTCATTCTTTTGAAATTCTTCATTAATTTGTAATGTAGTAGGACATATATAATTTTAAAATACACACACACATATATGTATATATATGTATATATATTATATATATATATGTATATATATATATAGTGAAGTCATTCTCAAAAAGTTACTCTACTGCTGGTAATGTGTGACTTTTTAAACTTTAATGTGCACTGGAAGTACCCAGGATCTTATTAAACTACAAAACTGACTTAGAGATGGGATTGGGGCTGTTCCTACATTTCTAACCATCTCTTGGTGATGCCATTACAGCAGGCCCAAGAGTCATACCTTGAAATGAAAGACTAGTTTCCTGAAGAATCATGCAGCTGATTCACAGTAACAACCAACATATTCAATTCTTCTTGGATTTTGGACATGAATCTTCATTAGTCAACAGGCCAGCACTCCTAGTGACTTCCTACTGCATGTGCCCACAGAGAAAATTATTCCCATTCCCTGCGCTCAAAGGCTGGTTATACTTAGCTTGTTGCTTATCCACCTGCTTGAGCTGCCTTAGAAAGAAGAAAACGTTATCTAATAATAGCGGTGCCTCATATTTGCACATGGTTTATAATTTACCAAATACACTCAATACCTGTATACTCATATCAGGCCCATGATGCTCCAGGTAGAACAAAGCAGGTGGATTAAAGGCTCATTCCCCAGGACTGAGAAGGCAGAGTGTTTTCAGAGTTGGAGTGATCAGGAAGAGCAGAAAGGAAAATGACCCACGAGTTTGACTATGGGGAGCAGGTAGGGTATTCAGTAGATGAGGAGTGAGGCAGGGGGAGGCATTTATTGAGCCCAGTTTCTCACGATCAATAGTCATCAAGAGAACTCATGCTTTCATTTTAATCTGTAGGAAGTAGACATCATGATTTTTTAAAATTAATTCAGGGACTAATGTAATCAAATTCACCACAGACGTGTTGCATTTGATATAGAGAAGACTGGTGAAAGTCCATTTATGGAGCTACTGAAGAGAAAGTAAAAATGATAGCAAAGTCAAGTGAGGGAAAATATGTACAGGCCTTTATTTCTGATTGAGGGAATTCTGAGAGTTGAAACTATCCAAAAAAATTAAGATTTTATGTCCAAGGCCTATATAGAGTGTGTGCCTTTTAAATTGATTAGGCCTCACCTGTCAATTGAGACTAAAGAAATAAATTCCTGGAAGACACATCTGCTTTCCACTGCCATGTTCATTGCAGCTTTGCCAAAAGAATAAACGCTTGAAAGCAAGCTACATGTTCAAAATGGAATGATTCGATAAATAGGTGTAAGACTGAGGAACATTTCAAAGGATATATTTTTTAACTCTCTAAATAGATGTAGTTTCCTGACAGGAAAACTACTGTCTTAATAATATCAATTTTCCCAAGTTAATATATGTGTGATATAATGCCAAAGAAATATTTGGAGTTGGGCAAATTAAGCCTGAAATTTATCAAGAAAAAATTTAAAGCAAAGACTACTAAAGTGTTTGTACTTATAGATATTATAATAAACTTGTTTGTTAGTTAAACTGTTCATTGGGGACAGACAAACAGGCATCTCAAAGTTGCAGAGTATATACAAACATGTGAATAGAATGAGTGAAATCATTGGTGAAAGCAATGGAAGAATTATAGCAGGAGTTCAATAGAAAAATGAGGAATTGAAGATGCATTCAAAAGAAGATTAATTTAACTTTCCACCTCAATTATATTTAAAAATAAATCCCAAGAAAATTAAAATTCTGTTTGAAAAGGAAGCCAGCCCTTCATCTGTACTACATAGAAAAAAAGCAAGACAGAAACCGTTCACTGCATATTATGGACAAATTGGACTAGGTGAAAAAATTTTAATGTTCAGATAGTGAAATGGCTACAAAATCAGAGGAAACGTGACAGATACAAAAACATGTTTGCAACACATTTAGCAAAGCACTAATGAGTCTAAAACACTTCAACATTAGTTTTTTACTAAGTCTAATATCTCCAGAGAACATAAAGCATAGGATTCAATAACTACAGCATTCAAATATTCTACTCACACTAAGCTCCATGAACTCAATTTTGCAAGGAATCATGAGACTATGAGCTAGAACTTATCTTACTCATCAGAGTAGCAAGATTAGATTGATAAAGTTAGTGCTTGCAAAGAAGTGAGAAAACATACTGAGAATGTATTTCAATAAACATTTGAGAAGAGAATTTGGAAGCAGACATAAAAATTTTTTGAATATCCCTAGCCTATGAGTCACTTTTAGAACATTCTCTTACAATAGTTTTAGAGAGCAATTTGGTAACTAGCTATCAAAATTTAATTCAGTTCTTCTTTTTAAACTGCATCTCATGTTGTAGCCTAGGCTAGCTTCTAATTCAAAGTCCTCCTGCTTCTGCCTCTGAAGTTCTGGGACTACAGGCAGATACCACTGTACCTAGATATTTGTCAAAAAGAATTTATGGTCATTTCCTTTGACCCCAAATGACTTTTTTTTTTAGAATTATCAAAAGCCTAGCAAATAATAAATTACAAGCTATATAGGCTACAATGTCATGATATATACATATATATGTATGTCATATATATACATATATATATATAACTACATTAAAATTTTGAAAAGATAAGTCATTGAAAAAGCTTTTAGTTTTAAAGTTTAAAAATTCATGTACATGCATATAAAAAGATGACTACACACAGAGTGGAAAGAGATATTAACATGTTAATGGTGGTTTCCCCTAGAAATGGGTTTAAGTTAAAAAAAAAGAGGATGTGTGACTTGGAAGGATTTTTATCTTACAGATATAGTTGTAGTTGTTGGGGCTTTTGTATTTTGGGGGAGGAGGGAGTTGGGGTCATTTGTGTATTTGTTGTTTCATAGCAGTTCTGGGTTTGACTCAATATTTCTAGCATTTTTCTCTTCTGTTATTTTAAAAAATGAGAGTTGTCTTCAAAGGAGGAAAATGATAAACAAAATTATCCATGTTCATGGAGCAAGAGAAATGGTGGGAAAAGCAACCTAGAAATGCCAGAGAGACAGAGGGTACTGGGGTCCAGGATGCGGGGACTGGTGCAGGAGACTGAAAGCCAAGGAAGGAGAGTTACAGAGCTGGGGACAGGCTTATAATGGCCCAGCCCAGAGGGCAGCCAATGAGCAGTAGAAGGTAGCTGAAAACCAGGAGCCCTGCCAGGGACACCCAATCACAGAACACATGGATACTTGAAGGTGGTAGTGTGAGCATCAGGTAAGGCTTTGGGAGAGAAGGAAAACAGGAAACTGAGGAATGTAGGTTGGTCCTGCCTTAAGTTTCACAAATGAAGAAGGGAAGGAATTACATTGTAAATCGACCTAAAAAGCCAGCAGGAGCAGGGAAGATATGAGGAAGCAGCAGCCCAAGAGACAGAAAGAATAAATATACAAACTTCACAAGATACAAATATACAAACTTCACAATACTGAAGTTTGAATTACAGCGCAGGCCTTTTGCATATGCTCTCACTATTGATATTCTCCTTATCAGTTTTTGAAGCATATGTCTCTGTGCCTGATCTAACAGCAAGTGAAGCTCAAAGTAGCCAAATGTATAGTAAATATATTGCCAGTGCCTGGGCACTTTCCTCTGCCTTGAATACCAAGCAAGGTCTTGGAGACAGAAAAGGATTCCAGCACTAAGCTGGAAAGTGTCCGCTGGGAAAGAAAAGGCAAGAACACATCCACTGAGACAGGTACATAAGCAAGAAGAGAACCCTAGCAAAGGGGCAAAGCATGGCATAGTGTGGAAAAGGAAGCCTTAACAAAACAGGGAAGAAGATGAGGACCATAACTGACTTTATTAGCTCAGTATGAGAGGCCAAGGCAATTCACTGACTGTGAGTGTCAAATGTCAGTGGCTTAGGGACAGTGCCTGTGTGCTGTACAAAAGCTACACAAAGCTAAGCTTGACCTTTTCACCCAATGAAATGTGGACTAGTCATTCAACAGCTAATCTGCCACCTGCAAGCCAGGAGTACAGAGGAGCCATGAGGTAGGTAGAACAGCAAGTCCTTGTCTTCTGGGAGTCAGCAGTCTGCTGTCACTGGGAGTGAATATTTTCCTATCTGTTGCAATAATCTGATTCAGAAAACAATAGAACAGAGCAATCTCTTTCTTTTCAGAGATCAGAGAGGTAGAAATACACGCATACAGCGCCCAGGTTATAATGGCTATTTTTTAAAATATTTTAATGATGCAATAGCATACCTGTATAACCATTCTGTTAAAAGGAGCTTCAGCTTAGGCTCTGCCCCACTCCTTCAAAAATGGAGACTAATGTATGTTTACCGAGGCAAGACTAAATAAACTATGATGTTTAGTAAGTTAGGTGTATTTAATGTGTGTGTGTGTGTGTGTGTGTGTTTTACTTAAATGGTTTGGAATTAACCATGGGTTTATGGTGACATAACTTCAGCATGTGGTCCAGAAATATCTATATTCTGATATTGAGGATGTCACCCAAAGGTTTTGAAAAATTTGGAGTTATATATCTTCTTAGACAGTCATGAAGCTAGTAGATCTAGATACACCTCAATGGTCAGAAGCAGCATACACAGCCTGAATGGGAGAGATACATTCCCCTTCCCCTAAGAACACCCATGGGAGTTTAACTTGTACAAGGACAAGTTATTGAATAGGAAACAATAAGTGATTATGTTTGTGTTGGTACCTCCTCTAATGCAAAAAGATCACCAAACATCGTGGGGTTTCAATGGCTTCCTGAGGCTTGGCAGCTAACTGCTTCTGAATGTCATTTACAGATCATTGCAGACTGTCAGTAAGTTAAAGGGGGGAACTCGTGTTCAATAACTTTTTTTTTTCCATTTTGTTTTAACCTCACCAGTCTTTGTTTAAAATATCTTCTTGATGGCCCTCTGAATTATATAACTATCAGATGCATTATTAATTAATGACCTCAGGCAACTGTTACTATTATTTTTCTTATATATTTTTTCCTGTATATATATATATATATATATATATATACATATATATATTTACAGTATGTGTGTGGGGGTGTGTGTGTGATTTTGCAAGAGTAAAAAGTTTATAGTTTTGTTATTATCAACAACAGAGTAAAATACAATTCAGATCATATTAAATAAGATGCATTATATATTTATGAAAAACAACAAAAGTATGGGTTATTTAGACACTCCTAGTTTTGTGCATTATATTAATGTACGAATCATACACAGGAAGTTTTGACTTTAGATGCTAAAAACGGAAAGCAAAACCTCCTCGTGTCACTTTGTTGATGTTGTGTTTTTTTTCTTTTTACTCCTTTTCCTCTGGCTCCTCCCCGCTCCTGGAAGGTGAGATTCACATCCCTGGCCCTTCCTCCCCTCCCCCTTCAAGTATCCTCAAGCTTCTGTTCAATCGTGTTCCCAACTAAAGAAATCTGACACCAAGACACTCAATATCTGGGCTGCCTTGGAGACAAATAGCATCTTTGAGTTCCCTTGACTCGTGAGGAAGACATTTTCAGGACTGTGTGGTCTTGTCTGTTTTCGGGTGCCCACCCCCACCCACCCCTTTCCCGATCCGACAAAAGCCATCCGAAAGGAATCTGTGGTTCCTTCTCCACATTTCCGCAGCGGCTCCCGCCACTCCCTCCGTCACCTTGTAAAATTGGCAAGCTCGGGCCCTTTTCTGCGTGCAGAAGAAAATCAGGGTTTCGCCTCCAGCGAGGAACGTACGTGTTGCAACACTGACTCCTCCTCTAATGAAGAAAGTGAACAAGTGCACGGAGTTGAGCTGCTTCTGGGAGACTCGAGCCCGGGGACGGCGGAGCAGAGACGGGGCGCCTGCAGCACCCCTCCCCTGGGCCGGCCGCCCCTCGCCTGCCTCCGGCGGCCGCACTGGCTGCTCTCCAGCTTCGGGGGCTGGGGGATTTTATTATTATTATTATTATTATTATTATTATTTATTGTTATTATTATTTAACTCCGTGTTCATGAAACAGCTCTTGCCTCCGATGGATCTCCACGTCCGTCCTGGCGCAGGAAGTGCTCACCGCCTGGTACGGTAGAATTCGCTCCCGGCAAAAGTGAGTAACCCGGGCGTGCTAAGCCAGGGGCGCCCTGGGCGCGCGCGGCGCGGCGTCGGCGCTGGCGCCGTCCCCGCAGGCTGCGGGTTCGAAGCCCCGCGCGGGGTGGGGGGAGCTGGGCTGGAAATCCCGGACTGAGCTCGCAGCCAGCTTTTCCGAGGGACTGAGGCCACTCGAAGTGTGGCTCTGACGAGCGCGCGGGGCACCGGGAGTCTGTTCTGGGTGCCAGGCGGCTGCCGCGCGCGGTCGAGATTGCACCTTCCTTACGTCAGAATGCAAAAGGAAACAGAAAAGAATCGGGGAGGGCGGGGGGACGCCGGGAGAAAGGGAGACGGGGACAGGTGATGGGTGACAGTGACCCTGAGGAGTCCGGGCCGCGGCCCCGCACCGCGCCTCCCCTCCGCAAGTCCTCAGGGGGGAACGTGGAGTGAGTGTGGCCGCCCGCCTGACCCAAAGGTGTCACTTCCCAGTCCCCAGGGGGCGGGATGGTGGCAGACACCGGCCCTGGCAGCAGTAAAGTTACCCAAGTCTGATTGATCCATGGAGGAGATTGACCTAAAGTCAGGACTTGAAGCTGGGCAGAGAAGCCTGGAGCTGAAAGGGGAGAGGGGAGAGGGGGAAGGAGAAGGGAAAGCTGAGCAAACTCAGCGAACCCGGAGCCAGAATCCAGCCAGGGATAGCGTTCTGGATCAGAGTTGGAAAACATCCTTTTAGTGACCTCTACCTGTATCCTAGGGAAGTAAGCTGCGTTTTTCCCTAATGAAGAGAAACTTGAAAGAGTTTTCCTCCGGCCGGACCCGATCATGGTTGCACCGTGTGATTATTAACCTGGACGGATGGTTTTGTGTCCATTCATCTCGTTGGCTGGCCAAAATTCCCCGCCTGACTCTCTTGACCAATAAAGTTGCACTGTCCCTGAGCTGTGCAGCCCGGAGTACTGGACCCGTCCTGGGCCTCGGTTTGCTCTGGGAAATTTCAGGAAATGAATCATTTCATAGATAAGAGCTTAATGGGGGTGGAAATGCCAAACCGTACAAGACAGAGATACGCATTTTAATTTCAGTGTTTCTTCCAAAGTGAGGGCCATGGGTCTTTTGTGAGTTCAGCGGTGGGTTTATGGGATGTACGTACAATTTTATATAAAAGCCCAGACTGTGAGAGAGATCCCGGGGTGAAAGTCCCTTGTCGATAAGGACCTGTGTCAGTACCTCCCAGCCAGCCTCCTGTGGGTAGCAGGTGTCTGCAATGTTCTCAGAGTCTGGAGTCAACCACACTGAAAAAGAGAGACAGGGACTCCTGTCCTCGGGAGTCCCACACACTCTCTCGGGTGTTTCCCCAGTGTTTGTTTCTTGGAGACTCCTCTTCAAACTCTCAACAACTGTCCAACATTGATGGTTCTGTCTCCTAGAGGTTCGGGTCTATAAAGAGCACCGAAGAGTCTCCTGAAGAGGGTCAATGGGCAAATATAAGAGTGTTCTTAGGATCAGCAGACTACCTGTCAACAGTAGCAGCAAGTTTCTATTTGGAAACAAAACAGAAGGGTTAGGCAGTGATGTCTCTTTAGACCTCTTGTTTGGTTTTTAAGGGTCCATAGATCCCCCTTGCCTTGAGAAGATCTGGGTCTTTCACTCACAGTTCTAACACGATGTAGCAGAAATCACACAGAGTTTTGAAGTCAGTGAGACTGTGCTTCAGATTGTGGCTTTCTCTCTTTACCAAGTCACCGACTTTCTCTGAGCCAAACCTGTGTCTGACATGAGGGACAATGCTACTTTTCTGGCCTGCTATTGAGAGAATGGAAACATTTGCATCATGCTTGTCCCATGGTTAGTGATAAATTGCTATTATTTATACTAGCATGGGTTAAAAGAAAGTGTCCAATGCGCTTAATCTTTTTAGGGCAAATTGTTATCTCTTATATGGAGGTTGGATTAGCAGAAGAGTGAGTGAAATCAGCTTTAGTCTAATTCTCAACAATGAGTGATGTTCAGGGTCAAGTTTTCTGCTTTAAGCAGAGAACTATAGATTGCCAGGAGGTAAAATATGTCCAATTTGGGTATATATTCTCAATAGTACTATCCATTCTTTTTTTACTTGAATACAAAACAGTTGTCTGTGTCTGTAGCTACAAATAGCTGGAAACAGCTGGACCTGGAAGCATAGATATCCCATCACTAACTGCATGGCCAAATACAGTAATTATCTCAGTGGGAGCAAAATGTCTCCACTGTTATCTGCTTGTTATATGTTATCTTTTACCATTTGGCACAGATTTGGTTTTGAACTTGGCTCAGAATTTCTCTCTTTTTGTCTCTCCCTCTCCCTCTCCCATTCTGTCCTCTCAGGCGCAAGTGGTCAAATGATAAAAAATGTGGGAAAGAAATATGAGAACCCTAAGAGGAAATTGCAAACTCACAGAACAGAGAGTGACCAGCATATTCTGGTCATATTCTGCACACAAAGATGCCAATACTGATATGTGCCGCCAATTGAGCCTTTCAGATGTTGTAAGCAAGCACTTCTTGGTACCTAACAATAGTGAAGCGTCTTGAGTTATCATGTAAAGCTTTACAGAAAAGGAAAATGAAGACTCAAGAATATTTATATAATTCACTCAGTTTGTACAAATAGCTTGGGCTCTAAGCCCAGGTCTGACTTTGCCACCCACTACTTTTTCCATTATTTATGGCTGCCAAAGTCCTCCCTATCAGACAGTTGCATCATGCCAACAGGATTTGGATCCTACTCAAGGGCAAGAATAACCTCATGTGGTGAATGATTTTGCATGGTGTACAGATACTTCGTTTGTGGTATGTACTAACTGGTAGCAACACCAAATGACCAGTAGCAGGGCAACTTTCCTGACCCTTTCCATACCCAACTAGTACAATCCAGACAAGCAATACCCAACCACTGCAGATAAGACTGGTTCTGTGCCACTGATGGCCTGAACAACCCCACCAAGTTAAAAGCACTCAGGAATTGTCCTTCTCTCCATTTCTATCTATTTTCTTTTGTTAAGCATTCATTCATTCAGACACTCATTCATTCAACAGATACTTGATATGCTCTGGGGTATTTTTGTTTTTTGTTTTGCTAAACAATTGGCAGTATAATGGAGGGGAAAAAAAGGGTCCCAAGTTCCAGCTCTTAAATGGAACTTCTAGGCAAGGAAAAGCAATAGAAAACAACCAGGTGAACAAACTCTTAAAGATCATTTCAGATATGTATAAATGCTATAAATCAAAAGAGAGATTGAAAGATGACAGAGAAACAGATTAGCAGCAACTTGAAATAGGCAGGCAGAGAAAACTTTTGTAAGATAGTCACCTTTAAACTGAAGCTTGAGGGCGCCGGTGGCTCACGCCTGTAATCCTAGCTTCTCCTGAGGCTGAGATCTGAGGATCACGGTTCAAAGCTAGCCCAGGTAGGAAACTCCGTGAGACTCTTATTTCCAATAAACCACTCAGAAAATCAGAAGTGGCACTGGGTTCAAGAGGTAGAGTGCTAGCCGTGAGCTGAAGAGCTGAGGGACAGCACCCAGGTCCCAGGACTGACAAAAAAAAAAAAGGAGGAGGTAACAATGCTCAATAGGAAATGTACTCATTACCTTGCTCATGTAACTATAACCCCTCTGTACAACATTTTTACAATAAAACATACACAAAAAACATTGAAGCTTGATTTTTTTTTCAAAGAAAAAAGGTCCCTGCTTGTGAATATCTGGAAAAAAGGATGACTTAGTAGAAAACGTCTTAAGGGAAAAACCCTGATATGGGAGCAGCCTGTCCTCAAATCTAAAGATGGGCTCTTCTATTTGGATTTCTTTTGTTATTTCTTATTTTATAATTTTTAAGTTCTATTTAAATAGTTGTACAAGGGTTTTCATTTCAACATATTAATATATGAATGCAATGCATCTTGATCAATGGCATACGTTCCATCATTCCCCAAGACAGTACTTCTAGATGCAAGTTGGAGACTGGAAGTCTGGAAGTGTGGCTTAATTCATACAATGTCAGTCATGGAGCAAAAATGCCAAAGCTCTGAATTCAAGTCTCAGTACAAAAAGAGAGAGAAAGGAATAGAAACCAAGTTGGGTTTTATGTAGGAAAATTGTTTTAACAGCTAGTATACTCTCTTTGCTTCACTGTATCCTTTATCCCAATTTTGTTTACTCTGCACAACAATATGATGAGTTAGCTGTTTTGCTTATATTTTATAGTTGAAAAAGCACACTCTCAGAGGGAAAGCAAGAGCAACTAGCCCGAGCAACTAGCTCGTATCTGAATCATTCCATCTATTTTGCTCCAAAACCCACAATATTTTTCTTTTGCTAACACAGCATGTGGATTTTAAGATAATCTCTGGGACATAGAGAACCAGTAGAAGGAAAATAAAAATTATATTAGGTAACTCTATGTTGACAACGATATCTATCTGATGTATCAAACTCCAGTGTGTGTCTAAACTTGCACTCTTTACTACAATAATCACTAGCCACAGATGTGGTCTTCAAGCAACTGAAATGTGGCTAACCTAAATGGAAGTGTGATACAGCAGAAAACACATCCTAGATTTTAAAGACTAACTATTCTCCCCCACAAAAAGGAAAATAACTTTAATTTGGAGTTATATGTTAAAGTGATAATACTTTAGATAGACATTAGATATACTACTGGCTTTGATGAAAGTTCCTGAATTATTTTTACCTAGTTGCTTTACCTACGTGACTTAATGGAAACTTTAAGTCACATATATGACCCTCATTACAGTTTTATTGAACAACACTGGTTTGTTTAGATGAAAAGTTGACAAAGATATGATAACTTCTTTTCTCTAATTTTGGTTGAGCCTCTACTTGAGAGCATTAAATTCAGTAATTTGGTGAACCAAGAGAGAATAAAGGTTCCTTTCCCTTGCCTTTATCCTGCTGTGATCAGGTGACAATCTGAAATTCACAGCAATATGTCAAAACTGGCTTTCAATAAAAGTGACTCAGTGGTCATCCATGTCACTAAGACCCAGGACCTCCAGAAGGCAAATTTCAATAAGATCTCACACATCTCATAACCAAAGCAGCATTCATTAAAAACCTTGATTGAAAGATTTACCTACAAATTGCTTCCTAAGACAATGTCTTTGCCATTCTTAGCTCTTTGGAAAAGCAGACCAAGAGACTTCAGGAGTTATACATATGTGTACAAAGCTCATTAAACAAATTATTGCCTGTGGTGATAAAGATTTCTTCCTCACTATCCTCTTAATTAAAACAACTTGAATAGGAATCAATCCAAGTTTCCAAAAGGGACACTTCAAGGATATTGCCAAAGGCCACCTTCGGTTTCTTTAGTTTGCTGGTTAAAATGGCCTTCAAATATCTATTGAAGTAAAGATATGCATTATTCTTATGGCTTTACTTTTGTGGAGAAGAGCAAGCAAATTATATTATTCCTGGAGGAAGCCTCTTGTCTGTGAGATTAGAGACTCAGATTCTACTTTTGACTACTCTGTTGAATGGTGTGTTATCCTTAATCTCCTTCCTCCCAAAACCCTGTATGAGGATGTAGTGCCATAAAAAATACTAATGGAGAAATGTGCTATGAAAGTTAGCCATGGTGAACCTGTAATACATTTTCTCCCGGGAGGAGAACATGTAGCCTGTAGGCTGTATAAGGTCTATACAATCATTTGTAACAGTACACTGATTTTTCATGTTTCTTCTTGTCTACCCTTGGCTGTCTGCCTGAATTGATCTTTTGAATGCCCTGGACTAATGTAAATATCCAAATAATCCTTGGCTGGAAAAAAATAAAGATTCCCCATCCCTGAAGGAAGCTCTTTGAGATTTACAAATAACATCTGTTCATTGCCACTTGAAATCTAAACCTGGGGAAAGGAACAGAACAGAAGCAGACTTGAGTGAATCGTAGTGCATCTACAACACCAACAAGCTCCAAAAATAGCTATGCTAGAAATAATAGAAGACACTGGAGAGTCAAACATGGTTCTTTTTCTAGAGGGAGGAACCATATTACCCATCTCAAGATGGACATAAATACAATGTGCCAGGAATAATGTAAGAGAACATTGCCAAGTGTTACATAAAGGATTACAAACAGGCATTCCAAAAGGCAATATCCCTGAGGTTCATTGAGAAAGGCCAAATACAGCTGGGCAATAAACAATAGACACCTAAAAGACAAAAGCAAAGATAGCCCAAGTAAAGAAAAACAATGCATTGGCATATGGAACAGTAATCTGTGTAGCTCATTTGGTGATTGAGAAAAAGAGCTCTTGGGCTCATTCAGCGATCTTAGAGCCTCCCTTTATAGCACAATCATCTGAAAAGCTCCAAAACTACTGATGTGTCAGCCCCATGTCTTCATCTAACTTCGTCAGTTTAGAATTGAGGCCTAGCTTTTCTCTGGGATTTTTATTTGTTTCTTTGCTTTTGTTTTAATACACCCAGAATATTTTAATGTGAAGACATAGTTAATAAACCTAAGAAAAACCCCAGATTTTCTATCATAATATGGGGAATAAAATTAAAGGCATATTATTTAAACAGAGATTAAATATATATGAATTAATCCATTTGGGATTGAAGGAATTTGTGTATGCATGTGCCTGCGTGCGTGCGTGCGTGTGTGTGTGTGTGTGTGTGTGTGTGTGTGCGCGCGCGCACGCGCACTGGTACTGGGGCTTGAACTCAGGACCTAAGCACCACACCTTTCCTTTTTTGCTCATGTCTGGTGCTCTACAACTTGGGACACAGTTCTACTTCTAGTTTTTTGCTGGTTAACTGGATATCAGAGTTTCATGGTCTTTCCTACCCAGGCTAGAAATACTCAGATTTCATGTCTGTACTAGAAGTACAGACATGAGCTACCTGCTCCTTGCAGGAAATTTTTATCTGCCCATGTATTTGTATGTGATCTTTTAAAATTCTCAGATAATTATTAGTTGATTCTGCCCATTTGTGTGATACAGTCAATAGCTCCTTGTAACCATTCCTTTCTACCCTCTGTGTGTTTTGGAGGTGCTCTATAGTCAATTCCAGTGAAGCAAGGGGAAATTATAAAACACCACAGCTGTTTGTTGCCATTGGCCTTTGCATAATTTTTACAAAATATTTTGTTATGGTATTATGTTATGATGCCCTTTTGCAAATATCTACTTTATAACCATCTGTGACTTTCTCTCACTGATCCAGTTTTATAAACTGAGAAGTAGAGTTGAATTACTTGCCTTGGGCCATGGGGCTAGCTGATGATCAAGACTGGAATCCACAGCCACTTCAATACTCCATAGGTTATTAAATTCCTGGGTCTGCACAGCCTCCTCCTGGTCCCTAGTAGCAACATCACTGCAACCAGTGTCACATGTCAGTAGGTGAAGATTACAAGTCTGCTGAAGCTGTCAACATTGTGCTGAGAGCCTGAGCATCAGCTGCCAAAAGGCAGCCTACAACAATGGGGTCGCCAGTCTAGTAGCCTTTGGTCAGGCCTTCTTTTAGTTCAGTGCTCTGCTGTGTTCACCAAAGGCAGAGTTGCATTTCCACTGCTCCCCAGCCCCAATGCTTGACAGCCAACTCATTTCTCCTGTCAGAAATGCCTGTTCATAGAAGATATTAATGCATCACTACACCGCTAAGTGGGGTGGGGAGAGAGAGAAGAAAGCCAAACCCCTTACAGCTGCATTTTAAAAGAACCCCCCTTTATGTGTTGAGAATGCTAAGAACCTTTCTGATGGTCCATGTGGTATTCTTCAGATGGTTTTCTTTTCCTTTGTCAAAGCCTCTCTCTTTCTGTCTCTCCCTCTCTCTCTGTCTCTCTGTCTCTGTCTTATACTCTTGTTATGAGTTATATGTTTAAAAAATTATTTTGTTCTTTATATATATGAAAAGTTTTGCCAAAGGTTCAGGAGGAACAAAAACAATTGAGTAGGTAACACATGGCACTTTTTGAGCAGTGAAGCTGTTCTGGATGATATAGTCAGGATGAGTATATGACATTCACATCTGGCAGAGCCCACAGAGGGAACACTAAGGCAATATGGTCTTCAGTTAATACAGTGCACCAATACTAGTCATCAATTATAACATACTTTCTGTGTAAACTTTGTGTCTGAAAAACATTCTACTAAAATACATTCACACACATATATGCATAGGTACATGTATATATATGTACATGCACATATATATTTTTTCATGTATATATATGTACATGCACATATATATTTTTTCATGTATATATATGTACATGCACATATATATTTTTTCATGTATATATATGTACATGCACATATATATTTTTTCATGTATCTATATGTACATGCACATATATATTTTTTCATGTATATATATGTACATGTATATATATGTACATGCACATATATATTTTTTCATGTATATATATGTACATGTATATATATGTACATGCACATATATATTTTTTCATGTATATATATGTACATGTATATATATGTACATGCACATATATATTTTTTCAATGTTACAGGGCTTCATGCATGGTAGGCAAGCACCTTAAGACTGAGCTACATCTGCAACCCCCAAAATGTTTTTTAAAGGCTACTAAAATTGACTCTTCCACCCATTAATAATTCTTTCTCCGCAAACCTGAAAATTTGTGTCATAAAGGGAATGCTCTGGTCTCCTGTACTCTAGAGCCTGGCTTTAGATACACTCATACTGGTGTGTCTCAACTTTCTTACCTGAAAATGAAGTGAAAAGTAATGGTTCTTGAGAAAAATTTCTCTGTGGGTTTATGATTTAAGATCTTTGTAGAAGAAACAAAAAGCACTTGAGGGCCTGAGGTAGGAGGGGACACAAACATAGTGGACAAAGGGTGTGTACATGCAGCAGTGGTACTGCCTTGATACTACATGGAAAATGAACTATAAACTTGTCTATGAGGATGGGAAGGAAAAACTGGGAGGAAGTGAAGGAAGGGGTGACATTGCCCAAAATGAAATGCACTCATTGCCTGAATTATGAAATGGTATCCCTCTGTACATCATCTCTACAATAGCAATTTTTAAAGTTCTTTTATTGAAAAAAGCACCTCAGAATGATGCCAGTGATTCTTCTATGCGAGTATCTGTCTGTCTTGCCACCACGGTGGATAGAACTGAGCCCAGTTGTCACTGAATTCATGCTTTGCTAGGAGCCTGCTATGGGCCAGGTCCCAATGGTGTCCTACCTCTTAAAGTTTGGATCAGGAAATGGAAATCACACTACAACATTGCAGATCTCATTTTCTACCCTAAGACCGCCACAGGGAAGGCAGCTCTGTGTATAAGCTCTGGTTTGGTAGACGTGGAGGTTGCCACTCCTCAACAGCTGTTTCCTAATAACCACCCGTCTAGTAGGATAATAACACCCTACTCAGAGGACTTTCTACGGATTGCACAGGAAACACACCATCATCATGGTACTGCAATGCTGTATGGTGCATAAATAGTACTCTTGGAGCTTCCCATTTTTCATGTTTGCTCTGACTCTATCCGGGTCCTACATCCTCCAACCAATCATAAATGCTATAGACCCTTCCTCTAACACTTACTCTCCTTAGCCTCCCCCATTCAATTTATTTGCCCTATTTTCTGAGAGAGACAGAGACAGAGACAGAGAGTGCACCCATTTTATTTACCTTATTTTCCAAGAACTAATGGCCCCCATGGAATTCTGGGACAAATTACCTATGTGTTCCCCTTTCACCCAACAAGCCCATGGAGAGGAACCCCAGTGACACTGAACTTCAGAGGCAATCTGGAAGGAAAGATACACAATATAGTTGGCAACATTTTCAGAGAGTGTTGCTTGGTTTTACTAGGCCTTGTTTTAGGATGACCAAATAATGAACAAGAGCATTGAAGTTTCAATTTAATGCAAGGAAGCAATTTGCTAATCAAGTACTAGTTTTCATAAATGTTCTCTATGCCTCACAACCACCTTAAGAAGGCTAGATTTTCCCTTTTACATATGAAGAAATTGAGTCTTCCATTTATTTAATCACTCCTTAGGAAAAGATTTTAATAAGCACTTCTAACGTAACAAACATAGAATTGGATGATGAAGATAGGAAGTTGAATTCTATCCAGTCCTTGCTCTTAGGAAATCTATGGTCTGCTGGGGGAACTGGCAGATTCACTGACAATTGCAACCCTGGAAGGAAGCCCAGGAAGATAAGAAAACAAAAGATGGCACCTGATCAGCCTAGGGTTGACATGGGAGACACAGACATATGTTTCATCTCATTCTCTCTCTCTGTCTCTCTCTCCCTCTCTCTCTGTCTCTGTCTCTCTCTCTGTCTCTCTCTCTCTGTCTCTCTTTCCTCTCCCTTTTCTTTCTCTCTTTCCTCCCCCCTTCCTTCCTTCATTCCTTCCTTCCTTCCTTACTTTTTCTTCCTTCCTTCCTTCCTTCCTTCCTTCCTTTCTTTCTTTCTTTCTTTCTTTCTTTCTTTCTTTCTTTCTTTCTTTCTTTCTTTCTTTCTTTCTTTCTTTCTTTCTTCCTTCCTTCCTTCCTTTCTTTCTTTCTTTCTTTCTTTCTTTCTTTCTTTCTTTCTTTCTTTCTTTCTTTCTTTCTTTCTTTCTTTCTTTCTTTCTTTCTTTCTTTCTTTCTTTCTTTCTTTCTTTCTTTGCCTGTCTTGGGCCTTGAACTCAGGGCCTGGGTTCTGTTTCTGAGCTTTTCTATGCTCAAGGCTAGCACTCTACCACTTGAGCCATAGCACTGCTTCTAGCCTTTTCTGTTTATGTAGTACTGAGAAATTGAACCCGGGCTTCATGTTTTAGGCAAGCACTCTACCACTAAGCAAACTTCCTTCTTTCTTTTGTTTTCTTCCTTCCTTCCTTCCTTCCTTCCTTCCTTCCTTCCTTCCTTCCTTCCTTCCTTCCTTCCTTCTTCTTTCTTTCTTTTTCTTTCCTCCCTTCTTTTTTTCTTCCTCTCCCTCTCTCTTTCTCCACCCCCACCTCTCCCTCTCTCAACTCTGGTCCTGGGGCTTGAACTCTGTCCCTGAGCCTCTCTGTGCTCAATACCAATGCTCTACCACTTGAGCCACAGCACCACTTCCGACTTCTTCTGTCTATGTTGTACTGAGGAATCAAACCCAGGGCTTCCTGCATGCTAGGCAAGCACTCTACCGCTAAGCCACATTCCGAGCCCAACAGTAGTTCTCAATAGTGAGATATATGAGACTAACCTTGAGAGCTTTCAAAAATTACTCCTGGGCCCATTGAATCAAGATTCTGGGAATGGGGCTTGGGGATCTGTAGTTATTTACAATTTTTCTGGTGATTATGATGTATATTCTTAAGAACTACTTCTCACTATGATCCAAATGTAATTACTTACATGTTTCCTCTTTTATCTTATATCACATGAACCAAAAAAATCATTATTATTAGGTAGCAACTTTCTTTTTCTATTCTTTGGAAAGCATGACTTTCAACGGCATATTTTATTGTCTGCTTCTATAAACAGACCCTGTTGTCCTCAGAGATGCCGTGAATAATCTCATAACTAAAATTGCTTATGTGAAATTTGAAAAATCAGATTGCCAGGAGCTTGGCAATTATGAGATGGCATGATAAAGGTTAAGATTGCCTGCCACCCATGCGTTGTTTCCCAATTACTGTGCATGATCTTTAGTTAACCAAGATTTCTTTGTCTTAGTCACTTCAAGACCAATGGCATCCAGTCATGCTCATGTCCTTATTAAAAATACAATTACAGAGATAGTCTCCAGGGCTTATCATGGAGAAGACTTTAACAAGGTGAGTTGGCCAAGGACTAACAGGTTGGGCACTACCCTCTCACACGTGGGAAATCACGTGGGGTGAAGAGGCTACTAGCATCATCAGCCTGGACTGGGTGGAGAGTAAATGAATTTGGCTTAGAAATACTTGTATCAGTAGCAAAAAGGAACCAGGTTTCCATATTAAATTTGACAGGAGATGAAAGGATGATAAGCCAATTTTACTATGCTGAAGTGCTGAGTTTTTTAGGATTAAAAGGAAACATACTTATTAATAAAGAGACTTCTGGCAGACAAATGGGCAAACATAGATAGCATCCGAAATTAATTTTTATTCACCTAACTCCCACTTATGGAGGTTGTGCTTTTATGGGGAAGTACTTTGGACTTGAACTCAGAGCCTAGGATGACTTGATTCTTCTACTGAATATTGCCTCCATCCCTGTTTTCATTGGTAATTCGTAAGACAGGATCTCAGTTCCTGCACCATCACACACAGGAGCTAAGATCCACCTGCTTCAATTAGGCTTTCTATTGTCAATGGGATCACAAGATTACATACAATACCATCATCATACCCAGCTTCCTTTCCAGAGAGAATGACTGTCTATATTTTTCTTGCCAGGCTGGTCTGGCACCATGGTCTTCTCAATCTCAGCCTCTCATTGTAACTTGGGATGACAGGTGAATGCAACCACACCTAACTTTAAGTTGAGAACAGGGTCTCACAAACTTTTATACAGGCTAGCCTCAACTGTGATCCTCTGGTTTTGAGTCTCCCAGGTAGCGAACATTACAATCTTGAGCCACAGGTAGCTGGAGGTTCTACTTTTTGCCAGGGACCACAAAAAGGTAGAGATTGAGTGATAACATTTCTATTTTTGTGGAGTTTACATTCCAATGAGGAAAACCCAAATATCTACATTTTTTAAGTTGAAATAAATGAATGTTAAGAAGAGAAGGGAATAGAATTTTGTGAGTTCTGTTTTACATAGCTGAATGTGTTGCTCCCTCTTGGGAGTCAGCATCCAAGCCAGCACATCAACACTAAGGAGAAAACCATGTAGGAGTTTGAGAGCAGGCTGCCGGCCGAGGGAACACCAAGGACAAAAGGCCTGAGATCGGAAAAGGGCTGGTATGTTCAGGAAACAGAAAGGAAGACAGCATGGCTGGAACTTAGCTATGTGGAGTCAGGCAAGTGAAGCCTGAGGTCAGGAGCTAGAGTTGGGATTTTAATTGCTTTGGAATCCTTGAGAAGCTTCCACAGGGAAAGATTATGTTTTACATGGTATTTTAGAAATATTCTGTGTGGATACCTGAGGCTTGAGAGGCTGATCATAAGGTCTAAGTAAAGTAAGGGATGGATTATGACAGCAGTGGAATGGAAGAGCTGTTGGATCGAGGGTGGAGCTAAGAAGTCAGTCCAGCATGGCTTCCAATGGACAGGCTGTTTCTGCCCTGTGCCAGCTTCAGCCGTGGCTTCTGAGCCAAAATGGAATCATTTCAACCCCTACTTAGAAACATTAGGGATTTTGACCTTAATGTAAGCAGAAGAAAACAAATCCTATCTAAAGAAAATTTTGTTTGCTGCTCATCTTGAACCATGACTATGTTACCTTAGTTCCAGACTGTTCTGTTGGGGTTGTTTGTTATTTCTGCATTTCTCCTAAGTACTGGAATGGTCAGATTCACACTGCTTGTTTATCTCTTTTCTGAGTATTTGACACTGGCTGTATTTACCAAGTCCTTCCTGCTGTCAGATATTTCCTGGTTGTCCGTTTCCCTGTAGAAATGCTGACATCATAATAGTTCCCATTTAATGAGCTCTTACTCTATGCAAGACAGTTTCTAAAATGTCATGAATTCATTTATTTTATTTAGTCCTCCTGGCTATGATTTACAATATGTGGCTAGTCATATTCATGTTTTATTCATTTGTTTGGGCAGAACTGAAGTTTAAACTCAGGACCTTGTCCTTGCTGGCAGGAGCTCTACCACATTGAGCCACTCCCCTCAGTCCTATTATAGTTTTATAAATGATAAAATGAGACACAATAAAAGAGGTCAAGTCACTTACCAAAGAACATATGGATAGTATGTGGCAAAGTCAAGATTTGAACAAAAGCAGAGGTCTGGGCTTTTAGCCCTGTGTGTGCCCTTCTCATCCATTCCTACTCGTTCTCCTCTTTATAATAGAACCTGTCACGTTAGGCTCTTCTTTTTCCTACAAAAACAAACAAACAAACAAGACAAAAAATATCCTATTAGGAGACACTTCAGGGCTTACAGTCCTGGAAGAGGCAGGAAGACGGCACAATTCAGATATTGCGTGATCCATCCCCTCCCCAGGAGCCCTCACATCTCCTGCCTGCTACTTGCCAAGGTACACGAATAACACCCTCCACCACACTGGGCTAGACAATTTGCCAGTGTCAGAAGGCTATGGTAACACAGTGCTCTCTTTTCCTCCAGCCCTAGCCACTCACTACTTGCTGCTTCTGTGTTGTGCTCAAGTGCCTACCCCTTTAATGGAAGAAACTAAAGCTAGTTAACAAGCCATGCAGCAGATTCTAGTTACTACCTAGAGCCATTTAAGGCTAACTTATAGAAACCTGAAAAAAATCATTTTGATGTTGGTGTAATTTGGGGAAGAGAAGGGAAAAAACAAATTGTTTAAATAAGGATACAGGTGGATACATTGCAACAATGGCTGGCAGGGGGAGTGTAGCTGAGGAGGTGGATGGGAAGGGATGGTATGGGAAAAGCAAAGGAGGAGGCAACAATGGTTGATAAGAAATGTACACATTACCTTGCTCCTGTAATTGTAACCCCTCTGTACAGTATTATCACAATAAAAAACTTCTTTAAAAAATCATTGATGTATTTGTACTCACTTCACTTGCTTCACAATATTTAAATGTTTGTCTCCAGACTTTTATTAGCAGAAGTGAAATAAGGCTGAGGAATATAATTGTTTGTTCTGTCATTTCTACCTTAACTTTGTATTCGCTTATAGAAAATTCTTCCCACAAGTTTCTTGATTTTCCAGAAATCAGTATGAAAGTTACAGACTACTTCTACCACATACACATTTCCCAGAGATGGTAATAATGAATGTAGCAGACGTGAGATTTATATAAAGAAATCATTAAGATTTCTTTAACCTAAGTAATGAACCCTTCATCAGTGGCTGTAAAGACAGTAATTTGGATGATTCATCTTCTATGCTATATAAGTTTAAGCTTGATAAATATTTTAATTAAACAAGGTGGAGTCTTTCTTTACTGCAATTGCAACAGGGTAATTTTCAATTGATAAATATGTATCGGCATCATTAAAATCAACAAAATCATTTGTCTCTGTAGTCAGCTGTTGTGTTTTCTTTCTTTCTTTGCCTGTCCTAGGGTTTGAACTCAGGGCCTGGGCACTGTCCCTGAGTTTCTTTTGCTCAAAGCTAGCACCCTACCACTTGAGCCACAACACCTCTTCTGGCTTTTTCTACTTATATGGTACTGAGGGCTTCATGCATGGTAGGCAAGCACTCTACCACTAAGCCATATTCCCAGCCCACCTGTTTTATTTTCAATAAACGTGTTACTTTAAAATATTATACAATTCATGCCATTGTTTTCTTATGATTATAACTTTCAAACTCAAAACTGAACAGGGACTGAAAAGAACTGTTGCTAAAGTTGCATTAAATTATTCTCTTAATTAAAGTTCAAAGATTATACTGGCAATAGCAACTAATTAAAATTTGAAAGATACTTCATATCTTTGAATGGTCTCAAAATAGCTTAGAATCTGATAAAGGGTTTAATTTATTTAAGCTAGCTTTGAGTCAATAATGTAAGTTCCTTCTTTAATAAAAACAACTTTAGTAAAGTAAATAGGCAGAGAGTAAATATGAGTATGTATCACATGTAGCCAAGGTAAAGTCAAAGATCAGAATTTGGTATAGGAGTGACCCTATGTGTGAGCTGAAGAGCTGAGGGACAGAGTGCAGCCCACAACCGACCCAACAAACAAAGACTTTAATGAGATCATAACACTGAGCTGAAGAGCTGAGGGATAGCGCCTAAGCCGAGTTCAAGCCCCACGACCGACCAAAAAAAAAAAAAAAAAAGACTTCAATGAGATCATAACATTGTTCACAGCTGTAGGTTTTATTTAATTTTTTGTACATGGTTTAAAGTGCAAAAGGACAAAAGTATTCATAATGAATATATTTTGCTTTTTACTCCAGCTGTAACTGCGAAGCCAGGGTCACCTTGTTCTACCAGTACTGACTTTTCAGTGTTCCTGAAGAATCTTTTTCAAAACTCAAGTACAGTATTCAGTGCGGTTATTGTAGGATGAACAGACATATTTTCAGAGAATTTATCTTCTACATATCAAGAAGGTGAACTTACACAACATATACATATCTGGGCATTGGTAACCATATTTGCCAGTGATGATTTTACAAGTAATTCAAATTGTGAAATATTAGCATATAAATAATGGGATGTATGAATCATGAGATCTAAGCATGTTCAGACTCAGTCTTCTACAGGGACTTAAGAATGCTTGACTCAAACAGGCCTACACATCCATGCTCGAAGACTACACATAGAAAATCCTTACTGTTTCCAGAGGCTCAGGTCATCACAAGTCTTGGAAATCTCCCATCACAAAAAGATGACCTCCATTTGACATTTAGAAGGGATAGGTAGGATGGAACTCACTATTTGCTAAGATGTAAAAGAACAATCAGGAAAGGCAAATGCTGTGACTGGCATGAGGATCTTAGAATGTACTCACTCCACTCATTGCCTGGCCCCATCACCGTCATTTATGACCTGTGTGAAATGATCCTATGTTTCGTGGTTAATTCATTCATTATAAGTTACCTGGGGGCAGGATTGTGGATGGTTCTCTTGTGCATACTCTGTTCTAGAACCAAACAATTTATTCTGAATTACAATACTTGCCAACTAGGTTAAACAAACAACTAGGTTATTTCAAATCATCACAGATTACAGAAACAAGATCTTTGTCAATCCAAGTAAGTTTGAACCACTAGCTGTCCAAATGGCATGAAGAAAATGAATTTTGCTCATTACCTCTACAGGTCTGGACTTGAAGATTATAAGATAGTAAACTGTCTTTTGTATTGGCATAGGTCTGAGGATGTCTGTGGCCTTCAAACACTAATTATTAGTCGTTAGCATATCCCCTCTAGAGATTACAGAGGCTAGTATGTGTTCATTAGGCCTAATGAACAAACTTGCCTGCTAGTTTTACCTCTTCTCCCCATCTTTCTACTCTGTTCCAGAATCTTTTTTTTCTTACTTTTAAGTTTTCACTAGTGCATACTAAGTATACAGGATGAAGTGTTCCATTATAATATTTTCCTATGTAGATAAAATACTATGCTCATGACAACCATCTCTATTATGTTTCTTATACGCTTGCACTTACACTCCTTTTTTTGTATTTCTTGAATGTTTTAAGTGAGTTTCATCATGACCTTTAAATATAGGCATAAACTGTACTTTGATGATATATTCTACCCTACTTCTATATTCTAACCTACTTCTGGTTCCCCCAAATAATAGTTCCTCATCTTTTTGTTTATGTATATTTTAAAAATATTCCAGAGAAAATATAGAGTATTTGTCATTGCAAATCTATAGCTTACTTCCCCTAATGTGATAATCGACAGTTTCATCTATTTCCCTGTGACAAACTTAATTTTCTTCTTCTTTAAAGCCAAATCATACTCCACAGTACAGATATGCTATATTTTCTTTGCGCATTGGCTATTGTGACCAGGTGCTCACTCCTGTAATCCTAACTACTAGGAGGCTGGGATTTTGAAGATCTCAGTTCAAAGCCAGCCCAGGCAGGAAAGTCTGTGGGACTCTTATGTTCAATTAACCACCAGAAAACCAGAAAGTAGTACTGTGGCTCAAGTGGTGGATCTCTCGTCTTAAGATGGGGGCCAGTGTCCAGAGTTCAATCCCCACAACTGACAAAAAACAAAAAACAAAAAACAAAATAAAAACACTTAGCTATTGTGAATAGTGATGGTATAAACATGGGTGTTGCTATACCTCTATTGTGTGCTCAGTTACATTCATTCCATCATTCCATATGTTTGCAAGAGTGTGGTAGCAGTATTATTTGGTAGTATTTTAATTTATTAAGGAACCACCATACTGAATGTCATACTGGCTGACTATATTCCTACCAAGAACGGATAAGGGTCTTTAACCTCCACCCCCATTCTCACCTGAATTTGTTGTTTATATTTTTTATTGTAAAGATACTGTACAGAGGAGTTACAACTACATGAGTAAGGTAATGATTACGTTTCCTATTGAGTGTTGTTACCTCCTCCTTTGTTTTTCCCCTACTATCCCTTCCCTCCCCACCTCCCCAACTCCTCCTTCCTCTACTCTCCCCCAAAGTTGTAAAGTTTGTTTTCAACATAATGTCTTATACATCTCATTGTTACAATGGGTCAATCTGTATCCTGTAACCTTTTTCAGCATTTTGTTATTTCCCTTGCCCTCCCCACATTAGAAAAAAATATATATACAAGATGCAGGGCACCGGAATCAAATACAGTGAAAACAAGGGTTATACCATGGGAGGAAGAACATACAAAAGAAACAAAAACATCACATAGTCCATTTAAAAAAAAAAACAGAAACAAAGATAAAATTTCTTTTCACTTAGCATCATCTTATATGGTCATATGTACATAGCTTTTGACCTTTTCTGTTAGTCTGGTAATATTATCCTAGATGTATACTAGTTAATGCAAATAAGGGAAACCATGAGACCTATGTTTCTTTGGATCCGACTTACTTTATTTAAGATAATTTTTTCCAAGTCTTTCCATTTCCTAACAAATGGGGCAATGTCATTCTTTCTGATGGAGGCTTAGAATGCCATTATGTGTGTGTGTGTGTGTGTGTGTGTGTGTGTGTGTGTGTGTGTGTGTGTGTGTGAGAGAGAGAGAGAGAGAGAGAGTGTGTGTGTGTGAGTGTGTGTGTGTGTGAGTGTGTGTGTGTGTGTGAATCACATTTTCTTGATTCATTCATCTATTGAGGGGCATCTGGGTTGGTTCCATATCTTAGCTATGGTGAATAATGCTGCGATAAACATAGTTGTGCTGGTAGCTTTGTGGCCAATCTGATGGGGTGAGATAGGACCTCAATGTTGCCTTAATTTGCATTCACATTATGGCTAAAGGTATTGGATATTACTTTCTATATTTCTTTCTGTAACTGCCCATTCATCTGCTTACTAATTATGTTATTTGTTCTTTGGGGTTTCCTTATTGTATTCTGAATATTGATCTTTTGCCCAGTGAATAGCCTAAACAAATTTCTCCTATCTTCTGGAAATTATTCCCTCTGATAGGCAGTCCCATTTGACAATTCTTTATCTTATTTCCTGAACAATTAGAATCCTATTCAGAAACCATGGCTTATGCTATATTTTCAACTGTTTTCTCTCCTTTCCCTTTAGTAGTTTCAAACTTTCAGATCTTGCATAAACGTCTCTAATCTAGTTTTCATTAAATTTGTACAGGTGAGTGATAGGCATCTAGTTTCCACCTTCTACACGTGAATATCCAGTTTTCCCAATGCCACTGATCAAACAAATTTTATTTTCTACAATGTATCTTTTTTGAACCTTTGTCAAAAGATGGCTACTGCCACACTGGGCAAGTTTATTCCTGGGTATTCTATTCTATTTAATTGATCTACATTATGCTGTTGAATATGACTCAGTCCTATAATTTGAAGTTATATATTGTGATACCTCCAAGGTTTCTCCTTTTGCTCAGATATTTGAGGACATTGGGCTTCCATATAACTGTTGAGATAGATTTTTCTATTTTTTATGAACAGTGACATTGATATTTTGATGGGGATTGCAGTGAATCTGTATATTACATTTGGTAGCATAGCTATTTTTTCTATCTTTTCTTACAATTTTACTTGTCCAAACCATGAACATGGTATATCTCTAAAAGGATTTGTTTTACCACCACAATTTAATAATAATTTAATAATAATTTTAAAAATAAACTAATAAAAAGACACTATCACTTAGGTTAGGGATGACAAAAATGTACAGTCAACAAGGCAACATTCCCTGAGCATAGAACAGGTGCTGAGTTTGAGCTCAGCCCAAATGAATAAGCCTTAAAAGTTTTGAAAATCTTTGTCTAGCTGGGAACAGTGTCTCAAGCCTACCTTCCAGCTACTCAGGAATTGGAAACAGGAAGAACACCATTCAAGTATATCCTAGGAAAAAGTTAGTGAGAGACTGTCTCAAAACTACCCCTGTTGTCATTGTATTTCATTTTGGTGCTCTGCATCTTGTATATACGTTTTTCTACTTTGGGGAAGAGAAGGGAAATGACAAAATGCTGAAATAAGGATACAGGATGACCCATTGTAACAATGAGACATATAAGATACTATGTTGAAAATGAGCTTTACAATTTTGCAGGGGGGGTGGTAGTGGGGAGGTGGGGAGGAAAGGAATAATAGGGGAAAAACAAAGGAGGGGGTAACAATGCTCCATAGGAAATGGACTCATTACCTTGTTAATGTAACTGTAACCTCTCTGTACAGTATCTTTACAGTATCTGTGGTTCTAGTTACTATAAAGGTAGAGCTCTGAGGCCAGCCCAGGCAAAGTTAGCACAATGGAAAACAAACTCAAAGAACTTGAAGTGTGGTTCAAGTGGGAGAGTTCTTTTTTTAGGGGGGAGGTCCAGTCGTGGGGCTTGAACTCTGGGCCTGGGTGCTGTCCCTCAGCTCTTCAGCTCAAGGCTAGCGCTCTACCACTTGAGCCACAACACCACTTCTGGCTTTTTTTCTTTTTGCGTATGTGGTACTGAGGAATCAAACCCAGGGCCTCATGCATGCAAGGCAAGCGCTCTACCACTGAGACACCTTCCCAGCCCCAAGTGGGAGAGTTCTTACCTAGCAATCCCTAGTACCTCAAAAATAAAAAGAAAGAGGGAAGGAAAGGAAGGGAGGGAGGGTGAGAGGAACGGAGGGAGGGAAAGAGAAAGAAACATCTTTGCCTACTCAGTTCTACTTCCTACCTTACTGCATTTAACTTACAAAATCAATATGGTGTTTCTGATTGGCAGCTCTTATACAACTTACTCTTTCTGAGTGTAAAAGGAACAAATTTTTTCTTTGTGCTGAGTATCATCCAAGGCTGTGCCATTGAAAAGTTGTGTGACCCATGGAAAGTTTTCTCAGTTTCTCTTGAGCCTCAGGCTCCTTGTTTGTAGAAAGAAGTTAATGCCTATATTCCAAGAAGATTTTGAGGGTATCGTAAGACAATGAAAAGAACTTCCTCATCTGTCATTGGCCCCTTTCTCTGTGACCCTCTGTACGCATTTGGCTGGTTTGAGCAGTGTGTCACATATAGAGGAAAGACACTGGAATGATGACAAAGAGTTTGTTGCTTTGGTGCTTTCCCTACTCATCCACAAATGGCATATTGTCAAGGCCATTGTTCTTGCATAACTTTTATCTGAAGAGCTAGTTTTTGAGACTTTGGAATCCAGATCTGATAAGTATGCAGGAAAACTCCTCTAGAGAGATGAGCTGGGAGATTGCCTGAGCATAACTTCTGTGTTTGCCCTACATTTTATGCCCACAGGCAATCCTAAGCTGGTTGGGGTGAGTTCAATTCCCAGAAATGGAAAGAAGGTAGAAGCACCTGTTTTTCCTGTGGTAAAGCCAAGCCATATAGAAAGTCTCAGAAACACATGAGCACCATTGGCAAGAGGCCTCATGGAGAAAGCTGGGAAAAAATCACATTGTTGGTTAAAGCAAAAGTCCACACTGTCAGACTGGCCTCAGACTGGACAAAGGCTTGAGTGACCAGGAGCTGAGCTGGGATCACAGAAACTGAGCCCCAGGCAGTCAGGATTAGAAAACTGCCTAACAAATCAAGTTTGCTTCCATCTGTGAGAGGAATGATGTGGGATTTTGTAACATATTAAACCACCTGGAAGGCCAACCAATATAAAGCTTCCTTTGGCCACAGGGAGGGGCCCTCAGACTTGGAGTAGCTGTATGCCACTAGTTGAGGAAGCCACACCAAAGAGAGCAGAGAAGTTTTGGTGTTGGTTTGCTATTTAATTGTAGATCTGTCCATTCATGTCTGATTCCCTAAACATTATTTTGATTAGTGATGTTAAAAGGGAAACTTCCATTGCAAGAATCCTATAGCAAAAGTTCACAAGAAATTCACATGAGTATAGTAACAGAAGTGTCAGGAGATTCACAAATCCCATGCTGCACTGCTAAGATGGAAAACTTTTGAAATATAAAAGCATACACCAAGTGTAATAACCTGAAAGGTTATGGAGTTTCTTCTAAAATAGTGATTGCACGTGGGTTGGGGAAATGAATGGAAGTAAAAAAATATATACATGCAGGTTCTCATCAAGTTAGCAAAATGAGTGAAAATACATAGTATTTTATGGAAACCTCTTCACTAAAGTAACCACTGATGAGGACTTTTCAATGATCTTGTTTTGGAAGCAATGCATTTCAGATAGGGTATGATTATTGTACAACATGATAGATATTTTATAATCCAAGTAGCTGGTGCTACTTGTAGTAAAGCATTAGGCTTCTCCAACAACTTTCTGTGTTAAGTAGGCAGTTCTTATTGAGCTGGTTAATGGGAGCATCCAATGGGAATAAAAAAAAACGAATCCACTACTGTTACAATGACAGTTGAAAATACAGTGCTTTAATAAATCTCATCCTTGGACTTGGCTATTGATAAAGAGCTTTATCATGACATCTCAAAATTTAGATCTTACCCAGTTAACTGTTATGGCTTTATGTTGCTGTTGCCTTTGCAGTGCTAGGGGTCAAGCTCAGGGCCTTATTTACAATGATCTATTATCCCAATTACTGCTTTGCTAGGGTTTTTTTCTAGAAAAAAAATCTAAAGCTTTCAAGGGGATTCAATATTTTAGAAAACGCGAAAGTATTTTAATAGTGTCATCCCCCAAACAGCAGTCCTTTCCTTCTGATAGATAACAAGCTGTGACGGCTACCACATCTCCACCTTCAACAATGGTCTATATGTTCTCAGAAGTACTAGTAAAAGAGCATCCAGAAAATTTTCCACAACTGAAATCCTATCCTGGAAGAATGATTTATTATGCAAAGTGGGAGCAAGAAAGCCCTAGCAACAGAATCATTTCCTAAATTGTTCATTTAAGCCATGTAACTACTGTGTTTACTAAAGTCATGTTATATAATAGAAATGTTATGTTGGTCATCACTGAGAAAAGAAAAAAAAAGCTAAGTATGAGAGTGTGCACCAGCACTTATGAAGCAGAGGCAGGAGCTTTTGAGTTCAAGGCCAGCCCAGTCTACATAGTAAGTTCTAGGCCAGACTGGGTTCTGTAGTGAGTTCAAGTACCAAAAACAAATAGAACGGACAAGAAGAAAATGAAGAGAAAGGAAAAGGAAAAGAGATAGGTGAAGAAAAGAAGAAAGGGAAGGAGTAGGAAGGGGAGGGGTAGTCACAATTTCTGAAGATTGAGATTTTAGGTTTTCATGTGCAAAGTTTTGCCAACTTAGTCAACAGGAAAATGCAGCACTATGATCCAAACGTCAGAAACTCCTGACCTTAATTGCAGCTAACCTTTTGACATCGAGCCCTGAAGGATGCTCTTCATCTATCTGAGACTAAAGTCCCCATATCTTTCTGTTAAGAATCAGATAACAAATGCTTTTAGGCTTTGTGAACCACATAACATCTATCACAATTACTCAGCTCTGCCCTTGACATGCAAAAGCAGTCATAAACAATGCATAAATGAATGAGCATGGCTCTGTTCCAATTAAACTTTATTATCCAAACTGGTCATTGGGCTGGTTGGCCAATGAATTGTTCTAGAATCTCTCAGTGTCAACTCTCCATCTGCTTTCACAGCATAGATTATGCTCTTCTAAATTCTCCCTAACCTATTTTCATTTTAGTCAATATTTTATTAACATCTTATTGAATTTTATTCTATCATATATGAATTTATCTGAATACGAGTATAATCTATTAGTATTTAGCTAATGTTAACAGTACATGTGGAATGTCTCATTGTAAATGAATTTTTAAAATCTTTTTTCTCCATCTTAACAGCTGGAAGTGCAAATGCACCTTGACCTAGAAGGTATTTTTAAGTTAGTTTTCCATTAGGTTACATAGTAGATCATCTGTTTTCATAACTCTTTCTGATGCAAAGGGTTTTACATAATTGTAGTATTAGGAAATGATCTATTTATCCTGTCTTTATCTAACAATATTAAGCATATCATGATAGTTTTTATCTTTGCAGAGAGAATAGTTGTAATCTTCATAATTTGTCCTTCAGTACCCCTTATTCTCATCTCCTCCATCACTGCCTTCTTTGGATTTGGGAAGTCCTTGAAGTACAACAGTTATAGTGGAATATATTGTTACAGTGTAGTCACACTACCTCTTCCTAAAGATGTTGACTTGGACCTTTGGACCGAAGTAAGAAGACACAAAGAAAGCATCAGAAGTGTGGAAGTAGGGGAGAAATTGAGAAAGCCAAGAAGAACTTGGAGAGATCAAAATGGACTTTATGAAAACATGAACTCTTAGAGAAAGTTTCAAGATGACTACTAATCTGTTGTGTAACTCTTTTAAACATTAGTTTTAGCTTTCTAGAGTTAGGCTTTCTAGGGTCCTGAAAAGAGTAAAACTGAACCAACATCGTGCTTTGTCTAGGAATGATCCTGTGGCAATTGAGAGGCAAGACTTCCAGCAAGAATTTGTTAGATATCATCCATGCCAAGAGTGTACACAAAACCACATTCTTTCTGTAGGATGAGGAAATTTAGACCATACTTTAACCTAATGGGCTAAAGAATTCTGGGCTGCAGTTTTGTTGTTCAGACATGATTCTATGATTATACTTATAATCTGAATAGAGCTACCTTTGTTTGAAATTCTCTTAGCTGCCCTCCTCACCCAGTGAGAAAAGTTAACCTAAATTTACTGAAACTAGTCACAGAAGGAATGGGTTGTCACTGAAAGACCTGTGCATTGGTAACATTTTCAATACTTATCTACAAGAATGATCCTGATTTTTTTCAAATCTGAAGACACTGAGGTAGTTATTAGAAAAATAATAGAGAAGTGATGAGATGTAATCATTCTCTAAGACAGCAACCCACAAGAGGGCTGGTTAATCTAAGACTAAAAAGGGGAGGAAGAATTTTCTAGTAAGAATTTCTTCCTAAAAGAGGAAAAGCATAGGAAAAGTAGCTGAGGAAGGAGGAAGTAAGCCAATACTGAGAAAAGAAAGAAATACCATAGTTGAACCAAGTTGAACAAAATATGAGAAGAAGCTGGAGGATGTAAGCAAGGCTAGACAAAAAAGAATCTTGTGGACCAACAAGGAATCTTTAGGGGGTTTAAAATAGAGCATAGCAGGCTGGGAAGGTGGCTCAGTGGTAGAGTGCTTGCCTTGCATGCATGAGGTCCTTGGGTTTGGTTCCTCAGCACCACATAAGCAGAAAAAAGCCAGAAATAGTGCTGTGGCTCAAGTGGTAGAGTGCTAGCCTTGAGCTAAACAGCTGAAGGACAATGCCCAGGCCCAGAGTTCAGGCCACAGGACTGACAAAAAAAAATAAAGCGTAGCATAATCTCACTGGCAGTTTTTCAATGGTCCATTAGGCTACTCTAAAGAATCTTGTGTGAGGCAAGAATTAGCGCTATGAACTTCAGAAGAGATTAAGTTGGTCACAAGAAAGATGGTCAATGACAGTTAGAGGCCTAGTAGTATGCAAGACGGTGTATCATTGCACAGTTACAATGTTTTCCTTCATAATATGTGGAAATGAGTGGTGGGCCCCACAGCTTGACTTCAGGTAGTTTGAATACGTTAGGATCTCTGGCACCTGCTTCAGAGGGAAAGAAAAGAGATTTCATTAAACTGTTTAGCAGCACAGTAGATACAATTTTTACGTAATGTTTGCTTAGCATTTTACCTTTGCCAACTAAAAGTTGTTGGTGCTCCAGGACTGGCTAATTATGAGCAGTTTCTTTGGTAATTATGAACTAATGATGAACAGTTTCTTGATTTTTGAAAGTTCATTTTTTTTGTCTTTGTTTTTGTTTTTATCTAGCTCTCTACTCGTTTTTCTCTAGGAAAAGAACTTGTAACATTTTTTTTGTTTTGTTTTCTGATAACTGAAGTCTAAGAAAGTTTGATTTTAATGATTACTTTGGGGAGATGGAAAAAAAGTAATCTTACATAAGAATATAAATGCCCAGCTGTCTACGACACTGTGGAGTTGGTTCCTGAAGTTGATGGAAAGTTAGGGAAAAAACAGACCTTACTTTTAATTGGTTGGTATTTTATTTTGCTTTGTTATGCTTTTTATAGTGGTTTTGTTATTATTTTTGCCTTGGCAGTACTGGGGTTTGAACTTGTTAGGCTGTAAGTAGGTGCTCTACCACTTGACATTTGAGCTACATTCCTTTTTTTCCCCTTTACTTGGTGTCAAAATAGGGTCTCATTTTTTTCCAGGACAACTTTAGATTGTAACCCTCCTACCTATATCTCCAAATAGCTGGAATTACAAGTACATGCAAACACACCTGACTTGTTGAGATGGGGTTTCATTAACTTTTTGCCTAGGCTGACCTTGAAATCCTCCTGATCTCTGCGATTATGGATTATAGACATAACTGTTTGTAATTAGCCTGGAAAACAGCCTTATATAGGCCTAAAATTGGGTAACTCTTTGGCATTTAAAAACATTATGCACGTTTCATACTCATCAAAGTCAAAGATAACCATATACTTTGCTAATCAACTTTATAATGAAATACTGTCTTTGAATAACCTCATTAAATATGAACATTTTAATCCATTGTTAGCTTTCTCCAACCCTTTCCTTTGAGTTTGGAAGAATACTTTAACACTTCATAAATAAATTAACGTCATTCAACAATTTATATGATTTATCTTATGCAAACATTTTTCTATTAAAATATATTAATTTCATAATATATTCATAGACAATCCTGAGGTTATTTGGTTTCTATATCCCATTTTTCACTCTTAATTGTATCCCCCATCTGCCAGGCAGCTAAAGTAACTAAATAAATAATCCTAAACAGAATAAATAGTTTTTATTTTTTAAATTTCCAGATGATCTTAGAATTAACTTTTGTTGACTTTAGGAATAATGAGTTATTTTTCTCAGTATGAAATGCTTATCTTGCCATGTTTCTTGCCTTTTGCATGAAGTCACACAATAGACATATCTGGGATCATCCCTAGTATATTTCTTAGGGTGTTTATCTTCCAAAAGGTTTATAAATGTTACCTTAGCAACTTCAGTTTTTGCCACAATGTATTTAGGAGTGAGCTTACCTTTACTGATTTTGCCCAGTACTTGCCAAAACTTTCCAATTTACATCTCAGATTTTCCATTACCATAACCACTGGATCACTTTCTGCTTTTTTTTTTCTAAAATTCTTAATTCTTCCCATTGCATTTTCCTTTCTTAAAAGTTTTTTTTGTCTGAATGTTCCCTTTTTAGAGGTAGGATTCAGACCTGGCGAAATTCAGATTA
Organism: Dipodomys merriami; assembly: GCF_024711535.1. Classification (NCBI taxonomy): domain Eukaryota; kingdom Metazoa; phylum Chordata; class Mammalia; order Rodentia; family Heteromyidae; genus Dipodomys; species Dipodomys merriami. The sequence goes on along the minus strand of NW_027204493.1, from coordinate 3,169,268 downwards.
GTAGTGTACAGTTTGATCAGCAATCTTGTACAGATCTATCTCTATAACCCAGCATCTATCTGCTCCTTATCAAGACAAGTATTACTGTCATCATTCTAGAAAATGTCCTTATTCTCTTTCCCAGGCAAACCCATTGCCACCAGCTACCTCTGATCTGATCCCTAGCTCTTGAAATATATTTTTGTGTATTTTGAAAATTATGTACCTGGAAATTATATATAGGATTGTTTTTAATGGGATTTTTAAAATTTCTTTTCCATTCTTCACTTGCATTTTGTTGTTTAGATTAATAGTTCACTGTACTTTGAGCTGAGCAATGTTCTTTCATATTGTGATAGTTGGGATGCTTCCAGTTTGGAGGTATGTACTAACATACTTGTTAAGTTTGTTGTAGACATAGTTTTTATTCCTATGGGATAATTACCCGCCGGGGTAGAGTGCTGTAGTCATAGGACATATGTATAGTTGGGGAAAATTGCCTTTAGTTGGCAAAGTAGTGGTGACATTTTATACTCCTACTCTATCCTCCTCTACTGTCTGAGCATTGCGGTTACTCCATATGCTTGGCAACATTAGATGTTATCACTCTTTGTGGCCATTCTAAGAGAGGTGTGGTAGAGTTCATTGTCATCATCTTTTCTTTATTTTTATAAGCACATCTTAGCATTAATCTGTCCTCAACTTTATAGATTAATTATATTTTCTCTTTTATATGCCTTTTAAGGAGCAAAAAATATAGAATAGCTATATTTAGGAAATATTTGATTCCAATTTCTACAGTGTTAACTTTATAACTTACTGATTTACATACTCAAGTGGTTATTTCATTTTTATCTTCTCTATCCATGATACATTCTTATCTTACTTGGCATCCTTTTCCTCCATCTTTTCATCTTATAATAGGTACCTGTACGTTTTCACATCACATTCTACATCAATTGATAATGAAAAACACTTTTCTAAAATTTTCCATGAGATGGTTTCATCCCTCTTGCTTTTCACTTTTTCCACTGGCTAAGCTGTTTGTTTTTTATGCTTACTCATCTAGAAATAAAAAATGCCATCTACTTACACCCAGTATTCATAAGCATTTATCATGTGCAATGTGTTCTTGAAACTGCTCAATGTGTACTAGGCCATAAGTTTTCCAGTCCATAGCTGGAGGGCAGAATGACATGTCCTACTTCATTAGACACAAACAGGAATGCCAATTATGAGGTTTTCCACAATGAGCTGCGATCTTCTCTTCATTCACTGCCTCCTGTCCTGTAAACAAAATTAGAAACCTCAGACATTTATCAACATTACGATACCTCTCTTTAAGGACTCTTTCTTTTTTGTTTTTTTTTTTGTCGGTCTTGGGGCTTGAACTCTGGGCCTGGGCACTGTCCCTCAGCTCTTCAGCTCAAGGCAAGCACTCTACCACTTGAGCCACAGCGCCACTTCTGGTTTTCTAGTAGTTTATTGGAGATAAGAGTTTCACAGACTTTTCTGCCCAGGCTGGCTTTGAACTGTGATCTCAGCCTCCTGAGTAGCTAGATTGACAGGTGTGAGCCACCGGCGCCCGGCTAGGACTCTTTCTTTCGTCATACACATCACCTCAATAATCTAAACTCACTGTGAGTAAGTTCTAGGCCTCCAAATATCAAGCCCAGTCTTCTAATATCTGACTTCATTGTTTCATAAAGGTCACAAATATCATAGAGATATGAAATGGAATCCTTGCTGGTTGAAATGACTATAATCTTGGGTTTTGGTATTTTATGGAGTTTCCCTTCTTGATTTCCTCCATCCTATGCCTTCCAAAGTCATTAAAAAAGCAAACTTCTTTCCAGAAATATAGTACATGTATTCTTAGGACTTTTCCAGTTTGAATGTTTTATTAATCTATATATTTTCACACAAATGTTGAATAAATTTCTCATTTACGAAGTCCAACTTTGTATGAACAACTGACATGTTCTCTACTTCATGTGCATAAGTAATTCAAATATGTAATGAATTCTCTACAGCCTGGCCTTTTGATGTGTTATCTATCTCACGCTGGATACCCTTTGACAAATAACCAGATACCCTAGGGAAAAGGATGGTCAGAAGTTGTGTGTTTGTTACTTTCACCAAAGGATGATTAGAGATGTCTCCATCAAAGGACGATTAGGTATGTCTCCAACGACAGAATATTTGTCATCCCTGAGCATTACATCCTTATTTAGACCCCAAATGCATCAGACCTTGCACTAGAAATTGGACATAAGACTTGACCTTTTACATTGAGTAATTTAAGGTCCTTCTCTGATATCTACCAACTGTCCTTGAGATTAGGAAGTTCCAGTCTAGAATGTGGGAGGAGACTCCCATATTATTTTAAAAATCTGGCCTTTTTATTCATTCAAATGTATTTTGTCCTCTATCTCTTCGATTGATGCCCTTTCTGTCTACCTGGAAAATCTCTAATTCTGAAGGGAGACCACACTTTTCTGTGAGCTTAAGAATTGTGTGGTGAGATTCTTTGAAGACCAACACTAAATAATACAGACATGGATACATCTTAGGCACAGATATTGCAGCATCCTGTGGGTATGACCTACTCTTTCATGAAAGAGACCCTCTCTTCTCATGATATCCAAAACAGAGTCATGTCCCCTCAATGACTATGTGTTATGAACTGTCACTCAAGGACACTGCTCAACCCAGGAAGAAAATGAAAATAGCAATATAATCTTTTGAGGGAAAATTTTCACACCATTTGAAATATATATATATATATATATACATATATATACATGTATATATTCCTTTAAATATCACGAAAATATCACCTCATACAACAAAGCTTCTAAGAAATGAACATGCCCCTTCCCCGGATGATATTCCTTGTCATCACTAATAAATATTAGAGCTGTGTTGTTCTCTTTGGTGACTGCTGTGACCCTCAAAACAGAAATAAACTTGACTTTCTCAAACTTGACTTATAACATCAAAGATACCAAGCAAAGATAAGGAATTGAGGAGAAAGGCTTAACCTCCTGCCCAGAATATGAATTATAACCAGACTGGGATTTTGATAAGCACTCAAAATTCCCATATTTTCCCATTAAATAAAAAAGAAAGAAGAGTTTTGCTGTTTAAAAAAAACTATATTCATGAAAATAGGCTCACTAACACTTTGCTTGATTATAAGAATTATGGGCCTTCCTACAGGAATGCTTATAAGTTACCAGCAAAAGCTGTGTTAAACTAGCAGACTCTATATTAACAACTCCACCCACTGGTCTTTCATTTGATAGTTTCTCTTTACTTCAGTCCACAAACAATCAGAATGATGTTGAGCCCCAAATTCTACCACAGTTGGGTAAGTTCTGCCTCCCTATGATGACTTTTGACGTAGCAAAACAATTCCAGTTTTCTTTTTCTGCTCATTGTACAGAGCTTAAGCAACCTCGGTTCCTGTCTCTTCTCTTCCCTTCCATCTGATAGGTCTAATTTACTTACTCAACAAATATCCTGCTGATAAAAGGACACCTGCATGGCTATTGTCATCTCTGGAAGAACTTCTTCTCACTGTATTTTTCTAAGTTCTCAAGTTCTATAACACAAGTCCATTGAGTTCTCTGCTGCTGCTAGAAAAAGACAGCTCAGTCTTTCTGAAGGATTGTTCCCCAAGGAGCATTTGAAGCAATATGCCAACAAGCTAGCACAGCAAATGGTGGGCCTTCCAAACCAGATGAAGAAATGACTGGCTGAGAACCTACCCCTCCTCTCAAGTACCCTTCAGGATACCCAGATGATCAGAAGAAACCTTCGAGGATTTATATATTCAAGAAAATGACTAATGACATGGTCACTATGTACCATGCTCTATTCTATAGTTAGAAAGCAGATGTACCATTAAGATAGGAATCTATATTGACATTTTCAGGGACACATAAAATAACTGCTACTTGGATGTTTCCCCAGGCTCTCAAGGGAGTGTAGTAACATCCTGTGGTTTGGTTGCATTAATGACTTTAACCCTCAAAATATAGTGTCCATCACTGAATTTCAACAAATATCTCTTAGTGGCTTATTTAAATTATCTGAAAAGCAATTGGTGAGTTCTCTTATTGTATCTCTATCTTACAGATGAGGAAACTAAATCGTGAAGATCTGTCCAAGGTCACACATCTAGTTAGGTGATCCCAGACAATCTGGCTTTAGATTCTCTAGTCCTGCCTACCACACTTTACATTACCTGGATCCAGAAGCCTTTCGATATTTGCCTGTGGTCTACTGCTGCTTGTATTGACAAAGATGGAGTCATATGGCCAATTCAAACATGAAAAGATTAATATCTATGATGCATAGATCCTGGGGATAAGGAATGAGAAGAACTCATCCAAGTCAAATCTCCAAATACCTTTTCTGTTCATGATAATTTGATATTGCACATTTGGGAAAAGGGAGCCTCAATCTGTTAAGGACAAAAATGCACCATATGGATCAGCTAAGAACATGAATGGATTTGATAGAGCTGTGTGAGACATTTCAAAGGAAGCATTTGCAATTCCCATACAGACATTTTACTCCAAAGGCTGCAAGTCTAAAAGAGATATGAACCTGATAAATATTTATTATGTGGCCTTGTTTAAATCTTCATGGATTAAATGAGAGAGACATTGGAGTGTGGGCAGAAGTTAAATCAGGACAAACAGGCTCTGCAAGGGTTTCTTTACATGCATTGGTATTAATAACAGCCAAGCAAGTCTTTGGTCTGTCTTCATGTTTTACACTTACCAAAGGTCTACATTGTCATTTTCCTTGGAAATTCAAATGTTAATCATATTTTTACAACAGGATTACAACAAATATTGTTGTTTTATAAGCCACCCGGTGTGCTTTGAATATACATAGCATGCAAATCCCTCATTAGGAATCAATGCGTGTTAGAAGTTCAACATTGAAGATTTCCTGTGTGGGAGAAGGCAGAATAACTCTAAAATCTAGAATCAGCATAACAAGAATTGTCACAGCAGAACTTATGTAATAAGATAAAGAAAATAATCTTTTCAATTAGCTAGTACTCTGATATGCTATAACTACTGTGCAAATACTGATCTTCATTTTCCCAGAATTATTGAAACAGAGATTGGATAATTAATGTAGTGTTTGTGATATATTAAGCCTAATATATGGGGTTTGGTCAGAATGGCATTCCACATTATTCCAGCTTTATGTGTCAGCCTCACATTCACTTTTTTACTTAATATATATTATATGTGTATATATTAATATATTACTATATTTAAGTGCTAGCTTTGTTTTTGCTTTTGCACCTTTGAAATTTTATTATGTATTGTATATTCTATACAATATTGTATATAGGAGAGAAAACACCCTTCACCCTACCCTACTACTATGCTTACAAAGTAGAGCCTGGAGAAGTATTTCTATAGTTCTACTCTACTTAGGTCTCAGAGGCTCTCATATACTTCCTGTCACTAAGGCTTATTCACAGTGACCCTTCTGATAGTCCCTCAGCTTGGATGTCCCATTTTAACTCTAATAAAAATTCAGTATGGGAAGGGAGCATGGTGCACATGCGTTAGCTTCTACAAAGAAACTTTGTTTTTTCTTTCCTAACCCCCCAGAATGCATTGTTATTAGTCGAAGAACCCCTCTTAACACGTAGTTCATACTCAAGAAGGATGGGTTAAAACAAGTAGTTGTTTTTCCCAATCTTTCGGATTACATCAAAAGGAGAGTGCACAATTTGAATCTGATGAAGCAACTAGGAGTCAAGTTGTCCCAGTCGGAGGGCAAATTGCAGACAGTGCGATGCTACTAGTAGTAACATGAAAAAAAGTGGCACATGGATGGTGAAGCATGCATTGTCACCATAAATCAACTTGTGTTCTGGGTCAAAGACAACTTCTTTGAAGCAATTGCAAAATTTTTGTTGCCTTAGAGAAGGTGTAGAAAGCAGTGGTAATTGCTGGTTTGGGAAGGTAATTAATTCCCTTTTCCATTGTGATGTAAAGATGTAGTGACTGTGGACTGTTTAAACCCTACTGGAAAGCCTAAAATGTATCAGTTTCCTTACTTGCAAGTCTCTACTTGGAAATAAGTTCAATTTGAGAAGACAATGTCTCTTCTTCAGCTTCAAGTGTAAAAAGCAAAAATCTTAGTTGCATGGTTTTATAAGAGATTGAAATATGTTCTCCCAAATCAATAATTACCCTGAGCACTGAATGGCTTCCTAGAATTGTAAATGTTCTGGATTCACCTTGGTATATACACCAAGTAAGTCCACTCATTAGGACCTGTCTACACTCCAAGCCACAAATAATCTTATCTATTTTTGCAGGGAGGGGGAGGAGATTTCTGAGATTTGAGCTTGGGCTTAAAACCCTTCAAAGGACTTCAAACATGCTTGGCTTGTTTGCTCAATTCATGCTCTATCACTTGTGCCATGCCTCTAGGCATGCTTTTTGCTGGTTATTTTAAAAAGGGAATCCTCAACAGACCTTTCCACCCAGGCTAGCTTCAAATGGTGATCCTCTGGATCTCAACCTCTTGAATAGCTAGAATTATAGGTATGAGCCACAAGATATCTAGCCTGGCTTTATCTCTTTACATAAAGATTCACCCATAATACTATCTCAAAGTGCCATCAGTACTTCAAGCTATAAATTTAGGCAAGCCCGACACTGTTTCTTGTGCCAGTTCTGGTACGAATTCCACCTAATGATCATGAATTTAGCCAGCTAATTTTACTTTTTCTTTTTGTCTTCACTTTTACTTTACTCCCTTGCTTCAGAAGAATGCTTGAAAGGCTTATGCGGCTCTCATTAAAGGGTCTCAAGTTGGATCATGAAAGTGGGCAGTTGGGGTCATACTGTTCTGTACCTTCTATAGTTTTTTTAAATCGCAGAGCATGAATCCAAGATTTCAGGTACTTTGTGAGGTGTCAGTATCCCAGCAAAATACTTCATTCTCAAAGCTCAATGAGAAGTAGAGGCAACTTCCAGTGGGTATATTTCTACTCACACCTACAGAGTGTGTTTTCTTTGTAGTGTACTTCCAAAGAGCTTTTCGTTTTTTTATTGTATTCTCACAGTAACTCCAGGAGGTAAATGTTATGATTAGCTTCACGTTTGCATGAAGTTGAAAGTCTAATGAAAACATTGAAGTCATATATCCATGGTCATATGGCTGAGTACCTGCTAGATTTGTGCTTGGCCTCTGATCATGTGATATCATAAATGATACCATGGCCAGTAATCTATCTTTCTTTTTAAAACAATTAAAATAAACTGTGTTAAACTGAAAATTCTTGTACATATTTGTGCTCTTTAAATTTTTATTTTAATGTAAAAGTACAAAGGGGTTACAGTTACATAAGTAAGGTAATGAGGATATTTCTTGTTGAACATTGTTTCTACTCCGTGGCTGACTCCTCAAGCTCCTTAGAGTAATCCAACTCTAGAAGGAATTCAAGTCAAAGAAACAATAATTACAAAGTTGGGTAATTGATTTTTTAGCATTTACAATGTTCTACATACTATATAAATAACTTTATATTTCTTATTATTTGAATTTCTCTCATTTTAAAGACTTTGTATTATGCCCATTTAATGAAGATCATGGAATTGGGAGAGCTGAATCAACTTGCCCAAAGTTGTATAGCTGGTAGGGACAGAATTCAGACTCAGAGCTGAGTACAAAAACCATAGGATTTGCTAATGCCATATGGTTAAAAATTGGGAGGGAAAAAAACAAAGGCTTTTTAAAGCAATAGCCTAAGCAAGAAGGATGAAAATCCGAAGAAGAAATACTCCACAGTGGAAAAATCCAATTTTGAATTTTCTGTCTCTATTTCTCAGTCCTGGGAAAATATTACCTTTTGGCTTATTGGCCTCTTAAAAATTTGTTCTGGATCTGTTTGGCCTGATATCTTATAAGGGAAAATCCATTCAGGCAAGACCTCAACTCAAGAACACACTACCAAAGCAAAATATCATTCTTAGTGCTAGAATTGGAACTATCTCCCTAGTGTCCGGACATCTTGAATCAAAACCCAGAAACACTGAGTTGTTGCCTACATCCCATATTATCTCCTCATCTGCTAGGCCAGCATGCTTAAGAAAGATGCATTTTTTTAAATTGTCAGCACTAAATTTATTGTTTAGTTTCTCGGACCAGTTGCCAGGTCACTGGTGGAAAATCTTGGCAGACCACCGTATTTCCTGAACATTCTCAGGTAATAGACATTTGTCTGATCATTTTGTTTATTAGAAACATATAAATTAGAAAGATACATTAAATGTCCAATTCAACATGATCATCCACAAATTAACATTTTACTCTTCATTCACTCCCTTCACTAAGTTGGACAACTTAAGAACAGTTATATTTTTAAAAATGAAGTATAGTAAGTCCACCTTTCCCCTACCTTTCCTCTCTTCCTTCTCTACAACTGCTCACCTATTTTCTTTTTTAAATTTTATTTTATTTTATTTAAGTAGTTGTACAAAGGCATTGCCATTTTGGAGAATATATCCACATAATTCTATTTGTTTTCATGCAGAATAAAAATATAACTAAGTAAGCAATGCATGGAAGTACATGTACATTAGTAGGAGATGTATTTTAATTTTTGAGATTATCACTATAATCCAGCACTCTAGAGAAGGCAGGAAGATGGTACGTTCAAGGCCACCCTTGGCTACAAAACACGCTGAGCTACAAATCACCTGTCCCCAACCCCCAAAAAAATCTCTAAATGAAATTAGACTTTTACCAAGTGTAGTATATTTTGAGATTCATCTCACTTGTTGCTGGCCAAAGACACAGCCAGTCAATAAATGGCATAGATAGCATCTGTGCCTAAGGGTTTTTGAATTCTGAGAATGATGAACAACCCTGGAGTAAACAGGGTTTTCAAAGGGCAAGATCTGGGGCAGCTCCTGGCAAATACAGAATTGATTTGCTCTTATGTGTAAAGTCATGACTATCATGAAAGTTGCCATTTATCAAGTTCCTGCTTGGTATTTGGTGCACAAGATAGATATGTTAACCTTTCCAACCCCTGAAAGACATTGTTCCTCATTTTACTAAAGATGAAAATGGGGCTCTAGTACTGGGAGGTACTAGGTTCCTGCTGCTCCCTCCTGCTACATATCCATTCTTTGTTACCTGAACAGCCAGCCAGTCAAGGTATTACTCCTTGCCAGTACAAGTTGGTTTTGGTGTGACCCGATTTTTCTTGTAGGTTATTGAAACTACTTAGGGCTTGCAGGACTTCTAGAAAGGCTTGGAGGTTTCTGGAAAAGACTGTGTATTTTACAAAACCCCCACCATACTTTTCTCCTATTGCATTTTGATACCAATTCTTCTTTTGTTGTTTTTTTTTTGATAATTCATCACACTGTTTCCTTTACATTCATTTTGATCTGAGCTTATATGTAATTATAACTGTAGATATAATACTTTTATATTGAGTTCTTAGAGTATGAATTTTGAATTTATAAGGGTAGAAGATTGAAATTATAAAATAATAATTTTCAGTCCCTTACAGAATTATAATCACCTTTATTTTAGGAGATTAAGAGAGGTTAAATGTTTGTTATATTAGACATATAACAACTAGATTTTAGAAACTGTGAACAATAATATAACAAGCAAGAGGTTATAGTTCAGATGACTTGGGCTTTTTTGAACTTTTAGTTTCTGAAAGAATTTTTTAAAATATTTCCTAAATTTTACCCTTTTATGATAAATAAATTAAACAAACAAACAAACAAATAAATAAAATCAGAATGGAAACATGACCACAGAAACAAAAAGGATTCAGAACACTATAAGGGAATACTTTGCAAACCTCTATGCTAACAAATTTAAGAATCTGGGAAGAACTGGAAGAATTTCTAGCAAATAGTGATATACCCAAACTAAACCAAGAAGATTGAAACCAACTAAATAGACCCATATCAAGTATTGAAATAATATGGCAATAAAAGACCTTACACCTTAGAAAAGGCCAGGGCCAAATAGATTCACAGCCAAATTCTATAAGGCCTTCAAAAGAGAACTCACTCCAATGCTCCTCAAATTCTTCAATGAAATTGAAAGCAAACGATCACTACCAAACTCATTCTATGAGGCCAGTATAACCCACATCCCCAAACCAAACATTTCTTTAATGAACACCAATGCAAAATGCCTCAATGAAATTATGGCCAACCAACTTCAATAACAACAACAAAAAAACTCTTATAAACTATAACCAAACAGGATTCATTTCAGGAATGTAAAGCTGGTTCAATATATACAAATCAATTAATGTAATTCAACACATCAATAGGAGCAAGGACGAACCACATGATGATATCAATAGATGCAAAAAAATTTTAAAAAGCATTTGACAAGATCCAACACCCCTTTATGATGAAAGCTCTGCAGAAACTAGGAATCCATGGAACATTCCTCATATAATAAAGACTGTGTATGACAAACCTACAGATAACATAATTAATAGTGAGAAGTTAAAAACATTTCCTCTAAAATCATGAATGGGACAAAGATGTCTGCTCTCTCCACTCCTCTTCAATATAGTATTGGAATGCATAGCCAGAGTAGTAAGGCAAGAGACAAACATAAAGGGGATCCAAATAGGGAAAGAAGTAAAACTCTCCCATTTTGCAGATGACATGATCCTGTACTTACGGAGCCCCATAGATTCCTCTCCCAAGTTATTTGAGCTGATATGAAACTTTGTCAAAGTTGCAGGGTATAAAATTAACCAACACAAAAAAAGTAGCTTTTCTGTATGCCAACAATGAGAAAAGCAAGGCTGAAATCAGGAAAACAATTCCTTTTGTAATAGCCTAAAAGGCTCAGTGGTAGAGCGCTTGCCTTGCATGCCTGAGGCCCTGCGTTCGATTCCTCAGCACCACATAAGAAAAAAGAAAAAAGCCGGAAGTGGTGCTGTGGCTCAAGTGGTAGAGCGCTAGCCTTGAGCTGAAGAGCTGAGGGACAGCACCCAGACCCAGAGTTCAGGCCCCACAACCGGATCCAAAAAAAAAAAAAGTACCCAGGAATTAACTAAAGAGGTGAAGGACCTCTACAATAAAAATTTTTTAAATCTGAAAAAGGAATTAAAGCATTTTTAAGGAAGTGGAAAAACCTCCCATGCTTCTGGATTGGAAGGATTAACATTGTGGAAAATGGCAATACTGTCAAAAAGCTATCAACAAATTCAATGTAATACCCATCAATAGCCAACAGCATTCTTTAATGAAATAGAAGAAACAATCCAAAAATTCATATGGAATAATAGAAGACCCTACATAACAAAAACAATTCTTAGCTGGAAGAACAGTGCTGGAGGAATATCAATACCAAACTTCAAACACTAGTATAAAGCCATAGTTATAAAAAAAAAAAAACAGTGTGGGACTGGCCTAGGAACAGGCCTGAGGATCAATGGAATAGAATTGAAGACCCAGAAATGATCCCACAGACCTATGACCACCCAATCTTTGAGAAGGGAGCAAAATACACAGGATGGAAGAAAGGCAGCTTCTTCAACAAATGGTGCTAGCAGAACTGTCTATACACATGCAGAAAATTGATGTTGGATCCTTATATATTACCCTGTATGAGAATCAACTCCAAATGGATAAAAGACCTCAAGGTAAGAGCAAAATCCCCAAAAATATGACAGGAAGAGATAGCAGATACACTGGGCCTCCTTGGCACAGGTTGAAACTTCCTAAATAAAGATCCAGAAACACAACAAATCAAAGAAAGGATGGATAAATGGGATTACATTAAACTGCAGAGCTTCTGCATGGCAAAGGACATAGCTAGCAAGATACATAGAAAGCCCACAGATTGGGAGAAGGTCTTTACTAGCTATACAACAGAAAAGGGCCTTATATCAAAAATATACCAGATATCAAAAACTTAAAGCCTCCAAAAATAAATCTCAAAGAAACAACCACCCTATTAAATAAGTGGGCTAAAAAATTTAAAAGAGACTTCTCTGTACAGGAAGTAAGAATAGCCAATAGACATATGAAGAAATGCTTAACATCTCTGGCCATAAAAGAAATGCAAAACCACATTGAGATTCCAACTCACCCCAGTTAGAATGGCCATTATCAAGAAAACAAATAATAACCGAAGCTGGGGGAATGTGACCAAAATGGAAAACTACTACCCTCTTGGTGTAGCTTTGTGTAAACTGTAAACTTGGTGTAAATTGTCCAGTCACTCTAGAAATCAGTATGGAGGTTCCTCAAGAGACTAAACATAGAGGTCCTCTATGCTCCAGCAAACCCACTTCTAGGCATGTCCCCAAATGATCACAAACAAGGCCATACTAAAGCTACCAGCACAACTACGTTCACTGCAGCAGTATTTACCATAGCTAAGATATGGAACCAACCCAGATGCCCCTCAGTAGATAAATGGATGAATCAACATGGTATATATACACAAAGGAATTTTAGGCTTCCATCAGAAAGAATGGCATCACCCCATTTGTAAGGAAATGGAAAGACTAGGAAAAAAATCATCTTAAATGAAATAAACCAGACCCAAAGAAACATAGGCTCCATGATTTCCCTCATTCATAATAATTAGTGTATGTCTAGGATAGTCCTAGCAGAGGATCACAATAGTTCAATTGCTATGTACACATGACTATATAAAATTTTGCTAATCAAAATGAACTCCACAATATGGAAACAAAAGAGTTTTCTCTGTGTGTGTATATATGTGTGTTTTAATGTACTATGTGAAATTATTTCCTTTGTTTTTTTTATTTTCCTTTGGTTTATCCCTGGTAGATACTGTTTTTGATCTGGTACCCTGTGTCTTATATATACATTTATCTGATTTGGGGAAGGGAAGGGAATCACAAAATGGTGAGACAAAGGACAAAGGGTGAACCAATGCAACAGTTATACACACATAACTTTACAACTTGGTGGTGAAAGGGGGGGGAGGGTAGAGTCAGGGGTAGGGAAAGTAGGAGAAAATGAGGGGGGTAACACTGTTTGATAAGAAATCTACTGACTTACATAACTGTAACCCCTCTGTATATCACCTTTACTATAAAATAAAATGTAATTTTTAAAAATCTCCCCAAATTTTACCCTTTTATTGTAAATTTAAAGCTATCAAATGGTACCTTGGAAACTTTTCTACTGTAATTTTCTGTGCAAATTATTATGTTTCTGAGCTGTATAGTTGCATGAATTAGATCACCATGGCTGGTCTGTTCAGGAAATGTCATTTGTCTTTCAACCAGATATATTGTCTGTTTATCTCATACTCATAACTACTTTCATATCTTGGATATTATAAACTAAAAATTCTATAAAATGATATAGCCTGTCTGGGGGATGGGAAGAATCTACCTTAAATTCCACCTTGGTATTGCATTTCCCTTATGACATTTTATGCTTAAGAAAAGTCCAACAAGGTCTCCAACTTGGCAATTAGATAAGTCTCTGTAACCTTTGACAAAGTTGGGATGGAGGGCACTTAGAGCCTCATCTCTGTGTATTTTCTCTTGTCTCTGTTTCCCTTCCTTTGTTCCAACTCAAAAGCTTCCTGCCAAGGGATTAATTTTCCTGTGCCAAACATTAGAGTCCCTGATATGCAGACGGTAGAACATGTAGTAGTACAGGCAGCACCTGGTCAGCTCAGTTAACTGTTATCATGGTATTGATGGCTGTCACTAAGGAGCAAAAGATTCACAGTGAGAAAGTGTGAGGTTTTCCACAAGCAAATCATTGAATTTATTTTTTTTATTTATTTATTTTGTCAGTCATGGGCCTGAACTCTGAGCCTGGGTACTGTCCCTCAGTTCTTCAACTAAAGGCTAGCGCTCTACCACTTGAGCCACAGCACCACTTCCGGCTTTTTTCTGCTTATGTGGTGCTGAGGAATCAAACCCAGGGCCTCATGTATGGGAGGCAAGCACTCTACCACTGAGCCACCTTCCCAGCCCCAAATCATTGAATTTAACAAAGCTTCCTATAAGGAATAGGATAACATCATTGAGTCCAAAACAATGAAAGCAATGAATACAACTCAAAGGACATGGATCTTTATGGCCCATACCAAGTACACATTCCATAATGTGATCGTGAAGAAGTGGTAAGAAAGGGACAAAGGAGAAGACTAAGGAAGGAAGGAGAGAGAGAGAGAGACAGAGAGAGACAGAGAGACAGAGAGACAGAGAGAGAGAGACAGAGAGAGAGAGAGGAAAGAAAGAAAAAATGGAAGGAAGGAAGGAAGGAAGGAAGGAAGGAAGGAAGGAAGGAAGGAAGGAAGGAAGGAAGGAAGGAAGGAAGGAAGGAAGGGAGGGAGGGAGGGAGGGAGGGAGGGAGGGAGGGAGGGAAGGAGGGAGGGAGAGGAAAGGGAGAGATGGAAGGAGGGAAGGGAAAGGAAGGAAGGAAGCCTCCAGAATTCTAAGAAATTCATGTCTATTGTTTCTAAGTCCCTCAGCTTTCAGAATGACATTGTATCAGCCTGAACTAAGCCAGATACCCTGAGACTCCTTTCCCTTGGGCATCTCTTGATCAGTCTCCGCCTAGTCAACCTGCAAATATATGGATAGGTCCTGCTCGCGGCATTCAGCTTCTTCTCAATCCTCAGGCAGGAGCTGCAAGCATCCTCCCTGCGCAGTGATCCTCCCGGGAAACAGAGAAAGAGGCTTTGCATGAGCAATCTGCTGAACAGCAATCTCTTCCTAGATAGAGACCAGATTCCTTTTATACTCTTGCTCATCCAGGGTCCATCTCAACCCTTGTGCTATATTCATTTTCCATCTAGTCCTCTGGTGGATGTTTTTCCTTTCTTCTATGCATGAGTTCTTTGCTATTAAGCAAAACAGGCCAAAGACAAATGAGTTTCATATTTCAGAATGCAATTTTGTAAGAGCTTCCAACTAGAACAGCCAGGGGCAAACTTCTCAACTAAACAACTGGATTTCCCCCAAATGCCATTGCAATAGTTTCTTCTGGTGCTCAGAGCTACTGGACAGAAGTCTGTGGGAATTTCTATGCTACTGAGCGAAACACATTTGACCTCTTTTTTTGTGTTTCCCATCGTCCCAAGACTGAGAGAGTTCACCATATCCCAAACACATTCTTGTGCTAGAGGAGGGAGCAGAAGAGAAAGCACTACCCTTGACATAGCCTAGATCAGGCACTGATCAGGCCTAGCTATCCTGAAAGCAATTAGAGAAGGAGCTGTGATCTCCACCAAGAGAGTGGTGGCACCAACAGTGTGAAGGGATTATCCTGAAGTTGTAGAACCATGTATTCTTCTGACACTTAACGAGTACTACCATGTGCATGCTAGGCCTTGTCATGCATTCTGGGGACCCAAAGGCAGATAACAAGCATGTAAGTCATGAGTAGTCAAGAATTTAGCATAAACCCTTAATCTAGTAAGGAATCTCTGCTCAGGGCTGATGTCCTTTAGTCTTTCCTCTCCCCCACTATGGGGGCTGTTTGCTTTGTTGGCTTCTCCAAGTAGGAGGGAGAGAGAGGTAGAGGAAAGAGGGTATAAAAGGTGCTCCTTTTCAGGGGAACTAGGCTTTGGGGAACTTCTTTAAGTGTCACAAATGGCCAATTAAGTCCCTCCCCCCAAAGTTCTGCTCTTACAGAGGTTCTCTTTCTCTATGTGGGTTTAGATTCTGATCAGGTAGAGCACCTTTGAAACCATATGACTACTTTGTATTTCCTTTGCTTTTTCTCCAGTGTGTTTCTCCTTTTCACTCACTTTTCCTTTTCCCTTGCCACATATACTTGTCACCCTTGTGACCTCCCTGACCAGAAAAATCTAGTTACTCCTTTTTTGACTGTAGGATCGATCAAGCCTGTGCTCAATTCATGACATGTAGATTCACTAGAGCCCCATTTAACCTGGCATCAGAGTGAGTCATTATTTTTTGAATCTTTATTTATCACAGCCCATAATTCCTAAGAGCTAAGTGACTACTTTTACAAGGAAATCGAAAATGACTACTTTCTCTGGAAATTAGTATTCACCTTCCTGTCTGGATCCCATCTCCTTGATTCCCAGGCAAATGCAGGACATAAGCTTTCCTTGGACCTCCAAATTTATCCCCTAGAACTATCTGAGACAAAATTCCATTCACATATTTTTTCAGCAAGAGATTTGTCTCAGCTTCCCTATTCCCATGAGGTGTGATAAAAAAAATCCTCGACAGTTTAATTTGCAGGTCAATCATTAACAATGGGCTGCACCTTTCAGCAGGTTGAAAAGGATGACTGGTTAAGCAGCAGCGTTTCTTCTCTGTAGGAAATGCACAGGAGAATGTCACTTGCCCTCCAGACTCCTAACCAAGATGTGGCAGGCTCCAGCCAGGCATGTAGGCGAGGTGACAGACTGCAAGACCACCACAGGTGAGAGGTGTGGCTGCCCTTTCCTGTCCACTCTGATTCCCTCCTTTCACAATTTCTATCCGTGTGGAACTCAGAATGGGCAGGGATGATGTGTGACTAGGATGTTGATGACGTAAAAAAGGGTCTATGGGCTGACCCATGTTTTAACAAAAGATGGGTATGAGGACAGTATGTTCACTTACAGAACCAACACGGAGGTTCCTTACACACATGGGAAGTTCCACAGAGAAAGTATGGGTCAGGCCTGGGATCAAAGATCAGTGTAATTGCACACTGGTCACATGACAGACTGGGTCTTCTAGAAGATAAAAGATACATTAGTGTAGAGTTGAGAACATCTCCAGATCTTACTAGAAAGCAAAGAAAAGCCAGATCATGAATATGGAACAGCCATTATAATCTTTGCCAGAGTGAGGTCTAGATGAGTTGGTCTGATTTTGTTTTGGACAGATTCCTGTTTTGAGGCAGTCTTGAGTTTGCAGAAAAAAATAGAAAGTTCCCATATGACCAACCGTCTTGCTTCCAAAATTTCCTCTATTATATATTATATATCTGGCATTCATGTGACATTTTGAATCCATGTTGACATGTTATTATTAACTGAACTACTCCTTGGGTTATTAGAGTTTTGTGCTGAACCGTTTTATGGATTTTAATAAATTCTTAACGGCAAATATACAACATGACAATCTCAAATAGGGTAATTTCATTGCTCTGAGATCCCCAAAGCTCTGACTGGCCACTGATCTTATTACTGGCTCTATTTTTTGCTTTTGGAAAATATTATATTGTTGGAATTACATTGAATGTGACCTTTGCACTGTGGTGTCTTTCTCTTAACAATATGCTTTCAGTGTCTTCTCTATCTTTCTGTAGTGAGTCTCTTTTGAGCACTGAGTTATATTTCATTTTATGGATGTACTATAGTTTGTTTACCCATTTGGGCATATATAATAGAAAAAAATGGGAAAGAGGAAAGAAGAGTAAACATCAAGAGATATGGGATGCAATAAATACAGGAAGGATGGAAGGCAAAAGTGGGAAAGCAAGCTAGAGAGATGAGCACAGAACCCACACAAAAATAGCAGGGTTCTTTTTTGTATGTATTTTTTATTGTAAAAATATTGCACAGAAGGGTTATAGTTACATGCATAAGGTAATGACTACATTTTCTATTGAGCATTGTTACCTCCTCCTTTGTTTTTCCCCTACCATCCCTTCATTCCCTACCTCCCCAACTCCTCCCCCCCCACTGAAGTTGTAAAGTTCATGTTCAGCATAGCGTCTTGTACATCTCATTGTTTCAGTGGGTCATCCTGTATCCTTATTTCAGTATTTTGTTATTTCCCTTCAGAGATGGCAGGATTCTTTAGACCAAAGTTCAGTGAGAGAAGCCAGTTCTTCGCTGACCTCTGCTAGGTGTTAGGTATCACATTAGCTTTGTCCTGAACATCCGCACACATTGTAGGCATTAAACAGATATCTACTGAACCAACTAAGCCTGCAAAAGCATTTCTAAAAATTGACCTCCTTCAGACACCAGAAGATCAGTGGCCTCCAAGATACCTGAGCCAGCCATGTTGGCAGGTTGAAGCTGCTTCTCAGGGTAGTCTGTCCATCACATGTGATGAAACAAAACTTCTCTAATAGCACTGCGCCTTTCCCTTTCTAACCTCTGCTCCTGCTTTGTGAAGTGCTCTAAGGATAAAACCAGAGGATTCATCCTTCAACCTAACAACAAAGGCAGTAGAATTCACCCGAACAGTCCCCATGGCATGGGGAGACCAAGCAGGATGACTGACTTGAGTGCTAAGAAATCTCTGTGAGGGGCTGGGAAGGTGGCTCAGTAGTAGAGCGCTTGCCGTGCATGCCTGAGGCCCTGAGTTCGATTCCTCAGCACCACATAAGCAAAAAAGAAAAAAGCCAGAAGTGGCACTGTGGCTCAAGTGGTAGAGCGCTAGCCTTGAGCTGAAGAGCTGAGGGACAGTGCCCAGGCCCAGAGTTCAGGCCCCACGACTGGAACCAAAAAATAATCTCTGTGAGAGAAAGATGAGTCAGCTGTGCTTTCTTTTTTTTAATGCACAAATATCAAGTAATCTTCATGATAAATGGTACATTCTGACTATCTAAGTAGAGGGAGGGAAATCTACAATATTTCTGTATATTCTATTTAAATTTGCTTTTGTGAAATAAAAACAGGAAAGTAAAATGTTTGCTATCAAAACATAATAGAAAATTAAAGGGAGAGCCACCATTCAGAAAGCTATTTTCAAGGACTCTAATTCTCACTGCTTAACTGAAGGCCAATCCCAGTGATGAAGACAGCTAAATGATGGTCTAAATGCTGTCTTCTGGCATATCTACACCATCTGTTCTCTTTTGTTGCCATATTTCTTCTTTAATAAGCTTTCCCATAATCTTTACTTATGTTTGCTTATTACTAAATTTTTTATGTTGTGTGGTAGTAGAGGAAAGAAAGACCATATGCTTGGAACTGTGCTTCTTCCTTTTTTTGTTCTAAAAGGCTATATTTTGCAAGTTAAGTTAATGACCTTTATGACATTCTTGATGGCTCTTGATATCCAAAAGGTATGTTATTTTGTGCAAATGTCATTTTTTATCTAAGATCAGAGATTAATATCTTTTATTTATTCAATAAATGTGACATACAAGTAATATGTTAAAAGACATGTAATTCATGGAAGCTTTACTCAATTCAAAAATTTCTAGAGGATGAAATAAGATGACAGCCAAACAATAGGGAATCGCCACAGCTCTCTCTAACCAAACAGAGATCTGGGTTCATAACACACACTTCTCCCCAAAAGACTGACAACACAAATATACAAACAAGCAGAGAGTCATGGGAACAGAAAAATACCTCATCACTTCTACACATAAGAAGAGAAAATCACGAAAAGCTCTCCCCCCATTCCCTAATCCACTCCAGCTGGGTCTTCTGAAGGACAAAAACTTCCATGAATCTATAGCAGTAGCCTTCATGTTGTGATGTGGGTGCATGTCCAGACTAAAGGTACAGCTAGCAATCTGGACAGAGACAGACCTTTAAGTAATTGAATAATTCAGCTAGAATTATCAGGACCAATAGAAATTGGCCTGTTAAGCCTTTAGCCCACTTATTTATCAGGCAGTTGTTTCTTTGAGGATTTGTTGTTGGGGAATTTAATTTTTTGAGTTCCAGGTATTTTTTTTTTATTTTTTTATTGTGAAAATACTGTACAGAGGGGTTACAATTACATGGGAAAGATAATGAGTGCATTTCTTATCAAGCAATGTAGCCTCCTTCGTTTCCCCTTCCCATCCATTCCCATCTTCCCCCCCGTACCCCCCACCCAATCCTCCTCCCCCCCACCAAAGTTGTAAAGTTTATTTTTGACATAACGACTTGTACATCTCATTGTTGCAATGGGTCCACCTGTATCCCTATTTAAATGATTTGTTTTTCCCCTTCCCCTCCACAAATTATACCAACATCAAATACAGTGAAAGCAGGGGTTATACCGTGGGGAAGGGACATACAAAGCAACAAAAAAAATCTTATAAATGTGTTAGAAACAATTGCATGAAAGAAAAAAAAATTTGAATACATATAGGGTTCATAACGTTAACTTATCTGACCTTTTCTGCTTGACTCAGACATATACTAGTTATTGCAAATAAGGGAAACCATGGGACCTATGTTTCTTTGGTCCTGGCTTACTTCATTTAATATAATTTTTTCCAAGTCTTTCCATTTCCTAACAAATGGGACAATGTCATTCTTTCTGATGAAGGCATAGAATTCCATTGTGTATATATATTCCACATTTTCTTGATCCATTCATCTACTGAGGGGCATCTGGGTTGGTTCCATATCTTAGCTATGGTAAATAATGCTGCAATAAACATTGTTGTGTTCATTTCTGGGTTTTCAATTCTATTCCATTGGTCCTGAGGTCTGATCTTGTGCCAATACTATGGCTTTGTAGTAGAGTTTGAAATTTGCTATTGATATTCCTCCAGCACTGATCTTTCTGTTAAGGATCATTTTTGCTATTAGGGGTCTTTTATTGTTCCATATGAATTTTTGGATTGCCTCTTCTATTTCCATGAAGAATGAGGTTGGAATATTGATATCACATTGAATTTGTACACAGCCTTGGGAGGTATTGCCATTTTCACGATGTTGATCCTTCCAGTCCAGGAGCATGGGAGGAACTTTCTAAGTTCTGTTTTGATTTCCGTTTTCAGGTTTTTAAAGTTTTCATCATAGAGGTCCTTCACTTCTTTAGTTAAGTTAATTCCTAGGTATTTTATTTTTTGTGGGGCTATTACAAATGGAGTTGCTTTCCTGATTTCAGCCATGCTTTTCTCATTGTTGGCATACAGAAAAGCCATTGATTTTTGAGTATTAATTTAATACCTTGCTACTTTGCCAGAATTCTGAATCAGCTCAAGTAATTTGTGAATGGAGTCCATGGGATTCTTTAAATACAAGATCATGTCATCTACAAAGAGGGAAAGTTTTACTTCATCTTTCCCTATTTGGATCCCCTTTATGTTTGCATCTTGTCTTATTGCTGTAGCTAGGCATTCTAATACTAGATTGAAGAGAAGTGGAGAGAGTGGACATCCTTGTCTTGTTCCTGAGTTAAGAGGAAATGGCTTTAGTTTTTCACCATTAAGTATAATGCTGGCAGCAGGGCTCTGGTGGCTCACACCTGTAATCCTAGCTACTCAGGAGGCTGAGATCTGAAGATCACGGTTCAAAGCCAGCCTGGGCAGGAAAGCCCATGAGACTTTATTTCCAATAAACCACTAGAAAAGCAGAAGTGGCGCGTGGCTCAAGCGATAGAGTGCTTGCCTTGAGCTGAAGAGCTCAGGGACAGGGCCCAAGCCCAGAGTTCAAACCCCATGACCGACAAAAAAAAAATGTATAATGCTGGCTGTAGGTTTGTCATATACAGCCTTTATTGTATTGAGGAATATTCCATGGATTCCTAATTTTTCCAGAGTCTTCATCATAAAGGGTTGTTGGAAGAGAGCTTATCTGGTGTCCTGTGTCGTTGGTCTTATTTTCAAAATCACTACTTAAAATCAGGTTTTCTCTCAAGGCATGGTGCTACTGTGCCTTGATACTCAGATCCCTTCCTCTCTGTGTGGTGACATGAATATATAAGCCCAGTGTGATAAGTTTTTTGCTTTGGATTTGTTGTATCATATGCACCTTTGTGTTCACATGACTTATACAGCATAAGGCTAGAGAACATTTGAGAATTTATCTGAAAGGAAGAAGTTGGGAGTTACTTTGCCCAAAGCGTGATTGCAGGATGGGACACACACACACACACACACACACACACATCTTTCTTCTTATTCCCATATCTATTTATGGAATTAGGGAAATTGAGACCTAGACAGCTAAGTATATGTAGGTAGTAGAGACAGGGGCATTGGACTGACCAAGGAGTGGCTGCCTTTTCTTCTCAGAGTCTCCTGAGTGACAATCCCTGAAGGAGCACATGACCATGCTAGGGAGGGGTCCAGGTGGTCTCATGTGCTCTCCATATGCTGGTGTAGAACTCTCCAAAAATTAGGGAAGCGGAACTTCATGCCACCAGAAACACAAACAGGAGAATCAGACTCATACCTCAGAATACCTGACTTCTCCTAACAATTCAGCATCTGGCCATTTCGGCTGTACTTGGGTCATCTCTCAGGCATTTCTTCCACTTATGTGTTTTCCAATAGAAGCAGAGTTCCTACAAATAAGTCGTTTGTATCTGGGTGGAGGTATAGCTCAGTAGTAGAGTGCTTATCTAGCATGTATCGGGTCCTGGGTTCAATCTTATATACCTTGGAGGAGAGTTCTATTTATCCAAAAATATTCTATGAAAAAGAGACAGGGTTTGTGTCTCACAAGAATCTATATTTTCATGGAGCATCTGATATTCAGATGTTAACAAAAACAGAACTTTTATCGCAGTTTCTTCTTCCTCTGCATTTGCATTCATGCCTGGGAAGAACTGGTTATGAAAATTTGGGGCCAAGTCTAAGCATTCATGATGAAGAGGCAGAAATTAAGAAATAAAGCTCACTGTTGCTCTGTCTTGGGAATGTGACTCATTCACCACATGAAATCTCCCTCCTTCTCCTCCCACCCATACTTTCTCCCTCACTTTGCAGATTTCTCTCTAAAGTTAACTCCTTTGATCTTGTTCCATGCCCCTTTTTTCTGCCCCCCACCCAGGATTTTCTCAGTCATAAATATTAAAGCACATTTAAATATCCACTCATGATGAAAGTAAAGCTACAGTGTGAGTACTGGGGTTCCAGAGCGTCAAGCGATGGGGTGGAGTAACAGAGAACAGTGTGGGGAATGGCATTCCAAGGCTGACACTAAGAAGGCTTCACAAGAAACCTTAAATTTTTAGGGACAAAGGACAGGAACTTAAAAGAAATGATAGGGGTGTGACTCTTGCTATGTCCTTGACCTATGTGTCTCTCATTCACTCATAATTTCTTCAAGTAGATTGATTGAGCACCAATTATAGAACAGTTAGTGATAAAAAGTCAGTACAAATACAAAGTAGTGATAAACCAGTTAGTGACACAAAGATGAATGGAACATAGTCCTGCCTCTAAGAGGCTGGTGGTTGAAAAAGGTCTGTGGGCCTATTACGGAGATAACAAAGTACGATGAGGTCTAAGATCTTATGGGACACTAGAGAGAAGGTCTAGATCATGTGCTGAGTTGTGAAGAATTCTTCAGGATGAAACATACAGTTGGGAGGAAGAAGACTATGGATAGTGTGATCCCAGAAGAAGGAGCCCACTACAAGAGCAGAATTGAGGAAGTACAGTGGTAGTTGGAAAATTGGAATCAGGTAGCTGGAACGCAGAGTAATTTGGCCTGGAAAGAAGTTAGACTTGGAACAGAAAAGCAATAAACTCAGGATGGGCTTGAGGCTGAAGGTAGGGAAGATGGTGGGAGTACTGTAGGCAGGAGAGGTGAATCTCAGACTTGAGTTTGCAGAAAGCACAGTCTGGTTGAGATGTGGAAAATAGCTTAGAGGGATTTAAGTAGAGACATAGAGAACACATAGGATGTTTTTTCAGGGAAACGGGTTGCAAAATGACACTCCTTCAACAACTTGTCCTTGTCTTAGAGAAAGCATATGGGAGAAAGGCCTTCTTTTAAAAAAATTATTTTTACTATTAAATAGTTGCATGAAGGGGTTTCAACTCAATATGTGAATTGATGTGCATAAAACATCTAGATCGTTGTCACTACTACCTTCCATCCTTCTACCCTCCCCAACCTATCCCAATCCCCCATCCCTCATTTCCTAGCTCCATTTGTTTATGGGAATAAACACATTGAGTATCATGACTCTATTCTCCTCCATTCCTCCATTCATCTGTGCCCCTCCTCTTCCTCTTAACACTCACTCCTCAGACAAGACAAATTTCAGCCTCCTGGTATTCATTTTGTTAAACTGTTAATTGTTCAAAGGTGTTCCATCACGAAAAAAAGATCACCCTATCTATATCAAACTTTAGTCAGTTTGATAGTGTGTATATGCAGATGACCCACATTTATTTTTCATATATGATTATATTTCAGATCTAATTTCTACATATTTGAGAAAATATGTTCTTTGTCTCCCTGGCTTGATGTGATTCACTTAGTATCATGTTTTGCAGGCCCATCCATTTCCCTGCAAATGATGTATTTGTTACTCTTCCTGATGGATGAATAAAATTCCATTGTATGCAAACATACCCAGATATACCCACATATATATGTATGTGCTTGTACACATAGTATGATTGTATTATGTATGTGTATGTATATATATGACTATCTATATTATACATACTATATATAGTATGATTATACACAGGCACACATTGAGAAAAGATTTCTTGAAGCCAACTCAGTCATTTGTTACATCATTTCTGTGCTGTTAATAACTAGAATGACTTTTACAGTCACCTGCCTGTGAAATCACTTCCATGTAAATATTTCCTCAGCCTCTATTGGGAAGAATTCTAAGTGTACATACAATTATCACTTGTTCTAGCACAAAGTACTAGGACATGATGGACTCACAAGGGAAACACCATTAATGAGCTACCATAACAAAATACCATGAACAGGGTGAGATGTTCATACCACAGAAATATATCATGTAATGACTAGAGATCTCAAAGCTGAATTCAAAGCATTGCCAGTGTTGTTGGTATCTGTGAAGAAGGATTTTTCCCCTAGATTCTCAAGGTTTGCTGATAGAATCATCATACTGATTTCTGTCTTTACTGATACATGGCATTGTGCAGTGTGTGTGTGTGTGTGTGTGTGTGTGTGTGTGTGTGTGCAAACTGTGCTGTTTTTTTCTGTGCTAATATCAACACTTGAACTCAGAAGTTCGTCTTTCTTGGCTTTCTTGCTGAGCCAATTTTCCATCATTTGAGCTATATACTTCCACTATCAGGCTTTTCATTGGTTATTTTAGAGATC
Source organism: Dipodomys merriami (assembly GCF_024711535.1). Taxonomy (NCBI): domain Eukaryota; kingdom Metazoa; phylum Chordata; class Mammalia; order Rodentia; family Heteromyidae; genus Dipodomys; species Dipodomys merriami. Next base: position 3,144,314 of record NW_027204493.1, on the reverse strand, counting down.
AAATTTCACAGGTTTCTCTGCCTTGATGCGATTTCAAACTGTGATCCTTTGGATCTTAGCTTCCTGAGTAGTTAGGAGGAAGACACTGGCAATCAGCTCAAATTCAATTTTTTAAATAATAACATGTCATATGTTGTTAGGACCAACCCTAGTGACTTCATCTTAGCTAATGATATCTGAAATGAACTTATTTCCAAATTAAATCCTATTCTGAGATGTTGAGTGTTAAGATTTCAATGTATGAATGTGGAATGAGAAATGGGGGATGATACAATACAACTCAAATACACCAAATAAAGTTTTCAGTCAGAGACAAGGGAGTCAATGCCTGTGAAGCACTTGAAACAGTGCCTGGGATTTAGCATTTTCTCATTAAGTCTCAGGCCATGCCAAATTTAAATAAAATACTTCCAGGACAGCACATGACATTGATACTCAGCTGGTTTAAACTAAGGTAGGCTCACCAGTCATTTATAGCTTGTAGCTTTTGTGATTTGGGTCATGGCTTATGCAATACCATCAAGGCATTTAAAATAATACTACAGACTAAGAGGTTCCACATAAGAAAGGATCAATGTAATAAAGTCTGCCTTTCCCTGACCTCCAAGTGCTCAATGTGAGAGTTCCCAGAGGGAGAAGAAACCTTTTTTTAAGAAGGAAAACCAGTGGAGGCCTGTCTTCCTGACCACACACACACACACACACACACACACACACACACACACACACACACACACACACACACACACACACGCAAGCAAGCAAGCTTCTGGCTGCTGCACTTCACCCATGTATGCCAGGGCAGGGACAATACACTGAGCCTTAAAGAGAAGCTCACTAGTGTGTCCTGGGAAGGGCTGATCCCCAACTTCCTGGAGGAGCCGTGGACATGGTAATAGTGTCTTGTTCTTCTCAGATCATACCAGAATCACCTTTGTAAAAATAAATAAGGTGTGTTGATTTGTATATGTAGATGATAAAACAAAGCTTGGCCCCTGAATGAATTCTAGGTAGGGAGGAGAAGGTAAGCTGCTGAAATTAACAATAGCTAGACCTAGAGAAATTTCCAGGTATAACAAGTTTCGTCTCAGTGAGCCCCAAGTGGCTTCTGATGGCTCCTAAGGGGCCTGTGGTAGCAGGAGAATAAGGAGACAGAAGCTGCTTCATGAAGGAGTTAACTGGCTGGATAGGCCAAAGTCAAACTGAGCTGCCACTTGCAAGGCCAGCGAATGATTATGGATGCATGTTTTGGTTAAGGAAGAAACCAGCAGGGTTATGGTCCACTGAGAGGTTCTGATGGGGCTGTCATTTCAGTTAATTCAGCTCAGAAATACAGGTTCCTGGCATCCAAAGCCAAGGCCTGGAGCTCTCTGCTTGATGCTGGAATTCCTGTGTTTGCTTTCACTGAGATTTCTGGTTCCAGTAGGCAAAGCCTGGTGCAGGAAACAGCCTGCTTTCCTTGATTCTGCTACCCCAAAGTGGTAGGATCTTGGACAAATGACTTAACCTTACTGGACTCTGTTTCTATTCTTTCCTTTATTATTTGAAGAGTGTGAAGTCATAAAAATCATAGACTTGGCTTGCTGAAAAGAAATCTTAGGAATATAGTTCAGTCCATTTTGTAAACAAGGGACATGAAGGTTAAGAGTTAAGAGACTTTATAAGTACATTAAAAAGAACAGCAACAAAGATAAAACCACTTGTGTCCCTATCTTGGGGTTAATTTCACTTAGCATCAGGTTATATGGTCATATGTACATAGCTTTTGACCTCTTCTGCTTGTCCTAGACATATACTAGTAATTGCAGATAAGGGAAACCGTGGGACTTACATTTCTTTGAATCTGACTTACTTCACTTAATATAATATTTTCCAAGTCTTTCCATTTCCTAACAAATGGGGTGGTGTCATTCTTTCTGATGGAGGCATAGAATTCCATTGTGTGTGTGTGTGTGTGTGTGTGTGTGTGTGTGTGTGTGTGTGTGTGTGTGTGTGTGTATGTATACACACACACACACACACACACACACACACACACATATATATATATATATATATATATATATATATATCACAGTTTCTTGATCCATTCATCTACTGAGGGGCATCTGGGATTGTTCCATATCTTAGCTATGGTGACTAATGCTGCAATAAATATCGTTGTGCTGGTAGCTTTAATATTTTTTTGTTTCTTTGTATGTTCTTCCCCCATGGTCCAACCTTGTTGTCACTGTATTTGACTCCGATGTCCTGCATCTTATATATACATTTTTTCTAATTTGGGAAGGGGAAAGGAAATAACAAAATGCTGAAATAAGGATATAGGATGACCCATTGTAAAAATAAGATGTACAAGATAGTATGTTGAAAATGAACTTTACAACTTTGGGGAGGGGTGAGAGGGGAGGGAGGAGTTGGGGAAGTGGTGAGGAAAAGGATGGTAGGGGGAAAAATAAAGGAGGGTATAACAATGTTCAATAGGAAATGAACTCATTAACTTGTTCATATAGCTGTAACCCCTCTGTACAGTATTTTTACAATAAAAATATATATTAAGAAAAAAAGAGTTAAGAGACTGAAGCTGAGTACCTGTAGCTCACACTTGAGATCTTAGCTACTCAGGAGGCTGAGATCTGATAGTCATGGTTCAAAGCCAGCCCAGGCAGGAAAGTTTAATCTCCAATTAAACACCAAAAAAATCAGAAGTGGAGCTATGGCTCAAAAGTGCTGGAGTGCTAGTCCTGAGCAAAAGAGCTTTAGGAACCATGCTGAGGCTCTGAGTTTAAGCCCCAGTACTAGCACTAAACAAAATGAGTTAGCAGACTTGAATCGCAATTACAAAGCCAAGGAAAGACAAAAGAACCGAGAACATAAGTGTCTAGACATTTACCTGGAACCCATCCCATAAATGCATATCTGCAAGAATGTTTATATTTACTCCTATATTTCTGGAGCAAATAGTCTTTCCCCCCCCACACACACACACACTTTTCCTTAGCATCAATCAGATGTACGTGCAGGTTAGATGTTGACATGTCCAGATAGCATGTAACATACCTTGGTCTGACTCACTCTTTCCATTATGCTCCCTCCTCCCCTTTTCCTACTCCCTAAATCAATCTCAACGAATGAAGCTGATAGTCTTGAACTCATTTAACAGATAAGCAAACTGGTTTGCTCAAGGTCCTCCAGCTGCTGAGGCAGGAAAGCCAGGACTTTGCTTGTTTCCTTCTGTATATCATACGCCTCCAATTATACTGAGACAGTCCCGGCCACATCCCTCCCATTGTTGTCCTGATCTAGGCTGATATCAACTTCAATAGAATGAACATCTGGTTCTTGAGATCAGGTTTAGTCATCTCAGAGGTAGGGACAAACAAGCAAGAATATTTACTCCAATCAGCTCAGAAAAGTAGTATTCAGCTTCTCAGTGGACATTGTTTCTCAATGGATGAAGAGCTTTCTTAAACAAATATATTTTATGAATCTGATACCAGATTCCTAAACAAGCCAGTCAGGAGACATTCTAATGTGGGTTTGCTGCTCGCTGCCTTGATGCTCCCCAATGAGGTCTTTATGCTGGCTCTCCTTCCTCTCATTATCTTTGACTGAGGACCAGGGACATCAAGATACATGCCCCTTGAGTAGTACCAGAGCCTTAGAAGAAGTTACTTCCACCGGGAGAAGTGTGGCTTCAACGAGGCATCAGTTTCTCCTAGGAGGGTAAGAGCTCATGACAACCTCACTCTCCGTATTACCACACAACAGCAATATGAGCCAAAAAGTCATTTTAAATCGTTCAGCAAAAAGGTGAAACTAAATCTAGTGCAATTAATTTTACTGCTCTATTCCATAAATCCTAATACAATCTAAATGTTATTTTGATGTGTAATAACGTAGCTATTCATAAAGTATTTCCCAGTCCCTTTCAGATACTAAGTCTTAAAAATCAGCATGGGTTTCACACTGCCAGCAAACTCAGAGAGTATCAGCTGCATCGCAAAGCCCTGGAGCCATGTGTGGCTATCAGCTACGGTGTAGGACAGTACAAGTTGAGAAACGAACACTGAGGCTCACGACATGCCAGGAGTCCGATGGACGCTGAGTTCATTTTAATCAAGATCCTTGATTAGTCTAAGAACACTAACATCTTTTGTTATACTCATTCTGCTCCAGGTGTCCTGAACGAAGACAGAGCCGGCAATCAGGACAGGACTCTCTGTTCCCCATAAGCCAGCATCTGGCTGGTCTCAGGTAGACACCTGGCTTGCCATTGTCCCTCCACAAGGCTCACTGTTAGTTCTGCTAGTTCTCAGCAGTGGGTACAGAAGGTAGGATCTCTGCCTTCTGAACCGGGCAGGACTATGACTACTTTGGCTTAGAGTTGCAGAGTTAATTATTAACAACCAGACAGACTCGGAGAATGCCAAGACCAGAGTTTACTGAAAATGAGTCAGGGCTAGGTCTTTCTAGAAATACACGCGTGAGGAGACTTTGTACCCATTGGGTTTGTCCTCCTGATGCAGGGCAGAGAGACACACAAATATAAACAAGAAGGAACGCATGGGTGTTCACTTTAGAGAATTCATTTGGAAGCTTCGGGTTTATTTTTTGTTTTATTTTGTTTTGTTTTTGGTAGGAAAGTGAATGTTCCTTTTGGACTCAACCGAACAGGTGTTTGGGAAGAATAAAAATCGCACCACCTATAAGAAGCTGAAGTAGTGTAACCTGACTTGGAACATAATCAAAGAGAATTTCATAACTCTCTAGTTAGGATGGTTTGATAAATAACTCTAAAGAATAAGATTTACAAGATTTTACAAGGTATGAAGTGAACACAGCCTGGAATTTAGATAGGAAAAGATGTGTTCCATCTCAGAGAATGGATGCGGTATCTGAAATAGGTTGGCTTTGGCCTACGTCCTGCTAAAATATCATCATTCTAAACTAGTAATGCTTTTATTTGCTGAGCATTTACCATCTCTGTGGCCTGGGAACCTAACAAAATGATTCCATTTCCTCTGGGTCAACAGTCAGAATGACTTATCTGGAAGACTGCATAAACTCATGTAGAATTCCCCCATCCTTAGAACTCTTACCACTCTGTCTCACCTACAGCTTGTGTGTAGTGCCCGCCTTGGTGAAGTAAAATCATGACCTGTGAGGGAGGGAACAGGGTGAGGTATATAGGCAGGGTTATTCTTACATGTGGATATAACAGGTGAGAATTCTATGTGGTGCAATGAGTATTCTGACCGAGCCTACATCAATCAATTATTCACCAGAGCTTTTCTGTTTGTTTGTTTGTTATTCCTTGAACATTTAAGGATCCCTAACTTAAAGCAAATACTCTTCTGGCTAACCTTTTCATCAATTAATCACCATCAACAAATTTTTGTATCTTCATAGAGATCTAACAGAGCAATATCTTACGGGAGAGAGCCCAAGAGAAAGGTCAGCTTTATGATGCTCTGCATGTCTGGCCATCGGTGATAAGAGCCTCTTGTGACCATGAGTATCACAATCTCTAGAGTGATTTTTTGATTAAAAAAAAATAAACTCAAATCATCTCAGGTTTCTTTATTTCCACTGGGAAAATATTTTGAAAGCATTTAGGATTCAAATGAGTGACTTGGTAAAAGAAGAAAGTGAAGTTCTTCAAAAATCCACGGGCTTTTTTTTTTCTGTTTCCTAAGAATTACCAGCCCCGGAGCTCTGAACATACATAGGAGGTATAACATGCCCATATGTCTGTCTACCACTGACCTCAACTAAACTAACACAGGACCAGGATTTCACTGTGAGGTCTTGACCTTCTTGAAGTATGAACACTGAAAAAAAAACACATCTAGAGTTTGGGAGATCCATTTGTGTATCCTGAAATCCACAGTCCTTAATTAGGTTAAACAAAGCATATGTGATAGGACAGAGGGGGGAGGGAGGGGAGGAGGGAGAGAGAGAGAAAGGGAGGGGAGAGAGAGACAGAGAGATAGAGAGACAGAGAGACAGACCTTGGCCCAGGAGGCATGCCATGGACCTGTAAAATCTGTTTGAAGGACCAGAAGTATAAGGTAGGAACCTCTTAAAAGCCTTCTCATTTCTGTGATATCACTTTAACAAGGAATTGTGTTGCTACTGGCAACTCACAGTGTGTCCAGTGGAGGGCGACAAGGAAACAGGCTGATGAGGTCAGAGAATGAGAGAAGGTCCGGGAACAGTTTCCCCTGAGGACTGTGAAGTCTGTCTAGTCTTAGAAGGACTATTTTTATTTTATTTTAATTTTTATTATTATTTTGTTTTGCTGGTCATGGGGCCCTAACTCTGGGCCTGGGCACTGTCCTTCACCTCTTCAGCTCAAGGCTAGCACTCTACCACTCGAGCCATAACCCCATTTCTGGCTTTTTCTGCTTATGTGGTGCTAAGGAATCAAACCCAGGGCCTCATGCATGCAAGGCAAGCGCTCTACCACTGAGCCACCTTCCCAGCCCGGAAGGGCTACTTTGTGGAAGAAAGAAGAGTTGCCTTTGCTCCCAAAGATAAAAGCAGTGAAAAGAGATTATAGGATGGCAGATTTTCTAGCAATTCAAGCTGCTTGTCAGGACCAGGTTCACTGCTGTGATGCCTTTCCTGGCATTTGATGTTCATACAGCAGCTGAGGTTTAGAAGGCATCAGCCAGGGAGTCAAAAGAGACCAAGAGACTGGAGACCCCGTGGGTTGTTTCCAACAGTATCAGGATGGTTTTATAACATTTGGGAATAGGTCTATGTTATTCCAAAAACTATAATTTCCCATATCAACCATTCTATGATGTAGAGAAAAATCTAGAGAATCTAAGAAGATTCCAGTGGCTTATATAAATACTTTCTGAAAAGCATACAGAATGCAGTGTGGGTCAGAACATAGGGCCACAGGCCTCAAACCCAGCTGGTACCCTTTATTAGAACACTTAGATAAGTTAGATGGGTCACCTAACTTACTTATGACTTTGTTTTTGTGCTTAGAGATAAAGGATAATGTTTTCCTCTTGCTGTTATTGTCAGTCTACAATTGGCTAATGAATCTAATCCATTAACACTATGCCTAACAATAATTGTGCTTGGCGATTAGTTCAAAGGAAAACTCAGTATTATTTCTTAAGTCCTTGAGAGAATTTGAACTATGCACCATGAGCTTAAAACTTAAGCACAAATCTCTTCTGATTTGTTATCTAATGGAAAGGAAAATTCTATGTGCCTGATTTTTGGAAGTAATGGTCATTTTCTTAGAAACCAATACAGATAGGATAATCCTGTCAGCGGAATGAGTAACTGCTAGTCCATGACATAAAGGAAAAAGAAATCAGGGCCAGTGGGAACATGCTCAGAGAAAGTTCAAAAAAAACGCAAAGTTCCTGGGATTTCTAGCAAGTACTGTGACTATGTTGTAATTTCTTTATTCCCAAGTGAAGCAAAACTGGAGTTTTCACCTAAAGAGCTCAGTAGATGCAGTATCAACGATGTGGCAACATCTAGTTGACACTCTAATTAACTCTACCTGAAACTGTGTTTTTCTTATCGTAAGATGCACCTTGCATGGCTCAGTGGTAGAGCGCTTGCCTTGCATGCATGAGGCCCTGGGTTCGATTCCTCAGCACCACATAAGCAAAAAGAAAAAAGCCAGAAGTGGCGCTGTGGCTCAAGTGGTAGAATGATAGCCTTGAGCTGAAGAGCTGAGGGACAGCGCCCAGGCCCAAAGTTCAGGCACCATGACCAGACTCTCCCCCCAAAAAAAAGATACACCTTGCTGACTAGGGGGAAGGAAGAAATGCTGGAAGAGGGGTTATGCTGCATTGCTTGGGGGCTGCCTATTTGCAGTTTATCCATGAATCTACACCCATTTCTCCCTCCTTTGGTATATAAGTTTCCCAGGGTCTGGGAAATTTTAGTAAACTGGCAGCTAATGAAAGGAAGAGGAGGAAAATCCCAAGTGTCCCTCTCAATATGCAGCTCTTCAGTTCCTGCCTGCTCCTTTGTCCAAATGAAATAGGTCACTGGGGGAAAAATGCAAAGGCTCCCTGCTGTCAAGTAAAATATTTTCCAGTCCTAAGGGGTGACACCACTTTGTTTCTGCACAGACAAAGACAGCTCTCTATCCGAACACCAAATGATCAATTGCATGTGACAGAATGACCTTATTTTTTAATCTTCTAGTCAATATAGAAACCACAGACAACGCCCAGAATCTCTTTGGACTCTGGATGGTGCCAAGAATGAACAAGTAAATTGATTCCTTTTGTTTTGAATTGTCTATAAAACCAACATTATTTTAAAACTATTAAGAATTGTTTGCTTCATTCGTGCACTCCAGGGTCCAATTTTGCACTTGAGCAATAGGTGCTAATCATTCACAAATACTCATCACCTAGAGCTCTCCAAATTGTTGCACACAGATTCCAATCATCAAATGTTGAGTGAGGAGGAAATGCGGGTTCAAATCTGAGTGTTGGGTTGAAGTTATTTCTTCTGATTGGCTTGTTCTTCATTATTATTATTAATAGTAATAATAATAATAACCTTTAAGTAGTTGTACAAAGGGATTTCAATTCAACAGTCATTTTATAAATACAATGCATGTAGATCAATGTCACCTCTTTTGTCATTCTCCTTCATCTTTTCCAATCCAACATCCCTCAAATTTTCTAGCTTTATATATACATATGTATATATATATACATATGTATATATATACATGTATATATGTATATATATATATGTATATATATGTATGTATATATATGTATATATATGTATATATGTATGTATATATATGTGTGTATATATATACATATATATGTATATACATATATGTATATACATGTATATATGTATATATATGTATACATATTATTCAATATTGTGAGCCTTTTTCTTTATTGCTTTGTTCACTAATGTTACTATTCTTTTATTTATGATACTAAGAGTTCACTCTATCTGCACAGAAATCTTTCTGCTCTATAGAACATTGCACAACTTACTTTGAAAAAGGAAAACTATTTCTTCTGGCAATAACACTTAGCATAAAGAGGCACTCTTTGGCCAGTTACCCATAGTCTTTACTTCTTTAGACCAACAATTATAAAGTTGTTTCTTATATGGCCAAGCTCATACAGAGACAGTGGTTCTATGCGGCAAAATTGTCTCCACAGAAGTTTCATCTGTATGGAATCTACATACTGATCTATGAAGAATGCCCACAAAGCCCCTTGGCATAAGATCATAGCCGACCCTACTAAGTACAGCTTTAGAATGTAGTCTTCTTAGACATAAGAAGGAAATGAAATTTCTGGAGTGAATTATATAAGTCTCCTTTCTTTCCCTGTTCACATAGAATTGCACTTAATTGGTAAATGAGTTCTAAGGAGAACTGGATACTGCAAATTGGTGTTATTAAATCTGTTAGGTTTTGGGGGAGGGCTCTTAGAAAAATAACAGTCTGAGTGGCAGCTCTCACTTCCTAGGCATTTGCCTAGAAATATTTTTAAACTTAATGGTTATATTTAATAATTTGAAATGAACACAAGCGCACAGCACCTCTGTCTCTGCCAAACCATTCTCTCATTGTTCCTTTTCCTGTTGGAAGGTTTGGCTCATCCTCCTCTTTGATGAAGGAACACCTAACTGCTAACACCTTATTAACTGAAAATAATGCTTTAACTAGTTATTGAATATGATTTTGATATGTGTTAACCCTTGATGAGGTCACCATTGGTCAAATAAATGGGTCGGTCATTGGAATTTCTATGTACAATAAACTTTATCAGCAGGGATTAACTGCTTTAAAGATATCCAATTACATGTACAATTACATGTACATGTACATGCTATTAGGACAAATTTTCATTCTGCAAAATGGCAAAAATTTAGGGCTTTACTGAACTTGTTTTTATTACTAACATAGTTAACAACTACTCTCAAAAATATTTTTAATCTTGAGTAGAGGAAGTAGAAGATACATACCTTCCCTAAAACAACAACTGTATAGAGTGATATGCAATTAATGGAATGCATACTTTCAAGACACACAGAGGACTATTGTGTAAAACCACTGTGTGACTCTTGAGGTTAAAGTTAGTGGTCCTACACATGTGTCGTGAGAGGCAGATAGTAATGGGTCTGCTCACTTGCTTATCCATATTTGCTACATTGGGCTGGACACTTCATAAGGGCAAGAGGCCCATAGCTCATCTATGGATTTGTTTTAATCACCTGGTTGCATACTAGTTGTCAGTAAGAAGTTACAGTACAAATGAGAAAGTACAGTACAGAGAGAAAGTAAATATTTAAGCACAGGCAAAATTGTCACACACACACACACACACACACACGCACGCACACACACACACACACACACACACACACACACACACACACACACACACACACAGATATTTCATGACCGAATAATGGGTACCACAAAGCAGGAATCAAGGATTAGCTTGGGGAAAAAATACATTATTTCTTTGGCCCAAGAAATGTCTCAGTCAGTCCATTTGCTGTAGTTATAACAATGTATCTGTGGCTGAGCTGTGTTGTAAAGAAAAAGGTTTTGTTCAGCTCATAGCTTTGAGGGCTTACAGCCCAAAAAAAGCTAGCTCTATTCATTTGGTTTCTGGTGAAGCCCTTTTGGTTGTATGAAAACATAATAGTTGGTGTCATAGTGAGGTTATCTGTAAGAAAGATATAGCATACGGTAAGGAGCCAACTTGTTGTTGGTTTTTTTAAGCCCTGTTCTCAGTGGAACAAACTGGGATCCTATGAGACTATCTTAGCCCCTTCCAAGGGTGATGTCTCCAAGACCTTACTATTTCCCACTCATCACCAGGGTCTGCCACCACCAACACTACTATACAGAGGAGTAAGCTTTCAGTGCATGAATCTTTATGAAACACACTCAATTCATATCCAAACTCTAATAGCAAAGTGGGTAGGTCCTGTGTTATGTACTATGACTGATGGAGAAGAGACAAAAGAGCAGCTCTGTGGTGGATGTATGTCCTGTGTCCACATTGGAGAGTTTTTACTGAATGGCGTTGGATGCAGAAGCTGAGACTGAGATGGTTTAGGATTAGTGATCTGTGAGGCATAGAGTTCACAAGGGGTGGAGAATACTGAGACCTATGTCCTGAGTACAGTGAAAATAAGCAAAACAATCTAAGTTAGCAAACGACAAAAGGTTACAAGAATTAGGATAATCTATGCTTCCTGTCTTGGAGCATGTGAAAATTTTTCTGGTCCTTCACTAATCACTTTGTACATAGAGAAAGCTTTGTTAGTGTTTATCTATTGTGTTATGGTTTATGTAAAGTCAGATAGGACACTAAATGAGCATGCTTATATAAACCATGTCTTCCCTGCAATGTTTCCTTTGGAAAATACAAGGTATATGCTGAATTTTCTTTTCTTTTCTTTTTTCTTTTACTTTGTTTACTTTTGTGCCAGAACCAAGGTTCAAAGCTTTACATTATCACTCAGCTTTCTTGCTCATGGCTGGTGCTTTACAACTTGAACCATGTCTCTAGCTCAACTTCTTGCTGGTTAATTACAGCAAGAGTTTCACAGACTTTTCTTCCCAGACTGGCTTCAAAGCACAATCTTCAGGTCTCAGCCAGACCTGACCAACTAGGATTATAGACAGGAACCACTGACACCTGGCCACAAGTTGCATTTCTGTATATACTGCCAGATTTTACAAATGTGTTCTCTTAATAAAAACTCCTTTTTACACAGACCATATGACTATCTTCAGTCTCCATAGTATATGCACATTACAGAGCAAACTACAGGTACACGCCTCTTGATATGAGGTGCTCATGACATATAAAAACCACAATGCTTCATCTAATGGCATATGGGAGGATGAAGATGATCTCTGAGCTATAGAACTGTTCCTCACACCATCTAATGTGTAATTTAAAGGCAAAAATCTGGTTTCAAAACATTAATCTTAGAATAATGAAGAAAACAATTTAGTAATGGGCTAAGGATCTCAACTGACATTTTTTTTTCCAAAACTGATAGACAAATGACTCAAGAAAAGACACTTGGTATCATTGTTCATTAGGGAAATACAAATCAAAAGCCTACAATGAGTCATCTCCTCACATGGACTAGAGCCTGGAATAAAAACATAAGCAGTAATGATTGTTTGCAAGGATGGAGGAAATGAGAAATCTCTTACCCTGCTTATAGATGTGCAAAACAGAGCAAGATGCTCCAGAAAGTACTTTGTCAGTTCTTGTATGGGCCACACTGATAATAAACATATGTACATAAATGATTTCAATAGCACTATTTATACCATCAAAAGTAAAAACAGCCCAAGTCCATCAGTAGCTAAAGAATCAAGATGTGATCATTCATACCATGAACTATGAATTAGTCATAAAAAGTTATCGATTTTTAAAGTACATACTAGAGTGGTTCTAAAGAACCTAATACTAAGTGAAAGGAACTAGTCACAAGACTTGAAGATTTTGCTATATTATAGTAGCAATAATAACCAAAATATTGCAGCATCTGATCTTGGTTGTTTATTTGTTTCATGTGTATCTACTAAATCTTCATTAAAATTTAGCAAGTCCTCCAAATTGTGCCATATTAACAACTGATGTTCTGTTTCACAATGAATAACATTTGGGCTAATGTCATGACAAACATCACTAAAATAAGTGTCTTTAAAATGTAAAAAAAAAGTTACAATTCTCTTTGTATGGTATGTCCAGAATAGATAGGAAGATTGTGTTCATCCAAAGTAGATTTGTGTTCATCAAAAGCTTTTGGAAGAATGGAATGGGCTGTAGCTTGCTGATGGTTACAAGGTTCCTTTTATAGTAATAACAATATTCTAAAATTAATTGTAGTAGTAGAAATAAAAGTATGATATACCAAAACCCACTAAATTTTATACATTAAAGGGAAAATGAGATGTTGTGTAGAACCTACCTTAATTTTTAAAACTAAAAAGCAAAGTTTACATAATGTCATTTTGGAGCAGATTAGTAAGTACTGAAATTAGTCCTTTGGCTTGGGAAATTATAAGTAGACGTTATAAAAATTGTAAGTAGAAGTTAAAAGCAAAAGGTAGGTGAGTCACAGAAAATTACAAAAGAATCAGATAATAACAAGAGACAGTACAGACAGAGATTGAATTTAGGCTTACTAATATATCAAGCAGACATTTAACATATATTTTTTTCAAGGAATGTACCATGTTATTGTTATCAAGGAACATATCCTAAGATATTAACTATAAGATATTGTTCCCTGTTATCGCTGTAATGAAATTTGGAGTGACTAAAATTCTTTTCTTCCTTGTTCTTAGCATTTTCTAACTGTGTAAACACCATTTAATAGTTGAGCAATAATACAAAAATGAATGTGATAGATTGGCCTTCAAGAATATAAATTTTGTAAACAGAAATAAATGTGATAGATTGGCTTTCAAGAATATAAATTCTGTAATCAGAGTAAGAAAGAAAAGATGATTTTTGGAGTCTTCTTGATAAATAATGTCCTACTTGAAAACATCAGACTTGGTACTAGGAGAAAGTCACAATGGTTTAGAAAACTGATTCTTAGGAACTCCGAACATAAAGCATACTTGTGCACAACACCTTATTTAACAGACTCTCCACATCCACGCTTTACCTACATCATTACACAGTGATCTAGTGCATAGGTAGCTATCATCTCTCTATATCTGTTCCATCTGTCTGTCTGTCCTTATTTGAATATGTCTACAAGACAATTGATCCCCTATAAGTAATAAAAATGCACTTGTAAAATCACAAACTAACTTTAAAATTATATATATATATATATATATATATATATATATATATATATATATATATATATACCCTTGAGGTAAGCATATAGTATTGACTGACTCCCTCAAACCCATCCTTGCCTGTCTAACTTCTCATCCAGCCAGACTGGAGCCGGGAAGGACTGGTCCAGGCATGACAAGTCCCACAGACTTTGTAGGACTCAGGGTGTGGCTCCTACCCATAACTTCCTGTCAGAAGCTGGAAGGTAGAAAAAAGAGTTTCATCCTAGATGAATGGATCAAGAAAATGTGGTATATATACACAATGGAATTTTATGCCTCCATCAGAGAGAATGACATTGCACCATTTGTTAGGAAATGGGAAGACTTGGAAAAGATTATATTAAGTGAAGTAAGCGAGGTCCAAAGAAACATAGGTCCCATGGTTTCCCTTACTTGCAGTAACTAGTATATGTCTGAGTCAAGCAGAAAAGATCAGATAAGTTGATGTTAGAGAAATGAGCCCTAAGATATGTATTCAAATGTTTGTTCTTTCATGCGATTGTTTCTAACACATTTATATGATTATTTCTTTGTTGCTTTGTATGTCCCTTCCCCACGGTATAACCCCTGCTTTCACTGTATTTGATGTCGGTATAATTTGTGGAGGGGAAGGGCAAAAACAAATCGTTTAACTAGGGATACAGGTAGACCCATTGCAACAATGAGATGTACAAGTCGTTACATCGAAAACAAACTTTACAACTTTGGTGGGGGGGGGGGAGGAGAATTGGGGAGGGTGGGAAGAGAATGGGAAGGGATGGGAAGGGGAAACAGAGGAGGAGGCTACAATGCTTGATAAGAAATGTACTCATGATCTTGCCCATGTAATTGTAACCCCTCTGTACAGTATTTTCACAATTAAAAAAAAAGAGTTTCATCCTAGAAGAGTTTGCAAGGGTGACATCAAGCTGGTAAGTCATCAATACTGCAGGCCTGGTAATGCAACAGAAGTTAAGGAGGCAGCCAAGACAAAGTGGTTAATGTGGGGTTGGGGAAAAAATCTATTGAAAACCTGGTGCAAGCTAAGGAACAATAGTGGGAAGAAGGCCGTGTGGGCACTGGGCCTGCCATTGGGCTAGAAAGTCTTCACTGCACTGTTGTTTGGAAAAAGAAAAGCCTGGAAAACTGTTTTGTGTCAAGAAGCAGGAACAATTAGTGATGTTTTGAAATACTAAAATTTCAGCAGGGAAAATTAATAAAGCATAACTGCATGTGACATTATAATTTTTTTTAAAAAACGATCCTTTAAGGAACACATTTTAATAGTAGTTTCTCTCTTCCACAATTATTTCACAATTTGTTTACAAGCATTTGTCTGAATGTCTTCCAATTGGCTAAGACAGGCCCCTGTGCAGAGCTCAGAGACAGGAAAGTTTCATTGGCCAGAAATAGAAAAGAAACTGGGAAGAATTTAACTTCTAATCTAGAAAGTCATTCTTGCTGAGACCTTGGGGGAAGGCAAAGTTCATCTTTTAATTTTCCAACTTTTTCCTTAAATAAATTGCCACAGATTTTAGAACCAGTCTTCTCATATGAGCTGCTAATTTATTCTGCCAAATCCCTAAACTGAACTATGCTGGCATTGATCCATTTTCTGGGGAACAAGATCCAAGCTGAGCTGTAGGGTAGAAGAAATAAATAATCAATAAAACCTATGCTCAAAATCATAGCTCAGTTCTCTCTGACTCTCCTTATACCACCATAGTGAATGTTTCCTAGATGCTAATCAGCTCTCAAAAAAATGACCCAGTGGGAAGTACAGGATTTTGTTATCCAACATATATATGAATGTTTCTGGAAAAGAGGGTCTTCATAAATTAGCCTACAGATGGAGTAGTAAGTAAGAAGAGGAGTAGGAGAACTAAAATAAGAAGAATAAAGACATGTTGTTTCAAGGCTAACTTTTCCAAACATCATCTTTAGAAAATTCTCAGTAACAGACAAAAACTAAATAAATAAAACAGCAAAACTCCACACACAGACCAGAAAAAGTAAATTGAAAAAGAAACACTCAATAGCCTAAATATCAAACACAATCTTCTCATGAGGAAAAAGGCGGAATGAATTTGTCACATTTTTCACAGAACCAAAAATCATTTCTCCTTAACTAAAATTATCATCCCTTTCCTCAGAACAAATCAAGTCCCATTTACTACTCTAGAAGAGAAAGGGCACCCAGCAGTATTTGCACTCCCCCCCAAGCTGGTCATCCAAGGCAGCAGGACCCTTCTTGAGGACCAGGCGCTCATGGTACTACCTGATAAGAGGGTCGATAAGAGGGTCAGAGGTGTCTCCACCAGACACAGACTCTGTAGGAGACAGCAAGCCTCATGGACTTGAGGATCCAACTCTATCCAACAAAGATGTGTGTAAGATACATTCAAAACACAAGAAGAAATTAATATCCGGGTGAGAAACTAGAGGGTATCAGGACCATTTTACCTTGGAAGTGACAACATGTAGACTCAGTTATCATAACCAGGAGACAAGGTTCTGTTGAAAGGTCATCTTGGGCAAGAAGTGACCTTCAGTCATCCCAAGGTGACCTTTAGAAAACCAGTAGAAATGAACAGACTATATTCATTCCTCTATCCTCATACTCTCTCCCACCAAGTCCCCCTGGGGTTCAAGTTCAACTTACAGTGGAAATCTAAAGGTAAGAAAGGACAAGGATGTGGTTCATACAATTTGGGGCAAAGAGCAGAAAATATGAAGTGGGGGGATGCAACAAACCATTAAGCTCAACATGTTTTCTAACTTGGAGACTTCTGATAGTAGTCATTGTAGGACAGGCTAGCCACTCCTGCTTTGAGCATTTAAGACACCTCTGCTTTACAGCCTGCCGTCAGTCTCCTAGGACATAGCACGCTCTACAACCATGTGTCTGTCTACTTTACTTCCTCTTCTCTTTAAATGTTTGGGGAGCTTACTCCTCAAAGATGTGTCATGTGACACAACTTCATGCTATGGACTGGGAAAAAAATAAAACAAAACAAAAAAGCAAAATAATTTGCTTTAAGTATTGATATAATTCACTAAATACACAGTACAGCTTTGCTCTGTTTTAAACACACATACAGGTGAGACTATTTGCTTCACACAAGATAATCATTTTTAATAATAAAGATTCTTTAAGAAGAGACATCCTATAGTAAATCGAGGACTATTTTAATATATAATGGTCCCTAAGAAAGTTTTTCTTAGAGATGTATAAGGGACCCAAACACACATCTTTTGTGTCCCACAGCCCATGCTTAAAATTCAGCAGGCATATAGCACCATGGCCAGAAATTTAAATTTGTTAAAAAATACTTCCTGTTTCAGTTGGCAACTATCCATTACCAAGCCCTCAAATTTCCTCCACTGCAGGCTTAGTGTCTTCTTCCTACTGGACCCTGTGATCCAGTGTTTTCCTCCCCTTAGCGTAGTCAGGTGCACCTGTTTGGAATGGTCAGCACCCAGGATGCACCAGTGCTCAAGCCTGTCGCTATCACCTTTGCTCCCACAGAAATTGCCTGAATGATACTCCTCACCTGTGAAGAGCCAACGTAGGTTACTTTTCTAGGTGTCTTCACCCCTCACCTTGTGGTAAGCATGCTCCCATGCAGGATTCAACAGGCTTCCATTTTGTATTTTATGTTGAACTAGCATATATGACTAACGAAGTGGGTTCACTTTGATAATTCCACACACAGGTACAGTGTACTTTACCAAGTTCAGTTCTTCTTTTATAGTTTCCATACCCTCCTTTCTTCCTTCCCACTTCTTCAGAAAATGTGTGATGGGTTTCATTATGTTCTCTTCAGATATGCATGTACATATAGTATACCCCCAACTTCTTCACCCCTCAGAATCCTTTCCTTTCCCTCTTCCAGCCCTGCTTCTTTTTATGATCTCTCCTCCTCCTCCTCCTCCTCCTCCTCCTCCTCCTCCTCCTCCTCCTCCTCCTCCTCCTCCTCCTCCTCCTCCTCTCCTCCTCCTCTCCTCCTCCTCCTCCTCCTCCTCCTCCTCCTCCTCTTCCTCCTCCTCCTCCTCCTCCTCCTCCTCCTCCTCCTCCTCCTCCTCCTTCTCCTCCTCCTCCTCCTCCTCCTCCTCCTCCTCCTCCTCCTCCTCCTCCTCCTCCTCCTCTTCCTCCTTGTCATCATCATATGTTAGGCCTAGCTTAGCACTCAGTTTGTTTATTAACACCCCTTTAGCCAGTGGCTAGCCAATGGGAGCTTTTGTAAATTTCTCTAGAAGTCTGAAGGCCTCCCTCAAGGCAGACACTGGGACTTTCAAGTTATTATGTAAGCCAGGGCTGCTATGGCTATTATTTGTTTATTCTTCGATCCCCAGCTGTGGTGTTTTTTAAATTATTGGCTTGTTCACAATCCTGGAGTTTTCTTGTATAGTGAAGATGGAAGGATTTCTCCAGAGTGATTTAACATCACTTAAAAAGTATTGCTTCGAACTCATTAATTCCATTACTCAATGTATTCTGGGGGTTAAAATGAGATCTTATTTAAATGAAAAACAGAAAGCAGACAAAAACAAAGTAGAAAAAACAGAAATTAGATCTTTTCTTTAGAAATTCTTCAAGCAATTTTTCTTGTGTTTAAATTATAAACCTTCACAAGATCATAGACTGTGTCAATTTGTTCAGGGCTTTATTAGTAGTACCTATAAGAGAGCCTGGACATACTTAGCACACAATATGTTCCTTTAATAAATTAATTAAATATATTAGGCTCAGGCTTTGATCTTTGTGCCAAAAAATAGATATATTAAATTTGTGGATCTGTTCATGTTTTTTTGGAATTTCTAGGTACAGGAGGTTTATTTCTCTTTTGAAGCTAACAAAATGATGCTACTAGATGTAAAAGTTTTGGGGAAAACTATTCTCTACTCCTGACCCCCTCCCAGCCCAAGAGCCGGTCTTACAGCCTCCCCCTTCACTAACACATGTGATAACTCATTAACAAGCCCTGGTGTCCCACCAGTACAATCAGTTATTTTTTTCAGATTTAGGTTTTGCAATCAGAAGGCACTGTGTTATATCATGTTATTATGATCTATCTTATCATTTTAATTTGGGTGATTTCTTAAATGATCGATTGTAGAATCATATTTGTATTTTCTCATATAACCACTTGGCATCATCATACACCTTCATGAAACATCATTCCATACAAGGCTTCTATAATGTCATACTAAATGAAATTAAGTGGAAGTTTTTAAAAGAAATAGTCTTGGTCAGGAGCTGGTGACTCATACTTGGAATGAACAGGCTGAGATCTGAGCATCATAGGTAAAGACAAGAATCAAGGGACTCAACTCCAGTTAACCAGCAAAGAGATGAAAGTTAGAGGTATGGCTCAAGTGGTAGAGTTGTAGCTTTGAATTAAAAAAAAACACACACACAACCTTAGGAACAGTGCCCCAGCCCTGAATCAAGCCCCAGGGCCTATATAACACAAACAAAAATCCTGAGCTTCATGGTGAAACAATAGGCAGTTGACAGGGTACTCATGCTATCAGGAATTCAGACAGGCCTAGGTTGCATTCATATAAGAATGCTCAATGCAGACTATGCAAGCAATTCAGTCACTTTGAGCAAGCATAACATGACTCTTAAAAGTGAGCCATTTTGGGATTGCATGAAGTTGTAGGGCTTCAGCATGGCAAAGAACATAGTTAGCAAGAGCAATAGAAAGCCCATGGATTGGGAGAAGATCTTCACTAGCCATATAGCAGATGAGGGTCGCACATCTAAAATATACCTGGAACTCAAAAAATTAAATCCCCCAACAACAAATCCTCAAAGAAACAACTGCCCAATAAATAAATGAGATAAAGACTTACAGAGAAACTTCTCTGAAGAGGAAAGAAGAATGGTCAATAGACACATGAAGAAATGCTCAACCTCTCTAGCCATGAAAGAAATGCAAATCAAAACAACACTGAGATAACACCTCACCCCAGTTAGAATGGCTATAATCAAGAAATCTAATAACAACAGATTCTGGAGGGGATGTGGACAGAAGGGAACCCTACTGCATTGTTGGTGGGAGTGTAAACTTGTTCAAACACTTTGGAAAGTAGTAGGGAGGTTCCTCAAAAGACTCCACATAGAGTTCCCCTGTGACCCAGCAATCTCACTTTGGGGCATTTACCCAAATGATCACAAACAAGACCACACTAAAGCTACCAGCACAACTATGTTTATTGCAGCATTATTTACCATAGGTAAGATATGGAACCAACCCGGATGCCCCTCGGTAGATGAATGGATCAAGAAAATGTGGTATATATACACAATGGAATTCTATGCCTCCATTAGAAAGAATGACACTGCCCATTTGTTAGGAAATGGAAAGTCTTGGAAAAAAATTACATTAAGTGAAGTAAGCCAGGCCTAAAGAAACATAGGTCCCGTGGTTTCCTTATTTGCAATAACTAGTATATATCTGAGACAAGCAGAAAAGGTCAGATAAGTTGATGTTAGGCAAAATGAACCCCAAGATAAGGACACAAGTAGTTTTCTTTCTTGCTATTGTTTCTAACGTATTTATAAGATGATTTTTTGTTGCTTTGTATGTCCCTCCCCCCATGGTATAAACCCTGTTTTCACTGTATTTGATGTTGGTATAATTTGTGGAAGGGAAGAGAAATAACAAGTTGTTTAAATAGGGATACAGGTGGACCCATTGCAACAATGAGATGTACAAGACGCTATGTCAAAAAAGGAACTTTACAACTTTGGCAGGAGTGTAGTCATGGAGATGGGAGGGCAGGGATGGTAGGGGAAAAACAAAGGAGGAGGCAACAATGCTTGATAAGAAATGTACTCATTACTTTGTTCATGTAACTGTAACCCCTTTGTGTGGTATTTTCACAATAAAAACGTTATTTTTTTAATAAAAAGGAAAAAAAGATGTAAAATAGAGTTAGGGAATGGACTTTAGACTTCATGTAACTTGGTACCTATAAACAAACAAGCAAACAAATAAACATCTGACCTTAACAAAAAAAAAAAGTGAGCCATTTCAATGACAGGGCGTCCAAGTGAGCTACTATAGAGGATACTGCTCAGGAGACACTGAGATTTAGTATGTAGAGCGGTAGAATAGGAATCCAGTCCTACAGCCAGCAGGATGGGCTCATGCAGGCAGGTCACTCTCCTTCCTTCATTGGGGCATAGAAGAGCTGGCCTCACTCAGCTCTGAGATACCTCTCAGCTCTGACCCTCTTAGCTCTGAAGAGCACTGCATGCTGAGGCTGCAGCGCCAAGTAGTGATCTCCTCAAAAGGTTGTACTTGTAATTATGCACTGAGTATTCTCAAAGTGTTTCCTAAGATAGGAATCCAGTAAAATTCATTTTATGCTGCCTTTGTGTCCATGCTTATTTTGCATGGAAACAAATCCTCAAACCATGGATGAAAATAATTACAAGTGTACCCTACAGTCTAAAAGCCTTCCTTAAGTGGAGATAAGGTTGACACTTATGAGCTGGGGCCACTTGAAATCTGTGGCTTGGCTTTGGAGCTCATCTGGAATTGAAAATATTTGGCAATCTAGCAGAAATATGAAATGAGATGGATAAAATTGAAATTGTGGCTGTAAAGTAGAGATGTAGTATTTTGTGTCATGCTTACATGGAACCAGAACTTTCTTCACCACCATTGTTGGCAAGCCTTCTGGTACTGGGAAGAACTTGTAGCAAATGTTAGAAATAGATGTTCAGGATTTTTCTTCTATGTAAGCCTCGCTGTGGAAGTAACGTATATTATGGCCATGTATGCTACCCACAGAAGGCGATGTTTAGTGTTGGAGTTATAACGGCTCAAGATTTTTAAAGCCTTAAAAAATTGGCTTTAAGGCGTATCTTTACAATCTTCAAGTTTCCCTTTCTCACAAGGATTAAAGTCAACGGTGTTTGAAGTCTCCCAAGGAAAAGAATCTGCCCCTTGTAAAACTATCTTCTGTGCAAGTCTGATTTCTCCAGCATGTGTCTAAGCTGCCAAGTATGCTGGCTCCAGACAGCTTTTTATTAGCCAAGTCAGGAGATGGACAAGGCATTAATCCAAATAACACAGGCCAGCCGCACCCCTCAGCTGATGAAGAGGAGTTGGCCTGATGGAACAAGGAACTTCACTGACCAGGCCAGACTAATGGATCTCCCATTTACTTCCAAGACAGAACATTTGGCATATTGGATGCCATTCAGCCAGTTCCTTCCATTGTCTCCTTCTCTTTGCACCTGTGGTTATGACCACAGTTTGGAAAATGGTCACAAGTGAAGCGGTGTAAGGATCAGAATACCTCTCCAGAGGAAAGTGGTGTATCCTTTTATAGAATGATAATTCTGCAGAGGTACCTCCTCTAGCAGTAATCAGTGGCCGTGTCAACCTGCAGGCCACTGTCCCATTACAAAGGAGCATTTGTTAGGAAAATAACAAATGACTTTAGAATTTGAATGACGATACCAGCTTCACAATAAGAAACAATGAGAGGGAAGTAAAATACTGTAGGAGCCATGTTACTTTCGTTTTTGTTGTTTTGTTTTTTAACAAAACATGACAAAGGAATTGTCATGTAACAAAGCAGTGTACGTAGGAATACAAAGCATCTTGCTTAGTGTCACCCCTTTAGCATTCTTACTTATCCCTCCCTAACCCCCACTTCCTTCACTCTCGAATTATGTAGGATAAACATTGAATTATTGACTGCATTCTTTCCTTTTTTGCCTCTTCATTTGTCTGTCTAACCTTACCACTTGACCCCGCACTGCCTCTTTTAAGTACCTGCTTCCTGGAGTTTATTTTGTTGAACTTTTACTTCACCTTTCTAAGGAATTGTACTACTTGAATCTACTGAATTTCAGTTAATACATTTGTATACACTTGCATACCATCCATAGCCAAGGTGTGGAATCAGCCCAGATGCCCTTCAATGGATGAATGAATCAAAAAAGTGTGGTATATATTACTGGACACAATGGAATTTTACTCATTCAGTAGAAATAAATATTTTATTGTAGGAAAAAATTACATTAAGTGAAGTAAGTCAGGCCCAGAGACACAAAGATCCATGTTTTCCCTTAGGTGTAGATGCTAGATTTAGTTATACATTTAGCAGTCATGTCACTTCCTAAGGTGTGAGGCTTACATGAGAATTCCCATTGTTTGTTCAGTTACTAAGCAAACTTCCCTGATGCCTCACAAGGGATAATAATACAATACAGAAGTTCTGAATAAAGATCTGTGTATGGTAGGGCTTGGCAGATTTTGAGGGATTGTTTCATAATGGACCAGCGAGTAAATAGTTTTGGTTTTTATGGGCTGCATGACCTCCTTCTTACAACTACACAGCTATGTTAGTGGCCCATAAAAGCAATGTAGTACAGTTCAGGGCTGGCGGTGTTCTAGTATAACTCTACTGATAAACACAGAAATATGAATTCCACACAATACTCACCCACCATGAAATGTGTTTTCCCCCTTTGGACTTTTTTCAATCCTTCAAAAACATGAAAACTCTTCTTAGCTCTGGGTGGGCGGTATTTGGCCCAGGGCAATAAGCCACCCGTGCTGATATAGAGGACCACAGTTCAATTTGTGAAACACTGGGTTGTGTGCCCAAGTTCTCCAACTGGCAGTTCAGAACCTACACCTCAAAGATCAGGGGTTCTGTCCTTTGAGACTGTGAAATTTGTCATTCTGCAGGGTCTCCTTGGCACAGGCTGAAATTTTCTCAATAGAGACCCAGAAACAACAAATCAAAGAAATGGGATTTCATTAAATTGCAGAGCTTCTGCATGGCAAAGGACATAGTTAGCAACGTCAATAGAAAGCCCACAGACTGAGAGAAGATCTTCACTAGCCATACAACAGACAAGGGTCGCACATCTAAAATATACGTGGATCTCAAAACATTAAATCCCCAACAACAAATCCTCAAAGAAACAACTGCCTGATTAATAAATGAGCTAAAGAGTTACAGAGAAACTTCTCTGAAGAAGAAAGAAGAATGGCCAATAGACACACGAAGAAATGCTCAACCTCCCTAGCCATAAAAGAAATGCAAATCAAAACAACACTGAAATACCATCTCACCCCAGTTAGAATGGCTATAATCAAAAACTCTAATAACAATAGATTCTGGAGGGGATGTGGACAGAAGGGAACCTACTGCATTGTTGGAGGGAATGTAAACTTGTTCAACCATTTTGGAAAGTAGTATGGACTCCACATAGAGCTCCCCTGTGACCCAGCAATCCCACTTTTGGGCATTTACCCAAATGATCACAAACAAGACCACACTAAAGCTACCAACACAACTATGTTTATTGCAGCATTATTTACCATAGCTAAGATATGGAACCAACCCAGATGCCCCTCAGTAGATGAATGGATCAAGAAAATGTGGTATATATACACAATGGAATTCTATGCCTCCATCAGAAAGAATGACATTGCCCCATTTGTTAGGAAATGGAAAGACTTGGAAAAAATTATATTAAGTGAAGTAAGCCAGGCCCAAAGAAACATAGGTCCCATGGTTTCCCTTATTTGCAATATTTAGTATATATGTCTGAGACAAGCAGAAAAGTTCAGATAAATTGATGTTAGGGGAAATGAACTCCAACATAAGGACACAAGTGATATTTCTTGCTTGCTATTGTTCTTTCTTTCTTTCTTTCTTTCTTTCTTTCTTTCTTTCTTTCTTTCTTTCTTTCTTTCTTTCTTTCTTTCTTTCTTTCTTTCTTTTTTTTTGGGTCCAGTCGTGAGGCCTGAACTCTGGGCCTGGGCGCTGTCCCTCAGCTCTTCAGCTCAAGGCTAGCGCTCTACCCCTTGAGCCACAGTGCCACTTCCAGCTTTTTTCTTTTTTCTTATGTGGTGCTGAGGAATCGAACCCAGGGCCTCATGCATGCAAGGCAAGCGCTCTACCACTGAGCCGCCTTCCCAGCCCCTTGCTATTGTTGCTAATGTATTTATAAGATGATTTTTTGTTGCTTTGTATGTCCCTCCCCCACAGTATAACCCCTGTTTTCACTGTATTTGATGTTGATATAATTTAGGGAGGAGAAGGGAAAAAACAAATTGTTTAAATATGGATACAGGTGGACCCATTGCAACAATGAGATGTACAAGATGCTATGTCGATAAATGAACTTTCCAACTTTTGCAGGTGGGGAGGGGTGGAGGGAGGGGAAGTGTAGTCGTGGAGATGGGAGGGCAGGGATGGTAGGAGAAAAAAAACAAAGGAGGAGGCAACAATGCTTGACAAGAAATGTACTTAGTACCTTACTCATGTAATTGTAACCACTCTGTATGGTATTTTTACAATAAAAAAAGTATTAAAAAAAGAAAATTACTAAGAGGAAGGCTTGTCTGGAACAAATGCTATAAATATTACTGATGTAGTCATGAATATTGGTGGCCTGGGCCACTGCTGCTTGAGGCATGGAGTTAATGGGAAATGCAGAACCCACCCCCAGACTCCTTGTTATGATCACTCACTCCATGTTCACTCTGAGAGGAAACTCCTAGCTTTGACCAGAAACAACTGCCTCACGGATTGTGCCACATTTCTGGGGTCAGTTAGAGCTCTAGCCAGTCTTCCTCCTTTAACTTACTTCCTGTCAAAGCTAAGCTTTCGCTCCTGATGACTCTGTATTTGTGTCAGTAGGGTGGAGGCCATCGGTTGATACTAGTTTTCTCTGGTGAGAACAAGCAGCTCTAAGTCTGTGGTTTTCCTGAGTTGTATAGGGCAATAGGTCTAAACCAAGGGAAAAACATTTTTCTCTACTGTGCATAGCTTAATGTTGTCATTATAAGAGCAATGCTGTTATTAAAACAAGTTCAACCCCTTTAGTTATTTACTTTTCTCATACTCACTTTTATTTCTGCCTTTTGTATTCTCCATTGGATGAAACAGCCAGCTAATCTTTGTGAAGCCTTCTACCTTGGACTTCCCAGCCTCCACAACTCTAAAGAAATAAATGTCTATTCTTTATTAATGACCCAATCTCAGGTATTTTATTATAGCAATACAAAACAGGCTAAGACAACTATGATCTGTGTGCAATGTGCAAGCAATTAACTACAGATCATAGGTAGCAAAGATGGAAAACGTATCATCCCTTGCTTTAGAGGTCAGAACATCGTTGCTACTGCTAACATTATTGTGTCACAGAAGGCTGCCCTACCTCAGAAGAAATGCTCATAATTTTCCCCACAACCCATTTATTCTCTGACTACCCAAAGCATGGAGCTAGTGAATATTGGTTTGCAGAAGGAACTTCATATTAAGGTGAGAAAAAAAGGAATGAATGTATTAATGGAAAATTATTCAGTACAGAAGCTATCTGTCTTTTCTTTTGTATTAGCATGCTTTAATAAGATGAGGGACTCCTATTATAATAATTCCATTGATGCAAACAGTGTACTTGGAACAAGTTCTGCCCATCTATTTGTTTCCATACCCCTCCTCCTCCTCCCTTTTCAAACAATATTTGTTGTGTTTTATTATGCTATATTGATGTGTGTGTATGAATGTGTATAACATTCATCTTCTTTACTCTTCAGTATCCTATTTTCCCCTCCTCTCTCCTATCTCCCCCAGACAGATCTCTTTTTACATTTTCTCCAATTATTTGTTGTTGTCCATCATTGCTGTCATCATTATCATCATCATCATCTTTTTAGGTCTAGGTTCCACAATGACATTGTGAAACTTGTTCCAACATGTCATGTCTGGCTTTTTGACACTGCCTTACCTAATTCAGCCTAATGACCTCTAGTTTCATCTATTTTGCAGCTAATCACATAATTCTATTTTTTCTTTATGGCTGAGTAATATTCCATAGGACATAGCTCATATTTTCTTTGTCCATTCGTTGATTGTTTGTTTCCTCTGCCAAAAAGGGAGAAAAGGGATAACATGTCAGGATTCTATGCCTTCGGTGCTTCTCTCTCCCTCTTCATATCGTTCTATGATATCAAGGATAACAGAGTGTAGAAGGCTGAGGGTGTGGAAAATTCAGGTGTGCATCTGCAAATTGAGGTATGAGTCAGGGCCCAGACTCTGTGTTCTCTTCCTAATCTGTATTCTGTATTCATAGTGGATGTGCACATGCATAGCCCTTCAAAACTACCAAGCCCTGCTCTATTAAGGAAAAGAAACAATTGCTTCTTCAGCAGAGATGAAATCACCTCCTCCTGGGTCTTCCCTTCCACAACTTGTTGCCTGTAGGAATTGTGGGAGCCTTGATGCTTCTGGAACCTAGCAGGCATTTTCCATCTCAGGGCCTATGTACTTGCTATTCTTGCAGTTTACAACAATCCTTTTGCAAATATCCTCCCTGGATTGCTTTCTGAGTACCTTGACTCAGAGTTTCCATGTCAATACCTTTTCACCAGTTCTGTCCTCTATCTCTACAAGAAAGGAAGTCTCCCTGCCCCTACTTTGAGTCTACATCCCCGGTGATGGGAGTTTCTGAGCCCACTTCCAATAATATTTGCATGTCTTCATGTAGCTGCCGTTCACCAAAGTTTCCTCAAGTCCGCTGGGTTCCTTCGCTCACCCAGGATGCCTCATTGCATCCCCCAGGGAGCTTCTAATTCAAAGCCAGACTCGTGTTCCCTGCCGGCTCTGTCCCTGGATACACGAATCTGAGGCTGCTCTATTCCTGCAGATAATCTGGAAAAGCTTTCTCTGGAATCACAGCCACCACACACACACACACACACACACACACACACACACACACACACACACACACACACACACACACACACACATACACACACACACACACACACACACAATGCTCTGACTTGCTTAAAGTCATGAATCTTCTTTAGAAGAGACTGGATTTTAGATCTTCACCAATGCATTCCTTCTACCTTGTATTGGATTATTGTTCTCTCTAGGCATGTTAACTCTTTCTGCCATTTTCGTCTTTGTTTCTGTCTGGATTTTAGAATTGGTAGCCATTTGTTCATCCCTTCTATCAACAGGGTCTGAGAGACTAGGCACCCTGTCTGGAGAGTAAATTCAAAATAAAGTGTCGCTATCACACTCACAGTGCTGCAGTCATGTTCAACATGCAAAAGCAAGATGCCTCACACCCAAACACAATGACATATTGCTTGAGGGCTTTTTTGTAATAGAAATCGTAGTCGTGATAGAGATGTTACTAGGCCACTGCCCCCAAACAGCATGCTTGTCCTGTAGCTGTGATAACCAAGACACATCACCACTGCCCCCTGCCCCTGCCATTGGTTAAGATGGAGACTTGCAAACTACTTTTTTGCCCAGATTAACCTTGAGTTTCAGTTCCCTAATCCCTACCTCCCAAGAAGCAAAGACAACAGGTTGGAGCCATTAGGCTCTGTGAAATTACTAATTGGCACATAAAATCACATGTGTTTATAGGGTAGACCTGTTTAAGTATATACATATGGCATAAGGATTAACTTTACTAATTAACATATTCGTTTCCACAAATATCTTTGTGTGTGTGTGTGTGTGTGTGTGTGTGTGTGTGTGTGTGTGTGTGTGGTGAGAACACTCTTGGTCTATTCTCTCATCTTTCAGGAATGCAGTGTATTAACTACACTCACCATGGTGAATACTAGATCTCTTGAACTCATTCCCCTTAAATAACTGAGATGTAGTACTTTTTTTAATCAACATTGCCACAGTCTGCTTAGACCCTGGTAGGTATCATGCTACCTTCTACTTCTATGAAATAAATATAGTTTTAGATTACACGTATAGGTGAGGTCATGAAGAATTTGTCTTTTCTGTGTTTGGCCTCCTTTACCTGACATGAGGGGGTGTGGAAGAGAAGAGAAAGGAAGGGGAGGAAGGGAAGAGAGGGGAGTAGATAGAAGGAAGTCACAGCAAGGTTTTTTTCTGATCAATTATCTTACTTTGCTCATTGGTAACATAAGAAGGAAAATAATTATAAATAATTATAAGCTACAATAGTAATACCTGAACAATTTTAAATATGCTAAAAGCTAATTTTACTAAATGAAAGTCATGCACTTTTATTGTTCTGCTCACGTAAGCAATATGTAAAAATGTTTGCATGGCTGTTTTCAGTATACTAGTATGAACAGTGCAAAAGAACTGTTTGCAAATCAAGGATTCTTTTGTTTCCATTATAAACATGCTTGTAAGCCATTGTACCTGTATTCTAAAGGTACACCTAACATTACTGGTAGGAAGTAGCCTTGTCTTTTTTTTTTTTTTTTTGGGTCCAGTCGTGGGGCCTGAACTCTGGGCCTGAGCACTGTCCCTCAGCTCTTCAGCTCAAGGCTAGCGCTCTACCACTTGAGCCACAGCGCCACTTCCGGCTTTTTTCTTTTTGCTTATGTGGTACTGAGGAATCGAACCCAGGGCCTCTGGCATGCAAGGCAAGCGCTCTACCACTGAGCCAACTTCCCAGCCCAGTAGCCTTGTCTTGAATTCAAGTTCTGGAAATGGCCCAGACTAGAGACTGTGCATATATCACTGTTCTTGTGAAGCAGTAAAAAATAAACAAACAAAGAAACCAATTCTGCTACTAATCAATATTTTCTTCTTATAATGAAGGACATAACTTCAGATCTTTATGAGGATGGCAAACACTAAAAAAATAAGTAAAAGGTAGGCAGGAAGAACAAAGTGAGATAAAGTAACTATCAATTATGATGACTGTAATGGCTGGGAACTTTTCTTTCTAACCTCTAAGAGTTTCAATACATTAAATTATTTGAGTTTTCATTCAAGGTGTCAGTCTTTGCTTCCTCAAATATAAACGTTGGACTTTTTCTAAGAAGTCTTTCAAAAGGAGTAACATCGGTCACAATGCATTGTACTCACAAACTGACATGAACTTCATAAGGATAATTTTAAAAAGTAGGAGTTTTCAGGGCTGGGAAGGTGGCTTGCTTTGCATGCATGAGGCCCTGGGTTCAATTCCTCAGCACCACATAAACAAAAAGAAAAAAAGCTGGAAGTGGCGCTGTGGCTCAAGTGGTAGAGTGCTAGCCTTGAGCTGAAGAGCTGAGGGACAGTGCCCAGGCCCAGAGTTCAGGCCCATGACCAGACCCCCCCCCCAAAAAAATAGGAGTTTTCAGCTTGAGAGTTCTGTCATTCCCTAAGTCTTCTACTGGAAATACCTCCTTCCATTTACTGTAGGAAATATATTTACGTGTACACTTTGTAATGCAATTTGGATGAGTTGTAATTATTATTCAAAATGTTCACATTTTCAAACTAACACCAAACCTAATTATGGCTTCTGTTTTAACTAGTCCCTCTGGAATTTGAAAAACCATATCAAAATCAATTAAAGGAATCATTCATTGTGAGTGACTGATTTTAATATGTGTCAGATGAGCAAAGAACCTTTTGGTCCACAGCTTTGCTATACATAGAACAACAGGAATACCTGTGATCTGACTGTACTATTATCCTTGGGTCCAGAGAGTGGATGTGGGACAAACAGGTGACTTCCTGTTTCCTTGAAGAAATAATAATGATATGGGTGTGGATGTGTGGGTGTTTGTGGATGTGTGTGTGTTCATGTGGATGGGTGTGGGTATATGTGTGGGTATGGGTTTATGGGTGGGTGTGTTCGTGTGGGTGTGGATTGACATGTGGGTGTTTGTGGGTGGGTGGGTGGGTATGTTCATGTGGGTGAGTGTATATATATGTGTGGGTGTTTGTAGGTGGGTGCACATGTTCATGTGGGTGTGGGTGGGTGGCTGTAGGTGTATGTGTGGGTGTATGTGGATGGGTGTGGGTGAATGTGGGTGGGTAGGGGTGTATGTGTGGGTGTTACGCAATGGTGAAGAGTGGTTGGCAGAGTGATGGTCAAGAAATGGGAAGAGAGAAGACAGTCACAAAAACAATAGCTTGATCTAAACAAATCAAAAACTTCCTAGAATGTAACATTAGTTCTGTTTGTAAAAATTGGCTTGGAAATCACTTCCTCTGCGTTTGCCTGTTATATAATGCCAATCATTTCAGCCTTACTGGTGAAGGTGCAGAAGGGAAGTGTTGCTTCTGGCAAGTTTCCCAAAGCCTTTGTGTAGAATAAGACTTCATAAATGAAGGAGAATGCTTACCTATCACACAGGAAGCCCCAAGTTCAAGCCCCTCAGCACCACAAGGAAACAAAAAGGGGAAAATCACTGGTCCACAGATCTGAACAGACCTGAAATTGATTGTTATGTATCTTTTGTTGGCGACTCAGTTTCAGGGTGAATTTGAAAGGGGAAGAAAGCTTTATCTACAATCTCAGTCATAATTCTCTCAGCAAATTACCAAGAAGGAAATTAAGTGCTAGATTGTGTAATCCAAGTACTATTTAATATGGGTAGTTTATATTAAAAGGACAGCTACTCATTATCATGCCTGTTAAAATTCATTAATGACAGCTAACCTTTATTATGTGCTCATTATATGCCACGTACTTTAAAAACAATAGTCTTATTATCTTTTTATTTATTTTTTATTGTGAAAATACCATACAGAGGGGTTACAATTACATGAGCAAGGTAATGAGTACATTACTTATCAAGCATTGTTGCCTCCTCCTTTGTTTCCCCTTCCCATCCCTTCCCATCTCCCACCCCCACACCTCCACCCCTAGTTGTACAAAGGAGTTGCCATTTAACAAAGCAGCTTATGAATACAATGCATATTTATCAATGTCCCCCTTCCAACATTTTCACCCATCCCTCCCAACTCATTCTTTCCCTCATTTTTCTTAATTTTGTAGAATACATATTGAAGTTTTGCCATTTAACAAAGCAGTTTATGAATACAATGTATCTTGATCTGTATCACCACTCCCCTCATTCAATATTTTCAATCCCCTCCAACTCACCGGGTACTTTAAATACATGTTTTCTTCTCCCAACCAATAAGACAGAGCAACATTTTTCCAAGTCCACAGCAAGAAAATAGACCTGCAGTTTAATTACAGGTCTTGCGAGTACCAAGTCCTGTGTCTGCGATATTCTCAGTGGTATCTATTAGAAAATGTACACATCCGCTCACATGTGGCCCCTGACCCACTTCTTACAGTCTGTATTGTTTTTTGAATTAGATGAGAATGGTGTGAAATCACTTTAGCATTGTTTTAAAAGCCAGGCTGGTGACTTGCTCTGAACTGATTTTCTCTTTTGCTTGGTATAGTAATTTTGACTTACCTACAAATTAACCACATACATGTCACATTTTCTCTAGGGTGCAAAATCTCAACACATTCTAAAGAGTAAAAACTGACTCAAAGTTTATTCCAATAGCTGTGATCTAGATCTTTTCCAAACAACTACCTGCACTAGTGGGAATCCATTTGTCCTTAAAACTGTAGAATCTTAAAAATTAACTTAGTTACTATGAGTATTGTATACAATACTGTAAATTTTCTGTATTTTTTTGCTCCTAGAATCCATGCTTCTAAATACATTATGTTGTGAGCACCTAATTTATAGTGGCCTTGTTCAACTTTTTGTGCTAATGATTGGGAAGTGTAATATGCATTAAGAAGGCTTTTAACTTACGTGCTAATAATGTCTGTAACTTACATCTAACGTAGTCATCACTTACATGCCAGCTATTCCTCAAACATCTGTCATTTCACAAAATGATCCAGCTTTCTTCAGTATGTTTCTATCATATGTAAATATGGTTTAACGTACTATATGTTTCTCCGAGGCACAGAAGTATACAGTTATCTGCACAATAAATCTTGCCTGGATGAAATAATAAAACTTGCTGTACCCTGGTGAATTGAGTTGGCAAATAATTGCATAATGAATGAGATAGTGGGAATGTGGTTTATAATTAAAGAGAAAGGCTCACACACAGATTAATCCTGAGCGTCCCTCTCTAGGCTGGTGCTGTCACAGTCATCAGTAACACCAAGAAACTGGAAGCAGTCATTTATATCTTACTTTGTTGTGTATGCTTTGTGAATTTCTGGAGGGATATCATTCTATTAGGATGAACTAAACTATGATTTGGTAGCAAAGTTCTATCCATCAGTTATCAGCTGCTTTGTAACAACCCACCTTATGATTTGTGGTATAAAGCAGAGATCATTTATTGATGATCATTAATTCTGTGTGTCAGGAAATCAGGCACAGCCCAGTGGTGATGTCTTGTATCTGTTGTGCAATGCCCAAGTCTTAGCTGTGGATACTCAGAAGACTTGGGGGCTGCAGTTGTCTGGAGGTAACGGCATCCTCACATGATGCTGGGATGGCTTAGATGAGCTGAGACTCTTTAGCTTGCTCGTTTTCATCTTGGGGTTTTGTTGGTGGTGTTGATGTGGTGCTCTCAGTTAATATACATTTGTAATGTGCGGTTGTTTCATTGTGACATTCCATGCATGCACACAGTCTGCTTTTCATATATTCACAGAGTATACTTTAAACACCCCCAGCACAATGCTGTTGCTCTTTTCTTTTTCAAATAGCATTTGGTTGATGGGTTTAATTATGTTGTATTTGTGTGTATGCATATACATGTGTGTGTGCACTCATGTATGTATGAGAGAGAGAAAGAGAGATGGAGAGAGGGAGAGAGTTGGAGGAGGAGACGGATAGAGAAAGATGGAGAGAGAGAGAGAGAGAGAGAGAGAGAGAGAGAGAGAGAGAGAGAGAGAGAGAGAGAGAGAGGAAGAGATGTTCCTCCAATTCTATTCACCTCTCCATGCCCCTCCCCCTCTGGCGGATCTCCTCCTAAACAGTTCTTTTACAAGCATGGCCTGTGACCATCACCACCATAATCATTGTCGATGCCACACCTGGAAGTGACACTATATGGCTCGTGGAGCCATGTTTAAATTCAGCACAGCAAGCCAGTGTGGCCCACTTTTGTGCCCACAATGAAAGAGAAGCTACTAATGTTGGTAAATGGCAGTAATATTTGCCACAGCTTCAGAAACATTGTCTACATACTTTCCTTCAAAGCTAACTGTTGTACTTTCTCAAGTCACTTCATTCATTTCTTCTTCGATCTAACACATATGTCTGTGCAACAGATCAGTAACTGGTTCCAAGACGGAATGCTGGAGCCGCTGCTGCCAAAAGTAAAAAAATAACAAAATGCTGAAATAAGAATACAGGATGACTCATTGTAACAATGAGCTGTACTAGACAGTATGTTGTTTCCCCTTCCTATCCCTTCCCATCCTCCCCCGCACCCCCAATCCTCCTCCCCCCCTCAAAGTTGTAAAGTTCATTTTGGCCTTAAGGAGGAGGCTGCAATGCTTGATAAGAAATGTACGCATTATCTTGCCCATGTAATTGTAACCCCTCTGTACAATATTTTCACAATTTAAAAAAATGTACTCATTATCTTGCCCATGTAATTGTAACCCCTTTGTATGGTATTTCCACAATAAAAAATAATAAATATATATATAATTTTTTAAAAGACAGTATGTTAAAAATGAACTTTACAATTTAGGTGGGGGAGGGGGGAGTGTAGTTGTGGAGGTGGAAGGGAAGGGTTGGTAAGGGAAAAACAAAGGAGGAGGCAACAATGCTTGAAAGGAAATGTACTCATTACCTTACTCATGTAACTGTAACCCCTCTGTACAGTATCTTTACAATAAAAAATATATACAATTTTTTTAAAAACCTACCTGAAATTTCAGTTGCTGAGCCACCAAGTGTTTTGGAGTGAGATTGCTTCACTGAACTCTTACATTGTCCTGGCCCCACCAAGGAAAATGAAATGACTTGCTTCTCTCCTTACCTCCTGTGGTCAGTTACGCAATTTTCATATACTACCCTCAGTAAAAACTCCCTTTCTCTCTTTCCACATTCATTGTGTATCTTCCTGTCTGCAGGCCTTAATTCCATAATACACAGTGGGGATGCAACCATAATTCTAAACAATGCGGATGGCTACTATTAATGGAACATGGTAATGGCAATGAATCTCATCTAGATCATATCATTTAAACATACCTTAGAGTTATTTTGCATCATAATCTGACAGCATAATTCCAGTTTCTCTTGTCCCAAAGCACACACATACATCAAGGATGAAAATAGTGGGTACATCTGACTGTAAGTCTCCTATTTTCCAAAAGTAGAGTTCTCATAGATCCATTTCAACAATAAGCAGAACTAAACCCAGCAGGAGTTCTCTTTGAGGCTAGCTTGTGTTTCAGTTTTCAATTAGGAAATTGTGTTTCTAGTAGAAAACCACAGAACAGACAGTCCGTGCTCCCCAGTGAGAAAGAATGAAAAGGAAGACATGAGCCCTGACAGACTGAAGTAGCTAGCTAGCACGTGTTTTGCTGCGAAGCTCTCTTCATGGATGGTTTTGGAGATGTATAAAGTCAGCCTACCCTAATCCATGATATTCAGTAACTCACAGAAAAATAATTATTGAGAGCAAATCTAGGCAGCTAATTTAAATAACTATTATCTGCTTGTTTCAAAAAAATAGTATAAACAATGGAATCTGTTGGAAGCAAACACCAGAAATAGACTACTATCTGTGAGATGTGTTTCAGTTAACATGGAGAGGGTAAAACAAAAAGGTGAGGCTTCTAAGCCTCTTCAGCAGCTACTCTTACCTTTAGAAGTATGCCCACGATGGCAAGAATACTTGCCAAAATTTGTCTAAGATGCTTACACAAAATTGTTTAGTAGCCTGTCTGAGTCTTGTGAGTATAAGAGGTATGAAAACTAAATATGTATCAATTTATTACCTAAAGTCTAAATTTACTAGGAACTGACTGACTTCCTTAGGTCTGTTAAATTAGGTCACCCAATGACTACTTATGCCTGAAGCAGTATATTTGGCTGAGTGAGAAACAATAAGCAGAGATGCTACCAAAACCACAAGCTGAACAGATAAAAGACATTCTGACAATAACTGTAACTACCACAATGATGGAATCTTGGGGCTTTTAAAGACAGTCAGGTAAAACTAATCTAGATAGTGATTATTCTAAAAGAGAAAGTAAGTTGATGTTTTAGTTCCATTTTTAGTTCCAATTTTAGTTCCATTATGGTAGATAAAAATTACAACTTTGCTTATTTGGTGCTTTGAAGTCCAAAGCACTATTTGTATCTTCAGCTGTACTTGCCAAGCCCATCTTCTTGTATTTTTCAAAACTTTTGATAGCTCATCATTAAGGAAGGAAGGAAGGAAGGAAGGAAGGAAGGAAGGAAGGAAGGAAGGAAGGAAGGAAGGGGGAGTGGAAGAGAAAGGAAGAAAGAAAGAAGGAAGGAAGGAAGGAAGGAAGGAAGGAAGGAAGGAAGGAAGGAAAGAAAGAAAGAAAGAAAGAAAGAAAGAAAGAAAGAAAGAAAGAAAGAAAGAAAGAAAGAAAGAAAGAAAGAAAGAAAGAAAGAAAGAAAGAAAGAAAGAAAGGAAGGAAGGAAGGAAGGAAGGAAGGAAGGAAGGAAGGAAGGAAGAAAGAAAGAAAGAAATCAGAGAGGGAGGGAGGGCAGGAGGGAGGGCAGGCAGGCAGACCAGTTCTCAAAATCACCTAGGCTGGAAGTTCATGCCAATTGAATGGATGCAATGATGTTGATATATATGGATAGTCAATCAGGATCAAAAGATAATGACATAAGTAGATACTGAAGGAATTCTCCATAATGCAAATATACAATGTTTACACATTACTTTATGAGGTTTCAAGAACAGTTTTCTTCCAATCCTGCCATAATAAATTCACTGACATGTTTGACTTCGTGATAATTTTGTCCAGTTGGTTTCCATAAGAAGTGTTACGTGCAATTAACGAATGATTAGGGATGGCTTTTCTTTTTCTGCTACCTATTTCTGTCCTCTATGGAACAGGATAATATATTTTTCTAAGTTCACACAAAGGTTTCTTTTGTAAAATTACTGGAAATTTCTTTCATGTTCTTACTATTTCAGTTGTGGTTGTTTAAAGCTCGCCCCCCCCCCCCGATCTGGAATTTATTTTTTATTTTGGTGCTCTGATTTTTAGAAATCACTTTTCCCAACTAATCCTGAGTATATTTGACAATCACAGATTTTAGCCATCACGAGTTCTTTTCTCACTCAGCCTCCAGTGGCGATGCTTCCCAAGACATGCATTCTCTCATTTACTTTAAATGAACGTGGCCGAAATGTCTTTACAGTTTATTTCAACAGAGGCAAGAAATCTCCTCTGGTAAACTACCAGTCGCAAGTCACAAACTGTTTTCCTTGCTGTGGTGGACCCCTGCCAAGGCTGCATTAAATTTCTGTTGTCGTTTCTATCTGAGTTGATATAAGAAACTGTGGAATGAAAAATTGTATGAAGAATCAATTGCCGCTGGTAAAATCAAAGGATTTTAACAGCTTGCTAGATGAGACATTGAAAAGAAAAAGTGGAGCATACTCCAGCACTCTACGTTTCTCCCCAGAATCCTACCTTATACCCCTCAGCATCTTGACTTTCTTCCCAGCATTCTACCATCTCCCATCATCCCACTCTCTCTCCAGCAGGCTAACCTTCCAAGCCTCTATCTTCTCAATATACTGATCTTGTCCCCTAGCATCCTATCCTCCTCAGCATCCTGACCTTCTCTCTGGCTTCCAACCCTTCTTTCCAGCATCCTGACCTTCTCTCCAGCATCTAGGCTTCTCCTCAGCATCCTGACCTTCTCCCTTGGCATCTTATCCTTTTCCTTAGCATTTTGACCTTTCCACTGATATCATGGCCTCTGCAGCACCTGCTCCTATTCTAGATCCCAGTTTAGTAAAAGGAGTAGGAGTTTTCACAAATGGCTAAGGGCAAGAAAGGAGGTTTCCTTCCTGTTTGCCAAGCTTGTTGTGTATCTCCCCATCTCCCTTACTTTTCTCTTTGCCATCTCCTTCCCAAAATGGTGAGAGAAGTCTGGCTCACAAAGGCTAAATACAAGCACACACCTGATCTCCCTGAGTAATGATACAATTGCTCTACAAGAAGCTCTAGTCTTAGAAAAGTCCTAGGATTACCTTCCTCACTGTAAGCCTACAGAGTTTGAGGCCTCCATATGGAATTAAATGTCCACATTCATGAGCCATTGACAGCATGAGTGGCAC
Organism: Dipodomys merriami; assembly: GCF_024711535.1. Classification (NCBI taxonomy): domain Eukaryota; kingdom Metazoa; phylum Chordata; class Mammalia; order Rodentia; family Heteromyidae; genus Dipodomys; species Dipodomys merriami. The sequence goes on along the minus strand of NW_027204493.1, from coordinate 3,106,387 downwards.
TGCATTGTGTCCCCACTTTATATTATCCCGAGGAGCTATAATGACCGCACATCCGTGGGGGACCCTGAGGTATTCCAGCTGAAATTAGGGGGGATATTGAACTGTTAATGCCTTCTTAAGAATGTAAGGGCCTTTATGGGAGGAAGATACTCCCCAATATAGTAAAACAGTACACTTCTTGATCTAAAGAAAACAATTACACTAAAATTACACTTCCACACCTGGACTGCAATTGATTTGTTCAAATGCCTGTTTCCCACTAAACTATGAGCTCATGAAGGGCAGGCACCAAATTTATTTCCTCTCTCTCTATTCTTTATTGTAGCCCAGGGGGCTATATACCCCAGGGGGTATCATAGATCCTTCTAAATAGTTGTTATTACATAGTTCATGTTGATGGTAGGCCATCTACTCTGACTAATTCATTGATTGATAGAACCAGACTCTGTACGGACTGAGCAACTGTGTAGTTTAGTAAGAATTCCACTACCCTAGATTCCATGGTCATGGCCAGTTACACTAGGATTGATGAAGGTACTTTGCCAGCTAGTTTATAGCACCAACAGCTAAGGGAAAAGCTCATGTAGTCTATAGTGAACAGTTGTGTCTAAAGCAATTAATAAAGACCGAATTAATTAAGAGAGTAATCTCCACTTAGCACCATGTGAATATTATCCTAATTGTGTGTGTGTGTGTGTGTGTGTGTGTGTGTGTGTGTGTGTGTGTGTTGAACACTTCAGTATGTTCTGTATGGATCCCAACACTTATAACTTCAACTGAGCATGCTGGCTTGTTTACAATGTGTTTCCTTCTCCAAGATGCTATTTCTAAGGTGTTTATTCAAGATGTGTGGTACTTAACTAACTGGAACTGTGTAATAACTGATGTCATAGTCATACAGAGCAGCTACTGTCTACATCTCCATTTTAAATTCTTTCTTTCCTCATCCATTCAAATCTACTCATATCCCAGAGCAGCTTACAACTCACTTGTAAAGTTAGGTATCAAACAATGAGAACTCCAGTATCTGAGCACTTTAGCTCCCTCGGTGATGAGTTACCTACACCAGGCATTGAATATAACCAAACCTGATTTCAAATTGAACATTTGGAATTAGGAAGGTATAAAACCAGATGCTTAATAAAGCTTTTTCTCTTAACACTGAGGACTCAGGAGTGAATAAAACTTAAACTACTCAGAAATGAAAGAAGGCTCAAATTTAATATGGTACTATGACAATAAGGAGTAAAAACTACCAAGTATATATATATATACATATATACATATATATGTATATATATATACTTGATATATATATCAAGTATAGAGATAGAAGATAGATAGATAGATACATAGATAGATAGATAGATAGATAGATAGATAGATAGATAGATAGATAGATAGATAGATAGATAGATAGATAGATAGATAGATAGATAGATAGATAGGGCTATAGACAGTTAAAGGCTAACCTAACACACCTATCAGCAGCTAGTAAGGAAGGGTAAGTAAGAGTTCCTTTTTGGCATTCTTTCCAGTATCCATTGTTATTTAAATGTTTATGATAGCCATTGTAACTTGAGTGAGGTGGGATCTCAGTATAGGTTTTGTTATTGCTTTTAGGAAGATTAAAAAAATGCTTTATTACCAAAGCAAAAGTATAAGTTGAAAGGTAAGTTGAATAGTTTGGGTAAGGAATGACTATGCAGTGTAGTTTTGATTGTACTTCTCAGATGGCTAAGTGTAGAAATATAAAATTCCTGTGGACAACTTAATATACAGTAATAAAAGATTTTAAATTTTTAACGTAACATTGGCAACCTTTCATCACATGCGGGTTTTAGGAACATGATCTGATTTTGGTCACATAATCATTTGTATATTAAGCATGTCATAATGACTTAACTGTTTATTTTTCTATGCCAATGCTAATTGCCTGAGCATTAGACACACAGATGAGACATAAATAGATATTCAGACTATTTTTCATATTTTATTCATTTTTTATAAGACTAGGTGTTCTCCAGTACAATGCTTTATTTTTTTTTCATCCAACCCTTACACATGTGTTAAAAGCTTACCATGGGCTAGGCACTGGAGCTACGAAGACAAGTTCAGACTGCTATCCCCAAGGTGCTCAGAATGCACAAAGCAAACACTTTTGTTTAAGTTGCAATAATGTGACAGCTGTGTTGCACACAGAGTAGAGAGGGAACACAGAGAACACAAGAGAAGAGCTCAAGAAGAATGTTTAAAACTCTGTAACGTGTGGTATGGTATGAAAAGATTCCTAAGGGGGCATATGGTGGGAGCAGTCAACCTCCAAGGATTCAGATAACCTTCTTGTCCTAAGAGCCTCCTGGAGTGGGCACCTACTCCCTCAGCCAGGAAAGTAGGCAGTCTCTGGGTACGTGAATGATACAAAGTGGGTACTGCCTATTGCTTCTTGCTTTGAGTCTATTTGATGCTAAAGAGAAGCATTTCTCTTCTTACTTTTTGCTCTTCTTTTAAGTCATCCTCAGGATGCACACTCAGGTGATCCAGCACTAAGGGTCTATAAAAAACAGGTGGATATTTCTGTGCAGTTACAAAGCATTTTTGTTCTGTTCTCGGTATAAAACATTTATGAAAATCAATTTTCAGTAGCTGTTGTATCAGGGTGATTTGAGACTCGCATTCCACAGCCCACTGTCTTTATTCCTGGGTGGTTTGACAGGACTGATATTTTATCACAAGTGGAAAGGGATGCGCGTTATGCTCTTAATATATTCATTACTTGCCTCACTGTGCTGATAAATAATATACATATGGTAATTTGAGAGACATGGTGTTCCCATTTCTCTGTCTTTATTCCTGGAACTCTAGCATTCTTTCGTAAATGTTGTAACAATCAAAAGCAAAAATCACACCAAAATATGATTTTATATTCTTCCTAGTCTCACTTTCTGGTGCCCACACAATATATATTTCATACTGTCTGTTTTGACCCGTATTTTTAGACAGCGTAGCCCCTTCTACTTGAAATCTCATTGTAGAATCTTCTAGAATGACTCCATGAAGTCATCTATTTGTTCATTAATATATATTAAGCACTTACTGTGTCTCCAGCACCATTCTAAATCTTAAACAGAGAACAATAAGAAACATGGAAGCACATGACTCAGGAACTGTGGAGTGTGTTTTCAAATTTCATTAAGACATATTTCATGAAGAATGTGTTGTAAATAGACATAGTTTAATAATGAATGAGAATGCAAGTCCTCTCCAAAATACATGAATTCAATTCACAGAGGAAATGAGCTGAAAAATCTCAACAAGAAACATGGCCAGGTTTGTGGGTTTTAGAAAGAGTCCTTTTCATACATTGGTTATATTAAAAGCAGAGTCATACGTAGATTTTCAGAAATATGTAAATACATAAAAATGTTTTGCTGAGGTTGGAATTTAATTTATATGGACAAAGCTGCCAGCATATAATCATTCTTTTATGGGCAAGTAAGCCTTTCATTCATTTTTTTAAATACTTTTATTGTAAAGATACTGTACAGAGGGGTTAAAGTTATATGAGTAAGGTAATGAGTACATTTCCTATCCAGCATTGTTACCTCCTCCTTTGTTTTCCCCCTACCATCCCTTCCCTCCCCACCTTCCCAACTCCTTCCCCCCCTTCAACAAAGTTGTAAAGTTAAAGAATGAACTTAGAGGCAGGTGCCGGTGGGTCACACCTGTAATCCTAGCTACTGAGGAGGCTGAGATTTGACGATTGCACTGCAAAATCAGCACTTGCAGGAAAATCCATGAGACTCTTATCTCCAATTAACCACCAGAAAACAGGAAGTGGTGCTGTGGCTCAAGTGGTAGAGTGTTCGCCTAGAGCTGAAGAGCTTAGAGACTGTGCCCAGGCTCAGAGTTCAAGTCCCACGACTGACAAAAAAAACAAAAACAAAAAAACTGAGCTTAGTCATACATAAGAGTGCGTGCCTATAATTCCAACACTCAGGAGTCTAAAACAGAAAGATCTCAAATTTGAGACCAGCCTATAGAGTGCTACATAATGGGACCTTGTCTAAACAAACAAACAGAAAACAGAATTGTCCTGGCAAACTCCAAAGTCAATACTCAGTTGTTTCTTTACTCATCCAAAAGTATTTGCTACTAACTTTATTAGATAATTTTTCAGTCTTCCCTCTCATTATAGGTCTAAAATGTGTCATTAGATTGAAAACAACCTTCCTACTTCCATGCATTTCCTAACAATTCTACATAATTTTGCATCTCCATCTAGGGTTGCTAGGGGATTTTCACTAAGATCCCAAGTATTCTTGGTACCAAAATGAGCAAACTCACCTGAAAGCCCCAATTCTGGAATGCTTAGTTCAGCCTCAACATCTAGCAACTCCTTTCTCGTGCACTAGTATCACTGGTACCTGTGTTTGTAGAGGTTTTATTGCCAGACTATCTATTTTAGAAGAGATTTGCCACTCCTTGGAATGAACTTCCAAAAAGCACCATCAGCAAAGTACCATCAGCAAGTCAGGGATCCAGGGTCGAAAGGGCCAAAATCAAGACCAATGGAAGCATTCTTCTTTGAAAGAGCTATCCCAAAGGTAGCGTTTGAATAAATATTATTGGTAAAGACTGTCCTATGGCCCTGTCTAAATATAGGAGAGGCTGGGAGATGCCCTCTTATTTAGCTGGGTATATTGATGCACTGAAGAAAGGTTGTGTTGGTAAGGGGAGAAGAGGGATATTTAATTGTCCAGATGTAATAGTCAAAACACTTGAAAACATTTCTAAGAAGGCTAATAACTAATCAGAACAGATGCTGGCCAGCAATCCATAGCAGTAGCTATTGGGTGAAAGGCAGGCCTCAGGGTTTCTGTTTTACATATATTTCATCCTCCTTCTCAAACCTAAACCGGTAAGGACAAGATCAAAAGATAATTCTTTCTAGTTCCCATAGAAAGTGACATATAGAATAAATGTTCACTTGTTTAAAAGGAATGAGTCAGTGAGCTATTCTTATTATAATCCAGGAATAAGGCAAGCAGTCAAAGCAGCATTCAAGTTTTTATATATTCCACTTCCTCCTGAATGAATGACTCCTATAAATTATCAGAGAAAAAGTGATTACAATTGATTGGTAGATGGGCATAGACTCTGAAGGTTGTTCAAAACTCTGATCACTCACAAGACAAGAAAATAATGAGAGAAAAGAGTTCTCCTGAAGTGAAATGCTTCAGGCATAATAGAGGGTCAAGGTCTTTTTCTTCATTTAGTAAGTTGAATAGAACTAATAAGAAGATTCTCAGTTCAGCAGAGACTCAGATAAAGTCAGTTTCTTAATGAGTTGCACCTGATTTTTTTAGTCTCTAATAAACCTACGAGTATATTGTTTCCTTCTACTCAAATCATCAGAAACCATAATGCTTGGAGTGTAAAATGGGGACTTTTGTTCAGCTGATCTTTTATAAGCCTGAAGTTGATGAAATTACACATGGGGAAATGTTTATTCTTCAGAAAAAAGTTATATTTTTATGTTGATTGTTAATTATTTTATCAAATTAATTTTAAAGTTAGTGTGTCCATGTATTTCTTGAAATGATGTGTAAATACACTCTAAATTGTTTAGATAGCTGATAATTACTGTCAAGAAAATACATATGTATGTGTATACATGTGCATATGTGTATATATGTATGGGTATATATACATATATGTGTGTATATATTTATACTATGTATATGTTTGTCTTTCTCATCATTCTCATTTAAACATTTTTTTGGTTTTTTGGTGATTTTTTTTTTGCCAGTCCTGGGGCTTGAATTCTCAGTCTGGGTGCTATCCCTGAGCTTCTTTATGCTCAAGGCTAGCACACTACCAATTGAGCCACAGCACCACTTCCAGCTCTTTCTGAGTAGTTAATTGGAGATGAGAGTCTCAGAGTGAGGCTCATTTTCAATTAACCACCAGAAAATGGGAAGTCGAGCTGTGGCCCTGAGCGCTGAAGAGCAGAGGGACAGCGCCAGGCCCACAGTTCAAGCCCACCCCCACCCCCTCCACACACACACACAAATAACACAGAATCGCTGAGACTTTCCTGGCTGAGCTGGCTTCGAATCACAATCTGCAGATCTCAGCCTCAGCCTTCTGAGTAGCTAGGATTACAGGGGTGAGCCACCAACGCCCAGCTTAAATATTTCTTAAATTCAGAGTATTTATGAAGTGAAGTGTCTCTAATGAAGTGGGCACTCTGACACTCTGTCTGCTATCTAATCTTTAACCTCTTGATTCAACTTCTTTTTTTAACATATATATTTTTTATTGTAAAGACACTGTACAGATGGGGTTACAGTTACATGAGTAAGGTAATGAGTCCATTTCCTATCAAGCATTGTTACCCCCTCCTTTGTTTTTCCCCTACCATCCCTTTCCTCCCCACCTCCCCAACTCCTTCCTCCCTGTTCCCCTCACCCCCCTGCAAAATTGTAAAGCTCGTTTTCAACATAGTGTCTTATATGTCTCATTGTTACAATGGGTCATCCTGTATCCTTATTTCAGCATTTTGTTATTTCCCTTCCCCTCCCCAAATTAGAAAAATGTAAATACAAGATGCAGGACACCAGAGTCAAATACAGTGACAACAGGGGTTCAACTTCTTATGTCTGGATCCTCTAGGAAAACATCTCTTCCTTTTCAGGTTCCAATCTGGCTAACTTGCTTTGTTAATACAGTATAATACACTGTTTTCTTTTTCTTTCTTTTCTTTTCTTTTCTTTTTTTTTTTTGTTGTTGTTGTTGGTTGTGGGGCTTGAATGCTAGGCCTGGGAGCTGTCCCTGAGCTTTTCAGCTCAAGGCTAGCACTCTACCACTTGAGCCACAGCGCCACTTATGGCCTTTTTTGTTTATGTGTGCTGAGGGATCAAACCCAATCCTCATGCATGCTAGGCAAGCACTCTACCACTGAGCCACCTTCCCAGCCCCACTGTTTTCTTTTAAATGTACATTTGAATTCAAGATAAATATTCTTCTTTTTTCAGATACCCAAAATTATTTTTATTAACAATTATTAAAAATTACAAGGCAGGGCTGGGAAGGTGGCTCAGTGATAGAACGCATGCCTTGCCTTGCATGCACCACATAAACAAAAAGAAAAAAAAAGAAAAAAGAAAAAAAGCCAGAAGTGGCGCTGTGGCTCAAGTGGTAGAGCGCTAGCTTTGAGCTGAAGAGCTGAGGGACAGTGCCCAGGCCCAGAGTTCAGGCCCACAACTGGACCTTCCAAAAAAAAATTACAGGGCAAAGTCCTAACAGGTTTTTTCAAACCTCCTATAATTCATCTCCCTACGAAAGTACGAGGATTGGAAACAGGGCTTTGTCCTTGCAAAGAAAGTATTTTTAACACTTCATCCATGTCTTTTAATTCTATGAAATATCCTCCACAACAAACATCAAGTTCAAAGGTGCTGAACTTTTAACTTTGTGTGTGTGTGTGTGTGTGTGCATGTGCATGTGCACACACTCACTTTGGCCACTATCTCCACTTTTTCTTTGGTAAGGATTTTTAATATATTTTATTTATTTTGAGTTTGCTATGCATCTTATAATTCTAGCATGTCATATTTTATTTGGAAGAATTTTAGGGGGTTATACATGAAACTGCAATAAATGAAAAATAGAATAACTTCATAGATACATTGAAATAATCTCTTAACCATGACTCTGTTCTTTTTACAACATCTTTAAAAACGTGTTTATTTTTTTAAAAATCAGTTGTGTACAAAAGTGTTTCATCGTTTTTATTTCTCAAGACAAATTTCCAACCCTCCACCCACAGCCCACTCTACTTAATGGTATTTTGGTAACCCACCCATTTTCCCCTTTACAGAAAGTGAATGGCTCAGAATAAGCCCTCATTTTAAGAATTTCTGATGGACTAAGGAAACTGCTTTGAGCATATAATTGTCTTTCACTCATGTTCTATTATACCTTAGCCAGAATGAAGTTCAAGTCTTTGAAGATAAGAGTAAGGCAGGAGTAAGTCATATATACCCTTTATTGTGATTTTTCTGTACTGAATGTATTTTCAATTGCAATTTTTGTACATCTCATATGATCAACAAAACTAAAATATACATATATTTTAAAGCCTGATCTGCTTCCTATACATGGCCAAGTCTCTGTCTACTGTTCCTCCTTTACCAAACAGTAAATAAATCAATAAATAAGAAAAATCTTGTCTGCCCTCCTACTCAGTGAGAATGTATATTTTACCATGGTGTATATTTTTATTGTAGTAACATACACATAACACAGAACTGACCAGTTTAATCATCTCTAAGTGTAGAATCTGATAACATTGAGGACATCTGCATTGTGCAACCACCCTCCAGAATTGTTTCCATCTTGCAAAACTGGAGCTATGAGGATATATTTTATTGGCATATATTAACATATATTATAAAACAATTTTTATGGACGGGCCATAATTTTCTTGTGTGGAATTGAAATACTTCACTTCCGATGCTACACTATATAGCCATGACAATTTTTGTCAAAACAGTGTCAAATAATTATAATTATCAAGCCTGAGATTAGCCTACGTCAGTCCAAACCAGCACCATTAAAGAAGTATAAATGGCCATTTGAGCTTATCAAGTGATATTACTCATTCTAATACTTCAGATTATTTCCTACCGATTGGCTCCCACTAGCACATAGGTGTCTTTCCATGAAAGCAATTAAAGTGTTGCAGTCCGGCTCAGCTCTCTCAAGGATGAAACCCACTGCTCTTTTTCTCTTATCTACTTCTTAACTATTACAGTTGCTTTCTTTTCTTTGTCATAGCTCTCAGTTCAAAATTCCTCACCTAAGAGATCCGACAGCCACTACTTTTTCATATTTGGACAAAGTTTTCATACTCCTGACCATTCTGTGCACCAGCTGCTCAGGATCCTGGGTCAGATCTAGCACAGGTCAGGAAAGGTCAATAGAGCATCATGTACCTGCACAAAACGTGGCTGCCCAGGACAGGCCTCCTTAAGTCAGACACACTCTACACAGGCACTGGTTGGGACAAACATAGGATCAGAAAAGCTGGGCCTCTGAAATGTAGTAAGAGTTGGAGTAAGTGTGGTGAGAACAAACAGACATTTAGAAGGAAAGATAATACAGGCACAGGAAAAGTCAGAGCTCAAACAGCAGACATACTCAAGATGAAATAGGCACCCATAAAAGCAAGAAAGGACCAATAAAATTGGTCTTTGTGAGGGCAAAGCTGAGGAGGCGTGTCTCTCTGGCAGCCTTTGTACGCCTCTTGTCTCCCCATGAGCCAACATATACTCAAGCTCAGTCCAGGGACTTGAAGGACAAGACAGCAGAAGCGCTCAGCATGCTGAAGGAGCCAGAGGTGAGGACAGAGATACTCTGAAAGATTCTGTTTGTCTTTTGTGCTGCAGGTTCTCTGTAGGGATTCCTTCTCTCTCTTCCCCTCTCTCCTTCCCTTTCTTTCATCTTTCCCTTTGCTAAAGACACTAGAGACACAATTATTTTACTTTTCTAGGTACTTTTTTCCTAATTCTCTGAGGAACTCTCTGAGGGGAAAAAAATAACAGAATACTCGAAACCATATAAAATTGTACTTTTAGTTTCATAATGTTATATAGCTTATTCTTCTTGGGGCCAGAAGATTCAATGGCACCAAAACATCTTTACAACCCAATATTACAGATGGTTTAGGTGACTAAGCCACATCTTATCATCCCAAAGAAGTATCTTTGAGCTATGCTTCCCAAACTCAGCTACACCACCACATACCAGTCATTCATGATGTCCAGACATCAGTACTTTTAAAGTTTCTGGTACTTTTTTTGGGGGGGGAGAGTCCGGTCATGGGGCCTGAACTCTGGGCCTGGACGCTGTCCCTCAGCTCTTCAGCTCAAGGCTAGCACTCTACCACTTGAGCCATAGCGCCACTTTCTGGCTTTTTTTCTTTTTGCTTATGTGGTGCTGAGGAATTGAACCCAGGGCCTCATGCATGCAAGGCAAGTGCTCTACCACTGAGCCATCTTCCCAGCCCAGTTTCTGGTACTTTTAAAGGTGAATTACATCAATAATTTTAAAGATAATTCCAATGTAGCACATTTTTTTCAGTAAACACTGTCTTCTACTTGTTTGATGAAGTCCCAAACACTGACTCATAATCTTGCCACTTTTACCAGCAAGTGGAATGCAAGGGAAAAAAAGAAGACAGAGAGAGAGAAAGAGAGGGTGAAAAAGAGAGAGAGAAAGAAAGAAAAAAAAGGAAGGAAGGAAGGAAGGAAGGAAGGGAGGGAGGGAGGGAGGGAGGGAGGGAGGGATTGATTTTCTTTCAGCTAACTGAATGCAACTGTTATTCGCAGTACTCCAATTTACTGCCAGAGTGAGAACAAGGGGGTAATTCTTTTTCAGTCAAACCATCCTATTATGGTGTTATGGCATCCTATTACAAAAATAATGACTAATGTTTACTTGTTAAATCTTCAGCTTTGCAATGTGGTATTTTAAATTACCCAAAACACAACTTTGGACCCAGAGTAAATAGAAAGCAATGAGGTCTACACAACCCAAGATTTCTGTGTAACAATCCAAGGAGAAAGTTGTCATCAGACTGCGTGAGCGAATCTTACCAGCTCAGCAAATATTTCAAAAGCTTGTCCAATTCCAAGTTTCACCTTCCTGGTGCCTTTTGCAGTTTCTTATATAAAGAGTTTTTGGTTTTGGTTTGGTTTGGTTTGGTTTCCTAAGAAACATGAGCTGAAAATATCAAGCTGTAGTGGCATTGTAGGGCCTATTTCTGAGCACAGTCTACCTCTCAGGCAAATTCTCACAACTACTTGGTTAAAATGAGAATATGACCTTTTATCTTCCCAACAACTCTGTCTCTATGTAGCCTGTACATCAGTCATTTGTTTGCCCACAGAGAGCAAATCCAGTGAGGAGAGGATCATAATTAAGACTGTCCAACTGATAAGAAGAGTTTCACATAGTGATGATTTCCAACAGCCTGATAGATCAGCTAAAGGAAAATTCAGACTTCTTGGTCTCGATTTCCACACAGGAAATGAGCTTAAAGTGTAACTAATTTCAAGTCCAGAGAGCCAGAGACAATAACTTCAGAATTACATAATGAACTTGGCTACTAAGAAAGACTGTGTGTCATCTCTATTCTGAACAAGGAAAAGCTGTGACAAAATGGAACTCAGGCATATGGATGGGCTCCAATTTTGCTTAGCCTCCAGGCTGCCAGGTGCCTATACATGCCACATACCTTTGCTGCGCCTATATTAAAATTCTGCAGAGAAACTGATCAATAGGACACACTGCAACCAATCTATATAAAAGGATCTTTATTTGGGGACTTGCCTTAGGCAATTATGGAAGCCAAGACGTCCACAATCTGCACTCTGCAAGTTACAAATTCAGGAAATTTTGTGGTATAACTCAGTCAAAATGGGAAAGCCTCAGAACCAAGAAGGCTGGTGATACACCTCAAACCCAAAGGCCAATGGTCTAAGAACCAGAGAGGGAGCTGGAATAAATCTGAAAGCTAGAGATTTGCAAAGACAGAGTAAAATTGTTATCACCTGCAAAAAAAAAAGGAAATTCTGACTTTTGCCATAGTTTTTGTTGATGGTAGTGGGGTTTTTTATTTTGGGTTTTGTTGTTGTTGTTGTTTGTACCAGTACTGAAGCTTGAATTCAGGGCCTCTTATAGTTTTTTTTCATTCAAGGCTAGGTCTGTACCACTCAAGCAATACCCTCACTTCTGGCTTTTTGCTGGTTAAATAGAGATGAGAGTCTCACAGATGTGGCTAGCTTTGAACCACAGTCCTCCAATCTCAGGTTCTTGAGTAGCTAGGGTTACAGGATGAGCCACCAGCACCAGCTGGTGGTTTTCTTCTGTCCTCATTTTTTACTCTATCATCATTCAGGATTCACTGGACTGAGTAATGCCCACTAGTAAAGGCACACCTTCTTTATTCCATCTCCTGATTCAAACACTATTCTCTTTCTATATCACCATCAGAGACATAATAACAGTAACATTCATTTTACCAATTATGGAGCCCTTCTGTACCATGTCAAGTTGACATGTAAATGTCAACCTGACAACACAGTGTCTTGTACATCTCATTGTTACAATGGGTCAGCCTGTATCCTTGTTTCAGCATTTTCTTATTTCCTTTCCCCTTCCCAAATCAGAAAAAATGTATATACAAGATGCAGGGCACCAGAATCAAATAGAGTGAAAACAGGGGTTATACCATGGGGGAAGAACATACAAAAGAAACAAAAGAAATCACATAGTAGACTATGAGTACATTAAAAACAACAGCAACAAAGTCATTATGTTAAAAATGATCTTTACAGTATCTACAAATTCAATGCAATACCTATCAATATTCCAACCTCATTCTTCAAGGAAATAGAAGAGGCAATCCAAAAATTCATATGGAGCAATAAAAGACCCCAAATAGGAAAAACGATCCTTAATAGAAGGAACAGTGCTGGAGGAATATCAATACCAAATTTCAAACTCTACTACAAAGCCATAGTAATCAAAACAGCTTGGTACTGGTACAAGAACAGACCTCAGGACCAATGGAATAGAATTGAAAACCCAGAAATGAACCCACAGACCTATAGCCATCTAATCTTCGATAAGGGAGCTAAAAAAAATAGAATGGAAGAAAGACAGCGTCTTCAGTAAATGGTGCTGGAAAAATTGGTTAATCACTTGTAGAAAACTAAAGCTAGATCCTTATATATCACCCTACACCAGAATCAACTCCAAATGGATCAAAGACCTCGGAGTCAAAGCAGACACTCTGAAAACATTACAGGATGGAATAGGAGAAACCCTAGGTCTCCTTGGCGCAGGCCGAAATTTTCTTAATAGAGACTCAGAAACACAACAAATCAAAGAAAGGTTGGATAAATGGGACTGCATGAAATTGCGGAGCTTCTGCACGGCAAAGGACATAGCTAGCAAGATCAATAGAAAGCCCATGGATTGGAAGAAGATCTTCACTAGCCATACAACGGACAAGGGTCTCATATCTAAAATATACCTGGAACTCAAACAATTAAATCCCCCAACAACAAATCCTCAAAGAAACAACTGCCCAATAAATAAGTGGGCTAAAGACTTACAGAGAAATTTCTCTGAAGAGGAAAGAAGGATGGCCAATAGACACATGAAGAAATGCTCAACCTCCCTAGCCATAAAAAAATGCAAATCAAAACAACATTGAGATACCACCTCACCCAAGTTAGAATGGCTATAATTAAGAATTCTAATAATAACAGATGCAATATTTTTACAATAAAAATTAAAAAATTAAAAATTAAAATGATAAGCCCATTCAGAGAGGCAGACATGCAAATTGTAAAGGATCTAGGCAGCTTTTCAATAGACTTGCTAATTTAAAAATGCAGTTTTAACAAGAGACTTTATTGTTGATTTTAATGTACTATGTGATTTCTTGTTTCTTTTTTTTTTCATTTTCCTATGGTTTATTACCTGTTGTCACTATTTGATTTTGGTACCCTGGGTATTTTATATACATTTATCTGAATTAGGGAAGGGGAACAACAAAACAGTGAGACAAAGGACAAAGAGTGACCCAATGCAACAACGATACTCAAAAGACAGTATGTTGGAAATGAACTGTAAAGCCTGGTGGGGAGAGTTGGGGAAAGGGAAAGCGGGAGAAAAATGAAGGAGGGAGTAACAAGTTCCACAAGAAATATACTCACTACCTTACTGTTAAACTGTAACCCCTCTGTACATCACCTTGACAATAAATTTTTTAAAAAATAAAAAATACAAAAACTATCCTTGTAACTCTGGCGGGGGGGGGGGGGGAGGGCGGGAGGAGGCGGCGGAAGGGAGGAGTTGGGGAGGGAAAGGATGGGTGGGGAAAAACTGAGGGGGTAACAATGCTTAAGAGCAAATGTACTTATTACCTTACTCATATAACTGTAATCTCTCTGTACAGTATCTTTATAATACAAAATATAATTTTTAAAAACTACCCACACAAAGACTCCGTGGCCCCTTCTCCATTAGAGAAATTGAGCTGGATGATCTCTGAGGCCCTCAATGACACTCTAATGCTCTATGATATTTAAAAATAAACTGTGTGGCTTCTGCCTTGGGCAGTTGAGGTACCAACCGAATCTGTCTCTCTGAGTTCGCTCAACCTCAGTGATTTACAGAGGTAGTCACCTGATCATTTTCTATTTTGAACAAACACAAATAGATCTATGGTATATATGATACCAGTGAATTATCATTCGTTCTTTTGGGTTTTTTGTTTTGTTTTTTTTAATTTAATTTAATTTTATTTGAGAACATACTGTACAGAGGAGTTACAATTACATGGGCAGGATAATGCATTCATTTCTTACCAAGCATTGCAGCCTCCTCCTTTGTTTACCCTTCACATCACTTCCCAGCCTCCCCCCTACCCCCCAATCCCAATCCTGCTCCTTCCCCCCCTTACCCCCCCCCCCCCGCACCGACGTTGTAAAGCTCGTTTTCAACATGACAACTTGTACTTCTCATTGTTGCAACAGGTCCACCTGTATCCTTAAACAACTGGTTTTTCCCCATCTCCTCCACAAGTTATACTGACATCAAATATAGTGAAAGCAGGGGTTATACCGTGGGGGAGGGACATACAAAGCAACAAAGAGATAATCTTATAAATGCGTTAGAAACACATGCATGAAAGAAAAAAACATTAAAATACATATCTAAGGGTTCATTTTCCTGACATCACATTATCTGACCTTTTCCGCTTGACTCATACATCTACTAGATATTACAAATAAGGGAAACCATGGGACCTATGTTTCTTTGGGCCTGGCTTACTTCACTTAATATAATTTTTTCCAAACCTTTCCATTTCCTAACAAATGGGGCAATGTCATTCTTTCTGATGGAGGCATAGAATTCCATTGTGTATATATACCACATTTTCTAGATCCATTCATCTACTGAGGGGCATCTGGGTTGGTTCCATATCTTAGCTATGGTAAATAATGCTGCAATAAACATAGTTGTGCTGGTAGCTTTAGTGTGGTCTTGCTTGTAAACATTTGGGTAAATGCCCAAAAGTGGGATTGCTGGGTCATAGGGGAGCTCTATGTGGAGTCTTTTTTTTTTTTTAATTGTATTTTATTTTATTTGAGAACATACTGTACAGAGGGGCTACAATTACATGGGCAGGATAATGCATACATTTCTTACCAAGCATTGCAGCCTCCTCCTTTGTTTACCCTTCACTTCCCTTCCCCGCCTCCCCCCTCCCCCCACCCAATTTTACCCCCCTCCCCCCACCCAATTATACCCCCCTCCCCCCCCCCCACACAGACATTGTAAAGCTGGTTTTGACATGACATTTTGTACTTCTCATTGTTGCAACAGGTCCACCTGAATCCTTAAACGACTTGTTTGTCCCCATCTCCTCCACATGTTATACTGACATCAAATATAGTGAAAGCGGGGGTTACACTGTGGGGGAGGGACATACAAAGCAACAAAGAAATAATCTTATAAATGCGTTAGAAACACATGCATGAAAGAAACGAAAACATTAAAATACATATTTAAGGGTTCATTTTCTTAACATCACATTATCTGACCTTTTCCGCTTGACTCATACCTATACTAGATATTGCAAATAAGGGAAACCATGGGACCTATGCTTCTTTGGGCCTGGCTTACTTCACTTAATATAATTTTTTCCAAACCTTTCCTTTTCCTAACAAATGGGGAAATGTCATTCTTTCTGATGGAGGCATAGAATTCCATTGTGTATATATACCACATTTTCTTGATCCATTCATCTACTGAGGGGCATCTGGGTTGGTTCCATATCTTAGCTATGGTAAATAATGCTGCAATAAACATAGTTGTGCTGGTAGCTTTAGTGTGGTCTTGTTTGTAAACATTTGGGTAAATGCCCAAAAGTGGGATTGCTGGATCATAGGGGAGATCTATGTGAAGTCTTTTGAGGAACCTCCATACTGCTTTCCAAAGTGGTTGAACAAGTTTACATTCCCACCAACAATGAAGTAAGGTTCCTTTCTGTCCACATCCCCTCCAGCATCTGTTGTTGTTAGAGTTTTTGATTTTTGCTATTCTAACTGGAGTGAGGTGATATCTCAATGTTGTTTTGATTTGCATTTCTTTTATGGCTAGGGATGTTGAACATTTCTTCATGTGTCTATTGGCCATCCTTCTTTCTTCTTCAGAGAAGTTTCTCTTTAAGTCTTTAACCCACTTATTTATTGGGCAGTTGTTTCTTTGAGGATTTGTTGTTGGGGGGTTTAATTTTTTGAGTTCCAAGTATATTTTAGATATGAGACCCTTGTCCATTGTATGGCTAGTAAAGATCTTCTCCCAATCCATGGGCTTTCTATTGATCTTGCTAGCTATGTCATTTGCCCTGCAGAAGCTCTGCAACTTTATGCAATCCCATTTGTCCAATCATCCGTTCTTTTGGATAGGGGACAATAGTACAATGGTTATGTAAGGATCGGATCACAATTATTCAAGATGCATAGTAAAAATCGGTTAACTGGAGGGGAGAGTTAAAAGTAAAATAACACCCAATCTGAGAGTTGCTTTTTAAAAAATAAAATAAAATGAAATAATAGCTTCTCAAATCTCATAGGATGCCCTTTGGGTTACTTGTTCTGAACATGGAACTGATGTTGTGGGAAGAGGAACAGAGGCCAGGTGAAATGGATGTTAGTTCCTCTGAGTGTGTGGGGTACCAAGTCAAGAGACTAGAAGATTTAGAAGCCACAAAGATCTTTTCCTGGAGATCTGGGACGTAGAGGTTGAAATTATTTACAACTTCTTCCTCAATTTTATATGAGTAGGCTGGCAAACTAGAATCAATTTTGCCTAAGGAAAATGGAAGTCCTTAGAGAAGTGGCTCATATAAGCATTCTGATTTGGCTGCGGAAAAATACGTTTATAAACATATACTCCATATTCAAACATAAATAAGCTGTATCCCCCCCTTTTGATAGCTGCTCTAACAAAGTGCCACAACTAGGTGACTTAAAACTTAGAAACATTTTTTTTCTCCTATTCTGGAGGCTAGCATCCTCCCCTGCTAGAATCTCTCCTTTGCCCGGCCTCTGGTGGTGGCAGCAATGTTTGGCATGCCTTGACTTGTCTGAATCACTTGACTGAATCACTCCCATATCTATCATCACGTTGTGTCTCCTTGTGTGTCTCTCCTCTCCTTTTCCTAAGGAAATCAATGACACTGAGTTAAAGGCCTACCCTATTCCAGGATGACATCATCTTCCCTAGTTGCATCCACTGTGACCCTATTTATCAAATGAAGTCAGGTTGGGAGACACTAGAGAACTTCAACATCCTTTTCCTAGTGAAAATAACTCAACCCGTCACATCATCCAAATGAATGTTATTGTGAGATAGTTTCCATTTGTTCCCACTGCTCTTGCTAAGCCTCTGACTTCATATGATTTTAGAGCGAAACGTCCTCTTTGAAAAGTGATTCTTGACAAGGATTCAGAGACCAGCCCAAAGTCCACAGCTAATACCAGTCTCTTTATAAGGAAACTGCTTTTTGAAGTAAACATCAAAACTTTGACTGGCTTGTAACATGACTAGACTCAGTCGCTGCTGATCCTTATGCTACAGACTTCCTTTGCTCTTCCCCAGATCTCCTGCAGGAAAGGGAGAGGAGAGTGGGGGGAAATAAGTTTGTCCATCCTCTGTGAAATGATCCACAGAACCTAAATGAATAGACAGCAAAAGCAGAAGCACTCCAAGCTCCCGTGATGACACCTGGACCTTGCCCTTTCTACTTTCACCTCTATCCTTCCCAATACTTCCTCTCTGGCTCCTTCTCTCTGTTTGTTTGAAATGACAGTTCCTTTGAATCAAGATATTTTGATCTCTTGATCCTCTTGTAGGTAAACTACAAACCAAATCCAGCCAAATCAAACAAAACTTTCTCATGCAAGTTATCCAATTATTATTTGTTTTGTGTTTCTTTCAAATGAGAAGGAAAAATACAAGCTTTGTGTAGCTCAAGGCAAACCATTTATCTGCCTGAACAGTCAGTTCACTAATAGGTAATCAGTAAACATGTTGGCACTCATTACAACTGCACAGACTGCTCACTGAGGATGTGCACAGTCAGAAACAAACCCCAACACACAACCCTGGGTCAATTTGTCATGTTATATGCCTTCACCTTCTGCTTTCTGAAGCAAACATCCAAGTTTGATTGGCTTGTGACATCCCCAGGGTAAGTCACTATGGTTTGTGAATGTGGGGATTATTTCCTTATGCCACCAGCCCTGTTGTTCTCCCTGGATGAAAGTCGAGTCCTCCAGTGAGGGATAGAAGGGGAAGTGTGTTTGCAGAGTTCAAGGCCAGTACCCACTCCCAGGTATTCTTGGTCCCTTGTACACCTTCTGGAGTCAGTACAAGAAAAGTGTGAGTCAAATTATTCTGTCAGAAGGGAACCTTACTGCATTGTTGGTGGGAGTGTGAACTTGTTCAACTACTTTGGAAAGCAGTATGGAGGTTCCTCAAAAGACTCCACATACAGCTCCCCTACGACCCAGCAATCCCATTTTTGGGCATTTACCCAAATGATCACAAACAAGAACACACTAAAGCTACCAGCACGACTATGTTTATTGCAGCATTATTTACCATAGCTAAGATATGCCCTTAGTAGATGAATGAATCAAAAAAAATGTGATATATATACACAATGGAATTCTATGCCTCCATCAGAAAGAATGACATTGCCCCATTTGTTAGGAAATGGAAAGACTTGGAAAAAATTATATTAAATGAAGTAAGCCAGGACCAAAGAAACATAGGTCCCATGGTTTCCCTTATTTGCAGTAACTAGTATATGCCTGAGTCAAGCAGAAAAGGTCAGATAATTTGATGTTAGGGAAATGAACCCTAAGAGATGTATTCAAATGTTTTTTCTTTCATGCAATTGTTTCTAACACATTTATAAGATTATTTCTTTGTTGTTTTGTATGTCCCTCCCCCACGGTATAACCCCTGCTTTCACTGTATTTGATGTTGGTATAATTTGTGGAGGGCAAGGGAAAAAACAAATCATTTATATAGGGATACAGGTGGACCCATTGCAACAATGAGGTTTACAAATCATTATGTTGAAAACGAACTTTACAACTTTGCTGTGGGGGGAAGAGGGGGATACGGAGGTGGGAGGAGGATGGGAAGGGATGGGAAGGGTTAACAAAGGAGGAGGCTACAATGCTTGATAAGTAATGTACTCATTATCTTGCCCATGTAATTGTAACCCCTCTGTACAGTACTTTTACAATAAAAAAGTCTTTAAAAAAGAAAAAAAATATTCTGTCATTCACAGAAGATGGATCAAGATGGGAAGTGGGGGGGGTGGGGAATTAAAGGGAAATGGATGTTAGAGAACTGGGAAAATAACATTAACAATGATTCAAATAAGAGTTATGAGTAAAGGATGTGATCAAGGCTCTGAATCATAGAAGGGGGGATTGGCAAACTATTAGACTGAACCAATTTTAGATTTTATGAGTTCGTCCTCCCTTGAAACCAGTTCAGCCCCAGCCCCACACATTTGCCATGGTGAATCTTTTGGCCTTTCTGTCAATCTTCACTATAGGGCTCTGCCAGCATTGTACAAGTCTGTGGTGACTCATTTCTTGACAGCTACTTTATTGGCATAGTAAAGTGAAGCAGAGAAAGAGACCCCATGTTTAGAAGTTGGATTGTTGTCTTAGTCCAGTTTATGTTGCTAGACTTGAATACTAAGGTCTGAGCAATTTATAAAGAAGGACAGTTTACTTCTTAAGCTATAGGGGTCTGGAAATCTAAGGGCAGAGTCAGAAGAGGCTTCTTGCTGCTAGAGGCCCTCTGCACAGCCCTAAGGTATCACAAGGCACTCCTGGCAGAACTAACATGATAACGTGCATCTCCCTTCCTTTTCTCTTAAAGCCACCCTTGCCATCATGAGGACCCCAAAATTAGAACATCAGCTAAATCTAATTATGCCCAATTGGCATTTGAATACACAGGAAAAAATTTGCAAACACATAAGTTCCTTGTTCAGTAAAGCGAACACATCAATAACACTAAGAGGAGAACACTACCAGCACCATCCATTGGTAGTTTGTGACACCACCAATATATCCTCTTTGTAGCCCCTCAACACCCCCCCACACATACCAGCTTCTGCTTTTATTCATTCACAAATGATTCTGGTTCCCTTTTCAATCAAGAGCCACAGAGAGAGAAGGCCAGGCTCTGAGTTAGTTCAGCGCTGGGCTTCACCAACAAGGTTTTTGGAAGAAAAATTAAACAATACAAGGAAGCAAAAATAGAGGCAGAACTGGCTTAAGAATTGTACTGAAAAATGGAGAGAAAATTATCTCTAGAACTCCATTACATCTGTCTAGAGCTTGATGAATAGGTTAAAAAGTGAGAAAGGGATGGTGAGTTAATTATCAAACACTAGGGATGGATAAAATAACCCATGTTCACAATTTTCTATTCAGAAAAGCTGCTAAACCTAAAGAGATCGTTGTTATCATTTTGTAAATAGGTAGGAAAAATAACAGACTGGGTTTTTCTCTTTCACACAAGCTAATATTAATAGTTACAAAAATGAGGCATGGTTTACTGCTAGAGTGCCTGCCTAGCAAGCCTGAGGCTGTGAGTTCAAATGAATACTTCTGAAAAAATGAGGCTCATTGCGATTTTTCCCATATGCATATTACATACCTTGGTTGTATTTTTACCTATCCAATCCTTCTTTCTAAACTCCCCTCTCTACCCCCTCCTATAATATGGATTGGCAGTTTTTAAGATGCATTCATTATGAAATAATTTGTTTCATCAAGTTGTTCTGTAGACTTTAGCATCTCTACAGAGTTATACAACTGTCATCATACTGTAATTTTAGGATATATGACCACTTGAAGTAGTACACATTAAAAGTCACTTCTCAGTTCCCTGTCTCTTCCCACTCCTCTTTATGAAAGAACTAACCTTCTTCCTGTCTCTAGAACTAACCTTCTTCCTGTCTCTGTGGATAAGACTTCCTGGACATTTCACATAAATGGAATCGTCAGGCCAGGCGCTGGTGGCTCACACCTGAAATCCTAGCTACTCAGGAGGCTGAGATCTGAGGATCGCAATTCAAAGCCAGCCTGGGCAGCAAAAGTCTGTGAGACTCGTCTCTGATAAACCACCAGAAAACTGGAAGTGGTGCTGTGGCTCAAGTGATAGGGCACTAGCCTTGAGCTGAAGAGCTGAAGGACAGTGCCCTGGCCCAGAGTTCAAGCCCCATGACCGACAAAAATAAATGAATAAATAAATGGAATCATCATACTATCTATGGTCTTTTGTGAGGTGGTTATTTTATATAGATTTATGTTTTTTTCCTATTTTCTTTATGTAATTATACAAAAGAATTTCCATTTAACAAAGCAGTTTATGAAGGCAATATATCTTGATCAACAATATCTTACCCATAGCTTACTTACCTACTTCCTTCTCTCACTCTTCAGAATTTTGTAGGAAATACATTGGATTCTTGACTGCATTGAGTAACACCCAGGTTGTGACATCTATCAGCTCTTAATTTCTTTCTATTGCTGAATAATATTCCATCTAGTGGATAGACCACATTTTTTCATCTGTTGGTGATTATTTTAATTGAAAAAGCAAATTCCCATGGTACCTGTAATTTAATTGCTCATCTTCTTTTTATTTTGCTGTACATATGAGTTTATATAACAGTTCTTAATCTTTTTTTTTTTTTGGTCAGTTGTAGGGCTTGAACTCCAGGCCTAGACACTGTCCCTGAGCCTCAAGGTTAGCACTCTACCACTTGAGCCACAGTGTTACTTCCAGTTTTTGAGTGGTTACTTGGAGATAAGAATCTTACGGACTTTTCTGCCCAAACTATCTTTGAACCATGAACCTCAGATCTCAGCCTCCTGAGTAGTTAGAATTATAGAATGAGCCACTGACACACAGCTCAGATCTTTTTTTTTTTGATGTGAAAATTTATTTATGCATAAAAGGAACAGAGTCTTCCCGAAACTCTTGGAGCAGGAAGAGAGGCAAGGCAATTACATATGCTGTGTTACATCTTGCAGAGATCAGGGGTCTTCTAGAAAGGGCATCTGTCAGGAGGAGGGTATCAGAAATGGTTTCCAAGCAGAGACATAACAAACAAGCAAGCTCATATCTTTTTTGGGGGGAGGGGGGGTCGTGGGGCCTGAACTCTAGGCCTGGGCGCTGTCCCTCAGCTTTTCAGCTCAAGACTAGTGCTCTACCACTTGAGCCACAGCGCTTCTTCCAGCTTTTTTCTTTTTGCTTATGTGGTGCTGAGGAATCGAACCCAGGACCTCATGCATGCAAGGCAAGCACTGTACCACTGAGCCAACTTCCCAGTCCAACTCATATCTTAAGCTTTAAAATCTTGAAGGTACTTACAATTGATAGCAAAATAGCATTTCTATTTAAATTTGTAGGAGTAAATGTTTTCAGAATATTATAATTAAGGTCATAATATTGACATTTGTCATTTCAACTGTATTAATAAGTTCTCTGTTTTCAAGACTCTTCCCTTCTAACAAAGTAACTTAAAGATGTACATAAGTTTTGTTGCTGTTTGTGTGTTTATTTCGAACGACATATATACACAATATAGCACCAGTCTGTGTTCTCAGTTGACAAGTTAATGATGAATTTATGGCCAGGCACTGTAGCTGCCTTCCAGGATCTACTGAAAACACAGCGCTTCTGGTTATGCGGTTATGCCATTTTTCCCTTCTCACCCTTCTGGCTAAGTATAATGAAAAGAGGAGACAACAGGACTATAATTCACTGGCATTT
This sequence comes from Dipodomys merriami, assembly GCF_024711535.1. Classification (NCBI taxonomy): domain Eukaryota; kingdom Metazoa; phylum Chordata; class Mammalia; order Rodentia; family Heteromyidae; genus Dipodomys; species Dipodomys merriami. Next base: position 3,083,416 of record NW_027204493.1, on the reverse strand, counting down.
GCATGCAGGGAGATCATGCAAAGGTGGCAAAACTCTTCATGCCTACCATTCATACATATAAAACATAAGCCAGCCAAAAACGCTGGCAGCCTAGTATGGCTATTTCCTATCTTTGGGATACTGAGTAAGTACCTACCTTGTCCTCTTTTTGTCTCCAGTAAGTTAATAATGGTTCTTATCTCCTAGAAATGCTTTCAAGATTCCCATAATTGCTATCTCAAAACAAATGTGCAGTCCATGTTAGCTGCTACTGATTAGCATGGATGATTTGCTTCCTGTTTTCTGTGTATTCATCTGCACAACAATTCAGAGAGGTAGCTATGTGTATTCCTGCTTTACATATGAGGAAACTGAGACACAAAGAACTCATATGGCTTGCTGAAAGTCACCTGGCTGGAAAGTGGTACAATTTCTATTTAAACCAATCTTGATCTGATTTCAAAATTGGACATGCAGCCATCAGACCATGTGGGCCTCATGCAACACATCAGGCTGCCAATATTCTGTGTATTGCGATACAGATATATTGTATACCAGGATATTGCTAAAACAGGCACAAAAGAAATTAATCCTTCAAAATTTTCATCAAAATGACTGATTTATACAACTGACCCCTTTGGGAGATGATGTCACCAGAGCACATGAGAGGCAAACAGAAATGTAAAACGAACATGAAGCACTTAAAACAAATTTGAGGCTCAAAAAGCCCTCAAAACGAAGCCAAGTTCCTGATTCAGTGCTGTATCTTCCTAGATCCTGGGTTTATGGGGACAAAAAATAGTCACCTGGTATATTGACTCAATTGCCATCAGTTGAGGACTTAGCTGTATTCCTGTTCAGAATTCAGCTCTGAACTTGGTGGTTTAAAATGTTGACCAGAGCACCGACCAGGAGTACTTTTTTTCCTTAATTAGCCTTGAAAACAAAAGAGCAAGCAAAGAATACTCTGACTACCCTTTCAAACAGCCACATCAGATAGGGAAGGAAGGAAGCAATTGGCCTGAAAAACAGAAGTCTTCATTGGCCACATGTTGCTAATTTACTGCTCATGAGGGTCATTAGCTATGGTGCCCCAAGGGAGAAAAGAGTTCAAGGGCCAGAGATAAATGACATTTAGATGGTCCCCAAAGGAGCCCAAGTAACAGGTAAATACAAACAGATGCTGCAGCAAACATTCTCCTCTCAACAGCCTCTCTGATTCCACAGTGTAAAGAAGGAATCATTTGTCAACTAATTCTGTCTAATCCTAAACCTTGGATCAGAAAATGTTTACGTTCTTATATTCCCAAGTAAAAAGATGTTCTCTATCCAGATCTCTATGAACATAACGGATCTGCTATTTTAATTAGAAGAGCATGTTCTTTCTCCACTATGGTATTAGTGACTTTGAATGCTTAAAAATACTTTCCACAAGCCTCCTAATGAGGGTTTAGGGAGCAAGGCAAAGGTAACATTTTAAGAATGTTCTTAATGTTGCAATCAATTGGGGATTATTTTTCTTTCGAAGTAGGTTTTATTTATTTTTTCAGGCTCAGAGGGTTGAACCCAGGGCCTCACACATGTAAAGCATTTGCTTTACCACTGAGTTGTACCACCAGCCTCGGGTGATTATTATTTGTTAAAAAAAATTCCTGGGTGAACAAATGCAGCAGTGGTTCTCACTACACACTATGTTGAAAATGAACTATACAATTTGTGGATGGGGAGGGAGGGGAAAAACTTAAGGAAGGAAGGGATGACATTGTCCAAAAAGAAATGTACTCTTTACCTGATTTATGTAACTGTAACTACTCTGTCCATCGCCTTCATAATAGCAATAATTTTTTTAAAAGAAGGAAATTAAATGCCAATCATGGAAAGCTTTCCAAATATCATTTAACTCAACTCCCTATAAGGTAACACTACTGTTTATCATATCCAACCAGCATCACAGTCCTCAATAGACATCAGAGACTGAGACCACTTATACAAATAAAGACAACCAAGGAGATAACAAAAAAAATGTTTGAGTGTTCTAGACCCTTCTATCTGTTAGGGTTGTTTTCTGAGGCTAGTTTCCCTCCCATTTTAAATTAGCTATGGGACTCTACTTCGTAATCTCCTCTCATTGTCTATGAGGTAGAGTTATACACAGAGTGGGTAAGAACTAAGAATAAACAGGTGGTCTGCTGGTGGCAGCCTCATTATCTCTATGTCAAGCCCACAGTCTCTCTGATCAAGACGATCATTGGCCAGTCTCTTCAGAATCACATTTACATTCATGTTGCAGTTTTTAACTGGACTGGAATAACCCCTTATCATCACTACTCGCTTTTAGGTGATCTTGCTAAGGTGTGCTCTTGCTTATAAAATCCAGCTAACGTTCTCTGGTAAGCAAAGAAACCTGGACTTTGCTTCTCCTTAAGTCAGCAATAGTAGACTTTATTTCTTTACACTCATTTCCAAAAGAATTTGAAATAACCAGTTTCCAATATGGCTCTGTTACTAACCAATGAACTTGAACTTGGACAGATTATGGCAATAACAAAACTTCTAACCTTTCCGTGCTTCCCTTCCATATACCATCTCTAAGTAAATAAACTAACCCCCAGCAAACACTAACTGTCTAATAAGCTTTAGATGACAGTAGCATTTGAAAAATAAGCTGGAAAATAAGGACATTGGACCACTGCAAATAAAACTTTACTAATCTATTGATTAGTAGGAATTGAATTTCAATTTGATGACCCAAATGTGCTTTTAGCTTTGGATTCCTAAGGAGTTTCTATCCTGAATGCTTTTCAAGTATGAGAGAGATGTCAAAGTAGATATGGTGGCACATGCTTGTAATCCCAGCACTCAAGCTGAGACAGGAGATTCACAATTTCAAGGCCTATTTGGCCTATGTAGTGAAGCCTTGCAACTAGAAAAAAAAGTGGAAAATAATTGTGCTGAGCATGGTGTTTATGACTATAATTCAAGCAGTCACAAAGCAAAAGTAGGAGGGTTGTTAGTTCAAGGCCAATCTGGAGAATATATGAAGACTCTGCCTCAAAACAAAAACAACAAATTAGGAGATCCGAAATGACAACTACAGAAAGTTTGACTGTGTACTTTGTCCAGGATCCATACAAAGAATTGCTTGGAAAAAATAAAGTAAGGAATTTGGCCTGGATGTTAACAGCTGGAGAAGAGCCTTGACTATTCCCCCAGCAGATTATTTCAGAAATATCTGAACTCTGGAGCAGAGGTTATAACTGCAGATTAAATTGTAAATCCCTTAGAATCACAACAGTTCTGAGTAAAAAAGTCTCCTTACTGGTCTTGAAACCTCAATCCATTTCACTAATTCTCCAAGATTCCATATGGCCTCATCATGAACATCTACAATGACAAGGAACATAATTCCTGATAGAGTGACCCGTTTTATCTTTGGCTATAATAATCTTTGAAGAGTTATTCTGCCTTATAGCATGACCTTTGTGTCCTGGCTCTACCCACTAGTGGGCAAGCAATATGTCCAATGAGGCCTATTAGCTCTTTGTTGAAGCCAAATCAACCAGTTTAAGGTTACTTCAGTTTGAATATGTCCCTGGAAGCTCATATATTGTGATTTAATTCCCAGTGCATCTGTGTTGGGGAACAGGAGGCGGGGTCTAACAAGAAATTATTAGGGTTTAAGAGTTTCTGCCCTCACAAATAGATTAATATCCTTATTGCTTTCTCTAGCTTGCAACTTCTTTTGCCCTTCCTCATTCTCTCTCTCTCAACACACACACACACACACACACACACACACACACACACACACACACGCACACACGCACACACGCACACACACAGACTTGCTGTCTTGTCCTTCCTTCCACCATAGATGATTCCAGAAAAAAGTTCTTGCCAGGTACAGGACACTTACCCTTGAACTTGCCAGTCTCCAGTACTGTAAAAATTAAGCATCTTATCTTTATAAATCACCCAGTCTGTAGTGTTTTGTTATAGCAACGCAAAATAGGCTGCAACAGAGGGTCTATCTTCTTATGCTTTTGCATGCATTTTTCTCAATGATCTCAGCTATTCAGAATGATTCAAAAACTCCTGAGAATTATCAAATTAATCCTTGCAAATCTCAACTTCTCCTTGTTTTTTTTTTACTTCATCTGTATCTCTTCTCTTTCCTCTGACTTCTGCAGCCATCTCTCTTATCACCACAGATAGCAGAGAAGTGTACTTTTTTAAAAAAAGAGTAGAAGAATTTAATTTGAAACCTGACAAGTTTCCACTCCTGTAATGTCATAAACTCTATTGTTGACTCAACAGAAATCATTCCAGACTCCATGGGACCATTTATTATAAACTACAGTGTGGCTGAATAGACATGTGAACAAACTAAGCAATGTGTGAATGACTAGGATTCACTTGCCATGATAACTTTTACAAGGTTCCTTCCAATGGCCATTTTTAGATCATTTGAACTCATTCTCTAATAAGGAGCTTCATTCTTAAAATGTACTTTTGAAGATTAGATGAAACCCTGCATTACTTACTGTACTTAGAAACAATGTCTTGTGGTCAATAAATATTAACTAATTATTTTCACTCTCTTTTTTAGTCATTTTCAAATATAAGATTCTACTGATGCCATCTGTACTCACTAATCTAAAAATCACTTAGTAATCCACTCATAAAAGGAATGATGCAAGCCAGGCACTGTTGGCTCAAGCCTGTAATCCTAGCTACTCAGGAGGCTGAGATCTGAGGATCCAGCTTCAAAGCCAGCCCAGGCAGGAGAGTCCATGAGACTCTTATCTCCAATTAACCACCAGACACCTGGAAGTGGTGCTGTGGCTCAAGTGGTAGACCACTAACCTTGAGCTGAAGAGCTGAGGGTAGCAAAGTATTACTTCTTTTTGTAAGTCTTCTATCCTGTGCCTTTAACTGGACCACCTACCTCTGTCCTTTATAGTTGGCACTCAGTAAGGCACAAATAAAACCCTGGATTCCTTTACTTCCTCCTCTGGGTTGTGTTTACTCAGCCCCTGACCTTTGGGCTCTGTTTCCTACTCCAAGTTAGAACTTGCCTGTTGGAACTGACAACTGAATTGGCTTTACCCTGCTTGACCCTCAGTGCTCTTTCTCGCTCCTTCTCTTTCAATATCAATCCCAGACAAGGTTATGGAATTCTCCTTTGGCCCCTTCAGCTCTCAGCAGTTCTACTCTGAAACACAAGCAAGTTGTTGGGTTTGCTTCTGTGTTATGAGTCACTCTTCTATTTTACTTGAATTGTTCTAAATATTGTTGTTGTTGTTGTTGGTTTGATACCTAGGTCAGGAAATGACTTAAGGTCTTGATGTTTCTGTCTTTAAGGAATTAGAAAAAAATAGAATTTCATCAAGTGTTGTCTTTTTATATTAGTATTCTCTTATTTTTGTGTTAACTAAATGGACTTTCTACCTTCTTCCTTTCCATCTCTTGCATCAGGCCTCCAGGGTGATGGTGTTCAGATTCTACCTGCCCAAGAGCGACCCCCAATGTTTCTAAATGGCCGTATGTGATCTATATCTGTTGCCAGAATGCTTGGAAAGGCCTTTCTGCTTTTCTGAGTAGATCTGAAAATTTGTCAAGGCTGAAAATTAAACTTGAACTAGTTTCTGTAAACAAGAAAGAGCCATTGCTTAGAATCTTATCTGCAGTTCCAGCTCAATAAAAATTACATGTTACTGTATGAGACTCTATCTTGTAGATGTCCCTTATGTGACCCTCATTTCAAAATTGTTAGGTATCAACTTCTAAATGCCACCCAGAATGGGAGTTCCTGTAAACCATAGGCCTAATATTTTTCTATTTACAGCTCTATTCTCCATACCCAAAATAGTACTTGGCAAACAACAGCCACCAATTAGTACTGGGTAGAGAGATGGATGCATAAGTAGACCAGAAGGTGCATGCTATGCATGGACGAGTAGTTGGATAGATGAGAGAAGCAGGTGGAGTTGTGACTGGGCCATTGCCTTTATCATCAAAGAGATCTCAGTTCCAGTTATCTCGCTTTCCAGTTATGAGGCTTCTCTGAATTTGTTTCCTCCTACTGGTATAGGTTTGGGGGTGGAGGACTAAGTAAGATAATAAAGACCGGTGCTGGTGGCTCACACCTGAAATCCTAGCTAGTCAGCAGTCTGAGATCTGAGGATTGCTGTTCAAAGGCAGCCCCGGTAGGAAGGTCCTTGAGATGCTTATTTCTAATAAACCACTCAGAAAAAGTCAGAAGTTGTGTCATGGCTCAAGTAGTAGAGCACTAGCCTTGACAAGCATCCAGGCCCTAAGTTTAAGTCATAGGATTGGGGCAGGGGTGGGAGGAGGAGGAGGGGAAAATAATGAATATAAGGTTTTAGTGTGATATTTGACATATTTTTAGAACTTAGTAAATGTTGACAGTTATGTCTATTGTTTTCAATGAAAGTTTTCAAATGCTGAAAGTTATAAGATGTAATTGAATTAATTTAATATGACTAGTAGTGATTATATTACTAAATACAAATTAGTTCAATGAATATTTTGGCAAAATTTTACTTAGAGTCAAGTTGACAAAAAAGTATGTCATACCCATCATATTTATGGAACTAAAGTGAGATATCAAGAGTGAGTAATTTGCAAAATCAGGCAGAACAAGCCAGCACCTTCTAAAACATAACTAGAAGACTTACTACATGTGCAAGCTTTATTTATAATATAAGACAGTGATCATCTTATTGTGGTTGCCTCCTACATCATCCAGTCTGTCCTCTATACTCTGCAGAAAACTATTTTACAACATTCAACCTCTGCTTCAAATCCTCACAATGACACCTACTTTCTCATGAAATAGCTTATTCAACTAAGGAAATGTAATCACCATTAGTAAGATCTATCTTAAAATTATCTTTTTTCCAATGATTTTTGCACAGTGATCCAACTTCTACCATCTGGACATATCTACTTTTCCCCCCTCTGTATCAAAAATTAGTCAAGAAAGGCCACTCTAAAGGTCACCATTTATTTTTATGAATAAACCTTTATTGGAACATAGCCACACCTACTTAAATACATATTGCTTATGGCTGCTTTTATACTTCAATCACATGGTATCCACAACATAGACTCACAACACTGAAAAGTATTTACTATTAGACTCTTGAAAGAAATTCTTTAGCTGGGCACTGGTGGCTCACACCTGTAATCCTAGCTATCAGGAGGCCAAGATCTGCTGACCAGAGTTCAAAGCCAGGAAAGTCCATGAGACTCTTATCTCCAATTAACCACAAGAAAACCAGAAGTGGCGCTGTGGCTCAAGTGGTAGAGCACTTGCCTTGAGCTGAAGAGCTTAGGGACAGCGCCCAGGCCCAGAGTTCAAGCCCCACAATCGACAAGGATAGGAAGGAAGGAAGGAAGGAAGGAAGGAAGGAAGGAAGGAAGGAAGGAAGGAAGGAAGGAAGGAAGGAAGGAAGGAAAAACTCTTTAAACTTCTGCTTTATGGAACAGAACTTAAAGACAAGTAACAAGAAACATGTCTCTTCTTAAAGTCAGTGGCCAGGAACTCAGCACAACACTCCAAGTAGACACAGTGAAGGCAGAGTCAGGTAGCCACACTTTCACCTCCATGTGCTTGAGGAAATATTTCCCATACTGTGACCAGATTGGCCTTTAACACTCAACACACTCTAGCATATAAAGGACTAGATCTCTGAGATCTTCTTGCCAGGAGCTATGTCTGCCCACTCTGCATTGGAATATACTATTGTTTGAAATTGTATACAAAACATTACATCTTTCTAGCCTTCCCAGAGCAATCACAAGCAATGCTATATTTATTTGAGGGCTACCTCAAAAGCTATCAGGTAGAAAAAGATTAGTATACTCAGCCAGGAAGGATTGTCTTTTTGTTGTTTTATTCTCATCAATTAGGTACATAAGGGGATTTCATGTTTACATGCCCATTTATGTACACAATGCATCAGAATCACTCCTCAATCATTTTCTCTCCTATCCCTCCCTTTTCCCAGACCAGTCTCAGCATGTTTTCTTGCTTTGATTTTTACTCAGCTAAGACTTTAAGAGAATGTAATGAGGAAACTACATTCCTGTGGATTGGGTTGAGAGAATAAAGGAATTTGTCTCCACTTCTTTACATAAAGAAGAGTGGGGAAGGTGAATTTTACCCAGGATTAGTGGTAACTGCGGCTATGAAAGAGGGCAGAAGATACACAGCTGCTGCTAGAATCAAGCCACAAGAGTCAAATAAGATTCAAATAAGAGAGAAAAGGATCCCCCAATATGCTTATCTCCCATCCTCTGCCTGCAGTGGGTAGATCTTTATTTGAAGCGAAAGATAATAGAGACACTGGAGTCAAATCTATAAACCAAAGGAGATTAGTAATAGGTATAACCAGAAAATGGTTAGGGCTGAGTGATATGCTAGACATTTAATACATGTTGAAGAAAGAAAGGTAAGTGAATGATGTGAACCTGAGGCCCAGCACTCACTAGTCATTTTCATTGACTGCAGATTCAATGATTCATGACCTCCTGCAGCAAAGTCCTTTCAGTTCTGCCTAGTGTTCCAGACACTCTACCCCATACAGCTCTCGTCCTGTGCCTTCCTCTCTAGCCTCTTCTAAACCCTCTAGGTCCTCACCATGAGCATAAGAAAGAGTCGCTGTCTTTGAGGGGATATAACAGAGAGGAACAGAGCTGGGTCTGAACTGAACATTATTAAGTAGAGAGCTGAAGTAATTCCTAGAATCTGAAATACAATCTAGAATATTCAGTTTTTGAAATGAAAATTTTAGTGTCACTACATCATGTGGAGAAAATAAATAAATAAAGGTAGCTTCTAGGAATTCTGCCCCAGGTGTCTGTTTCATGATCTCTCACTTCACCAGACACCTCATTACCAAATGCCTTGTGGCTTGCTATTTTATGCTCAAATGGTCCGTATCACTGCATAGGTTTTGATTGCAAAGATATCTGGGCTCCCAATTCATTATGCTATAGCCTACATGGACACATGGACACATTGGTAGGTGACGGTGAAAGAGTGTTAGTGTCAGGAAGCTCCACTAGCCATCACAGCATTCCTGCCAGTCACCCCCTTCTCTGTCAGCTGAGTTGTATGAGAATATTCAGTACTGGCTTTCTCAAGAAATAATTCTCTGCATGCTGCCATTTGAAGACTTAGGAATTACTTAAAAGCCTTGTTTGGACAGCTTCTCCATTGAGATGATTAGGCACCAACTTAGGAATTGCTGTCCATGCAAGCCAGTTTTATACATATGGACCTGTTTTGCATCAAAGTCATGAAAGCATGTGTTTGAATGCAGATACATACCTCCAACAGCTATGCTTCATGCCCCATAAGTGCAGACTACTCGGTCTGGTGTTTGGGGCTTTTATATTTCACGTAAGAATTCATATAAAAGCCAAAAGTCCTTACAGAAACAACATGGGAACTGTGATTGCTGGTGATGTAAGCCTATGAACCACTGTCCAGTGAACAATATTTATCAGGAAAAGTCATTCACATTTCAAAAGTACTCTCCTGATAATGCATCTGTGAACCATTGAGAAAGAATCATACTTTTGCACTTCATGTGACAGTAGCCAAAGTCCCAATTCAGTTGTAGTCAATAAATGTCATTCAAAGTCTCTCAGGATCAAATTCTATACAATCTTTTTTTTTTCTTTTTTTTTAATATTATTTTATTTTATTTGAGAACATACTGTACAGAGGGGCTACAATTACATGGGCAGGATAATGCATACATTTCTTACCAAGCATTGCAGCCTCCTCCTTTGTTTACCCTTCACCTCCCTTCCCAGCCTCCCCCTTCCCCCCACCCAATTATACCCCCCTCACCCCCCCCACCGACATTGTAAAGCTGGTTTTGACATGACATTTTGTACTTCTCATTGTTGCAACAGGTCCACCTGAATCCTTAAACGACTTGTTTGCCCCCATCTCCTCCACATGTTATACTGACATCAAATATGGTGAAAGCGGGGGTTACACTGTGGGGGAGGGACATACAAAGCAACAAAGAAATAATCTTATAAATGCGTTAGAAACATATGCATGAAAGAAATGAAAACATTAAAATACATATTTAAGGGTTCATTTTCCTAACATCACATTATCTGACCTTTTCTGCTTGACTCATACCTATACTAGATATTGCAAATAAGGGAAACCATGGGACCTATGCTTCTTTGGGCCTGGCTTACTTCACTTAATATAATTTTTTCCAAGCCTTTCCATTTCCTAACAAATGGGGAAATGTCATTCTTTCTGATGGAGGCATAGAATTCCATTGTGTATATATACCACATTTTCTTGATCCATTCATCTACTGAGGGGCATCTGGGTTGGTTCCATATCTTAGCTATGGTAAATAATGCTGCAATAAACATAGTTGTGCTGGTAGCTTTAGTGTGGTCTTGTTTGTAAACATTTGGGTAAATGCCCAAAAGTGGGATTGCTGGATCATAGGGGAGATCTATGTGAAGTCTTTTGAGGAACCTCCATACTGCTTTCCAAAGTGGTTGAACAAGTTTACATTCCCACCAACAATGAAGTAAGGTTCCTTTCTGTCCACATCCCCTCCAGCATCTGTTGTTGTTAGAGTTCTTGATTTTTGCTGTTCTAACTGGAGTGAGGTGATATCTTAATGTTGTTTTGATTTGCATTTCTTTTATGGCTAGGGATGTTGAACATTTCTTCATGTGTCTATTGGCCATCCTTCTTTCTTCTTCAGAGAAGCTTCTCTTTAAGTCTTTCGCCCACTTATTTATTGGGCAGTTGTTTCTTTGAGGATTTGTTGTTGGGTGGTTTAATTGTTTGAGTTCCAGGTATATTTTAGATATGAGACCCTTGTCCGTTGTATGGCTAGTAAAGATCTTCTCCCAATCGGTGGGTTTTCTATTGATCTTGCTAGCTATGTCATTTGCCATGCAGAAGCTCTGCAATCTTATGCAATCCCATTTGTCCAACCTTTCTTTGATTTGTTGTGCTTCCGGGTCTCTATTCAGAAAATTTCGGCCTGAGCCAAGGAGACCTAAGGTTTCTCCTATTCCATCCTGTAATGTTTTCAGAGTGTCTGCTTTGAGTTCAAGATCTTTGATCCATTTGGAGTTGATTCTGGTGCAGGGTGATATATAAGGATCTAGCTTTAGTTTTCTACATGTAGTTAACCAATTTTTCCAGCACCATTTACTGAAGAGGCTGTCTTTCTTCCATTCTATTGTTTTAGCTTCCTTATCGAAGATTAGATGGCTATAGGTCTGTAGGTTCATTTCTGGGTTTTCTATTCTATTCCATTGGTCCTGGGGACTGTTCTTATGCCAATACCAAGCTGTTTTGATTACTATGGCTTTATAGTAGAGTTTGAAATTTGGTATTGATATTCCTCCAGCAGTGTTCTTTCCGTTGAGGAGCGTTTTTGCTATTCGGGGTCTTTTATTGTTCCATATGAATTTTTGGATTGCCTCCTCTATTTCCTTGAAGAATGAAGGTGGAATTTTGATAGGTATCGCGTTGAATTTGTAGATAGCCTTGGGAAGTATTGCCATTTTCACGATGTTAATCTTGCCAATCCAGGAGCATGGGAGGTTTTGCCATTTTTTAAGTTCTGTGTTGATTTCCTTTTTCAAGATTTTAAAGTTTTCATCATAGAGGTCCTTCACTTCTTTGGTTAAGTTAATTCCTAGGTATTTTATTTTTTGTGGGGCTATTACAAATGGAGTTGCTTTCCTAATTTCAGCCACACTTTTCTCATTGTTGGCATATAGAAAAGCCATTGATTTTGGGGGGTTAATTTTATAACCTGCTACTTTGCCAAAGTTTTGAATCAGCTTGAGTAATTTGGGAGTGGAGTCCATGGGATTCTTTAAATATAAGATCATGTCATCTGCAAAGAGGGAGAGTTTTATTTCTTCTTTCCCTATTTGGATCCCCTTTATGTCTGCATCTTGTCTTATTGCTGTAGCTAGGCATTCTAATACTAGATTGAAGAGAAGTGGAGAGAGTGGGCATCCTTGTCTCGTTCCTGAGTTAAGAGGAAATGGCTTTAGTTTTTCACCATTGAGTATAATGCTGGCTGTAGGTTTGTCATATACAGCCTTTATTGTATTGAGGAATGTTCCATGGATTCCTAATTTTTCCAGAACCTTCATCATAAAGGGGTGTTGGATCTTGTCAAATGCTTTTTCTGCATCTATTGAGATAACCATGTGGTTCTTATTCTTGCTCCTGTTGATGTGATGAATAATATTAATTGATTTGCGTATATTGAACCAGCTTTGCATCCCTGAAATGAATCCTGTTTGATCATGGTTTATGATTTTTTGGATGAATTGTTGAAGTCGATTGGCCAAAATTTTGTTGAGAAGTTTTGCATCAATGTTCATCAAAGAAATGGGTCTATAGTTCTTTTTCTTTGATGAGTCCTTGCCTGGTTTTGGGATGAGGGTTATGATGGCTTCATAGAATGTGTTCGGTAGTGAGCTTTCTCTTTCAATTTCATTGAAGAGTTCGAGGAGTATTGGTGTGAGCTCTGCTTTGAAGGCCTTGTAAAAGTCCGCTGTAAAACCATCTGGTCCTGGACTTTTCTTAGCTGGGAGGTCTCTTATTGCTGTTTCTATTTCAATGCTTGATCTGGGCCTGTTAAGCTGGTTTAACTCATCTTGGTTTAGTTTTGGCATGTCAATATTTGCTAGGAAAAGGTCCATTTCTGTCAAGTTCTCAAACTTATTAGCATAAAGTTTTGAGAAGTATTCCCTTATAATGTTCTGAATCTTGGTTGTTTCTGTGGTGATGTTTCCATTCTCATCTCTGAGTTTATTAATTTGGGTGTGTTCTCTCCTTTTTCTGATTAGATTTGCTAAGGGTCTGTCAATTTTGTTAAGTTTTTCGAAGAACCAACTCTTTGTTTTGTTGATTCTTTCTATAGTTTTTTTGGATTCTAATTCATTTAATTCTGATTTAATTTTGATTATTTCTTTCCGTCTACTGGATTGGGGTTTATCTTGCTGCTCTTTTTCAAGGAGGTTTAGATGTGTCATTAAATTGTTAGTTTCCGATCTCTCCAATTTGTTGATGTAGGAGCTCAGAGCTATAAACTTGCCTCTGAGTACTGCCTTTGCTGTGTCCCAGAGGAGCTGGTAATTTGTGTGTTCATTTTTGTTGAATAGCATGAACATTTGAATTTCCTTTCTAATCTCTTCCATGACCCACTCATGATTCAGCAGTGTGTTGTTCAGCCTCCATGTGATACCGGACTTTCTTTGGTGGCTTTTGGTGTTGAGTTCTAATTTTATTCCCTTGTGGTCAGAGAGAATGCAAGGTATAACTTCAATGTTTCTGAATTTAGACAAGTTTGCTTTGTGGCCTAAAATGTGGTCTATTTTAGAAAACGTTCCATGTGCTGCTGAGAAGAACGTGTATTCTGATGCTGCTGGGAAATTCTATACAATCTTAATCCCAAGTCACATGACTGTCAAAACTTGAGGACATCTATAGATCTATCAATACTGGGACAATATTAGCTGTATGATGTTAGTTGCACTGTGCTTATGTAAGAGAATATCTTATTCTGAGGAAAATAAGCTGAAATAATTGGGGACAAAGGAGATGTTATGACTATAATATATTCTCAGATGATTTGGAAAGAATAGAAAATTGTGTATAAATATGAAAGAGAATGCTAAATCAAGTGTGGTGAAAATATCAACAATTAGGATATCTGGGTTGGGGGTGGTTGTTACTATTTTTACAAATGTTTACGATTGATACTACTTCACAACGAAATTGCCAAAAACGAATTCTGCAAAATGAGAGCTGTCATATGCCTTTCACTGATGTGATGATATTCAGCCACTGTATGTGATGCACAAAAACCCAGAAACAGCATCTCCTGATTTGTTCTGTTTGAGCTAAAAGCTGTTCTTTTTTTCTTTCAGTCTAATTTCTTCTATTCATGGAGGCAAGAAGTAAGGATGCTTTGTACATAAACTCTGCAGGTAAGAAGGACTTCATCCCCATACTCCTCAGCCGTATCTTCCTACTCTCCATTTTATCCAGATCAAGACATGAACTCAATGTCCTAGATCACAAAGAATATCATCTCAAACCTTTCATTGTCCACTCAAATCATTCTGCCATCCTCCAATCCTTAATAAACCAATCCTCCCCACCACAGCCCAGCTAGCCTGGCTTGGGACATCTGGTGTCCATCACTTTCTGTTTCTCTCAAAGCAAAACCCAAAGCTATTACTAGTTAATCTCTCCTAGTAGTATAATTAGGGGATTTCTATTTCTGCTTATGGTTTCTGTACTTGAGAAAATTCTGACAATGACTGCATTACTTTTATAATCAGAAAGAGAAAGATTGTGTTTGCTTGTTACATTCCTAAAAACAATTCTGTCACAGCTAAAACTATCACCACCACAAGTCTATAGAGAAGATTCATACATCGTAGGCTTTGAATCTTCCCCATATACTAGCAACAACAAAACCCTAAGGAGCCAGAACTGATTGCAAAAAAAAGAGGTCATATAGTATTATGGCTCCATGTGGCAGATAGTAAAACCTAGTGTCATGGTTTGCCTTAGCGAATATAAGATATAAAGATGGATTTGGGAACCCTCTCAGTGAGCATGGTATAGAACGCTAAGCATGTGCTCTCTTTTAGAGGCAGTGATGAACTATGAAGATAGGAGATTAATTAAGTTATTGGTTGAAGAGGATTCTAGGTAAAAATGTTCAGAGATTTCTTTGGGCCATTTCACAATATTTGCTAGTCTAACAATGAAAAGGTGATATCCTTTTGAGATCCATCTGCCATTTCCATGTCAAGTCTGACCTTTCCCTCTGAACCAGTGCTGAAGCACTGCTGAGATATTGTGGGTCAAGTCATTCTTAGTTGTAGGAAGTATTGTGTGTGTTGTTGAATACTTGCAATATCTCTATCTCCCACCTCCCCAGCTAAAGATACTAATGGGACACCTTACCTCCAGCTTTAACAACCAACAATATCCAGCAATTGCCTAAGGTTCTATAAAGGCCTCAATCCTCCATCCTCAATAGTGTGAACAATGTCTCCAGATATTGCTAAACGCCCCTTAGGTGAAGGATAAAGATATCCCGAAGAACCACTTCTCTAAATAAATTGGGTCCCACCAGCAAGACCTTTTGGGTAGAGGACAGTTGTCATGGGAACAGACTAAAATTGATGTATTCAGGAGGTCATAAATCACCCAAATGCTGTGAATCATAGGACCTGAAGGCACAAAAGCTCTGCCCTGGAGAATCTGGGAACATCAGAACTAGTGGATCAATCTTGCCAGATTTCTGTGAGTTTCTTCTCCTTTCTGAGCTTGTGTATATTGGTGTCAAATGCTCTGTGCTGCTTACTTGAGGGAAAGACACATGAGAACGAAAAGGACTATCCTAAAAACTGTGACAGTCCTCCTGCCAGGAAGCTGAAGAGGTCCAGAAAGCACAGTATAGTCTGAACTGCATTGCACAGTGCCAGGGATATTTGCCTTCTCTCTCTCTCTCTCTCTCTCTCTCTCTCTCTCTCTCTCTCTCTCTCTCTCTCTCTCTCTCTCTCTCTCTCTCTCTCTCTCTCTCTCTCTCTCTCTCTCTCTCTCTCTCTCTCCTTCTGTGCTTATAGAAGTGTGCCCTGATCATGTGCTTATACCAAAGATCTCCAGTCTTCCTTATAAAATATGTCACTTTAAAACACAAAGACACCCATTCTTGGCAGTACCTTGATGAGAAACCTTTTCTTCCACTTTCCAAGTAGTCATTTTTCATTACCCAACAGGTAGGTGTTGGCAGCAAATTTCCCTGCGGTAGCAACTGAGGAACCAAGGCCCTAAGAGTAAATCTCAAAGCATGACATTGTTCTGTGCCCTTCCTGCCCATCTCCTAGTACACCTCCATGCATCTACCTATTATGCTCCACCCCTTCACCACTTGGTGTTTCAGTTGCCAGTAGATATCTGTAAAAAACACAGGCAGGAACTTGAATGCAGTTATATGACCAGCCAAGAGACACAGAAACATAGCCCAGTTTCAGGGTACATAGAACATCCAAAAGCCACCGTCCATCAAGGAATGCTGTGCAATCAACTATCCTCATAAAAGGAGGCTTAGCATTCAGAGTAGAATTGCAATTCTTATCCCAGACTCTGTCTGTCATGTAGCTTGTACACTGGTTTCTGGCCATTGACTTAAATGCCAACTTTCCAATCTTGTCCTGAAAGTAAAGATCACTCTCCAACAATCTTTCCCTGGCATTTCCTCTCCAGAGTAAAACACCATACCTGACACACCAGATTCTTTTGCAAAAGTTCTGGCATCCTCTGGGCTCTGCCCTTTCCAACTCTCCACTTCTGGTTCTTCCCCCAGGCTTCCATCCACAAAATTTTAACCGTATTTCTCCTCATAATGCACAAGAGAGAAGGAGCTTAGAAGCAGCCCAGAGCACCTAGGAGGATATGTCATACATTGGGTGTGCTTTTGGAGTAAACTTAAAGCTTTTTGCCCATTATCTTTTCACCCACAGCACTTTTCTGCCAGAGTCCCACAGTTCCTATCACCTGAGCCTCTGCTTTGACATACTACAGTGTTTGTCAAGACTTGCAGGCTGGGCTGAGGATGTTGCTGATTGGTAGAGAACTTGCAGAGCATGCACAAAGCCCTGGGTTCTTCCCAGCATGAGAGAGAGAGAGAGAAAGAGAGAGAGAGAGAGAGAGAGAGAGAGACAGAGACAGAGACAGAGACAGAGACAGAGACAGAGACACAGAAAGAGAAAGAGAAAGAGACAGAGACAGAGACAGACAGACAGAGACAGACAGACAGAGACAGAGACAGTCAGAGAGATAGAGAGGGAGAGAGACAGGGAGGGAGGGAGGGAGGGGGAGGGGGAGAGAGAGATTTACTTTCTCAGCCACATAAAATAAATTTCTAATGTTACAATAGCTACATTAAGTACATTTCAAATGTCCAATAGCTACATTGGTTAGTGACCAATTTATTAGATAGGGCCAATTTAGAACAACTCCATTATCATAGTACGTTCTATTGGACTGAGCTAGTCCTGACAATTGGAAGTTCTGGCACGTAAGAGGCAAGCCAACATTACTAGAGGAGGAAGCAGAATTCCAAAGGGGAGGTAAAATGGAACCAGAGACAAATCACATGCTTTACCAGGTATCCAGCCCTGAGCAAATGTGCACCCTTCCCTCTACATAGCTCCTGAAGACAGAGGGCCAATGCAGGGACCCAGTTTCTCCATTGTCTAGCCTCTGGCTTTGTGGGCTCATGACAAAGCAAGAGACCCCCTCCTGAATGCTGAAACAAAAAAGGTCCCAGGGCATCAATCACAGAAGCCAGTGGACTCCCAGAAAAGGGAAATAACGACTATGACAGTAACAAGTAGTAGGGCCCAATTCAAAAGTCTACTTAGAGGACTTTTCATGGTAGTTCATACCTGTAATCCTAGCTTCTGGGAAGGCAGAGATAGATGGGAGGACTGCAGTCAAAAGCCAGCCAGGGGAAACCAGGGGAGGAGATCACAAAACTGGACCTGGAAGAAAACTAAACTAAACCAAAAAGATGAAGGAACTGGGGATGACTAGGGATGTGGTTCAAGTGTTAGAACACTTGAAGTGGTAGAACAAAGCCCTGGGTTCATCAGAGCACTGCTGACTAAGAAAAAGAAAGAGACAGAGTTGGAGTCCACTTAGATTTGGGATTTTTTAAAATCAGAAACACTGGATGTAAAATGGAACATCTTCCCCAGCAAGAATTAGACCTCCATGAGGAGAGTCTGGAGAACTTGTGGTTTTCTAACGCAATTATCATTCCTTACTTATGATAGTGAAGAAACAATTGTCACAGTTACTGATGACAGTGGTTTGTGCTTGTGCATCTGAAGAAGCACTTTTACAATAATCATTCATCTCATCCTCACAATAGTTGGCTGAGGGGAGAAAGGCAAATAAGACCTTCTTCCACTTTACGTGAGAAAACATCCATGCTCAGAAGATGAACAGACATTCCAAAGTCAATGTGGCTGGCTAGGGCAGAAAAAGGGATAGAAACCACTCATCTATTCTGTCTATAAATCACATAAAAACATCCCTACAGATCATGCTATAGACTCAACTCATATCCAGCCCCGAGCCAACAACAGAACCACAATGGCCTCATGAACTCCAACTTACAACATGATTCATACAAGCTGGTGATCAACAGAAGCAAAGGACTGAACACTAGAAAGCTGGTGTTACTTTTCCCATCAGACTCCACCATGCATACAAAGGCTGGTGTTCTGATAATGGCAAAGGGGAGATAGGTGTCATGAACTGCAGTGCCCACTCTACGGCTGAGTATGTTTTTCTGAGTAAAAGACACAGAGAGATGTGAATTCCTAGCTCTCAAAACAACCCATCTGCAGTAGGGAACACTTGAACCTGACAGTGAATTTTTGTGTTCTAGAAAAAGACCCAGAAAAGTGAATCGGCATTGCCCACTTAAAACTTTCAGTAGTGTTTGGTCAAATGTTTATGACTTAGTCTTAAATTTGAAAGATCTTCCCACAATATATAGAAGTCATTTACATACCTCACTACATAGAAGAGCAGATCTTATGTTTTTCTTTGACATAGCATGCATACAAATATATGCAGAGTAATCATTGGGCTTTCCTTCTCATGGGTGTTTGCAGTAATCAGCCACTGTCCAGAAAACTGAAAAGAAAAATAATCAAAAGAATACTCAAAAGGACAAAGTAATATTGAAGACAATGGTAGAAATGATCACCTTGATACTGTGAAGAGTAATGCTAAAAATACATTTTTCCTTCCCTTTTCAGCAACATTCCATTATTTCTCAGTCAACACATTTCCATACATTTAGGCCACTAGATTATTTGAACATTAGACCACTGAGCTATCTATGCCAAGCTCTGATGAAATTATTCCAAGACAAATGGATCATGCTGGGATGCCTTACTAGAGTTCTGCTTCCTCCTAGAGCTGAAGAAATGTCCTCTTGTAGCCCCATGACCCAAATAGGATGATTTGAGCTACAAGCCATAGCATGCCTGGCTAAAAGTAGATTAAGCACTGGGCATGCAACATTCACTTAAGAAGCCCTAAGAAAACCATTTCCAGGTTTATTTAACAGCTCATGATTCTCCAAGATGCCAGACTCTTTCCCAACAGTCCCCAGAAAAAATTCTTGTCATGCCTTAGTGGCTTGAACTCAATAGAATGACTATCCCTAAACCATTCCTAGATAAAATGTGAGTAAGATTACCATGAGTATTTTAGACTGGTACTTTCTTATCCTCTGGAACCTAACAAAAATGAACCCTATCCAGAAACAAAGGTAGAAGTAATTCTTGGAAAAGCAGCCAGGAGTGTCTACTTTACTCTGTGATGAGTGGACAGGACTATATCAACTATGTCAAAGAAGGACAGTGGGCTCTCTACTTGTCTACAAGGTGGAGTCCAGGATTGTACTAAGGCAAATCCTCCTGCTATTTACTGCCATGGCACCTGAAGGACTAATTCTTACTACTTATGTCAGGCAACATTGCATTCTCAGAGCCTGTCATGGCTGTTGCATCAATGGATGGATGGATGGATGGATGGATGGATGGATGGATGGATGGATGGATGGATGGATATTCCAGCCATTATATGGATCATCCTTGCTGTGCTATGAAATTGTACTAAAAATGGCTAAATCTTGATTCCTCCCCTATGTCTCTTCATTAGTCCTCCCTGAGCCTGCCCTGGGAAGGTTTATTGCTCTCCTGCTAGACCCAGCCTCTCTGGAGACCTTGCCATTACTTCTGTAATTGGACTGTAGTTTCTCTGCTAATAGAAAGCGTCTAAAGAAAGCTGAGCAACATCAGTAAAACGGATAAAAGGGGGAAAGTGAATATATACCAGTAAGAGAGATGTACAATTATCTTGGTAGATAAGTAACTCAGATGTTTTGAATGAAGAAGCAACTTTGAAAGAACATCTTGTACATAAGTGATAAAGAATGAGTCAATCAGGTAGAGACAGGGTGTGCTTGTACAAGATGGAGAAAAGGGAGAGGAAAGAGGGACTTCAGGACTGGACGTGGCATTTAGGAGGTTGATGCTCCAACTTCCTGCATTCTTGGTTTTTCTATGCTCTTCTCTTTATCACCCTCTGAACTTTCAGTTCCCAGTGTCCCTGGCTTTGTGTAATATGGACTCACAGAAGCTGAGGGGTCAGAGAAAACTGTCTGCTCAGAGAGAACCCTACTTAACTTATTAAACTCTTTAAAAGTTGACCCAAGTCCGAAAAGTGGAGTTTTTTTCATTGTCTATCACTTGTCAGATGCTGAATAGTAAGTAATGGCTGACAACCCTGGGTATTTTAACTTAAACAGAAACAGTGAGGGAATTCAAAGCAAGTCTTAAAAACAAAACAGCCTGTGGGAAAAGAGTTGTTGAAATCATTCACCATAGCCCAAGAAAGAAGCATAGACTCACCTTCACACACTAACACATGGAAGTTGCCAACTGTCCATCACTGACCACATTGCCAAAAACTTAAGACTAATTTCTGTGTTCTATCCTATGCTTTTCTGCCATTAAATGCCAGGTTTTTATTAGGATTTGTTTTTATGATATTGGCATTTTTATTGGGACTTTTTTCTTCTCAGATATAAAAGTAATCACTTTGTTTTATTTATATATGTTAGTAATGGTTTGTATTATTTTGTTATACAAATAATCATTTATTTTAGGATTATGCTTCTATGTACAACCACTACTATAATAGTACATGTGTATGAGTTGTCTGTCTTCAATACACAGATGCAGATGTTAGAATTAGGATAGGATAATCCAAGCCTCCAGTTCTTTTTATTTTTCTCCCATTAGTATATAATAAAAAATGTCCATGCTATGATCTAGTTAAATAATCCTTTATGACTGCTTTCTACTAGTCTTTTTTTATAGTAGCACTTGAGAAGGTCTCTTCGTTCAGAACTGTTTCTATGTACCTCTGTTCATTTGGGATTAGTTTCTGTAAATGTATATTCTGATTCAAAGTGTGTCTAATACAGTCAGTGTTAGTCTCATTACCAGTCAAACACATTTATACACAGTGGTACCATCTTAAAATCTCCCAGGGTTAAGAAAAGAATGGGAAAAAAAGAAAAAGAAAAGAATGGAAAAATAATTTATGTAAAAATACTATGAAAACAAAATTTATTTATTTTTTATTGTGAACATACTGTACAGAGGGGTTACAATTACATGGGCAAGATAATGAGTACATTTCCTATCAAGCATTGTAGCCTCCTCCTTTGTTTACCCTTCACATCCCAGCCTCCCCCCCGCCCCCCCACCCAATCCTCCCCCCACCCAAAACCAAAGTTGTAAAGTTCATTTTCGACATGACAACTTGTACTTCTCATTGCTGCAACAGGTCTTATTTAAACGACTTGTTTTTCCCCTTCCCCTCCACAAATTATACCGACATCAAATACAGTGAAAGCATGGTTTTACTGTGGGGTAGGGACATACAAAGCAACAAAGAAATAATCTTATAAATGCATTAGAAACAAATGCATGAAAGAAAAAAATTTAAATACATATCTAAGGGTTCATTTTCCTAACATCACATTATCTGACCTTTTCTGCTTGATTCATACATATACTAGATATTGCAAATAAGTGAAACCATGGGACCTATGTTTCTTTGGGCTTGGCTTACTTCACTTAATATAATTTTTTCCAAGTCTTTCCATTTCCTGACAAATGGGGCAATGTCATTCTTTCTGATGGAGGCATAGAATTCCATTGTGTATATATACCACATTTTCTAGATCCATTCATCTACTGAGGGGCATCTGGATTGGTTCCATATCTTAGCTATGGTAAATAATGCTGCAATAAACATAGTTGTGCTGGTAGCTTTAGTGTGGTCTTGTTTGTAAACATTTGGGTAAATGCCCAAAAGTGGGATTGCTGGGTCATAGGGGAGCTCTATGTGGAGTCTTTTGAGGAACCTCCATACTGCTTTCCAAGTGGTTGAACAAGTTTACACTCCCACCAGCAATGAAGTAAGGTTCCCTTCTGTCCACATCCCCTCCAGCATCTTTTGTTACTAGAGTTCTTGATTATAGCCATTCTAACTGGGGTGAGGTGATATCTCAATGTTGTTTTGATTTGCATTTCTTTTATGGCTAGGGAGGTTGAGCATTTCTTCATGTGTCTATTGGCCATCCTTCTTTCTTCTTCAGAGAAGTGTCTCTTTAAGTCTTTAGCTCACTTATTTATTGGGCAGTTGTTTCTTTGAGGATTTGCTGTTGGGGGATTTAATTTTTTGAGTTCCAAGTATATTTTAGATATGAGACCCTTGTCCATTGTATAGCTAGTGAAGATCTTCTCCCAATCTGTAGGCTTTCTATTGATCTTGCTAGCTATGTCTTTTGCCATGCAGAAGCTCTGCAACTTCATGCAATCCCATTTATCCAACCTTTCTTTGTTTTTTTGTGTTTCCGGATCTCTATTAAGAAAATTTCGGCCTGCACCAAGGATACCTAGGGTTTCTCCTATTCCATCCTGTTGATCCATTTGGAGTTGATTCTGGTGCAGGGTGATATATAAGGATTTAGCTTTAGTTTACTCCAAGTAGTTAACCAATTTTGCCAGAACCATTTACTGAAGAGGACGTCTTTCTTCCATTCTATTTTTTTAGCTCCCTTACCAAAGATTAGATGGCTATAGGTGTGTAGGTTCATTTCTGGGTTTTCAATTCTATTCCATTGGTCCTGAGGTCTGTTCTTGTGCCAGTACCAAGCTGTTTTGATTACTATGGCTTTATAGTAGAGTTTGAAATTTGATATTGATATTCCTCCAGCAGTGTTCTTTCCGTTGAGGAGTGTGAAAACAAAATTTATTAAAACACATGTTGCCATCATTACCAGTCTCAAAAAAACCTAAGATAAGGAAAGCAATACTGCCTCAACCAGATAGTTCAGTAATTAACAGCCTTTTAAAATCCCCAAATCCTTACCGACTTCCCACTACACATAGCTGACATGCAATGCACTTCATTTATTCAGCATCACTCTTGAGCATCATTATTCAAAATATTACTATGTTAAATATGAAAGCTATGAAACACACATACATACAGAGTTACCAAAGAACTTACCAGTTGGACAGGTACAAGATCGGGGAAAAGCTACTATGATAAGGTCAAGTTCTGTAGATATCATCCAGCCTTGGAAGACCCAAGAATTTTCCCAGAAAAGGTCGAGCTGAGAGTTGAGGATGTAGAGGAAGCCGTGCTTTCCCTCAGGTCACCACAGGCCAGTCTTTATTTTTTCTGAACTTATACAAAGACTCTACTTTTCCTGGCAGCTGTATTCCTGTGTAAAAAGAGAACCATTTAAGTACTGTGGTATGATGAGAACACTTGTGCAAAGCCAGGAAATGAAAGTGAACATGACCTGCTGTTCTTCCCATATCTATCCCCTTAGGGCCTTTGGGCCTCCTGTACTGGACACATACACCTAGACTGAGGATTATAATGAGATTGTCCAGGCAGTTCAAATGTGCGCTCAAAAGTACATAACAGCTTTGTGCATAGGACCATATATACTGAAGCATATCAACATGAATTCCAATATATGGAAATAAGAAGTTATTACTATGTCTTGAATGTAATTTTTATGTTTTCTTTTCTTTTTTTCTCATTTCTCTTAGTTTTTGGTACCATGCATTTTGTATGTAGGAATGTTTGATAGGTGGAAGGGAAAGGGAATCACAGAAACAGCAGGACAAAGGATGAACCAATACAACATTGATACTCACTTGACACTATGTGGGATAAGAACCTTACAACTTGGGTAAGAGGGTAATAGAGAGGGGTAAGTGGGAGATGATGTGGGATGTAGTAACAATGATTAAAAACAACTGTGCTCATTACCTTATTTATGTACCTGTAACCCCCAGGCTCATCACCTTTTCAATTAAAAAAAATGCATAACAGAAACACGGGTGAGACCTAGCCCCTTGGCTGAGGCACACCTATGAAAAGCAGTCCAAGACATCTTTTGACTTACAAATAAGTTGACTATTGGTAGAACTAAGAGAAATCAGCAAAACAGTAGAGCCCTTTTCCAAATTATATTGGCTTTCCAAATTATTGTCTTTCTCTAAAGTTGAGTTAAATAGCATATAATTCAACAACAGGATGTTTGCCAGACCAAGAAGGAAAAATCATTATGGATAAACTACCAAGAAGAGTGTTGGCAGAGATAAGGAAAATTTGACTAACCTTTCAGGTATCGACTTCTCAATCTTTTTTTCCCTCTTTTGTAGTTTCAAGGATGGATGTCTAGAAAACACAGTATTTATTATATGCCATCCAAACAGAGAGTGATGCTATTATTCTAAAGTAAATTTTTTTTGGGGGGTCCGGTCGTGGGGCCTGAACTCTGGGCCTGGGAGCTTTCCCTCAGCTCTTCAGCTCCAGGCTAGTGCTCTACCACTTGAACCACAGCGCCACTTGTGGCTTTTTTCTTTTTGCTTATGTGGTGCTGAGGAATTGAACCCAGGGCCTCAGGCATGCAAGGCAAGCGCTCTACCACTGAACTACCTTCCCAGCCCTAAAGTAAATATGTTTAAGTATTTAATAGGACCTGACAAACCAGTGTCACGATGGACAATCATGTAAATGTTTGCACAAACCCCCTCCATTTTCATTGGCCTGGAAAGCCTCTTAGATCGTTGAGAGTTAAGCCTCCTCCTTGTTGATAATGTATGGCATCATGGCAGATTTATTAAGGAATATGGAGAGAGGAATCCTTTTATGATAGACAATAGCACTTGCTTTTTAAGATGTTTGACAAACTATGTTCTACTGTCTTGCTTTTAAGTTGCACCTCTGTTTACAGTTCACATATCAGCAACCTTAAATATCTAAAATATGTATGAGAGCCACAACACAAGCCAATTAGACTTTGGGGAAAACTAGATATAACAGAGCCCATTTAGTATAGGATGTATTGGAAATTCTCCCAGCCCTGACTTAGAACTTTATAATTTTAAGTTGCTTTATTTTTTCTAAAATTTAGTTATCGTGTTTCTGAATTCATAAACCAGAAGCAACAGTAGAATGGAAAAAGGCTGTTGGATCTGCTAGAAAAGAGTACGAAAAGAGAGTATTCACTATTTAACTGAATGTCAGGAAAAAGAAATGAGAATTGGAAAGGGTGAAAATAGAGAGAAGAGGGAAGGAGGATATAAATATTCAGAAGCTGAAAAAAGTCCTATTTGATTTGGGCAATGAATCTTCAGTCTGTAGAAGCTTGGTCTTTATACATTTTCTGAAGAATATCCTATATCCATTGCATCACACCACAATTGATACATTCATAAAGTACCTCAATAATACATGGAAAATTCAATTAAGAAGATGAGAAGCTGAAATCATTTTAGAAGTATTTATGCAATTTGTAAAAAAAAGACTTGTTTCCTAAATGGTATGTTTTAGAAATTTAGATACATTCAGTGGCATTAGGCTAGACATCAGAGTGTTTCATTTATTCACAGATCTCTGTTTGGCTAGATATAGTAGTTACATCTAAACAAGGTTATGCTGAATGTCTCCAGATGGTTCCTCAATTAGCCAGGCTAGAAGTCTAGCCAATTATTATACTCAGCCTAGAATTTCAGAGCTTAGTAACAAAAGGTTCATTTCTCACCTTGGCACAGTCCAGTGGGGATCTTGGTGGAATCCTGGGGATCCCTGGCTGAACTGAGCTCTTAATATTTGGAACTTCTCAACTTTATTTCTGTTTGCTGAGAAAGAGAGACAGTGAGAGAGAGACAGACAGATAGACATAGACAGACAGACAGACAGGCAGGCAGGCACAGAGACACAGAGAGAGACAGCATTTCTGCCCACTTTCAGAGTCTACAATTCTATCTAATTACAGGAGAGACAATAAAGTGAACTTAAATTATATGAACAAAAGATCTCCAAGTTCTCATGGCATTAGAAATTTTCCTGCTTCCGTGAATGAACTCCCACAGTTCAAAGTGAAGCAAACGAGGAAACAACTCAGAGAGGATAGAGCCTTTTGTCTAAGTTGTTTCCTTTGAACTTAACAATCTTCTTGGATATGTGCACAGTCCATCATCAATGCTCAAAAGATTCTCCCATCAGCACATGCCCGAGGCACACGCTTGGTTAACTAGCTTCACCTCAAAACAAGCCTAAGATAGAAATATTATCATTTCCTTCTTACAGGTTAGAACCCAAACACCCAAAGGTCACACAGTTACCAAATCATCTATGGAATAAGAGAAATGTGGTCTTGGTTTTCCCATGAGTAAACATGACAGGTTAGGTGAGAATTCTTGGTTGGGTTAGAAATTCTGTTACCGCTCAAGTCCCTTGTATAAAATGGCATGGTATTTACCTATGATCTAACCATAGAATACCTCAAGTCTTATAGTTCCTTTCAGACCCCAAATACCAGAATTCCATAAATCCATAGACAAACAAGCAGCCAAAAAGGAAGTGTGAGTAAACCAAAATTAATTTTCTTATTTTTAATTGTACATTTTCTCCTCACCTTCCAAGCTTGTTTCTAGAAATTAGAATGTGCACAATAGAGGCTGTTCCTAACACAATAGTGATTTATTTTTATGGAAAAGTAAGGTTGTTTTGAGTTTATTTAGGCAGTATATTCACACACACACACACACACACACACACACACACACACACTGATCCATCTGAGGAATAATCTTGTTTAAACAGTCTGGCAAAGCATATGTCCCCTTCCTACTGCTCTTGCCCTGCATTAGTCAGTTTTGCCATAGGAACAAACAGTCAGATCTCAGTAGCTTACAACAGCATTCACTGTTTACTCACTTACATAAGATCTTCAAGCAGCTACAGGTTGACTGTGGTGTTCTTAGAATTGGCTGAGTTCTGCTAGGTTTATCTAAGCTCTGTTTGTCTTCATATTTATGAATCTAAACCACTATCTGTGACATTTTGCAGAGATTAAAAGCAAAGTTGATCCCAAATCATGTCTCTGTATATAAGGCTTCTGATTGGTGGACACAGAAATGGCATCACAACCATTCAAATGGCTAAAGCTTTTTACATGGCCAAGTTCAGTCATTGAGTTGGGATGTGTTCTCTTCCAGCAAGATGTGTGAGTAAATCCTTGGATGGTAGATTAAAACATGTGATCCTATGTCAGGGAAGGAGAAAGTACTTAGGGTCAATAATTCATTAAGCCTACATCTGACTGCCTCCATTGGAGCTCTAAATGCAGCATTTCCCGTGGAAAGACAGCCATCCAGAGCCTCTTCCTTCCCTTCTTTCTGCTCGAACTTGGGTCTTTGAGTTCAGCTTGATTAAAGGTAACTTAAACATGCAGTAAAAATCCCTCCTTCTAGGCCCCATCTCTAAGGATATTGACCTGCTTAATCTGAGGTGACAGTGAAGTCCAGAACAGTCTTTAGAACCAAGCTGAGGAATATTCACCTGTGTTGACATTGCATTCCCCCACACCCAACAGGAGAGATGCTTTTCTGCAGTGGGGATGCTGAATGAAACTTTATCAAGGAGAAGGTGCCTGGGAGGATTCAGAGTCTGTGATTCTAAGCTCCTCTCAACTGCCCCACTCTTCACGGCCAGGTGGAACTGTGTACTCCCAGAACTCCTTGGAGCTAAGGTCAATTGCTCTTTTGTAATCACCTGAAGTGGACAATGTAGGGTTAACACATAGGCCATGGAGCTCAACTCACTTTTCTTCTCTATTCATATGTCACACGCTAGCAGTGTGACCTTGAACAATTCAGAGTCTCTTATCTGTAGCATGCCAACAATAATATACCTACATTTGGGATCATTGTAAGGGTTTAAGCAGCTTAACAAAGCAGCACTTGGAGTACAGTGTGTCTGATATAACAGTTTGCTGATTTTTTTCATCACCACAATTCTGAGCACACTGGAAGCTTTTGAGAAGATAGTGCTGCTGATATAAACCATTTACTCCCAGTAGTCCCAGTTTCCTCACCTTTGAAGGGGTAGGAATAACATGTTAATAATAACAATAACAACAATAATAGTTATTGTTCCCTCAGTCCAGAATAATAAGAAAAAAGTGTGGTAAGTGAAAATTGCAATGCAAACAATACTTTATAAATTGTATATCATCAATTAAATAAAAGTGTTTTTTTTATATTATTTTATTTTATTTGAGAACATACTGTACAGAGGGGCTACAATTACATGGGCAGGGTAATGCATACATTTCTTACCAAGCATTGCAGCCTCCTCCTTTGTTTACCCTTCACCTCCCTTCCCAGCCTCCCCCCTCCCCCCCACCCAATTATACCCCCTCCCCCCCCCCCACCGACATTGTAAAGCTGGTTTTGACATGCCATTTTGTACTTCTCATTGTTGCAACAGGATAAAAGTGTTTTTTACATTAGATGTTATCTATATAATGCAGGACTTAAACCCCAAAGACTGGCTTCACATTTCTGTTATACTGCCTGCTATGTACAACATGATCGGGACTGATCACTTCTCAGAACCTCAGTTTCCTCATCTGTCAATCAGGAGTGGGACATTGTATGTATTATGTATCAGTATGCTCATCAGTGCCCTCATCCCTGATCAGATAGTAGAATCATCTAGGGTTCTATTCACAATGCCCACGTTCCAATTCTAAACTATGGCAGCCATCTATCAGTATCCATGGTATCCACAGATACCAAAATCTGTGGCTGCTCAAGTCTCTTACATAAAATGTATTTATATATAACCTAACCATAGGAATTGGGCCATGTCTATATTACTTATAATATCTAACATAATGTAAATGCCAAGTAGAAGTTACTCTACTATACTGTTTAGGGAATAATGACCAAAGGGCCATATTGAGGAAAGTGCTTTACCAAATATTTTCTATCTAGGTTAGTGAATGTACAGATAAGGGATCTGTAGAGATCAAGATCCAATCATCATCAGAAGCTCTATGGACAGGGCATAGAAATGTGTACAGTAGAGAGGTTCCCTTTCTAGCAATATGAAAGCTGAATGGAAAATCACTAACACCAGTGGAACAGTTTTGTGAACTGCAAAACATCACGTACTATCAAGGGTGCTTTTTAATCATTGACTGAGGATCTCAGGAGGGACTGGTTCCTCTGGAAGTCAGACCAACGTAGATTTTCCACCATCTGTCCAAAGTGTACACTGGCCAGGGAGAATTGAAACTCACTCAGCTTTTAGTCTTGCCTGTAAGCCAAAAAGACTGAGCAAAAATGAACTTCCCCCAGATAAAAAGATGTTGCCAGGATACTGTGGTGAGCGAACAGAATTGGTGTAAATGGATTTGGAAGTGATGCCTCTGACTTTCATTAAAACTACTCCAGTGCAAAGGCACATATATCACAGTGTAGTAATTTACCTCCAAGGAGATGGGAAAACAAAAGATCTTTCCATGGAAGTCTCCCTATTGCAGTATCAACCTAAGTCACCTCCTGATTGGACAATGTGCTCTCTGCTAATCATCTACATCTTACAACATCTTTCATCCATCAAAGCAGGTGCCACTTCTTCAGTGAAATCTCCTCAGAGTGCAAAGTTCCTTTTGAGAAACTTCTGGTATTAATGGGACAGGACAAAGTGATGCTTAGAAACTGAGGTGGGCATTCTAAAGCAGTCTCCATGCTATTTCTACCAGCTGTCACATAGCTATGATGACTAAAGTGCCACAGCACTTGTCCAATGGGGACCTAAGTCAAGCTGGTAGTGCATAGAAGAACATCCATATATAAAGGAAATTACTGCACTCATGTATCCATCTTTGCCTCACCATTACCAAAACAGATGCTGCATGCTTACTCACAGCTGGAGACATTGATTCCAAGTACAGTGTACAACAGTCTTAATCTCTCACCTGTTGTGAAATAGCTAATCTCTCGTGTTCCTCTCCCTACTTAGAGCACATTATGTCCTTTGTTTTCCCCATTAGACGTTGGCATTGTGCACTGGAAAGAAAAGTCAGAATCCTATGACTCCAAGGGCATATGTGGGGCTCACACCCAGTTATTTCAACCTCAGGCCATACTCAGTAGTATCACCACAGGTAAGGAGATTACATAGCAGAGGATTCCAAAGCAATTATCTAACACTGTGCCTGGTGTTTCACATACCGGATGATTATATTCAGAATGTGTTTGGGAGAACTGATTTTTTTTTTTTGCATTTTAGGACAAGAAAAGCACTAGACATTTAACTTAGGTTAGTAATCAGAAGGTAAAAGAAACAGCACACCGGCCACCTAAGTGGAGACATGGGGTGATGATGTGCTCACCATCCTCTGGCATCTTGATCAGTCTTATAAAAGCCCAAAACTTGCCAAAACAAAGTAAAAGCAACTCAAAGGTTCACAGTAGAATGAAGAAATAAGTTGTAGTATTTCATTCAGTGAAATATGAATGGGATCAAATAGTAATGAATTATGTAAAACTACACATACACATAATGAATAATATAACAATGGGAAATGAAAAAAAGACATACACACTACATTCCTAAAATACATGTTGTATGATTCTATTCATTCAAAGTTCCAAAGTAGGTAAAAGTAACCTGAAGTGTTAGAAAGGAAGAGGGAGACTCTGGGGGATCGAGAGGGTAGCAATTAAGAGGAAGCACAGTAAGATGCATAAGGTACTGTTTGTATTGCATTACTTAGACTGTGGGGACATTGGATGTTTACTTCATGATAACTCTTTGCAGAGTATGTGTGTGTGTGTGTGTGTGTGTGTGTGTGTGTGTGTGTGTGTGTGTGTGTGTGTGTGTGTGTGTGTGTGTGTGTCAGAGAGAGAGAGAGAGAGTATCTTTGAAGACTTAAATTTGGTCCTGCTTGTCCACCAGGGAATTAGAATTACAAAATCTGAGTATGTCAAGGAAACTGAGTGAAGCAATGGGAACAGAGAAGCAGGAAGTACAGGGTGGAGCACGCACGCCACACAGATTTGCTTAGCACTAGAACTTTGGACACAATTTTCTCTCACCCAAAAGGAGAGCTGGATTCACTGATTATCTCAAGGGTTAACTGGGCCCCATATGCAGAGGGAGTCTAACCAGAAAGAGGAATTGATTATAGGGAGATGTGTGTTGGGGGCTCAGGTCTGTCATTTTTAACTCTAAGGAGACCACACTGCCTCTTCCCTGTGTAGGTAGTGGAATCAGCACAGGCCATGGGACCCTGGTTCTGAATTTCCATCTTGGGAGGGCTGCTTTCGTTTCTCAAAAGAGAAATCTGGCAGGCTGTCAATTTACTGGACCACTTTCTCTATGATTGGACCCTGTGGAAAAGACTTGACTTAATGGAAAAGGATAATGAAGGTCAGTGTCAGGAAGAACAGGTTTGAACAGGATTGGTGTTAAAGCAGAGCAGCCCAAGGGAGAAAGGGGTTTTCTTGGAGCTCACCAGAACAGCAAAGGGCAGGGTAGGAATTTGAATGCTGTAATGGAAAGAAGCATGAAAATGGAAAATTATTGGAGGATTCAGAAGGGAGAAAACCGTGTTGGGTAATCACAGGCAAGTTAGGTATAAGAGCTGTGAGCTCTTCAGATCCAGGCTTTGCATGTTTTTAAAGTTTTTAAAAATTGTCTTTAAGTAGTTGTGCGAAGGAGTTTCCATGTAAGAAGGCAGTTTATGAATTCAACACATGTTGAGCGGTGTCACCTCTTTGAACATTCTCACCCATCTCCCCCTACCCACCCTCTCCCTCACTCTTCTTGACTTTGTAGGATATACAGGATATACATTGGACTCTTGTCTGCATTTTCCCCCTCTTCTCTTTATTCATCTACCCTTTTTCCCTTGACCCCATCCCTTCCCTTTCAAGAACCTGCTGAACTATAATTTGGGCTTTCTAAGGATTTACACCATTTCAGATCTCCCTTGGGTCTGCTGTAGTAGGTATACACCCAGAAAGCTAGTGAGAAATGAAGTCTAAGATGATCATCCACAGGCTGGGAATACAAGGCTGACTTTTTCATAGCTGAATTCCAAATATTTAGAGCCAGTTGCTATGAGTCTTCATTGGGAGCTCCAGTCCCCAGTTAAGGTGATGAAGAACTGCCACACCTATCGTTGGTTAAGATTCTGTTTGCAATGGAGAGTGGCTTCAGACAAACAAGACCCAAATCAAAGCCAAATGTAAGTGAGGGAAGTTAGGGTTGAGAGGGACAGGTAAGAATATTCAAAAGGGTGACATTGACCAAGACATGTTGTATTCATTAATGGCTTTGCTAAGGGGCACCTTCTTTGTTCAACTAGTTAAAGATAATACCTTATTTTTAAAGAATGTGGTTTGCAGCATGCTCATCTCGAGCATTTTGAGGCAATGTTCAAGGAACAGGGGATTCTCAAAAAAAGATATTGAAGAACACCTTCAACCCATGGAGCAGAACCCCACTTCCAAGCCAGCATGAGAACACAAGGAGAGCACCAGGATAAAGAGTTCGTCCTAGGCTAGAGGTACATAAATAAGCTGGACTAGAGATGGACAGTATCTGAGACCCTTGTGCATGAGAGGAGCAGTAGCTAAAATGACATCTCTTAGTCTTCTCTACCCCACTCCTTCCTGAGACTCTCTGCTCACCAAAGACTCTGAGTGTTGCTCACCTGAGTCAGTTACTTCTACTTTCTGTGTCTCCCTTTACAGAAGGGGAATAAGTACCCCTTTCCATCACAGACTCTCCACAAATTGAAATGATTAGAGATGCTCTTCAACAGGTTGCTCTGTCCCATGGGTATATGATTGACAGCCTACTTCCGAACCCTCTCTCTACTTGACTTTCCAAGTGTTAAGATAGGGTGGTAGCAACTAGTACCTCCTTGCGGGACCCTTGAGAGGACATGTGGAAATAAGGTGCTTAGCTCAGTGCCTGGTCTGTAGTAGGTGCTCCAAAAGCAGTAAGCATTATTTTAAAGCCAGTAAGAGCCTCGGGCCACTTGATTGAAATCAGATGGCCCTGGGGACTAGATGGAGCAGGTGGTTGAGAATGTTATGCTAAAAGGCATCTGGAAGGAATTCAGAAATGGAAAGGAAAGGTCTCTGAAGAGCAGCATACTGGCTTCTTCACAGGACCCACTAATGGGCTAGGATCCATTACTGAACCAATATAACTAACAAGTTAGCAGTTTGTGCTTATGTGCTAAAGATGTCACTCAGATTTCTTTCTCTGGGTGTCTCAGGTGGGGGAAATCTTCAACATGTTGTTCATTTTATGATATGTGTCTAGCAGATGAACTCTGGTGAGGAGGAGCTGGCTGAGTCTGGTCTTGTAGATACTCACAAGACAACACTTGCGCATTTTAAATAGACCAGGAAAGGCATTTTGTCCCCTAGATATTCCTCTTACTCAATCATAGTAATAATAATAATAATATAATAATAAAAAGGATATTAAAGCCATGTGCTTCTGAGAATTTACACTTAGCCTGTCAAATCTATTGTTTTCTAAGCGTCTGAAGTCTAACAAGACTAATGAGCTTTTTTTCTTTGTCAAATGGCTTTAAAATCTTTTTTCTTAGAAGGACCGTGAGAGGCTTTGAAAGTTGTTCCAAGGGTAAAAATAATACTAATAATAAATTGTTTAACACTCTCAACTCCTGCAGGTTCAAATTTTACTTAATACTCTGAGCCCAAGGGATTTGAATTATTGCTGGAGTTTATTGTCAGTTTTTATAAGGCTTTTACGAACAGTGAGGTAGGGTCAGGGGGAGAAAACCACAAGGAGGTTCTCTAGAGTTCATCTCGGGGCTGGCTCCACAGTCAAGCCCAGAGTCCAACAGACTTCCAGAGCCTTCTCAGCCCGCACTTTCAGAGGGAGCCTCCATAACTTGGCATTGTCTAAGAAAGTTGTACTGAAGTTGTATTGAAGATTCTCACTTTTCAGCCTGGATTGTTTTTGCCTGGTGGATCAAAACCAAAGTCCTTCTTCCAAGAGTGGTTCTCTTGTGGGTCATACAATGTTTGCCACATGAAGTGGGCCATGTATTATTAAACGACTACCGACTGGGTGAAAAGGAGAACAATTTTTGTTGTTCAAAGAAACCAACTGCCAGGGCATCCATCAACTCACTACGTTGTCATCTAATGACCCCTGGTGGTGGAATTTTTCCCAGCAAGCGTGAGTCGATGCTTCTGAGCCAAGCTCTCCTATGTTACATTTTCCTACATTCCCTTCCTCCTGTTTTGTCATTCACATTAAGCAAGGAGCAAGAATGAGTTACAAACAGCCAGAATAAAGTACGGCAAGTAGCCAACCCAGCTGTGATTTCACAAAGGTTCCCTGGGGCCTCCTTTTTCAGGACATCTCTGATACATTACCTGTGGCAAGAGAAGGGAGACAACATGAAGGAAAATGTGGCATCCACAATTGCTTGCATTCTGCTACTTTTTCTCCACATCAGTCTTCTGAATGGTAAGTAAAAGATTGTCCTTTTCAATATCTTTGCCTGGATTGCTCATCAACAGGATAGAGAGGCCATTGTGGTCTTTCAATGTTGTTATGAGAAATGAAAGTATTTCTGTCATGGGCTGCTTACTAAATTATTTGCAACCTTTCTTTTCATAAAATTTAGACAAAATCTTGTCACTATGCTCTCTGCCCTGTATACTTAGTTCAGGAGAGGGATGAAGCAGCTCTGATGATAAGAGGGTCTGAATTCCAGTCCAGGTTCTGCCCATTATTAGCTGTGTGACCTTGAATCGCTTGCCTAATGTGTCTGGGCTTCCAAATTTCCAAAGTGAGAAAAAATGATGTTTCTTCCACTTCAGATGATATAGTGCATGTGATTAAGTCTTTGAAAAGTCATAAAGGCATGTAAGCAATTGCTAATAGAAGAGATGAAGCTAAGGTAGAAGGTGTGTACCTGTTGTGTACAGTTCCGTGTATATACCCCTCTGCATTCCTGTGTGTGCATACTTTGATATGTATGTGTGTCTATTAACTTTTCATAGTGCCTGATCATCAATATTTTCATGTGGATATCATGCCTTTGTGTATCTCTATATACTTAGTCTGTTGTATAATTTCTCTGAATATATGCATGTTGCCAATGTGTTCTGCCACAAATATACCCCAGGTTTATTTCTCTGTGCATGTAGTGTGTGTGTGTGTGTGTATGTGTGTGTGAGTGTGTGTGTGTGTGTGTGTGTGTGTGTGTGTGTGTGTGTGTGTACTTCTGGCCTGACATCTATAAGGCCATTTGTCTACATACGTATAAACACACACACACACACACACACATATTAGTGTGGCCCCTCTGTGGTTGTCTGTGTGCTTGTTCATTGAGTCAGTCCTTTAAGTTTAACTGCCTCCTCTAAAGTATATCAGGAGAACTTTGACTAATTGTACTTTCCCAACGTTACATTTCTGTTGCAAGTTTTCAGAATATGCTATTAACAATCATTAAAATGTAAAAAGAAAAAATTCCCCAAGAAAGACAAAAAGGAAAGCAGAGATCAGAATGATCCACAGGGAAAACTCTAAGAACTCAAATCATCAACGGTATTGCTGACTGATTTCAAGTGTGTTCCACATTTAACAATAAACTTTGGGTTTTTTAAAATAAACTTCTCTCTCTTTCCCATATGCACACCTCCCACCAAAGACAGAAAGAAGTGAATAAAAGAACACTTGTATTTTTGCCATGATTCCCAATAACATTTTCCTGAGGAAATCCTCCCCAGAGGGTGGTCAATGCTACAGCATTGCAGAGCTACACCAGGCTAAGAGGAACCATTTCAGCAGGATCTATGACCAGAGCACATTGGCTATAAACTGGCTTATGACTGGCTCCACTGACATGATCATCCTGTTTCCAGGTCTCCATCCTGCATTCTGTACCATGCAATCCATTAAACTCTGCCTGGCCAGGTTATCTATAGGCCTCAATTCCTATCCACATTCTCTTTACCACAGTTCCCTTACACACCTGCTTTTTCTGATCTTGGCTCAGTCAGAAATTCTGGGGAGCATGGAACAAATTTGGAGAAAACAAGGAGAAGCCCCTGAGCTACTGAAGCCAACATCTGAGAGCTCTTCCCTGTGCTCCTGACTCCCCAAGGCAACAAGCAGAAGTAACTGGAGTTACAGATCATTTTATGGTTGGTCCAGCAGTGTCAGGGCAAAAATCACAGGGTTTTCTTCTCCCTCTTTGAATCTAATATCCAAGCAACAAAATGGGAACCCAAGCTGGGTGCCGGTGGCTCATGCCTGTAATCCCAGCTACTCAGGAAGCTGAGATCTGAGGATCATGGTTCAAAGCCAGCCTGGGCAGGAAAGTCGGTAAGACTCTTCAATAAACCACTAGAAAACTGGAAGTGGCGCTGTGGTTCAAGCAGTAGAGCACTTGCCTTGTGCTGAAGAGCTGAGGGACAGCGCCCAAGCCCAGAGTTCAAGCCCCACGACCAATAAATAAAAGGGGGGAACCCACTTACCAGAAGCTTCTGAGATTATAGGCAATGAACAATTCTATCCCCGTGACATATGTTATGTTCTCCAAATCATCTTCTAGAGACTTGCCAGTTTCCAGCCTGAGACCAGGTATGGTGCTTTGATACAATGGCAGCTGAGTAGAACTTCCTACTAGGCTATCACAGACTATGCCTCACGTCCCAAAAAGCTCCATCGAATTAAAAGGAGGCCTTTTGCTACTCACATAAGAAAACCCAAAATAAGGAAGAGAACATAAAAGTGGAAAGAGACTAATAATCAAGATTCATCAATGACCGTAGGAAGTGTGGGGAGACAGACTAAGCCATTATGTCAAAGTTGAATGGCAGTACATCAGACCCAGAAAGACAAAGTGGGCATGCTTCCTCTCATCTGTGGAAGCTAGATATAGTTTATGAATAAACAAGGAAGTACACCACACCAAAGAAAGATGAATGTAATCAAATAGAAAGGGAAGGGGATGATGAGAGTGGAACAGTAGGGAGAAGAAGGGAGGGACTGGGAGAAGAGGAAGGGGAAAGAGACACAAGAGGAAACAGACGAAAGGAGCAGCATCGATACAGATCCAGACAGACACACAGGCAATCGTGTGGGGATGGCAGAAAACTAGGAATTTGTGAGCAGAGAAGAAACATTCCTGAGTTCAATGTATGGGTAAAAGTGTGTGCAGGTTCTTTGCATGGTCATTCCTATGCTGTGGATAGACAGCTTTATCAACTGAAACTTGAATTTGCATTGGTCTTGCTCCCCACAGGTGCACTACACATTACAGTTTACCAGTCTTTACACCTAAGCTACTGTTATTTCCATCTCTAAATAGAAACTCAACACCACTACCACAAACACCAGGCTTCCTCTAGTGCCTTGCCACCATCAAGATAATCAGGGAATTGTTTCTGGATACTAATACTTTGGCTATTTTTCCCCTTTCCTTTCTCATTTTTATTAGTGTGTATTAATTGTCAAGCAGAGTTTTGTTCTGATGGTCTCATGTATATTACCCTTTCTTATCATCTCCTGTCCCATTTTTAAACAACTTCTAATGGGTTTCATTATTCTGTTTTCACCAGGAGTAAAGTACTTTGATTATATCCTACCCACCCTCTTTTGCTTTGGCCATGTGAGTACTGGACCCCAGGCTTCCTCGCCCTGAGGTCCTGTCTCTAGCCTGAGTGCCAGAAATCTGCTTCAGGTACCAGGAGACTAGGGATCTCCATATTGACTCCTACAGCTTGTGGCTTCTTTTAGGAGAGTCGCCTCCTGGAAAGCCTGAGATCGTTAGTTGTCTTTCCCCTGAGAAGGAAACCTTCACTTGCTGGTGGAAGCTCGGGACAGATGGAGGACTTCCTACCAATTACACGGTGTATTACAAGAAGGAAAGGTAAAAAGCTCTCAACGCCCTTCGACCCCACCAGTGCATGCTCACGCTCTCCAAACCAAAGCAATATTGGGTTTGAGTTCAAATTACCACACTTTCTTTATATATTTTTATTGTTGCTGTTCTTCATTTTAATTTTATTCAACAGTAAGAATAACTGTGACATATTTATTTATATGTTCTGAAGTTGTCCATTTCTGCAAAGATATTCTACACTTTGTAGCTATCACTCCCTATATAAGCAAGAGCAGGATTTAAGAATTAGAATACTTTTTGGGGGGAGGTCCGGTCGTGGGGCCTGAACTCTGGGCTTGGGCACTGTCCCTCAGCTCTTCAGCTCAAACCTGGCGCCCTACCACTTGAGCCACAGCACCACTTCTGGCTTTTTTCTTTTTGCTTATGTGGTGCTGAGGAATCGAACCCAGGGCCTCATGCATGCAAGGCAAACACTTTACCACTGAGCCACCTTCCCAGCCCCTAGAATTAGAATACATTTTTATACAAGAATAAATTCAGCTATTTTCCCTCCTGACTTGTGATTCTTAATTGTATTCTTTCAACAAATGTATACATTTTTTGTGTGTGCTGATCGTGGGGCTTAAACTCAGGGACTAGGTATTGTCCTTGAGCTTTTTTGCTCCAGGCTGGTGCTCTAACTACTTAAATCACAGTTCTACTTCTGGCTTTTTTGGTGGTTATTTGGAGATAAGAGTCTCATGAACTTTCCTGATAACTGGCTTCAAACCATAGTCCTCAGTTCTCAGCCTCCTAAGTAGCTAGAATTATAGGCATGAGTCAACAACACCTGGCCCAACAAATGTATAATCTTTGAAAGTACAAAATCTCTTTACAAATAAATCCAGGCTGACTTGATATAATCCAAAAGGGCTTATTCAGTACATATTAAATGAATAAAATTATAAATTTAAGCAACATGACTACCTCTCTCAACATCTCTCTTCAGAATTTATGTATTTACTTACTCATGGCAATGTAGGTTTTTTGGGGGTCCAGTTGTGAGGCCTAAACTCTGGGCCTGGGCACTGTCCCTCAGCTCTTCAGCTCAAGGCTAGTGCTCTACCACTTGAGCCACAGCACCACTTCCGGCTTTTTTCTTTTTGCTTATGTGGTGCTGAGGAATCGAACCCAGGGCCTCGAGCATGCAAGGCAAGTGCTCTACCACAGAGCCACCTTCCCAGCCCCTGGCAATGTAGGTTTTTAAGTAGGATACATTAGCTACAAAAGGAAGAGGAGATTTCATACTCTTTCCTGAATTTGCTCCAAGAAGGCTCATGTCACTGGAAAAATAAGATAATATCTCTTGTCCTCTTCAACTCCTTTGCATACTCTTTCAATCTTTCTTTTTTTTTTTTTTTTTTTGGTCTGGTCGTGGGGCCTGAACTCTGGGCCTGGGCACTGTCCCTCAGCTCTCCAGCTCAACGCTAGCGCTCTACCACTTGAGCCACAGCACCACTTCCGGCTTTTTTCTTTTTGCTTATGTGGTGCTGAGGACTCGAACCCAGGGCCTCAAGCAGGCAAGGCAAGCGCTCTACCACTGAGCCACCTTCCCAGCCCCTCTTTCAATCTTTCTAAGTATTCCAACTAATGGCAATACAAAATTAGTAATGTTTCAAGTTACTTGTCATGAGTTTGTTTGTTTTTTTTTTTTTGTCGGTCGTGGGGCTTGAACTCTGGGCCTGGGCACTGTCCCTCAGCTCTTCAGCTCAAGGCGAGTGCTCTACCACTTGAGCTACAGCGCCACTTCCTTGTCATGAGTTTAAATTGTGACTTAAAGCCCCATATTCTGTATTAATAAATCCTTTGTGATTTATATTTTTTCTTAGTAACACTATTTTAAGAGAAATATATAAGCTAGCCACATGTAATCCATGGTATGTATACCATGAAAAACATGGTACATCAGGTTTTCAAATTTGTTTCCTGCCCAAGGAAATTCTTTTGCGAGGTGATGATCCAGAACTCAAGATCTTAGCTGGGCATAGTGGTTCGCACCTGTAATTCCAGCCCTTGGAAGGTTGAAGCAGGATCATGAGTTCGAGGTCAACCTGAGCTACATACCCAAGAAAAACAAAAATCAGAAGTCAGGTCCACCTTGAGGACATTTTTGGATGAACTATTGCTATGAAGACTAAATTATATAATCTCTGACTAAGAATTTTGTTAAACTCATGATAAGACCCTCTTGGACATTCTTGAAAAGCTGTATTGTGGTCCTAAAACAAAGTATTTATCACTTGTAGGAACATCTGTCCCACTTTTCAGGGACAAAATTTGCTTGTATACAAAATTGCTCTCCGGTCTGATACTGAAAGAGGTGTCATGCAGATTTCAAGAACTTAAACTGGCAACCTATATGACATATTCATATAGTGTGTCTGGAGCTGAGGCTCCAAAGTCAAAATATGAGGCACCTCGTAAACCTCTAGGGACTGAAATACCTCCTTTCAAATATCTGGTTGACTCGGAGTATACTGGCATCAGGGTGTGACCTTCTGAGTCCTTTTGTTTGTTCAAATGAAACTCCACATACATGTGCAATAAGTGCTGCATTGTCAGTGGTGCCACTGTCTATAGGTGCAGGTGAAGATCCCAACCTCTAGACGTGAAGTAATGCCCTCCATGAG
This sequence comes from Dipodomys merriami, assembly GCF_024711535.1. Classification (NCBI taxonomy): domain Eukaryota; kingdom Metazoa; phylum Chordata; class Mammalia; order Rodentia; family Heteromyidae; genus Dipodomys; species Dipodomys merriami. The sequence goes on along the minus strand of NW_027204493.1, from coordinate 3,042,789 downwards.
GTGAGTTCTTAGCCAGGAGCAGCTCAAGAGTTCATATCACAAAGCCCACAGGAACAGCTACACAAGGGATGGAATGGTTAGAAGCAAAGTCTTGAGGAACTATATATATATACACCCTCCACCCCTTTCTCCAGCACCCTTCTTCCCCTCACTCCCAGCTACCATGGGAAAGCACAGAATCTGGGGAGCTATTTTTTGTTCGGATTTTACACACTCAAAATACCTGCCTCCCAAAGTCTAATGGTATTAATATATATTTTGTTATGGTTATTTTATTTTTTTATTTTTTATTGTGAAAATACTGTACAGAGGGGTTACAATTACATGGGCAAGATAATGAGTACATTTCTTATCAAGCATTGTAGCCTCCTCCTTTGTTTCCCCTTCCCATCCCTTCCCATCCTCCCCCCGCCCCCCCCACCCAATCCTCACCGCCCCCCCACACCAAAGTTGTCATTTTTTAAAAGTCACTCTTATTCTTGTTTTCTTATTGATTCCTAATGCATACTTCATTGCAGAGAAAATATCACCTATGAATGTCCAGATTACACAAGTGGTGGCCCCAACTCCTGTTACTTTAGCAAGAAGCATACCTCCTTGTGGAAAACATACGTCGTCTGGATGACTGCCACAAACCGCTTGGGAAGCAGTGCCTCAGACCCATATACGGTGGAGGTCATATACATAGGTAAGTAATTGAAGCGTCAGGGAGGAATTTATTATTCCACTATCTATCTACCAATAGCCAAGCTTCATTTGAACATTCTCGGCTTATGGGTGGTTTCTAGAAGGAAAGATGAGGAAATTCACAATCGTTTTCAACTGAGCATTTTGAAGTAATTGTTGTCCAATTGTTATTGGAAGCGTGATTGGCATTTGGGAATTTTATATCACCATGCTTTTCCCTGGATCCCATGCTTTTGCACCCAGCAGGATAGTCTATTTTTGCTTCCCTTGTCAATCATTCTCTCTGCCCTGCTTCTACAACAGATGTTTCCTTCTTTCTGAAATTCCTTTATTTTTTGCCTTTTGGAAGATAGAGCTACTCCATGAAGAAGCAGGTTTTAGAAAAGGTTCATCTGTGTCCATGAGAATTGATTCCATGAGTATTGTTTCAATTGCTTTACCCCATGCTAATCCTGACATATTAAATTACAAATGAAGAATTGGAGAATAAGGAATGCAACTTACATACTAAGAGCAAAGGCCAAGATCACTAGTGTAATGTCTTGATAAGTCATCAACAAAGTAGAACTAAGTCAACGTGGAAGATGTGCCTTGCTTTAATCAAGCACAATCACAAGAGCTGTTATGGTTTAGCAAGGGTGACCAAAGGAATCCTGAGACAAGGGATTGAGTGAGGTGGTCTAGGTTCTTTCCTTATCTTGAATAATAACTTATGAAGTTGCTAATTACATTCAGGGTTATGTTCAAATCTTCCTCATTCATCTAACATCAACAGGGAAATTTGGGCTTGAGGCGCTTCCATTTTTCACTAGCATATCATCCCTTTAACATGTTGAGCCTCCCAAACTACAAAAGGGTAAAAAGTTGATCCTTAAAAACTAGGAAAAGCTTCTGATACCAGTGAGCACATTTGAATGTTTTCTCCTTGCCATAATTTGGGAATATGCCTGAAGGTGGGGAAGATAAGGAAGGCAATCCTATTAACAAGCAGAAATAAAATAAATACTGATCCACATCAATTCATTTAAGACATGGAGTCTAGGAGGACAGGGGTGGAGGGAGGGAGATGGGAAGGGATGGGAAAGGGGAAACAAAGGAGGAGGCAACAATGCTTGATAAGAAATGTACTCATTATCTTGCCCATGTAATTGTAATCCCTCTATATGGTATTTTCACAATAAAAAAGACATGGAGTCTATAAGATACTGTGACAGTTCCATTTTGTGGGTTCTCTCTTGAATTCCAATGCCCTGCCCACAAGTTTTTTAAAGAGTCAGAAGCTAAACAATGGAAACAAGAGAAGTTCTAAAATGAGCAACTGTTGCAACACATTACCCACAAAACAACAGGCTCAGCCTAACCCCAACCCTAAGTAATATGTTTTGAAAATGAGACTGAGAAGCATCTATTGGATTTGCATGGATTCTGGGAAACATATTATCTGATGTGCCAGTCCATATTTTGTCAGAATAATAAAAGAAATATTCATGGAACTCTCCCATAACCCCTGAAGCATGTGGCCCTGGTTACAGGTTAGAAAAGTTCTCAAATAGAACAGTTTTCATCACAGTACATTTTCTGACAGCTTGACACTCATCCAGGGACAACCATCCTGCAAGTTCTAACTGTCCAACACTGGCAGATAATTGCACAGAAGTAGATTTCTTTCTGGTTGCTATTGCTATGTTGAAAGCTCTTAAAAGTAATAATCTCAGCTAGGGGCTATTTTGCCTCCCACAGGATTTGTGACAGTGTTTGGACACAGTTTAGAATCTCAGAATTTAAGGGTGATCTGATTATTAAGGGGCTAGCAATGCTGAACACGGCAGCAAGTATCATACAGTTGCCCACGACAAAGCATTACCCTGTCCAAAATGTCAGCACTGTGGAGGTTGAGGAACTTTGCCTAAGTGGACATCTTCCTTAAACTTGTATAAAACTATGTTTTGATTAGAGGCATGATTCAGTCTGTGTCTAACATAAAGTTTGTATTAATTAACTGATACCTGAAACACATGAATGTTAGAATTCATGGGATTTTTTAAAATTTTTGTTGAAAAGATACTGTACAGAGGGTTACAGTGACATGAGTAAGGTAATGAGTACATTTCCTATGGAGCACTGTTACCCCTCCTTTGTTTTTCCCCTACTATCCCTTCCTTCCCCACCTCCCCAACACCTCCTCCCCCCATCTGTAAAGTTGGTTTTCAACACAGTGTCTTGTATGTCTCATTGTTACAATGGGTCAACCCATATCCTTGTTTCAGCATTTTGTTATTTCCCTTCCCCTCCCCATATTAGAAAAATGTATATACAGGACAGGGCACCAGAATCAAATACAGTGACAATAGGGCTCTTTTTTGAGGCGAACAGAAGACATAATTCCAAGTATGCTTTTGTCACAGCCATTCCTTGCCCACCTGATTTAAAGACTACACTGTGGGGGGTAATACAGGATAGGTCAAGGTAAGCCAGTATCCTTAGCACTTCACTCTTAGAGAGGTGTTCTCATAGCCTGTACTTACCAGAATTTGAGAATAAGTGCTTTCTTCAGCTTGGGGATTTGTTTTATGTGCATGGATGAAAACAGAAAGATGGGGTTTTAAGGGGTTTTAAGAAGGGAGAGGGGAAATGAAGGAGAGTGATGGAGAAGATGAGTTTGGTCAGGACACATTGTATGGATGGATAGAAATGTCGCAATAAAACTACTAGAGACTAATAAAAAAAAAAAGCTTTTAAAACTACACCTAACAAGACTTAATATTTTAACTATTTTAATTGTGCAATTCAGTTGCATTAGTTCATTCATAGTATTTTGCATCCATTAGCTGGTTCTCCCTGCTGAGAGAAATAAGTTATTTAAAATCACATTCCTGGATCTCATCGCTCTAAATGGAGCCTGTAGAGTTTACATATATGGGAGAATACAATTTGTGACTATGCTAAATTTGTTTATCTTTTCATCATTTGGTGAACATTTGCATCTTTCCACTTTGGGATTCATATAAATAGTGCTGCTATATTCACTCATATACAAGTTTTTCTTTGAATATCTACCATCACTCCTTTATAAAGATATTTATTAGCATGTATTAGTTGTAATGTTTCTTTTTCTTTTCTTTTTTTCTTTTTTCTTTTTTTTTTTTGTTGGTCATGGGGCTTGAACTCTGGGTCTGAACGCTGTCCCTGCACTCTTCAGCTCAAGATGAGCACTCTACCACTTGAGCCACAGTGCCACTTCTGGTTTTCTAGTGGTTTATTAGAGATGAGAGTCTCAAGGACTTTCCTGCCCGGGCTGGTTTGAACCATGATCCTCAGATCTCAGCCTCCTGAGTAGCTAGGATTACCTGCGCAAGCCACTGGCACCCAGCTATATTGTAACATTTCTATACATGCAGATGACATACCCAAAATCATCCCCTCCATCTCTTTCTCATCTCTTCTTTAAGCGATCTCTTTTTTCCCTTTTAAAGCAATTTGAAAAGGTTTCATTGTTCTTTGTTAATAAACTATTTTATATAAAATACTTTGACCATATCCACATTCATTTCTGATTCTTTTAAGTATACCTGTAGGAGCAGAGTTGAACAAAATGGCACGTCTATGTTTGATTGTCTGAGGAATATTCAGTTTCCATGTCCTCCATATCATAAACAACACACATTCTGTTTGAGTGCTGGAGTCCTAACCTTTCTTATGGGTGTTTAATGTTATCACATGGTAGTTTGAGGTCATTTTGCCTCTTCTATGCCTGTTTTTTCTTCTCCAGAATGTGTTTTATAATAGCACTTATCGAGTTGTTAGTCACACTTTCTTGTAGTTGGAAACAAATAGCTCAGAGCAATAACTTAAAGAAGAAAAGATATATTCTGCCTCGCAGATTTAGTTGCTTCAGTCCACATGGCAGGGAAGATATGGCAGAACAGCTCACATGATGACAGCCAGGTAATGAGAGAGAGAGGGGGGAGAGAAAGAGAGAGAGAGAGAGAGAGAGAGAGAGAGAGAGAGAGAGAGAGAGAGAGAGAGAGAGAGAGAGAGAGAGAGAGAGAGAGAGAATGCCTTGGTTACTGAAGGCATTCTCCTCCATTCTGTCTGGACCCCAAGCCTGTGGCATGCTGCTATCCACATTTAGGATGAGTTGTACCCTCTTAATTAATCCTGTCTAAACTGATAATGCCATCACAGACAACCTAAAAGTGCTCTTTGCTAATGCCCTAGCTTCTTCTGATCCAAAGAAGACTGACGATCGACATTACATTCCGCAAGTCCTTCATTTGTCAACTTGACACCTAAACACGTTATCTAAATTATAACATTCTGTCCCTGGACCCCCAAAGGCCTGTGTCTGTTTTATGATATACACTTGAGAATCTTCATAATCTTGAATTGTCCAAAAGTCTAAGTACAACATCTTTTCTGATACTCCAAACAAACTGTTAGATATGACTCTCTGCAACATCAAATACAAAGTTGTGTACTTCCAAGATAGAATGGCAAAAAGTAAACATTCCCATTCCAGGGGAGAAACAGGGATGGAAGGTTTTTTTTTTTTAAGGGCCATCTTAGAGATATTTTTTTTTCTTTTTGAGATGGAAGGTTTTAATCAAAGCAAGACCAAAACTCATCAGAGAAATCACTAAATCCTAAGTCCTATAGTTCCATATCTGCCATCCATATCCCAAGTGGCATGATATGACCTTCAACAGGCCTGGATAGCCCTGCCCCTACTACCTTGACAATTATAGGCCAAAAGAAGCCTGTCCTTTAGCATGATCCCACTTACCACCTGTGATTTTACTTGGCAGATGTTTCACAATCCTGGCATCTCCAGCAGCCAGGGTCTTCATTTCAGTGTAGGCTTCACCTTTGCTGCTACACATATTATCCTCTCAGGGCTGTCTGTAAAGACTTGGAACCCACCACAACATTGCCTGGCTCCAAGACATTCCTCTGACATCTGGATGGCAGTCTTCATAATCCCATAAGTCCCCACATATGGCGGCGACATTAACCTTTGCACACCTGGGCAGCTAAGTGGGTGGAACAAACTCTATTTTAAGTGTGTAACTTAGTGGCATTAGTTTATTCATAATATTCTCCCAGCTGAGAGAAATAAGCTGTTGCCTCATTGCCTTGTGAGCAGGACACCCCTCCCCAGAGACATTTTCCAATGAATTTATTCATTCCTACATGTGAGCCTGGAATGGGCGGGCTCTGGTTAATTCCTGAGCTGCCCTTAAGGCATCTTTATTACTGTCCTCATAGGGACTGGGGACATGAGCAAAATCAGAATGAGCCAACTGTCTGTTCTGAGGCTGCTAAAGGGGTCATTACCAAACATGTCCCAATGAGTGAATGGATTCTGTTCATATACTGTGAACTGTTATTGAACCAAAGGCAAGATTTATATACTTGTTCCCTACAATACTATAAACACACATTAATGGATCATAAAAAGCATGTGTGTCAACAAGTAGCCTCTTGCTCCTGGTTAAGGGAAGGAAGCTATTTCAAATACATTTCCCCAGTAATTTTCCATCCCAAATCCTACTTGGAAATCATAGTCTAGTTAGTATCACCTGGTCCTCCACCATCCTGCAAATTCGTTTGTATGTACGAGACTTTGCCTGGTGCTACGTGGAGAATGCATTAAGAATGAAACCTCAGCTGCTTATCTTGCTTATCATCTAAACCCCCTATTCAGCACAGATCCAGTTGATCTCATACTAAGATAGATCTTGTCTTCTGAGGATTTAAAATGCAGTGGGATGAGTGGACATAAGCAACATAGACCATGATTGAAAGCAGTAAGACTAATTTTTAAAAGCAAGCAACTAACATAAATGAATGGAAATTTTCTTTATGTCCACAGTTGTACCACATCCTCCTATGAATCTGACTTTGGAAGTAAAGCATCCAAAATACAGAAAACCATACCTGTGGATAGAATGGCAACCACCCACCATTATTGATGTAAGATCTGGTTGGCTCACACTACAGTATGAAATTCGATTAAAACCCGAAAAAGCAGCTGAGTGGGAGGTGAGTCAGACAGAAGCTTGTTGAAGCAACCATGTCTCCTATAGCAAGAGTGAACCCCTCACAACCAAGAACAGTTCATTTCTCCAATGGCTTGGCCACTGTGCTAACATCCCCAAGCAAATGTAGGCTATCAGATAGGAAATTCCTCCATCAATTCCTCCTTCTTTTGGAATTGAAGGAGGCCCAGTTTCACAGCTCTCCTGAACATAATTCTCTGCACTGGACAGGACAGTCTTCTACCGTGTTTTCAAGCCCTCTTCTTCTTTGATATATCTTAAATGTAGACACTTTTAAAAGTACTTAATAATGCTAGGACAGGAGGTGAAGGAATCCCAGTGTCCATGAATAATGTCTGTGTTTCTGAAGAAATAATTTTAAACACTTCAATATGAAGAAACAAAATAATAAATCAATCATGATAGTCTACCCTTAAATAATTTAGTAGGCATTCCTTTTTTGTATAGCCAAAATAATAGGATCAGACAGAGGAAATGAATTAAAATTCTTTAGCACCATTCAGTAGATAATCTGCATTATAATCTTTCCCAGTTGTTTCAAAAATATCTTTAACAGCTGCTTTGTTCAAGCCAGAATCCAGCCAAGGGCTGCAATTAGGACCTGGTTGTTATATCTCTTCCTTTGGATGCACTCAAGATGCTGGTCACTTGTACCACCAGATGTCCTGCTTTCTTCATTTGTCTGTCATTTGTTGTAGAGTCATTTACCTAATTTCTCTACCTTTGTATTTCTTGTAACCAATCAGATCTAAAAACTTGGTTAGATGTTGGTTGAACAGTTATTGACAAGTATACTTCATCATATCAAGAAACAGGCTATCTCGCTATATATATAAATAAAGTTAGGTATAAATGATATTAAGACTGACCCCTAGAGATGAAAACTAATTCCCTGCTTGCAAAATCATGTTTAATGTGTACAGAATTACTTCAACATACATGAACACCCAGTTGATTTCCAACTGGTGATTTTAATACTAATTAAAAATCCTTGAATCAGTTTCTTCAAGAAAAACAATAAAACTAACTATTTTTGTATTTTTATAATTTTTCTATGTTTACAATGTTAAATTTATTGACATCTGTCATTCATAAAATGGAATTCGTGGAGGGTAGAATAATTGTCTTTCTCAAATAGACTTCAAAATGAAAAGATACAAAATCTGTTAATTTTTGTGTGAACAGTTTTTAATTGAGAAAATAACATACAGAGGGGTTACAATTACATGAGCAAGATAATGAGTACATTTCTTATCAAGCATTGTTTCCTTTGTTTCCCCTTCCCGTCCCTTCCCATCTCCCCAGAGAAGGATCTGATATCCCGCATATGATCATCTACCCTAGCACCTCTGATAGTTTATAATTTATATAATTTATTTTTGATAATTTTTTCATAAGAAGGGTCAGTAGTGACTTCTGTTTTCCTGTTCCTCTTAAGACTCATTTTGCTGGGCAACAGACCAAGTTTCAGATTCTCAGCTTACATCCAGGACTGAAATACTTTGTCCAGGTCCGCTGCAAGCCAGATCATGGAAACTGGAGTCAGTGGAGTCCAGAGAACTCCATTCAGATACCTAGCGGTAAGTGTCTTGGCCTCTAGTTCTCTTCCTAAATATTTTTATGTGATAAATTTGTGTGTAATGACTACTAACAGCTTTAACCAGAAGAATAAGTAGAAATGGATTTGTCATCTCTTTACTCAACACAAGGACATCTGGAAATAATGTCCAAGCATTGCTCCCCAGACGACTCACTGTCAGTGAGGATCAGCTTCTAAAATAAGGCTGAAGTCCTGGTCTTGACCTGTCTCTAGGGGGTTAATGATGTGTCATCCCACAGTCTCCATTTGTCTCCTCTCTATCATGTAAAGGGTCCAATCATGACAGGTCTGAAAAGTGGTATCCTTTCTCAACAGTGAAGACTTATTAGACTAAAGTCTCTGTGAAGGATTCAGGATATCTTAGCCAAGGCACAATATATGAGATGATCTCAGTTCTAACTAGTGATGTAAATATGGTGTCATTGTGCATTTCTTTTTTTAATTTAATTTTATTGTCAAGGTAATGTACAGAGGGGTTACAGTTATATAAGTAAGGTAGTGAGTACATTCCTTGTCAAACATTACCCCCTCCTTCATTTTTCTCCTACTTTCTCTTCCCCCCAACTCTTTCCCCCTTGTTGTACAGATCTTGTGGGTATCGCTGTTGCATTGGCTCCCTTTTGTCCTTTGTCTCACCATTTTGTTCTCCCCTTTACCTTCCCTAACTCAGATAATATATACCATACACTGGGTATCAAAATCAAATACAGTGACAACAGGGGATAAACCACAGGGGGGAAACACAAAAGAAACAAGAAATCACATAGTACATTGAAAACAACAGCAACAAAAAACCTCTTATGTCCATATCTTGGAGTTCATTTCTCTCAGCATCATCGTATATGGTCATATGCACATAGCTATTGAGCTATTCTGTTCATCTTCTAGGAATATCCTGGACATATACTAATTATTACAAATGAGGGACACTATGGTTCCTATGTTTCTTTGGGTCTGGTTTACTGATTTTCTTCCAAGACTTTCCAGCTCCTTACAAATAAGGCAGTGTCATTCTTTCTGGTGGAAAAATAGAATTTCATTGTGTGTGTGGGGGCGGGGGGGTGATGTATCACATTTTCTTGATCTATTCATCTACCAAGGGGCATCTGAGTTGGTTCCAAATCTTAGCTTTGGTAAATAATGCTATGATAAACATCATTGTGCTGGTAGCCTTGTTTGTGATCTTTTGGGTAAATGCCCAGAAGTGGGATTGCTGGGTCATAGGGGAACTCCATCTGTAGTCTTTTGAGGAACCTCCATACTGCTTTCTAGTATAATAGTGTTCCCTTTTGGTCACATCCCCTCAGCCTCTTCAGTAAATAGTGCTGGCAAAATGGTTAAACACCTGTAGAAAAGTAAAGATAGATCCTTATATATCACCTGGCACCAGAATCAATTCCAAATAGACCAAAGACCTCACGGTAAAAGCATATACCATGAAAACATTACAGGAAGGAATAGGAGAAACTCTAGGGCTCCTTGGCACAGGCCAAAATTTTCTTAATAAAGACTCAGAAACACAACAAATCCAAGAAAGGTTGGACAAATGGGATTTGCATTAAACTGCAGAGCTTCTGCAGGGCAAAGAACATAGATACCAAGATCAATAGAAAGTCCACAGATTGGGAGAAGCTCTTAACTAGCTATACAACAGACAAGGTACTTCTGACTCAAAAAATTAAATCCTTCAACAAGTCCTCAAAGAAACAATATCCCCTTTAATAAGTAGGCTAAAGACTTAAAGAGAGACTTCTCTGAAGAGGAAACAAGAATGGCCAATAGACACATGAAGAAATGCTCAACTTCTCTGGCCATAAAAGAAATCCAAATCAAAACAACATTGAGATTCCACCTTACTCCAGTTAGAACGGCTATAATCAAGAAATTTAATATCATCTTGCATGTCTAAAGTACTTAACTTTATCACATCTTTACCTTGCTTCCAACATTCTCAGGTAAAATGTAATTATCACTAGGAACTAACAGTAGGAAAACAAATTTAGTAAAGTTAATCATCTTTACTCTCCAAACTCTAGCTCTTTGGAAGTTATGAGGGCTTTACAAGATTAGCATGTGGGAAAGAACACTGAACTATAAGAGAGAGCATTCAAGAGAGAGCATTCCTCTAGTCCCATGTGGGCTCATATTAAAGAAAAGCAAAGGATCTAGAGCTAGAAATCCTGACTTCAAATCCTGATTTTTAACTCTGTAAGTGAAAGAACCATGAAAAAAAATCACTATTTGAGCCTCCATTTTCTCATCTGTAAAGAAAGGCAATGTTGCTAAGCTAAGCACTGCATTGTTATTACTTCAACTGACCATTTGACCTTTGATTTCTTCTTAAAGATTCAACTGAAACAATATGTGAAAAGATTTTTAAATTAATAGAACGATGTGACATATATAACATATTAGAATATTAAAATATTAGTAAAAAGCTAACCTAACATTAATGCTACTCTGGATTGCTCTTCAAGTCAAAAGAGATATGATTAGAGGGAAAAGTTCAAGTGTTCAAAAGTTACATGCAAAAAAAGGATGTGATGCATTACATCGGTTGGTTGGTTATAATTGTTTAATGATGCGGTATGTGATCAAAGCTTTCTGGCTATTTGTTTTGTAGACTTCCCCACGGATGATACAACCATGTGGATCTTTGTGGCTGTTCTTTCTGCTGCCGTCTGTTTGATTACCATCTGGGCAATGGCTTTGAAGGGCTCTAGGTACTTCCTTGTCTCTCAGCCCTTCTTTCTATTATTGTCATCAGGGATAATGTCAAAAAAAGATAAACAAATAATGCATGATAATGATAACGAGCCTACAACCTACACATTTAATTTAACCATTAGTTCTAATATGCTATGTTTATTGAGTTCAAATAAAACAACTTTTTATCAGCACTAAGAAAAACAAAAATAGAGAATGTGACTTCTCTGACCTAGATAACTCTATCAAATGGGGACTCTCATAAAACATGTAGAAGTAATTTGAAGATTAAAAATAATGTTTCAAGAATCACAAAGTGAAAAAGATAAGTCATTTATATAATCTCACAAATTATTTTACAGCATGGTGACCTGCATCTTTCCACCAGTTCCTGGGCCAAAAATAAAAGGATTTGATACTCGTTTGCTGGAGGTAAGTCCAAGGAGAAGAGAATGTAGTGTGACTAGCTACTTTTAATAAATAATTTGCAAATGCACACACTACTCCCATCAACCCAGTCTGGCTACTTCTAATCTCTCTCCATCTGTGCCTTGTGCTCCGCTGTGAGTTAATAGAAAGAGTTATTAGGTCTGAGAGTCCTCACCAGCAGACATTAAAAGTTGGAGGGCAAAGAACAAAAGCCACAAAAACACAAAAATTCAAGATAATGAGTGCTAGATTCACCAGGGATGCTAATGACCACACACATACCCATTCTATACAAATCATCAGTTTCAATCTAGGTGATATTTTCACGGACACAAAACAAGTATTTGCCATGGGCACCTCCATCTTACAGTACTGACCGCTTCCATTTGACGTTCTCTACACAAGAGGCCACAGTGACAGAATATGTCATGACCACTCTTGCTCAGATTGAGCAATCAGTTGAGTCTGGATCAGTAGAGTGAGGGCTGGTGTTCATTGGGATGCATTTAGAGGAAAGCAAATGTAAGTGTTTGGAATGAAAAGAGCATTCAGGACATTTTCAATTTCTCTCAGGTTGAAATATATAGTTTCAGTTTGACCTTAATCTTAAGAGTGATGTGTAGAAACATGGTTATCTGTAGATAAATGTCAAGTGACCCAGTGACTGTGAGGCCAATTGATCAAGAACATGAAGTAAGTCCCACAGAATTCTTGTCTACCAGATACACTTCGGTTGGGAATATCTGACCTGATAGTACAGCTAAAGAACTAGGCTACTTACCCATTGCTGACACCACTTTCCAGTTGAGCAGTGACTTTTTGTTTTTTTGTTTTTTCAAGCTGAGGTCTGAACTCTAGATTGTGAGCTTATGAGTCAACAACACTACTAGCTGAGTTCGTTTCTTTAGTTCATTCCTCAGATAGGGCATTGCATTTTTGCCAAAGATAACCTGGATCATGATCCTCCTATTTATGGCTCCTGTGTCATCATGCCCACTTTTGTTATTGTTGTTGCTGCTGCTGCTGTTTTAAGATAAAGTCATTGTGCCTAAGCTGGATCCTCCTGATCTTTGCCTCCAAATTAGCTGAAATCACATGACATGCCACAACTCCCTACTTAGTTTACAGAGTCAATCAACATGAAGATCTCAGTGAACTAAAATACTTTCTAGAGCACAATTCATCTGCTAGTCATAGAGATCGAATGATAATATAGCTACTTGGTTTTAAATTTAATATTTTTGTACATCATCTCTAGTACTCAAAAGGTATTCCCAGAGAGGCATCAACTCTCGTCTTAAAAATGGAGACACGGGGATTCAGATAGCAGCTTCCCTAAGATCCTATATACTGGATAAGTAATAAAACCAAGGCTTCATACCACTAGAACCTAAACCAGAAGATCAGAAAGAAGAGGGGAAGTAAGAAGAGGAGACAGGTGGAGTTAAAAGGAGAATGGAGTACTAAAAAGAGAGGGGGAAAGGAATATAAGAGGGAGGAAATATAGATCAGGAAAAAGAGAAAGGAGGAAAAGAAAAATCAAAGAAATTGAAAAGTGGCAGAATAAGAACAAAAAGATAAGAAAAAAGAGATGGGAAGAGGAAAGTGGGAAGACAAGAAGGGAGAGAAGGAGGAAGATCAGTAAAAGAAGAATGAACAAAAGAACCAACTTCCTATTGCCATCTTCTAGAAGGTAGCAGTTGGGAATACCTCAAAGGCCAGCAGCCACACCTCAGAATCATTCTGCCAGTGAATTCCAAGTGTCAGATGTGTACATAAGCACTTCGGTTTACATGTTTTACATCCTTTGTAAACTTGATAGGTGTATGTTTATAAGTCGTATACTAATTGTCCATTAAGCTAATGATCTTTTTTTTTTTTTGGTCCGGTCGTGGGGCCTGAACTCTGGGCCTGGGCGCTGTCCCTCAGCTCAAGGCTAGCGCTCTACCACTTGAGCCACAGCGCCACTTCCAGCTTTTTTCTTATGTGGTGCTGAGGAATCGAACCCAGGGCCTCAGGCCTGCAAGGCAAGCGCTCTACCACTGAGCCACCTTCCCAGCCCCTAATGATCTTTTTTTTTTTGCTTAGAGAGAGGCTACTTTTTTGCTTAGAGAGAGGCTGGCTTAAAGAAAAGCATTTGATCTTAAGTACCAGAAGGTGATTATAGATGGCCTGATAGGCACCTACATAGCATTCTGGAGAATTCTTGAGGCTGCTCACAAGAGCCTTCAACCCAGCAAAAGGAGATAGAAAGCTCCCATTCCAAGTCTTAAGTAAGACCCAGCATGGCCACAGCCTTAGGAGAGAACCCTTTTAATCTCTGTTCAGGGTGATGAACAGACAACACTTGACTGTGATACCACCTGTGGCATGTGATACAGCTAACACCCACCTCTCCTTGTGTCTTTGTTTTAATAGAAGGGTAAATCTGAAGAACTCTTGAGTGCCTTGGGATGCCATGACTTCCCCCCAACCTCTGACTGTGAGGACTTGCTGGTGGAGTTTTTAGAAGTGGATGACAGCGAGGAACAACAGCTGATGCCAGCCAACTCAAAAGAACACCCAAGCCCAGGTGTAAAACCCACACACCTGGATCCTGACAGTGACTCTGGCCGGGGAAGCTATGACAGCCATTCTCTTCTCTCTGAAAAGTGTGAGGAAACCCAGGCCAGTCCTCACACTTTCCACACTTCCGGGCTCATGGAGAAGCCAGAAACTCCTGAAGCAAATATTACTTGCCCCCAAGATTTCCAGAGCATACCAGGGGAAGGCAATATCCACTACTTTGATGCTGATGAATCTAAATCTTCAACCTGGCCTTTACCACAACCTGGCCAACACAACCCCAGATCTCCTTACCATAGCATTGCCGACATGTGCAAGCTGGCTGGAGGCCCTGTAGGGCCCATAGCTACTTTACTGGACAAAGCAGGCCAAGATGCTTTAAAGTACTCTAAAACCATGGCAACTGAAGAGGAGGAAGAAAAGACAGTTGAGCAGGAGGTGGAAAGCTTCTTCTATCCCAAGCCAAAGCAGGATACAGTATGGCTGCTTCCTCAAGAGGAGAGCCCCTTGATTTCTGTTAAACCTCTCGATTACGTGGAGATTCATAAGGTCAACAAAGATGGGGAACTAACCTTGCTCCCAAAACAGAGAGAGAACAGTGAGCAGACAGAGATGTCTAGGGCTCCTGATTCCAGTAAAGAGTATGCCAAGGTGTCCCGGGTCATAGATAACAACATCCTGGTGTTAATGCCAGATCCTCGGGCTCAGAACGTGGCTTTGTTTGAGGAATCCATCAAGGAGAGTCCACCATCGCTTCAACAGAATCAGTCAGAGAAAGACCTGGCCAGCTTCCCTGCGACCTCCAGCAAGTGCAAAAACCAACAAGGCGGGCTGGATTACCTGGACCCTACATGCTTTATGCACTCCTTTCACTGATAGCCTGACAGATGAGAATGATTGGTAGAAATGTGATTTTTTTTTCTTTCAGGTAACACTACAACAGTGTCATGAAGGAATGCTGTGTGCTGTGTGGTAGTGAATGATCAAGAATGTGGGTAGAATGACACTACTTTTGCTTCTTTTCACTCTCCATGTTCAACCACTTGCCTTTTTCTAACAGCAGTTTCCAAAACACATCACTTTGTCACTGAACTGTGATTTGTCGATTTGGTTTGGGTTTTTGTTATTGATGTTTTTTGGTGTGTTTTTTTTTTCCTCTTAGTGATAAAGACTTACGTGTTCAATGAAATAAAAGCACATTGCTTAGTATTCCTGAGGGGTGGTGCCACTGGGTATATCCCCTTTCAAAAGCTTTCGTGGTTTGCTAGGAGGTAGGAAGAAATGGAACTGTCAGAAAAACTTAGCACAAGAGATGGTAGATATATGGGAAATGCCATGAAAACCATCTTTGAAAACAAATTGCTTACTTAACCCTTTACACTCCTTTTTCATTTTATAACAGTGACCCAAACAAAATATATTTTTTAAGGAATCCATTCCAGGACACCTACCAAAAATGTCTGCATCAGTCTTTTACTGATCCATTGCTGAAATGCAAGTAAAATAATGCCTCTCATTTTGTAAGAGATAGTTTGAATGCATTAAGCATGGATTTCTCACCCTAAATTTTATTTCCTTCTGATGCCTCTGGCACACATAGTTTTTGGAAAGTAAACTTTTCTTACACAAGAGGCAAATGAATCTCATTTGGTAAATCTTGCTTCCTTTTAGCAGGACCAGTAATTCACAGAAACAAACAAAAACAATCCCCAAGACTAACTTTAAAAGATAATCATAGCAGGATGCTAATAGAAATGCTGCCTTACTGTACATACAGATTCTACTTTAATACAAACCTGTAAGTTTAGCAATGTATTTTTGAAGACTATTTTTCTATTGCTTAGGTAAAGTAAGACTATTTTCTATTTCCCAGTGCAGCCGTTTACGTATCCAGTGGGCACAGTACTTTCTGCTGTTAAGTTATATTCACAGTGTGTCACAGTTTGTGGGATAAAATACTGTAGTAACCCAAAGCCCACTGAGGAATATGAAATAGATGACAAAATGCAGATTGCAACACAAGAATGTGCATTATCTGATTCTTCTTCATCTCCAGGATAATTTAAACAACAACAGACCTACCAAGTTAGAGTTTTAGGACTCTCCACAGACCAGAAATGAATTTTCCTGTGAGTTTGGGGCTTCTGCCTATCTATAGGTGAGTCTTTTCTTTAAACATGCTGCGTCAGAGACAGAGATTTGGCTTTGTTTTGTTTTTCTGGGCAGTCTTGGATAGCAAAAGAATTTTAAGCAAAACCAGGGATTAATATCTCTCTGGAGTAGATGTATTTGCAAAACTTTGGCAGAAACAGAACTCACATCAAGAATGTCCAAATGGAAACCAGATAGGACCAGTTTCAAAGGTGGAATATGATGAAAACAATCTGCAAGTCTATTCCAAGGACAGGCTCCCCGAGGCGGGTCAAAACCCTCTTGGGTCTCCATTTTACCAGGAGCCTCCATGACTTATCTACTGAACAGAATGCTCCCTCCCTCTACTTTTCATTGCACATACTGGCAAATTTATTCTTGTCTACTTACGATCTGTACATTCAGAACATGAGTTCATTCATCTCCATGAGTTCCATAGTGATAGGAACTAGACCCAGAAGTTTCCTTGTGATTGAAACACATTGTCAGTGTTTTCAGAAATATAAAAATAATATATTAGAAGCTGTATTTCCCCACTATTTAAACATCTTGTGAGAAAGAGAAACATTTGGGAAACCTGCTAAGCTTACTCAGTACTCTAGATCCTCATTAATCAGTGATTGAGGATTAACTATTGGCATCTCCTGGTTGCTACTGGAAATTCTATTACCAGCACCTCAGGGCCTATCCTAGATCTCCAAAATCCATATGTGCATCTTACTAATGTCCCCAGTTAATTCATGTGCATGCCAAAGTTCTAGAAGTATTATTTTTTATACCATTTCCAATAATGGGGATTTTTGTGCTTGAAAATAACCCTGTCTTGTGTAGATCAAATCTGTTTCACTTGCAATGAAAGGAGAAAGCAAAATCAAAATCAATAACAACAATAATTAAAACCAACATATTAGTGGTTTAAGATTCATATAATGGTGAATCTTTTGCCTATTCATATGAGACTGACCTGAAAAATACACAAAACCTCTATGAGAACCAGAGAGTATAATATACTAAGACTTTGACTAAGGAAATTAAACTTCAAAACCAACGTGGACAAAACCTATCCCTACATTAAACAACATTCTCCAGTTTAACTATTGAGATTATTTATATATGTATATACATGTTTATTTATAATATATGACTGAAAAAATTAACTTGACATATCAACTGCTCTTATTGTTTAAAACTTAAATATCATCTGCTTTTGACATGTTATTTTATATATATATATATATATATATATATATATGAAAAATACGATAATGGGTTAAAGCCTTGAACAAAATCTTTTAAAAATATCAATTATCTTTTACTAGTCAAGTTTATAATTTATAATTATTAACATACTTTCTCTGATTTCTGAAGATGTTGAACTAAATAATCCCTAAGTCCTTTATAAATTCTGTCTGCTTGATTCCATGATTCACTGAATAGTTTCCTACAAAAATAATCTGACCCAATGCCTTGTATATTAAATAATTAGTCTTCATTATGGGACTGGAAGGCAATCTTCAATGATGTGCTCATCATTGTTTAGCAACACCTCCCACTGATCTTCATATGTCATACATGATTTTGTGAAGTTCTGAGGATACAGTGCAAATGATGTTCTAAGATTATGTGAAAATAAAGACTTAGATAACAGACACATAAGATAAAACAGAAACATCGAATGAGACACTAATCTTTAGAACAGTGATTGCTTACTGACTTGAAGCAATGTTTATTTCTGCCAAACAGTCCCAGATACCTTTTTTCTTTTCCATCTTTCATCATAGTTTACAAATAACCATTACACAAATAGCTTGAGTCTTGTGCTCCAGATTATAAAGTCATGCTTTTATAAACAGATACCTAAATATGAAAAGTTATGAAGAACAAAACTGGATAGAGTCAATAGATGATTTTGTGGAAGCATATGATTCAAATAGCAAAATGTTCTCTGAGCAATCTTAAATGTCGATAAAATATCTTAATATGAGCACAAGTTACTGGCAACTGTGTCATTGATTTTTTTAGCAGATGTTACATTTTCCTAAGTGCCTATAACCAGTCCTGACAGGGAGTTATGGACTAACAACTTGCTGTAGCTGGTCTTTTCTAGAAGGATCAGTCTCTTACTACCCAAATAAAATCAAAACAATGGTGACTCCTTATCCTGTGGTAATCCTACAGACTTGGTGAATCCTGAGTTAATGAGTCACTAGAGGACTTGAGCTCCAATGAGCACTTTGTCCTGGAGGAAATCCAGTGTATTTATTTATTGTTTGCTGCCTGCTATTGCCAATTATTTTCAGAAGGATTTAGTCCTGCCTTTAGCACCTTCGATCTCCTCAGAGTATTCAGTAAACAGGAAAGAACAGATTTATATAGGTTTTACAAAGTGCCTTTCATTTGCTAAAAAAAAATGGAAATATTTTAGTTTGCAAGATAAGTATATTGGTTAGACAGTAAAATGTATTTTATATGAAGAAAGCAGGAGTAACCAGAAAGGGAATGACAATGTAATGTAAGGAATAATCAGTGAGCAGTCAGTGGGTTTGTAATGTATTGTTTAACTGAGACATCACAAAGCTGATGTGAATAATGTGAATCCCAGACTTTCTGAAACATATTGATGCTGTGTAAATAGCACTAAATTTTGTATGCCAGGGCCTAAAAAGTACAATATGTCACATGGAAATTTTGCACACTGATTAAAAACTATTAGTGAATTTGAATTATGATCCCATCTGCTGTTGACACAGATTTGTCAATAATGGGACCTGCCTGTGTGCATCAGTAGACAAACGTGGGGTTTTTTTCTGCCTTTTTAACTCGACATAATTTAGCATTGCTAGGATAGAGACCATGTACTCCACAACCCAGTCTAAGTCACATTACTGCCACTTACCAGGCCAAGTCCTTTAAATGCTGGCCTTTAGTTTCCTCTTTTGTTAAATAAGTAGGTTGACTGAGAAATGTTTCTAAGGATGTGTCTTCAGGTTCTGTCTTTATTTCTCATGATTTGGGTAAAATCCAAGAACGCAGGTCACAGACCCAGGCATAGTACAGGAATGACTTAGTCATCTGCTCTAAGCAGTGAATGACTGAGATGATGTATTATTGAAAATACCTCACAGTTAATCAGATCATTTCCACAATTCAGGTGGATTTAACATCCTAGCTTCTCCCCTTCCTAGTTTTATATACTTATATACTTATAGCCTTTTTAACTTCCTTATTCCAAGGCCCATTATTTTTTCACTGAATTAGTTGTACACAGTGGGAACTACAGGATCTATAAGAAGCAAAATTATTCATAAGCAATGACCTTTGTCCTCACAAAGAACTAGTCAAATGTGAAATCATCCACACAAAAATCCAAGCCTAATTTGAGAGTCACATGTGTACCCATTTTGAGATTTGCAGGCTTAGCTATTTGAGCCTGCTTTGTTATTTAGTTAATATAAAAGTGACAAATAAATGCAGGCTATCTTGATGAATAGTTATGGAAAGCCTTAAAGAGAAACTTGAAAATACAAAATAACTTCTCAAGAGCTTATGATCTAAATGGTAATTCTACTTGTAATTATACCTGAATTTTCTATAATTCCTAGATATGCAAATCAAAAGGACACTTGATCTAGAAATTTTCCCTTCAACAAGGTGATTTTGAGTCTGAGACTTTCATATCTACTACAAGTAAAAGAAAAATAGAAAATAGATTGTTTCCAAAATTGGGATATCTCAGGATTCACAAAATGCCGAGTAGTCACTAAACTCAAATTGTATTGAAAATGGTGAATCTGTATTCTTTTTAGCATTCTGACTTTGTAGCTAAGAGATGTACATAATTCACAACACCATAGGCTGGCAGCTGTTCACATCAATTCTTCTCAGCTGTGTCTTGATGTCCATTTAAGAAGCATTTGCAACATGTAAAGTTGAACAACATATCCTGCTTACATGGTGTGATCAATGAACAGAGAAATTCAATCATAAGGTAGTCGTTAGTTAACATCTTACCTGCTGCTATTTAAAAAAAAAAGAAAAGAAAACTCTAAAGATTTCTTCTGGACCAATAATATCAAAACTGGGCCAGTTTTTTTAAAGTTTATCAAAAATAATCTTTAAGAGTTATGGTTGATGGTATTTCATCTACATTGAGTTTTTTTGCACATTTTTCAGATTTGGGATTGGGATCCTTTTATCATGTTATCTGAAATTTAAACACTATATGGGAAAAATACCTCTGGAAAAAATATAATTGGTTTTGTATAATTCCTGGAAAACATGATTCTAAATTTTTAAAAGACGTTATCTCCCTTTGTGTCCTAATGACTTTCCTCCAAAGCTGCCTGTAGCTTAGAAATGGAAGGTGTTACATCTCATGATTTAAATGGTTTTGGAGACAGAGCTGTTGTATTTATCAAAGGACATACCTGAATTTAAAAAAATCATTATATTATTTTATACATAATGCTTTCTGTGATTCAAGATCATGATATGCTGTATTGATATATTGATATATATATATATGTATAATCCTCATGTTATAAAAATCATCCTGTAATACAAATGAAAATCATTTTAATGAGTTGATTTCAATATGATTATGTCTATGTCTATAAAACAAAACATTTTTAAAGTGATCATATATTTCTGTCGAAACTGTGAATGTACTAATTTTTCCTTAATCGTTATCTAGAATTAGTATTGTATGCCACTCTACGGCCTATCTGAGGTGTTAGGTGTTTGACGTACAATCCAACAGTTGTTTAAGTGTTAACCTTTTAGCTTTGCTTTATGTGACCACAGAGCCTTCCTGAGTGTTCTTTGTGTCATGAGGCTTGCTTTACTGCTTCATCATTCATTTTAAGCCAATTTTAAGAGTCTCATGTGAAAACCAAAGCAATCTAGAACCGGCCGCTGAGTGATTGTGTCTATGTAAAGCCATATCAAAGCAAAGACTCTGTCATAGTCATAGCATAAGATTGTGTATTCTCAAAGCTACCACTACCTCTGCTCTTCCCCTTTCCCAGAAAATGCCAAACAAAATTAGCCAACATATTAGAAGTGATTGTTACAATCAATGGGTGATTGTTTAGTTACATTAGAAAACACCTTCTAATTCACCACTTTTCAGATTTACTATAGGCTTTCTGACAAACCATTTTTACATTTCAATATTTTATAAATGCTGGCTGATAAAATTCAGAAAGACTACATGGTAAGATATCAGATTTAGAAAACAACAAGAGAACCATAAAGTGCAGATTCTTTTCTTAATTGTGAATCGCCTCCAGGTGATTACCCAAAGCCATGATAATATATGTCATTACACTGATAATACCCAACTCAGTGCCTGGCTCAATAAATGTTGATTTCCCTGTCTATCCTTCCACTATTATTTTCATTTTTAAAAAATGAACAGAATTACAATGTGCATGGCTGAAGCAATTTTCTTGAAGACTTTTGCTGCCAAAAGATGTATCTTCATAAATTTACAATCTGACTTTCTCTAAAAACTATTTCCCTTATTGCTTTGAGCCATTAAAATATTACGGTATTATTAGGGGAAATATCAGCCATTTATCAAAAATAATCTTGATTTTAAGACTATTTCTATATGTTATTCTTTATAAATGTCTACTTTTTTCTTTGTAACCTTGAACCATTACAGAAAATTACTGTCGTCCAATTGGTTCTCTTCCAGTTCTTCAATCTGTAAATCTTTGGTTATTGTACCTTGTGCTTCCTGTTTCCCATAATATATTTATTTCCTTTCATCTATGGGAAAAATATGGACAGATAAGTCCTTGTCATTGCTCTCAGAGATTATGTATGCTAATTGCTATCACACGACTTCATTTTCACTGCATGCCAAAAACAATGCTTGCCAAACAAAACCTTAGACCTCCCAGTATAAGGTGGTCATTCTATTTCTATTTTGTATCATTGCAAATACTCAGCTCAGTGCCTGGTTCAATAAATGTTTCTTTCCCTTGCCTATCATCAATCTATTTTTATGGGGGGGAGGGCAGGAATAGTGTGTGGCAGAATTTTCTTGAAGATGTTTTACTGCTAAAGGATCTATAATCAAGAAATTGTCTCCATACATTTGGGCCAAAATAGCTTTTTCATATTTGTCCTCATCTCACTATCGACTGAAGGTCAAACCGCCCTTCCTTTACCTGTCCCTGTCCTGTGAGAGGCTGCTAAAATAAGGTGATATGAAACTAGATACAAGGGGAACAAATAAGAAAAATCATTTGAATACTAAGAAAAAACAAACTCTCAAAAATGGAATCCCTTTCAACAAGATGACTTGTTAATACCAGCAACATCCTTTCTGACAAAATTCATCATATCAAGTGTAAGTTGAAATCTTTTAAAAGGATCTACATCTAGAAGCCTTCTAGTGTTCATGTTTATGTTACAGAATTATGTGTGGGTTGCTTTACAACCTCTTTTCTGCCACCCCTTAATTTTCTAGTGCAGTGTCTAATTATAGAATGAGCAATCCTTTCTCATGTTAAGTATCAAGCTCTCAAACACGGCTTCAGGCAAAGAATCACTGACTCTGCCTTTAACTCTTATTATTCTTTTTTTTTTAATTTTATTTTATTTTATTTGAGAACATACTGTACAGAGGGGTTACAATTACATGGGCAGGATAATGCATACATTTCTTACCAAGAAATGGAAAGGTTTGGAAAAAATTATATTAAGTGAAGTAAGCCAGGCCCAAAGAAACATAGGTCCCATGGTTTCCCTTATTTGCAATATCTAGTATAGGTATGAGTCAAGCGGAAAAAGTCAGATAATGTGATGTTAACTCTTATTATTCTTATCCCCATTCCCCACCCCCACCCCCCAGTCGTGGGGCTTGAACTCCGGGCCTGGGCACTGTCCCTCAGCTCTTCAGCTCAAGGCTAGCGCTCTACCATTTGAGCTATAGCACCACTTCCGACTTTTTCTGCTTATGTGGTGCTGAGGAATTGAACTCATGGCCTCATGCATGCAAGGCAAGCACTCTACCACTGAGCCACCTTCCCAGCCCTCATTTGTTACAAAATTAGAAATATATAGAAGGGAACGGGGAGGTGGGGAAGGACCAAGAGGAAAGGGCAAGGGGAACAACTGAGCCTGCTGCCCCGCACAGGATGGAGATGTGCACAGGGCTAAGGGGAAAAGGGAAGGGAAGGGAGAGGCTGCAAGGGGAACTAATGACCGAGATGAACTATATAGGAAGAGGGCAGGGAGGAGGTGTGGCCACAGTGATGACCTCAGAACCTGGGGGACCGCCCACTGCCCCCAGGTTTGCCATTAACTGAGTTATATGGGTGCTGGGCAGGGATTGCTAGGGAAGAGGACACGGAGGTGCACGGAGAGAGAACAAGGGAAGGGGTCATTTTTCCTGGGCGGACCTAACACGGGGATGATGAACAAGCACACAAGAAATTAAAAATCCTATCATAAGAAAGGCAAATGAACACATCAGGTCTCAACTCTTTACCCCATTCTAACAAATAAGAAGATCCCAAGCTTTACAGTGTCTTCCTCGGTTATTCGGTACCCTCGTCTTCCCTTTGAACTTTTTCTTCCCCGTTGTGCTTTCCTTTTCTTTAAGATTCCAAAACGCATTTCTTCATTCTGAAATAAGGCTACTGGAGCTAAGTAACAAGCCTTGTCCTCACAGCGATCCTGGTGCCTGGCTGGATGATAGGGCTTTTCACCCAGCTCCAAAAGCCTACAGATGAGGGAGACCGTTCATTGGGGTGCAGGTGTCAGGTTGTTTAGCCCCAGGAAAGCTGTACTGCAGAGAATGGTCACCTCTGACTATTTCCTTAAATGGCTGATTTGCTAGCCCATGGGTATTTCCCTAAATGGTCTGCTTTGCTTGCCTGAGTATTTCCTTATATGAAAGTTTTTCCAGCCTCTGAGTTTTTCCCTATATGGTCTGCTTTTGTTGGACTTGGGTCTCCACCCCAAATATGTTGTTTTTGTCTTTAAGAGCTACATCCTGGACTGCAAGTCTTTGAAACAGGAGTCCCATATAACAATTTGTGCTATCTATTTTCTTCTGTGGATCTCCCACTGACATACTTCATTTCTCATTTCATTTCTCATCTTCTCATCTCCTTCCAACAAACCCTGAGCTTTCTCTCACACAAATATGGCCCTCCTGTAGCAGGAAGCTCACTGGGATGAGATCCAGATGTAATTACAAGACTAACAAAACTATTCTAAGCCCTTTGCTTTGTCTACCTGTCTCACCTTCCTCTCCTCTTTCTTCCTATTCATTCCTCTTTCCCCTTTCTTCCCCTTCTATCTCCTCACTTCTTCTGTCCCTTCCACCTTTCTCTCCCCCACTTTAGGGAAACTGCTGTAAGCAATGACAGGCCACTCTGGTATTTTCCTGAGAACATTTGCAGCCACCAATCCAGGATTCCTCTTTTAGAACCTCCTCTTCTTCCCAGTCTCAAAGTCCAGTGAGTTAGTGAACAGTTGATGCCCACTGACCTGCCTCCACTGGAATTCTCAGTGCAGTTTGCAGTCCAGGTAGTGCCTGAGAAAAATGACTCTAGCCTGGAGATATTTACTGAGGACCTTGAACCTGGAGACCTCCTCTCTTAGGACCCTCAGGACACATTCCTTCCTGAACTGTGAGTGGAAATCAAGGGGACATGGGTCAGCAGAGGGAAAAGTCTAGAGGCTGGGATTTGGGCATGTGGACTTGGCTGGGATCTTCAAGAACTGCATGTAATTCACCCAGTGCGATTCAATATCTCCCTTTCACAGCCACTATACTCTCATGCTCCTTTTTGTCCCCAAATGAAATTCGTGAGTCTGCTGTAATACAAAAAAGAAGTCAAAGGGAAGCAATGCAAAACAAAGTGTTAAACTCAGTATCTGGATGCCCTGGTATCACTTTTCAAAGACATAAAATATGCTCACAAATTACCAGGCCCATGGGAAATAGGATCCTCACACTCCCATTACTTTCACAAACAGACTTAGAGATGTGCAAAGGTTTTCTCCAAGCCATGCCTAAATCCAGGAACTCCTCCAGGAACTTCTCCACAGAAAGCACAAGACACAAAAGGAGCAAACAGGCCAGGCAGACACTGGTAGCTTCCTGAACTATGTCCTAGGTACAGGACATTGATCTTGTTTCCCTAAAACCCCACCTCCACCTGATTGATTTCCTTCCTACAAACAGAAGTTTAATCAGCTGTCCATCTGCAAATCTGTGGGTCATAGTGGAAGTGTACGCACTGCAGGCTTTACACAAGTGTAGGGGCCTCTTTTCCATTCGCCATCGTGGTCGTCTGTCTTCGTATTTGGCTTAACTTTCCTTTTTCTCTCTCCTCCAGTCCTCTCCTATTTACCACTTCCTCCATTCCACTGAATGCTACGAAATTCAATGGCTGTTTGATTAAGAGGTAACATGAAAGAAAAATATACATTAGCAATACATGAAAAAGAACAAATCAAAGAAGGCAACAGAAAATAAAATAGATTGTGGCCCGGGAAATGACTATATTTTGAGTGGCGTCACAATCCTTCCTACTGTAATATCTATATCTATATATAATAAAGTATTACTATATATAAACTATTTATCCTAGCCTTTGTTTTGGGGGTAGTAGGGATTGAACTCAGGGCTTTACCATTGCTAAGCAAGTACTCTACACTGGAGCTATGCCTTTTTACATTGGTTACTTCCCAGACAGCGTTTTGCTTTATGCCTGGGCTGGTTTGGGGTGTGGACCTGTTATTTGTGCTTCCTCATGTTGCTGAAGATGATAGGTGCTCACCAATCATTATGCTTTCTCCATTTCTGGGATAACAGATGCATGCCACAACACAGGGCTGAGATGGAGTATTGGATGCGATTGATTTTTGCTCAGGCTGGGCCTTGAACTGTAATCCCCCTTTCTCCACCTCTCAAGTAGCCAGGATTGCAGGGTTGAGCCACTAGGTCTGGCTCAGCTTTGCCTATCTTGATATGTACAACAACTCTCAACTAAAGCTGTAGATGAAATTATAGATGAAATGCGTTTTTAGTATAAAGGGTGGAAACTATTTTAATAATTCCTTCTATCTTTTATTAAAATTTATGTATTGTTATTATAGATGTGATGTACACAGGGCTTACAGTTACATAAGTGAGATAAAGAGTACATTTCTTTTTGAACAATGTCACCCCTTCCCTCACTCTCTCCCAGGTTTTCCCTTCCATCCCCATCCAGGAGTTGTATGGTTCATTTTCAACATAGTGTCTAGGGAATACCGCTACTGCCTTTGTTCACCCTTTTTCCCACCATTTCTTTGTCTCACCTTATCTCCTCAAAGACAGATAAATGAACAAACAAGACAAAATGAAATGAAAACAAAAAGAGCAGCAAAGAATTTTTTAAAATCTCTTGTTTCCATTTCCCGGAGTTCATTTTGATAAATATTATTTTATATGGTCAGATGCACACAGTGATTGCACCTATGTGATCCTCTCCTGAGAATATCCTTCCTTCATCTCACTGTGTAAATGCCTAAAGACCTATAAAGCTTATCATGCTATGTGTGTTATTTTTCCTTTTACCATCCAGTGTGTTTACTTGTAGACTTATAGGCACATTCTAGTTACCACAGATGAGTATTTCATAATATATTTTATTTTAAAGGATGAGAAAACTCTTGAAAAAATTCCCTCTCAATTGAAAACTGCTTATAGATGTTAAAAAATCTTTTATCATTATAAAATAATGTCCCTGAGAACTCCCAAAGAGATACAAATATTGGTTTCTTTCACTCAACCTACCAAATAGCTTTTCCCTAGTTAATATTATAATATTTGGAGAAAAGAAAACAAAATTTAAGTGATTTCTCTGCTGTGAAACTGAGAATAAGGCAGCTGGGAAATTAAATCCATTTACCGTACTTGACACTTATTATGTGAAGGTGCTGTTCTTCAAATTGAATTTGTTTTAATTTCTTTACTTGTTCATGGGCAATGAAGGAGAAACTGGTGAACTGGATGAAAATCAGTAGGTATCATCTGCATTTAGTCAAACAAGGCGACATCAGATTAGGTACAACAATAAAAAAGAAATACAAAAACACCAACTCAGAAACACTTAAATTCAACACCATTAATTCACAACTAGGCTATCCCTTCCCCTACCCCACACCCCATGCACACACAAGCACATGTGAATGACACAGTTTCCAAGAAGCCAATCAAAGCTCTACTGACCCTCAACTCACAGCATCCTTAACACATAGGCTAGTTAAAATAAAGAATAAATGCAACTATCTATATATGCTTTGATTTCAATTTGTTTATGGCAAATAAGGAAAACAAAACATTATCATTTATTCTTATCTATCAATTGTCATTATTATTACTATAATTTTAGGATTTTGTTTATCTAGATAGCTGGTGTAATAAGAAAGAGGTTTTCAGGTACTAAGATATGTGTTTCACTTAGTGATGAAATCTTTCTGTACTACATGTTTGTTTGATATCTGTCTCTATTCTTTCCTCTCTTCTTCCTTTCTTCCATCTTTCTGTTAAGTAGGATTTTATGCTTATCCATTTGTTGAGTTAATCAATGAATGAATGCCTGGATGAATGAAAGAATCTGCTTCAACTGTTTAAAGTTTAGGCTTTTTATCAAGCTTTCCTGTTGAACTTACTTCTCTCTCTAGCCTACTCTCATAATTCCCAAAGCACTGGAGAAAAATAGAGTTTACAGCCTCCCCAGTGGGTAATTCAATATTCAGGTCGAAAAATAAGACTGATAGAGTAAATGGATTTTAAATTCTCAGAAATGTTGGGGTTTTTTCCTAAGTCTGTCTCAAAAGACTAATGTGGAGGGACCCAGTGAAAAGCTTTAGATAAAGTGGAATTCTCAGAAAACTTAAGCTATCACTTTTTTTTGTCATTTCTGTGCATGAAGAGCTCAAAGCTACTTTCTTTTAAAGTAAGAACAAATTAATGACATTAGTGATGATTTAGGACAGAAAAGTAAATGGGACCCCTTTGAAAGAAATATATTCAGACCTGTCCAGCTTCATTTAGAAACCCAATTGTTATTGAGTGTCTCAGGACCACTTCATAGCCACACAGAACACCGACATTATCATCCTTGCCTTCAAGCCTTCATGCTGAATAAGAAGTGACACTTCCTCAGCTCTTTCCACCTGTAAATCATCCTGATACTGACCTTAAATCTTTCAAAGCAGAGAGCATTTTTTTCCAGATATTCCTTCATTCCATGTTTCCATGCCCCAGAAGGGTAAAAGTCTGTGCTGGCAGGGTGATGGTGGTAATGAATGACAGAAAAGAATGTTAGGCTCATTCTTGTTCTTCGGGTACTTAACTTGATGAGCTTAAATAATTAATTTACCACTCTAGGCATAGCTATCAAATGACTGTTTTGACATCCCTCCCCAAAGTTTAAAATCTTTCTCAGGTCGAAATATTTAATGATTTTTTTTCTGACTTTGCTTTCTCCTTTCCCAATGGTCTTATGGATGACAGCCCATTGGGGCTGGGAAAGATGACTTCCAAATCTGTTTGCAGGTATTAATTCAGTATGCTGCCTGACATTTATCTAATGACATTAGCGAATGAATAGTCATCACTGAAAGAATTGTCAACAGCCATCAGTTGCACATCTGTTAAGATGCAGTGGGATCAGCCTGGGACATACACTATGATTCAGGCACTCAGCAGCTTAGAGCCTCGAAGGCACCCTGATGACAAATTAGAAGAACTCCTGTCACATATTGGGCTGGCAAAAGTTGTGCTTCATTCAGAGGATCACAGTCCACGTGGGTTTGATCAAGAGGCAGTAGAGAGGGCTGTAGTAGGAAAAGCCCTCACGTCCCCCAGCATCCTCCATGCTTCTCTGAACTATTTCGGGGGAAACTATCTTTGTTTTCTTTCATGTAAAAAAAACTTCATGATTAAGAAACCTATTTTCACATTCAAATTTAAAAGAAAAACAATTTAAGCTGTGATCTAGGGATCACAGTTCAAATCCAGCCTGGGCATATATATACTAGAGACATATCTCTAATTTACCAGGAAAAAAAAAACTGGAAGCAGAAGTGTAGTTCAAATGGTAGAGCTCCAGCCTTGAGCACAAAAAGCCAAGGAAGAACTCAAGCCCCAGAGTTCAAGCCCTAGTCCTGTTGCAGGAGGAAGGAAGGATGGAAGGAAGGAAGGAAGGAAGGAAGCAAGGAAGGAAGGAAGGAAGGAAGGAAGGAAGGGTGGAAGGAAGGGAGGGAGGGAGGGAGGGAGGGGAGAAGGGGGAAGGGAAAAAAGGGAAAGAGGAAAGGGGAAAGGGGAAAGAAAAGGGAAAAAAGAAAGGAAAAGAAGAGAGGAAAAGAAAAACTAAGAAACAAAATTGCCTAAGGGCCTTGGTTCAGGTAACTACATGTGATTGTCACCTATGTCACGCTTCACTTTGGCAGGTGCTTCCTGGACTCCCACATTTAAATGCAGTTTTCATACAAAACCTAACATGCCACCATGTGACTTCTCACCCGAAAAATACCAGGTAGGACTCTGGGCTTCAGGGAAACCCCAAAAGTTGGTTCCCCTGAGGCAATCACAATTAGTTGTTTTCTCAAGAAGGACCCACAAAAGGTCCTACTAGACATAAAGCTGTCCCACCCCAGATAATCTGTCCTTTAAGTCATTGGGAATATCTGAAACCTTCCTATACCATTTACTACCTGAGTAATAATGGTGAGCATGCATGACAGAGACTGGGCGCATAAGATGTACACACACGCTGTATGCATTGCAGGGATTTCACACGTGTGATGACACACATTTACATTTCTATTTACTGATTATCCTGAGTCTTCTACCAAAAGTCATAAAATTAGCTTCGTGCTGTCAGAATAAAATGATTAAATTCACTCTTTTTCTCTCAGACACAGAGAGGGGGGGGGAGAGAGAAGAAGAGAAACATGAGAGAAAAGTTTTATGACTGAGACCAGGTAGCTCATGAGAGAGCTCTTTCCCAGAATGCCTAAGGTTCTGGGTTCAATTTCCAGCAGTATTTTAAAAAATGAGCAGCACCAATTAGTTTATTTTTATTTAAAAAAAAGAAACTAGGAAATAACACTGGTGGCTCAAAGTGATAGAGTACTAACCTTGAGTGCAAAAGTTCAGGCACAATGCTCTCTCTGGCCCTGAGTTCAAACCCCCCAACTGACAAATAAATGAATAATTAAAACTAAAGCAACAAGAATGGCATTCATTTAGACATTTACTTCCAAAGGTTAGTTTTCATTGCTAAGAAATTAATTCAAACCCCAAATTGTAAGCCTCCTTCCTATCTTCTCTAGAGAGGAGAAGACAAAGGATCACAAATAATGATTTTATTGAAGAGGAAGGACTAAGCCAGGTATAATGGTTCACACTTACAATACAGGCTTCTTGGGAGGTGAAAGCAGGAAGATCAGGAGTTGAAGTCTAACCTGGCCACAATTTGTGCTACTTCAACTCAGAAACAAAACACAAAGTTAATTAGTTAACTTTAAAAATGTAAAAGAAGACTGCAGTTTCTTCCAGCAAAGATATTTGGTAAATAATTCCACCTGTGAGCCCCCACAGGGAACAGGCCCATGTACAGATTACTAGACAGACTAGGCACTCATATAGCAACCTGTGATTGAGCTTGTAGGGATCATGGAGCTAGGGAAAAGAGATTTTTAATCCTGTCTCTCTGTAGTCCCTGGCCTACAACCATGTCCTGGAGATCAAAAAGCAGCATCTTTCTCCTGTGCCAACAGCATATTTCCAGAAGCCCTTGCTGCTTCATCAAGGCCACATGGAGTGGCTCTTTGACTCAGAGGGAAACAGATACCTGGATTTCTTCTCTGGGATTGTCACTATCAGTGTTGGTCACTGCCACCCGTGAGTATCCTAGAGATTCGAGGGATGGGGAAGGGGTGTTCACTTCACTAGAATATATAGAAAATAATCACTTTGGTGACGCAGAACTGTGTTTGGGCTCAGTGCCTAGTATGTGTGCAGAGGGACAAGGCTGCTGGCAGTGGGTAACTCTGATCTTCTGTTTATCCAGGACAGTAAGTGCAGTGGCCCAAAAGCAGCTTGGCCGCCTGTGGCACACCAGTTCTGTCTTTCTCCACCCTCCAATGTGTGAATATGCAGAAAAACTCGCAGCACTTTTTCCGGAGCCTCTTAAGGTACAATGCTCCCAGCCAAAGCGATAGGAGTCTCATGATCCCAAGTGGTCTGCCCAAGGAAGCAGGGAGGGGAGCAGGGAACTTAGTCTATCCTGAGCGATCTGCTAATAAATAGAATAAATAGACTCAAGCAGGGGGAAGAAATTCATGAAATGCTAGTGAAAGGAATTAATGTTCACTTTTGTCCATTCTGTGTCTCTGTCTCTCCCTGGTTGCTCTTCTTACCCTATGTTTGCAGAAATTACTTCCTAGGAGCCCCAGAATGCCCAACATGGTCATTTATAACTTAAAAGATTTTCTTCTCTTTGTTCTTATAGCTCTTCAAAAGTATTTATGTATCTTCTACAAAAGTATTTATATATCTTCTCTTACAAAGAAAGGAGTCATTCCTTATCAGTTGATATAAAATGCAGTTAGGTAATACTGCATCTGAAATGAAGGAATTTTTAAACTGAATTGAGATGTAAAGATATTGATTGGCCAAGGTTTGCATGTAGGTATTAAATGAGTTAATACATAGGGAAGATCTAGAATAGAACCCTGTATCTGGTTTCAGTTATTTTTAATTAAATTATCTAGAAACACCATTTCCTCTTTTATCTACAATGGGCAAAACAACTTGGAATCACTATAACTTGCAATCATATTCAGATGATCAGGGAAGAGTAAACACATAGCAGTTTATCCAAGTCACCAGTGGATACTTACTAGTCTCTGACTCTGGACAATGCAGTTCCCTTGGTCCTTCCCATTCATTTATCTGGGCTGTGCTGAAATTTTGTTTGTTTGTTCATTTGATTTTTCAGCATTCATACTACACAGCAGTCAGGCAGTGACAACCCCTGGGATTGCAGCACCAGGAGTCCTGCCTGATTCCAAGCCTTCAGGATCAGGTAGAACTGGATAGGTTCAGAAGCCAAGAAACCTTATCCTCAGACACCCTCAATCAGCCAATGTCCCCATGTCAGCACCTGACAGATCAGTAAATACAGCTGTAACAACATCTAAGCCACTCATAATTATATTAGAATATATTAATTGAACAAAAGAATAGGTTTTGCTGTGATTTTGTCATAGCTGTATAATGTACTTCTGTTTCATTCAACTTACATTGTTCTTTTTGGCTCCCTCCTATTTCCTGCTGGTCCCTTCCTCTTCCCAACTAGTCATCCTTCTATATTCATGACGCTTTTTTTGTGTGTTAAACCTAGATTCTACATGTGAGAGAAAGCATATTTGTTTTTTTGAGTCCGGTTTATTTTTCTCACCCTGATGAAACCCATTTCTATTCATTTTCCTGAAAATTATTATTTCATTCTTCTTTCAGTCTGGACTTTGCTATCCTTGTTTTTCTCTCACTTAGTAGGTGTTCAATAAAGGGCTGTAGAATTAATATAGTGGCTAGATTAGGCCACCCAGACTGATTTGACAGAGGCTGAGATGCTGTCTTTAGCATTTCTAATAGGCAACTATTAAAGTATGAAGTCATATATCTATTTTCCCCGTAGGTCATTTTTTTGGTGAACAGTGGCTCAGAAGCCAATGATTTGGCCATGATGATGGCCAGAGCACACACAAATAATTCAGACATCATTTCTTTCAGGTAACTATACCTTCTCAAATATTCAATTCTTCGTAACATTGATTTGCCCTAATAATAAATGCTGACATCCCAGTATTAAATGTACACCTTTAGATTGTAGCATGACCAAGGAGAGGTGTTTGCTCAGGGACATTTTTCCCATTTTAGATTTTAGAGTATATTTAATCAAGTGAATATGATAGATCAGGTAGAGTATATTTAATCAAGTGAATATGATAGATCAGGTATCCTTAGCCAAACTGGTCTTATAATCCCTAGATGGCTATATAAGCATTCAAACTAAAACTAAGAATTTTGTTCACAGCTTTTCACCTTAGTACATTTAAACAGACTCTTACAAGATTCACCAAAAAGGCAGAAATAGTGATAGTGAAAGTCAATAGTCCCCATTCAAGCTGTCTGGCATAATTTCTGTCGAGATTCCAAGATTCTATATGGCCTTTACTTCCTCATATGCAATACTATGTATTTCATATAAAATGCACATGTAGTGATCACAAGCCAATGGTAACACTTGCTACCAAAATATAGCAATTAAGCTTTGTGATTGACATTTTAGTGAAATAAAAAAGCTGGTATATGCATATCTAGGTAAGTTTGGTCTATATTGAGCAGTCCTGGTACTATCCTCTTGGATAGTGTTAAATCCTCATTCAAGGGTGATGGGGGGGGGATGTTGAAATTTAATAGGATGATTTATATTAAATATGAATGCTTAAATATAACATTAAATATGAGTGCTTTAGATATGCCAAGTAAGGTAGTTTATGAAGGCTCATAAAGATATTTCCCTAAAAATATTGAATAAATGGCTTCATCACAGTAACAAATATTTCTCACTCAAGCTGATACTTTGACAACTAGCATGCGTTGGCAATGCAATTTCTGATGTGATGCTAAAAGGTGAGTCTAATTATTTTAGCATAATGGAATATGGAAGATCTTAAAGTCAGAATCCTTGGTCAAATGATATCCAAAAAGATTTTTTTTTATTTTATTTTATTTGAGAACATACTGTACAGGGGGGCTACAATTACATGGGCAGGATAATACATACATTTCTTACCAAGCATTGCAGCCTCCTCCTTTGTTTACCCTTCACTTCCCTTCCCCGCCTCCTCCCTCCCCCCACCCAATTTAAAGGAACCTTACTTCATTGTTGGTGGGAATGTAAACTTGTTCAACCACTTTGGAAAGCAGTATGGAGGTTCCTCAAAAGACTTCACATAGATCTCCCCTATGATCCAGCAATCCCACTTTTGGGCATTTACCCAAATGTTTACAAACAAGACCACACTAAAGCTACCAGCACAACTATGTTTATTGCAGCATTATTTACCATAGCTAAGATATGGAACCAACCCAGATGCCCCTCAGTAGATGAATGGATCAAGAAAATGTGGTATATATACACAATGGAATTCTATGCCTCCATCAGAAAGAATGACATTTCCCCATTTGTTAGGAAATGGAAAGGTTTGGAAAAAATTATATTAAGTGAAGTAAGCCAGGCCCAAAGAAGCATAGGTCCCATGGTTTCCCTTATTTGCAATATCTAGTATAGGTATGAGTCAAGCGGAAAAGGTCAGATAATGTGATGTTAGGAAAATGAACCCTTAAATATGTATTTTAATGTTTTCGTTTCTTTCATGCATGTGTTTCTAACGCATTTATAAGATTATTTCTTTGTTGCTTTGTATGTCCCTCCCCCACAGTGTAACCCCCAAAAAGATTTTTTTTAATCCTCGGAAATGGTGCTGTAGATCAAGTGGTAGAGCGCTAGCCTTGAGCAAAAGAGCTCAGACACAGTGCCCAGACCCTGAGTTCAAGCCCCATGACCAATCAAGAAAAGACAAAAAGAAAATCCTTTTATGTTGAGTGCTGGTGGCTTACAACTGTAATCATAGCTACTCAGGAGACAGATCTAAGAACCATGGTCCAAAGTCAGCCCAGGCAGAAAAGCCCATGAGATTCTTATCTCCAATTAATCACAGAAACAGCCAGAAGTGTGGCTCAAGTTAGCAGAATGCTAGCCTGGAGCAAAAGAAGCTCAGAGGACAGCTCCCAGGTTTAGATTTCAAGCCCTAGGACCAGCCTCTCTCCCCAACCCCAGCTAAAAAAAAAAATCCTTTCACAATTTCAAATCTATGACATCGGTTAAGTATATTCATATGGCATAGGTTTAGAAGGGTTCTACCAAGTCTTCAGAATTGAATATTCATGTGGTTCTATTTCATCTTTGGAGCCTTCATAGACTTGTGTTCTATTCAAGCCAGTTGTCAAAGGGAAATGAACTTGATCCTAACCTCCCACTGTCTTCTCTCTGCAGAGGAGCCTACCATGGCTGTAGTCCTTACACACTGGGCTTGACAAACGTAGGACTCTACAAGACGGCCCTCCCCAGCGGCATGAGTTGCCAGTCTGTGAGTTCTATAGTTATTCTCTTGTTTCTCTGTAGATTTCTGAGTATGTGGAATAATTGCTCAGATTTCCCTATATTAGAATTAGAAGCTTGTCACACATTAGAATTAGAAGCTTGTCAGGAACCACAAATCAAGTTGACTAACTTAAACTGATGCCCTTTGGGGACAAATATTTCTTAGAAAGGTCTTTTGAGTCTGAGCAATGGTTAATGATAGAATTTCACATTTTATTTTGCTTGTAAGTCCAGTCAAGTACACTAGCGGCTCTAAGAACGCTGAGTACACAGAATTTCCCTAGACTCATCCCTGCCTTTACCTCCTCTCTCACATGCTGGACCTCCCTTTGGTTCAGCATCAAAATCAGATAGTCAGTTATCCTTATTCTTTCAGATGCCCTTGTCCGCCAAACCCTTGAGAAAGTTGCTTTGAGGCAAAAATTGAAATCATTTTTCTTTGTAGAGTGCCCATACAAGTGATTTCTAAGAAGAAATAGCTCCTTAAAGCAGATTAGGTTTTTCATCCTTAGTGAGGGAGGAGTGAAGAGGGAATCTCAATATCAAATTAAGAAGCCCTCTTGCCTTGATTGCCGCCATCTGCTCCCCCAAATTGGCTATCTGGTGTTCATGTGTTGCCCAAATTCTTCTTTTGTCATTTGCAGACAATGTGCCCAGATGTTTTC
Source organism: Dipodomys merriami (assembly GCF_024711535.1). NCBI lineage: Eukaryota > Metazoa > Chordata > Mammalia > Rodentia > Heteromyidae > Dipodomys > Dipodomys merriami. The sequence continues at coordinate 3,006,665 of NW_027204493.1, read as the reverse complement.
CGTGGCCCCTGGGGCGGAAGTCACTGTCGAGATTCTCCTGTGCAAACAATTAGGAAATGCAGCTGTGCACCAGGTCCAACTGGGTGGGGAGGAAGGGAGGGAGCGGAAGGTCAGGAGGGGTGAGGCATTTTGAGAAGGGTTACATTTAGAAAAATGGAAGAAGCAAATGCCAACAAGGAAACTAAAAGATCAGGTGACCCCTTGTTGAGTCCTACCTTGTGCCTACCTTTCCTTTACCATCAGCACGTCCATCTGGGTATGGAGGGAAGGTCTCATAGACACATGCTATTAGATATTAGCCTTCAACCTAGCTATCATGTAGCTAGGTTCTTAAGTAAAGGTGGTCTATTAGTTCTCTTAACAGTAGGTCTGCTACCAATACTCCTTCAACTCTTCAATGAAATAGAGAAAGTTCACTACTGAACTCATTCTATGAAGCCATAATAACCCTCATCCCAAAACCAGGCAGGGACTCATCAAAGAAAAAAAACTATAGACCCATTTCTTTGATGAACATTGATGCAAAACTTCTTAGCAAAATTTTGGCCAATCGACTTCAACAATTCATCCTGCTAGAAACTTTAAAAGAAAACAAGGTGATAAGATTATTTACCAGCTCCCAATGGGAGAAAGGAGGAAGGGAAAGGAACTTGAAGGGTTGTCTGTTCAAGGTTTTGGTAGTATTTTACATCCCTGTCTGTTTATGTTGTGTGTGCTTTGATTGAATTGCTATTGAACCAAGGCCTGTGCTCTTACTTGGCATTTTCATTCAAGGCTGGAATTCTACCACTTGAACCATACCTCCATGCCCTGCTCAAGGTCTTGGTCCAGGTGTAACAGGCACTTCTGGACCCCACTAAATTCATCAATGGGGGATCAGATTCCCTGTCTTAACGTTCCCATCAAGATAGGAAAGGGTTGTCTTACAACATCCCATATCTTGAGTTTTAAGAAAGAAAATGCACAAAAGAGATTTTACTCTAAATCTTTAGACAAGTATTAAAATGGCCTAGTGTTCACTTCTGCTTAAAGAAATATTATTTGCTCTTCTGGACAACAGAGTAAGAATCCACAGAAGCACCAATCCCTTGGAAGTTGAGTGTCATAAATTCTCTACCCTATCACTTAGAACAAGTATGTCTGTTGGGTACACAATGCTCAGGTCAAGATAGTAAAAGTAGAACACAGCATATTTTCTTCTGTAGTCAGACAAGCTAATATCTTTAAATTGACCATCTGGCCTAATGGCTGTGGCTTTGAAATTGGGGGCAGGGTGCCCAATTTTGGCATTTCCTGAAAACATCTTGTGAGCAGCAATGCCAACCTAGAAATCTTCAAAGAAAACATATCAGCCAGGCAGCAAGAAGAAGCCAATGGAATACTTTTTCCAGTCTCCAAGCTCAAGTCATGAAGTTCTCTAGGCTGCTGACATGTCCTGAAAAACTTTTAAAGGCAATCTTAAAAGAAAAACTTCTATTGAAAATCACATTTTATTTATATTCTCCATTCTTCCTCCCATGAAGGATAAGAGGCATAGAAACTTCATCATCTGCTGCTTATTTTGTCCTCAAAGTCTGCCTTAGATTTGTCATTGCAGTACAGGGCTTTCTGAATAACTGAGCCTAAGTAATTCTAGTGGAAAGGACTGACTGACCCACTGAAAGGTCTTTAATGGAACAGGATGAGTCACCAGATTCTGAGCAAGAACACAAGATGGAAGTAAGAAAAAAAATCAGCCTTAAAAGGAAGAAGAATCATAGATGCCTATAAAGTCCTTAGGGATAATTGCGAAATGGAAGTAGGAGAATAAAAGAAAGAGCACTAAAGACAAGATGGCCTGGTAACTACTTGAGGAAGTTTAAAGCTATCATTCAAAGTTTCCACTTTAAAGATGAGGTAACCAGAGTTCATATGTAGGCAGCAAGAGTGCTACGAATTGATCCCAGGTCTTCCAACCAAAAAGCCAGTGCCCCGAAAATCTGCGGCCATCCTCATTCACACTGATGTACCAGCGAGATGAATCCAAGCTGCAAGTCATCCCTGCTCTGCCAGCCATGAATAAGGAGATACCTAACATCATGGTATCTAGATTAAACTCCCAGCACTGCCATAGCTCACTCAGGGGCAAAAGCTCCAACTGTTGCTTCCTTTTTCTCCTTTGTGAAAGAGAGATAGCAATCTCTATGCCTCTTCCTTATCACAGCACTTATGAGAGGAGGGAGCTGAAATTTAACTTTGCATTTGACTTGGCTAGGTATGTATATTGTGTGGCGGGGCTGGGAGGAGTAATCAAGAACTACATCTGCTTGCTGCCCCTCATATTCCTTAGTCTATCTGCACAGCCACAGGCACATTTTAATAGACTGAAGAACTCAGAGATGGTTAACTCTTGAATAGACAGTCATAGAAAACACCTTCTTGAATAGGAATCCAGTTTCTCAGGAAATAAGAGCAAGAATTCCATGACTACTCTATGTCCCCATCTCTCTGCATCTTCTCTGCCTCCTCCTTCTTTGAAATCTTCTCTTCTTTAGTCCATCTTGAAAATAACCGGAAACTTGCTAAACATATCCTAATCAGTTGTCTTTGTTTTAGCTGAAGTCAAATGTTTCCTTAACTCTTATTACCATCAAGCAATAAGATGGCTATCATACATTTGAACAATACTAGAACACAAAAATGCATCCCAGCCTTCTCCACTGCTTTTAAGATGATGTAAGTGTTTGTTCTTTGTTACTGTTGAATTGCCGTATTTCCAGATGCATCCCAATATGTCAAGTACTTTCAGTACAGAGAGTTCCAGTTCTCAATTCCTCTGTGAGTCCAGAGTATGCACATAGGTATGAACCATGATACAGATATTTTCATTTCAGAATGATGTCACCAAATTTCATCTTAGTAGGAGACAATTCTTAGCTTAATATTGACATTTTATGCATTACCTTACTCTATCTGCCATCCCCAGAATTCTCCTCCCTGCAGAGTTTCATTCCAAGTTGTCACTTGCTGATTTCAGGATGAAATTAACCTCTCGTCACCCACTACCCACTCAAGGTTCCAAATGACAATTTGTGTCGTTTTTCTCTATTTGAATGAAAAGTTTTCTTCGGCTTAAAAATTGTTGGTTTCATCTTCATTTTTCACTCTGGCTTAACTCTTTCTGTACCACTGAAGTAAAACAGCCTCTTATAGTCACCCTGTTGTATTATCCAGTAGAGCACCTGCATCCTTTGGTCGTTGTCATGGAGATACTAGATGCAGAAAGTCTCTTCAGAGGCAGCCTGACCCAGAGTTTCAGCAATGAGCCCATAAAGTGTGAAAGAGAAACAAAAATAGATGATCCTCTCATCACTGAACGTGTCAGGAGATGTGGGGTACAAATCTTTAAAATCTTTAAAATCAAAGAAACCTTGCTATGGTTTCTCAAGTTTAAGCCTTTGATATTGATTTTTGCTCTATTCTTTTATTTAACTAGTCACAAAGGACTCATTGAGTCTCAAAAGTTCAGTTTTTCTATACATATGTTTGGCCACTTCTTTTTTTGTCATCCATTGCTGTTTTCTCTTGTTTTCCTTACAGACATAGGAAATTTCACTCTCTAAAGTAAAATATGTATGTCTTCTTTCCATCAAAATGCCATCCAAAGCATGTCATCCAAAGCATATACTGTCCTCATTTTGTCTCCTTTCCATTGTTTCCTTCCTTGTGTCCCCACCTCTAACTTCCAACTACCCAGATAGGTACCAGGAGGTTCTGTCAATTGAGCTTTCTCTAATATCACATCTATTTGGAATCAAGTAGTATTGTTTCCACTCTTTAAAGCAGAGGTAAAATACAAGATGTATCTGTGCTTCATTTTGGGGGGGGGGGGGGAGATCCGGTCATGGGGCCTGAACTCTGAGCCTGAGCGCTGTCCCTCAGCTCTTCAGCTCAAGGCTAGCGCTCTACCACTTGAGCCACAGCACCACTTCTGGCTTTTTTCTTTTTGCTCATGTGGTGCTGAGGAATCGAACCCAGGGTCTCATGCATGCAAGGCAAGCGCTCTACCACTGAGCCACCTTCCCAGCCGCCTGTGCTTCATTTTTGATGGTGGTTGCTGATGGTTTGTCTTCTGCATCTCTGCTCTCATCCATAGCAGACTGCATCCATGCCTCTCAGTATATGTGATTCCTTCTCACACCCAAACTGCTTGCATGTCACAGGTGTAGGGCCTCTCATCCCATCCACATCTCCCCTTGCATTCCTTCTGCTGGTCAAGGATGTGGGCTTATGTCCAGAGATGTTGTGATGCTGTTAAGAACCAAATGACAAGTGTGGATACGATTGCTGAAGGCATAGTCATGGGCACATGTAATTGAACTGGTCAGTCCTTAGGTATTCCAGACAAAAAGTTTTCCTCTCTTTTTTCTTTCCTATTTCCTTGGTGTTTCTCAACTTCTGGGGTGGCACAGAGATGGAAGTTTCTGTAGCCTGGGCAATCTTTCCTCTCTATGCCCCTCCCCCTTCCCACCCACAGAATTGTACACTAGTCCCCTGTGTGCTGAATGGTATAGCTGAAGATACATCAATCACCATTGGCAGAGGTGTGGGTAAAAGAAGAACCATAAATACATTAAATGATTCATGTAGGAAAGTAAGAATTCTCAGAAACCCATGCAAATAATAATAGATTTATTATATAATAAGTGAATAATAATTGACTGATAAAGTGTGACATTTTAAAGGCTGTGTGACATTTAAATTTTATCCAACTAAGATGAAGCTCATTTTAAACCTTTTTATATAGCCCATTTTTCTCTCATGCTATGCGGAGCATAGGAAAGACTCTTGAATACATAGGCATAGGAAACATCTTCCTGAATAGGAATCCATTTGCTCAGGAAATAAGAGCAAGAACTGAAAAATAGAATTGCATGCCAAAGGAAACAATTGCCACAATGAAGTGACAGCTCACAGAATGGTAGAAAAATCTTTGCAAGCTATTCATTGGGTAAAGAACTGTTAACTAGAATATAAAAAGAGCTGAAAAAAATTAAACACATTAAGAGAAATAACTCAATTACTAAGTGACCAAATGAACAGTTTGGCCAGAGAAAGTACATATGACCAAAAAAGTCCATGAAGAAATGTTCGACATCCTTAGCAACACTATTCACAATAGACACCAACTATGAAGTCAGCCTTACATGCCCATCAACCAATGAATAGAAAACATTATATATATGTGCTGGAGTATACTACTTACAAATGTTATAAATGTGGAAGGGAGATGGTATATCATTCAGTTATATAAAATAATGAAATTTTGTTTGTAGGAAATATCGAAACTGTAGAGCATCATATTCAGCTAAATGAGCCAAATTCACAAAGACAAATATTGCGTGTTTTTCTCTTGTGGAATCTAGACCAAAGAAATAGTTTTTAAAGAGTAGCCAGCAGAAAGAAAAAATGTGAAAGGAGAGAGTGATTGAGGGTAACATGATCAAGATATTTTATATACAGTTATGAAAATAGGATAATCAAACATTAAGTATGAGAGAGATAAATGATATGCATACGTGGAAATGCAGCAAATGAAAAACTCCTTTGTAAAAAGTAAATTGAATTCAACAACAAAGAATGGGTAAAGCATAAACTACCTGTGTTTATACATAAACTAAGCAACAAAACATCAATGGTTGCCATCTGCTTTCCCTTTTTAAAGTTTATATCAAGCTTTGAATCTAAAAATCTGGCTGAGAAAGCTTCCCATCACTATAATTGATCAAACCAACTTCTCTTAAAAATGAAAATTAGCAGAGAATCTCATATTGTGGCTATAGACAGTACCAAGTAGAATGCAAGAGATGGACTAACAAATACTCATAAATCTAGATGCTGGGTAAATAAAAGATGGATTGGTAGACACCAGGAATATTCTATTTGACCAAGTATACTTGTAATTAAACTGAAACTAATAAGACTTTAGACGCTCAGATATTTTTTGATTAAATTTTGGGAGGAAAATGGCAAAGTTATTTGAAGAAAGAAAGATTTCTTTTAATTCAGAAAAACTTATAAGATAAAAGATAAAATGAGTCCTTTGTAAGGATTTTTATTAGCAGTTGTCAGTTGTGCAAGGACTGTTTCAATATGCCATTTCCACATGAATATATGATGTTCCTCCATCAAACTCACCCTCTCCATCTCTTTTCCTCATTCCTCCTCCTGTGCTCTTAAAACAATTTCAACAGGTTTCATTGTTCTATTTGTATATGGTACTTCAACCATATTCATCTTCATTTACCCTCTACATTGACACTGCCTCCTCTCCTTGACTCTCATCTACACAGAGAGCCTGTTTTACTTTCCTGTGATTCATCTTTTCAGTGTACATTAACTGTACAAATGGGCTTCCCCATAGGAATTCACATACACATGTATTATAAATTAATTAACTTCATGTAGTACTCTTTTTCCCGGTCCCCTTACATTATTGTTCAGTAGCTTTCAGTGAGTTTCCTTATGCTATATTCATTCATAGATACTATGCAAATTGGTCCTCTTAAAAAAATTAAGCAAATGTTCTCTCCCACTTACGTGAACAATACACTCCAGGAGATATTTTTAAGCTAACATATTCCTACCATTCATAACTTGCTCTAACATGCCAGTCTAAACAATCTAAACAGAGGGAAAAAAAGTCCAAAGATTATTTTCTACATCCTAAACTCCTCTAGCAACGTATTGAACCAGTAACTTGCAATCCTTCAGACTGGTTTTACCTACACCACATTCCTAACTTTAAATTTTTATGATATTTTAAATAAAATGTTAACAAATTCCTTTTTAAGTTTATTATAAAGATGCTGAACAGAGGGGTTACAGTTATAATAGTAAGGTAATGAGTACATTTCTTGTCGAGCATTGTCACCTCCTCCTTTGTTTTTCTCCAACTATCCCTTCCCTCCCCACCTCCCCCACTCCCCACCCCTCCACCCCCAGAAGTTGTAAAGTTCATTTCCAACCTAGTGTCTTTGAGTCTCATTGTTACAATGGGTCATCCTGTGTCCTTATTTCGGCATTTTGTTATTTCCCTTCCCCTCAAATTCCTTTTTTAAAAATGACTTCTCTAGGACGGCTACAGCCAGCTTTTGCCCTGAAGCTACATGTCAATGCGACTGTTTTTATGGCTCTGTGAGTGCAGGAAAGAGAGGCCTCAGTGCACAGCCCTTGTCTATGGATTGACTGGAAATAACAACTTCCCACGCACAGGAAGTCTGCAAGGGACTTCTGCTGGGTGGAAGTGGAGGGACCTAGGAAACACAGCCTGCACACTGCCCATTTTGAGGCCCTGCAGTTTGCACTTTCACTATCTCAAGGTGAGAATTGGAGGAATCTTAGGCTAAAATCGCCTTATATGCCTGGAAGCTGCCCTTGCAAGTACCGCTCTGGAGAAATCTACCATGATTTAAGCCTTAAGGAATTCTCACAAGGAAATTTCCCAAGGAAAATAAACAATCTATAATCAAAAAATGGCACACAAGGAAATAAAAACTCCACAATCAGAAAAGGACCCACAAAGGCCAGGCATGGTAGTATATTCCTGTAATCCCAGGTACTTGGGAAGTACAAATTGGGAAGATTGTGGTGTAAGGCCAGCTGAGGCAAAAAGTTAGTAGGACCCCCATCTCCAAGAGAAAGGAGATAGGAAGGAAGGAAGGAAGGAAGGAAGGAAGGAAGGAAGGAAGGATAGTAAGAAAGAAAGAAAGAAAGAAAGAAAGAAAGAAAGAAAGAAAGAAAGAAAGAAAGAAAGAAAGGAAGGAAGGAAGGAAGGAAGGAAGGAAGGAAGGGAAGAAGGAAAGGAAGAAAGACAGGACAGAAGGAAGGAAGGAAGGAAGGAAGGAAGGAAGGAAGGAAGGAAGGAAGGAGAGAGATAGTAATTCACAACAGTAATTCTAGAGAGATGGTAGGATCAGAGACATACCTGGTCAAAAAAAAAAAATGAGACCCCCTATCTGTTAAATAAGTAGTGATACTGGATGAAGAGACAGATTGCCTACTTAGCAGGCACAAGCACCTGAATTCAAACTTCAGTACGGCCAAAGAAAAATGAAAATGGAAAAGATATAAAGGAAAAAGATCAATGAGAATTTAAAATAATAGAAGTACCAGACAGACTACCAAATAGATATAGTGAATATATTTAAAGAACATTAAATAAGCATTTGAAAACTTGTGTAGAGGAAAGAAATCATAAGGAATGACAAAGCAAGTTTTGAAAACAAGAATATCTTAAATGGGTAGCTCTATCAACAGTTGATCCCATGAAGAGAGAGTTAATGAGTTAAACAAGACATCATCTGAATAAGAACATTTTAAGCAGTACCCAGGGAAGAAAGGCTTTCAAGTGAACCTGTTCTATGTATCAAATCAGTCACCATTTCTACCATTCATTTCTCTCTGGATTCCTTAAACATTTGCTAAATGGGTTACCACACGTCACTTCGCCTGGCCACACACTGGAGAAATGAACAAGGCACAGATAGAGCCTGCTTTCACCTAAGGGCAGAAGGACCTATAGCAACTCAGGACCAAGCACCAAGAGCTAGAGTGGATACACACTGTCTGGATCTAAGATTTTCCTCTTTAGACTTGAAACTGAACCATAATTGTTCCATGAACATATTTACATGAAGACAGAAATGATGTGTTCTTTAAAATTGTGCATCAGCCAGGTAGCAATAAAAAAGCAAATGCAATTATTTTCAAATAGACTAAATCATTCCAACTACATTTGCATTAGCTCTACCCATTTGAGAGGATGTGTATATTTAGATGGAATTACTAACTATATGAGATTTAATGACCCTTTGGGGCATTTCTTCCCCAAATGGAAATTACTGAGGTGGTTTCTTTATGTATTTATGGCTGTCCCAACGATCCTGTAGAATATTCCCCCTTCCAAAACAAATCAAAATGTACCATATTCTGAGGATCTCTCATTCTTCTGAATGTCATTATACATCTTCAAATGCCGTGGTCTGTGTACTGTTTCCTTATGTTTGTGCATTTGTCTCTTTGTTATTTTTTTTGCAGACTTCTGCCAAGCTAAAGAGCTGTATATTGATCAGTTCAGAGACACTTTGAACACTTCTGTGGCCAAGTCAATTGCTGGATTTTTTGCAGAGCCAATTCAAGTGGGTATATGAGTCTTAAACAGCTCTAATGTCTCTTCAGTTTCGTTATCTTTTCTAGAGAATTCCATTGCTGTTTTCCTCTCAAAATCCAATTGACTGGCCAAGCACTGGTGGCCCTATTCAGGAGGCTGAGATCTTATCATCATAGTTCAAAGCCAGCCAAGGCGAGATGCTTATCTCCAATTAACCCACAGGAAAGCAGGAAATAGAGCTCAAGTGATAAGAGCACCAGCCTTGAGTAAAAAAGTAGGGACAGCACCCCAACTCTGAGTTCAAGCCCTAGTGCCAGCATATACAATTGGTCTGGGGGGGGGGAGAGGAGGGAGGGAGGGAAGGAAGAAAGGAAAGGAAGGAAGGAAGGAAAGAAGAAAGGAAGGAAGGAAGGAAGGAAGGAAGGAAGGAAGGAAGGAAGGAAGGAAGGAAGGAAGGAAGGAAGGAAGGAAGGAAGGAAGGAATAGAAAGAAAGAGATTAAAATTCTCAGGAAAGGGAACTCTATAGCTCACATGGCTTCTAGTTGTCGAACATATGCAATTTCTTTTTTTTTTTTATTGTGAAAATACTGTACAAAGGGGTTACAATTACATGGGCAATATAGTGTGTACATTTCTTATCAAGCATTGTAGCCTCCTCCTTTATTTACCCTTCCCATCCCTTCCCAGCCTCCCCCTGTCCCCCCCAATTAATCCTCCCCCCACCCAAAACCAAAGTTGTAAAGTTCGTTTTCCACATGACAACTAGTACTTCTCATTGTTGCAACGGGTCCACCTGTATCCCTATTTAAACGACTTGCTTTTCCCCTTCCCCTCCACAAATTATACCAACATCAAATACAGTGAAAGCAGGGGTTATACTGTGGGGGAGGGACATACAAAACAACAAAGAAATAATCTTATAAACGCGTTAGAAACAAATGCATGAAAGAAAAAAAAACATTTAAATACATATCTTAGGGTTCATTTTCCTAACATCACCTTATCTGACCTTTTCTGCTTGACTCATACATATACTAGATATTGCAAATAAGGGAAACCATGGGACCTATGCTTCTTTGGGCCTGGCTTACTTCACTTAATATAATTTTTTCCAAGTCTTTCCATTTCCTAACAAATGGGGCAATGTCATTCTTTCTGATGGAGGCATAGAATTCCATTGTGTATATATACCACATTTTCTTGATCCATTCATCTACTGAGGGGCATCTGGGTGGGTTCCATATCTTAGCTATGGTAAATAATTCTGCAGTAAACATAGTTGTGCTGGTAGCTTTAGTGTGGTCTTGTTTGTTAACATTTGGGTAAATGCCCAAAAGTGGCATTGCTGGGTCATAGGGAAGCTCTATGTGAAGTCTTTTGAGGAACCTCCATACTACTTTCCAAAGTGGTTGAACAAGTTTACACTCCCACCAACAATGAAGTAAGGTTCCCTTCTGTCCACATCCCCTCCAGCATCTGTTGTTATTAGAGTTCTTGATTTTTGCCATTCTAACTGGGGAGAGGTGGTATCTCAATGTTGTTTTGATTTGCATTTCTTTTATGGCTAGGGAGGTTGAGCATTTCTTCATGTGTCTATTGGCCATCCTTCTTTCTTCTTCAGAGAAGTTTCTCTTTAAGTCATTAGCCCACTTATTTATTGGGCAGTTGTTTCTTTGAGGATTTGTTGTTGGGGGATTTAATTTTTTGAGTTCCAAGTATATTTTAGATATGAGACCCTTGTCCGTTGTATGGCTAGTGAAGATCTTCTCCCAATCCGTGGGCTTTCTATTGATCTTGCTAGCTATGTCCTTTGCCATGCAGAAGCTCTGCAACTTCATGCAATCCCATTTGTCCAACCTTTCTTTGATTTGTTGTGTTTCCGGGTCTCTATTAAGAAAATTTCGGCCTGTTCCGGAGACCTAGGGTTCCTCCTATTCCATCCTGTAATGTTTTCAGAGTGTCTGCTTTGACTCCAAGGTCTTTGATCCATTTGGAATTGATTCTGGTGCAGGGTGATATATAAGGATTTAGCTTTAGTTTCCTACAAGTAGTTAACCAATTTTGCCAGCACCATTTACTGAAGAGCCTGTCTTTCTTCCATTCTATTTTTTTAGCTCCCTTACTGAAGATTAGATGGCTATAGGTGTGTAGGTTCATTTCTGGGTTTTCAATTCTATTCCATTGGTCCTGAGGTCTGTTCTTGTGCCAGTACCAAGCTGTTTTGATTACTATGGCTTTATAGTAGAGTTTGAAATTTGGTATTGATATTCCTCCAGCAGTGTTCTTTCCATTGAGGAGCGTTTTTGCTATTCGGGTCTTTTATTGTTCCCTATGAATTTTTGGATTGCCTCTTCTATTTCCTTGAAGAATGAGGTTGGAATTTTGATAGGTATGGCATTGAATTTGTAGATAGCCATTTTCATGAGAACATGTGCAATTTCAGGGGAAGCCTTTCTTTAATATCAAGATCCCTTTTTCTAAATCCTACATTTTTTTAATTTCAAAAAAAGAACAAATAGAGGCTGGGAAGGTGACTCCATGGTAGAGTGCTTGCTTGCATGCATGAGGCCCTGGGTTTGATTCCTCAGCACCACGTAAGCAGAAAAAGCCGGAAGTGGTGCTATGGCGCAAGTGGTAGAGTGCTAGCCTTGAACTGAAGAGTTGAAGAACAGCTCCCAGGCCCAGAGGTCAAGCCTCACAACCACCACCACCACCAACAAAAAGAACAAATATGGAATTCTTTTTCCAGAAGGCATAGCATGAGAATAACAGCCCTTCTCTTCATGTATGGCTGAAGCAGCTCTTCAGGCTGTTTAGAAGATGGCCAGAATTACTCCCTGGTGATGACAATAATGATGTGTCCTCATTTTGGAAATGCTGTGAAATGGCTTGTGTTGATGCTACAGTATTTCTGGGTTTGGTCTTTTGCAGGGGGTGAATGGAGTCATCCAGTACCCAAAGGGCTTTCTAAAGGACGCCTTTGAGCTGGTGAGAGAGAAGGGAGGTGTGTGTGTTGCAGATGAAGTGAGTATCAAATGCAAGGGGACAATTTCGAGTTGGGGGCACATATCAGACACAGAAGGAAATCTCTTCGAAACCTCCTTTATAGTCCAGACAGAAAGTAGCAAGGCCATAAGTGTGTGGCCTTAAACTAAGGAAAAGATTAGCCAGTCAGAACAAGATAAATTGAAACATCTGAACTGATGGCTATCAGTGAATTGGGCCAGGCATAGATGATGCCACTGCTGTTGCTCAATGTATTTCTTATGATGATTATTATCTTTTTGATGGATGCTTTGCGAATGCTGACTAATCATATAGAAAATTTAATTTCATAGCTAAATATTCACCTTAGGTTTTGCCAAAACTATGTTAAGCAATCTGGTAGCATCTACCCTTTTGGACCAAACTTGCCTGGAACTGATTGTTTTTGTATAAATAAATAATATGCCAGCTTCTAAATTAGAAAAGTGCTGCCATTACATGTGTTCAGGAAATCATTCCTATGATAGCAGACTTGAGACAGAGCTGCTGCAATAAGCACACAGTAGCCCTAGGGAACGACTTGGAAGAAAAGCTGTCTTGGGCCTGGGAGCTCTAACCCATGTGGTTAAAAGGGATCTGCTTACCTATAATTATGCTGTTTGAGTACATCATGGAAAGCACCCTTTGTCTGCTGAAAATAGTGGCTGGACCCTGGGGCCACTTAAAGTCCTCCTGACTCACTGGTAGGATCCATTGTGATCCATGCTATTAAGTGGTGAAACCTCCCAAGGATCTGTCTTGCTGGGTTCAATGCTATCATCTTTGCCTGAACAATTTTCCTCAACTAAAAATTCCCTCCAGCTGATGTTGGGCTTCCCCTTCCCCAGAAATATCACGATCATTGGCACTGTATGTGTAGGCAATTCTCTGTTATACCCAGGATGCACTGGTGCTTCCGTGCTTCCGGGGTAGGGCATAAGGCTTTGACCAACCTCCTCCCGCCACACCCGAGCCAGGTCTGAATCATTTTGAAATTCATTCTACTGGGAAAGAAGACAAACTTTGGCCTTGGAATGGGCACATAGTGAAACTACCACTGTCAGATTAAAAGGCAGGTAGACAGAATTCAAAGATACTCTGAAATGCAGAATTTTCTGAGAGATGTGATTTCATGACTTTCAAGAATGCACTTGGAGATGCTTTCCTGCAGTGCAATCTTGAGAAGGACAAGCCTAATGATTAGCTGAGTGAAGTTGATGTTGACTGCTTTTAAGCAGAGAGCGCTCATCCAGTGAGTGCCTTCCCCCAGGGTAACAGATCCAGCTGCTCCCCGCCCTGGGGTGTCCTCAACCTGTCCAGCTACATACCCAGTTCTATAAAACCTATCATGGTAGCGTGGAATACCATTCTACACAACTTAGTGCATGGAAAGGAGGAAGGGAGGGAGGGAGAAAAGAGAAAGGGAAGAAGGGAGGGTAAAAATCAAAAAGTCTTGAACATGATCCATTGTTTATTTGAACACGTCGGCTCTGTGTCCGTCAGGTGCAGACAGGATTCGGAAGGTTGGGATCTCACTTCTGGGGTTTCCAAAGCCACAGCGTGCTGCCGGACATTGTCACCATGGCTAAAGGGATTGGGAACGGCTTTCCCATGGCGGCGGTGGTGACTACTCCAGGTAGGACCTGGGGGCTGCATCTGCTTGTGCTTGCTTCTGCACAGGTGTTGGTAGGAAGCATCTGGCTGGACCCTGTGTGAGTCAGAGAAGATGCGATGCGAGCCCAAGCAAATGCAAACGAGAAACTGCCTGTCTGCTGTAGGGAGAAGGGAGGAAGGGAAGCCGGCTCTTTCTCCTCTGGCTGTAGGAAAGATGAATTCTCCCATCTCCTCAATTAAACACAGTGTAACACACAGGCAAGGGAGAGGAAAACGTGCTATAAAATCAAACTAAAACCCCAAAACTTCCAAAGTCATATTCTTCAAAGAGACTCTTCCATGGTTGCTTTTGTCTCCCCATGGCAATAAGCGGTAGACACCAAAGCCAGAAGCACAGATTTCTCTGGGGACATTTCACCAGACAGCCAAGAACAAGGAAAACTTGTCCACAACACTCTAGGGAAAGCAAGCACAGCAGAATTTCACTTCCCGTGCTTTTTTTCTGTGAACCACTAACTACTGAAAATCTTTAAACTCTTGTATTTTATATTTCTTATTAATGGCAAGCATATTTATAAGCCACTAAATAATTAAGTGCCTTATGACATCTACATATTTATTGAATTAATAAAGTTATAAAGATATGATTGGGAAAAGAGAAGTACAAGGTACTACATATAACTAACTCCAATCCAGAATTATATTTCTATATCCTCATATGGCATTATTTTCCTGACATTTCCTTCTGAGTCACAAGTGGCCTTTAGAAACAAAAAGATGTATTGCATTAAAAATTCTATACAAAGTCCTATATCATAAGCTTTACAGTATTTTCCAATTTTTACAACACATTAATGATTTTGTTACCAAACTTCCCATTGGGTAATTAAGATGTTGTTTTCCTTACCCACTGTATTAGATCAGGCTAGGAAAACAAGATACCAGAGTGAATGACTTAAACAGCAGACATTCCTGTGCTCACAGATTAGAAGGCCACAAGGTGAACAGCAAGGTCCCACAGTGCTGATTTCTGGTGGGGCTCTCTTCTTGGCTTGTTACCTTCTCATTATAAGATCACATGGCCTTCCAATGTGCACAGAAGGAAGAGAGACAAAGGAACGCTGCTATCTCTCCTTAGTATGACACCAACCTTACTGGACTAGGATCCTACCCTCAAGACTCATTTAAAATTAATTACCTCAGGGCTGGGAAGGTGGCTCAGTGGTAGAGCACTTGCCTTGCATGCATGAGGCCCTGGGTTCGATTCCTCAGCACCACATAAGCAAAAAGCAAAAAGCCGGAAGTGGCGCTGTGGCTCTAGTGGTAGAGCACTAGCCTTGAGCTGAAGAGCTGAGGGACAGTGCCCAGGCCAGAGTTCAGGCCCCACGACTGGACCAAAAAAAAAAAAAAATTAATTACCTCAGGCTGGGAAGGTGGCTCCGTGGTAGAGTGCTTGCCTCGCATGCATGAGGCCCTGGGTTCGATTCCTCAGCACCACATGAGCAGAAAAAGCCGCAAGTGGCGCTGTGGCTCAAGTGGTGGAACGCTAGCCTTGAGCTGAAGAGCTGAGGGACACCACCCAGGCCCAGAGTTCAAGTCCCAAATATAGTCACATTACAGGTTAAGACTTCAACATATAAATTTTTGATGCGACACAATTTCATAGCATCCACTACTAGATGAATAAAGAATGAATTCGATATGATGCTATGTACACATAATGATGGTAGGAATGTGTCATTCACTTCACCTTTATTTCCCTCTCCTAGAGATTGCCAAATCTTTAGCTAAACGACTGCTTCACTTCAACACCTTTGGAGGGAATCCCATGGCCTGCGCTATTGGATCTGCTGTGCTTGAGGTTTGTCCCAGCATTAACTCCATTTGTGTCTTAAAATTGTCCTTGTTGGGCCACACAGATGATTAGAACTCCATCACCTTGGGTCATTAAAGTAGAAAGTCCATTTGTTCTTCATCAATATACATTTGTTTTCCAGTTGTTACTCTGCATTTCTCTCTTTTAAAGATCTAGGTTGTCTGCTTGATGCAATATTTGGTAATAAGCTTTAAGGTACTTTCCAGTAACTCACATACAAGAACTCTCAGTGTTCCTCTAGTCAAGTCTTAGCACTGTTTTTTGTTTTTTGTTTTTTTTGCTGGGTACTGTTTTATAGACCATTAGTAACTTCTATCCCTCTTTTAAGTTTAATGTTGATCCTGTATTTTTCTTTATTTTGTCACATTGCTATAAATTGAAGGACCAAAGAAACTAAATTTTGTGTGATTATAACTGGTTCATCCTATCGCATCGATTTAACCTGATATTTTTCTGTGGGGAAAAAAGTCTTTTTTAATCTTCTTGATAAAATGCATCATTTGCTTAAGTAAATAAAACACATTTCCAATGCCAGCACCCGTGGCTCATGTCTGTAATCCTAGCTACTCAGGAGGCTGAGATCTGAGGATAGTGATTCAAAACCAGCTCCGGCAGGGAAGTCCATGAGATTCTTCTCTCCAATAAACCACCAGAAAACTGGAAGTGGCTCTGTGGCTCAAGTGGTAGAGCACTAGCCTTGAGCTGAAGAGCTGAGGGACAGTGCCCAAGCCCAGAGTTCAAGCCCCATGAATGACAAAAAAAAAAAAAATATTTCCAGAAAAATATGCAGAATGTTAGTAACTTTGTAGGAAGAGAAACTCAGCTGGCCAATCAGGAGTCAGCAAGAAATTTATCTACTTAATTTTTTTTTTTGGTCGGTTGTGGAGCCTGAACTCTGGGCCTGGGCACTGTCCCTCAGCTCTTCAGCTCAAGGCTAGTACTCTACCACTTGAGCCACAGCGCCACTTCCAGCTTTTTCTGTTTTTGTGGTGCTGAGGAATCGAACCCAGGGCCTCATGCATGCGAGGCAAGCAATCTACCACTGAGCCACCTTCCCAGCCCCCCTCCTTAATTTTTTTTCCTAAATGACTTTGTTTATTAAATTAGAACAAAGGTGATTTCCAGAAGACATCTAGAAATTAACACCAGATGTATATTTCCTCCTAATAATCTACAGTACCCCAAAATCAAATTCTTAGCAAATAAATTGGTCCCATTTTCATTTTTAAACCACAAAAGTATTTAACATATAAACTATACTGATTATAATTAGTTACCTAAAAAATATAAAAAGTAGAATCCTGAGGAAAAAGTGAAAAGGATTGAGGGAAAGAATAAAGTATACAACCTCCCAAATGAATAAACAGATCAGCCCTTTCATTTGGAGATTAATATTCTGCTTTGACTGCTTATTACAAAGATAACCATGTGCATTGAATCCATCAATATTATTCTTTCCACATTACAAAAACCATTACAGAAATTTGGCACAATTAGCAATCTACTCAGAAGAAAGGCTAAATGGAACAATATATTAAACATTGAAACTGCAAACTGCATTAGGAAACTGAACATCTACACCACTGTTCTTTTTAAGAGGACAGCAGGTGCCAGTGGCTCATACCTGTAATCCTAGTTTCTCAGGAGACTGACATCTGAGATATGTAGTTCAAAGCCAGCCAGGGCAGAAAAGTCCCTGTGAGACTCTTATCTCCAATCAACCACCTAAAAACTGGAGGTGGCACTGTGTCTCAAAGTTGTGGAGTGCTAGCCTTGAGCACAAGAGCTCAAAGACAGCAACCCCTAAGTTCAAGCCCCACAATTGATGGGAGGGGGATGGGGAGAAGAGAAAAGAAAAAAATTTAAATAGAACTAAATAAAGCTGTTCTTGTTAATTAAACATTTATCTTCAAATATGACTAAATCACAAAATGAAAATATGTGTGTAGAAATGTGTCATTTATTTGATTTTGGAGACATTGCCAACTCTTCGTGTGTGTGTGTTTGTTTAAGTGTTAGGTCACTTCAATCAATGTAGAAAGTAAAGAGGGTTAATAGGCCTTAAAAACGTAATTATAATCTACTATGTATGAATGCATTAGATTTCATTTGTCTTGAATCCTCAGTGTAAGTGGAACTTTCATAAAGATCCTTTTACATCTGCAGGTTCCCTGGCTTAGGGACACATAGGGCTCAGGTCAGCTAAAAAAAAAAGAAAGAAAGCAGAGCCTCTAAACTGGTAATGGTGGCTCAAGCTGTAATCCTAGGTATTGGGAGATAGAGATCCAAGGATTGAAGTTTGTGGCCAACCTAGGCATAAAAATTCACAAACTTGGGGCTGAGAAGGTGGCTCAGTAGTAGAGCGCTTGCCTTGCATGCATGAGGCCCTGGGTTCGATTCCTCAGCACCACATAAGCAGGGAAAAAAAAGCTGGAAGTGGTGCTATGGCTCAAGTGGTAGAGCACTAGCCTTGAGCTGAAGAGCTGAGGGACAGTGCCCAGGCCCAGAGTTCAGGCCCCACGACCGGACCCAAAAAAAAAAAAAAAATTCACAAACCTCCATCAGAACCAGTAATGAAGTGCAATGACACACTGTTGTCAACCCAACTATGGGAGAAAGCAGAATGACTGGATACAGTGGCATGTGCGTGTCATATTTGCAAGAAAGGGGTGCATAAATAAGAGGATCACAGTCCAGAATAGCCTGGTCATAAAGTGAGATCTATCTTGAAAATAACCAATACATAAACACATTGGTGGTGTAGTAGGTCACCTGCCTGACAAGCACAAGGCCCTGAGTTCAAACCCAATACTACAAAGGAAGGAAAGAAGGGAGGGAGGGAAGGAGAGAGAAAAGGGAGGAAAAACCTCCACCTGGGGTACTTTGGGCTGTAACAGGCTCTTTGGCTCTAAGGCTGCTGAATGAAGGTGAGCTATCTCCAGGAGGGATAGCCCTTGTAAAATTTCTTCCCCCGAATATTTGTCTTCTTCACCCCTTTTATCACAGTCCTCAGCAAAACCGAATATTGAGACATACCTTGTATTCTTTCCTAAATTCTTACTGACTCTGATGTGAGTTCTAGGGTAAGATATGCCTGCTCCCAAGACTGTTCTTATTCTTCCAGAGAACATCATGTAATCATGGTATGCCCACACGAGGTTTTGCTGTTTGTCTGGTTACTTTACTGTGAAGAAGGTCATGGACAGTTATTTTTCTGTGCCTCTCAATCAGTCTTAGAACTTTTGTATGTAAGGTCACACAGGCCTTTATTCTCTACAGGTGATCAAAGAAGAAAATCTGCAAGAAAACAGTCAAGAAGTTGGCACCTACATGTTACTGAAGTTGGCTGAGCTGAGGGATGAGTTTGACATCATGGGAGATGTCCGAGGAAAAGGTCTCATGATCGGAATAGAGATGGTGCAAGACAAGGTAGGTCCTGGAGAGCTGCTCTCCCGGCTGCCGAGGCCACAAGGCATTAAAAATAGGGAGTATCCACTGAAAGCACGCTTTGCATCCTGGGAAAGGAAGTGCAGGCAGCATAACTCAGCACTGCCCTGGAGGGGTTCATAAACAAAATGCTAACAGGTTGTGGAGAATTCAAGAGGAGTGTGAGAGCATTTGGAAAGGGAGACTGCTAGTACTCTTGCTAGCTAAAACAAAGAGCACAAGCAATGACCCAACACTTGGAAATGGAGGAAAGGGAGGAAATTACTTTGGAATGAGGAGGTGGCCCAAGAGTGAAGGAATTGATGAAGGGTCAGGAGAAATCTCAGGTGAAAGTTTGGGGTGGGTGTGTTAGAGATAAACTGGGTTCTGTATTTGCTTGCTTATGAATATACTTCACTCAGAAGGGACCAAGGAGGAACGTACTCCTCCGAGACCTCAAAGTAATGACAACATTTGAATGTAGAATTACCCCAAGATCACTGTTCCCATTGTCACCCTTCTCCCCACATCTTACTCCTCCTGGCGATTCCCTCCTCGCCCTGCCTCTCAGATCCTTCTTAGCTTATTTGTTTCTGTTACTGTTGGCTCTAGAACCCATGCCAGGAGAAACTGTGCCTTGAAACAAAGATGAGTCTTCTAAGGAAAAATAGAAGAGAAATCCTGACATAGGATGGAGTTTCCCAGACCAACCTGGTGATCTTAACTCTTGTCCATTGGGCTGCAGCTTTCCCTTCGGGATGTCATGATCTGGTCCTTTCCTGCCATCCCACTATAGATGAATTGATCTTTAGTTCTTTTACTATTCAGGCCAGACAATGGATATCAGACTCTTGCATTAATATCACACAGCAGACCCAGTACAAAGCTGCAATATTTAAATAAGCTTTGAAAGTTATGGGAAGACAAAAGAAATGAAAGTCCTAATGAGACTTGCTAGTTCATGAGCCAGCTGTGGCCAATTCAAGGTTATCAGTCTTCTCCCAGATCCAATGAGCTTCCTCAAAGGTATCTATAATTGCCCAAGTCTAGGCTTAAAAGAAGAAAATGGGTGAGAAGGATTAGGGCTATTTCAAAACCCAAATTCTTCTTACACCAAGTCATATCAGAGAAACTTTCTCAGAGTAAAAGATCAGAATACTCCCAAATGACCACTGGTCCAGAACTAGATAAATCATAATCCATCTCCATTACCATGACATACAGAGCTATTTGACATAAAACAGGATTCAGATTATATGGTGGAGAAGGTAAGCTGTATCAGATAAGCATGGACACCACCCAGATTTAAATCCCAGGTCATCAGTCCCTGGTTTTCCACGGTGTCTCCTCCACGTCATTCTGTATCCAAATGCTGCTCCAGCGTGTCCCCTGCCACGGAAGCTGCTGGCTCCTCCCGGTCTCTGCCTGAGGACATCCTAGTCTGCCCCAAGGCCCACACACATCCTATGTACAACTTATCTTTGCTTCTCCCCGTGTCAGGGCCCCCATCCCTTGGAGGATTCCTCAAGCATTGATGGTCCAAGGAGCTCTTTGGAAATAATCCCCTCCACTATCTCAGTTCATGCCACAGTAACCCAATTCCATAGACTGAGAAATTCATAAACAACAGAAGTCAACAGTCACCAGTCTAGAAAGTAAAAATTCCTAGATAAGGTGCACTAATCAGAATCTGGGGAGGGTCCATGTCCTAAGGGCACAGAGAGCTATCCGCCTGCTGTTACCAAACAGGACAGAAGGGTAAAGCGATCTCTCTAAGTCTCATTTAAGAAGACATTCCCCTTAAGGGTAGAGTAAACCACATAGGACCTATCTATTTCCCAAGTTACTTGCATGATTGAAATCTAATCATAAACAAGCAAGCAAGCAAACAAACAAACAACAAAAGTCAAAGCACCCTTAACTTATTCATCCCAGATTTTCACCTTGGCTTTCCCCTTGCCCTTCTTTCAGATCCAACCACTTCCCAAGGCCCAACTGCTCACATCATCACACTGATGATTAGATTTCAACACCTGAACTTGGAAGATGGGTGGGGATGTTCAAGTCTATGGTATTATCCATATGCCTATGATATTATCCATCATGTGTTTATTGAAAAGACCTTATTATTCCAAGTAAGCTTAGCAGCCGGGAGACATAGTTGGCCAGTGTTTATGTTGGTGGACTGACTACAAGCCTCTGGCAAACCTCAGATGATGTTCATGGAGTTAGAGCAGCCCAGAACTTTCCTTTGGTCCTGTCTAGAATAATCTAACATGGGCACTCTCATCCAATATGGCTAAGGATGCAAATTGGTACAGTCTTTTGGACAGTGATGTGTCTAGATGTATAAAAATTTGAATGTCTATACATTTGGGCTTTAAAATTCCACTTTTAAAAATGCATCCTAAATACTCACAAATATGTGTAATAGCTACAAAGAAGGATATTTGGAGCAGCTTTTAACTGTAAAAATATTAGAAATACTAATCTTAATGCTCAATATTAAGAAAACAAAAAACTACTGAGAAACAATGAAATAGTAAGTAACCTTTAATACAACTAGGTCCAAAAGGCTGATTTGGAAACATTTATTTAAAATTATTAAAAGAAAATTGTAGAACATTATTATATTTAGGGATATGTACCCTAAAAATGTACATATCCATACATTTTCATACACAGTGTGAAAGAACATGGTTCACACTCAATTATCAATAGGAGGTATTCTTTGGCAGAGGATGAAGAAAGGAACGTTTTTATTTGTTTTTTATATACTTCTATATTACTTGTTTTATTTAATAATCATTAATGACTTTTATAATTACTTAAACACAAATGCACATTGAAAGAGTGGTCTCCATGAAGGTATGTAATACACTTAGCAAGAAGTTTAATAATCAACATGGCTACCTCTTTAGCAAGCAGTTGGGACATGAGTATGAACACAAGTGCCTGAGCACCTTCATGTAGTTCTGACTACAAGGCCCTTTGAAACTCATGGCGGATTCTGGCCCTTCCTTTCACTGAGGAATACAGACAAGATGTCCAGTGGATCACAACCGTGGATGCAGAAAGTGGAATCAAATGGGCCAGAGACCAGGGGGAATGACAACCCCGACCAATGGTGGGGTGGGGCCAAGAAAACTCCTCTGGTCCACATTCATAATGGGGGAGGCCCCCAGCAGCCCATATTTCTCTCAGGAAGCCTTTCCAGGTTAACCAGGCCCCTCCAGCCTCTGATCTCTAGAATCATATTGAACTTATTTTCAGTCCTAGGAATTTGATTCTAATTTTTTTAGTCTTCTCTCTCCAATAGATGAGAATCTCTGGGCAAGCAGGGATACATGATAGAATTTAGAGACAAGGAGAAGATCCTAGTGTTTCCCCAAACCCCGGACCTCTCTTAGCCAGTACTGAAGGTTGGAGTGTTACTTTCTGTATTGTAAAGCTTGAAGACAGTCAAAAACTGTGAGCATCTCTTGAAAGTCCAGTCACATCTTGTGTACTCCGACACCAACACCTTCCAAGGAATCGGGGATTTGGGAGAAAAGTGGATCTGGGCTTGGTGGATAAAGGGAAAAGATGCCAAGGCCCAGGGGAGAGTGACTAGAAAGCCCTGAATAGACTAATTAATCAGGTCCCATTGGAGGAAGCTCTTCTCTACCTGCAGGGAATGACCAGCAAACAAGCATCATGCCTTGATTATCTAAAACCAGAGAGCCACGCCCAGTGCTGATGCTAGTCTGGGGCAGAAAGAGGGAAGATCAGGATGATTTCAGCCCCGACACCTAAGAAGCATTTCTAAAATGCAGATCTTTAACCCTGTCTCAAGTCTAATTCAGCCTCATGTAAGGCCCACATATTTGCAGAGTGAAAGGCTTCCAGCTAATGTAGGTACAATCTGACTTGAAATGACTGTGTGAAGAGGAGGTATTTGTGCTCGCAGACTGAGAAAGCAAAGAGTGCATAGAAAGGACAATAAACACTACCTCGATGTCACCAAAGGATGACTGGCATGCCTGACCACCCACATAGGCGACCAACACCAGATGCCATGTATCTGATACAGCCTCTTGCTCACCTTTCCTAACCCTGGACAGTGAAGTCTTGGGAGAGAAAGCAAGCAGAGAAGATGAGAAAAGTTGGACCTTACCCCAGCTCCCTGGCAGAGCTGCAGTCCAGACAATGCCCTTGTGCAACTGCTAAACCACTTCCTGGACTTTGAAGTGAGCTCTTTCCATGGGCAGAACACAGTGAGACATTAAGAGGGATTTCAACATAGAACAGACTCCAAACTCAGCTATTCAGGAACCAAATTCCCTGAGTAGTCATTAGGAGAACCAAGATTCTCTGGCTTTCTGCACAGAACTTCATTATGTCTTTGGAAATTGGGGATGTAATGCAATAAAAAAAAAATTTTTTAATAACACTCTTTTTGAATCTAGTAAGGCAGTTAACCACTTTATTTAATTACAGGGACATTGGTTCCTTGAGTTTTGTTTTGTTTTGTTTCTACTTGAGAAATAATGCTTCTAACCATTCAAACACCAAATTAGAAACTTTTTTAAAAAATCTATTCACAGATGAGCCGGCAGCCTCTCCCTCGTGATGAAGTTAGTCAAATCCATGAGGACTGTAAAGATATGGGGCTTCTTTTGGGCAGAAGTGGCATATATTCTCAGGTAAGAGAGAGGCTGGCTGTCATGTGCATGTCTCCTTGGTGGGCCAATGCTGGTGGCTTTTCTTTCTCATCATGTTAGGGGACCTAGCCACCACTTCTTCCAGAGATAATGCTTCATTGTAATCAAAGAAAATGATAGCCACAAGGGGGTGCTGTGGTAAATGGTTTGATTATAGCTTCTCTGTAGAGAAAAGATAACAAGCTGTCCAGCCAAACCAGATGATTTAAGTATGAGTGATAATAGAATCGTAACACTCATGAAATACCGTAACTTGTCTCATGTGTGAAATAATTCTGAGACCTGTTAGAGCCAGAATGGCCTTTCCTGTCCTATCCCTGAACTCTTTGTGCATTGCTCAGTTTTAATATTTACCTGGGACAGCCCAGGCAGGCCCAGATAACCCTTTTAGGAGAGGTGGACCACCATCCCAGGAATGGTCTTAGTGCAGGAAGGAAGGAAAGAAGGAAGGGGGAAAAAAGAAAGAAAATTAAGGGTAGAACCAGGCAGTGGTGGCTCACGCCTACTCAGAAGGCTGAGATCTGAGGATTGCAGTTCAAAGCCAGCCCAAGCAGCAAAGTCTTATCTCCAATTAACCAACAAAAAAAATGGAGCCATGGCTCAAGTGCTAGCCTTGAGCAAAAAAGCTCAGGGACAGCACTTAGACCCTAAGTTGGGTCCCAGGACTGTCACAAAATAAATAAATAAATAAATATTTTAAAACAGGCAAGTGTAGCGTCTGCTACTCAATCCTCTCCTCTTGCCCACTTTTTAACATATAAACACGTAGGGTACATGGTGCTTGATTGCCAGGTTTTTGGCTGATGGCATACCCTTCTGCAGAAGTATATTTTGCCCTGCTGAGACAATTCTTTATTTTCGCGCTTATCATTGTGACCCCAGTGGTTCTTGAGAGTGCATTTATAACATAGTGTTCCACTTGACAAGGCTTCACATGAGACAAGCGTCCAGACTCCAGGCTGGCTCTGCCCACCAGCAGCCCCTGTCCAACAAGAACAATCAGACACAGGTAACAACAATACAAGATTGAGCAGGATTTGTGCACCAAAAGGAAAGCAGAGGAAGTGCAATCCACACACAAAGGGAAGGATCAATTAAATCTGAATGAAATGAGCACTCTGCTAGATAAATGGGCAAAGCCAGGCAGACAAATTCACAAAAGGGCATATACTCTAATAAACCAAAAAAAATGGGAAAGTCTTCAGCCTTACTAGTAACCAGAAAATGCTAATAAAAATTATAGAGTATCTTTTCGTGACTATTAAAATAGTAAGAAATACTATGATACAGGATGATTGTACCAAGCCATGGGTTACAATGTACTGTTCCAATACCTAAATATGTTGAGTAAGGGCTAAACCCAGGGAGGCTATCTCATCTATTATCTTCTTGGGGAGAGAATATTAAAATTCTTTCTTCAAGCTCTTTTGAAATACATAGTACATTATTGCTATCTATAGTCACCGTTGAAACCACCAGAACTTCTTACTTCTAACTGTAACTTAATACTTTTACTGAACTTGGGGTGTGGTTTCAAGGATGGAGGCCAAATCTTGTGGATAATTTTGGGAGTAAAACACACAGAAAAGGAGTATACAAAAGGGCCTAAGATAACAGTGGAGATGGTAGAAGGACCGAGATGAACAAATGACTAAAAGAAAAAGAGCTGGCTGCAGGTGACTCATGCCCATAATCCTAGCTACTCAGGAGTCAGAGATCTGAAGATTGTGATTCAAAGCCAGCCCAAGCAAAAAAGTCTGTGAGACTCTTATCTCCAATTAACTAGAAGAAAGCAGAAGCAGAGGTGAGTCTCAAGTGGTAGAATGCTAGCCATGAACACAAAAGCCAAGAGAATAAAAATAAATAAGTAAACAAATGCCCTGAGTTCAAATGCTAGTACTGTCACACACACACACACACACACACACACACACACACACACACACACACACACACACACACACACACACACACACACACACACACACTGGGATAGATTGTACAAGGATTTGTATGGGAACTGGCAGATGAGCTTGTAAAAAGAGAGGGAAGAATTCAGCCCAATCAGAGAAACCTAAGGAATGTAGCAAAAAACGAAGTTTGGGGTTCTTAAGTTTGGCAGGATTCCTCAGAACCATATTTGCTCTTCTGATGGTTGGTTGTTCTATGTTCCTCTGTCTCCTCAGAGTTTCCGCATTGTGCCCCCAATGTGTGTCACTAAGAGAGAAGTGGATTTTGCAGTGGAAGTATTTCGTTGTGCCTTAATCCAACACATGGAGAGAAAAGCCAAGAGGGAAAAAATATAAATATGAAACCCCAAGCCACAAGAACTTCTCACTTACAAGCAAGACTGAATTGGAGGAATTTCAAAACCACTGGAACGAAGGGAAACCTTAAAGCTCTCTTAAGTCATTGTAAGACATGGTTTGACCATTTCTGGGCCTGATTTGTTAAGAGATCTTTGTGATCTCAAAAACTCCATCCTTCTGGAAAACTGTCTCCATCCTGCTCTCCCAACAGCAGTCCTAACTCATCCATATTAGCCTTCCATAATGTGATTCCCTTTGAATTAAGTGGTTTCTGCATGAATATGTAGTATTTGGCCCACAAACCTTAAGGAAAATCTTTTGGTGGAGGCACTTTTGGGGAACGTTTTCTTCCCCCTCCACTCTTCAGCTCCAGAAAAGACAGCGTGTCCTTTCCCAGGAAACATCTCATGACGTGATGAGATTCTTGGGACCTATCAGCCATCATGGTGGGACCATGAGAATACAGCCTACTTGCTGAGGTTGGGAAGTGGAATGCTGAGTGGTCGGGAATGCCAATGAACTACTCTCACCGTCTTGGAGCCGCTCTACCTCTCAGCCTCCTGAATTGTGACACAATAAATTCACTGTATTGCAGAAACCTTTCTAAGTTCTCCATGCAGCAGTCCACAGCATCCTGAGAAATGAAGTGCTAACTGCCTTAAGAAGATAATTGCTTCCCACCTTCAACTCTCTTAAATGCCTTTGAGAGCCTTCTTTTTTTTCTTTTTCTGTTCCCACTGCAGCCATCCTACCCTGTTCTAAACCTTCATTTCTTCTATTACAGAAGACCCCATGCAATGCACAGAATTCCCCAAAACACAGGGTTTCTCCATAGGAATATATCACTTGTCTTAGAAATCAAGATTTTTTTTTTATTAATTTGAGGTTTTAATAACAAGCTTGGTATAATTACAATAAATGAGAAAATACTATTTGTCATAAGAGAAAAAAACATAAAAATGAAGCAAATACAAGAAGCAATAGAATCCATCACTGGAGAAACAGGATTTGCCAATCTTCTTGCCTGAGGCCTGTTCTCTATTTGTTCAAAAAGGAGACAAGAGAATATTTGAGAAGTGTGAAAAATATACTCCCGAGTGAGTCCTTCCCTGAAACAGAAAACAAAGAGGTCCTGGGAAACTACAAAGGAAAGAACTTTCTCAACATGTGATTGGTTATTTAAAGCTGTGTCCTGGTTTGTAGCCACATCCTAATTGTCTACCCCTCTGAGGTGTCTCTTCTAACACATCCTACATCTCAGATCTGTTCTCATCAGGCATTGGAGTAGAGATAAAATTCCCTCCCCCTCACCCCCTCTGATAAGGGCAAAGCCCCATAGCAAGGAGCTAAGTGCCTTCTTTATCCAAGCACAACAAGCACTCCAGAAGTGCGGGGTGCTATGGCAAGGTCACTGAATTAGGACCAAATGACTTGAATCTTATATCCAGCCCTTCCACTTAATTTGCTAGAAATGACTTGGAGCAAAACCTTTGTCTCCTTGCTCTCCCTACCTTCTGGAACTGGCTTAGATAGAAATCCAGTGAACCAGTGAATATAAAAATTCTTTTTAGTGACTCACACCTGTAATCCTAGCTACTCAGGAGGCTGATATCTGAGGATTATGGTTCAAAGAAAAACGGAAGTGGAGCTATGGCTCAAGTGGTAGAGTGCTTGCCTTAAGTTGAAGAGCGCAGGGACAGCGCCTAGGCCCAGAGTTCAAGCCCCACAACTGACCAAAAAAAGAGAAAAAGACAAGAAAAGAAAAGGAAAAGAAATTCCTTCCCTTCAAGCTATTCTTCTGTACGTTCCATCACAAAGGCTTTCCCCATAATACTTTTTGCTCCATGTGGACTTCCTTGTCTCCCATCCAAGCCAGTGTCTCATTCCTGACACTCATTCCTTAGAAATGGTGGCCAAAAGAAGTTCATTTGGAGGTTTTGTTTCTAAACAATGGCTCTTTCTTTGGCCTCAGCAGTGTGGCCCTTCCACATAGCTCTTCATCTCTTTCCTGTAAACTCCTGAATTACAAGATCCTGGCCTTGGTCATCTCTTTTTTCATGCTATATTCTCTCCTTAAAAGCAACTTGGTCTGCTTCTGAAATTTCCTCTGCCTCACCTATGCAGGTGACTTCCAAATGCTTGTCTTCAGTTTCAAACATTTTTTTCCTGAGCTCCATCCCCCAAACTGTAATTCACTGGACATTTTTATTTGGATATCACAAGAACATTTCAACTCAACAGACTCAAGACAAAGCCTACTAAATCTCTCTCTTCCATTGAGTCCCTTCTTTATTGATGGAACTCTTTCTTTAAACTCAGGCTCATAATTCGGGTCATTTTCCCCCTCTAAATTATCCTTTTGTTCTTCATTTGGATAAATCTTGGAAACACTAACTCCAACATTAACTTTTCTAGAATAGTCCATTTATACCCAAACTGCCTATATCTGTCCTGAACTATTTGAACTACTCCTATATGATATCACTCCAACCCTGTACTACACTAATGCAAAAATCACTCATTTTAATGATTTTAAAAAATGACTATCTCCTTTCTCTTGGAATTCTGGAGTGCTCCTCGTGGCTTATGGAATAACCAAACCTCAAATATCATAGCATTCCAGAACCTTCACAATTTGACCCCACGTTTTAGCCAGTTCAGTTTGCTTTATTTCTACCGTTCTCTCTCTGCCATGCATTTTGAGTACTTTGCTTTGCTGTGAGTCTGCTTCTATGGGTTCATTGGATGTTCTTTCTCTCTCATTGATTGGTCAAAGTTCCTGGGGAGGGGGTAGGGGGGTGGAGGGAGGGGGCGAGCGGGAACAGGTCCTCCTGCCTAGACCTGGAGGAATTTAGTCTGAGGAATTTAGTCATTGAGACAAATTCATGCAGCCTCTTACTATGAAATCTTATAAATATCTATATCTGTATCCTGGTAGTCTTTCACTTCCAGAGTATATCTTATTATCAAAGTCTTTGTTTCTGTCACTCTAACAAAATACTCAAGTCTAGATAATTTACAAAGAATGGAGGTTGATTTAGGCTCCTATCCCCAAACCAGGCAGCTGCATCTGGTAAAGTCTACTTTCTCGTGGTGGAAAGTGAAGAGCAAGGGGGTATGTGCAGAAGAAATTGAACACAAGTGTAGGCTTGCTTTATCACCATAGGCTCTTGAGGTACTATATCTAGTGAAACGTCACACAAAGGAAAAGGCACCAATCCATTTGTGAGGTCTCTGCTCCAAACTAAACCCTGTGTTAGGCCCCATCTCCCATTGTTACATTGGGAACCAAGCTTCACCTGAGTTTTGAGGGATTCACAGGGTGGTTTGGGTTTGGGTTTTGTTTTCCTTCCATACTAAGGATTGAACCCAGGTTCTTGTACAGGCTAAGTAAACATCTACCACTTGAGTCACACCCCTAGCCCTCACCCGAATTGTAGTGGGGATAAAACATATTCAAACCATAACACAATGCCAGTAATGGAATTTGAAATGGGTTTCATATTTGGACTATGAAGAGCACATGATTCTATCCATACTCCTGTTGATCAAGACCAACCACAATTCTTGAAGAACAGAGGGTCTCAGAGATGAGCAAGCCTTGAGGCAGGGGAAGGGAAGGGCGGAACTTGAGACCTCAGAGCATGGATGGCTTTAAAAAAAAACCGAACTGATCATTTCTTTCACTGATTTATAGACACGAGGATTCTCCTTTCCATGTGGAGTCGTGGGCAGGAGTTTAACACCATCATTTCTTTCCCTTCCATTTTCTGCTCTGCCCACAGGAGATGGGATATAAGCCAGCTTACATAAGGCAAGGAGCCCACATTCTTGCCAACCCTTCTTATTTCCTATCTTGTTAAAACAACCTAAAGTGAAGATAATGAACACTTAGCTCAAGTAAACTTTGTTTTTCCACCCAAGGAACATATTGACAGTTAATCATGTGATCAGAATATAACATTAAAATGTTAGCAGCTGTTTAAACCACAGAAAATGTCAGTTCACTCAGGAGTGAGTAGTATTTTCAAAATTGCATTAAGCTTTGGTATAGCATGAATAACAATAATTGTTGTAAAAGAACACTCAGAAGCAGACAATATACTGACAAAGTACACTCTTATTTGTATTATAAAAATCTAATCATGTATAACTGTGTTGCTTTGTAACTTTACAGTACAGTTGTCCCAGTAGCCGTGGGGAATTGGTTTCAGGACCCTCTGAAGATATCAAAATCTCACACTGCTTAAGTCCCTTATATAAATGGCCTAGTATTTACATATTTTGTTGACTCCAAATCATGCAATACTAATATAATGTAAATGTTAGTATTGTTATGGGGATAATACTCAGAAAAAAATCTTCATAAATGGTTTTGATCTACAGTTGGTTTAACCTGTGGATCAGAAACCAAGGAGGACAGAGGGCCAACCGAAATGCAAGTGAACCCCGAAACGAAACATTGCACTATACTATCGGAGGATTTAATTCCTTTTCCACCTTTAAATCCCACTTTAAATCCTTCTGTCCTGCTAAGAGCAACAGGAGAATAACAGAAAATATCACAATAATTGCCTCTTCATCCTCAATGTGGGAACAGCAGAGCAAAGCATTATGGTTATAATTCATAAGCAGAGTTGTAAGGCTGTTGGATCCTGCATTGGAAGTTTGCTCTCAATTAAAGCAAAGGCTCTGTCTCAGCTGAGACACAAGCAGCAAACATGGCACAGGCTTGCCCCATTACAATGGCGATAGAATCCTAACAGACAAAAGAAAAAGGGCCACTAAATTTAGCTGAGTGGCATCATCAAAACAAAAGCTTAATTATTTCAATACCTTTGAAACAGAGATAAAATAGATCATCCTAGATTAGCTTGGTGGCAAATGAAGAGGGTTGGTCTGAAGGTATGGGGTGAGTATGCCAGGATAAAGCTATGATGAAGATGTCAGAACACAGTGCAATCAAGTCTATGTGAGAGAGAAAGCAGCTGGAGGGTATTGCAGATCATACCTCAAACACAATTTAATTAGGTGAAATGACATGACACAGAAGAAGGAACCTGCACAAACTCTGTATGTAATTTGTTCTGGAAACTGTTCTCAGAACTGAAGCTTTCTCATATCCATAAAGAAGATAGTATAACCCATGAAATCCCAGCAAGAATTTAACTAGGAAAATGCATGAGTAGTGCATATTATTGACTCTCTCCATAGGCTTCCATGTCTCTTGTTGTTGTTGTTTTTTTGTTTTAATCCTACTACTCTTTTGCAGTGCTGAAGATTGAACTAGGTCCTAAGCATGTATGCTGGGTAAGCCTTCTAACACAGAGCTACTATAACTTCAGCCCAGATTTCTGCCTTTTGATAGAACTTCCTTAGATGGCCCTGGGCTCTCTCGTGGCTGCTTACTCTTGTGTACACATTTTTTCTCCCTCAATGGACTCTCCAGTATTGACAGAGAACCTTTATTTTATCTTTATGTATTTATTGTCTAACACAGTGCTCCACACAGGAGGGCAAAAGCTAACTACACAAGATTACAAGGCAGAAATTAGCCTAGCTGAAATAAAGGATGGATTTGACATTTTTTTTTTTGCGGGGGGAGGTCTGGTCATGGGGCCTGAACTCTGGGCCTGGGCGCTCTCCCTCAGCTCTTCAGCTCAAGGCTAGCACTCTACCACTTGAGCCACAGCGCCACTTCTGGCTTTTTTCTTTTTGCTTATGTGGTGCTGAGGAATCGAACCCAGGTCCTCAGGCATGCAAGGCAAGCGCTCTACCACTGAGCCACCTTCCCAGCCCTGGATTTGATTTTTTTAAAAGGCTCTTTTGTTTGTGTTTATGTGTTCAGAAATATGTATACATTAATATACAATATATTATGTATGACATATATATATATATATGAGTTGATGATAGAGGTGAATTTGTTTCAAGTGTACTGTTTATATGTATGAAGATATTACAATGAAACTCCTTCAAAGTAAAAATAAATGCTAATTCAACAACAAAGCAAATAAATACAAGGGTACACATGTAGCAGTTAATCACTGGGAGTTTTAGGACAAGAAAATAAACATCCTGGAGTGTAATGCATGGGAAACAAGCCTGAAAAGCAGATATGTGAGTGGGAGTTACTTCATTTGGATACACAATTAAAAGCATCAGTCATCATCATTTACATCATATTGTTTACTGATAGGAAGGAGAATTGGAAATCAGAAATACTTATACTGATATTAAAATACCACAACTCCTGCATTTCCTAGTCTTCAGTGGAGTTATTTTCAATGTTAATAGTCATCTTAGAATAAAGACTCTGTGTTTGAAGCCCAAAAGAAGATTATATATAATACATATACACATATACATACATATTTATATAGCCAAAATATGTAGATGTAAGTTACTTATATGTTTAGCATTTTAAGTAACTATGAAATGTTATTTTAGAAAGACAAGATAGATGATGATGCATGATGCATCCCTAAAAACTGTAGGATGAATTTAGAAGCCACCAGAAGTCTCATTCATTCTTCTGTGGGGTACTATACTCTCCTCAGATCTACAATTTATCCCTGCCTTCACTTTCAGCAAATGACTTTAGATTTAAATTATTGTATAAACAATGCATTGTCACCTACTTAATACCCTCTACTGCCTTCTTCCTTTCTGCTCTTGCTTTCTTGCCCACCCAGGCCCCAGTGCCTTTCCTAGTATTTCTCTCCATGGGCATACTGGTTTCCTAGCTCCCTCAAGTGCATGGCCATCTAGCAGCCAGCTGTGGTCTCATTCCAGACTTTACCAGCTAATGACTCCACCTTCCTTCACTTTAATGTTCAAGTTATTTTATGAAACTTTGGCCCTCTCCAGGATTTCTCCAAGATCTTGCTGTACAAATTACTCTTCTCTGCTGATTTTCAACTTCTACATTCTTTTGGTGTCTTCCTCTCAGCCTATTAACATATCTGTCATTTGTCCCTCTCACTAAAAGAAAGTGTTATTCAAACATATTCTCTTCCCAAAAGTGATGCACGGGAGAAGAGCTCAGGCTCTGAGAAGTCACTTCCTGCAAGGTCAATTCTCTTAGTACTAAGCACTCTGGCTTTGTAAACCTAGCTTTACAAAAATGACTACTCTTTTTTTATATTATTAAGTGTTTTTAATTTGGAAATACCAGACAGAGGGGTTACAATTACATGAGCAAGGTAATGAGTACATTTCTTATCAAGCATTGTAACTATATAAAGAAAAGTCTCAGTCTTCATTTTACTTGTCTTCTTTGTGACTACTGGTCATGCTCTTCTAGAAAATCTCTTCACTTTCTATTGCTTCCATTCTTTTTCTGTCCCTCAAGTTTTCCTATTCCCATATATTTATATTAATCATGATCATTATTATCATTATTCATTTCTCAATGCTCGTATACATGGATTTTTACCTTAACCTCTTCTTTTCCTCTTTTATACTCTGTCGGGATAGTTTCAGCCATTATTCTGGGCAGCTTTCCCATCCAGATGCTGAAGATTCCAATCACATCTCAAGGACAACTTCCTCTCAAGCTTCTAACATCACACAGTCAACAACCAACTGCCTAAGTATTTTCCATAGAGTTCTGTTAGTTTTCTCTGCCTCACCCTGAAGGGCACACACAGCCCTGGATGCAGGAAATTTCATCGGACCCACTGCCTTCCTGCCATACACGGGCAGTATCAGCCATAGCCACCCACACTCCATGAAGCCAGCCTCAACCAAACTTCCTATTCTCCCTCCCCTTTCCAGCTATCCATGTGGGCTGCCCCATGGCTGGTCACAGATTTTTTGCTTCCACTAACTATCCTAGATCTAGATGTCATGGCTGACTGAGACTTTCACTGCTTCCCCTTGACACATTTTCGATTCTCTTTGTCCCATTCATTGCTGTGTCTTCCTTGACATATTGCTCCACCTGACAGTCCTCATCAGCCATGCGAGAGCTTAGCACTCCATAGCCCTGTTACCTAACTTTTCCTCTGTGCCAGAGAAAAGTTCCAATTTGCAAGCACTGTTGATTGCTACATGAAGCAAATTTTTTAAAAGCAAAGAGGTAGGAGGTGAGTGGAAATTATGCCAGGAAGAAAATGTTTTTAGTGTGTTTTCTTTCCTCTGGCAATGGTAGTGAGGAGTGGTAATGGAGAACTCCAGTTGGAATGTTTTTAACAGCCTTGCCTTGTGGTCATGGTCTCCAGCTGGTTCCATTCAGTACCTCCTGGTGCTGGCCCTAGAGGTGGACCATGAGAACCTGCTGAAGGAGGGGCCTGAGCTTGGTTTCTCAGATGTCCTGCACACCTGGGAAGAAGGGCTGTCTTTATCCTTGGCAATGGATCTAGAATCAACTCCTAAATCCTGGGAGATATCTTCAACCAACTCTGTCCTTCCTTCTTAACAATAGCTTCTTTCCTCCCCAGGAGCACTGCTTTCCTCTATCTTTCCTGCTTTTCTCACACTGGGACCTTCACACACAGAACCTCCTCCTTCCTGCCTCCTCTAGGCAGTAGGTTGTGGTAGTACTGTAGAACACATCTTCCTGCAATTCTTGTAGTGCAGCAACAAACAAAAAAGGATAATGTTTAGTTTCTGTATTGAAGATTTTTCTACTCTGGAAAATACCTTTCCAAAATATGTGCTATGTAGGTGTAACCTTTTAAAAGAATATACTTTAAGAATAAAGTTGGAAGACCCCTCCTGGTTTGAAAAACTTACAAGCTGCAGTATCCAATGGTATGATACAGGGAGAAGGGCAGATACATAGATGGATAAAAAGAATAGACAGAGGGCTGGGAAGGTGGCTCAGTGGTAGAGTGCTTGCCTTGCATGCCTGAGGCCCTGGGTTCGATTCCTCAGCACCACATAAACAAAAAGAAAAAAGCCGGAAGTGGCGCTGTGGCTCAAGTGGTAGAACGCTATCCTTGAGCTGAAGAGCTGAGGGACAGCTCCCAGGCCCAGAGTTCAGGCCCCACAACCGGACCCCCCAAAAAAAGAATAGACAGAAATACTCAAATATCTAATTTTTTAAGAGAACCAAGACCATTCAATAAAGAAAGTCATTTCAACAAGTATTCGTAGCAAAACTGGATTCCTATGTGCAAAGCCATGAGATGGAAAAACATTTCATGGATACTAAGTTTCGGTTTGGGATGATGAAAACAGTCTGAAATCAAGCCAGTGCTGGTGACTGTATAGCTTCATGAATGTGCTTAGTATCAATGAACCACGTGCTTAAATTGACAAGAATGGTCAATTTGCAAGAATTTTTCATTTTAATGGAATGTGTTCGTGTATGGAGAACATGTCTCCCACTGAAAACAAAGGTAATGTTTAGTATAGAGATTCATTCCATAACTGAATAGAATGACAGAGAGTTCTCATTGCTTTTTTTTTTTTTTTAATTGTCGGTCGTGGGGCTTGAACTCTGGGCTTGGGTGCTTCCCTGTGATCTTCAGCTCAAGGTGAGCACTCTATCACTTGAGCCACAGCGCCACTTCCTTCTCATTGCTTTTAAGCAAGCAGCTTCTACTTCACATGAAGATGAGAAACTTTTCACTCACAGAGAACTTGTGAACACAGAGAACTCATCTCTTCCCTTCGGGTGTAGGGTTCTCAAGTATATGTTTTGTCTTAGAACAAAGAAAGATACCAAAAAACTAACAACTAAATGCAAATACCAGCGAAGATGTCTGGTTCTTAGTCACTGTTCACTAAGTACCTCACCAAAGCAGGGTAAGGATCTTGTCCCTGGACCAGAATCTGTCAGTGTAAAAGGAGCAGGTTGAACTAGATAGATAAAGGAAGATCTGCGTCCACTCTAGCATTTCATGCTGCAGCTTTAAAGCAGAATCAAACACAAGAAGAAGATAGTCTTCCCTGGTGCATGAAATGCATGAGTTCTTGGAGGGTCTGGAGCGCAGTTACTACAGGGTGTTGTAGTCTTGCTCAACAGGAAGGTCCAAGAGTCTATAAACATGCCATGGAACTTTTGATCTAGGGAATTTGAAAGTGATTCTCACCATGATGTGAAAAGGAAGATGTCCTTTCCTTTAAGGCAGAGATCTCCACCTTGGGCATCCTTTGAATGCTCTATGGCACCTGGTGTAGGATGGGCACAGGGCAGCCTTAACTAACATACAGAGTCTGATCACGGGTTTCTGTTCTTCACTGGTCCTAAAGATCAGTGGCCTTCTTCCCAGCCATGAGGGTCAATCCTTTGCCACCAGCATATTCTCATATCTCCCCTGTAAGGAAAGGGCTGCTAGGGTAGAGTGGAAAGTTTCTGGAAAGGATTCTCCACCTCCCTTCATACCCAGCTCCTGTTTTAAAAAAGAAGAGAGGAATGACTCAAGTTATTGTGATATAATAAGAAATATATATTTGGTCTCCATCCTCAGTTCTTGGCACTGAGCTTAAACCCTTCCTAAGTGATAAGGCTGCTCAGCAGCTTGTTGTGTACTGGCATTTGCTCTTTCATACCAGTTCCTAATACCACCGTTCCTTGGAATTTCTTGGGCAATAGGAGCATCTTTCGTTATGATAAGATAAGGCTTCATTGGCTCCTGGGTAATTTCAGGATGGAAGCCAGTCACTAAAGCCACAAGCCATGGGGAGGCCATTCACTGAAATGACCAAGCCATAGAATCTAGTCACCAAAATGACCAAGACATGATGAGGAGCTTGCCATGTAGAGGCCTAGCCTGTGGGAAGGCGAGAGACACTTGACACTGGGGCCTCTGTAAAGTTTCTTATGTGGTAGAGTTTGAAGAGTTTTCAGGCTGGAGAAGGCAGCCTTCCGCTGGGAAAAATGGTCCACTCTAACTCCACAGGGCCAGAAACTCTAATGGCTTTTATAAAGCTATTAGAGCAAATCATCGAACTTAAAGAGGGAAAACTCTCCTCCTGCAGCCATGTCTTAGAATCAGAGACAGAGAGTTAAAGATGACAGTTGTCTAAATAAACTGTGTTAAACCAACCTCTGTTCTCCTAGTCAGTTTTCCACAATTAAGTGACCTAGTCAAAATCCCATTATCATGTCATATGAATTTTCACTCTGTTCAACCTAGCATAAGTGTTCAGCCCTAGTTGTTTCTCCTTATTTTTATTTTTGGCATTACAGGAATTGGAACTTGCTAGGCAGATGCTCTACCACCTGAACCATGCTCCTAACTATTTTGTCTCAGTTACTCTTCAAATAGGGTGTCACGCTTTTGCCCAGGCCAGCCTGGACCACAATCCTCCAATTTACACTTCCCAGTTAATTGGGATTACAGGCATGTTCCATAATACCCAATTTATTTGTTGAGATGGAATCTCACTTTTGCCTGGTCTGGCCTCAAACTTTGATCCTCTCAAATCTTCACCACCAAAATAGTTCTGATTACAGGCACAAGCTACCACACCTGACCCTTAATTATTTCACTGGACCTTTGTTTTTCTCATGAGGACTCTGTCACACGTGAAAACAACTAAACTATAGTTGTGTGTTTCTCCTATGTGTCAGTCTTGTGTCTGCTTAATCCTTAGGCCGAGCCAGAGGCTCTAATCAATTAGAAGGGAAATGAAAAATATAAAGTGTCCTTCAAAAATGCTCAGGTATTGAAGACTAGGACCCCAACTGGTATACTATTTGGAGGTGATTGATCATCAGGGCAATACCTCATCAATTCATCCACTGATGGGTTATTCGCTGAATGAGCTATCAGGAAGCAGGGCCTTGCTGGAGGGAGGAGGATATGGGGAACTATGCCTTAGGAAGATGCTCAAACACTTCCTTCCTCAATTCTCTGCTTCCCAGATTCCATGAGGTGAACAGCCTCATGGCTGCCATATACTACTGCTACCAGGATATTCTGACTGCCTCGGGGCCAAAGCAAAGGAGCCAAAAGACCATGGACAGAAAGTCCTAAAACCATGAACCCAAAGAAATCCTCCCTCCTGGATTTGCTCAGGTATTTTGTTGCAGTGATACAAGGTGAGTGGCACAGATTAGCTGGTTCTCCGCCTAGGGTCTCACCACCTGAGCTCCTATCTGCAGTCTACAGACAAGGACCAGCTCCTGAGTCCATTCAGGTGCTGGCCAAATCACTGCTTGTGGCTGTAGGACACATAGCCTTTCTCCTTGCTGTCGCATTCCGTGACACGAGGCCTCCTCCATCTTCAGAGGCTTTAGTCCTTCTTATTCATCAGAATCTCTCCAATTTTAGCCAAAAGTCATAGAAAATTCAAGGCTTTTAAAGCGGCTTGTGTGATTAAATTAGGCCCTGCCAGATACTCTTAAGGCCAGCTATGACTTGTAGTATAACAATTCAATAAGTGAACCATTAATCATCTTCATGGGTTTTGAGGATGATGGCACAGAATTAGGGGGAGGAATTTTTACAATTTTTCCTTCAATAAGAATAACATGCTGAAAATAGGTGCAATTGGTATGAAGTTCTAAAAGCATGAAAGAAAGTCCCTCCCCTTACCTCTTTTCTCCATGGTCTGATTCACGTACTGGATAAACCACTGCTAGTAGTCCTTCAACAACCATGTAACACATATATTGCATTTTCATTAACGTTGCCTCTTGGAGATCATTCTATGCCATCATTTATTAACCATTGATGAATATGATCAGTTTATAACATTTTTTTTTACAAAAAAAGGCAACTAAAATCCTTCTACACAAATGTGCATACATCTGTAGGGAACATTTCTAGAATTATCGTTTTGGCTTCAAAGGCATACTTATTTACAATTTTGATAGGGTTGTCTATTTTTAGATCTCAGCAGAGAGCTTTCAGGCTTTCTTGAATTTTGCAGTTGAGTAGGTCAAGAAAGAAAATGACATCTTTTTGCAGGTGTAATGAGTGAGCTTGAGTGTCTTTTATAAAGGAAGTAATGTGAGGTGTGTGTCTATGACATCTTGTTGCTAAGGCTCAGGCTCTTCCGATTCCTGTCTGTTGCAATTGGTCTTAGTAACCAAAGCTAATTTCTATTATTCAAAGTAAAAAACATGTCACTATGACAAATGATGATTGCAAAACTAGGCCCCCTTCAAGGAGCCTGGTACATAGAATTCTTTTTCCCACCTGAGTTCTAAACCAATTAAGAGAAAATGCATTAAAGCAGATAGACATTAAAAGGTGGGCTCTATTACTTCTGGGTTAATGGTGTAATAGTGATTATTTCTTAATACATAACCTCAGAGTGAAACAGAGACCATCTAACCAATAATAACAGCAATGTACAGCCATGGACACCCCCCCCTCCCCCCGGCCCATGCGTGTTCCTTGCCAGCTTCCATCTGCAGGAATTGAGTTTCTGCTACTGCCCCCTGAGGTTCCAGATTGAACTAGAGGCTCAGGCAAACAGGCCAACCCAGAGAAGCAAAAGAGTCAGAGTGCTGAGTGACTCAAGCATAGATTTTCTCTCAAGCTTCTAATCTAATAGCCATACACTTACCTCTAGAGGAACATGAACCCAGTGAGAGAGACTGGAGAGATTCCCTAATCAATGAGCTGCTTCTTGAACTTTAATAGCAGGACTGGAAGAATGAATTATTCCACAATTTTTTTTTCTGCCAGTCCTGGAGCTTGAACTCAGGATCTGGAAGCTGTCCCTGAGCTGCTTTTGCTCAAGGCTAGTGCTCTACCACTTGAGCCACAGCTCTCTTAGTGGAGATAAGAGTCTTGTGGACTTTCCTGCCTCAGCTTGCTTTGAACCTTGATCCTCAGATCTCAGTCTCCTGAGTAGCTAGGATTACAGGTGTGAGCCATGTTCCACAGTTCCTATGGCTATCATGTTGCTTTGATTCTGTCTCCTGTAAGGTCTTTAAAAACTAGAAGAAAATTGGTAACTTTTCTCAAAAATTATTTGCGTGCTTCCTGAATGCCCCAAACTGTGCGATTTCCCTTGAGAAAGGCTATTTCAAGACTAATGAATGAAAGTACAGTATTAGCCAAATAGATGTCCAAATAGTCCCAGACCCAGGGTGTGGGTTTCCAGAGGCTTAACCATTCACCTTCTCATTGTGTATCCATCAAGTTGGATCGGTCCCATGTTGCTAAGGAGCCATGCATGCTAATAGATGGCTTTGTGTTGTACAAACATCACTAGGCCTTGGCTCTGCTTAACTCAAGTGCCTGTTGCAATTGCAAGGGGCACTGCCAGAGGACTTTGGCAGTTAAAATACCCCACAAAACCACAAAACAGATTGTTGATGCCCAATAACCTTCTATAGAGAATAACATAGGGAGTTGCCAAAACCCTCTAATCAACTTGGTGCTTTATTTGAATGGGCTCTGAATTCAGTTTGGCATTCAGCTCAAGAAATCTCTCTTCCCTCCTTCCTTCCCTCCCTCCCTCCCTCTATCATAATGGGGTTTGAATTTAGGGCCTCATGCTTGCTAGGCAGGTGCCTTACCAAGAAGTCATGTCTCCAGCCCTTCTTACATACTGGCTATTTTTAGGTAGGATCTTGTTTCCTGCCTGAATGCATACCTGGACTTTGCACTTTCTGCCATGCTGGGATCGGGCACTTCTAGGTGCACTCCAGGGCTCTGGAACAGGCCATTGGAAATGCTATTAAAAGTTTTTCTTAATAGTCTCACATGACTTACTTCACTTAATATAATTTTTTCCAAGTCTTTCCAAATGGGGCAGTCTAACAAATGAGGCAGTGTCATCTTTCTAGTGGAGGCATAGAATTCTTACACACACACACACACCACATTTTCTTGATCCATTCATCTACTGAGGGGCATCTTGGTTCCATATCTTAGCTATGGTGAATAATGCAATAAACATAGTTATCACATAGCTTTAGTATGGCCTTGTTTGTGATCATTTGGGTAAATCCCTAAAAGTGGGATTGCTGTGTCATAGGGGAGCTCTATGTGGAGTCTTTTGGGGAAACTCAGAAAAAATTATATTAAGTGAAGTAAGCCAGACTCAAAGAAACATAGGTCCCATGGTTTCCCTTATCTGCAATAACTAGTATATGTCTAGGACAAGCAGAAGAGGTCAAAAGCTATATACATATAACCATATAACCTAATGCTAAGCGCAATGAACCCCAAGATAGACACAAGAGATTTTATCTTTCTTGTTCTTTTTAATGTACTTATAATGTACTGTGTGATTTTTTGTTGTTGTTGTTTCTTTGTGTGTTCTTCCCCCATGGTATAACCCCTTTCGTCACTGTATTTGATTTTGGTGTCCTGCATCTTGTATATACATTTTTCTAATTTGGGGAGGGGAAGGGAAATAACAAAATGCTGAAATAAGGATACAGGATGACCCTTTGTAACAATGAGATGTACAAGACCCTATGTTGAAAAAGAACTTTACAACTTTGCATGGTGGGGGGCCGGGGGGTGGGGGAGGAGTTGGGGAGGAAAAGGATGATAGGGGAAAAACAAAGGAAGGGGTAACAATGCTTGAGAGGAAATGTACTCATTACCCTACTCATGTAACTATAACCCCTCTGTACAGTATCTTTACATTAAAAATATATTTAATAAAAAATTTAAAAATAAAGATTAAAAAATCAGTCTCACATGAGTTTGAGACCAAGTTTGAGAACTGCTGTTCTAACGCACAGCTGTTACTCTCCT
Organism: Dipodomys merriami; assembly: GCF_024711535.1. Classification (NCBI taxonomy): domain Eukaryota; kingdom Metazoa; phylum Chordata; class Mammalia; order Rodentia; family Heteromyidae; genus Dipodomys; species Dipodomys merriami. The sequence goes on along the minus strand of NW_027204493.1, from coordinate 2,964,935 downwards.
CAATTCCATGGCAGGTTCTTTTGCTTTTCAATGGATTCTGGATAGAATCCATTGCTGTTTGTTTTTTTAGTTGGTTGTGGGGCTTGAACTCTGGGCCTGGGCACTGTCCCTCAGCTCAGCTCAAGGCTAGCGCTCTACCACTTCAGCCACAGCACCACTTCCGGTTTTCTGGTGGTTAATTGGAGGTAAGTCTCATTTTCCTGCTTGGGCTAGCTTTGAACCACAATCCTCAGATCCTAGCCTCTCAAGTAGCTAGGATTACAGGCATGAGCCACTGGCGCCTAGCCCTTGTGCAATTCTAAGTTCTGTTCTCTTCACCACCCTGCATTTTCTCCTGTCTTTTCACTTATGGTGTCTTGGTCCTATGGAAATCTAGTGTGATACAGTCCCATTTCCCATCAGTGTTGTGCTTTCATGTCTTATTTTAAAGAAATTCTCATTTGCAAAAATATGGAGACAATCGTACAGGTATTTCTCATGTTAAGGTTTTGCTTCTTTTGCGTAGCTCCTTACGCACGCTAGTTCATTTGGGAGGAAGAGTGTAGAGTGTAGCTCTTTCACCCTCACTTCACACACCCTGTAATCCACAGCCTGCTTCTGAGTTATGTATTCTTAAGGATCTAGCAATCTCCCTGGCTACGCTGACACCAGTCACACATTGCTCCATTGTCAGGTCAGGAGGTTAGGTCCAGGGACCTAGGCAACCTATGTTAGATAGAGAATGGATTCTTTCCAGTGCCTCAGCTCTGCTGAAGCCTGGACATTAGCTCACTGAGACCCACTTTAGGATGTCTGGTCTTCTGTATTACAAGGTAAATTCATGCTGTTTGAAGTCATGAAGTAATTTGCTAAAATAAAAAACTATCCCCCCTTCTACAGGTGGTGAGGTCCAGCTCAGCAAAGTTAAGGAAGCAGCAGAGAGGGATTCAATCCCAGGTTCCACTTGCTTTGCACGTTTTGTTTTGTTGTGTTTTCCCAAAGTGCACAGTCACCAGTTCAATGTAGATCAATTTGCTGGATTACAGGAAAACACAGGTAGCCTAACAGCAAGTGTTAAATATTCTTAGTTCAGAAATGTAACTATTCCTGAGGATACCAGAGTCAGTGTCATTTCTGAAACCAAGGCGTGTCTATGTCACAAGCAGAAGCAGGAGCACAGTTTTACACTGGTTTCTGTCACACTCTGCTCCACCTGTCTGTCCCTTTTGATTGCTCTTGGAGGAGCTGACTGGGGTATAGAGACTCAAAATGGCCCCAACTGCCTCTTCATGAGGCTGTGTTAAGAAGTCTCAGACTCAAGATTGCCAGTAAGGCTCTAACCTAACCCAAGTAAGGCTACTTGGGTTAGGTTAGGAACAGTACATGGGAGGATCGTTCCTCTGATGCAGGTCTAATCTCCTAAAGGTACCGAACACTGGAAGGCAAAGAAACATCATCTCCAGCTGCACAATTTCTCTTGGATGACTTGAAGGCAGAATGCGTATATTCTCAGTGCAAGGATCTGTAGATAGATCTGACTACAGATAAGATTTCTTCATAAAATGTCTTGCAGTGATCTGCCATCTGCAATTCAAGTGAAGAGAGGCTGACACATGCAGTACTTGTTGCGTTTTAAAAAATAACTAACAGAGAAAGTACAACCTCTGCTGCAGTTGCAAAACCCCAGCCATCCACCCAGAATGGACACTTCCAACACCTCCGGCAGGGAAGTACCTCAGGAAATGAGATGACTCCCTATAGCAGACTGCAAAAGCAAGGCCAGACCATGCTCTAAAAAGGTGCTTCCAAAATTGGAACTGTATCAAATGCCTAAAAGGTTTCTTTGCAGCCTGTCAAATGCTGGACAGAACATTCAGCCAGCCTGTCCTCTAATCAAAGGCCACCACTCTTTGTCATAAAGAGTGAATCTCAATGTCACCTGCAGCTAATTAAGGACAAACTTACCTGTTGCACAGAAAAAATGTTGTCACTTTTTTCAAGTTAAAACTAATTCAGTTTCTGTAAGATGTGTTACAGACAGCTAGGTACCACTGGCTGACATCTGAAATCCTACCTACTCAAGAGGCTGAAATCTGAGGATTGCAGTTTAAAGCCTGCCCAGGCTAGAAAGTCTGAGACTCTTTTATCTTCAACTCCCCACCAAAAAGCCAGAAGCTAGAAAGTCTGAGACTCTTTTATCTTCAACTCCCCACCGAAAAGCCAGAAGTAGAGCTGTGGCTCAAGTGGCAGAGCCCTACCCTTGAGCAAAAAAGCTTACAGACAGTGCTCTGAGTTTAAGCACCAGAACTGGCTGGCGCATACACACACACACACACACACACACACACACACACACACACACACACACACTGTTGTTATACCAGTGGCACACACACACACACACACTGTTATACCAGTGGCTCATGACACACACACACACACACACACACACACACACACACACACACACACACACACACACACACACACACACACACACTGTTGTTATACCAGTGGCTCATGCCTGTAATCCTAACTACTCAAGAGACTGAGATCTAAAGATGGCAGTTCAAAGCCAGTTGGGACAGGAAAGGCCATAAAAATCTTTTACCAAAAAACAAACAGTGGAACTGTGGCACAAGTGGCAGAACAGCAGTCTTCAGTGAAAAAAGCTAAGGACGGCACCTAGGCCCTCATTCAAGCCCCAGTATGGCATGCACACACGCGTGCGTGCATGTGCACACGCTCGCACGTGCACACACACACACACAAGTATGGCCTCACATGGCATAAGCTACTATTCCCTCCAATGCTGCAATAACATATGCACTTTTCTGAGGCTGATCCTGCAAATGGAAGATCAACGTTTAAGACAGATAATCCCTGTGGTGGGCACTTCTCTTTTAAGGAGTTTACCCGGGGGTGAAAACAAACACAGCCATAAAACTGCTAGCAAATCTATCAGAATGTGGTGATGAAAAACTGGAAAACAAAAAAACACATTAAGAGCAGTTTGATGAAATTATGGAAAATCCTATCATGCAGAGTTTAAAATGCTACTAATATAGTTGCCATTGAATAGGTATATTAAATGGGAAACCAAGTTTTAAAACAAGATCCAGAAAACAAGCTCAATTTTACAAAACCTCCCTGCTTAGAAAACAAGTCTGGGGAAAAAAAAAACATTAAGATTTTTATACACTTGGGATTCTTTATATTATTCTGAATATTTTACAAAAGATCAATTATATAATCCCACCATTGAAACATAATTTCCAAGTTACTAAAATAAAGCCAGTTTCTGAAAAATGGCTACTGTTTTCTGAAAATGATTAAACTCCCCAAATAGAAATGTGACAAATTGTCCCTAACAGTCTTGGCAGACACGAGAAAAATCACCTTTAAGATACTTGACATGTTCTTTTAAGTGGACCAAACTCATAGTTAGAACAAATACATCACTGTGAAACCAACAGTGTAATCACTAAATGGAAATGTCCTTTACAAAAAGAAAGTTGGATGGGGACAGGAGGGAAAATCTGGCAGAGAGTAAGGGAAGGGGTATCATTACTTGAGTTATATAACCGTAACCCCTCTGTATATCACCTTTGTAATTACAATAAAAAAAATAAAATAATGTAATAAAGAAATAGGCCTTCACCAGACCTGGAATCAGCCAAGGTCTTGATCTTGGACTTCGCTATTAGAAAAGTGAGAAATAAAAAGCCAAATATTTAAATTTTTAAAAAGTGTTGCTGTTACAGTTTGAATCTGAAATAATCCCTACAAGCTACATGTGTTAAGGTTTGATGACAAGCCTGTGGTGCTACCTGGAGATGGTGGAAACTTTAGGTGGGGCCTCATGGGAGAAAGCTAGGTCACTGTTCCCACCTCCTTTCTTTTGCCTCCCAGCCATAATCAGGTGAGTAGCCTTGCTCCACACACTCCCACCATGATGTTCTGCCTTGCCAAAGCCCACCCAAAATAGAGCCAAGCAACAGTGGACAGAAAATCCACTAACCACAAACCAAAACAAACATCTCCTTTTATCTTAAGACATATCAGTGATGAAAAGCTAGCACAGCTGTCAATAATTCAGAGGGACTGAGTGTCACAGAGATGCATGAGCAGGAGAGCCACGAAAAGGGCATTGATTCAGGGCTTCTTTAGTACTAGAGGTAGACAATCTAGTAGTCACAGCTACTGCTGTCACTTGGGTACCCTTTCAACAGCATAGGCACCCTTCTAGAAGGTTTTGATTTTAAAGGACTAGCCAGATTGGTGCACTTGGCTAGACAGGGAGAGCTCAGTACACATCACAAAGATCAATTCCACTATTGGACAGGACAGTTGGGAAGTCTGCTTTATAATATACTGAGGCAACCATTACAAGCTGGCCTCAGCAGCGTATGAATTCTCATTAAATCGGAAAAATACCAAGACAACTATACCACTTTGTCTCACAACTACATTTCCATGACATTCTCATCTTCAGAAATGGTTAGAAATTTCCTCTAAAATCAAATGGCTTATAGTGTAATGGATAATTTGAGCTTTTTCTAATTTTAGAAGGTATCCAGGATCAAAATGGACATCAACACTGAGGCCCCCTGACTAATTTTAATGGCAAAGTAATTAACTGTACAAAAGCACTCAGCTTTCTAAGATAACTAAGAATCACTGAAGTTCAAGTTAGCTTCCAGCATAGCTGGAAAAAATATTTTTTTAATATATATGATAGTACTTTTTAAAAATATACTACAGAATCAATTTATTCACTGATTTCCCTCCAAACTACTTCATTGTTTGGATTATTTCAGAAAACAAAGTTAGAGCAAGCAAGATCTGAATTTCTGAGAAATTATGAAACAAATATAAAAGGCATTAAATAAAAATATTTAGTGCGAAATTCATAAAATAAAGCAGAAAAGGGTATATGTGTTAAAATAATTTAATTCTCCCTGTACATTTGGGTCTATGAGAAGACACACATTTTACAATATTTACCTGTTTAGAGACACTCAAGTCAATTCAGATGGCAAAAGTAGAATTCAATCACTAGTGAAATGTTTAAAAAATATATATTAAACCAAACAATGTTTTTACAAGATAAAAAATAATCTTTCCACAATGCGATAAATTGAAATTTTAACTCTTTAGGTGATTTCAGTTGTTTTTGGTTTCAAAATTAGAGACAATTAAAAAAAAGTGCTGACAGAATTTCTATCTGATTTTACGTTTTTCTTTCTTGCTTCGACTACTTGTTACGCTGTTTAAAGATGATGATGATGATGATGTAGGTGCTCTTGCATGACCAGTAGCCTTTAGATGATCAAAGAGTTTATTCCGAGATGGAAATTCACTATGGCAGGCTGTACAGCTGATAAGAACATCACTCTGAAAGGGAAAAAATATCAAATAAAGTAAGTGATACAATCTGAGAACAGTGTCTTACATTTTAATGTCAAAATTATAACCCCCCCAAAAATGCAAAATAGCTACCAAGACAATAAGAGTATATGTTCTTACAAGTTAAAACTCCCATCACCAACCTATCAGTTCTAAAGATCCTAAGACTTTCAATGGCATGTACCATATGGACTGCTGCACAATTAATCTTTAGAAGATGATACAAATAATTCTTATCACTAAGGCTTTAAGAGTGTGCAGGGAAAACAGAATAGCAACCATTTTACTACCCAGTATTTCCAATGTGCTTTGTTTTTTGAACTCTTGTCCTGGGCCGTCAGACCTGAGCTCCTTTTGTTCAAAGTTAACACTCACTCACTGGAGCCATAGCACCACTTTTTTTTTTTTTTTCTTTTCTGTAATTTAATTAGAGTTAAGAGTCTCACAGACTTTCCTGCCTGGGCTGGCACTGAATCACCACGCTCAGATCTCAGACTCCTGAGGAGCTAGGATTAACAGGTATAAGCCACTGGCACTCAGTACAAAGGTGTTTTTTTTTTACTTAAAAAAAAAAAGTAACTAGCACATTTATCATGATGCTGGGCTTTCTCTGGGAAGGCCTCAGGCAGTGCACATTTACATCTTTAGGACATTGTTACTGCTTAAGGAAGGTATACAAAAGAAAAGTCATTATGATTTTGACCTACCACTGTTTGTGGTTCAGAAGATACTTTGATAGATTTTTTCGTATCTTTGGTTTTCTTTCCTTTGAGTTTAGGAACACTGGAAAATATAATGTAAAAATGATGTTCTCTTTTTTAATTGTCTTCTTTAAAAAACACCAAAAAGAGTTATTTTAAAGCTATTTCATTAGTTTTGATGACTAAGTTAATTAAGCTTCACATTTCAAATGAACAACTTTAAAAAGCAACTTGATACCAAATTAAAAAACAAAGGGCATAAAATTTAGAAAATTTTCTTAAAACAGCTGAAATAAAATCTAAAACAACACCCACAAAAAGTATATCTAAACAAATATCAAGTATCAAATACTTGATACTCCTTTTATTGAGCCATATCATCTCCACATCCAATACCAAATTACAATCTGCGACCGTAAGTATGGTTGACTCAAAATATTCTTGAATTTGCTCTAATCTTTGGCAAACATGTCAACAGTTCAAGGAGAAAAGAAGTCCCAAAGCATTTTTCATAAAATTAAGTTTGTTCAATTTTACTATTTTATTATTTGACTGTTAAGCATGGAGATGTATTTACATAATCCCAGTACTCCAGGAGTTTGAGGCAAAACAATTACAAGTTCAATGTCAGCCTGGAATATAGTGTGACCCTGTCTAAAAAGTAAAGAACAAATATCTTTCAGATATTTTAAATCAGAAACCACTGCCAGCAGAGTCAGGTTCCTCTTGTTCTACCTGTATCCTCAGCATAATTTTTTGTTGTTTTGTTTATGAGCCAGGGTCTCACAATGTAGTACAGTCTGGCTTTGAATTCCTGTCTCAGGCCCTGAATACTGGGATTATAGGCATGTATCCTACACTTGACCAATCCATACACTTTTTTAATAAAGCACTACTCAAAAAACCACAATGTACACACCACTACAGAATAAGAGCCCAGCAGAAGAGCTGTTCACTGGGGTTCTGAAGAGGATTAGGTGGTGATGGGTGATGTGTCTATTTCTGGCCAACCATCCCTCAGCAGTAAAGAAGTTAGTAAAATAAAAAAGATGAATTATAAGCAATGGTTGTCCAAGTCTGAGGATCTTCCATTCTCTTCTAAGTAAATTCTCATGGAGAAGTCACATGAAAGACAAATAAAAATACTTGAGGAGTACTACATGTGGGGAAGGTACAGTCCTCCAACCCACCCATACCTATTATTAGCTTACTCTCATGATCAGAAAGTTATCCAATGACCTTTACAGCACACTGAGCCCAGAGGTAGCATTCTGGGTGCCTTCAAGTAGTCAGGCAGACAGGGACTTCGCCAGCTTTTCTACACACTAGCCACTGACCTTGGACAGACAAGTCATTTATCCTGAGAATGCTTTCCCATTTGTAATAATTAGTAAAATAAATGTTACTTTTCCCTTCCACATTTCACTCTCCAAAGAACTTCAAAGGTTTTGAACAGAGTACTTGTCGTCTTCTTCCCACAGCTAGAGCCCACTGTAAGCTTCAGTTCTGCAACTACTATGTAAATTGCTTTTATCTCTCTGTCTATCCCATCACCCCACCACAGCAGCTTTAGTGCCAAGGTTTCCAATTCACATTTCTACTTTATTGTCACTCTTTTTTTGTGGCCCTATGATAACAAGAACTTAAAACTACTTACTGTTTGGATCTTTCCTCAAGGACTAAGAAATGACTCTCCATTCTAAAGGAACAGAGGGGATGGGAACAAGGAAGTGGAGGGATGAAACATGCTCCAAAGGAAAATCTCCCCATAGTGTCACCACTAGCACTAAGATACCAGGGCTCCTCTGAGCAAGAAAATCTTAAGTTGCTGAAGGCCCTGACAACACAGCAGAAGCAGGAAGATTTGGGCAGTGACGCTCATGGGCATGATGGGTGATACTCAGGTGAGTATCAAGGATAAAGAACAGGATAAGGACAACTAGAACTGGATCACAATGACGATAGTCATGCTGCCAAACTGAGCACACTCATCTAGAATGCTCTTTCCAACACAGCTATATATTTGCAAATCTATGTATGTCTGTATATACAGTTTACACTTAAACTTGGCCTGTCATGGGAAGGAGATTCGATTTGACATATGAAAAGCTATACTTATTATCACTATTCACTAATTAGAAAATATCCAACTTTGACTTGCCTTTTAGCTTCACTTTTTAAATCAACACAGGGTTCAATGGTCTCTGTTACACTGACATTTTCTTGGGGACTACCTTCTACTTCTTTGGCACTGTCTCCATTTAAATTAGTATCTTCTGGGTCAACCTTTATTGCTTCTTCTGTTCCATTTTCATTGTAATTATCATCATAATTCTAGATAATAAAACATAAATGTCATTACAAATCAAATTTATTTAGTAGTAACATCTTATGGTGCCAAATAACTAAAACCAATAATGTCTCACACATTCTAGTAGAAATCAAAATAAAAAGGAGAAGTATGTTAAGAACACGTTTATTAGAGATATTCAAGAGAAACCAGAAATAATCCAAATGATTAATAAGGAAATGGTTTGATATAGGAAGGAAATTTATGAAGTTCTTAAAACTAGTATTTCTAAAGATACTGATTACTTTAAAAAATACAATACAGTAGCCGTCCAATTACAATTTAATTCAACATAAAGTAATCTCCACTGGTAGAACTTTTCTATTTCCAAAATAAGTAATGAGTGCCTATTACTTTTATAGTCAGAAAAAACCTACAACGAATAGGCAGTAAAAAAAAATATATATATATATATGTCTGGTGGACCCATTGCAACAATGAGATGTACAAGTCATTATGTCGAAAATCGAACTTAACAACTTTGGTGGGGGGTGAGGGGAGGATCAGGTGGGAGGAGGAGAGGAGTATGGGAAGGGATGAGGCAACAATGCTTAATAAGAAATATACTTGTAACTCCTCTGTACAGTATTCTTATAACAAAAATTAAAAAATTAGACAAACATTTTCACTAAGTGCAACCATCTGTCTCTGTTCTGAGAAATAATTTGCCATGTTTTCAGACATGCACTCTTGCATGCACACACCCACTGAACACACATCTTTTCCTAGAACTACCTGGAAGCGAAGTCTTTGCCATGTAGCTCCTAAGAAGAAAACCATGAGATCCACAGTCCTTACCGTACTCCAGAATTTAACACAAGGTCCCACTTCCAAATGTCTCAGTGATTGCTTACTTATAACTTCCAATGGATATAATCAGAGACTACACGCTGAATTTAGTAGTTTTATCTTTCTAATCTCTTTTAACCTAAAATACTTATTTTCATCTAGTTTTTAATGTTGTTGATTTAATGATTATTTTATAGACTGTCCCATAATTTGGCTTTGTATGGTTTTTGACAAATGATTAGATTCAGATTAAAGATTAGTGGCAATAATACTCTAAAGACCCTCAGTATAAAACTCAATGCCCTCAGTATAATACATCAGGAGAGAAAATGACTCTCAGGTTTTTTCAGTGACCTTATTTGATTAGGTAGATTCTCCTACTATCAAATACCTTTATCTTCTTAAATTAATAACTAATGTGCAGAGTGTGACTAACACTGTAAGACTACACTGTCTTCAACAGCCATTCACCCAATGGATTTGGAATTTATTTATGATTCTTGCTCGCACCATCTACTATAGTGGTGATTACAGAACAGTGGTTTGTTTTTTTTTAACCACCAATATCTGTGCCACTTGCATTAGTACTAACTCATACTGTCCTGTAATAAGACTTTTATGACCTCCTTTCTCCAACTACATGTAAAGATTTAATACAATTATTAGTTTCATTAATCAAATTTTCCCAACCTGGTAAGGTCACAAAACCAGATCCTAAAACTCCATGTTTTTGAACGCTTAGTTTTTTTGTGCTGAGTTCGCCCTCTGCTTTCCCTCTCTTGGCTCTATAATCATCTGTTTCTCTCAGAAGTAAACCCTGCTTCCTTTGTGAAGGAGAAAGCAGCCAAACCAAGGTACAGATGCTAAGTTTGCTTACTGCCAGAGGCGTGTTCTTCTAAAGGCTGTTTTAGATCATGAACTCCTACCAACAGCTTGAAATTCCAACTGGAAACAACTATTTGCTTTTCTGTTACCCTCAATCTAGTTTTATTTTTTCCTTCTCCTACAGACATCCTAATTCCAAAAAGCATAAATTCATTTGCTCTGACAAAGTTTCAGAAATAACACATCAATACTTACAGCTTAATAAAGTTCAAGATTTACTTCCTTTGCAGTTAATTTTATCTTTCAAGTATAACACATGGAAGGAGTTAATCAGTGCACTATGTTAAAAAATTACTTCAATTAATTCTTCCTTTTTGCCATGGTCACTTAAGTCTTTTAGATTTTCTTTAAAACCTTTCATTGGTTTATGTGACTCGTCTTCATTTTTCTATTTTCATACACATACAGTTATTTAGTATTTATTTCTCACATATCTATGTATAATGTATATATACAAATATATATACATGTGTATATACACATTATAGACACAAACTCTGTATTCCTATAAAATTCACCTCATCACCTTTTTTTCCCTCTCAAACCTACTTATTTTCTCCTAAACACAGTTCTCCTTTTATTATAAAACTTTTTTTTTTGGGGGGGGGGGTTCTGGTCATGGGGCCTGATCTCTGGGCTAATGCTTTACCACTTGAGCCACAGTACCACTTCCAGCTTTTTTCTTTTTGCTTATGTGGTGCTGAGGAATCGAACGCAGGGCCTCATGCATGCAAGGAAAGCGCTCTACAACTGAGCCACCTTCCCAGCCCCGATGTAACTTTTTTTTATCACACTGAAAATTTTCCAAGTCCAAAGTGTGAAAATGGTCAGTATTTACTTTTTCTTCTATCAGGACGCATCTTCACCCTCCTTCAAAGAGAAAGAAAGAAAGAGGAGAGAGGGAAGGAAGGAAGGAAGGAAGGAAGGAAGGGAGGGAGGGAGGGAGGGAGGAAGTGAGGAAGTGAGGGAGGGAGGGAAGGAGGGAGGGAGGGAGGAGATCCTGGAAAATAGCAAGAGTGCTACAGAAAACAGGTTTGAATCTGATGTAGTCAGAAATCACAAACGAGGTTATCATAAAGGAATATAGCTTTGGAAAGGAAACGGTAGTCATTTGAGGTATTTCATCATTGAGAAAATACTAAAATATGGGCTTATTACTGCCATTTGTAGAAGCTCATCCTCTGCAATTTGAGGTAAGATAGGCTTGGAAGGCAGCTATGCTCACCACTATACCACCAACGCGCCCGGGTAAGATAGGCTTGGGAAAAAGAAGTCTCACTGCATTTCTCTGTATTCTTATTTTAATGACACTGACACAAATGAAAGCAAAAATGTTTTAAATTAATGATTACAGGTCTTTGGACGATGGAGCAAAAATTATAAAAGAAAAACTGTAATTTCCTACATAGTTTTACAGCTAAGGCAAAGAGTTCCAAGTTATCATCTTAAAAATAATTAACTAGAATCATATGTAATTTTTGGAATAGGAAACTGATTAAAAACCACCAAATATATATAACCACAATTTGGATAAAAAGCCAAATCTAAAATTTCATGAAAAACTTAACATATTTTCTTTAAAAATGTCAGTATTTTAATAAATATAGCTATGTTTTAGTAAAATACCACAAAAATCAATTGCATTCTCTTTTCTCTCTCAATCTCCTGTACTGAGGTGTGAACGTGGGTAAACATGATAGCCCTGGAGTTATGTCCCCACTGCTCTTGTTTGTAGCTTGTTTTACAGATAAGGCCTCATGCTAACTCTGACAAGGCTAGCCTCAAATTATAATTCTCCTACTTCTACCTCACAAACAGTTGGGATAACAGGGAGACAGACCACCTTGCCTGGCTCTCCATTCTCTGTAGAACTGTGTCCTTACTAAAAAAGAGTGTTTTCATAGCTTCACAGACATCAACAAGATTCCCATATGTAAAAACACTTATACAGCATGGTATATAATATATTCTGACAGATCGATTTTGAATGCCAATTATGAAACATTTACCTACTTAAAACTTTCGAGTATGACTATTTGTATTTTGCCAGTCCTGGGGCTTGAACAGAAGGCCTGGGCACTATCCTTGAGCTTCTTTTGCTCAAGGCTGGCACTCTACCAGTTGAGCCACAGCGCCACTTCCAGCTTGTTTATGTGATACTAAGGAATTGAACCCAGGGCTTCAGGCATGCTACCACTAAGCCACATTCCTAGCCTGAGGACATTTCCTAATAACCAAATTATTACAAAATTTTTGATCAAATATTCCTTTTGCAATATTCACTTGATGATGTTGACAAAGTCACATACATTATCTATTTACAAAATGACAAATCTCAATTTTTCTATTTCTAAACTATAATTATTATCTTGACTTAAAAAGGCCTATCTTGCCGGGTGCAGGTGGTTCACACCTGCAACCTAGCTACTCAGGAGGCTGAGATCTGAGGACTGTGGTTCAAAGCCTGGGCAGGAAAGTCCATGAGACTCTTATCTCCAATAAATCAAGAGAAAACCAGAAGTGGTCCTGTGGCTCAAGTAGTACAGCACTCATTTTGAGCTGAAGACCTCAGGGACAGCGCCCAGGTCCAGAGTTCAAGACCCACGACTGACCAAAAAAAAAAAAAAGCCTATCTTCAGAAGATGTACCCACACTTCAGTACAGACCCAGCTAATCCATTTACCTTCAAACAGTAATTGAATCACTGAATCACATACCTACAAAGATAAGAGGGACCACTAGAATTTCTTTTCAATCAGTTTTACAAAAAATATAAAATTATGGAGTAGATCTTCTCCTAAATACAGATTATAATGAATGAACAAAAACACTGGAAAAAATGTTTTCAACATACCTGTGCTGGTTTATGTTTCTTTTTCTTCTGTTTTTTAGAAAGCCTAAGAGCAAATATAAATCAAAATATCAAATATCTTGTGATGACTAAGTAAAAAGAAAATTAAAATTAAAATATTATGGTCATAGAGGTATTAAGATGTTTAATAGGAAGCAGGTCATAGAGGTATTAGGATGGGTTCACAAAGTACTCATGGTTAAATGGTTAGTAAAATTAGCCTATCAGTTGTCTAGATATGAAACTACTTTATATGTAGCCAAAATATATTCTGTAAAATTATATTTGACATTGTCTTTACACATTCTAACTCCATAAAGTGCCATTAACTAGAAGAGATGCAGAAAACACTAAAAACTTCCTTGAGGTAAAATATCACTTGAATGCAATCTCTAGTGTATTAAAAAGAAGTATTTAGAATTACTTCTGTTTTGATGCATTATCCGTTTCTTCCTCAGAACTGGCATTCAAAAGATCTTCATCTGTTTGAGGTTTTGAAAATTGTTCCTCCTCTTCCTCCAACTGCTGCTTTAACAAGGCCACCATTTCCCGATGCTTCTTTGACTTTTCATGGTTCTTCATGCTGAAAGGACATCCAGGTGAGTGGGTGTACTAGGGTTCATTTCTATGAAGCCAGGGATATAGCGAGGATGGAGAAACTGCCAAATGTTTGTGATTTTGTTGAGCAGCACATGCGAGCCCAGACTGCCCCAGTATTGAGGGTTATGGGGTCCATAGGGAGATTTTTCTTCCCAGATCCCAGCAATCCCCTCACTGATTTCCTTTTCATATACATATATAAATACATATATATATACTTATTTATTTATTTACTCCTTTTTTTCTCTCTATAGTCTATTTGTTTTGATTTTTCAATTCTTCAAAGTAAAGTCTTCTCCAAAGGCTTTAATTTCCATTTAATCACAAAAGATTTGCTGAGTACATGAATGTTCCAAGTTATGCTACAGGCTTTGAGGAATCATTGGAAATCTCAAGACACAGACCCCGACTCTTAAAAAAAAACACCCACACAAACAGTGAGGTGAGCTCTATGAGAACAGGAGTGGTTTACATTTTTTTAGTGGTAATGGGGTTTAAACTCACAGATTTGTGCCTGCCATTTCAACCACACAGACCTATCTCTATTTGCTTTAGTTATATTTCATACAGAATCTCATGCTTTTGCCCTTCGAGATGCCTTGGGCTTCCTCTATCTGCCTTCTGCAAGCTGCGATTATAGGCATACCATACCACACTCAGCTTTTTCTCATAATTTTTGTCTAGGCTGGCCTCAAACTGCAATCCTCTTATCTCTACCTTCCACATAGCTGGGATAACAGGTATGAGCCACCACATGACGCTTGTCTTTTCACTCTTTTCAACAGTTTCATCTTCTCAGAAAGAGCTGTCCTCCTCAGTCCTACCACTCTAAATGTGAATTCACACACATTTCTGAAAAGGTCCACAACTCTTAAGGTAATATCTACTTTTTAAAATTTATCTGTAGGAAACTAAAGCAAAACCTTTCATGATATATAGCTGAAAACATGAGTTAAAACTAGAAAGTAGGAACTTGGGCTTGGACTATGGCTCAGTGTTAAATGACTGCCTCACCATGCATGAGACTTTGGGTTTGACCCATAGTACCACACACTCCCAAAGGAGTACTGACATATTTTCAGATTTTGGGGTATGATATTTACAAATAAAATCTAATTTAAGCTGACTACAGTGGCTTATACCTATAATCCTAGCTACTGGGGAGGTGGAGGACAGTTAAGAGCCCATCCAGGTAGTTTTTGAGACTCCATTTCAACCAACAACAACAAACAAAACTAGTCTTGAGATGGTGTATGCCTGTAATGCCAGCTACATAAGAAGCCTAAATAGAAGAACCCTAGTCCAGTCTGGTCTAGCCATAAATTTAAGACCCTATCCCAACATAATTAAAGCAAAACAGGGTGGCAGGTGCTTGAGTGTTTGACTAGTATGTAAAAGGTTGAGTTCAAACCTCAAAATTGCCCTCTAAAAACCAAAAGAAACAATGCTCATCATTGCTTCTGGTTCTTATCGCTTCTCCCGCTATCTTGACATTTCTCCCTTGGGGTCATCTGGTAACTAGTTCTGCCTCCCACATCCTCTTCCCATCCTTTGCTCTCCTCTCTTCCTGACTGTAGTGATTTTCTTCCTTTCCACAGCAGTTCAACTCTCGATTCTTCTATGTTCCTTCCCATCCTTTCCAGTTTAAGTCTTTCTCTCTTATCATTGCTCCCTCACAATGAAGTGTTTCCACTTCAGTAACTCTAGGCATGATGTTTAAATCCCCTAGGTTGGTAGCAATAACCCTCAGTGGACAGCAATGATGCAAAGTGAGTCTGATGCCAGCAGCAGAGAGAGATGCTCAGACTTGCCCTCACCTCCTCACCTGAGCAACTTATTCCTTCTTTGAGAAAACAAGCAGAATCTCTTTCTGAAACTGTATGGGTATTTAAAAAGCAGCATTACAGTAGACCACTGGGATAAATGAAACGAACAGGCTTAACTGGTGGCACAAATCCTTCCCTCCTGCTAAACAAAAAAAAATCCCCTCATGAGACACATGGGCACTACTGAGCATCTTCCAAGCATATTTCTTTGAAGACTTTCAAAATGGTTCACCTGCCTCAAAACAAATGGGAGGCCAAGTAAACTTACGCCTTTTCTGTCTTAAAAGACTTGTCACATGCTGGGCAGTAGAGATCATCATAAAACTCAGCCTCCTCAGCCTCATCACTGTCTTTTCCTGTGAAAGAAAATCTATGGTAAGAATCCTATTTGATCAGAACATAAATCTAAATCAACAAAGTATACCTTCTTAGCAAAGGTTCAAGTCAAATTAGGAAATCTAAGTTTTATATTTCTTTACCAAAAAAGTATCATGAGGATTTGAGTTGGCCTTTTAAAAAGCCATTATCATATTATATAAGGAAGATCCAAATAAATCACCTCTTCCTTCAAATTCTAGTATGAGCTAAGTTTTTTAAAAAGTCAAATGCCAGGGCTAGGAAGGTGGCTCAGTGGTAGAGTGCTTGCCTTGCATGCATGAGGCCCTGGGTTCGATTCCTCAGCACCACATAAGCAAAAAGAAAAAAGCCGGAAGTGGTGCTGTGGCTATAGTGGTAAAGTGCTAGCCTTGAGCTGAAGAGCTGAGGGACAGCACCCAGGCCCAGAGTTCAGGCCCCACGACCAGAGCCCCCCCCCAAAAAAAGTCAAATGCCATGTTCTATTATGAGGCAGTACTTTCATTACAGGTTTGTTTTTTTGTTTTTTGTTTTGTAAGTTTAAAATTACATACCTGGTTCAAACATGTTTACAATTTACAGCCGTGACCCAATTCTCCATGCTTAAACTTAACTCACAACATCACATCTTACTGGACAGGTTATAAAATAGTGTATTACACAGAACATTTAACACTATCTTTATTAGGCTTTATTATAGTGAACAATTACTATCATTATACTCCACAAAATTCAAGTGATTAAACAGGACAAACGGAATTCTGTGTACCAACAATCTGGATTCTACTAGCTAAGAAATAAACAGGTAAACTGAATGCCATTTGTGACTTATTAGTACATCAATAAAGACTTAAAGGTGAAGTTTTTTTATATTCCACATTTGGTTCTTTTTAAGCAATGTTCGAACATTCTCAATGATCAAAACATATTAGTGCTTACTCCAGCACCTTTCAGGGAGCCAGACAGATGCCTAAAGCCTGAACAGCACAGCACCTATCACCCAATTCATGGTCACTAAGCACTTGAACTATGGCCACAGCTTTGTCACTGAAGTCTGACACAAAACCAGCATGGAACCAGGAACTGGTGGCTCATGCCTGTAATCCTAGCTACTCAGGAGGCTGAGATCTGAGGATGGAGGTTCAAAGCCAGCCTAGGCAGAAAAGTCTGTGAAGCTCTTATCTCCAATAAGCCACCAGAACACTGGAAGTGATGCTGTGGCTCAAGTAGTAGAGCACTCGCTTTGAGCTGAAGAGCTGAAGGACAGCACCCAGGCCCAGAGTTCAAGCCTCACCACCAACAACCAAAAAAAAAAAAAAAAAACAGCATGGATATCCTTTTTGTCCTTCTTCATGATTTCATGTTCGATTCCTTCTTATTAGATATTTTAGTCATCTTAGCACAGCTTTCCATTTAAAGAAACTACTTCCTGGCTTCTCTCAGGAATAACCAAAATTGCCAGCACTGCTAAAACTTCCTGAGCATAAGAGGCATTATTAAATAAGGGAAACCAGCTAACAAGATGCAGCACTTGTCACGATACACTGAATTCACATTCTAAGTGGAGGAAGACAAACTACTTGGTATGCTCAGCCTACAACAACCAAAGCACAATTTAAAACTTAGGAGTTACATAATTTTCCATTTAATGGTCTCAGAATGCATTGCTCTGGAGTTCCTAAAACTAAGGAAAAAACAAGAACAGGAAGACTACTACATTCAGTACTTTCCAATGAGATATTTTCAACATATCATTTACATGACATAACCATTAACCAATGGTAGACTTGAAGTAAAAAATCTGGAGCTCAAAACAGGCACATAGTTCACTTCTGCAAACTCAGCTGCTCAGATATCAAAAGGATCCGAGTTTGAGACCAGCAAAGGCAAAGTCAAAATCATATTTCAACAAATCAGCTGCGTGTAGTGGTACATGCCTGTGATCCCAGTTATATAGGAAACATAGGTGGGCCTCAAGCAAAAGTGCCAGCTCCTATCTAAAAAATAAAGAGAAAAAAAGGGGGCATGACCAAAGTGGTAGGGTGCTTGCCTATCAACTGTGAGCCTGAGTTCAAACCCTAGTGATGCTCAGACTCTTCAGTAAAATGGAGCTAATTCCATCAACACAATCTACATTTCAGAAGTACTATATAAGGATGAAGCAAGATCTTGGGTGTGAGTTATTAAATAAAAACTGCAATTGAGGGGCCACTTCAATTACATTACATAATTCATTAACAAAGCATCTTCAACAAACAAAAAGCCTGTTTTTTATCATTTGAGTTATTAGTCTGAAAAACTACATTTATAAGTAAATAAAACATAAACAATGTCTAGGTCACTCAGTTTTATTTATGAAAGAGGCTAGCTAATCTGACAAATCTCAAAAATACCTGTGCCTCAGCAACACCCCCCCCCCCCCCCCCAGTTGTGGAGCTTGGACTCAGTCCCTGAGCTCTTCAGCTCAGGACAGCACTCTACCACTTGAGCCACAGTGCCATTTCCGGTATTCTGGAGGTTAATTGGAGGTAAGTATTTGAACTGTGATCCTCAGACCTCAGCCTCCTGAGTATCTAGGATTACAGGTGTGAGCCACCGATGCCCAGCTTGCCTCAACTTTTAAGGTAGTCACTTGCCTTTAATGATTAGTCAGAAAAAAACAAAAACACAAAAAAAAAATAGAGTAAAAAACACCATGAAGCCCCTCTCCATGAAGTCAGAAGTGAGGATGACTTACTCCTAAGACTCCTAAATAATGACAGCTTCTCTGAAACAGCTAGTATTAAACTATGAACCACTGTTTAAATGTATTTTCTCTGTGTGGGTTCTGGGGCTTGAACTCTGGGTCTGGGTGCTGTCCATGAGCTCCTTTTGCTCAAAGGGGCTCTCCACCACTTGAGTCACAATGTTTCTTCTGGGTTTTTTGGTAGTTTACTGGAGGTAAGAGTCTCACAGACTTTCCTGCCTGAGATAGCTTCAAACAGCAATCCTCAAATCTCATTCTCCTGAGTAGCTAGGATTAAAGGCATGAGCCATTGGCACCAAGCCAAATGTATTTTCTTTAACAGCACATCAGCCAGAAGCACCATAGGCAGATAGATCTGCTAATCAAACTATCTGAACTAGTTTAGTTATAGAATGTTAAATTTAGACACACAACGCTAAATTTAGACATAGAATGCCTCTGTAAGGCCTATATCTTTTTTTTCTTTTTTTTTGTCAGTCGTGTGGCTTGAACTCTGGGCCAGGGCACTGTCCCTGCGCTCTTCAGCTCAAGGCTAACACTCGACCACTTGAGCTAACTGCCACTTCTGGGTTTCTGTTGGTTTATTGGAGATAAGAGTCTCGTGGACTTTCCTGCCTGGGCTGGCTTTAAACTGTGATCCTCAGATTTCAGCCCCCTGAGTAGCTAGGATTACAGGTGTGAGCTACCAGCGCCTGGTTATAAGTATCATTTTAAATTATCTGCCACACTTAAAAGTTTGTATGTGGCATAAAAACTCAGATTTCCAGCTTCTCACAGAAAACATAAAATCTCTGATATGTCCAGTAGGCTGGAACTCGATGTTCTCTACATTTTATTGATTTTTGCTCTCCCTGTCCCTGTCCTCTTATACCTGGGTCCTTAGGGTATCTGAGTGCATATCCTAATGCACAATTATACTTATTTGCCACAATTTCTTAATACTTCAAGAGAAATTACCATCCTGTGTGTCTTTGGTTTCCTGTTGCTCCACTTCATTTTCATCTGATCCATCTCCAAACTCCTTTTCATACCGTGCTTCCATCTCCTGGAGCTCCTTCTCCAAATTCGCCATGGTCATCCAGCTCTGCTCTCGGTACTGCTCTGCCAGCCTAGACACACAGCACCATCTCATGTTCTTAGGTATTATGTCTGTGTGCTTCTTTTTTCCCTTCTAGGCTTAGAATGTGCTTCTTTTTTCTTTTTTAGGCTTAGAACTACCCCTAAGCAGCTTCTTGTTTAGTTAAAAGTTGGGGCAAAGTCATTGAAGCCTGTCACCTGGGCTGTTGGTGGGTACTGTCCTCAAAGCAATGAATTGTGAAACTAAGCAACTTATCCAAAGTCTTTGAGGAAATCATGATCTAAGTATAAAGGAATAACTTAAAGAAATGTATGCAAGAATGCTATGATATTCTGAATGGTTTTCATGCTCTTAACCACAAAACTATAAAGCAATTGAAATGAACTGAGTGTTTCACAGTACCAACCAAGAGGCAGACTGCATAGCAGATAAAAAGCAGGGCCCGGGAGTAGACTTGGGCCCCACTGCTGGTACTGCTTCACCAGCTATGTGGCTGGGGCTGGCCTGCCTCCCTTCCTCACAAGACAGAGGATAAAAACAGACCAGATGTTATTCCACAGAATCATTATAACACTTAGAATAGAGTGCCTTACAGAGAGATTCAATTGACATTAGTTACCATTCAATTTTGTGAGAATGGTTAAAGGATCTCCAGTATAAAAAAAAAAATAAATAAATAAATAAAAATCTGTACATAACAGGTGCAAAACACTACCAAATGCCAGGCTTTACCAAAGAAAAAGATGAGGCCAAGATGACTGATCACCATATGAAAACACCATGTCAGGTACCACTACTGCTGTTCCCTCTGACCCTGACCTGCACCGGACAAAGAAGTCAGCCACAGATCACATACTTGGCCTGCTTCAGCTTCTGCTGCCGCCTCATCTCCTCAGCCTTTCTGGCCTTCTCTGCATTCTGCTCTTCCACCAACTTCCGATGTGCCTGCACTCTTTTGTCTCTTTTACGAATGAAAGCTACCAGCTGGCGCACAAGCTCGTTCTTCTCTTTTCTTGCTTTGTCTCGAATCTTTTTGTTTTCTTTTTCCATGGCTCTTTTTTCCCAACGGTTTGAAGCTTGCCGTGTATCATATTCTTCCTTCCAAGCAAAATTCTTTTGAGTGCAGAAACTCTGCCAATAAGCGTAGAAAGGATGGACTACCTAGTGACGGAGATAATTGGTCAAATATTGTTTTTCACTTACATCTTTTTAGAAAGGGTGCAAATGTTAATGATGCAAAACATCTTGTTGCTTTTTCTCATGTAAAACTTTATTCTTTATTTTCTTATTTGGGACTAGGAATCAAACCCAGTGATTCATGCATGCTGGGCAAGCACTATGTCGCTGAGCACATTAAAGAAGAAAACAGTCGGGGCTGGGAAGGTGGCTCAGTGGTAGAGTGCTTGCCTTGCATGCATGAGGCCCTGGGTTCGATTCCTCAGCCCCACATAAACAAAAAGAAAAAAGCTGGAAGTGGCGCTGTGGCTAAAGTGGTAGAGTGCTAGCCTTGAGCTGAAGAGCTCAGGGGCAGCGCCCAGGCCTAGAGTTCAGGCCCCACGACTGGACCCTACCCCCCCCCCCCCAAAAAGAAGAAAACAGTCTTACTTAACACAGAATTAGATTATGCTCCATAAACAAAAACAGAAAGAAAGGGAAAGAAGAGAGAGCTGCTTGTTCCTTCTCAGGAGGAGAGATCATAGGACAAGACTAGAATTCATTTCTTTTTAAAATCAGAAATGGGGGAAGGGCACCATACAAACACTAATGATAAGATACAATGTACTTTTCATTTACCGTATCATAGTCACTATGGGAGTATCCAAAAGTTGGGAAATCTTGAATATCCTCCTCTAACACAGATTCTATTTCTTCTTTTGCAATCATTTCAAAAACATTTCGGTAGACTGCATAAAAGCCCTAAAAAAAATCAGAAACACATGCTCTAATACTTTTTTAGTCTAATCACAGAGTAGAATATAAGATGAAAAACCTTCATAATGAAGAATTACAGGATGCAGGTCTGGTCACTGTATGTTTCTAATGTGGCAGGGTCTAATGTGCAGACGGTTTAAATGACAGCAATGCATTTTCTTTTTTCAAAATGAACGCTCTTTCACTTTTTACTAGTGAGCAATTTTAAGAGTTCACTTTGTATATGGGTTTTTCCTACCTGCTTGATAAGAAACAAAGAGGTCACCTATCTTACCTTTTTATCGTCTCCATAACCAGAGTAACAGGTAACAGTGAAATAGTGAAGCAAATCTAAGCTGTCATCTTGATATTCTCCATCAATCCCTCCTTTAAGTAAGGCCTCTCTGTGATTATCATACCTACAAAGTAAAAAAATAAAATAAAAAGGGCCCACTGGTGAAAGCTGAATAAATGTCAAAACACTAGTGGACATTCAGTGTGTTCAATCTACAACTGAACAATTTAATGAGGAATCATGTGAATTATCAAAATTAAAACAATGTACTATCACCAATCTCTCTTTTATCATCTGCAAAACTAGACTGTTGGAATAACCATCTGTTAAGTTCCTTCCATTGACGTAATACATTTTATACACGAAAGGTGACAGATGCATCAGAACACACAATAGTGTTTAATTTTTTAAAAACAATACTATGTTGACTATAAACAGGATGAGAAGCCACACAATGCTCACCATGCTCTTTCCTGAGGATCACTCAACACGTCATATGCTGCTTGGATTAATTTAAATTGTTCAGCAGCTTCTTCAGCATTATCCAGATTTTTATCTGTTCAAGGAAAGTCATTGAAATTTAGTTATGCCCACTGTCGTTTCTACCCTTTTTTCATTAACATCTAAAACTTTTTAGCTGAAACTTTTAAACATAGATATAGGAATATACTATTTGAAAATAAGGTCTACTCTCTCTCTCTCTCTCTCTCTCTCTCTGTCTGACTACCTACCTCTCTCTCCTTTTTGAAAATTTTATTTTGTTTTGCTTTTTGAGATTGACTGACTATATAACCAAGGCTGGCCTCGAACATACTATGTAGCTGACAACTAACTTTTGACTCTTCTGCCAGAAAGACAAAGCACATACCACCATGCCTGACCAAGAGCTTTAGTTGTTTTAATAATCTTTTTCAATGTCACTTTATTTTAAATTCACCTTTTAATGTTGCCTAACTAGTTGACTATATTGAATTGTTATCTAAAAGCATAAGTGTAGTAAGTTAAGCAAGAAATTTAAAAAAAAAAAAAAAGGAGAGTTGACATTTTGCCACGCCAGTCACAATTATGGCAATCCCAGTTTCTGAAGTGTAACAGGCATCCTTTCTTGCACTATTCCTTGTGCTTTTCTCTCAGTTAAGTGCCTTCTGGGGAGTTTCAGGAATTGTACCTTTTAAGCCCCAGCCTTGGCTCTATGTAAACACCACTTTTGGCCTCTTGGCTCTGCTTATCACAGCACTCTCTTGGCAGGTGGGGTGGTGAAGCCAGCATGTGCCTGGGAAATAGTATGAGCCTCGGACTCAGAAAAGTCATGGGGAAGAGGTGAGTAAGTATGGCTATGTTAACAGAAGCCAGTCTTAAAGGCTGTGGTAAGCTGGAGTTGGATTGGTAAATTGGTATGCTTTCTTTCTTCCTGTACCATCCTCTTCTGTTGCACGTGCCTTTGAACTACAACCTGACTCACAAGAAAATTGGCACCTGACACAGCACTTCCTCCAGTTTGGTGGCTTAAAGGTTCCTTGATCTCCTCCTGTCCACTCTTGCCACCTCCAGTGCCTTTTCTCACCACAGCCAGAAACTATCATTCCTCTGGTCCCAAGGCACTTAGGATAAAATCCCACTCCACATTACCACAACCTTCAAGACTGGCCATTCTCACCGCTTCCTCACCTTTTCTCCTGCCTGCTTCCACTCCCATTTTCCACTTAGGTGTCCCACCTAGATATCACTTCTTCAGAGATGCACTTCCTAGACCCCTTCTCCTTCTCGCTCATCCATATACAACTCTAGGCCAAAGTGAGTGCAAGGTCCATTAGAGCCTTGTATTTTTTCTCAAATAGCCCAAGTAAAGCTGCCAATTTCCCTCTCTCTCTACATGCCACCAGCACAGGGACTTTCTTGCCTTGGTTCACATGAGAATAGTCACTAAGTAAATTATGGAAATCCTATCTCCACTAGGAGTGCTCTCACTAGGCAGGACTGTTAATCTACCATTCCTCCATAAAGGGAATAAAGCTAATTCCTTTCTTTCTTTTTATCCTAATACCATGACAGACAGCCTTTCTAAATGATGGGCAAAATTATTCTCTGAAGCAACATTGATTTGCCCAAGAAATATCTAATGAATGTCCTAAACACAGAATGCTGTGCAGTGACAGACCCAATGAGCCAGCAAGGAAAGCATAGGAAAATCATGTCTTTCGGGAGAATTATACAAAAGATATTTAGGATACTATATGAATAGTACAGAACTTATTTACACTTAGATCCTAGCAGGTTTGCTTCAAAGTCAGTATTTTGGTAACATATACATACTACTTCTGTAAATCAGTTTCCAATTAATTATCAAATCTGATAATTTTACCTTTGTATCATCTCTCCCAGGAGACTTTCCCCTCCTCTTGTCCCAGAGGCTGTTGTACCCTTACCTGACCACTGTGACCTCTCTCTTGACTCTAGCTCCAGCTCTCTTCAAGCCACTCAGTTACCCTCACAGTACCCTATCTTGAAATCTTTTTTTTTTTTACATCAGGACTCTCCATTATTGACACACACACACACACAGTCAGGGGAGGAACACAAAGATGCAATGCCTATGTGCTTCCTCAGTGGATAAGATGTCTCAGCATCTCCCTGTATACGGTGGCAACTGTATTTATTCCCAGATTTCTGGAACATTTACTAGTTGTTCTATTAACCCAACTACCAATTAGGTGTGTCGTGCTACTTTGTTTGCACTCATAGTTAACTCGGTGTGTGCCCGCATAAAGCATGTTTTCCCAACAAGACTTCGAACTTCCTGTTTTCACAATTCAGGATTTACACAGTAGTACATTCGTGTACTACTACATAATAACTTGCATATGCACTGACCACGTGTTTACTAATTCACGCTAAGATAAAAAGCTTATTAGAAACCTCAAAAATATTTAAGACTCTTATTAACAGCCTCAAACAACTGACTTAGGTCCCCGGTCTGGACGAAGAGATTGCTTCAGATTGTTAAGATGGAATAAAACATCTGAAAGAAGCACACTTTCAAGTAAACATACAAACTTCTCTAGGTAAGAACCCTAATTAGCCCTCGTTTGAAGATTCGTGCCTAGAGCGAAGTGGGCACAGGTCTGCTTGGCCAGACTTCCGATGCGAAAACACTGATCCCCACTTCGACGTGCTAGTAGTGCCCCGGCCAGAAGGGGCCACGAGCTGGGCTTCAGAGGCCGGGATCCCACGCGGAGCCCAGGGCACCGCGGAGGGCGGCGGGGCGCTGAGCCTTCGGGTCACCGCGGAGCCGGAGCAGGAGGGGCGGGTGGCCGGCGGGACCGGGCCTTCCCGGGCCGGGGACCGAGAGGGAGCGGGGAGACGGCGCGCGGGTCGGGGGGTGGGGGTCGCGGGCCGCGTGAGCCGGGCCGGGCCGGCGGGGCCGGGCGGCGGGGACGTCCGGCCTCCCGGAGCCGCGCCGGGACGGTGAGAAGCGGGCCCGGCGTCCCCGCGAGCCCACGGCGGCGGCAGGTGGTGACCTACCCGGGTGCCATTTCAGGGCCAGCTTCCGATAGGCCTTCTTGAGCTCCTCCTCGCTGGCGTCGCGCCGCACCCCCAGCGCCTCGTAGTGACACTTCATCGCCGGGCCCGGCGAGAAACTGAGGCCGGGGCCCGGGGCGGGGCCGGGACCGAGACCCGGGCCCGGGCAGCGGCGGCGCTGCCGGTCTTCTCCTCCCGCGGGAGCCCGGCGCCCGCACCCAGCCAGCCAGCAAGTGCCGCGGCGGCGGCGGCGGCGGCGCGGGGCAGAGGCGGCGCGCGGCGGCGGGCAACGCGGGCTGCGGCAAGCTGGCGCGCGAAGGGGGCGGCGCCGACGGCCGTAGCTCCGCATGGGCGGGGGCTGGGCTCCCGGAAGAGCCGCTCGGGTGGGAGGCGGGACCGCGCGGCGGGGAGGTGGAGTCCAGGCAGGGGCGGGGTCTCGGCGAGGAGGCGTGGCCCGGCGGAGAGGCGGGGTCACGGCGGCCTTCATTGTGAGGAGCACAGAAGGGCCCAGCCTGTGTGGCCACACACGTAGGGGCTGAAGTGGAGATAGGAAACAACTGGGAACATAACTGGTTGGGGGCTCTAATTATGTCTCAGTGACGCCCATTTTTACGGACGAGGCAACTCAAGTCTCCAAATTGTCAAGGGATCGGTTAGTCTAAGGCAGGATTTTTGACAATTCTGGCAGCTGCTACTTAGTAAAATCTCTGATGCTGCTCCTTGACCAATATGCACGAGAAATGTCAGTGCCATGATTTCATGAACAATTTCAGCAAGCGGTATCAACACATTCTACAGCAGCATACCTAAAACTACTACAGTGTGGACAGAATTGTGCTGCTCTACTCATCTGTTACGCTTTAATTCCAACTTTCTGTACTCTATCTTCATGAGATTAGGTTGAGAAAAGGATTGGAAAATACCCGTTTTGATCTGACTAGCTATATTTTACTGCAAATACGCCAATTCACTTCACTGTAAGGTGGGATTTTTACATGCACCAGTTAGACATGGGTAGTATTTTTCAGCTATGCATGACTAAGGAGATTACCCAATCCTTAAAAAGTAATTTAAGGGCTGGGAAGGTGGCTCAGTGGTAGAGCGCTTGCCTTGCATGCTCGACGCCCTGGGTTCGACTCCTCAGCGCCACATAAGGAAAAAGTCGGAAGTGGCGCTGTGGCTCAAGTGGTAGAGCGCAAGCCTTGAGCTGAAGAGCTGAGGGACAGCGCCCAGGCCCAGAGTTCAGGCCCCACGACTGGACCCCCCCCCAAAAAAAAAGTAATTTAATATCTGCCCCCAGCACAATCAAAACCAACTATATGCTTCTGTGGATTTTTCCACATACTAAGGTCCAAAGAACTTCTTTGAAATTCTTTGCCAGTGCAAAATGATTTTACAATTGTTTCAGTTGGTAAGTTGGCAATGGAGATGGAGTTTTGAGTTTGGGAGAAACCTGAGACCTTTCCCCTCCTGAGAAAAGAACTGGAAGCAGTTTTTCCTCAACCACATGGGATTTTACTTCCAAATACAAACTCAATGCCTTTTCCTAAGCAGAATCTGTTTGTATCTATAATACTGTATTGAAATTTAAAGACAATTACACGAGGTAAATGTCAGCCTAAAGGAACATCTTTTAGTTTTTTGTTTTAAGACAGGGTTTTACTGTAACTCAAGCTGGTCCCAGCCTTCACAGTACTGGCTTGTGTTACTATGTTCAGACTAAAGAAACACTTTTATTAAACACAGACTTCCAAATAGGGACTTCAGAGATGACTCATTCCAGAGAATTCCCACTCATAAAATATCCTTTAGTGAAGGTGAAAGGGAAGAGAGACTTGGGACACAAAAAAAGCCCATCTGGAAGCTTGAAACCAGGACCTAGGTGCTTTCCCTAAGCTCTTACACTCATATGTGCTCTACCACTTGAGCCATAGCTCATTTCTGGCGTTTTAGTGGTTATTTGGAGGTAAGAGTCTCACAGACTTTACTGCCCTGGCTGGCTCTGAACTGCAATTCTTACATTTCAGCCTCCTGAATAGCTAGGATTACAAATGTGAGCCACCGGCACCAAGCCTCTACATGGCAACTGGTAAATTCAAAATTGTCAAACTGATGGGCTGGAAAGGTGGCTCAGCGGTAGAGCGCTTGCCTTGCATGCATGAGGCCCTGGGTTCAATTCCTCAGCCAGGATTGGTGCTGTGGCTCCAGTGGTAGAGAGCTAGCCTTGAGCTGAAGAGCTGAGGGACAGAGCCCAGTCCCAGAGTTCAGGCCCCATGACCAGCAAAAATAAATAAATAAATAAAAATTGTCAAACTGAAAATCGTATCAAAACTCCAGAACACACTGAGTATTCTTTGTGTCATTACTTCAAAACTGAACTTTGTGATCCAATATGTTTTTAACCTACAATTAACTTCTAACATGGTATTTAAAAACAAATCCTGTATAGGCTCATGTTCTTCCAAGCCTGTATTCAACTACCTGAACATCCAAACATCTTTTTTTTGCATTTTAATTAGATTTGACCTTAATTAGGCATACTACTTTTAGCTATACAGGTATTTCAGTTGAACCTGACAAAATTAGTTGCATAACTTTTAAGAGTACTTCAAAAGAAGTAGCATAATTAAACATACAGCTAGGTAAAGTCTAACTAAAGTCTTCCATTGACTGATACTTCTCTAAATATTTTAAAAACAATAAAATTTAAATAAACTACGAACGATATTTTAGAATCCTATTACAGTATGAAATACCTTTTATAAAAAAATCAGAAAAACAGGATTACTGTAGCCATAAAAAGCTAATTCTGAATCAAAGCACTAAATTTATTTTTTGCAATTACTTGTATGTCACCCATTGGCAAAAGTATAGGACAACCAATACTCTAATCTCTGGTAAGGTCCAATTCTGTACCTTACATGCAATCAAAAAACCTTAATGATTAAAACTCTTAACCTGAGCTTCACTTCTAAAAAACCACAAATATTGTGAAATAAATTTATATATAGAAATACAACATAAGCACTTATGTATGTTAGGCAAGAACAAAAAAAAACCTCTATTATCAAAAGTACGATATTTACTATTTAACTATGGTATGAAGCACAATGTTGTGTAGTTTAGTAAACATGCTACTGATAAAACAGGAAAATAATGTGATGTCAAAGAAGTGTCATAAGGATTCAAATGTTTTTTCTTTCTTGCGATTGTTTCTAACATATTTATAAGATGATTTCTTTGTTGCTTTGTATGCCCCCCCTTGGTATAACCCCTGTTTTCACTGTATTTGATGTTGGTATAATTTGGGGAGGGGAAGGGAAAAAACAAATTGTTTAAATAGGGATACAGGTGGACCCATTCCAACAATGAGATGTACAAGACATTATGTTGAAAAATGAAGTTTACAACTTTGGAGGGGGGGGGATTGGGAGGGATGGGAAGGAGAAACAAAGGAGGAGGCAACAATGCTTGATAAGAAATGTACTCATTACCTTGCCCATGTCATTATGTCATTGTAACCCCTCTGTACGGTATTTTCACACACACAAAAAAAATCTTTCCCATGTAATTGTACTCCTCTGTACAGTATCTTCATTAAAAAAAAAAGTTTCAGACAGGGATGCAGTGGCCTATAGGAGGCAGAGGTAGCTTGGTCCAGACAAGCCTCCACCAAAAATCGCCAGACCCTATCTAAAAATATATCTAAGGCTGAAGTGCTAGAGTGCTTCCTTTGCAAGCTAGAAACTCTGACCCAAACATTGCCATATGAAAAAGAACATATGCAGAACCTAGTTTTACTCATCTACCTGTCAGCTCTTAAAACTCAATTTGCTGCAGTGCTTAAAATAAGCAGCAATCTTTCTCATAAGGAAAAATTCAAATGCACTGTATTCTTTTGAACCTTCTTAACAACTATGTTTTTCCATTTACTATTAGTTTTTAAAAGCAATCTATGTTTATAATTTACAAAATGCTTTCAACACTGATATTAACTCATTTGATTCCCAAAAACCTAAGAATTCTAATACACTCTCTTTTGAAATGAAGAAAAGATCAGAGGTTGGCTCTTCCAAGGCATTAACTGGCTACTCCAGTAGTCAAATCTCAGAAAGATGTTTCCTTTCTACTAGTCTATACTTTTTTTTTTTGGGGGGGGTGGGAGGGGGTGGGGGGGAGGTCCGGTCGTGGGGCCTGAACTCTGGGCCTGGGCGCTGTCCCTCAGCTCTTCAGCTCAAGGCTAGCGCTCTACCACCTGAGCCACAGCACCACTTCCGGCTTTTTTTCTTTTTGCTTATGTGGTGCTGAGGAATTGAACCCAGGGCCTCATGCAAGCAAGGCAAGCACTCTGCCACTGAGCCACCTTCCCAGCCCTAGTCTATTCTTAAATAGCTATATCTAGATATATCTATCTAGATATATACCAACAAATAACATTTTCAAAGTGCCTAGTGCCCTTGTAAAGAATAATCTAATAAATCTGAATTTCAGCTTTACCACATCAAAAATTCTAATCTAAGAGAGCATCCTAGACCTTAAGAATATTAAACTTTAGTAATTCCACATAAGCTCTAAAAAGAAAATCAGACAATAACTAATGAATTCTGGAGATATTTTATTTAGAAAAAGATAAAATCACTGAATTTAAGATTTAAAGTTTTCTTTTAAATGGCATACTAATTAGATATAAAGCGGACTTGGATAATAAAAGTATTTACACACAGAATACAAATATACAATAACTGAAAAAACAAACTACTTATCCACTGATTCATTTTGTATTCCCTCTATTCATTTTCTGTTGAATTTTCCTCTGCCTTTTGTAAACCCTCTTCTTTCTTGCTTTCAAATCTACTTTGGGCTCTGGTTTTACCCACTGTATTTCTATTGGTTTTTCCTCAGCTGGTACAGCAAAAACATCTTCAGTAGGATCATGTGGAAGAACAGTCTTTGGCTCTTTCTTTTTCAGTTTCTGAACATCCTTCACTTGTTGTTTCTCTTTGTATTTTGCCGCTGTGATGGATCTTATGATACGCCGATGCTAGGAATAACAAAGATTGGAGGCTTTTAGAATAAGAAACAATTCATTTATGAATTCTTTCCTTTTTCCATGAAAAAAAAATAATTTGTAAGTATACATGTGCCAAAAAACAAATTCAGGTGATAGAATAGTAATTATTTCACATAGTTATTTTGGCCTAAAAGTATTAGTACACTGAAGATTACTAAACAATAAAAGCTACTTACCAAATTTGGTGACTGGTAGTGAGGATTTTCATATAGAGTTGGTCCTCCAAAACTTCCCTGGAAAATCTTTATAAGATTTAAGACAAAACGAGGTCCTATTTCTACAAGAGCAGCATCTTCTTCTATGATCTTTAATAAAAAGGAAACATTCATTTTTGTTTGAATATACTATTTCTAAAAGAAACTGGCCATAACCTAATTACACATGTGCTGAAAGAATGGAGCCTATAATAAAAGCAGAAACACAGTAAAAAGCTCAGCAAGTGCCAAATCAATATTTTTCTGAAATCTATTACTAGTTACAGAAAGTTGTACTAGAAAAACAGGTTTTCAGTATGCCTTTTTAAACTGAATTTGGTTCTTATTTTGCTTCTCATGAATATCATCATTTTGGTTTAGTTATGTTTGACTTCTCTGGTTAAGAAGTGAATGAATTTGTCACAATTTAAGGTATGTAGCACAAAACATGCAGGTAAGAGTCAAATGTTGTATGAGATTTTTGTTCTTGCTATTCTCTCCCATTTTTCTGTCTTTATACAGATTCATTCTGCCAAATTCTTACTCTGGATTTCGAGAATCTCCTCTTTTGAGTGAGTCATAGCAAGACTCATATCTGAATTCCTTCTACTGAATTCCTTCTATAGCAATTACATTTATTCCCTCCCCCCCTCACCCGCCCAGTACAGGGGATTGACCAAATCTAGGGCTCTTGAATGGTAGGTAGGCAATTGTTCTACAACATGAGCCACAGAACAACATCAAGTCCATCCCCTTTGTTTTGTATTTTGATTTTGAGACAGGATCTCTTCCTTGCAATCTGGTCTTAAGCTTCTCCTAGTGCGATTATGTTTACTAAGTCTTCAACTCAGAAAAATCCCCTCGTATGGATTCTAGCCTTTTGGAAGAAAAAAATACTACATCGTTTATAAGACTTAACATAAATCTAAAACGTAAGTATCTAACAGATGTTCTATTTCCTTTTTATAAAATGAATATAATACAGTGCCTTACTAGGAAATTTATGCTCCATAGCAATCAACAGACATGGATGGAGGAATTAGGCAGAGCCACTAGCAAATCTCTGGAGGGAAAATAAAGCTACTTAAAATATAAGGAGCTACTATTCACATTCTTCTCTGTCTATAAAACCTGTATGTTCTAATTCAAATAAAAGTAAAGTTAAAATTTAAAGCAAAGCTAACCTGAAAGTTCCGAAACCATATCCTATTGTCCAAAATGGTGAAAGTAAAAACATGGTCCACAAATGGTTGGCTTTTGGGATGATATCGAGGTGTACTAAATATCTGTTTTAAAAAAAAAGTGTATGTTAGTTTCTTATTAATTTACATTATTAAAAAAATATTTTCTGGGATAGAATATTTACCTGAATTAAGAGTTCTTTCAGCAAAGCATAATGTGGCAATTCATCAAAGGCCTATAAAAATAAAATGAACATACTACTTGAAATCAGTACATGCTTTATTTAAAAAAATACTTTTTACTTCAGGTTAAAGTAAATTTGTATGTACAATTATATTTACTTAAAACAACCATTCAGAGAAAACCTGAACACAGTGAGAAACTTACAGGGTCAAAGGATAAAAGGGGCCTAGAACCTTTCAAGCAGTTGCCAGTCATCTTTAGTTCGGCTAGGGTATGAACTAGAAAAATAACAAAGACAAAGAGTGAAAAGTGTGGCACAATCTATTTTATTAGATATTTACATTTTTTTCACACACAAAGAAAAACTGGTGAGTCAACTTACTATTCTGAACAAGGAATTTGGCAGATGGCCCCTGAGGTGAATTTGAAAGCCTGAAACAGACAAAGGAAGCCTTTTCAAATACAAGAATTTATACTATAGTAAGTATTTAACACCTATTTACAGAGGGGGGGAAAGACCAAAACGGGCTTCAATATTCATGTTTAATTTCTTTAAAGGCTTCATATTTTGTAAAACCAAATGTGTTGTTTCATTCACCAACCCCTTTTATA
Organism: Dipodomys merriami; assembly: GCF_024711535.1. Taxonomy (NCBI): domain Eukaryota; kingdom Metazoa; phylum Chordata; class Mammalia; order Rodentia; family Heteromyidae; genus Dipodomys; species Dipodomys merriami. The sequence goes on along the minus strand of NW_027204493.1, from coordinate 2,932,400 downwards.
TAAGAATGGAGCTTATTACACACTATCTACAAATAAACCCACTTAAACAAGTTCAAACTTTAGAAACATCTTACCACATATAGAGATCCTGCTTTTTCTTAGCTTCAAAAAAGATACACTTATTGCAGTTTTTCATTTCACATACCTAAATCAAGTACAGAAAAATTTAGGTAATAAAAATGAGAACTAAAGTAATTCAATGCAATTAACAACTGCATTTCCCAAAAATGAATTAAGACCACAGAACTGCATACATACCTAAAATAGTCAGATTTGTATTTATTCAACACACACAAAAAAACAAAAACCTTTTAAAAAGTCCTCTCAGGTAGATGCTCTACAGATTCCTTTTTGGCCTGATATTTGGCCTGGTCTCACTTCTGATTATTAGGACCTGTTTGGACCATAATCCATGTACAAACTAACTGAAAATAGATGTGATAGGAATAAGGCATGTCATAATTAAAGTTGCTAATCTTACAAAAATACAGCCTGTATAGAACCAAAGATGTTATTAATTTTAAGTTTCATAAAATCTAGTATTTCTTACTGACTTACACTATCATTTCTGGTGTTCTGAGTGAATAAAAATATCTCAGAATTCAGAAGTTTAGCCCCTTTTGGGCATCTGTACTTGTCATTTTCTCTACCTAGAAAGTTTTTTTTGTTTTTGTCAGTTGTGGGGCTTAAACTCTGGGCCTGGGCACTGTCCCTGAGCTCTTCAGCTTAAGGAGATCGCTCTACCACTTGAGACACAGTGCCACTTCCCTGGAAAAGTTCTTTCACTGTATTTCTAAGTCTCTACTTAAATACTGAGGCATCCTTTCCAGAAAGGATTCTCAATCCAGCTCAGTTATGGAAAACCTATACTCTGCTTCATTTCTCATCTTTGCATGAAATTATAAACGTTGATTATGGACCACTTCTCTCATTAGACTGTAAGCTTGACAACAATGGGGACATTGTTCTAGTGAACACTGTTTCCATAGCACCTAGAATAATGCTGGCACAAATGTGTGCCAAATGAATGAATAAAAGAAATGTGTCAACAGAAAAAATTATTTTTAAACACTATTTAGAAAAAGTGTTTAAAATATTAGTATCTTCAACATTAAAGTTGTAATCTAGTATTAGATTTCAGTATCTTAAGAGTAGATTACACAGGCATCAATTTCAATCTTGGCAAAATGTTTTATATCATGTTTTCTATAAATGTCTGATGGTTTAAAATTTTAATTTTATATATAGTGGTTTTACAAGTACCTACTAGTAGTTTTTTATAATACTAGATATTATGGAAGAAAAACCCTGATAGGTTTGCAAAGAGTTGATAACATTTATGTATCTTTTAATAAAATAATTTTAGTCATTAAATAACATTTTTAAATGATCCATTTTTAGTGTTCCTAAAATATTTACAGTAATTTCTAAAATTACCTCATTAATCACAAATAATTTATCTTTCCGATCCATTTTAGTATCTATAAAAAGAAAAAGAAAAAAGATAAGTAATCCAAATCACACACATTACTAAAATAGATTTAAGTGTTTCTACAATGTTCAGTCCAGATTTCATGGTTTATTTTCATAATTAAAACTGGAAATATTCAATCTTTATATTCAAAGTATAAGGCAAATGGTTATTAAAAATAGTCTTCAAGAACTATAGGCCAAGCAGCACTTCTCAGACTTCAGGCAATTGTCCCTGAGGTTTGAATACAGAGCCCCTCCATATGAAAATCTTAAGTCCTTTATATAAAATACTGTTCTATTTGCCACATAATCTAGGTACATTGTCTTGCATACTTTAAAACATCTCTAAATTTCTTAAAATACCTACTACAATGTAAATGCTACGTAAATTGTTAAATAGTAGTGTTTAGGGCATAACAAGAAAAGTCTATAAATATCCCTTTCAGGAATGAGTTTTTCCTAGAGGGTAGGGGTAGGAAGGGGGGGTAAGGGGGAGGGAGAAGAAGGGGGTAGATAAAGAGATAGAGGGAGAGAAGAGAGAGCAAGCACTACCACAGTGCCAATCCTGGGGGCTTGAACTCAAGGCCTGAGCACTGTTCAAGGATAGCACTCTGGCTTTTGTTTTCCCTTTTTGGTAGTTAGCGATAAAAGTCTCATGGACTCTCCTTCCAGGGCTGGCTTTAAAACACCCAGCTTTTCTAGTATCTTTTTATGTACTGTTAGTTACATCTGCAGATGCAAAACTAATGTACAAAGAAGGCTCTATTCCATGAACTTCTTCCAAAAATGAGAAATTTCTTGCAAATTAGAGAATATGCTTAAAGATTCCAGCTTTAGAAAACATTCACTTGAGAAGCTGAAATCTTGCTGATGTGGTGAAATTACCTTTACACCCAGCATTCAGGATTCTAAGGCAAGAGACACAGCTTGTGGATAGCCTAGGCTATAGAGTGAGATCTTGTCTCTAACAAATAAAAAATAAAATTTTATTTGATTAAAGTATCTTAATAGATGCAAAAAAAATAAGTTTCAGGCAGCCAGGTATGTAACTCAGCTGTAATCTTAACTACTTGGGAGGTAGCAATCAGGGGATCACAGTTGGAACCATCCTGCTTTGTTAAAATTAAGTTTGACCAATGGCTAGTCATACACCTATCATACCAGGAACATACCTACCATACACCTGTCATCCCAGTGACATAGGAAAGCACCAATAGAAGAATCTTAGTATAGGCCAATCTTATTGAGAAAATAACAACCCCAAAAGGGGCTAGTGGAATTGATTGAGACCTTGAGTTCAAACGTTAGCACCCCCCACACAAAAATTTTTTTGGATTATCATAAAAAAGAAAATACATTAAGACTTCTCCTAATAGTTCCAGGGATCTAAAGACATCACAAGAAATGCCCGTGTGAAAAGCACTAACATAAAGCACCAAGTTATTATCTAGGATAAAACCTCAAAACATCTGCTAAACCAGGCACAAAACAGGCAGTGTCATGGTCCAATCTCATCTTTAGGATAGAACCTTACTAGAAAATAACTTGGCATTCAGAATTTGGCTGGTACTAACTTGAAGTACCTTAAACCCTATCCCTTGTCAGTTTTTAAGAGCCAAGAAAATAATACATGGCAGTGTGAATTGTTTAGAAGGACAAACTATCCTTTTTTGTGTCACAACTTCATTAAAGTATTGAAATGAAGGCATTCCTAAACCTTTAGAAAAGGTTTAAATGTTACTTAGGTATTTTAAAAGAAATGTCTAATGAATTCTGTACAGAAACTATAAATATTAATTTAGGAGAATATGGTACTTCAAAGGATAGACTTCCACAGTATTGTGGTTCTTTCTCTGACAGGTTAATAAATGAAAAATGAACACATAAGCAAGTATAATTACGTAAATAAGTCTGGATAAATACTAATTTTAAAATATGTAACATAAAAGTACCTGCTTTAGAATGAGGCATCAACATTCTCAGGTCCTGCATTAAATGTCTTGTTCTAAAGTTTATTCCTCTGGAAGAGAAGATGAGAATCCGTTCCTTATTTTTCCACTTGCCCTAAATAAAACATTAAATGATTGTTAATTCTCATACTGAACCTATCTCATTTTTTTTTTCCTGCCAGTTGTGGATCTTGAACTTAGGGCCTTAGCCCTGTCCCTGAGCTTCTTTGTACTCAAGGCTAGTGCTCTACCACTAAGCCACAGTGCCACTTCCGGTTTTCGAATAGTTAATTGGAAGTCAATGTCTCAAGGGGGACTTTTCTGCCCAGGCTCGCTTCAAACCATGATCTTCAGATCTCAGCCTCCTGAGTAGCTAAGGTTACAGGTAGGAGACACCAGCGCCTGGCTTCTCATTTGTTTTTTTAAAGATGGTTTTAAAAGCTTCCAGAGCCTGGGGATGATAGCATATGCTTGTAACCCCAGCCTAAGGAAGGTAAGGTAGGAGACTTACTTAACACAGAAATTTGAGGCAATAGAGTAAAACCCTTTTTCACAACAAAACCAACAAATACCAAAAACAGTAGCTTTCTAATTCCTCCTTCCTATCCTTAGGCTACTTTTTTTAGCCTTTTTACATTTGTTTTGCCCATCATAGTGGTCTCATACTCCCACAGATTCCATTACCAACTCTACATAACATGAAGATGTCTTCTAGTTCTAATAATCCAATTACTTGAGTAAAGACTCAAACTGTATCTAATACTGCACATTACCTTACACTTAAAAGAGACTCAAACTGTATCTGATACTGCATATTACCTTACACTTAAAATCTGGTATTTCCTTTGGATTTTCTCTTCCTTTCTTTTTTTGGTTGGTCGTGGGGCTTGAATTCTGGGCCTGGGTGCTGGCCTTTAGCTCTTCAGCTCAAGGCAAGTGCTCTACCACGTGAGCCACACTGCCACTTCTGGCTTTTTCTGCTTATGTGGTGTTAAGGAATGGAACCCAGGACCTCATGCATGCAAGGCAAGCACTCTACCACTTAACCACCCACCTTCCCAGCCCCATAGATTTCCTTTCTTTTTTGATGCTGTCACCATCACTGCAGTCCTCCAGGCTTTAACTTCACCTGCCCTTATTCCTGAATCCTAACCACTACTAAATGCCATTAAGTTTCTCTTTGCATGCTGGGAAGGTGGCTCAGTGGTAGAGCGCTTGCCTTGCATGTATGAGGCACTGGGTTCAATTCCTCAGCACCACATAAGCAGAAAAAAAAAGCCGGAAGTGGCGCTGTGGCTCAAGTGGTAGAGCATTAGCCTGAGCTGAAGAGCTGAGGGACAGCGCCCAGGCCCAGAGTTCAGGCCCACGACCGGACCCCGCCCCCCTCCCCCAAAATTAAATCTCTCTTTGCAACAATTCTTTTCTTAATCACACACAGATCCTTACAACTGTATTATCAACTAGACTTCTCTAACATGAGTTCATCCAAAGAATTAAAGATTTTTTGACAGTACTGGGGTTTTAACTCATTGAGCAAGCAGTCTACCATTTGACCCACACCTACAACCCTTTCTTCTTCACTCTTAGTCTTGTGCTGTTTGCCTGGACAGACTTGGACAGAGATCCTCATTCATCTTTTAAAGGCACTATTCCAATTACATCCTATCTCCCAGGATTTTCTAAGTTCAAAATGACTTGGCTTAAGTCATTAAGGTGTTGAATTTGAAAACACATTTTTCTCCTTTAACATGTCTACTCCCCAACATTAACCTAATTGTGATTGGCTCTGTTTATAAGTTTTCAGCATTTCCCTACTTCAACACCTTTTTTTATTTTTCTGTCTACTCTGAACAAAAATTGTACTCTTACTGTAAAACCCAACTCCATTAATAGCTAAAATCCATGATTTGACTGTGCTATCCTAGAATAATAGTATCTTTAGCATTTCATAGAACAGATTACACAGTCCATCATCATTTTTTCAGCTCCTGAAGAGACTACTACTATCTGCTAAAAATATATGAAGTCCAGTTTACTTTTCACAATTAAGTATTTAGCTTGTAGATGAGAAAAGAGGATGCCACTTTTAATAGCAAGAATACAATTTATGCTCTTCTTTCATTCTTCAGAGCTTACTCTTTTCCCTGAGCCTACCTTGCCCTTGAACCCCACCCAAGATCACTTACTTTTCGCCTAGTAGGTGCTTCAGTACCTACTGGAGCCTAAGTTCAGAGAGCACAAACTTATAAATCAAAGGCAATCTTTGTTTCCACAGTATTCCAACTCAGTTAACAAGCTTTCGGATGAAAGTTAGCTCCACCAACAACTTCTCACTTTCTTTTGAATAAAAACCATCAATTGCTTCATTCTCAACTCCTATTTTTCAGAAGGAAGTCACATGATAGTCATGTCTGCCAACACCCAGGCCAAAAGCAGCCTGCCTTGGGGACAGCACGTGGTGTATTAAAGATTGGTTAAAATACTTAACGCTCATGCCATCTAGTCTAACATTTTCATTTTCCCTTGAGTTACAAAGTGCCAAGGTCAGTGACTTTTTTATGACGTTTGGATATCATGATCTCTGACTGGCTGGCTTACCATGACAGGATATGGAAGAATTACTTACTCTAAGACATATACTCACTTGCACAAAAAAACCAAAAAGCATTATGTTGGAGAGGGGAGGAGAGCAAGTGGAAGTCAATGGCCCAAGTCAATTCCCTGTGAGCTGCCACATCTCACCCTCAAAATGCGGCCACGTGGACCAAGATTAGACCCAACACTGGCCCGGTGTCGCCAAAAGAACTCGAGACCGCGCTCGGCTGCCACACTGGACACTCGGAAATAACAGCACTACGGTCGGGTAAGAAGGCCCAAGGAAGCGCCACCGCGCCGCCGCCACACGCTCAACCCGTCGTTCAGCTCTCCTACCTTGCAAACGGGGCCTGGGATACAATCTCTATCTTCTTCCTCCACTTCTTCTGCCTTGCCTGGCTGCGCAGCTGGCTTCCCGGCATCTTTTCCATCTCTTTTTGGCTTCTTCGCTTTGACCAGCAAGTCTCCACGCCGCTTCCTCTTGGTTGCCGCCATCTTACCTCGTCGTCTACGCTCTAGGACGTACTTCCGGTTTTACGCCTACTCCTTTTTCCGTTTTCTAAAGTTTGGTCGTCTGGGCTCTGCGGTCCTCCAAACTCTATGGTCTCGTGAATGCGCATGCGTGGCTCGCTAACCTCCGCCAAATTCTGTAAGGGAAGTGATTGGCAGGTGTGAAGAGTGGCAGGAACGCTCCACTTCCCTTAGGGTTTTGGGGAGCTGCCGGTCATTGGTCGAGGAGACCTGGCTGGGGCGGGCTCGCCGGCGTCCGGATCCCGCTCCCGTGGCACACATGACGCCTCCCAGGGCCCCCCTTCATTAGTAAGTGGCGGTTGGTCGGAGTTTTGGCCGTTGGGAGGTGTGAGGAGGCGGGGTGGCTGGGATTCTCCAGGAATCTCCCCGGGACTCGGGGGGAGGGGAGGGGTCTGCTCCAGGCCCCGCCCCCGGGCTTGGCTCCGCCCCCTCGCCGGCCGTGGCCCCGCCTGGAGTCTACCGTCTGGGGCCTGCGAACGCGGCCCGTCGGCCTCCGGGGCTAACGGTCCTGGCGAACGCTTCCTCGCGCGGGTGAATCCTGGGTGCTTGTGGTGTCGCGGTCCCGGTGACCGGAGCGGGTCGGGGGTGCGGCTAACCTCTCGGTTCATTTCTTCCCCGCTCGTCAGGCGTCGGGCGGTGTGCAGAGCGCGGGCGCCGGGGACCATGCCCCTCCTGGCCCAGGGCCTCCCGGACGACGAGGAGCAGTACTGCTTGGTGGCCAGCCTCGACAACGTGCGGAACCTCTCCACCATCCTCAAGGCCATCCACTTCCGAGAGTACGCCACGTGTGTGGCCACGGACAACGGGATCCGCGTGACGGTGGAGAACGCCAAGTGCGTGCAGGCCAACGCCTTCATTCAGGTGCGGGGCGGCCGCGCGGGTTCGGAGGGCCCGGGAGTGCCCGGCGGGCCGCGCGGGTTCGGAGGGCCCGGGAGTGCCCGGCGGGCCGTGAGCTTTCTTCTTCTTCTTCTTTCCTGGTGTCAGAGGCTTTCCCCATCTGGTTCGGTGAGAGTCGGGTGAAAGCTACCCGTTAAAGCAGGCTCCTGTAAGCCTCCCTAGCTGAGATCCTGAGATCGCAGTTTGAAGCCAGCCCCGTCGGAAAAGTCCAAAAAGCCAGACGGGGAGCTGTGGCTCAAGTGACAGGGCGCTCCTATTACCTTGTCATTTACTATTTCCTCCTCCCCTTTTTCTTTCCTTCTGTGCGTGTGTGTGAGGGTCCTGGGGCTTGAACTCCAGGCCTAAGCCCAGCCCTTGAGCCTTTTTTGCTCAAAGCTAACAACTTCTGCCACCTGACCACAGCTCCACTTCTGGCTTATTCCCAGTAGTTTATTGGAGATAAGCGTCTCAGGGACTCTTCCCCCTGAGCCGGCTCTGAATCGTGATCCTTGGATCTCAGTCTCCCCAGTAACTAGGATTAAAAGCAGGAGCCACAGATGCGCAGCATTGTTGTTTCTTTTATTAGCTGTAATAAAGTGTGTTGGGTTCAGATTCAATTCCAGTTTTTGACCTCCTAACTGTAGATGATTACTGTAGAGCTGGAACACTACATAAAATGTGGCTCTGAAAAATAAATTGAAAACTAGTATTCATGATCAAATCATTTTACTTTCAAGTGATTCTAACCTTAGGATGCAGAGCAAAAGGAAACAGTGTCTTAGGGGGAGATAGGTTTAGATACAGAGATTAAGTGATTTTGCCTAAATCAGTTACACCTTTAACTATTAAGCTGTTGAATACTGTTGTTTAAGCTGTTCCAGTGAATAATGGCTGAAAAATCTTCACTGTTTTACTTGGAAAATAAAATATTCTGATGGAGATAGTACTGTAATTTTTGAGATTCCCCAACCTTAATGTTTTATTATTTTCATGTTTATTTTTTATAGGCTGACATATTTCGAGAGTTTATAATAAAGGAAGAATCTGTTACTTTCCGAATTAATTTTACTGTGCTTTTAGATTGTTTATCTATTTTTGGATCAAGTTCTATGCCTGGTGAGCCATTTTATTATGATTACAAAGACATAAAAAGTTATACAAAATAGTCCTTTCTTATAGTGAACTAAAGTATTAAAATTCACAGTGCTGGGGCTGGGAAGGTGGCTCAGTGGTAGAGTGCTTGTCTTGCATGCATGAGGTCCTGGGTTTAATTCCTCCGCATCACATAAGCAGAATAAGCCCGGAAGTGGCGCTGTGGCTCAGGTTGCAGAGTGCTAGCCTTGAGCTGAAGAGCTCAAGGACAGTGCCCAGCTGGAGTTCAGGCCCCACGACTGATAAAAGAAAAAAAAATTTACAGTGCCCTTTTATCCCTCTCTTGTTCTTAATGTGCTCTAACAAAGTATATAAAGACTGTTTCCCAGTAGAAGTTGAGAAGATCCTTATCATAGTGAATATAATAGTACTATAGCACATATATTCAAACCATCCTGTTGCCCATATTGACCCTTCAGTGAATAACATAACCTATTCTGCAATACTTCTGTTAGGTGCCATGTACATATTTTCCATCCTGAAATTATATATAGGTGTATATGTCTGTATTTACATATTTATATTCACATACCTATACACACAGAGTCAGTATGCTATTTTTTGACGTATTCTGGCAAGCTTAAAATTATTTCAGAGGTTTATATGTTGTTCTGGGCCCAGTTTCCTGCAATAGTTTTTGGAATTATGCTTTTTAATAAGGAGATGTGTCCTGGAATTTTGGCAGAATAATCTTTAGGAATTTTATGTGTCACATTGAGGAGAAGCTGAACTCATTCATAAAGCCAATAATTAAGTCCAGGATGACTTTTTTCCACAGCAGGGACTTATACTGCACTTCGGATGTGTTATCAAGGTTATGGTCATCCTTTGATACTATTTCTGGAAGAAGGAGGAGTAGTGACAGTCTGCAAAATCAATACTCAGGAGCCTGAAGAGACTCTAGATTTTGATTTCAGCAGCACCAACGTTATTAACAAAGTTATTCTGCAGTCAGAGGGGCTCCGTGAAGCATTTTCTGAATTGGACATGACAAGTGATGTTTTCCAGATTACCATGTCTCCTGACAAGCCATATTTCAGGTACTTGAGTGCAGTTCTAGGTAATGTGGTCTACTGTTAGGTCCCTCTTCCTACTTCATTTGCTTAGGTTGCAGACTTTTTGATTAGGTTCCTAGAATTTCTAGAACTTCAGACATCTTTTACCTCATACTTACGTGTGTGTGCTGATCCTGAGGCCTGAATGCTGCCCTTGAGCCTCTTGCTCATGGCTGGTACTCTACCACTTTGAGCCACAGTTTCTCTTCTGACATTTATTAGTAGTTTAATAGAGGTAAGAGTCTCATAGACTTTCCAGTCTGGCTGGTTTTGAACCACCATTCTGAGATGTCAGCCTCCCGAGTAGCTAGGATTACAGGCTTGAGCCACCAGTGCCCAGCTTTACCTCATATTACCTCATAAAAAATAAGACCTGGGAAGAGTAACTCACTAATTAGAATTTCATAAGTAGTTTAGGTTCTGTAGATAAGAAGCCCAGTCTCCTGATCCATGAGAGGAGAAGAGGGAAAAGATAGACCTGGGGAATATCAACCCCTAAAAACGGGCCTGTTCATCGTGTACTTCTTACTGTGGTTTATCAGGTTGCAACTTGAGGAATATTGGGTTTAAACATCTGAAAAATGTTACATAGCATTTTTTTCTCTTAAATTCAGGGTATAAAAAGGAAGTAGATGTTTCTGGTACATGGTTTGTTTACTTAGCATGTGTACTTACCCACCGCCTGTTGTGTACATGTCCATCCTATAGAGGCTCTGACAGGAACAGCTTGAAGTTAAAGAGATATGTGAAGTAGAATGGGAATAAACTCAAAATACCAAAATAATACTCACACTTGGGAAAATGGTACTGGACCACTCAGGTAGGACTGGTCCAGGTAAGCTTTCCAGAGGAAGGCAGTTTTCAGTAGGAAACAATAACAGAGCTACAAAGCTCCTCTTAGTAACTTTGTCCCAAAGTATAAAATGGAGGTTTTTTTCTTTCAAGATTAGAATCAGCAGGCACCAGTGACTCACGCCTATAATCCTAGCTACTCAGGAAGCTGAGATCTTAGGATTGCTGTTCAAAGCTGGCCTGGGAAGGAAGGTCTGTGAGAATCTTACCTTCAATAAACCACCAGGAAAAAAAAATGAAAATGGCACTGTGGCTCAAGTGGTAGAGTGCCAGCCTTGAGCTGAAGAGCTCAGGGACAGCACCCAAGACCAGAGTTCAAGCCACATAACCAACAACAACAAAAAAAAAGGAATTTTAAAACAACCATTTATAGACAGGAAATCTAAATTTTTTGGGTGAAATACTTGAAACTATTGCAAAAGTAAGGAACTGAGTACATAAAATATACAAGACATATAAATTCTTTTTGTGTAGAAAAATTGCAGGCCCTTCTAATGACATTAAGCAGATAAAAATTGGGCTCAAGATGTATATATTACAATGTTAAACAAAATAGGAAGCAACAAAAAAACCCCACTTAGGCAGTTAAAACAGTGCTTCAGCAAATTCCCTTCTAAATGAGCCTACAGCATGGGAACTAGGGGGATCTTTCTTCTCCAGGAGGGGAAAAAATGTGAGAGAAGTTAAAATTTTTTTCTGGATGTGTTAAATTTGAGGTGTCTATAATACCAAGGAGTAGCTAGATGAGGCAGATCAGGCTAGACTGGAAATTTAGGTTTAAGAACTGTCATCATGGCTGGCTGCCTGAGTAAGGAGCAGGGATCCTTTTTTCTGCCAAGGGCAGAAAACATCATTTATGGGCACACAGTCCTGCCTGTGGTTGCCTTGGCAGTGTCAATGATTTTTTGGGCCTCATTGGACCTACAGGTGGACAGTCCCCACCCCTCTTAAGGAGAGAGAACAGATGGACTTAGGGAAGACCAAAGATGGGGAATGGAGAAGGAGCTTGGGGAAAACACCACCAAAGTCTGATCACTGTTCATGTTCTGATTACCTGCATGCTAAACCCTCAGCAAATGCTCAATAAATTATTGCAGATTAAATATATAAACATTTACAGTTATCCAAACACCACTGCTGACATTACCAAGCAAGGAAAACCATAATGCAGTGTAAACTGTAAGAGCAGTCTAAAGTACAGAAAAGCTATAATGTTTGATATGGCAGTAAAGATTGAGAGAGGGACACAGGGCTTGGAGTTGACTTCAATTTTGCTTCATCTCTCCTATATCCAATTTAAGGATATTCAGTAGTAGAGTGGGAGGTAGAGAAATAATGTAACTTTTTAAAAAGTTGTTTAGTTGCTACTAGCTCTATGTTCCCAAAGGTACCCTATGAGATCCCGTTATAGGGTGTTTATAAAGTATATCATACGTGGGTGTGGTGATACATGCCTGCAATCCTAGTATTCTGGGAGGCTGAAGCAGCAAGACCATGAGCTTAAGCCTATTCTGGTCAATGTAGCAGTACTTGTTTCATCATGATAAGTAAAAAATAAAATATTGTAAACAATTGTATGTGTCTGTTTCAGCTCAAGAAACTTGGATTATTTTTTTGGCAATATGAGATTTAAACTCAAGGCCCTATACGTGGTGGACAGATGCTCTACCATTTGAGTCATTCTCTCAGCCCCAGAATGAGGTTCTGAAAGAAGTGTTTATCTGGATCCTAATGTTGTGTGTTGCTGTAACACTGAATAAATACGATGCTCATTTCCTACTATAGGTTATCTACTTTTGGAAATGGAGGAAGCTCCCACCTTGACTATCCCAAGGATTCGGATTTAATGGAAGCATTTCATTGTAGTCAGACCCAGGTCAACAGGTCAGTTCTTAATATAAAGATTGCCAGTGGTGATAAAGGTGGGGTCAGCTACCAAATTTATCTTTTAATGGAGAAAATATTAGTAAATGGAATAAGTTTTTGCTTTTATTCTTTTATTTATTAACTCTTGTCTAATTTTCAGAGCTAGGAGCACTAAGTTATGAATATCCAAATAACAGCTTTTTATTTATTCCTCTACAGATACAAGATTTCTTTACTGAAACCCTCTACGAAGGCTTTAGTCTTATCTTGTAAAGTATCTATTCGGACAGATAACCGAGGATTCCTCTCATTACAGTATATGATTAGAAATGAAGATGGGCAAATATGTTTTGTAGAATATTACTGCTGCCCTGATGAGGTTTCTGAATCTGAGTCTTGATTGTACATTCATGATTGGTTAGGTCCTTGTTCTGCTAGCTGTACTCTTCATGACTTGTTAGTCTACTGAGAATAAGCTCCCTATAGATTGATAATTGCTATATTGAGACTACAGTTTGAAAGTTCAATCAAGCCATATGTAAAATGTTTACTATTAAAAAAGCAAAGCATATGAGTATTGTCTCTTATTTTGAATTGCTAGAGACTAGATTTTAAAGCAAAACTGTTTCTCAAAGGACCTTGCTCAGTGAAATATTAAAATCATCTGAACTTGGCAGCAATATTATTCTGTTACTGGTTTTTGCATGAGATTTCCATGCAAACATTCTGATGAGACATTGCCATACCAATCCAAACAGTTCTGTATGATTTTCAAAGTATGCCTTTTGGAAAGGACCATGAATAGTCTACAACGTAGTCTTCAGGGCAGATTTTCTTGTTCTCAGAACTATTTAATGCAGTAAATGCCTCAGTAAGTACTTAATGTATATCCCTCATTTGCCTGTAATTTTCTACACTAAAATGTAGCAAAATAATCATTAAGCGATTATGTAGATTGGGTAGTTTTTCACTGGAACATGTTTTGTAGCATGCAAATATTTTTTATAATTAACAAAATATTCTAAAATGATAACTTATTCTCTAGTAGAAAAAATACACTAGCTTTTGGATATGCTCGTTCTTCATGGGAAAAGATTCACTTAGCCTTCCTAGCCCTTATCCATTAATACTCATAACTACCCCTTTCCCTGAATAAAGAGTCCCTTAAACTACTGATGATTGAGAACCATTAGGCACAGAGCGGACTGGAGGAATGGCCTGGAGATGACTGCTGCAGGTGCTGCATCCTGGGAAGGACTCTTCACTGCTATAGGGCCCCCTTCCCAGGCCCATGTACACTCCTGGGATGTAACCCAAGGCGAGTGCCTGATAGACTCAAGTCTCTGGCAGTCTCGGGATACCCAGCTACTGTGCAACAAGTAAAAAGTTTGTGATTATTAGGATGTGTTCAAGAAAAAAATGAAACTGCTAAGTATAAAAATATTTTTATGTATATGTCAAGAAATAGATCCAAACATAATTAGGAAAATAGTCAACATTTCATGGAACAATTTTCCTTCATAATCAAGAAAGCAGTATTTTTAATAAAACTTTATTTACAGATGATATCATTGATATAGAAAATTGCAAAGACATGACAAAAACTTCTGGAACTAGTAACTGATGTTTAAAGTGGCAAGAGACTTTACTAGTGAATACAATACTAATATTGAAAAACCAACTGCTTTCTTATATGCTAGCAACATACACATACAATTCAAAATTCATACAATTCCATTTTTTTTGTCAATCATGGGTCTTGAACTCAAGATCTGGACGCTGTCCCTGATCATATAAAATAATGTTAATTGAAATGAATCAACTCCACGAAATAGAAATGAGGTTTTACATTATTTTGATTTTTTTTTCTCCTTTGTTGCTGTTTTTGACTTTTGTACCTTTTGTCCCACATGTTTTGGAAAGTGTAAGGGGAAGGATGGAAATGAGACAGGGTGAACAAATACAGCAGTGATACTAGACATTATGTTGAAAATAGGGAGGGAGATCAAGGGAAAAGAAAACAAGGAAAGAGGTGACACTGTTCAAAAAGAAATGTATTTATTATGTAACTGTGCATCACCTTTACAAAAACAAAACAAAACATGGAATTGTGAGCCAGGTGCTGGAGGCTAACACCTGTAATTATAGCTACTCAGGATGTTGAGATCTAGGATTATGGTTCAAAGCCAGCCCAAACAGGAAAGGCTGAGAATCTTCAATTAACCACCAGAAAACCAGAATGGCACTGTGGCTCAAAGTAGTACAGCACTAACCTTGAGCAAGAGAGCAATAATTATAGCACTTTTAGAACTTATCTAGCAGATTTTCTTGTTCTTCCCTCTGTATGTATCTAGAGCAATACTGAGATATAATAGGCTTTTAATAACTGTTAGATCAAGAATGATTTGTTATTCTTTTTTAGTGAATTTAATTTTGATCATTTAACCAAATTTGCTTCAATCTAACTTTAATTGCACCTATTAATAAGGATCTAGTAAGGATGCATATCTTTGAACAGTTAAAGCTATCATTTTAGTTGTATGTTTCCAGCTATTTAGAATTAAACGAATGATTCCAAATGTAACATCAAGTTGCTGATTTAATAAAGAATTTCCTCTTTTATCTGTATTCTCTTTGACCTGATCATTGTTACTAATTCTGTTTTAGTTGCATTGCAAGACCACTAGGCAGAGCACTTCCAGCAGAGCCAGTGATAAGTTTGGTATCTATACCTTCATTTCATATGTATCATATAGGAGAATACAACCTTTTAAAAAAAAATTTAGTTTTGCCTTTTGAAACATGTTTGGTAATCTTGTGTTTACTATGAATGAATGGGTACATGTGTTGTAGTTCCACCCAGAATTGATATATTTCAAATAAAACTATTATAAACTCCAGTTCTATAATAATATGGAAACAGTGATTCTTTTCTTTTCTTTTCTTTTTTTTTCTGTGGGTCGTGGGGCTTGAACTCTGGGCCTGAACGCTGTCCCTCAGCTCTTCAGCTCAAGGCTAGTGCTCTACCACTTGAGCTACAGCACCACTTCCACAGTGATTTTTTTTTATCATTAAAATATCTGTGATATCAAGGAGTGCCAGTAAAGGTTAATTAAAATTTCCTGAAATAATAGCACATAGCATTCTTGTTTGGGGCAAGAAATCTTTCTGCCTTCATACCGCCTATCCTTTGATCACCTGAAATAAAACATTTGTGTCCTGAGGAACTGGAGAAATATGGTATTTTTTTGGTAATTGTGTTTGCAACTTACTTTCTCTTCGGAATAGGCCATGTTGATTTTCAATGTGTCTATAGTTGCCCTGAACCTGTTACCTTTGGTAGCTGTAGTAGATTTCACATAACCTCATAGACAGCATGGTGTTCTAATTAGAAATGTCACATTAGTTACAAATGCTTCTAGTATCCTTTATTTTGGTACAGAGGAGATGTTTGGGTAATAAATGTTTGAAGTAGCTTTTCCTTTGGGAATAGTTTGTTGATCAGTTATAATTAATACTAATAACTATACTATTAGTAAAATTACATGTATAGCTATCCAGGATGTGTGAACTGACTAGATTAGTACAGAGTAGTTCCTCATGTTTTCATGGAAAGAAATCATCCTATAAGGTCTGTGTCCTACCCTGATAGGCATGGTGTCTGAAGTTTGAGCCCTAAATGGACTTGCATTGTTGGTATCTAATTTTCCCCCAGCCCTAGGGCTTGAATGCTTGGTCTGGGCCATGTCCCTGAGCTTTTATGCTCAAGGTTAGCACTCTTAGCACTTGAACCAAAACTGCACTTCTGGCTTTTTGTGGTTAATTGGAAATAAGAGTCTCACAGACTTGCCTGCCCGGGCTGGATTTGAAACATGATCCTTAGATCTCAGCCTCCCTAAGTAGCTAGGATTATAGATGTGAACCACCAACGCAAGTCTTTACTAACTGGGTTAGGACAATTCTAGTTTGATTGTTGGCAAGCCCTCTGTAAGTGGGGACTTTCATGCAGGATGGTGAGTGAGTTTACCAATTTAGTCTGATTTCACAGTGTTAACAGCAGGTAACATAAAAATTTTGTTAGCTAAAAATGCTTATTGAAGTCTGTGTGAGACAGTTCAAGCTGGGCTTGATTTTTTTTTTTCTTCTAACGATTCAGAAATTTAGCAAGCTAACTCATTCATCTTTAAAATGTGCAAGTGTCTGCCTATTAGCTAATTTAATTCAAAAGAATTTCAAGAACCATTATAAATATTAAGCATGTGTTTACAACCATAGTCCCATTTTGTCTCATCTCAGAAGGATAGGGCCTGGTTGGCACTTGGATATGAGAATACAAAGGATTTGGGTTATTATTGAATTTAGAAAGCTTGATTCCAATACAGATTTCCTATGTGAATGCAATTTTATATTATGTTGTATTACAGTGAGCCTTTTCCCATATTTTTATTAGTATCAGTTGTATATTGACATATCTATACTCATACAATGTACCTTGGCCAGACACACTTCCAATTTGATCCATGCTACTGGAGAGACTTTCTACAGCTTTTTATTTGACTTACTGAGGTTTTCATTTCCAAATATCAGTTTGATTCTTTTTCAGGATATCTGTGTCTTGAGTTCCCCTTTCTTATCTTGCTTTGTTTTCATTACTTTGTGGTTTGTTTGTAGTCTGAATATTTCTGGTGTAATTTCTTAGACTGAGATTTCACTCAAATGTTCCAGTAGAGCACAGAGGCTTCTTAGGGGTAGTAAACCTAGTCTGGATGATACAATAAGTAAATGTGGTGGGATTTTTTAATTTTTATTTTTATTACTTTTTTTTTTTTTGGTCTGGTCATGTGGCCTGAACTCTGGGTCTGGGTGCTCTTCAGCTCAAGACTACCACTTTGAGCCACAGCATCACTTCCGGGTTAATTAAGAGTCTCACAGACTTTCCTGCTGGGGCTAGCTTTAAACTGATCCTCATGCTCAGATCTGAACCTCCTGAGTAGCTAGGATTACAGGTGTTAAGTATGTTTCAGATGCATAAACATACATCACACTAAGGATGGAGTCTAAACTATGGACTTGATTGTTATGATGTGTAATTTAAGTTCATTGATTAACCAATAAACCACTGGTGGAAGATGTGAGAATTAGATTGGCAATGCATGTATGGGGCAGGTGTTATAATCTGTTATCTTCTGCACAATTTTGTTGTGAACCTAAAACTTCTCTTGAATTGACTGAAGAAAAATTATACCATATATTATCCATACTTGTATAAAACAGTCTCAGAAAATAGCAACTTGACAGGAGATTATAAAGAAAAGAATAGTAAAGACCAATTTCAAAAGCAAGAATAGACATACCAAAACTCTTTATTTTACATATTACACAGTTTATGTTGTTGTGTTATTAATACAGTCTGGAGATCTTAAGACTTGGGATTTTCAAAAAAAATAGTAAAATCTTTGAGGTTGATAGTTACATGTTTCACAGCAGAGCACTACTCACTACTACACCCCAGGAACTAGCTGATTATTAGATTTTACAGGCCTTACAGACAAGAGGTAATTCTTGAATGAAGAGTCACAATGCAGTGCTATGGGTGTTGGCATGAAACACTTGGATTCACATACGTGGGGTCTTTGAGCTTCAATAAATAAGATCAGGTAACTAAGGAAGGTGAAGATGGTGAAAGTAAGAAATTTTATAGTATAAACTCGTGTGAAATTTTTCTTTTGTCCTTTAATGCACTAAAAAAGGCATGTAGTACAAGATTATTTTTTCCCCCATTTTCAGGGGCTAAGGTTTTTCTTTTGTTATTTTTAACCTTTGAGCATTCTTTTTTTTTAATGAAACTTTAAAATCCAGTGCATGGGACTGGGAAGGTGGCTCAGTGGTAGAGTGCTTGCCTTGCATGCCTGAGGCCCTGGGTTTGATTTCTCAGCACTATATAAGCAAAAAGAAAAAAGCCAGAAGTGGCACTGTGGCTCAAGTGGTAGAGCACGAAGAGCTGAGGGACAGTGCCCAGGCCCAGAGTTCAGGCCCACGACCAGACCCCCCCCCCCCAAAAAAAAAAAATCCAGTGTCATGTTCACCTAGATAACCTCATGGAAAAATATCATCTGTAATCAAAAAGGATGGTTTTATAATGACCAATGTGACCTTGGCACAAATATCTTAATCTTTATAGGCTTTCCTCTAATTTCTTTATAAAATAAGGCCTTTTCTGACCTAACACATTATGACCAATCCAATCAGAGCAAATGTCTCAGAAGCATCACACCTTCCTCAGAATGCAGTGTTTGTAAATTCAAAGATAGTGACTTAAACCACTTCTAAATAATGTACTTAAACATTTGCCAATACACTGCTTACATTTTGCAGAGATTTTTTTTTTTAAATCAGGACTGACGGTGAGGCTCAGGAACAGAACATTTGCCTACCGTAAATGAGGCCCCAGTAAATGCTCTCCCCAACAACAACAACAACAACAAAATTGAGACTAAATTTAAATGTAGAGAACAGAAATGGGAAGTAATGTGATTACAATGACACAAGAAACTATAACTTAAAGCCCATGTTTAAAAGGTTTTCCCTTAAGATATAACTCTGGTTTCTGATGACACCTAGCTGTCCTGCTGCTAAGTAGACCTTTCTTCTCAAGAAAGTAAAAACCTCTTCTGCTTTTCCTCTGCCATGGCTGTCCATGTTGATAAATATATTTTGTGGTCTAAAATTTTTTTATCAATAAGATTGCCTTTATTGTTGGCTATCTTGTATAGAGTTTCTCTTTGCTGATAACAGAAGACCTAGAGAAAAGGTGAAAAACATTTAGGTTTTTTTAGGTTTTGCTGTTGGTGGGTTCTTCTCTACCCAATCACTTTTTTATCTTAGTTAACAGACTGCCCTCAGCTTGAGGTACTATTTCCTTTATTCTGCCACATAACCATGTCCCCAAACATTGAGTCTTCTAACAAGTCTCCAAAATGGGACCAGAGTTTTGGGATTTCCCTAAAAAGATTATTAGCTATTTTGATTAACAGACCGATCATACACCTGGTGCTATGTGGGCTGAAAACCTCAGTTATTTAATATACCATTCATTATGATTTTTTAGATTCCTTTCTGTTTTGCTTTTTTGAGTTCAAGTTTGGTCCTAAACCTGACCTCTCACTTTAAGCTCAGAACTGAGATTACAGGAATCCCCCTGCTAGATCTGGCTTTTCAAGTGATTTCTTACCAACTTTTTTATTACCAAAGATTTAAGGTATAGAGCCTTTTAGTGGTTAAAAAAAAAAGAGGACCTGCCTTTTCTCATTCTAGCCATCAAGATTTTCATATATTTGATTTGCTAATACTGGAGGTGTTGAACTGGAGTTAGAGTTAACTACTTGGGATTTTTGTTGTTGTTTAGTAAGCAAATCTGAAGCCTCTGGTTCATTGTCTATTACAAGACTGCATAAAATACAGAAAATAACCTGGCACTTTAATTTTCTTCTCAGTAAACCAAGAGACAATGCAATTCTAAGTTCTTCAAATCAGGTGAGCAAAATCCTGGGAAGGCTGAGAAAGGCCAGGGTAACTAGAAGTCAGCCTTGGGCCTACTACTCTCCTACCACACGGGGGCAGGGTTGCCCTTGTTTGAACTCTTCAGGTTACTAATAGGACAATTGAGTTCCAGTGTATAATGTCTTCTCTGAGGTTCAAGGGACCCTGTCAGGCTCTCTTGTTTATATTATCTGTCTTTAGAGGATGACAAGCTCTTCCCATATCAACTTTTGGAACTAACTAACCCTATCCCCATTGCCTTTATTCATGGTGGTATAACAAGAAGGTTAACAATGTCTAGGCAAAAGCTTTAGGGAAACAAAGTATCTGTTAACTAGAATATGATTAGTATGGAACTCTCACAGATTTCATTTACTCTTTACAGTAATACTGACATAAGGCTATACTAACACTACTTTATAGATAAAGAAAACCAGATCCTGAGCTAGAAAGGTGGTAATTCTCAGATGTGTCTAAGTTTATGTGTTTCCACAACTACTGTTAAGACTGGGTCTTACTGTTTCCCAGGCTGACAAACTCCTGGGCTCCAGTGATCCTCTTGCCTCCATCTCCTAAATAGCTAGAACTACAGAAAACATGTCCTACCATGCCCTACTTTAGAGCTATGGCTCTTGACCACCATGAATCATAAAGAACAATTATTTCATAGGGATATGTTGAAGTCATATTTCTATGATCAGATAAAATAGCTCTTTGGTGAGATAGTCCATTATTCATAAAGACTTCATTTCCTTACCATACTACAAAAACATTTGTGTGCCCTCATTCCAAATATATTTCTACACACTTTGCCTTGAGCAAAACCAAACTTTAGTCTCTCTACTTTTATTCTAAAGATAGCATAAAGTTTTATGTGCAAATTTAAATTCTATTTAAAACATTCAGATATATAAAAACAGCGTTGTCATAAAGATTTGTTTTCAACATGCCAATAGGAAAACAGTGTATTAAAAAATCCTGAGGAGGGCTGGGAAGGTGGGATCAGTGCTAGAGCACTGGCCTTGCATGCTTGAGGCCCTGGGTTCGATTCCTCAGCACCACATAATCAGGAAAAAAAGCCAGAAGTGGCTCTGTGGCTCAAGTGGTAGAGCACTAGCCTTGAGCTGAAGAGCTGAGGGACAGCGCCCAGGTCCAGAGTTCAGGCCCCATGATCAGACCCGCCCCCCCCACCCCAAAAAATCCTGAGGACTCCTTCAGGAAAGAAACACATGTAGCTTCCTTCATTGACCCATTTTGAGTTGCTCTAAACTGGTTTCTGATGCAGTCCTTCTCCCTCTCCTTAATAACCAGTAACCATCTTCCGAACTGCTACTCCACACACTTCCCTATAGGAAATATGACCCTGTCCCACAGCAGCGTACTTACCATTCCTTCCATACACTGTCCTCCATCATGTCTTGGTAATTTTGAACACAGAAATCCTCTTTCCTGGAATGGCTTCTCTTTTCCATCTGCACAAATTCTTAGGTGCCCTTCAAAAAAATTGCTCACATGTCACCTGCTCTATAAATGTTTTCCAGCTCCTACAGATCCCCTCTTCTTTCTGCTCTCACTGCACTCAGGCCTCTAGTCCAGAACTGATATTTCATGTTTATATTGTTTATGTCTGTTAAAGTAGAATGCTGCCCCCTGGGATGAATGACCACATTTATGTATCTTTACTGCAGCTGGTATTCAGTAAGTACTCACCAAATGTTGGTGGAAGGAAGGAATGAAGATAAGGAAACTGACCTCTGCATGTATAAGTGACTTAAGGTTACATAACTTCTACAGCAGAATAGCTTAGCTTTCTTTTTTCTATATCTGAGTATCATGTAACTAAAAAGGGTTAGCTATTCTCCTACCCCTAATAGTAGGAGAAGAATATGAACGCAGCAGCCTGCAAACAATCTAGTTCACGAAGCACTGATTTCTCCTCTAAGACTGGCTTGGCTCATACAAAATTTACTGAATGTATCACCTGTTTTGTTTTACCTTGATGCAGTTCTCTCTGGATATAATTGCACCAATTTTCCATTTCTAATCCATTTGCTTTAGCTTCCTTTCCCAAACCCTAGGCCTACAAGAGGATGTTCCATTTTGTTCATGGGGCCCAAAGGCTACACTAATAGGTTGATGAGACTGGTAGTATCTTCATTCCTTTCTTTCTTTCTTTCTTTTTTTAACCATGTGTTGGGACAGAGGCTTGGGGGCTTGACTCAAGGCTGGCACTTTACTACTTGAGCTATATCTCTTCTTCCAGCTCTCTGCTGGTTAATTGGAGATAAGAGTCTCATTGATTTTCCTGCTCAGGCTGGTTTTAAACTACAACCCTCAGATCTCAGCTTCCTGAATAGCTAGAATTATAAGCATGAGCCACTGGCACCCAGCTCTTTCCCTTCTTGTGACAAGAAAAATAAAAGGTGTTAGAAAGAGCTTCCATCATTTAAGATCTATCAAAAAGTTATATCAAAATAACTTTGAGTATGTACTGCCTCAGAGGTGCCCGAAAGATAAAAATAAAATTGGTGCTCCATATCTGCATATATCCATTCAAGCACTTATATTACATAGTGGGTGCTAAGTGCTTTATGTGAATAATCTCATTTATTCTGCATTTCTTTTATATATATATATATATATATATATATATATATATATAATTGGAATACTTATTACAGAAAACAGACTTGGAAAAAATTAAAAATTAGTCTACATTCCTCTACTATTAGAATCCTGTAATGGAAAGGGCTGCTTTGATAGGTAATGAGTGAGTAGAAGGTGTTTAATCACGTACTAGGAAAATAGAAATTTCTAAGTCTATCCTAACAAAGTGTGTGCTAATGTTCTGCTAATGTTGGTGAAGTAAGTGAAAACTTTCCATTTGCAATATAATAGCCTCTAAGACATCCTTCTCCTCATATCTGCAATCATCTGTCTACCCATCCATTCATCTATCAAGAGTGCATTTGTGAGAGGTCTCAAAAGACAGATTATGAGCAGCATTTCAGAGTCACAGGACACATGTATTTAATCATTCTTCCTCAAAAGATAGAATCAGTCAGTATCTGGTGGCTCAAACCTATAATCCTAGCTACTCGGGAAGCTGAGATCTGAGGATCAAGGTTCAAAGCCAGCCCAGTTAGAAAGGCCCATGAGACTCTTACCTCCTATTAATCACAGAAAATTCTGGAAGTGGGGTGTGTGGCTCAAGTAGACAGCACCCAAAGGATAGCGCCCAAACCCAGAATTCAAGCCCCAAGATTAGAGGTGGGAGGATAGAATCAACAACCAGTCCTATAAATAGAATATAGAGAGAGCTGATTTCCTCATGCTTTGACCAAACTGGGTTCATATTATTTTTCATTACCACAGATAGTAGGCTAAAAATGGTATTTTAAAATCAGGCACCAGTGACTCATGCCTATAATCTAGCTACTCAAGGGGATGAGATTTGAGGATTGTGGTTCAAAGGCAAACCAGGCATGAAAGTCTGAGACTCTTACCTCTAATTGATCTCCAAAAAGCCAGAAGTAGAGCACACTCAAGTGATAGAATGCTAGCCTTAAGCTAAAAAGCTCAAGGACAGATCCCAGGGCCTGAGTTCAGGACCAGCACACATAAAAAAGTCATTCTGAAAGTTGGTTAATTTTGTCTGCCATTAGAAATCTCTTTTTGTGTTTATTATTGATTTGCAGTTTCTCTTCTTCAAATCTTCCCTTAATGGCTTTTATAACAATGGAATGGATTGTGACATCTTTAAAACTTTCACTTTCTATTTTCCGATTCTTTTTTTGTACTCACCTAATTCTGCTTCATTTCTCTAAATTATACAATAATATTATAATAAATAACACTTCACAGAATCTCTGTGTCTGCCATACATTAAACATTTAAAATAGAGGTCTATCATTATTTGCATTTTTGCAGATAAAGATAAGACTTAGGAAGTCTTACTTTAAAATTGAGTCCCAGTGCTCAGTTACTAAATCACCACATTTTTCGTGTATTGCATCTGAAATAAGTGTGTGTGTTCTCCAGACTTCTTTGTTAAATCTTGTTGTTTCACAAATATTTATTTCCTAGGTTATCTTAGCCATTTTATCAGCTTCAGAATCTATTTCCTGAGTTTCATCTGCAAGTAGCCTACTGGACATTGTCAAGTGGATTTAGGGCTGGTACTTCCACCAAAACACATCCCATATGAAAATCACCATCTTCCTAAGTCCTGCTAGACATCCTCCAAGACAGCCTCCTCTTGCCAACCCTACTTCTTTGACTAGCGTAGGTTCACCCTACTAAGACATTAAGACACCTCAAAGCCATCTGTCACCTGCCTCTATTTCATTTGGAATCTGTTTTGACAGACTCCAAATCATTTCTCAATATATCTTCTGTACTTTTTTTTTTTTTGGACAGGTCTCACTAAATAGCCCAACCTGTCCTGGAATTTGTGACCAAACACACTACTTCAGCTTTCCAAGTGCTGGGATTAAACACATGTACCATCACATTTGCCCTTCAATACATTCCTCTCCATATGGCTTTAAATAAACAGGGATCTCAACATCTCTTCCTTCGTGTGCTATTGTATCTGCCTTCTAACTATTTGCCTTCTCTCCAGGTGTTACCTTTCCTTCCCACCGCTGTCACAGTTAATATTTGAAGGCTAGACAATTGGTCATGTCAAATCCTTTTAAAAATTCTTACATAGTTGCTGTCACCTAAATTAATTCTAAACTCTCTAATATAATACATAAAAGTTCCATAAAAGATTGAACCCAAACTTTCCAAGTTGGCTTGCAGCATGTTCCTAGGCATGGACTTTAAACTACAACCACTCAAGCCTGTTTGCATTTCCTTAGAAATACCAAGTATCTGGGGCCAGAAGTCAGGCTCCAGTGAGAGAGTACCTTCCCCACAGTGCCCACCCCAAAACAGAAGATCTAGCAAATATCTCCAAGACACTATGCTTTTGTTTTTGCTGCTTGGCATAGTCTGCTGATACGATATTCTTCATCTTATTAAAGGTCCTGTATCCTAGCCACACCCAATAGTTTCCACCCACAAATGTCTAGCTTCACAATTTATTCCTTATCCTTGTTGTCATGCTTTCTATTAAAGACTTACTATAGACTAAGTTGTAATTTGGAAAGGTGTGTATGTTCTTCCTGAAGATATACTAATGATTAAAACTTGATTTACATTTTTGATTTAGATGAAGTTTGACTAGACAACTTCCCGGTTTATTTCCAAATCTAAGAGTGCTTGTATGTCTTTTCTAGACACTAAAATCCTATGATAGGTATAGGCACTTGCAACTATCATTTAACCTTGGAATCCATGGCAATGTCAAGAGACCATTTCTGTTTCAGCTTCTTTTCAGAGACTTCAAAAGTCAAGAATTTAGGCTGCTAGCAAGGGAAGTCCAGTGAGTATTGTCACTGAGTTCCTGGAGGAGGTGGGGTTGAAAGTACAAGAGAGCACATCAGAAAACTAGCAGAGTTCCAGGACATCTGGGATTGATTATTCCAGCAAGATGCCAAAGCAAAGAACAATTCTTGTACTGCATTTTGACATCTGGGCTTTGGCAGCTACTCCTACGGCTGTGCTCAGCACTTCTTGAGGAATGAGATATGGGCTTGTTTCAAGGAAAGGAAAACCTTTATTAACTTCTGCTACAGAAGAGTCCTCCCAAAGACTCTTCTTTTTCTCTTATAAGGACTTTCTTGGAAGTACTAAATCTTGTCGTTAACAGAGAGAATTAAAAACCTGAGAATTAAAATCCCAGCTCTGTCTCTTCCTGGGAAAGGTAACTTGAGTAAATAAGTTCTTAGTTTTTTGATATGTAATATGGGTTCTTCAACCCTGCAGAACACATATGCCAATATGTCTAACTCAAAGTAATCCAAGTCAGAAAGGGTGCTTTTGAAATGTGATCACTTGAGTTCAAACACCTAGAGAAACTCAGACTACCATGGGTGTGAATTATGTTAACCAATGTCTCTTAATTTCTCCTCTCCTGATTACTAAGATTTCTCTCTTCAGATACAAACTGAATAGAACTTGTACTCCAATTTTAAGGAAAAATTATATATTCCTTCTTTGAAATTATATATTGTATTCTGTAGTCTCATTACTATTCATTTCAAAGAACAAAATGTGCTATAGGTTCAGAGATTCAAACTGTCAAACACATAGCATATGATAATAATAATTATCTATGATTTCAAATATTGTGACCTATTTCCTCGAAAGTAAAAGGAAGTGTTCTGTGAAGGAAGAGGAGGAAGATACTTTGTTGACATGTGAAGAACACATGCTCTTCTAAGCACTATAAGATGAATGTTAAATAGACATGGATTTTGCTTAAAATTTATAACTCTATGTGGTTTACTGAAGTCTGTCAGTAGATTTGATGTAGATTTGATGATTTAAAAAAAAAAGCGCCGGGCGCTGGTGGCTCACGCCTGTAATCCTAGCTACTCAGGAGGCTGAGATCTGAGGATCGCGGTTCAAAGCCAGCCCGGGCAGGAGAGACCGTGAGACTCCTATCTCCAATAAACCACCAGAAAATCGGAAGTGGCGCTGTAGCTCAAGTGGTAGAGCGCTCGCCTTGAGCTGAAGAGCTGAGGGACAGCGCCCAGGCCCAGAGTTCAAGCCCCCACAGCCGACCAAAAAAAAAAAAAAAAAAGCAAGGCTTATTAGGAAAGTGATTTGTTGGAGATCACATATTTCCTAAGCCAAGAGTCAGGTTAGGATTACAGGTGTGACTCCAGTTATGTATACTCCTTACCTGTGCCTCTTAACATAAAATAACAATACAGTGACCCATAGAGACCTCTTATTTAAACACTGACCTATTATCTCTAGTACCTCAGAAAGAAAGTCACTGTTACGGACTGCTGTTGTATCATAATGATACATAATGACTCTGCATTTAAGACCTGCCAGGCTCCAATCTAACTGATGTATTTATATATGATTTCATTAACTCAGAAAACACACTTGAGAAAATGTGCATAAAAAGAAGCTGAGGGAAGCGAAGTAACCTCTCCCAGGCTAGAGAGCTGGGATCTGCAGCCTGAGTTTTAGATCCAGGCAATTAACCTTCATATTATAAGGTTTACTGCTTGCAGAGAGCATATTTTGGGATCAGAGAGACCAGCATTACAATCCCAACTCTGTCTCTTCCTGGGCAAATTTACCAAATCACGTCTCAGTTTTCCTGTGTGTAAAATGGGTTCTAGAGCCTTACCTGCTAAAAAGGAAAGCCAATATGTATACTCAAATTCATCAATGTCAGAATATCTATTACATAGTGATAGGAGATCTTTGAGATTGATTAATTTGGGGTTCAAGTCTTACCATAGCATCTAGCTAGGTGATTTCTGACAAGATACCTAAACATTGCAAGTGTCATCATGAAGAAAAACATACCTACCTGACAAGGTGATTTATGGGTGGGAAATACCTTATGTAAATACATAGTACTATGCTAAGGAAATGAAAGGAGTTCTATACAGTAGTCATTTGCCTCTATGGTTACTGATGAGGAAAATATGCTTCCTGGCAGATAGGGAGCAAAGTTCCCACATTTCCCTGTGACTGGTTCTCTATGCATTCCTAACGTGGGTCTTACAGAGGGAGCATGTAGAATCTCATTCTTTTAATCATGACTAAAAAAGAGAAAGACCTCTGTGGGACTTACCTTAGATGTGGCTCTAATAGATATGGCTGCATGTAGGATGGGCTGATGGAATTCTCCAGGGTCATCTTCTCCTCCTCCTCTCTATTCTGATGAAGCTGCTGAGAAGGGTTGATTGTGAGCCACCATTGGGTGAATGCAATCAGGACCCTAACTCCTACCCAATAATGAAGGCCCTCTTGGTTTGAAGGCTCTCCAGAAAAGCATGTAATCCTTTAGAATCCAGATTGCCAGGACTCAGTGGATTTAGGCAAATTCCTTGACAGACATCAGGCTCCTTTCTGTCAAATGAGAGCTTGCACAGGGGGTGTTTATGAGTTTAAATGAAATCCTTTCTAAACTGGACCAAACTCAATTTTAGGTATTTAGTATACACTCAATAAATTTCTTTCCTTTTTTTTTTTCCTTAGAAGTGAATGGTTTGAGGTCAACATCATGCGGAGGTGAACAAACATCAATGGTATGTCAAGGCTAATGAATGAGGCATGGCTGTATAAAATATTCTCTTTTGTTTAAATTCTAAGCCAGGTGCCAGTGGCCTAACTACTAAAAAGGCTGAGATGTGAGGATTGGAGTGTGAAGCCAGCCCAGGCAGGGAGTCTTATCTCTAATTAATCACCAAAAAAGCCGTAAGTGGAGCTGTGGCTCAAGTGGTAGCAAGCCAACTTTAAGTGAAAGAAACTAAAGGACAGAGAAAAAAGAATCAAAACAGGCTCTTGTATTATTAAGTTTGGAAGAGAAAGGAAGGGAAGGGGAAGGGGAAAAGACAAAAAGAAAAGGAGAAAGGCGAAAGGAAGAGGTGAGAGGAAATGGAAAGGACAGAAGAGGGGACAGGATGAGGAGAGGAAGAGGAAAGGGAAGAAAGTGAAGGGGAGGGAAACATTCCACACACTTTTCTTATAAATCCAGGAGAAATTTTTATAAAAGCAGCCAGAATCATCATCTTTAACTTACCTTCCTTAGCATCTGAATTGCCTTTCTGATTTCTCCTTTGGGAAAACAAATCCTGGACAAATTATAAAGAGTTTCGGCCACTTTTTCATTACAAACACCATAGTTGATGACATATGACTTCATTGAAGCCTTTAGCAGTCTATAAGCTCCCTAGGGGATCAAAAAAGAGTTTAAATAAAATCAGATGGCAATTATATGCATGAGTTCTGTTGTAGAGGCTTCCCTACCCCAATGGTATAACCAATCCTGAATAGTCAGGTATGATGAGTCACCCAACTGATGGTGTTTTTATTAAGAATTAAAATTTTAAAGTTTATAACTAATGATAGTTATTTCATATGTAAAATGTTACTCAGCCTTCATAGTTATTCTATGAGACAGGAGCTATTCATATGCTCATTTTACAGATGAAGGAATGAGCACTAATATAAACTAGGGATCTTGCCCACGATCATGCAGCGCTATGGTTGGGACTGAGTTCCATAACTCCCATTCTTATTTTCACAACTTTGTATATGAAAAATTTTCAGACCTTCAGAAAAGTTGGAAAAGAGTAAAATGAATACTTAAAATATTACTGAGACTCACAAATGGGCTACCATTTTCCCATACTTGCTTTATTATGCTCACACATAGACATATAAATATATATTAAAAATAGAGATGAACATATATGCATACATATTTGTTGAAAGTAAGTTGCAATCATCAACTTTTTACCTCTAAATACTTAAACACATATCTTCATTGAACAAGAAAAGTCTCCTATATAATTACAATGACATTAATTCACATCAACAAAATACTATTCACCTAATTCTCTATACATGAATTTTCCAATTCTTCCAGTAATGCTCTTCATAACATTTTAGAATCTAATTAAGAATCATGTTACATACAAGTTCCATGGATCTTCAGTCCTCTTTAATTTGTAATTATTCTCTTGCATTTTTTGTCTTGAATTACACTGTTTTTTGTGTGTGTGTGTGGTAATGGGTTTACAATATCACCTTTCTTGTAGATTTGCATGTAAGTGGTAGAGAAACAACACCATGATTTTTTTTTTTTTTTTGGTTGGTCGTGGGGCTTAAACTGATGCTGTCCCTGCGCTCTTCAGCTCAAGGCTTGCGCTCTACCACTTGAGCCCACAGCGCCACTTCCTGTTTTCTAGTGGTTTATTGGAGATAAGATTCTCACGAACTTTCCTGCCTGGGCTGGCTTTGAACTGCTATCCTCAGATCTCAGCCTCCTAAGTAGCTAGGATTACAGGCGTGAGCCACCAGAGCCCGGCTCAACTCCATGATTTCTAAAACATCTACAGAATGTATTTTTATAGAATGTATTTCTCTCTATCATTCCCAAAAAGAGTTTTTTTTTTTAACCCCAGTGACAAATTAGCTATCTATTTACCAAGAGAAAAATTATGTTCCATGGGAACACAATTGCCAAGACATTTGAGTTTCCTGTTGGTCCTCTAGAACAAGCCTGGCACCTACTATCAGGCTTACAGTTGGGAAAAAGAGTTCCTTTAAAAATAGAAAATATGTTACAAAATTCAGTAACTTGAAGATTGGGATGGGAGGGGGAAATGGAGAGAACAAAAGAAGAGGTGGCATTGATCAAAATGCATTATACTCATAACCTGACATAGAATTGTAACCTCTTTGTGCAACTACTTAATAATAAAAAAATTAATGAAAGAATACTGAATTCTAATCCAATAAAAAAAATTGAGCAATTTCATTGAATAGTTCTTGAGCATCTACTGTATGTCAAGTTACTATTTCAGACAATGGGTACAAAACAGACAGGGTTCAAGCCCTCATGGACTGGTCCAAAATTCTGCATATGTATATGGTTTATATTCAGAGCCATGTGGCACTCAGACTCTTCCATGTACCTGTCAAGGAGGATGGATGGTGGGAGGACCCATGTAGAGGACCCTACCAGGTATTGGTCATAGTTGTCAGAAATAACACACCAGTAGTATGTCCCATAATATAACAAGTATAAACTAGGAAATTCTGACCAAGTTTCAGAAAGTAAAGTTATAAAAACTATCCATCTATGCCACTGAGATCCCATGTTAATCTTCTAAACCAAGAGACAGTAAGTACTCTGGCCACAGGGGAAAAAAATGTTGAAAATCACTAAAAGTGTTTTACCTTCTACAAGTACTAGCTAACTTAGAAGAAAAAAAAAAACTATCAGTTTAAAAAAGTTTGAATATGCTATAAAAAATGTTCTTCATTCATGGAAGTAAATTCTTACTGTATGTATATATGCCTACTTTTAAGCTGTTTTTAAAATGGTTAATTAGATCATGTAATTCTACCCATGTTTCTCATTTACCTGAGGAAATATAGACTGCTTTTGTCAGATCAAAATCATACAGAAGTGCATGATTGACCCAAGTTTCACTACACTTACACAAAGGTCATGGCAAAAGTTTTTGAGTAATAACACAGATTCATGGAACTTCTAGGTAAAAATGTCATCAGTCAAAACCATTTTTTACTTCTTTTTCAACTTGGAAAGCAAAGTATGGCTAATAATTCCTGGAAGTCAAGACTGAGAAGGAAGCATCATAATAAAAACGAAAGATGACTCGAGACCCAAAGGTAGAAACCAGTCCTGGATTTCAAAGATGTTATTATGTATTAAGATACAAGACAAATACTTTTTACCAATTTCTTAAGCAGCACCAGCCCTGTGTTATTCCTATTTCACCCGCATTTGTCTAAACTCTGGTTTCTGAAATGTGAGATGAAAATGGCTGTCTAGATCTAATGCAAACAAACTAGCAATTAGGTTTATGAATTGATCCTGTTTACCTGTTTATCCCCATTTTGAACAAGCCATTTACAAAATTCTTCAATGGTAGTCAATGTTTCATAGTCCTCTGGACCCAAGGAAGCTTTATATGCACTGATACTTTTTATAAAGTATATCTCGACAGCATCTGGAAAAATGAGGATGATTATTTAAGGCAAACTGCTAACCTTCACAAATGTATATTATCAGCTTTGGCTCAAATGATATTTCATGTTTAAACTCCATCTCTTAAAGGTTCCATAGCCTCTTAAGTATCACCACACTATAGACCAACACATGAATATCTGAGAGATGTATTCAAACCATATCCAAACTAATAGTGATGATCTTTACTAAACAGAGGAAATCTCCCTATATGTCTAGTTCTATGTTTGTGTGTGTGTGTGTGTTAGTTATCATGAATGGTTAATGGATTCTGTCAAATGCTTTCTTCATCTACTGATATTGTCCTATGATTTTTCTTTTTTTATTCTATTAATGTGATTCATTAATTAGTATTCAAATGTTGGCCTTGGGTAACTCCATAAATCCCCCTTGCTATAGTATGTAATTACTTTTATACATTGAGTTTAATTTGCTAATATTTTGTTTAGGTTTATGTTTTGTTGTTGTTTCTACATTCATAAGTGATATGGCCTGCAGGTCTTACAGGTCTTGCCTGATTTTGGAATTAGAGAATGAGTTATGAAATATTCTCTCTACTTCTATCTTTTGGAGATATGAAATGAGTTATGAAATATTCTCTCTGCCTCTATATTTTAGAGAAGACTATATAGAACTGGTATAATTTCTTACTTAAGTATTTTGTAGAATTAACTTCTGAGTCTATGCTTTTGGTTTTATTATTGTTACTTCAGTTTTTTTCAATATACAGCCCTATTCAAATAACCTATTTATGAGTTTTGGCAAATTCAATTTTTGTAGAATTGTCCAGTTTCATCTAGATTGTGATTGAGCTTTCCATAATATTTATTTACCTTTTTAATGTCCATGGCATCTTTTGTTTGTTTTCTGTGCCTTTACTGGAACTTTAACTCAGGGCCTAAGCATTATCCCTTACATACTTCATTCCAGGCTGGCGCTCTACTACTTGGGCCACAGCTCCATTTCCAGATTAGAGATAAGAGTCTCATGGACCTGACTAAACAGTTTTATATCTTTGAAAATAAAACTATAAACACAAAATCAATCTATGCCACTGAAATCTCACAGTGCTCATCTTCTAAACCAACAGGTATATCATGGCCACAGGAAAGAAATGATGCAAATTAATATAAGTACTAGTTAAAATATAAGAAAAACAAAGTGATGTTATTAATAAAAAAATGCTTAGGGGCTGGGAAGGTGGCTCAGTGATAGAATGCTTGCCTTGCATGTATGAGGCCCTGGGTTCGATTCCTTATCACCACATAAGCAGAAAAAGCTGGAAGTGGCACTGTGGCTCAAGTAGTAGAGCACTAGCCTTGAGCTGAAAAGCTGAGTGACAATGCCCAGACCCGGAGTTTAGGCCCCACAACCAGCAAAAAAAAAAAAGTTTAAGTATGCTATAAAACTTTATTCATAGAAATAAATTCTTACTGTATGCCTATACTTCTCCTTTTAAACTTGTTGGATGGCCAACAAGATCATGTAATTCTACCAATATTTCTCCTTTACTAGAAAATTATCAATGAGTATCTATGCTAAAAGAATAATTAAAATGTTAAAACTTCTACAAACTGAAAAGTTTATTTAACATGAGAATATAAGAGTATGAAACATTAGGACACAAAATGCATCCTTTATTTTCTAATATTCATTCTCTCATCTATCTATCTATCTATCTATCTATCTATCTATCTATCTATCTATCTATCTATCTATCTTATTCCCCCATCCAGCTGGAAAATAACATGCATCAAAATGGATTACATTTATGAGTAAAGGAAAAAATGTTTTTAAATGTTTAAATCATTTCTTCACAAATTCCTAAATTCCTCCTGACAGGGCATCAACTCTAACACTGTCTAATACTCCACTCAAGGCAGCTAATGATACAATCTTCCCTCACCAGTTCACTTGTCTGTCCCAAAGCATGTGCTCTCAAAAAGATGACCTTGCCAGACAAAGAAATATTGTTGAAGGATAAACCAATCACCTGCCTTTCTTCAAGCACCCCCAGTACCTCAGATATAGACCAAGAATATTCTAACTGCTAAAACATTCTCTGTTATAAGCCAGTCAAGGAGACTGAGGAAGAAAGAAAGGAAGAGACAATGTTTTCTTCTGAATTTCCTCATCAATCAATGAGAGCATTTTATCCTCCATTTTAACATGTTCACCATATATAAGAACTCTGCAAATTTTATGAATGTAAATTCTGTGGAGATTCTAAGAGAATGAAAGAAATAGAAGACAGATTATTATTTCCATTTTGATGATCCAACAATTTGGAAGAATTGTTATCATCTAGGTCTATGACTGGTCCACTTTTCTGTTAGGATGTGCAGCTAACCATAACCTTGCTGATAGATTACTCACTAATGTATTTTACACCTGTCATTGGTTAACGATGGTAACTTCAAGGCCACTTCTTCTACTTACCCCTGTGCTGAGGCTCTCCAGACATGGCATATGCTTTGGCAAGCAATGCACTCACTTCTCCAGTTTGGGGGCTGATTTCAGTGAATGAAGAAATACAGATAGAATGGGCCTGGAAGACACAAGAAACCAATGACATGATAAGAACAGATTGTAAGGTCTGCACCTGGATGGCGAGCAGAATCCACCCTCCTCGCAGCAAAGTTTCCACCCAGTACCTGCGTTACCTAGGCAACTGGGACACCTGGAAGAGGTCACATCTGAATTTGATGTGGCCACACCTTTCCCCACCCATACCCTACATAAGGGCTAGCCCAGGCCCAGACTCCCCTCTTTTTTCTCTCTCTGTTCGTTTCTAGCTCTTGCTGCTCTTTTCTTGCTCTCTTGCTCTCTCTCTTTCCCAGCCACGTGGAGTGCCAACCTTGCCTGGTCCCAGCAGGTCTACCCCTTACCTGAATACCACGTGAGTGCTACTGTTCTTACCCCTCTCTCTGCTCTTTTCTCTCTCTTTCCTCTCTTCCCAGCTCTCTCTCATTCCCAGGCCTTTCCCAGACACATGGAGTGCCACCCTTGCCTGGTCCAAGCAGGTCTACTGAATAAACCTACCCCTTATCTGAATACCACCTGCGTGCTGGTGCTGTTCTTACTCGGCTACCTCTTTTTAAAAACCTAACACAGATGACAGTGTTTCGCCTGTAGTTTACATAGAATTGCTAGTTGAGAGCCAATATAGAGCTTACAGAATTTGATGAGAGATAAGCCTGAGTCCCAGCTCCTTGCTAATTCCTAGCTAGGAATATTGATGTTTATTGTTTTAACTCCTTAAGATCTGACCACTGAATTAAGAAAGCCTTGAATCCGGGGCTGGGAAGGTGGCTCAGTGGTAGAGCACTTGCCTTGCAGGCCCTGGGTTCGATTCCTCAGCACCACATAAGCAAAAAGAAAAAAGCCAGAAGTGGCGCTGTGGCTCAAGTGGTAGAGCGCTAGCCTTGAGCTGAAGAGCTGAGGGACAGCGCCCAGGCCCAGAGTTCAGGCCCCACAACTGAAACTCCCCCCGCCCCCGCAAAAAAAAAGAAAGCCTTGAATCCAAAGCCTAGACTAGCTTTCTAGGCAAAGACTGCCCTGTCATCAGAATGGTATCCCTAATTTGCCTCCATGGCATGATGCTTATAATCTTGGACTGTCAAACTGTTCACAATGCCTTTTCCATAACATCTGTTTTCACATATATGGTTGGGCTGCATTGAATTTTTCTTCATTTCTTTTTAATTTTATTTTATTGTAAAGATGCTGTACAGAGGGTTATAGTTACATGAGTAAGATAATGAGTATATTTGTCAAACATTGTTACCCCCTCCTTCGTTTTTTTCCCTACTATCCCTTCCCTCCCCCACCCTTCCCCCTCTCCCCCTACAAGTTGTAAAGCTCATTTCCAAAATAGTGTCTTGTATCATTGTTGCAATGGGTCATCCTGTGTCCTTGTTTCAACATTTTGTTATTCCCTTTCCCCTCCCCTAATTAGATAAATGTATATACAAGATGTAGGACACCAAAATCAAATACAGTGACAACAGGGGATATACCATAGGGGGAAGAACATACAAAAGAAACCAAAAAAATTACATAGTACATTAAAAACAACAACAAAGAAAAACCTCTTGTGTCCATCTCTTGGGGTTCATTTCACTTAGCATCATCTTATATGATTATATGTACATAGCTTTTGAGCTTTTCTGCTCATCTGATAAGATTATCCTAGACATATAAATTATATATTATTATAAATTATTACAAATAAAGGAAACCATGGGACCTATTTGGGGGGGGGGTTGGCTTACTTCACTTAATATGATTTTTTTCAAGTCTTTCTATTTCCTAACAAATGGGGCAATGTCATTATTTCTGATGGAAGAATAGACTTGTGTGTGTGTGTGTGTGTGTGTGTGTGTGTGTGTGTGTGTGTGTGTGTGTTTGTGTGTGTGTACCACATTTTCTTGGTCCCTTCATCTACTGAGGGGCATCTGGGTTGGCTCCATATCTTAGCTATGGTGAATAATGATGCGATAAACATAGTTGTGCTGGTAGCTTTAGTATGTCCTTGTTTGTGATCATTTGGGTAAATGCCCAGAAGAGGGATTGCTGGGTCATAGGAGAGCTCTGATTTCTCTGAAGAGGAAATAAGAATGGCCAATAGACACATGAAGAAATGCTTAACTTCTCTGTCCATAAAAGAAATGCAAATCAAAACAACATTGAGATTCTACCTCACCCCAGTTAGAATGGCTATAATCAAGAAATCTAATAGCAGCAGATGCTGGAGGGGATGTGGCCAAAAGGGAATGCTACTGCACTATTGGTGGGAGTGTAAACTTGTTCAACCACTCTGGAAAGCCAGTATGAAGGTTCTGCAAAGGTTTTTCTACATTTCTATAAAAAATACAGTCATGTATTCTACTTGTGGCTATGGAACATAATAGAGCCACAATAGGACAATCCTATTTAGAAGAGAGAAAAAGTGAACTTAATAGCAGTTTGAAATACATGATATATAAATGCACCCTAAACTGTTTTCATAAGATAGAGTCAACATTCTTTCTTATGTTTTGTTTTGGTCTTTCCTGAGCATTTGTCAAGTAAACTCCAAGTTGAAATACCCTTTTGTTAGTTTAACCTTAGGTTTGTAAATACAACCTGCTAGATTGGCTTAAAGGAAATATGACAGCATTATAACAGAATGTTATGATTTTTTCATCAAAAAGGCCTTCTGTGTTTGCTGGAGAGAAGTCCAGGCACCTTGATTTTTTTGTCCTTGGAGTAGATTTACACATGGCTTCCTCCACAGACAGAGGAGAGAAGGGAATCTAGGAGGAGAAGTTCTGTCTACTGACAGGTCCCATAGCAGATTGCTTTGGGTTGATAAGCTCTTGTGTGGGTCTAGAAGGAAGTCAGGATAACATGGAACCAATCCTACCACTTTAGAAAGTCCAGAGTAATATGGAGTTAGGCTTATCCCCTTTTTTTCTGAGAAGCTCCAGCTTCCCGGGCCCTTGTCACTGGGCCTCTGGCCTCAGCTAATGCACTAACCTGCTTTAAATAACGGATGGCCTGCCCATGGTTCTTTCTCAGCTGTTCCATCTGAGCAATTTCCACATAGAGACTGATCAGATCTGACGTGTTATCCCCCTCAGCAGCAATAACATCATCAATTGCCCTTTCAAAGTATGATAGAGCAAGGTTTAATCTGTGGATGGCCAAGGAGGCTCTACAAAAAAAAAAAAAAAAAAAAAAAAAAAAACAAAGGTAGAAAGTCACAGAGAGGTCACTTACTTTGCAGACCATAAAGATTTAACTCTTAAGAACTAAAGAATTTGGGCTCAGTAGGCCAAACTTCTGGGTGGTTGACTCAAATTCTAGTCTTGCTGTAAGTACATTCTTACGCACCAGATTCTACTGCCAACCATCCATTTAAACTATTTCAATGTTTCAATATCATCTAAACTTTAATTTTTAAAAAGGCAAATGGAAAAACAGTACCCGGCAATTCACAAGATGGGATGATTTACTCATAAACACAGGCTTTCTAAAATTGAAATGAAATTTTATTACCTCTGGTTTTCTCCATCAAACCAATGGCATTTTTGCATTATTCAATTCAGTTTAGTTTATATCTCCTCAGTTAAAGATGAGAGAAGACAGAGGAGACATTGTAAATTGGTTTAATGAATTATAGCATATCATATATTAAAATGCTTCACAGAGTTGTGTTTTCTTTTGAGATTAACAATAATATGGAAAGAGACTTCAGATGGACTAGTTGAAAAAAGTGAGGCACAAAGCCATACTCAAAATATTCTGAGATTCGGTGGTAGAATGCTTGCCTTGCATGTATGAGGCCCTGGGTTCAATTTCTCAGCACCACATCTCAAATGGTAGAGTGCTAGCCTTGAGCTGAAGAGCTGAGGGACAGTGCCCAGGCCCAGAGTTCAGGCCCCACTACCAACAACAAAAAAAAATCTGATATTACAGAGATGATCAGATAGATGAGTCATTGGATGGATACATAGAATACAGAGAGAGAGAGAGCCAAATGTTTATAACGATTAATGTTGGGTAGTAGTATTACAATGGCTTTTTTTTCTTATATGTATACCTGTATCTTCAAAGTTTCCACAACTAAATGACGAATATAATCTCTTTTTTATTTTCATTTGTTTGTGCCAGTAGAGCAAGCTGAGCTGGATATATATATACATACACATATATATACATACATATATACATATATACACATATATATGTATATATGTATGTGTATATGTATATGGTTGTGGGACTTGAACTCTGGGCCTGGGCGCTGTCCCTGAGCTCTTCAGCTCAAGGCTGGTGCTCTATCACTTGAGCCACAGGGCCACTTCCAATTTTCTGGTTGTTAATTGGAGATAAGAGTCTCAGGGATTTTCCTGCTTGGGCTGGCTTTGAACCACAATTCTCAGATCTCAATATCCTGAGTAACTAGGATTACAGACGTGAGCCACTGGCATCTGGCTTCTGAGCTGGTAATATTAAGAGCAGATGAGCGTGGAGTGGCTAGAGTTAAAAAATGTCCAAGGGAAGAGAAAGGGAGAGGCTGTGAAGACTCAAGACTGTGAGAGTTGAATGCCATGGTCACTGGGGGAGGTCCAGAGAGTCATTAAGGGTTATGAAACAAAGCCTCCAGTATCTGAAATTTAGGAGCCAGGTCTATAGCTGCTGGGTGAAGTAGCGGTAACATTCAAATCCCAAATGCTTCTAACTTGAGCACCTAGATAGAAGTCTCTGGCTTTGAAAGCTTAGTTCAACAGCCTCTAGATCTAGGGGCCAAACACCATAAGCCTCTGGGTTTGAAAGCCCAATCTTGAAGCCTCTGGTATTCAAGAACTCGGGGATTTCCAACATGAAGGAAGTTACTTGCTTATTTGTGATTTCCTCTCTCCTCTCCATAATCACCTTGGGACTCCAAGAAGGGCAGATCCATTTTGTAAGAAAACCAAATGCCTGCCCCACCCCAGACAAATAATAACTTCTTATCATGACTAGACACCATCCAATATCCAAGGAATACCTTTGACCAGGACCACCTAATGATACATACTTCTGGCCGCTGCCTCCAACTCTTCTCTTACTTAAACTTAAAAACGTATGCCAGTATCCTGAAGGCAATTTCAAGAGAATTTCAGGGTCACTCAGCCTCCTTGTCTCCTTTACACTGCCACATTCAATTAAGTCTCTTTCCTCTGTCATTCACCACTGTTCATTTTTAACTTGATGTGCAGTTGAATGAATTGATTTAATTGAATGAGATACATTAGGACAGTAATCATAATAGTGTCTAGTATGTAGTTGTATCTAGTAAGCATTCCAACATTTCGAACAGTACATGCAAAAAATGGATATTGTGGAAAAAATGAATGGATAAACATTTTAATTCATTCTAAAAAAGGAAACAAAGCTTTCTTTTACATAAGGCAGAAAAACTTCTAACTACATCTCTGTGTGACAGCAGGAGGTAGTTATTAGATTCTACTATACGGTCCTATGGACTTAAGTCAATAATTTTATTTAGTTGTGGACATTCCAACATCTCCCCCCTATTTCCCATTTGACTTCTAGATTCACAGTTTGTTTAGAGGAGACAGATGTAACACATGTGCTTCATTTACTTACCATTCAATCATCTTATGGTTTTACAAACAGATTTGCTTTCTAGGATATAAAGATATTTTAAAAATCTAAGGAACAGTAAACTCTTCATTTTTTTTCTGATAATCTGATGGGCCCACTCTTATTTCTAATTATTCCAATTCTCAGAGGATCCTTAATTCAACTGAAAAACAGTTAAGACTTGTTCTAGCTTGCACGAATTCCATGAACTTTATTTCCACTCAGAACAAAACTTTCTTTAAGTCATACACGTGCTGTGCAATTTCCATGGCCTCCAATTGGCTATCTTCACTAACTTATCTGCTAAGTTGTTGTACTTCATGACTGAATTAAAAGACAATCCAGAAAACAAAGCCAGCCAATCCTAGGATAAATATAAGAGAAAACTTAACAGTGTGCTGAGAATTAAGGAATTCGTATCATAGATCCAACTTAAAATAGCTTTAGTCCCTAGTAGCATATCCTCCTCCATTTTGACTTAACAACCCCATCTTAGTTCCTCAGCCCTTTCTCCCAAATCAGGTGACCAGATTAGACCTGAATGCAATTGTTAACTCATGGAGTCCAGTCACCTTCAGCTGCAGTAGAGGAACGCCCTCAGCCTAGACCTAACCACAATTGTTACAAATAGTAAATTCCACCTTTTCATTCCTGTCCCCTGGCCCTATAAAGATCTCCCCTTTTCAAGACAAGCATTTTGTGGTGTTGCGCCTGGCCGGAAAGGCACAGCATTGTTAGTTTGCTGGCAATAAACTTTGTTGTCTGTCTATTTGGTGTCCGTGTGGTCCTCTGGCTGGAACTTCCAGCCCCCTTGCCCTCTTCTCTCTAGCAAGAGAGTTTTTTTCTGACTATTGCAATGGTGGTTGTGAACATTTAGTGGAACAGTGCAAAAGTAGGTACACATTTGGTAAATATGAGCCTGTTTTATTATCATGTAAGCCCCTGGCTTTTTAAATTCTGAATAGTTTTCTGCCCTTATATAGAGGAACAAGACAACATGGAACTCCAGGCCTCCTCCATAAAAGTTTCACTTTCTCTATGCCCAGATCTTACCTGCCCAAAGCAATCGCTAGGTCTTTCTCTGTGATTGGCATTCCATAAATGTATCCCTTATTTAATTCTGTCAGTTCCTTCATGGTTGTCTCTGACTTCTGCAGATAGAAATAAGCTTCTTTTCCAGTGAAATAGTCAAGGCAAATGGCTACTACTCCACCAACACAGACATTGATAAGCAAACAAAAGGGCCTCAGGGGAAAGGAAGCAAGGCTGGAAAACAGGCATTTAACTAGGTGATCTAATCCCCACGTGTGTATGTCATCAAGAGGGAAGCATTCTCTGGAAAAAGAACAAGGCTCTGGATTTCTAGTGCTGTAGGCCTGCAGTAGAAGATGAAAGTTTGCAAGAGAGAACGGAAAATTTAAATTACATTAGATTTCCTGTAGAGACATTTACTACTTCATGACAACAATTATTCACTTTTTCTCCAAGTGGTTTCACTGGAATAGGAAAAACAAGGGACTTTCTGTGTAATCCAGAAAATCCAAGAAAA
This sequence comes from Dipodomys merriami, assembly GCF_024711535.1. Classification (NCBI taxonomy): domain Eukaryota; kingdom Metazoa; phylum Chordata; class Mammalia; order Rodentia; family Heteromyidae; genus Dipodomys; species Dipodomys merriami. The sequence continues at coordinate 2,891,186 of NW_027204493.1, read as the reverse complement.
GCAAGTTTTTGGCCAGAGGCAAACAGGAAACAAAAACCCAGGTAATTCCCACCATCTTTCTATTCTTCTCATTTTCAATACCCACCCCCCCATTCCTCACCCCCTGCCCCCGGTGACAGACAAATGTATCAGAGGAAGGCCATGAATCAGGCTTTGTGAATTGCACAATAAAACCAAAACTGTAGTGGGGGAGGGGTAATAGAGAGCAGACTCACATGTGATGTGCTCATGATAATTAACATTTCGCCACCGTTAAAAGCTATCAATTACAAGCTTCTTGAGGCAAGGCATGGCTTCAGTTTAGGTTTTATGTGCCCTATAAAGTCTACGTGGTAATGGTTTGGTCCCAGTTGTTATTTGGAGGTAGTAACAACTTTTGGAAGTGGGGCCTAGTAAGAGGCTAAAAGGAAAAGGCCTTTGAAGGAAACAATGAGATACCTGCCCATCCTCCTCTTTTCTCATTTGCTCCTTGTCCAAGAGCAAATAGTTCCATTCTGGCACATGTTCTTGCCATGATGTACTGCCTTGCTATAGGCACCAAAGCAAAGGAGCTAATAGATCATGCGCCGGAACCCCCAAACTGGGCATCACATTATACTTTGTAAGTTGAATGCCTCAAGTGTTTGCTATAGTGTCAGAAAGCTAAGGAACATAGGCAAATACCACTGTCTCCCAAAGATATGGAGAACTACTTTTGTCTATTTTGTCTGGCTTCCCATTTCACAGGAAGTGCTCTCCATAATATTTCCAGAAAACAAAAACTCCACTAAAACTAAACTCTATTAAATTAGTGGGTTTGGGCTGCACATTATAACCACATGGGAGGCTTTCAAATATCTCAATGAATGAATGTACCCCCAGATCGACTGACTCTAGATCTACGTCTCTAATGTGGGACCCACACAGTAGCAATTCTGAAAGCTCCCCAAAGAATTATAAGGTGCAGCTTAGTTTGTCAAACTGCTTTAAATTACGAACCCATTCTCCCCATTCCTACACTACCACCACCATCATCCACATCTCCATTATGAATACTGATGTTTAATGCTCAATGAAAAGCAGATCAGACTCAGGAAATTAGCACCTAGCAAGAAGATGTGTTGCTAGTGAGATCCTTTCTAGGACTCCACTCCGCATTTACATGAGGAAAATAAATGCTGCTGCAGATGGAGAGAAAGCACCTAGTAGAGGGTCTGCAGGCTACCAAGATTCTGTGTCTTCTTCTCCTTCCCTCCCATGTATGACATGATCCATCTGTCATATGTGGACCAGGACCCCAATCACCAGACCCATCTGGGAAGGAAAGGATATCGTTTCTGTAGGAGCCAGGCCATGCCCAGAGTGTAGTAGAGCAGAACCAGAGCTCCCAGGATTTCTTTCTCCTCCTCCTCCGAGGCCATGTTTCCCTTCAGGGCCAATAGTTTGTTCTTAGCTGACTCAGCATGTTTCTTGGCCTGAGCTGGGAAACCTGGTGAAGAGAGAGTGGGAGGCAAGAAGGCAGACATTGAGGAGGTGTGTTTCAAAGCCATTCCTGGAAGAGGAGAAGGCAAGCAGTGTGATTATCATAATGGTTGTCAGTTTAAGTTCCTAGATCTGGTTGTGAAGCAGAATTTACCTGGATGCTTATTTAGAAACATAGATTCTTAGGCTGAATCCTAGAGTTAGAATTCCTAGAGAAATGGGTCCAGGAACTTCTATCTTCTTTTTTCTCTTTTCTTTTTTTGTGCCAGTCCTAGGCCTTGAACTCAGGGCCTGGGCATTTGTCCTTGAGCTTTTATGTTCAAGGCTAGTGCTCTGCCACTTGAACCACAGCCCCACTTCCAGGTTTTGGTTGTTAATTGGAGATAAGAGTCCCATGGGCTTTTCTGAAAGGACTGGCTTTGAACAGCAATCCTCAGAACTCAGCTTCCTGAGTAGGTAGGACTACAGGTATGAGCCATTGGGACCTAGTGAAGAACTCCTACCTTAAACCTCAGTGATCCTTAGGAAGCTCTCCCAGCAGGGAGAATTCCACTTTTCAATTCTACTGTTGCCATGGCAAAGTTTCCCCATCCTTCAAATGGCAAATGACAACAAATAATTATAGAAGCTCTCCTTTACCAAGCACATGGAGAAACAAACTATGTTATGCCATATAATGTTATCCTTTGAGCTTTCTGAAAAAGGCACTCTATAAATACAAGGGCTTATGAATACAATCACTTCCATCTGGGAATTTTTTTCATCCAAGATGAAGCTAGTGATACTAATTGCGCGCGCGCACACACACACACACACACACACACACACACACACACACACACACACACACACACACACATGAATCTAATTTCTAAAAGCAGTGTGTTCCTTCACTAAGAAGACAAAGAGAATGTCAAACAAAACCCCAGCTAAAGAAAGCTGGTAGAGGGTTTCCCCCTGGTCTTTCAGGTAAAAGCTGGTGCTCCTGAGCACTTAATTCAAGCTAACAGAGGCAGACTTAAAACCACCCAATTTATAGAACTACAGTCTCATGTTCTGCCCCAGCTCATACTGATGCAGCTGAACCAACAGGACACACTAACCTGGTTTTATTCTACTATATAAAAGCAATGACTGTTTTTCACTTTTGGCCCTCTCTTTGGGGACTGGGGAAACAGACAGCTAGGGACTGATAAACATATTCACTTCTGCCATCTAGGCTGTGGGCTTCTCTGCTCACTTCACACCCCTGGCCCAGGTCCTACCCAGATTGCCTTGATTTTAGCCCTTGAAGCTTGGCTTCACAGCATAGGTGCAAGTCTAGGACAACAGAGATCATTCAAAATGAGTTGGCTTTGATGCTCTGCAGCCTCCTGTGTTCTATGTGCAGGATCTCTTAATGAGTTACAACCATGAATGGGAACAAAGCCTTCTTTGCAAGAGCTCTAAAGTAATTCTGAAGCCAATTAGTTTCTAAGATACCTTTTCCATACAGATCAACTGAGATGGAAATGAACTTGGATAGTGAGAGTGGGGGCAAGGATCTATTACATAATAGGTAACTGGCCCTTAAATTGTCTTGTGTCAATTCCTAAAAGTCACTAGCAGAAGTTACTACAAACACAGAGGTCTGAGAAACAGAATAAGCAGAAGTGTGTGTGTGTGTGTGTGTGTGTGTGTGTGTGTGTGTGTGTGTGTGTGTGTGTATGCATGTGTGCATATGTGAGCCTAAAAGGGTGTATACGTGTTTGTACATGAGGTCTGGGAGATTATAGGAGTGTTAGGAAAGGTAAGAAGACCAGTTTGCCTGAAGAGGCAGTTTGAGTGCAAAGACATAAAAAGTGTGTGCTGGAAATATAAGATGAAGTGTTAGCTGCCAGTTTGCTAGTCTATCTAGACTTACGTTCATGTCTCTCCTCTGCTTCAGAGTGGTCTTATGACCTCCATCAATGTTCCACTTTCACAAAAATCTTAAAATTCTCTTGCCTAAAATCTTACATTTTTCCTATAAAATTTTCTTCACTTGAATTGTCTACCTGCTCTAGCTACCCTCTTATTTCCACTATTTCTTTCTACATAAAATATTTAGAATATTCAGCCTAGTCCAGGCATGATGGAACAGGGCTATATCCACGAGTCTGAGGCAGGAGAATCCCACCTAGTCTACATAACAAGACCCCGTCCCTACCAACCAACCAACTGAAAAATAGGTACCATAGTCTCAAGTCCCTATTCCTTTCATTCATCCCTGTGATCTGGCTTATGTATAAACTACTGTGGAGCAACTGTTCTCCTGAGGACACTAGGCCTTAATGTTTACATATAGCCATAATTCCTCAGACCCCAACCTGGCTTCAGCATCAGATATCCTTAGGTACAGAACCAACCTGATTCTCTTTACAATTCTTCTCTAACTGGTTCAATGCTAACTCTTTTTCCCCGATCCTTCCATCAACGGATCCATTTTCAAAGTCTTCCAGTTTCCTTTCTCTCATTGCATCTCAGAAGTTCCCCAAACTTCTGTAACATCAATGTTGACCTCCAAAGCCCTTTCTATCAATTGCACAATACTGACTTTCCCACACCTGCTAGCATAGTTAGGCATGTGTGTAGCTCACTCGCCATACTAAGTTTTTGGAGGACTTCACATCATATTCCCAGTATTTCACTTAGACAAGTTTCTCACTAAGTACTCTTAGAAAGACTGTTTATTGAAAGACATCAACCTCTGACCTTGACCTCTGTATCCTGATTCTGGAAAAGACCTAGGAGAATGAGGAAAACAGGTCTGGTGGCTATAAAGCATGCATGCGTGTAATGAGGCATGAACACATGAATTCCTATGGTCTGTTCACATGGAAGGCTGGCTAATGTAGTTTCCTCATTTTAAAGCAGGCACAGGACTGATGACAAGAAAATTAAAATGTACAAGACTAACAACAAGAAAATGAAGTAGACTTTACAAGTGCTTTATTCCTCTCAAAAGTTTGTAATTTTTTAGAAATGTAACTTTATTGCTATTAGTAAGGTGTATCATCATTTCTTTTTTTTGGACAATGTTTCTACTTCACTTATTTTTTAGAATTTATTCTCTATTCTTTCTTTCTTTTTTTTTTTTGCTTTTTTGCTTTTGTTATGTTTTTTATTGTAAAAATAGAGGGGTTACAATTACATGAGTAAGACAATGAGTACATTTCTTATCTAGCATTGTTACCTCTTCCTTTGTTTTTCCCCTCCCATCCCTTCCCTCTCCACCTCCCCTTCCTTCACTTTTTAAAGCCTGAATTGTTTTATTCCATGGATCAGATACTATCAAATATTTAAGGTTAAAAACTTGATAATAATACTTCATCTAACCAGGAGGCTGTTTCTCTTGACTAGGAAAAAAGACAAAAACAAAAACAAAAACTCTTCTCTCTCTCTTGCTGTCAAGACAAAATCTCACTATAAAAATCAAGTTGAGGGCTGGGAAGGTGGCTCAGTGGTAGAGTACCTGCCTTGCATGCTCAAGGCCCTGGGTTTGATTCCTCAGCACCACATAAACAAAAAGAAAAAGACGGAAGTGGCGCTGTGGCTCAAGTGGTAGAGCGCTAGCCTTGAGCTGAAGAGCTGAGGGACAGCCCCCAGGCCCAGAGTTCAGGCCCTACGACCAGACCCAAAAAAGAAAAATCAAGTTGACCTGAACCTCACTATGTAGATCAGGGAAACTCAAACTCCAGAGCTTCCTGTCTCAGTCTCCTGAGTGCTAGGATTACAGGTATGCATCACTGTCAGACTTTTTTCTAACTTATCTCAAGTGTAATTCTTTATTCCTATAAGAAAAACTGTGATTTAAGAAGAAAAGGTTAAGAACACCATCATTTATTTTGACTCAGCTTAGAATCTAATTGGAAAACACATGAAGAAGGCCCATGACTGACCATAGAAATGGTAGATTTCAGAAGATACAGGCCAAGTTCCTTGTACAGACCTACCATAGTCCTCTTCTGTCCCTTCCAGAAAAAGCTATCTCTAGCTTTGTGCCAGGTTTAGACAGATCTCCTGCTTAAATGTCTTCCTCTACTGTTCAGTTGCCATCGATTTGAGTCTGAATTCCAGCAAAAATTTTAGTCCCAGGGCCCAGGATAAACCAAGTATTAGCAATTTGCTAATTGCCAACATCATGGATGTCTGTCTCTCTAATCTTTACCTTACTACCTGCAACTGTAGAACACATGCTGCACTTCATTTTGAAACCCTCTCTCCAAACAATTCCCTGTTAACTTTTCGGTTCACTTTCTCTGGGTCCTCTTTTACTACCCATTCCTAATGCTATTGTTTCCAGGTCTTATATCCTTTGTCCTATTGCCTTTTCTTTTGGCACTTAAAAAATCAAAGTCTTTCTACACACTTATTTTGGTCATACGCATCCATACTCTTCAACTTGTTCCTATGTGCTAATCCCTTCCAAATTGTTCTTTTCTTACTTTCAGGTCTGTTTTTCAGTTCCTAACAACATCAAAAAACAGAATTGACCTACCTGCCTGAACTTCTCCATTGACTCAAATTTTTCTCCCCTTTTTCCTTTCCTCTCTTTTCTTTCCCTTCCTCCCCCTTCCTTTCCCTTTCCTGTTGGCTACCTTTTTTTCTTTCTTCTTTTCTTACCTTTCTCCTTCCTTTCCTTTCCTCCCACCCTCCTCAGCCTCCCTCTCCATAACCCTTAACTCCCTCCCTCTCTCTCTCCCTCCCTCTCTCTCCCTCCCTCTCTGCCTCCCTTCCTTCCTTCCCTTCAGGGTCTTGTGCATGAGCAGTATGCTCCATCACTGAGCTACACCATCTATCCCCTGCCTACTTAGCTCAATGTCCAGGTCATACTCACTTCCATTTCAACTCATTTTGTTTCCAGTCCTGAGCACTATCCTGAATCTCTTTATGCTCAAGGCTAGCATCTAATACTTGAGCCACAGAGCCACTTCTGGCTTTTTCTGAGTAGTTAACTGGAGGCAAGAGTCTCATGGACTTTCCTGCCCTAGCTGGCTTCAAACCATGATCCTCAGAGCTCAGTCTCCTGAGTAGCTAAGATTACAGGAATAAGCCACAGGTACCCAAGCCCATTTCAACTCTTGTCGGTACCTCTCACTCTACATTGAATTAGTCTCTATATGTTACCAAGTCTACATTTGAAGTTTACGTGCCAACTGTCACGATCAGTGCCTTCACTGAATGTCGTCTTGGAAGGATTAAAGGCCTAATTGTTCTTTACCTCTATCAGTAAAAGCCAGAGTGTCTCATTTTACACACAAACTACCACTTCTTTTCAAATCCCTTTGAAATTTCCCAAATTCTTTGATATCTGGACCCCAATTACCTTTTCAGTATGATTTCCAGGGATAACCTGTCTGTTCTAAAGTGTCTGCTGTTCTTTCATACCTAAGGAGAGGGCAGTCTAGAATACCCTAGAATACTCCTACTAACTCTTGTTTCAGAAATGTGTTCTTGACTCAATCTGTTGATAAATACATACTAAACTTCTACAACAAAGTTTCTGCTCTTACAAAGCTTTCCCTTGGGTTCCAGGATTCCAATTTGAACAAAGAAATCCATCTTATACTAAAATACCTTTCCAGAAAAATCTTTTCCCTATCCATGATGTTGTCTTCGCCGCTCCCCCCCCCAACCCCCCCCCCCCCCCCCGCACTGTGGCTCGGTGTCTCCTTCATAAACTAAGGATTAAAATACTAACTCCCTCCAAGTGCTATTAAATAAATAAAACTACCTTGTCATATGAAAAATACCCAGTAGTAATCCTCATCACCTTTAGTGTCTTTCTTTCTAAGATAACTATGTGTCTTAACCATGGGCTCTCCTTTCTCTTGCCGAGGGACAGGTGGGTGCCCTCCCAGTCATCCTCAACCCCACCAGCTCCATTCACCTTCACAGACTGCCCTTCCTAGACTCTGCTGGGGGAACCAAATACCTCTCAGTGTCAAGTATCCATACGCCAGGTTGACCAAAGCCTGTGCACACTTCCAGTGTTCTTGCCCAAAAACAATCCGAGAAAGGATAACACATCGAATCAGTTCCTTGTTTGCTTGGGTATTCTGTAGAAAGCAAAAAGTTTTAAAAATGTTTACGCTGTTAAAAAGGTAAAAAGTATCTCTCTTCAATAGAAGTTAAAAATGAATGTCATCTTTTTTCTTCTCATTCCTCCCCATGACACATCTGGTCCATCCATTTATTTGGCTCCATCTCATTCCTATTCTCTATAGCCAAGCTCTGTCTAAGTACCTAGTCTCAACTGTCCACATCTATAATCTGGCTGGACATGATAGCCACTTACTGCTGCTACTCTAATTCGCCATGCTAGATTTCATGTACTAGCCACGATAATTTCTTTTAATTTTCTATCATGAAAAAATGTCACTGACAATATGGATATGAACCACTATGGTTAAATCCTGTTTTGGAGCTGTATTCCTCCTCCAGACACCCTCCTCTTCTACTGTGTTGAAGCAAATCAAAGACTTTATATTACTTCATGTATACATTTTTATAAGTATTTCTAAAAGATATGGAATTATAAAAAACAAAATCATTGTCTCAGTACAATATTAACAGTGATTTTTTTCTTTTTCATTGTTATTATAAAGGTGCTACACAGAGGAGTTACAGTTACAGATGTCAGGTAATGAGTACATTTCTTTTAGCACCATGTCACCCTTTCCCTTGCTCTCTCCCAGTTTTTCCCTCCTGTTGTATAATTCACTTTCAACAGTGTCTAGTGAGTACTATTGCTGCATTTTTCACCCTTTAACAATGTTTTCTTAATATAAAATATCTCATCTTTTAAATCTAATATGTTAAAACAGTTTTTTGATGTTCACAGACTAAGTCAGTCTCTTGAGTCTCTGTTCATCTGAGGTTCCTTTTCTCTCTCATTTTTTTCTCAGAAAACATTTCTTAAAGAATCTAGCTTGTTTGCTCTAGTATTTTGTGAGTGCATCATCATGGTATCACTGGACATGATCCACCACCACTCTGTTCTGCCTTAATTCTGATAGCTAGCTTTAGAATTTTGTCTGATTTCAGCTTTGACTTTGTTTGCTTGTTGTTATATGTAGCCCAGGCTGGCCTGGAACTCATCATTTTGCTTCAGATTCCCAAATTCCAGGATTACAAGTATGCACCACCACACCTAACTTATCCTTGAGTTTAGTTTTGATTACAACTATTACAAAAGTAGCAGGAGGGGGCACCTTTCTTCCATTAGAATATAATTAACCCATAAATTAAATAACATATAGTTCTTTTTCTATTATTTGGATAATTCATAAAGTATTATAAAATGCTGATATCCTAATTTTATCATTCCTTCTTCAAATATTAGCTTGAAAAGTCCCTAAAGAGAAATGTCCCCTAAAAGTAGTCTGTAATAGAAAGGCAAGACCCAGGATGTCTTTTTTCTCTTAAAACCTTCAAAATGGCCGCATGCAATGATGACTAAATGCTTTACTATGCTTATAAATTTCCATATTTTAAGCATATTTTATGTGTCAGCATACTCTCTTGAAAGTATAAATTAAATCACATGATGGCCCTGCACAAAAACTTCCAACTTTCTGTTTTTAATGAAGTCCAAAGTCTTTACCATGATCTCCTAGGCTCTGCTTAATATAATATAGGATGTTTTATATATATATATATATATATATATGTATATATATATGTATATATATATCATATATCATATCCAAATTCCTCACCATACTTCATCTTCTACTTCCCTACTGTTCCTCTTATCCTCTCTACTACAGCCACACTGATCAGCTATTCCTTCCTAAACAGGTCAAACTCATTTCTCTTGTTGTTGTTGTTGTTTTGGTCAGTCATGGGGCTTGAACTCAGGGCCTGGGTGCTGTTCCTAAGCTTTTTTGCTCAAGACCAGTGCTCTGTGTCACTTTTAGTCACAGTGCCACTTCCACTTTTCTAGGGGTTAATTGGAGATAAGAGTCTTACAGACTTTCATGGCAGGGCTGACTTTGATGTGCAATCCTCAAATCTCAGCCTCCTGATTAGTTAGGATTACAGGCATGAGATGCTGGCACCCAGTGGTCAAACTAATTTCTAATGCAGGGATTTTTTGGTCTACTATTCCTCTCAAGTCACTTGACACACTCTTTCACTGATTGCATATTTCTGTTTCTTTTCATTTTTTACCACAGAGAGGCCCTTCTTGGCTACTTTTCTAAAATAGCTATCTGTTATTTCCTATTTTGCACTCATTCCTATCTGATATAACATATTACTTGTCTTTTCTGCTGGTTTCTCTATTAACTGTCTTCCCAACTCCTTGAGAGAAGTTTATTTCTCATCTCTATGGCCAGGGAATGGAGCAGGCACACACACACAGTATTTGGTGAGTAAGTTCTATTAGTAAGGAGGAGAATGATGGGCAGAGGTGGCTAAGATATCACAGAATTTCTTCCAGGCACTTATTTCAGTGACTTTACAAACACCTGTGGTCACAAAGCCAGGTTACTGTTTCCTGATGAGATGAAAAGAAATTATGATATTTATTCATTACATTGCTTTCAGGAAAACTGACAAGAGTCCCAAAATCCTACTCTGAGATTTAGAGAAATCCCAAGAGTTTTAAGGTCAGTGTTTAAGTGATTCAAATCAAAGTGCTATGTAATTGTAAATCACTGAAAGCTATATACAGGTATGGTGTCACATTGAGTTCAAGGATGACATTCTCCTGACTGTCCATCTCCCACCTAAGCTGATGAACTACATAGTACATGATAAGTTTTGATTCTAGAAATCTTTCTAGACTGGATGTAAACTAATGATAGGTCCAAGCCAGCAGCAGCAGCCTGATTTTCCTTTGCTAGTTACTTGGGGAATTTACAAAGGTTAACTTACAAGTAGCCATCTAGAGAGATATCATATTCTATCATTGGCCTCTGAGGTACTTCTCAGTTTATCTTGAGCTAGCTCCTTCTTTAATATACGTGTACTTTAAAATCATTTTTTCCCTTGAAAAAGAATGATCAGGAAGCCAGTGTATAAGCTCCTCCCTCTGTGGATAAGTCATGCTCTGGAAGTGGGCTGGGGGCCTCTTTTCAAAGCATTGCAGTCTTAGAATCCTGGACTTTGAATACTCTTGTTCACACACTTGTTTGAAGACTCTAGTTGCATGTGCTTGACTCAGTCTTAGAAATGAAGACCTACCCCCTAGCCTTGTTAGACCTGACCCAGTCCTCAGCGTAGCTTGATTACTCTTTTTTTGTGTGTGTGTGTATGGTTCTAGAGCTTAACCACAGGGCCTGGGAGCTGTCCTTTGCTTTTTCTGCTCAAAACTGGCATTCTACCACTTGAACCACACAGTTCTACTTCCACACTTGGATGGTTACGACAGATAAGAGACTCACAGACCTTCCTGTCCAGGCTAGATTTAAACCTTGATTCTCAGATCTCAGCCTCCTGAGTAACTAGGATTACAGGTGTGAGCCATGGGCATTTGTTTGGCTGCTCTGGTTCATGGCCTTGGGCCTTACTATTCGGTTTCTACCTTCTATACAAAAGGTAACAGTGAAACCTTCCAGGAGAGACATAAAAAATATTTAACTAAGCCTAACTGAATGGCAATAGAACAAAGCAGGTGTTAATTGTTAGTGTAGAATATGGAACACAGACACTCCCAAGGAGGAACAGACCACAAGCCAGGGAGGGAGAAGGAGGGTAGACTGGCTTGGTAATTACCTTCTGCTTTGTTTTCTCGCTAACAATGAAATAAACATCTTCCTCCACTTGATATGCTTTATTTTACAGTGAAGGTGGAGTATCTCTATCATATTTTTAATGGAAAATAAATACAAAGTACATTTTTTCTTGTTTACCATTTTTTCCTTAACCAGCTGAGTGATTTTCTTCTGGGACTGAGCTAATTTCTGTCTGGGAAGAGACATACAGTCAATGCCATCTTCTTCCTCAGTTCTAGACTCTTCTTCACTCTCTCTCGACTCACAAGTGAAGCATAACTCATCTGTTTGCTTGTGTGCTGGGATCTTGTTTTGTTGTGACCTGTGGGTATGAGAGAAACATGAAGTCAGGATCTTCAAAAACAAATAGCACTGAAGGAATAGAGTTCCTCAGTGAAGGATGAGGCCATGTTTTCTAAATTAAACTTGAAAAAATAAAGCTAAGTGGTATACTCATGTCACTCTCAGGCCTAGCGTCCAGGACAGCAATGTGGTGGCTCAAAGTAAATAAATTTGGTGAACCAGTCACTTTCATTAGTCACAGCTCTGCTGTTTACCAGACACATGGCCTTAAGTAAGCTGTTATTTCACCTACTTCATAAAATTAGGTCAATATAAAATTCAACACCTAGCTGATGAAGTTAAAGAAGATAAATGTGATACAACTCATCCAGTGTTGTAGTCTGCACTTGGTAGTATATTTCAATTCTGACTATGTTGGTTACCATATTGGAGATTGTATCCTGTCTCATAAAATACCTTGACGTTAGTAAAATCTAGAGTCATAGCAGAGTATGTTAAAAAGTATCGCATAATTACAGTATTTTCTACTAATCAGAATTAGTCTAGATGGTGGCAACATATGGAATAAATTACAAGTTAGCAAAGGAGACTCATAATTCAGCCTCGCTATTCTTTTTCTTACTCTCCTTTAAGAGATACTTCACTGGACAATATTATCTTACCACTTTGCTTGTCTTCATCTTTTTCCATTATTAGTAGTTTTTATATTATTATCTTCACATAATTGTGCAAAGGGGTTTCAATTTAATCTGTCCATTGACACTAGATTAGTTTGTGTGTATGAGTGTGTGTGTGTGTGTTAGCACATCATTTGTGAAGACACCAATGTTTAAAGTCCCTGCTCTTGAAGATTTCTGCTTTTGGTAATGTTTGAGGTAATTTTGGTTATCACAACTTACTAGTGCTAGTCGCATCTAGTCAGTAGAGGCCAGGGATACTGCTGAACATCCTACAATGAGTAGTCAGTTACAATGAATAGCTCTTTAAAACAAAGAGATATCCGACCCAGTATGTCAGCTACACCAAAATTGAGTCCTGGTAAAGAGAAATGAAGCTAGATGATGTGCTTTTGGGGGTAAGAGTAGGAATAAGGTCAGGGGTTCAGGGCAGATAGAGGAGGAGGTGGGTGGATGAAGTCATAATATTCAATGTACGTATGTGAAAATGGAACTAGGTAAATTGAAGGGATGGTAGGTTTGGAAGAGATGGGGAAAATAATGAAAGAGATAATGTTGATCAACATGTACTCACAAACTGATATGCTGAAATGAAATTCTATTGAAAAATTACTTAAGGATAATAGTGAATAATAATAATAATAGTTATAATGGGCTCTGGAGTCAGAATGCCTTATTATCAGTATCACTAACAGTAATTTCTTTTTTATTTAAACTCCTCAGTAAAATGTGGTAATGGCAGAACCTCCCTCACAGGGTTTTCAGAGGACAAATACCTTGTGCCCAATCAACTTTATTATAATGTGAATTTTAAAATTAATTACGTTTCATAAAACCTCATTTTCTCATTGAGTAGGTTACATGTTGTCAATGATTTTTTTAAACCAGACTTGTTATAAAGAATCTATTTTCTGGAACATTAAATTTTTTACAGATAGGAAAGAATCTATTGGATTCCACTTTACATAAGTTGTAGAGACAAACAGATATTTTGGCATTGTTATTATTAAAACATGTAAGAGAAATGAAACTTTCAGCTTAATTATTATTTAAGCACATCAGGGGAACTTTCTCTTCCAACATGCATCCAAAGGCTCTTTACCAGGCTTGCCAGGAGAGAAGGTTGTCATTGAGTTCGTTTGATGTCAAGCAAGATTCCATGGTACTTACAGGTGAAAGCAGAAGTTCCAATCGGTGTCATTGGTAACAGTTGGAATGTAGATGGGGTTGGCTGGCATCTTCCTACCAAGAATCACATGTGAGTTTTGTTTTTTTTTTGGTTGTGGGGCTTGAACTGTTGAGTTTAACTTTAAAAACAATCTTAGAAGCTGGTTCTATTTAGACATCAAACGATACCAACATTAAATAGTAGCGTCTAAACATTTAGTAGCATTGAATAGAAACTACTAGTATTAAAATGGTCAAATGTAAGTCACAAAAATTATGTAAATTCAGGTGTGGAGACTCCTTGGAAGCAGAAATTAGAGGCCTTTGTTTTTCCTGCTTTCTGCTCCACATTCCTTCTACAGAATGCCTGGACTTAAAAACAAATTAAATGAAATGAAAATTTAAAAAACAACTCAAAAATCTTTTCCTTTACATCTTTTAGAACTTCCAGCTATGATTACCTACTCAACTCAAATCCTGGTATGCTAGAGGAGCCAAAGTAACCAGCTCTGTATTAAATGAAATATATCTAGCATATTAATTCTCCTCCTCTTCCTAGGAGCCACTGCACTGGAGTGAAACTTATGCATGGTGGAAAATATGATTTACAATTACCCACGTCTCAAGGCTAATCCTGTCTCTTACATCCACGGGAATGCATATTTACTGAGCATCAGCATGTATTAAGCTGTTCCCCATTCACCCATTTCACTCATTCCTTGGGGAGATCCAAGGCGCTTTCCTTGACCTATAATCCAGAATTAGAAGAGTAGATCAGTAATTTCTCTTTCTAAACCCTATTTTCAAAACTAGGGGTTCTAACCCCCTCAACCTCCCACATCCTAATATTCCTAGAATATGTGGGATGGGCACATTGCTGCCTTCTCTCCCACAGAGGTTACTCTGTAGACTGATTAAACCCTGCCTCCACGAGCCCCGATTCCTGGCCACTGTTACCATGGACATTACCCCTGAGGTTCCTGTGGCTGGAGATGAGTTCTCTGTTGGACAATGGCTGAAAAGCCACGACCTGGAACTAGCCTTCTAGCCTCCCTGGGCCGGGCTGCTCTGATACCCCCTGCAGGTAGCTTCAGAGTCCTGGCCTGGCAGACCTCCTTCCCTGTGCCTCAAGGGTTATGTGGGGAAGCTAGACCTGCTGCTAGGTCTCCTACTTCAGCCCAGGATTCAGACAATGAGGTTGCCTTAGGAACAGAAAGCAGACACAGTAGTCATAGCAACCTGGGACGCGCCCTAGCCATCTGCAGCTTGCTGGGCTGTCCTATACAAGACTACATGTAGCCTCAGACTCGGCCCTGAACTTCCCTGGCTGCTCTCAATCTTCCTCACCAGGCTATTACCTCTCCAAGGTGAAGATACAGAAGGGAAGGAAAGATCAAATCCACCAAAAGATGAGAAGGATCCTGTATTTTTCAGAAGTGGTATTCAGTCACTAGCCTAGGCCAATCAGTCCAGTGTCTCGTGAGTATCCCTGTTGAATTGGTTCACCCTTTGTCCCATGGTTTCTGTGATTCCTCTTCCCTCCCCCAAATCAGATAAACTTATATGCAACACAAAGGGTACAGTAATTAAAAAGTAACTACAGGGAATTAAAAAGTCCCTCTTGTTACATTAGGCTCACCCAACAACCTAGGATAATCCTATTTTCAGCTCAACTGATTAGGTTTTTAATTATCCCTTGCCCTATAACATAACAGATTCACAGGTTCCAAGGATTAATTACAATGATGGACGTTTTGGGGGAGGGCACTTATTTTTCATGGCTTTAAAAACCCCTTTACCATCTTCTGGCTTAGGGGCTTATATCATTTGGTTGTACCTGACTTCACTTTTCTACATTAAAAAAGAAAACAAAAACATTTTTCATTTTATAATCTGGTATATCTAATCAATTCTCAAATTCACTGAGTTGTTACCATATTGTGAGCCTGGTTTGCATTAAAAGTGAAGGAATCTCTACACCCCCCACCCTCCTCCCCCTCCCCCCCACCCCCCCTCCCCCTCCCCCATCTCTTGGGGCTTAACTTCTCAGAGGAGTCTTTCCCTGGCTGGAAGCCACATTGCCCATTTCCTCAGCCAGATTTTAAGATCCATTTATGATGAGTATCTTGGTTGAACTTTGATTTCTCCAATAGGCCATATACTGCCATAATGCTTGGCAGGTCTCTCTTCTGACATAAAAATGTCTTGCTTGGTGTATTGCTTTTTCCAACTTTCTTGTTGCAGTTTGCCTTATAAAAATCACCGCACTGCCCCCCCCCCATCTTTGCTGAATGGAATTTCTGCTGTTGTCAGCAACTAGCATTCCAACTTCTATCACACTGCAAACTGTGGTGCTTCAACTTGTTCTTGGTTTTCTCACCACACAGCATATCATGTGATCTTAAGATGGGTAAGTTTAATTGCTAAGACCCTTGGAATCTGCCCTAACTAAGTTTATGTAAGAACAAAATTATTATTATTATTGCTTATTCAATGGTTTTAAACCATGTACTACTTTTAAGGGAAAAAAGAAGAGGAAAACAAGAGGGGAAATAAATCCAGTGAAATCTTCCAAACAGATATAAACAACACAGCTCAAACAAGAGGCAATCCTGAATTAAAGGACTGTGACCTACCTGCCCCCAAGTGGCTGCTACCTAGAGCAGCGTGGGAGACAGGATGGCCTAAGACTTAGTGTGAAAGAGGGGACCCCTCCCACCATTCACCATCATTCAGGATATAAAAACTCTTACACCAAAATGTGACGGGGCTTCCGAAGCTACTTCACACTTATGAACACAGGAAAAAAAAAAAAAAAGCTGACACAAGAGATGCAAAATGAAACAAGTTTATTTTCTGCAATTATTTCTGTAAATTACAAAGACGAAAGACTAAACTACAGCATATAACTTTTCAATATTTAACCAGAGTACTTGTAATAAATATGCATCCTGAAACAAGATAAAGGGCTACATACACTTTGTCAGGCATCCTACAAAATGTCTCAAGTTTTATACTCTGCAGCATTTCTGTGCAGGGGTGAGGGAGGTGTGGCAGAATGAGGGGGGCGGGGATTGTTTTGTATTTTCTTAAAGAGTTGTGACAAAAAGTCCTTTCACATTTCTTCGGAGCATATTTGGAATTGCTGCGCTATAATTAAATCAACACCACTAAGCTTAAAGCCATTTTTGTTTTGCTGTCATTGGTTCTTATCCAGTACAAATGAACACATCTTCCAGTTGAGCCAAGCACCCTTGGAGCCAGGCAGCCCTGTGGTACGCATGGGCCCTGTTGGAACAGGCCTCCACTTTCAGCTATAGACTAAAAGTGGAGTCTTCTATTTATCTCCCTCAAGATCAATACAATAAGACAAGCTGCAAGCAAGTTAGAAACACTTTCTGAATAACCTAAAAGTAAAGTGAACAGAAGTACCCCTCCCCTCAAGACTTTCACTATGCACCATTTTACCACATCAGGATTTTATTTCAAAGTTGAAAAACTGACTGATACTAATAATAGGCCTTAAAGAGGTAATTGATGGCCACTTATAGAGTGGGGACATTCCAAAATATTCAATCAGTAAAAAAGAGAATCGATTATATTTAGAAATGTACTACAAGTCTGGAGAAGACAGTGGCAGCAAGTCTGAGGGGAGACTGGTTCATGTTGAGCTGAAAACCTGGAGGAAAAACTTTTTATAGGAGGCAAGCATGGTTACCTAAAAAATATTTCATTCATATAATCTAGTGTAATTTTACTTATTTAGGGGTTGAGATAGGAAAACCTCTTTAGGAGCCAATAAAAATACTATAGAGAAAAAAAACACTTTAAAAAATTGAGGTTAAGAACTATGAGGCATTACTTTTGGCTGTAAACACACAGTTTACTGTCCCTTGTTGAAATACAAATATCTGGATTTCCTGAGCTTCATGGATAATAGCAGGAGGCAAGTTTGCATAGAAAATTTGCAATATGTCAGTGATTTACTTAAAAAAGGAAAGATCTCTTAAAGGACAGTTTGCTTTTATTTTTAGATTTCATATTTTAGTGAGCAGTACTCATCAAGTTATAAAGTGATTAGCAGGGTGATAAGATGTATGGCAGCTTGGGGAAAAATGAAGAGTATAGTTTTTAAAAAAAATCCACAGGATTATCATGATAAAGGGTAGGCATAGCTAATGTCCTAATAATTTGGCCAGAGATGAAATCACGTTTTGGGATTGGAAGCCAAAGGCAAAAAGAGCTCTCCTGTGCTAATGACACAGCAGAAGGGCAGGCACTGAAGCAGCTGTCAGTCACTTCATGGTAACCTCAGCAGATCACTTGATACTTATGAAGCCGTTCACCCACCAAGGAGGGTGGCCAACATCAGGACCAGACCTCTGGGTATGGCCGATCCCAGCTATGGAATCTCAAAGGATGTCAGGGACATTTCCCTCTGCTGGTGTGAAGTCTCTAAGCGGTTCTGAAGAGGGCCTCTTCTCCTGAGAGTAGTCCTCAGAAACCTTTAGAAGGAAAGAAGCTATGCTACATCACAGTGCATACCACGAATAAGAACAATGGCAGTGGTTGCCAACAACTGGATCTAACACAAAGCTAGACAACAAGGGGTACTGTCCTGCCAAGGAATCGACTTTTACTTCTTCTGGGACTGGTTTTTACACATGGTCAGGATTTGCTTCAGGACTTTCTGGACATCTTCATCCATCTGGCCCTAGGAAATTCACAAAAGACATTCATTAGGACCTCCATTATGTCATAACACCCATTTTCCTGGGGAATAAGATGGCAGGCTGTGATGAAGTCCTCAATTCATTCCCTCTAACTTTCAGGAGACTATCATTCCTATCATTTCCTACAAGTTTGTGAGGGCCTGAGTCAAACTGAGGGTACTATGAATCTTGGTCTGCCAAAGCCTACCAAAGAGGGATGGGGTACCTGAAGTCAGTTGTTAATGTGAGCCTCGCCAGACAAATAGAGAGGAAAGGAAGTATTGAGTGCTCTGATAATACAAAACCTGGGTCTTCCTAATGAGGCACAGCAGACCCATCTTCTCAATATATGATGAGGCTGTTCCTAGTAAACAGCAGAAAGCTCTGGACACAAAATCCAAAACAAAGCACAAGCTTTCCAAATGGAAGCATTCTTCCCTCATTCTTGTTCATTCTACTCATTGTATGGTGGGAATTTTGGCAGCATCTGCTACTGTATTTCTTTAGGATGTCCAGACATTGCACCGTACCTGCACAGCATACAGAAGATGCATTCTATAAACTGATATGACCTCCTGGTGTTGTTTCTTGCATTCCTAGAGAGAGATAATTGGATGTGATTGGCAAGCTTAGATCATTAAAGAACAGAAACACATTATTCAGAGAAAGCTCCCCTGATTCTATACAACTGCTTTATTCTACTATATGCTGGCATATGAATCTTCTAAAATTGCTGACATCATTCAATACTGCATTTCTGATTACATGTCACCTTCTCATTTACTTCAGTGACAATCACCTGCAGTTCAGATTCTACCCCACACTCCACAGGAATGGTGGAAAGGATTAAGAGTTGACAAAGGTCCTGTGAGTGACACATTCAATTCTGAGTAATGGGGAGTCATTATTCATCGCTTCAAGATTCAGCATAAGGCTTACCTCCTGTGGAAGCTTTCTATGATTTTTACAGGCGGGGTAGACACTTTTCCTCTGTGTGTCATTGCATGTCAGTGGATGCTCACTATATTCCTATGTTTTGGGTATGAATCCCATGAAGCAAGAGCTGTGTCTTGCTCATTTGTATAACCTTGATATCATATGCAATACTTAAACAAGAGCTCGATAAACACAGGCTGAAGGATCTTTAGAATCTGAAATAACCATTTTATAAGGAGAAAGACCTGCATAATACAGTAAGAACCATCTTCTCCAAATTATTCTGCTAAAGCTCTTAACACCGAAGAGCTAGGATTCTACTTTGAGCCCAGCCAGAGTAAGAAGTGTAGAAAACAGAATTCATTAGAATTTAGTTTATACTGAAGAACTTGATGTCTGTCTGTCTGTAAATGCAAACTGTAGATAAGATAAACCTTAACTTGTATAAAAAAATGTCATTCCCTTGGCTCATTAAATATCTTACAGACACTTAAGTAAGCTAAATAATGTCTGTCCAAAGGTGACCACATACTAATTCTTAGCATTTGTAAATGTGGCCTTATATGGTATAAAGGATCTTTGCAGATATTATTCAAGATTTAGAGATGGAATGAGAGATTATCATAGATTGAGCAGGCTTCAAATGCTATCATAAGGATCTTTATAAAAGCACTACAAGTAAGGCAGAGGGAAGAACTGGGAATATAGACGCAGAAGTTGAAATGATATCCCTGAAATTGACAGGGGCCATAACCCAGGAAAGAAGGTGGCCTGTAGAAGCTAGAAAGTTAAGGAGAGAACACAATAAACAAACACAAAACAAACATAAAAAAGTTAAGATTTTTCCCTTAGAGCTTCCAGAAGGAACCAAGTCAACATCCTCACCTTACTCTAGTAAGCCCTTAAGTAAACCCTTTAGTAAAATCCATTTCAGACTTCCAATCTTGAGAAACCTAAGATAATAAATGCATGTGGCTTCAATCCAAGTTTGCAGTGATTTATTACAACACCCACAGGAAACAACAGAGAGGAAAGGGCTTTCTTGGGTCAGTAAGACAGTCTGAGAAGCTGCTTCAAATATGTAGATACACAATCGCAAAGAGCATGATCCCTGTAAGCAAAATGCCCTCACTATTACCAGAGACGGAGAAAGACCACTCTGGAAAAATAAGGAGGTGTGAAATGGGAGTGGGGAGATGCCATGTTAGCAGGTGTGTGACCAGCAGCTCGATTCCCTCCTTCCCAGCAGTGTATTAACCCACCTCAAGTACAGATGATACCTGGCAATCCCACCAGTATTTTTTTTTTCATTTGTCCTCACCAGAGCAGTCCTCAGTCGGCTGCTCACTGAAGCCTAACCCTCCTTTAGGCTAAGCATCTTTCCCATGGTCATCTAGGCTGGAATGTCATCTCCCTCAGCCTCCCCCCAAACCAGGCAGTAGAAAGAAATCCACTCACGACCAGCTGTGTCTGAAGCTGCTTGACCTGCTGCTGCAGTGTGTCCAGCTGCTGGCTCTGTCTTTTGGAGGAGCTGGTTGAGTAGGAAAGCTGAGACAGGCTGTTCAGGGCCTCCTTCAATTTGCTGACTTCTTTTGACATCTCATTTATCTAGTGCATGGGGAAAAAATCGGTTATCAATAGGCACTAATGTGTCTACAGAAGCAAAATTCCAGAGATTTCTAGGCCTTCAACCTAAGTCATTTCTATATGCTTTTAGGACTTGAGAAACTAGAAGAATTTTCTTATTTTTGGTGTACCTGTTCTGAGACTTTGAACTTAGGGCCCTAGGCCACCGTCCCTTAGTTTTTTGTCTCCAGGCTGGCACTCTACCACTTGAGCAACAAAAACACTTGTGGATTTTGGTCTTTTTTTTGGGGGGGGGCAGTTATTGGAGTCTCAAGGACTTTCCTGCCTGAGTTGAGTAGGCTGAGATCTCAACCTCTTGAGTAGCTAGGATTAAAGGTGTGAGTGAGCCACTGGTGCCCAGCTACTCTACTCTCTTCTCTCCTCTCTCCCCTTCTCCTTATCTCCCCCTCTCTCCCCTAAGGTGAAAGGACATAACCTGGCAAACTAAATCCCTCCAAATCTATTCCATTCTGATTACGGCTCCTCCTGAATTACCTATTTTGATGTATGCAGGTAACAGACAGTATGAAATCAGGTTCCCTTACCCTTAAAAGAGGTATTACTGGTTAAAAGCTAAGAACAAGATTGAGAACCATTTCTTATTTGAAGATATTTGTCTTGTCCAGTATGGCTGACACAGTGCTGAAATGGACAATCAGGACTAAGTCCTAAGAACACTGACTTCTGGCTATCTTGCTTTTAGTGAATACAAAACCTCCTGTCTTGCTTAGCACTTCTTGTTATTCTACACCATCAGCTTTCAAAGCTATTCTTCAAGCACTTTTTTTTTTTTTTTTGGCCAGTTATGGGTCTTGAACTCTGGGCGCAGGAACTGTCCCTCAGCTCTTCAGCTCAAGGTTGAGCACTCTACCACTTGAGCCACAATACCACTTCCGGTTTTCTGGTGGTTAATTGGATTCTCACGGACTTTCCTGCCTGCGCTGGCTTTGAACCACGATCCTCAGATCTCAGCCTCTTGAGTAGCTAGGATTACAGGCATGAGCCACTGGCACCAGGCTCTTCAAACACTCTTGACAAAAGGGTAAAGATGAATCATGCCCCTGTATTATTCAGTGCCTCCAGTGGCAGGAGACTGGGAAGGCAGAGCAGACTCAGTAAGAACCACCCTGAACTTATCTTCACTTCCCTCCCATCTCAGGGACACATCCAGTGCCATCTCCAAACGCCCTGCTCCCCACATTCCTTGGCCAAGCCTTGAGACTTTCGAAAATGGAGAGTCAGAAAAGTGTTTATGTGGACTCAGGGGGCACGAAGTTCCTGAAATTTTGAGAGGGAAGATTAATTTTACAAGTATCTGAGTTTCCTTATGATAGAGAAATCAATTTGAGATTCAAAATGAAGAGATGAAGTTCAAAGAAGGTCACAAACAGTTTTCTCAGCACCAGCAGAACTTCTGTTAGATGATTTGTTTGTTTGAGACAGGTTCACCCTATGTAGCCCAGGAATTATGTACATGTGCCACCACAGCTGGCCTATTAAATGATTTTTAAAGGACAGATATAGACCACCTATATAAAAATGCTTTATTAAAAATAAACAAAAAGAACTAAGCAACCCAAAGACAGTGATGGGAAGCGAGGAATGAAAGGGAAAGAGGGAATAGCTTACACTAAGCAAAAGGAAAGAAATGTAAATATCACCTACAATAGTATTGTCAAAGCTCATAGAATTCACAAACTTTATAGACCATGATAATGACAATTTGTGTTTGTGACTTTAAGTATCACTATTCCACAATACTGTGAAACGTGAAATTTATGTATTTACCTAATCTCAATTTAAAAAAAGAAGAAGAAAAGAAAAGAAAGAGAAGGGGTATGTTAGGAGCCATGGGTGACAATGTTATCAGACACTTTGTATTCATATACTGTTTTGTAGAATGGGAACTTCTTTGTACAACCATTTAAAGATAATACAATTTAAAAAAATAAAATGCATTCAGTATATGGCAGTGTGGCAGATCAATTTCCAATTAACTATTCTTACTTTGCTTTTGAAATGGGGCCTATGTGGCTCAGCCTGGCTGGCCTTGAACTCACTATCCTGGACACCTCCTGAATAGGCATTACAGTGGCACAACATACTATTCTAAGGACAGATAGTGACAGGCACAGAGCCTGAGACTTCCTAACAAATCCTGTAAACATCTAGCACAGTGAAAGAGCCTACAACTGAAGAGCCTACAACTTACTGCTAGAAGCTCAACAGCAATCGAAATTCACCTACCTTTTTGTCTTTATCCTCCTCTAGTTTTGAAGAGCTTTCAGAAGACCTTTTCATTTCAGCAAGTTCTTCCTGAGCCTGCTGGAATTTCTGCAGTAGGTCATTTACTTCTTGCTCTTTGACTTTCAAGAGAGTTTGAATGTTTTCCTTTTCCCTTCTCATTTGTGAGACCTCACTTCGAACCTGGGCCACCTCTGAATGGACCTTCTCTTTTTCTTTGACTGAATCCTTTAATTTTGCTGCCAACAAACTCACTTCACCTTCTAAGGATGATTGGAGCTTCTCATAAGAAGATTTGGGTACCATCGCATCATTCATTGTGGCTTTCTCTTCCAGGAGCTGTTTCTCCAGCTTTGCTATTTCCACTTCCTTGCTTGCAAGGTGCTCTTTCAGATGGCTGATTTTTTCTTCCATCTCTTTGGCAGTAGTCCGCAGTGTGGTTATCACTTGTAAATGTTCTGTGATGGACACAGAGTTCTCTTTCTGTGCATCCACAAGTTGTTTGAGCTGGGATAACTCGTTCAACACTTTTGAATACTGAGACTTCATTTCACATAGTGCCTCTTCTGCTTTAGCCCTGGACACATTGGTCACTTGCATCAATTTCTCATGCTCAGCCTTGTGGATATACTCCGCCGTCACATCCTCTAGAGATTTCCGCTTCCTGTAATCCTCCAGCTCAGCCTGAGCTTCCTTGTAGAGCTGGGACAGCTCACTCACCTGTTTATTGAGTTCATCTATCATCCTGTTCATGGCTTCTTTCATGTCTCCAGCTTCATCGCTGGCTTCCTGTGTCACGTGACTTTGTAATGTGTCTTTTAACTTCTTGATTTCTTCTTGGGCCTCTTGGTACTTCTCAAACAAAAATGCTTTCTCTTTATTCATATTCTCAATGACAGAGCAATATGAACTTTTCATTTCCTCATACTCTTCTGCAGGTGGCTTCATCCCTCCACCTTTTTCCCTCTCCATAAGTTTGTCTTCTAACTCTCTCACCTTCTCTTTATTTCTTTCACTTTCTTCCAATGCATTCTGCAAATCTTGCTTTAGCACATCTATCTCATCAGTGATTCCTGCCTCACTAAGAGGTGAATAGCTATCCTCATTCTCATGGGAGAGGAGACCCAGTTTCATCTGCTTCTGTACACTGAGGACCTCTTTCATGGCCTCCTTGTACTTGGTCTGAGTTTCTTTCAGTTTCTGACTGAGGTCAGAGCCATTCTCTGAAATCTCTGTGCTATTCAAGCACACCCGGTCTGCATTTCGAGACTGAAGTTCAGCTTGTAGCTGCTGCTTCTCTGACTCAGAGCTGTCTAATCTCTTCTGCAAGTCTTGCAAAGTCTCTTGTAGTTGCTGGATTCTAGCATCACTGTCAACAGTGGATTTCCTCAAAGAATGTGCTAAGACTGATGGAGATGATTTGGAGTCTGAGGGAGGGCCTTCACTAGGCTTGCCCAGGGATGGAGCCAGGTCAGTCTGAGTAGAATGAAAAGCGTCAAAGCTTAGGTCTGCTTCCACCTCCTTGGATGATTTTGCCTAGAAAGGAAAGGAATTAGGTGTGGTTAGGTGACTGAAACAGAGGAACAAATCTGAATTTTAGTATTGAAAAGCAGTAAGATCTTTCTGCATGTGTATGCTTGCACCAGGAAAAACAATGCTCTGGTACATGAGGGCTAAACCAATGATATCATTCATCACTTACTCATTTATCAGGGCAAATTATTTGTCTTTTTTTTACCTCCCCTCTCCCCCTCTCCCCCCGCCAGTTGTGGGGCTTAAACTCAGGGTCTGGGCACTATCCCTGTAAGCTCTTCTGCTCAAGGCTAGTGTTCTACCACTTTGAGCCACAGCACCATTCTAGTTTTTGAGTGGTTAATTAGAGGTAAGAGTCTCATGGGGACTTCTTTGTCTAGCTTGGTTTTGAACTGGGATCCTGAGATCTTAGCTTCCTGAGTAGCTAGGTTTACAAGTGTGAGAGACCAGCACAAGGCTATTTTATCTTGTTCTTGAGTGGTATTAAGAGTTTGGATTCAGGGCTTCACTGTAGCTAGATAGGTACCCTACCACTTGAGATACCTCACCCTTTTTTTTGCTTTAGTTACTTTTTGAATAGGATTTCTTATTTATATCTGGGCCAGTCTGGACCACAATTCTCCTATTTACGTTTCCTGCATAGCTGGGATATGGGTGAGCCAGGATGCTGGCAGTGTTTTCAAAATTTTTCTTTGTTTCCCATATCACTCTAGTTGCCCAGGAGGGCAAAGGAGAAAATATAGCTACTGTTTATCAATTTCTTAAGATTGCTAAATGATCAAATTTACTAAATGAACAGCTGATCTATATTGACACATTTTTAAAAGAAATGTAACTTGTTCATATATAGTTATCTTATGAATCTTATGTAAATTGTTTATATAGTCTATTAAAAAGTTTAAAAGATAGTTGACACCATATTGCATGGATATATAATCTAGTATATAATGTATAAGGTACTTTATATATAATACACATATACGTAAAATATATAAATATATAATCTACTTTAAGTTACAACATACTATATGACTTACCAATTTACAGAAAGAGATAATGAACAACACTCTAAGAAACAAATACAACTGCAACAGTAACTACAGATTGAAAAGGAAGAAACTTATGCACATATTTAAAACAAAATGCACCTGACTACCCTTGGGAAGACCAACTGCTTGAATCTAAAGAAGAGTTCATGGTAGCAATTTATTCACCTACCTGCAATTTATCTTGTAACTCTTTATTGTGTAAGGTGAGGGAAGCAACTTTTGCTTGCAATAGGACAAGAAGATCTTGCTGGTCAGCTTCAGAACTTACATCTAACAAGCTATCAGCTCCTTAGAAGAGAAAGAAAGCAATCTGAATATTCAAAAGGGGATTAAGCTGTCATTTTACTTCCAACAAACACATCTTAGTCTAGTTTCTCCTCCTAGATCCTCCCCCAGCTGGAGAGAGGAAAGCTCTTTTCTGATACTGCTATTTTCTCACTCTAGAATTGCTAGCACAATACAAAATTTAACTGTACAGAAGCCGATTCTGAAAATGGATGTGGTCATATCATTTTTCATTTACTAGATGGTCTTATCTTGATTTTTTTTTCTTTTTTGGTTATTCCTTGTTCCACCTAAGTCCCAATTCTATAAATCCTTTCAGAACTATTTCTCTTATCTGGTTAATTTTTTGTCTCTAGTGCTCTAGTTCAGGTGTTTAGCATTTCCTTAGAAACTGCAAAATGGCTTTCCAACAAATCTCTGCTCCTTTCTTTTCTCTACACAAGAATAATAGACTAAAACATATTTGGAATGGATCATTCCTTTGGTTCAAATGTGTTAACTGTTCTTCCTCAAAAAATAATCTCCACATTCTTTTATATGGGCTTAGGCCCCTGTGTCTGGCCTCCACCGAACCTTTTCAGGTTTCAACTCCCTACATCTTTCCTACATTGCTATTTCCCGGACTCATGGTTTCAATTCTATCTCCTATGTTCTCACCATGCATTTAATTCACTTACTGTTTCACTCACATGACTGCCTTTGCTTTATCTCTACTGACATGGACCCAGGTATAACTTTCCTACTTAAATCATCTGATGACCAGCCTAGCATGACATTAGAATTGCTTCTCTGAATCCCACTGTAATCGCTGTTGTTGGCAAACCAAGTGATTTTTGGTGTGGGTTGTTTCTTTTTAAACATTGTATGGATCATCATGCCCAAAGAGCATCTGAAGCAGTGCTACTCAAATGCTCATTGAGGCAAGGAACTTGTTCCAGATGGAATGCAATGTACTGCTTTCTTCACCTAAAAATCTTCCTAGGCAAGAAATCTCTGCTGGACAAAATGGTGTGTGCAGCTGGAAGACATGAGCAACTCATTTTTCACCAACAGCTAAGTCTGTAGACTATTCCTATTTTTTTTTTTTAACAGAATAGCTTGTTACAGTGCCTTATATCAGAAGCAAGCTATTCTGTAAAAAAAAAAAAAAGTGTTTTACATTAATCCAAAATAAGATTGACGTTTTCATATCTATGTTAAATGGCTGAGAAAATAAAAAATTAACAGAAAAAATAATTAGATCTGTATTATTCAGAGTGTAGTCTACAGACTACAGTACTACATTCTTAGAAATATAATATATCACTAGAAATCTGTTCTTTAAGAGGGTCCTTTTTCTTTCTAAACTTTTTTTTTCTTTTAATTGAGATCTGGACTTTCTATGTAGCCTAGGCTGACCTTGAACTCATGGATCTTAGAAACTTTCAGAAGATAGAATGAATCAAACCTGATTTTGGTTTTGGTAAAGACAATATGATTGTCTATGGTTTCACAAACACTATCTTTGCGTAAACTTTTATCTCAATTAGACTGTGATGGCATGGTTAGACCTTGTTTAGACCAAGGTGCAGGTTCTTTTTATTTTTCTGCTATGATTTGTTTCTTATCACTATCTGCTGCTAGTGACAGTTTAAAGCATGTAGATGCTGCTCAGAACAGTCATTTTTAAATGCATAAAATACACAGGCTATGGTAGTCTAAAGATATCAAGATAAATATCAAAATAAAAATGCAGGTCCAATCAATGCCAGTGGAGATATTATGAATGTCATTTCAACATATCTGCAAAACAGTAAGGTTATCAGAAATTGTTTGTGAATTGTTTCCCTGGTCTTATTATAAGTATTATATTTTTTGTCAATCTTTATAAAAAGGAAATGCTAACATTTACTTACAGAAAAATGAATATAGAAATGTATTATTATTATTTTTTTACATCTAAACTCAGACACACTTTAAAGTCCACGTTAAGATCTTTACAGTACAGTGCTGCTTGTCCATTGGTTGCTCTGACAAGTGGCAGGCTGGGTCTGACCAGCTCCCTGCTTAGAGGACCGGGCGGGCCTCTGTTCTTCTTGTTCTATGGACATAGTGTAAACACAGTATGATCCAAGGAACAAAATCAGATTCTTCTTTATCTTACCTGTAGTACTGTCACTGAGTCTTTCTTTGTTTTCTTGGATAGAACTAATCTCAGCCTGCAGAAACACAAAAATGACTTAAAAGAATGCTTCTATATGCAGAAGATTACACCAAAACATCAAACAGATTTTTCTCTTTGAGTTTAAAGCCCGCAGAGCTATTAGAAAAACAACAAGAAAGTTCCAAAGCAAAAAGACATTTAAAAGCAAAAATGAACTAAAGTGAAAATTACCTACTAAGATATAATTTCTGAACCCTCAGAAGCTGCAGACAATAGTAAATGCTTCAGGAATGTTTCAGAATGTTTCAGAAATGTCATTTAGGGAGTACAGTACAAATATATTTAAATTATAACAATCTTATATAACAGGCTCCTTTACTGATCCTAAATCTGAGGAAGAAAATAACTTTGATAATGAACTCAGACAGTTCTATTTATCTGGCCCATACATTTAAAAATATAAAGTGGCTATTTTTAGCTTCATTATTTTTAGAATTATCTTCTGTTAATATATTGTTACTAATTTTTCTAAGAGAAATGGTAATAAATAAGTCCTGTATGGGAGGAAGGTAACTACAATTTTATAAGCGAATAAAAATTTGGGTGGTCTTAGATTGACAACTGATCTTCCAAATCATTCCTCTAACCCTGCATATCTATCTCCTATCTCTACAGCTTACCTCTGTCCATGAATATCTGTTAATGTTACAAAAAGAAACCTTAGAACTTCAAAGGCAGACCCTCATTTCAAGATTCTCATTTTACAACATAACTTGGCAGAAATGACTGGGTTTCATCTAGATGAGCCACAAACAATGATAAGAGATCACTGTGCTGAAAGGAACTTTTGTAAAAGCCTTAATGTTAGAAATTAAGCAGCTTAGTTTGGCACATGCTTATCTTTACAAAAAATTGCCCTTTATTCTTTCTTATTTTTCCAAGTACTTAGTTTTTTTCCCCCAAGTCAATAAACTGTTCTAAATTTGCTATTTGGAGGTTTTTTTTTTTGTACTGGTAATCGAACCAAGGATGTTGCGGGTGCTAGACAAGCTCTTTGCCATTGAACTATATCCCAGCTTTAGTTTAAAGGTTCTGACACATGCATATCCGTAGGGGGCCCTGTAATCCAGATACAGACTATATTCAGGAAAATGCATTTCCTCCTGCCTTGTTATAGTCAGCCCCTGCCCTTGACTCCCCAGTAACAGACAGCAATTGTTCTCCTTTTCTTTCTCTTTTTTAAAATATTAACATCCTCTATAATTTTTATTATTGATATTTTGTCAATTTCAGGCTAAAGATTGTACATACATTTCTCCAATCAATACTTAGGCTTCTTGTTTTTATTTTTGAATGGCATATTTTTTCATATTTAATTTTATACTTCTGTATTGACCCTGTGTCCTTCTATCATCCTAAATCAATTTATTCTTACCATGGTGGCTGCTTTCTTAGAATTTTCTACACAAATAATCATGTCACATGTCAGTAGTTTTTTTTGTTTCTAGTGATTTTGATTTTTTAATTTTGATTTTTTTTTCTTTTTGTCACTTTAGTACATAATCAGAATCTCCAGACAATGTTCTACAGCATACATTTGAGTGGTTTTCCATTGTTCTCCTTTTCTAAAGTTGCTGTAGGGGAATGTCTTACAAGGAAATTTTTGCAGCTGTCTTGTTTTATTCTTCATATGATTTTCAGATACTTCCATGATGATGCCTGTACTTCACACAGTTCATTCATTCCCTTTTATAGCTGAGAAATATTCCATTATATGGCTATATCTTATATCTATAAAATTGTATATATTATGTATATCATGATGTTCTGAAATACATACATAAGGTACAATGGCTAAACTGAGTTTAGTTTTTTTTTTTTTGGGTCCGGGCCTGGGCGCTGTCCCTCAGCTCTTCAGCTCAAGGTTAGCACTCTACCACTTGAGTCACAGTGCCACTTCCGGCTTTTTTTCTTTTTGCTTATGTGGTGCTGAGGAATCGAACCCAGGGCCTCAGGCATGCAAGGCAAGCGCTCTACCACTGAGCCACCTTCCCAGCCCCCTGAGCTTAGTTTTTATCTCAGACAATTATCATTTTCTGTGAGTAGACCACTTAAAATGTACTTGAAATAAATTGAAAAATACAACACATTGTTATAAACTAGTGACTATGTTTACAATATGCTTTTTGAATTTATTCCTTGAGGTATTTCTTTTACTTGGCTCATACCTTTCCACTCCTACCCCTAGAGTGAGACATTCTACTCTCTGCTTCTATGAGTTCAAGTATTTTAGATTCCATCTAAATGGTGTTTGTCTCTTTGTATGAAAAGGCAGCCAATTCTTGTTAGTAAGTATGACTTCTTTTCTATACTATTGTTTCATGGTACCCATACCAGGAAAAATAATCCAAGAGTCCTTCATGGTGGAAAGGTTATAAACCAATGATTTGGAAGTATGCATTTCTCCAGCTTTATGCAATTCTAAGCAAGCCTATTACAAATCTTAAAATACAGTAACAAAACTAAACACAGAAAAGAAATACCTTGAATGGCACTTCAGTAAAAAACACTGATTCTTTTCCCGAAAGTGGCGTGGAAGTTATTGATCTTGGAGAAGACACATCACTCAACTTAAAAAACAAAAACAAAATGAAATTGCTAGTTAAGAACCTAATTTCAAACTTTTACTTTCCACGGCTGACAAACCAACAGTATGAACTTTGCTGTTAAACTAACAGTAAGTGTTCTTTGCTTAATAAATTCTGGGTAAACATCTTCAAGTCTTTCCAGCTACTTCAAATATTTTTGAAAGTTTGCAGAGTATAACTAAGTAAACTTATTCCTATATTAACGATTTTTAAATCTATAAAATTTCTCTTGCAGGTTGAGAATATTTAACATGTTCTTAAAATTATCAGATGAGACATTCCTGTCTACTATTTAAAAATGGATTCTTTCCCTATGACCTATGCTTTTCATAAAAATAAATCCTAATCTGTTTAAACTTGCTACCTTATATTTCTGAGTTTTCTTTTCTACTACAAGCTCAGAAGTAAAAACTAGTTTTACTACTAGCTGATCATAAATGTAATTAGAGAGGCAAATACATTTTAGCCATGTTTTAAATAACCAACTAAAGTATATTTTCATCTTAACTACCTCTCCTCTCCCTCCTCCAGCCCCTTACTAGAACTGTTAATATGAGGACCTAATACTGGTCCTGAGCTTATTACTTAAGGGAAGCATGCCTGTCTTAAGATCTTGAGATATTTCCATGAGGCTTTAAAATATATAAATTGCACGATTCTACGGTTTTAGAAGAGAATAAACACACACACATTATTTCCATCCTAATAAAATTCTAATGCAATTTGTAAATTTGCTTTTTTGTTTGTTTGTAGTGCCTGAGATCTATTCCTGGGCCTCTTACATTGCTAGGCAAGCGTTCTACCATTGAACTGCATCCCCAACCCCACCATTTATAATTTAAAAGTATTACAGGAAATTTTAAGTGTGTACTGAAGGGCCAGTTGAAAACATTTTGTTTTGGCTTAAACACAAAACGACAGCCTTGTTATATGCCGGTTGATCGTTAGCTTGCTTTTGTTTTTACCTGGGTAGGACTGATAGGAGGTGGTGGAGCTTTGCGTTTTTTTGGAGTTCCACTTCTTTCTGAGCTTATTTTAGAGACTTGATCATGCTGAAAGTTATACAGTCCAAGAACGGAGGTGGGTTAGTTAGGTTAGTAAAGTCTCAGCAAGTAGCTTCATCAAACAAATGAGAAAAACCTCAACAGTTCATGCATTTTTTACTTCATGAAAACCTGAAATCTGTTACCAACAAAAAAATAATATGCATGCTCTACACTCTCTCTTAGCAGCCCATATTTTCATAGCAAGAAGATAAAATAAATAGGATAAAATCAGATTAAGTAGATATAGAGGACTAGGAAAGTAGAGCATAAGGAGAGGTCTATCATAACTTAGAATATATTCAGCTTTCCATCTTAATACAATGCAGTTTATTCCTTTAAAAAATATAAACCTAAAAGGGAAGCCCATTTCCTAGATAAAATTTTTATGGTTACAGGTCTGTCGTCTTTGTGATATTACCAGTAATTAAAATATTGTTATTCAATCTCAGAGTTTAAATCTCATCAAATGTTTTTCACACAGGTAGGAATTATTAGTATATTTCAGAAAAGGATAAAAATATATAAGTAGTAAGTTTCTAGTTACATGCTTTGGAAATAAATCATTAAGAAAATATTTGTCGCCTTATAACTATGGATTATGTATGCCAAGGATATTTGAGTCTAAGTTTTTTGACATTAGTACATGTATCATGTTACTAATGAAATACAGTTAGATCTGAACATTTTCAAATTCCCACAACAAAAAATTAAAACAAACAAACAATCACCATCCCCTAACATAAATACCTGCTTTGGTTTCACTGGGGTCTTTAAATCTAAAGAAGAAAAAGTGACAAAAGAACTATAAGAACCATTATGACTCATATCTCTTATCTACTTTGGGTGGACACAGGGATACAGGGACATGGACACACACACACACACACACACACACACACACACACACACACACACACACACACATACACACACCCCACTTAACACTTCATTTTTCCTCAAGGATATGTCTAAAAGAATAATAAAGCATATCATATTGCATACATTCCTTTATCCTTTGGGGAAAATGGAGTGCATAAAAATTTAAAACAACACTGGCTATTTTCTTTCACATACCAGCATCCTGAGAGATTTTTGATAATAGAAGGCTTTGAATTCCTGCATTTTCTGAGAGTTTGGAATAATGTAAGGCATTGTGTCCAAGAGAATCTGCAAGGTTTAGGTCTGCACCCTTTTTAATTAAGGCATCCACAGTGTGTGAGCTGCCAATCTCACAAGCCAGCATGAGAGCAGTCCTAAAGAAAAAAGAAGACATAAGAATCAGTACTGAAAACCCACTATGAAAACTCTTTCCTAGGAAATCATTTGCCTAGAGATGGGAAAAAAAATCAGATTAAGTGCAGTTAAACCTTTACTACATTTAATCTTCCCAAGAATTCAAAATGAAATGCCATCAAGAAGAAAGTAGTGGCTGCTGCTTTTAAAGCTTCAAGTTATATCAAAATATTGAATCATAACAATTACATAGACACAATCTTCCAAAATATTTGATATAGAATGATGGATCTTCTTGTAACTGGCACACATCTTAAACCTTCTTTCTCCTCAAGTATTTTAAAGAGCTTAAACATTGTTAAGACATTTTTTAAAAGAAACCAATAGTTCATTTCTATTTTGGTTTGCATGAGAGTCATGGGAAGTGGTTCACTCACTGCACTATTTTTTTGGGGGGGAGGGGGGTCAGTCTTGGGGCCTGAACTCTGGCCTGGACGCTGTCCCTCAGCTCTTCAGCTCAAGGCTAGTGCTCTACCACTTGGGCCACAGCACCCACTTCCGGCTTTTTCTGCTTATATGGTGCTGAGGAATCGAACCCAGGGCCTCATGCATGCAAGGCAAGCACTCTACCACTGAGTGACCTTCCCAGCCCCTCACTGCACTATTCAAGAGTACTATCAGAGTCATTCAAACATGATGTCATAGAGGTTTGGCAGAAATTGCTTTTAAGTTGAAACAAACTTGATTACTAATAAAAGGTAGAAAATTAAAAAGGAGAAAGGTTGAAAATACTTGATATCATCCAAAATACAGCTGTGATAAGACAGAAAATAGAATATGAGTCTCTGAGGTGATACGATTTCTGTCTACTTGAGTACCTTCCATTTTTGTCCCTGGAATTGACATCTGCTCCATGATCCAGGAGAAAACGACAGACTTCACTGTGGCCATTTTGTACTGCAAGAAGCAGTGGTATATTCCCATCCTAGGAGACAAGTCCACATTTAGATTTTAACTCCAATACCAATTACAAAGGCCAGTTCTTTCCACATCCTCCTGCTATCCATCGTACACTGCTGGTCTTAGATTTAACTTATCATTATACACTGTGTTCCTTAGAGCCACTATTACATCTTAGCACAACTCTTTACTTTTCCTACAAGTTTATCTTTCCCTACAAGTCTCAGCCTCTTAGGCTGTTTGCTTCTTTAGCCCTCACAAAATCTGAATAGTTAAGGAGAAAGTATGTCCAGGCTGAAGGCAAGTATATCATGTGTACTAAGACAACATGCTGGAAATAATGGACTCATCACACCATTCTACCCTTCTCTTTCCAGGATGCACACATACCTTTTCATAATCGTACTAGATATTAAAACATACTATAAGAGTCTATTAGTAACACAAGTCATGATAAAGAAATGGATACAAAGAAATTAATTGATTCAACAGAACATGACAGTTAAAAATCTCTTTGGGGGGAATGAAAATTAGATCCTGACATACAAAATGTCAGGTAGATTAAGAATATAAACTGTCAAATACAGAATATTTAATGAGAGAGTACTTGGAAGAACATAAAGGTAAGAATTTCTAGCCAGGCGCTGGTGGCTCATGCCTATAATCCTAGCTACTCAGGAGCTAGAGGTTCAAAGCTAGCCCAGCAAGAAGGTCTGTGAAATTCATCTCCAATTAACTACCAGAAAACCAGAAGTGGCACTGTTACTGAAGGCAGAGCAATAGCCTTACTGAAAGAGTTCAGGGACAGCACCTGGACCCTGAAAATATCCAAGATTAACCAGAAAATATTCAAGATTATCACATGGGGTATAGAAGGAAAACAACAGATTTTCTATTTACACTTATTTATTTTTACAAATCAAGAGGTTTTATTCCTATCATGGTTGATGACAGAATACATGTCATTAGAAATGTATAAGAAGTTCCTACTATAAAATGTTTTAGTGACCAATGAGGATTAATAATACATGAAACCATGTGACAGAAAGAGAATCTAGGAATTTTGCCAGTTACTTAGGTTGCTAAAGTCTTAGCAACTCTCCTAAGTTCTCTACAGTGCTCAGTGTCCATTTCTCCTTCTAGTGCCCACCTACCACTTACCAAGTCCTTGAGGTTTATAGGGCTCTTGTGCTCACAGAGGACCTGCACAGCCTGAAGGCAGCCCTGCGCCGCTGAGAAAGGAAACACAAACACCACTCCAGTCAACAAAGCTTTTGTCACAACCAGGGCATCACACAGTTTTAGGAAGGAAAAGTTCATAGCCTGCCCACACAGCATACACTCACTGAAGATGCACTGAAAAGAAACAGCACTAGCAAGGCTAAGTACAAGGCACTGGAAAACAGTGCTTAATTTCAGTGTTATTCACAACTACAGCCACTGGCTGCCAGTTGCCTTCAGGCAAACATTTGGCTTAGCTTTTCATAGGATTTAGCTTTTCCCCAACTAGTAACCAAAGTCCTAGAGTGCAGTGTCAACATTTGTCTGTTGGAGTTTTGTGTCAGATAGCAAAGCAAGAGGCCTATCATGTTCATCATGATGCCCCAAATGCATCACACATTATCTGGAATGTACAAGTGCTTTTGACTAACCCTTAAAAAGAAACTTCAAAGACAGCTAAAATGTGTGTGTGTGTGTGTGTGTGTGTGTGTGTGTATGCATGTGTATGTATGACTTCTTGCACGCAAAATACATGTCCCTCCATGAGCCATACCCTCAGTCCTAGTTAAATACATTACCATGGTAACTTTTACTGATTGCCTACAGGCAATTAATGAATTGTAGGTATGTTCCTTGATAAAACTCTGCATGTTTTATAAATGGAGTAAAATGGGAACATCTAAGGGTAGTGACAGAAATCATCCCCAGAAAGACTCCTGAAAATTGAATGGCTTGAATAAAGAAAATGAAACATTCATTTCTCATCGAAGAAGACAAATAAATGAGAGAACGCAAGGTAATTACCTGCATAATGTAAAGCGGTTTTCCCACAGCTATCAACATTTTCAGCTGGGCATTTGGACTAGAAGGCAAAAGCACATATATTAAAGTATCTGCACAAATTCTATTTCATTCATTTTTTATTGCAAAGTATGAAGTAATTTAACAGGAAACACATACACATAATTAAGTCCAACTGCTATGTTCTAACTGCTATGCTCTTGAGGGAAAGAGACCCATGGATAAATAATCATGAGACAAACAAGCTGTCACCCATTGGCTGTTTTGGCTTTCCATACCTCCCTTATCTCAGGAGTCCATCATTATTGGATAAACCCTAGTTAATAAGATGCTCTGGGATGTCTCAAGAATCAGCTATATATGGATCATTCCTAAAATCCTAGCCACTCAGAAGACAAAGACCTAGAGGATTATGGATCAAAACCAGCCCAGGCAGAAAAGTCTACAAGATCCATCTCCAATTAGCTAACTGGACAAGGCACGATAACACCAGCTGTCAGCAAGAAAGCCAAGCAGGATTACAAAGCTGAGTTCAGGCCAAGAAACCAGCACCAGAAAAAAAAACCAAAACCAAAACCAAAAACCCACAAAAACATACTGAGCTTCCATGGCCTGTACTTCCTAGCTTCTTGGGAGGCTGAGATCTGAAGATCATAGTTAGAAGTTGACCCAATCATGGCAGGAAGGTCCACGAGACTCTTATCTCCAATTAACCACCAAAAAGCCAAAAGTGAAGCTCAAGTGGTAGAGCACTCCCTAGCCTGGAATGAAAAACCTAAGGAATAATGCCCAGGCTTTGAGTTCAAGCCTCAGTACCAACACCCCTTACCCCTCCCCTAAAAAAGGACAAGCAACAAAAAAGAGAAGAGGAAGAGAAGATGAGGAGAGGAGATAGAATGGAGGGGAGAGGAGAGGAGCCCTGAAAAGTCTGTTTCTTTCCTCTCCTTCACTCCTGACCTCAATTCAGAGGGTTCTCCATTGTTCTTCCTGGAAACTTTCTTATGTATCTCTTCAACTACCATCTTGAAATCTACAAATTAAACCGACTCCCTACCATGGAGTTTAACAGTGAGTATTGTGTATTAGCTAGCATGTGCCAAAATTACTTTCAGTCTCCTAACAATCCAATGTAGATACTTTTATTATTCTTAGATGAGGAAACTGAGACACAAAGAAGCTCACAGTGAATAGCAGAGCCCACATTCTTTTTCAAATGTAACACATGTTGCCTGTGGGCAGCAGCCTTGCCTTGCATGATTTATGCATGATCCTACTGGCTTCTGGTCCACACCCTTTGTACATGCTCCTCTGTCTGCCTGGAATGTTCCCTTTGATACTTGCTGTGCTAGCATCATGGCTTACATATTACCTCCTCCATCTGGCCTTCCCTGCACTGCCACTTCTCAGCCCTGTTTTCCTTCTTAGTCCTGTCCCATTTGTAATGTATAATTAAGTCATTGTTAGAGACACAGAACTCCACCAGGGATAGTGAGATGCAGTGCTCCATTGGCCAGTATATACTCAATTCTGAAAATCATGCATGGTGACAAGGAAACACCTGTGATGAAAAGGTTGGTGGGACTAACGCACTCAGGAGAAGAGTCGGTGTGAATTTGTGGAATTCCACGAAGCTCCATTTGTGTTCACTGCCTTGTGGGTACAACTTGAAAATGGTAGGCAGTAGAGAGAGGCTCTGTCTCCAGCAGTCAGAAAGAGCAAAGGCCTAAAGAGTCCAAAGAGATCAGTAAAGGCAGAGGGTGGAAGGATGAACAGAGCAGAAGTCAGTGGGGCTGCATTACAGACAGCGAAGGCTACACAGACAAAAGGGAAAACAGATGACTGGAGAGAGAGGCCTGGCACCCAGGGTAAGTATCCCAATGGGAAGACATCAAAAACAGAGCTTTTTAACAACTATCCAGAAAGAAGAACTTGCTCCAACAACTTATAAGCCAGAGAGGTAAGAACAGGCTACCTGAGAGTGAAATGCCTGCCCTTTAGTGGTGAGAAGAATGGAGATCAAGTTACTACTTACCAAGCGTTGGCCTAATTTTAGAACAGCACAAGGAACTGTTTAAAGGCTTCAAAGATTCCAGAGAAAAACCAATCCATTTGCATAACCAGATATAAAATTACATTAGAGGCTAGAATATCTGGTCCTAGCCCACAAAGACTTCCAGGCTTGTCAGGTTAAATCTTCCTTAAAATCAGAGCCAGATGCAAGGTCTGAACAGCTAAGCCAGGATGGGAATAGAGATTGAAAACACACACACAAAAATGAAGAACAAACAAACAAACAAACAAATAAAAATGGAGATAAACCTGAGGGTGTAGATGGCACTGCATCTTATTTGAGCAAGAAAGGAGTGATTTGTATTTATTCCAAGTCTGTGACTGAAGGAAGCAGGTAAGCGGAGCTCTGTGTTAACTGTCTTCACTGAGAAGCCTCTGAATGTAGTATCATAGACAGTGATCTATTTTTCTTGCGTTTTGCTTGGAAGACCTGTGAAGGTTAACCATTCTTGGAACTGGCAGTGCATCGTGTAATGCAAGACATGAAGCTGTGATCAACGGAGTGGGACAAGCTAAAGAATGTGACCACATTTCTGCATTCAGCTTTCAAAAGCCAAATGAAAACAAGATGCTGGGTCCCCAGCAGTGCTGGCGAAGGCCAAGACAACAGCTTGACAGAACAGACAGTACTCCAAACATGGACTTTATTGCTTGGGTACTGTTCCTGAAAACAGCCAGCTTGCATTTTGACTGGCAACAGCTGGACAGTACTGTAGCATGGCTATGGAGGGTCATGATGAAAACTGCATCTTTATACATTTAGGGAAGTCATTACCTTAGGAGGGAATCATTATAAACTTCCTGGCAAGTTTATCAAACCAGGGAGCTCATTCAAAATTATAAAGAAGAATAAAACCAAGCACTTTTACAGGAAACAAGAAGTAAAATTAAAAAAGCTCATCAAGTTGCATACAAGGAAATAATGCTGAAACTTTACACTGGAAGAGCTGCTTTCTATTAAGCATTTACTGAAAGCAAATGCTAGCACACTTGGAGATCCACTGTGAAAGCAAATGCTAGCACACTGGAGATCCACTGTGGAATGGATTTTCCAACAATGAGAAAAGATTCTGCAAAAGCTAACTACATAGAGGATACAAGTCCTTCAGAAAAGAAGTAAAAATTAAATAAAGGGAGGGGGAAGGGAAAGTACTAGGAAGACATGCACTAATTTGTGTGTGTGTCTCTGTGTCTCTGTTACTCATATTTTCATTTTTGAGCTCAGGGCCTCAC
Source organism: Dipodomys merriami (assembly GCF_024711535.1). Lineage (NCBI taxonomy): Eukaryota > Metazoa > Chordata > Mammalia > Rodentia > Heteromyidae > Dipodomys > Dipodomys merriami. The sequence goes on along the minus strand of NW_027204493.1, from coordinate 2,852,095 downwards.
ATGTGCAAGGTAAACACTCTGCCTCTTGAGCCATGCCTCAGATAGGGTCTTACATTTTTACTAAAGGACAAAACACAGTCCTCCTACCTATACCTCCTGTGTAGCTAAAATTATAGACATGAGCCTGTCTAATTTATTTGTTGAAAGAGGAGCTTTGCTAACTTTTTTTTGCTAACTTCTGGCCAGGCATGAGTCATTTCAAGTGTCACTCCAATTTTGGGGGAGGGGGAGATTAATGGGCAGTGCTGGGGATTGAACTTTGGGCCTTGTGCTTATTTGGACAGGAGTTCTACCACTTGAGCCACACCTTAGGCTCTATTTATGTTGGTTATTTTATGCGAGGTGGGCCTGGGCTCCAATCCTCCTACTTGAGCTTCTCCATGTTGCTTGGGATGACAGGCATACACCACCACACCCTGCCACTGATTAAAAGTCTAATGAATTTTTATGTCCAGGCTGCCTCAAACGGTGATTAAACCACCCCCCAACCCCCATCCCTGACTTCCAAGTAGCTAGGATTACAGGCCAGCATGCCTGGCCTAACTCCAAATTTTGATGAGGATTTTCCTGCCAATGGACTTGATATGGAAATAATCTTGCCTTTGGGTATCATTTTAGTAATAAGGATACTCAGCAAACCCGGGATGTGGATAGTATTTTTTTTAAAGTATGTGGAGAGAGTTATTTCTTCTTTTATAGATGAAGCTACCAATTTTAAAAATAACACATGTATAAATTTAAGTTGCCACTGCTTTACCTGAAGGAGTTTCTTGATGCATTCAGGATGACCATTCTTGGCTGCAAGGTGTAAAGCGCTGTGTCCTAAATGGAATAAAAGCGAGAGGGTCAGGGTTTCAAAAAAGACCATACTTCTCCCACTTGACCCATCACTTTCTGAGCTCTGCACTAAAGACAGCCATGAGAAAATAAACTGCTACTTGAAAAGATAGCAGTTGTTCTTGTGGAGATCAAGGTCTTGTTTTCTTAGCGCAAGGAAAGCAAAAAGACAGCAATCCTACCCACCAGGGGAACAATCAGAGGCTGCAATCTCTGGGGGTGAGACTTGTGGTAGACTCAGGACATGAGGCCTGGCAGTTCTGCTCTCAGCTGTCAACATGTGTGACAAACATCCCCTGGCTACAAGTCACACCACTGTTAAGACACTGCTGACCAAGAGCCCCACAACTGCCAGCTCACAAGATAGTAGGGAACATACAGAAGTCCACATACTTCTGTCCCTATTTCTGACCCCTCCAGCCCCAAAAGGAAACCACTCTGTTTGTAGATATTCAAAACACGAGGAAGAACAGCAGCACAGCAATCAAGTAACCATAGTTAAAGTTCCCTTTGTGACTCCACATGAGTCTCTGGTATTTCTATGGTCAGATAACTACAAGAAATCCTATTGTTTTACCCAACTTCCCTACTGACAATTGGGCCTACAGAACTTGCAAGGAAGAAAGGTTCAGCGGAAGCCGAAGGGGTAGAAGATGCCCATGCTGGGGCCTCCTGCAACTACTCTAAGTTTACACTGTCTCCACTTGTTCTCTGTCTTCGGATACCACTGATATATGGCCTTCTGAACAAAGCCTTTCTTTGCCTCTCTATGAAAAATTCTAGTTTTGGTGAATTTTGAGTTAAACTGAGCCAACCCAATATACCTAGGAAAATCTTACATTTCCCAAATCATTTAATCAAAACTATCATGTCACCTTGGGGATAGTTTGGTTAAATGTAAATAAGTTAACACTTACTTTGGGACATGCTCCAAGTATGGTTTCTCAACCTCAGGGCTACTGATATTTTAAGCTGGGTCATTGCTGAGTGGCTATCCTGTGAATTATAGGATGTTAAAGCTTCCCACATGTCTTCTCCAGTAGATGTCTAGTTATAACAATCAAAATCTCGGGACTGGGAAGGTGGCTTAGTGGTAGAGCGCTTGCCTTGCATGCATGAGAACCTGGGTTTGATTCTTCCGCACCACATAAGCAAAAAGCAAAAAGCTGGAAGTGGCACTGTGGATAAAGTGGTAGAGTGCTAGCCTTGAGCTGAAGAGCTAAGGGACAGCGTCCAGGCCCAGAGTTCAGGCCCCACGACCGGACCCCTGCCCCCCCCCCAAAAAAATAAAATCTTATCACCAGGCTGTAAAGTGGCTCAGTGGTAGAGTGCTTGCCTAACATGTATGAAGCCCTGGGCTCAATTCTTCGGTACCACATACACAGAAAAGGCCAGAAGTGGTGCTGTGGCTCAAGTGGTAGACTCTAGGCTTGCGCAAAAGAACAAAAGAAGCCCAGGGACAGTGCCCAGGCCCTGAGTTCAAGCCCCAGGACTGTAAAAAAAAAAAAATCATCAAATGTCCTTTGGGAACAAAATCACATTTGGTTCAGAACCCTAGTTGAGAGGAGTAACTTATTTTATATTATATCCCAGTTTCAATATACCATTCTCTTTTGTAGTTAAGTCTTCACTTTGTAATACTAACAAAAACTTACTAATTATAGAATCATACAGCTAGGAAATACTATATTTAAGATCAGAGGGTCACAGGATCATGGTGAGCTACACAAAAGCATGTGTAAGGCCAAAAGAGTCTTCCTTTCATTCTGAGACGGATACACTGAGAAGCTAAGAGCGTGTAAGAAAAACTGCCCTGCTTCGGGGTGGTAGGGAGTGAGGGGAGAGGAGAATGAGAAGAAAACCCTCTACATCTCCCAGAAGAGCTGGGGAAGATTAAGGAAAAATGAGCGAAAAGAGACTCTCAGCATTAGAAAAACAAAGATCTTTTCTTCCTCTTCCCCTCTTTTACTTATAGAACCCCCACTCCCTTCCAGGATGACTAAATCATAAAAGTTTAAGTCTAGTCATACTGTGCATTAACTAGGCTTTGGTGGGCTAGCTTGGCCTCTCCAATCATCATTTATACCACTGTGTCTAAGGATAAGCACATTCTGAATTTTAAACAAATGCCTCACAAATGAACTTCTGGAATACATCCTGATTGTAACTTGGACAATGTTTATGTTGTGTATGCAGTGTATTAACTTTGGATGATGCTGTGAACAAAAGCTGTTCCACACAAACAAAATCCATTTGACAAAGGCATAGCTCTCCAAAGCTAACGTGGTAGCACATGGATATAACTTAGGAACAGACTTTCCTTTCACTTCCAGTGTTCTAGTCAGACCTGGAAGCAAGTACTTGGTTTCTAGAGAAACAAAAGTTCTTTCATTCCCTAGTTCTGTGACGTTTTGCTGCCTGAAAGTATTTTTTTGTAATTTAAAATAATCTCAAAAATCAAAATGACAAATTATTCCCTGGATACAATACTACACTAAAATGAAATGTTTTTCATTGCTAACATTAAAATAAAACTGTCTTTCCAAATGCAAATTTTTCCTGGACAGCAGATACTGTATTAGTGACAGAACCCCACTGCAAGGAAATAGTGCATGGGTCTGGCTCTAACATAGTTATAGATCTGTCTGGAATATCAGGAAGTAATTTCCCGGCAGACAAAAAAAAAAAGGCAACCATAATTCAAGTGCACTCCAGCAGAACTCTGTCTACAATTGAAAAGAGCAATACTATTTATAACTCTTAAGTACTAGACTGCAGGTAGCTCAGCTACCCCAGCCATAGAATACATTCTCCCTAATGTAACTCAATGGCCATTTATTCAATGCTTAAGGTTGCTGGAAAATATATGAGCCCTAATATGATAGAAAGATGTTTGACAAGGCTGAGCACAAACTTATCTAGTGCATGCCTCAACTTTTTATGACTGAGAAAGTCATCAGATACACACATATGGCTAACTTATATCAAAAAGTCAAATTCTGAGAAATCAGTTTCTAGTCATAACACAGAGATACTCAGAAATAAGATAAATGATATTCAACTAGATTCTATGCCTTGAGATACTGCCTTTTAAAAATCAGGGTTTCAGAATGGAGGAAACATTTAAGTTATAAAAGCGTAAATTTATATTACAATTTTAAATATTCTTAAAATTGCATTATGCTTGGAAATCCTCATATTTAGTCCAAATTTTTTTTATCACCAAAGCATATTCACCTTGTTGTATTCCTGAGATAGAAGATCAGATTTTACAACATGTCCTTAAAACTCAACATCAGAATTATGAAATTATCCCTTACTCCCATTTTTTAAATCAAATATACATTGTAATAGTAAGTATGTCACACAGAATCAAGAGGAGCATGTGCGTGCGTGCATGTGTGTGTGTGTGAGAGAGAGAGAGAGAGACACAGAGACAGAGAGACAGAGAGAGACAGAGACAGAGAGACTGGCATATTTGTGACCTCCCCATACACATGGGTTCATGGATTCATACAAAGTCAACTGCTAAAAAATCATACAATCTTTTCCAGTTTTCCTTTATTCTAAGTTACTATGTGAACTACATTTATTGGTTATAACTTGCTGCTAAACTGGACAATGACACATTCTCTGCCTGAGTTTTAAGCTAAACATTATCTTTCAAATCTTCACACAGTTTCAGATTTGAGTAGGATTAGGAATGTAATTGAACCGAAGAGCCACCCAGAAGTCAAGAAGTCTAACGAACCAACTGAAGACACTAGAGAAGAAGGCTCACTGTATGTGATATCTTCATACCTCAATTTCCCACTCTGTCTTCTTTATAAGTCTTATAATGTTTATTAGGAAAATCAGGAGCATAAAGGGGGTAGGAGAAAATTTAAGGTAGGTGAATGTGACAGAATCTCCAGATCCTCTTTCACTCTGTTTTTACCTCCTTCTACAGCAGATACCTCTTTGATTTTTAACTAGACACTTTATTGCCCAGAACTTTCTTGTTTCCCAATATGATACAGCCACAGTCCGTGAAGCACCACAGGAAATGGAGTCGATCTCTGTGTATAGGGGTATAGGTGCTTCTGCTCTTTCCCATGTTGCTAGGGTGCAGAGAGCCTAGGCTACTGGAACCAAAAAAAACCATCCTCAAACCCACCACAAAGAAGAGCCAGGGTCCACGTGGTATAAGCATAATGTTGGACTTTCTTCTGAGAAAAATGAAATTCTTGTTAGATGCAGTCACAAAGTATCCAATGTATATGCTTCTTAACCAAGGAAACCTGAAAACTAATGCTTCAGAGAAGTATTGATCATAAACAGAAGACTGGTCATCTTCCAGCTTCTGATAATGCTTCTCTATTCATTTAATTCTATCTGCTACTATAGAGTAGAAAAATAAACAATAAAAAAAGCCTAGGTATCAGTTTTGATGCCAAGATCTGAAGCTTTTCAAAAGCCTAATGTGTAAGAGAGAATAAAACCAGCATGGCTGAACATAACAGCCAAATGCAGTGAGCACTAACATGTGCCCGGCACTGCTAAGATCTCACAGAAGCCTATGTAACACGGTAGTTGACAGAGTACGTAACTATATCTACCATCTTACCTGTTGATAATGCTCTGTTCATAAAACTGACCATAAGGCATCCATAAACATATTCAGAATTTCAAACATTTCATATAGAAGAATAACTTTAAAAAATACTCATTTCTAACTCCAGTAAACCAGTGTAAAAAGGAGAAAACTTCCAACCTGACCAGCCTATAGACTTTAATTATGAATAAAAAGGAGATGAGATCATGACAAAAGTGGTAAAGTACTTGCCTAGCATGGACAAGACTCTAGGTTAAGACTCTGCAGCATCACGGGGGGGGGGGGGGGGGAAGAGGGGTGAGAAAAAAGAAAAAGAAAAAAAGTCAGTGTATTTTGAAAGAAAACATTTTTTTTCCTTCAAAAATCTCTACCAGGCAGTTTGATTTATGGCAACAGAATTTTCTGCCAGTTCTCAATAGGTTTTTGAGTTGAAGATGAATGGGTTTCAGTATTATGGCAGTAGTTTTAGTGAAAACACCTGGCCTGTCCAAACTGAGCCATTTTAATTCCTTCTCTAATCACAAAATCTGCTTGGGACTAATGAGGACTATTGAGGCAAAGAACTGAGACTTTCATTAGTGCAACATAAATTATTATTCCTCTTAAGGTACTTAATAAACTATTCATTCTCCTACTATTCTCCTACGAGTATTGGCATTTCTCAAATATTTCTGAAACTCTGTGGAACTGCTCAGGAAATCATTCTCTTATTTCATTTTCTCCCTATTTTTTGACCAAAAATGGTTCCATCAGTTTGACACATTTTACCTGACTTGACTTCAAATGGTTCATGGTGTGTCCTAATAAAAACCTATTCTTAAATGATAAAGGTTCCCAATCACTGAGATTATCTAGAAACAAGAAACACAAACAAAATCAAAACAAAACAAACTCAGGCAGAAAAAGCATGCCAGAGACATGGAAAATGATTCTAAATGTTCAACCATCTTGTGGGCAAACATATTATTCTTTTAATTCCCAAGTGACCTCCCAAGATGACTACACTTAAGAGGCCAATTTTTGGCAGGGAAGAAGCCAGATAGAGAAATGCAAAGCCATCAGTAGTTGCTTTGGTCATTTTGTATGGCCAGCAGGGGCAGTATCACAGTTACAGCCCCAGGGGCTCCAGAGAGAACTTGTAAAAGGTAAGACTACTGTACCTCCTCTTTCCCTCTGCCTTTTCATTTGTCAATAGTGGATTCACATAATAGCCCAAGGAGCTTTAAAATACATACCCATTAACCCCAACACAACTGACTGTGAATCTTAGAGGGAAGAGCCTACAGAGAGAGAGAGAGAGAGAGAGAGAGAGAGAGAGAGAGAGAGAGAGAGAGAGAGAGAGAGAGAGAGAGAGAGTGTGTGTATGTGTACACTGTTTATTCTTTTCCTTTCTTCCTGCCTCTCCATTGTAGCTCCCAGGTGATCTGGATACCATGTAGTACAAAGAAAGGGAGAAAAGGTTGGGCAGCCAAGGTCAAGATAATAACCACACCTCTGTCCACTGAGCTCCTCTCAACTAGCTGGGTGACTATATATAAACATTCGCTCCCTAGATAATGCTACATTGTGATTGATAAAAACAAGAATTTGGTTGGTTGGTCCATACATATAATCTTACCTATACTTATCCTATCATCAAATATGAAGTACAAGAAGTATACAGTCTCTAGGTGACTAAACACACAGAAGAAAACACAAAGGAGAGCAAAATGAAACTACATCCAAACCTAGCCAATCCAAAGTCATTATGTTCTCCTCAAAGCTATCTGTAGACTCCAAATTTGTCGTAATGAACATACCTCGATGACACTTTCCCACTGGCCTGTTGGTTTCAAAGATTAAAAACCACCTACCGGTAGTATCTTGGGCAGTCACATCCACACCATGCGTAAGCATGACCCTGAGGCATTCCACGTGTCCTTTAGCAGCAGCCAGATGAAAACTAGAAAGAGAAGGAAAGGCATTTTCTTAGGGTTTTTCTTCGCTCATAGCTCAGCTCCAGAAAAGCCTTCTTCATGTGGACATATTCTCAACTGAGATCCACAGCCACTTACATAGGCATTGTTATCAACCTTATATTCCTCACCTAAATAACCGACTACCTACTAAAAGAGCTGGGTCATTTTCTTTATTCCCCTTAGACAGAAAGCTCTGAAAGAGGAATTAATCCTTCCTTCTCTCTCAGTCCCCATGCTTAGAAGAAGCTCTTGATCAAGAGCTCTTGTACAAAAGGGCAAGACAGGAAAATTGCTATGGTTAGCCATGTTAAGGTTTTAGCTTCAGGAAGTCTAGTTCCTATTTCTAATGTCCATGACTTTGGATGAATGAACACTTCCAATATTATGGTTTTATCAAAGCTCAGAGGAAAATAAAAACGTGTAGTCAGATGAGAAAGTATACTATGATGTGTACGCCCTTTAAGAGCTCACACTATCTGGGTTTTTGCTTCTCTATTGTGATCTATGAGAGTTCTCTGCATCTCCATTTGCAAAATCATAAAATAAACTGTGAGGAACAAATAATTGTGTAAAAGCTCCTTCCAAAATGCAAAATGTAGTATATCTTTTTAAAAGCCACTAATTACTACAGCCTCAACCACATAAGATGAAGCAATTTGTGACATGCTGCTTAATATCAATGCCTTGTCTCCATGTTCAGAAAGGAGAGGTGAGCAGAAGCTAAGTCAGACCCGCATTGCTTAAAACCTGGAGGGTCAGGAGATGAAGTTATGTGCCTTTGCAGTGAACGGAACTTAGGGACAAAGTTGTAGACAGTGGCAGACTATAAAAACCCATCCAAAACCAGCCCTGTCCACGCCTCACACTTGAGCTGCTTGTATCCTGGCACCTCTCGGGGATGTAATCATCCCCACAGCAGTGTCTGGCAGGAGCAAGCCATTAATATTTAGCCTCTGATTAGGGACCAGAAGCAGTGCCAACTTTTTTAGTAAGATCCTTAAGTGGAATGTTGTGCTTCTGTGAGTGAGACTGGTCAGAGGCAGAACCGGGATTCGTCGAATACAGTGAATAGATTTCTTCTGTGCATCCTCAGAGGTGACAGTGCTGGGGACTGATGGGCAGTGGCCATGCCCTGTCTAGATGTCAGACAACCAGGCATGTCTAGGGTTACAGCAGGCTTAGGGAACAGATGGTGCCCGGGTCACCACCTAATTAAGAGCCTCCTAATAGCCTGTATCCTGGAACAAGGGCTAAAAGAGAGTTTGCAGATTGAGCTGAGTTGAGTGGGAATGGGATGGGAGCAAAGCAGGAAGTTGATTAAAACCTACACACACACACACACACACACACACACACACACACACACACACACACACACACACACACACACACACACACACACACACACACACACACACACACACACACCATTTTTGCAGCATCTGGAGACATAAAAGATTAGTAACTATGTTGGTGGGGGTTCACCAAGCCCTTATGTCTACAAGCAGAGAAAACTATTAAACAACCTAGAAAATACACAGGTTGGCTCACCCAAAACAAAGAGTTATCTGTGTGGCCCACAGTTCAGAAACAGTGCGACGAACCATTAAAGGCAATGTATAATGATGAAATATAATTGTCTTCAAACAAGTTAAAGAAAGACTGAGAAACAAAATGAGCACATTTTCATCTTTGTATTGATATAATTCAGATGTCACAAAATTCACTCTTTAAAAATGTACTGGTCTTTTTGCATATTCACCAAGTTGTACAACCAACCTCACTAAGGGTCAGATTTTTCACTATGGTAACAAAACACCTGGCAGAAACAACTTAAGGAAGAAAGAATTCTTTTGCTCTTGGTTTCAGAGTTGTAAAGAGAGCTTCAAAGCCAGATGTTGCTGAAGAGTAATAGTAAGTTAGAGACTTCTTAGGACCTTGAATGAATAACTGAAAAGCAGGAGAAAAGCTTAGCATCCCTATTTCCATTTTGCATATGACTTTGCTCAGACTTTTTCCTCTACAGTCCCTCTGTAATCACTCTGGAATCCAGGAAAGACAGGACCGATGGGTAACATCATTATGACAAGGGACTGAAACTACCTCTAAAGAAAAATACAGCCCCCTCATGACATACCACCCAGCAGATGGCCATGACTGTCATCCTGACAAGTGATCAGTGATAATTTCTCCAGAACCCTTCTTAAAATAGGGACTGACATAATGACCAACCAGGCCATACTTTGACCAGGACTATTTAATAACTATGTGTATATCTCTCCTCATGCCCCCTCTATAAAATCTAAAGTTCACACTTAATTCCTGACTATGGCGGAACATGTACTGAAGTACTATCTTCCTGTGGCTCTTACATAATAAATGTCCTTTCTCTGGCTTTCACCTTGTCTCTTTTTGTCTGATAGGAGTGAGTGGTCAGACTTCACAAAACACCAGCTATTTGGGTCTATTGTGGCAGCAAGGGATGGACCAACCATTCAAACATGAACCCATGGGAACATTTCATATTTAAATACTATCCTATACTTACTAAGTAGAGTTTTCGTGGCTCACGCCTGTAATCCTAGCTACTTAGAAGGCTGAGATCTGAGGATCGTGGTTCAAAGCCAGCTTGGGAAGAAAAGTTTTTAAGACTCTTATCTCCAATTAACCACAAAAGAAAGCCAGAAGTGGAGCTGTGGCTCAAGTGGTAGAATGCTAGTCTTGAGCAAAGAGTTCAAAGACAGTGCTTAGGTGAACTGGTAATAAATAAGTAATAAACCCTATATATACTATGTAATTCTTAAAACAGTTGGCCTGTAAAATACATTTAAAAATCCCTTTATTTTTTAAGTCATTCCCCATTCCTCTGTCCTTCAAGTAATTTGGAAATCACTAATCTACATCCCATGTCTATTATTATATTCTAGACACTTCCTAAAGACTAGATTATATAACATGCAATCTACTATGTCTGGCTTCTTCCCTTTAGCATGTTTCAAGGTATGTACGTATTATAGTACATATCCATACTTCATTACGTCCTTAATAAGACTTCATTTTATAAGTCTACCACAACTTGATTAGCCATGCATGCGCATCTGGACTCTTTCCACTTTGGGCTATATTATTACTGCTAAAACATTATACAACATTTGTAGGACACGCTTTCAATGCTAGTAGGTGTGTTTATCTAGGAGCAGAATTGCTGGGTCATATGCTAACTATGTTTTAACTTCCTGAGGAATTGCTTAAGTCTTAAAAGCCGCGGTACCATCTTGTCACTGATGAACAATGTAGAAGGGTTCCAACTTTCCACATTCTAGCCAAGACTCATTAGGGTCTGGCAAATTTTAGGAGATGAGAGTTTTAACTACAACTTAAAATATCCAAAGGCAAAAAAAATATTTAAGTCTTTTGGAATGAGCCCTTTGAAGCAGTTAGTTCAATTAATTAACAGCTGAAATTTTCCCTAAAAGGAATATAGAAGATTGAATGCAAAGGAAGTTAGGAACATCCTCTGGCCTTGTATCCACATAAGCTTTTACTTCCAATTATAAAGTGTGGCCAATTCTTTCAAAGTCCAGAAATGTCATTCAAAAGCTTATGGGAGATTTTGTGTACTTATCTCTTCATTTAGATTGGTCAAGAGTTTAATGGAGATGGGGGGAGGAGGGGGACTGCAAATATATTTTTTCTACTCCTACAAGGACAATGGTTACTGCCCAGGGATATGGATGGTAGTTAATTCTGATCTTACTGAAGTACAGCACTTCATTGATCGAGGTCTTGGCTATACAAAGAGAGGTTCATGGGAAAGGAACATGATAGAAATGAAGGCTTTCAGAGACAGGCACCAGAGACTCACACCTATAATCCTAGCCAGAGAAGGCTGGGAGGCTCAAACAAAATAACCAGCAAAAATTTGATGGTGTGGCTCAACTGGTAGAGTGCCAGCTAAGAGAGCAAGCTGAGCAAGGTCAAGGTCTTGAGTTCAAATCCTAGTATGAAGAAAGCATTGTTGTCATTATCATCCTTGTCATCATCATCATCCAAGGCTTTCCATTCCATCCTAAATCTACCGAATCAAAAGCCACAAGCACAAGGATTCCCAGCTGATTTCACAGGCACACAGAAGTGTGAGAGGTGCTGTTCTAAGCGGAGAATGAGTTAAAAACACCACATAATTTTATTTGCCAAGGCACCCATTGTTTCAATGTTCTTTGAAAACATAATCCTCTTAGCCTTAAAAACAAAAGTTCCACAAAAAAGGGATCCCCACTGTGTCACGTTTCCTTGGAAGGGGAGATGTTTTTAGCTTTGCTTGTATGTCTCAGCCAGGGTCCTTCCACAGAGATGTAACTAAAAGGCACAAACAGCCACAAGATTTACACAAAACTACTTTGATCCTTTGATGCTGACTGCTATTTGGAACACTCCTGCATTTGTCACTTGGAAAGACCCCAAGGCTTCAGTGCTTCAGTTTTTGCCTCTCCCTCACTTCTATTATTTCCCCCACTACAGAGTCAACTCACTGAGGTCACTCCCTCAAACACCAGCTGGGTGGCAGCCTGTGAATCACGTAACACAGCCCCATTGCTGTGTGTAATGGGGGCTGAGGTAACTTCAGTTCCCTCACTTCAAGCCATGTGGAAGGCAATAAAATGACAAATGACATCAGTAATAGCAGCTAATTTTCCAAGACACTTTGCTGGAGTCATCTTATTGTCACAGAAGTCTTAAGGAGGTTGTTAAAAGGTTTCCCATTTTACAGAGGAGGAAACTTGAGGTACAGAGAAATTCACACTGATTCAAAGTCCCAGAACAAACAAGCAGCAGATGTTTCCTAGGCTTTCATCATGTCTCCAGAGCTGATCCTTCAGTTCCATGTTGAGAAATGGCAGTTTGCTCCATCCACTTCAAACTGAAATGCTATGGACTATAACTCACTAACGGCTGTCAGTTCTCTACACAACACAGTTCAAACTAAAACCTGGTGGAAACATTTGGCAAAAAGCAAACATGAGCTTCACACAAGGGCAGACTGGGAATGCCAGGCTCTCAACTGGATAGGAATGCAATCTCAGAGCTGAACAAACAGCCAGCATGGAGGTTTTATTTCCTACAAAACCACTCAGCAAATTGAGCACGCTTTCCTGAAATAGATATCCTGGAACAAGGCTGGAATATTTCCCAAGACTCTTCGCCAGAAGGGGATTTGAACTGATGCTATTCAAAAGCCCACAAGTTGTGGCCCTGGAAAATTCCTTGTTTCCCAGTTGGTGTGGTTTCTCATTACCAGCTGTAATGTACAGACATTTTCAGGGCTACTTTTAGAAGATATTTAATTTTTTCAGGAGCATTCATTCATAGAAAACTGCATTCAGAACAAACTCTTATCTCCTTCACTAGCCAGGCTCCTAGTTCCTAGAAGCCAGAGAACTGAACTCTGAAGGCTCATCAGTACTCCCCAGTGCCATTATCTAACCAACCTCCACTTTCCAACTCAAGCTGCTAACACACTCATGAAACCTACAGGCAGTAGACACATTCCAGAATCTCAGAGTATAAGATGTTCTAGAACCTTCCCGATAATGATGGTTCAACATCTGCACTGCACAGAGACATGAAGAAATAAAGAGAAGACATAAAATATCAAGACTTGAACTCACTGCCATGAAGGCAGTTTCTCTAACTCCATGCATACCTCCCACTTTCCAAAAATACTTGGGTTTTCAAGAAAGGAGTCACTGTGGTCTGGAAAAGACTCACAAATAGTTCATGCTACTAAGGGGCTTTACTATAGCCCCATGAGAGAATCAGCATTTTAGTTCTGTAATAGGAGCTTCACAGACAGACCATCACTTCTATTGTCACTGGGTGCCTTTTGGAAAACTTTTTTCTGGAGAAAAAATGTGATGTAGGTGGCTGGGAGTGGTAGAGTGCTTGCCTCGCATGCATGAGGCCCTGAGTTCAATTCCTCAGAGAAAGCTAGAAGTGGTGCTATGGCTCAAGTGGTAGAGTGCTAGCCTTGAGCTGAAGAGCAGAGTGACAGCACCTAGCCCCAGAGTTCAAGCCCCGTGACCAACAAAATAAAAAAAGGAAGTGATGCTTGTTAAAAAAACAAACAGGCAAATTAAGCATGTATCTTTTGGGCTAATGCTTAATTTTGCTTCCCAGTACATTTGTATGCTAGTTCCCCAAACAGGTCCCAGATTAGCATCACCTAGGGAACTTATTCAAAATGCAGACTCTCAGGATTCTGCTTAGATTCCAGAGTTGAAGTTCAGCAAGCTCACAGTCACACATTCAATTTTAGGGTCAGTGGCACAACAGAAAGAATCTAGTAGTCTTTAGGTTTGGGTAATTAATCCTTAGCTTTAATCTCCACTCCACCATCTCCTGAGCACTTCTTAGCAAAGTTAGGAGATACTGAAGATTAAAAACTAGAGAGAATAGAGATGAGTGAAGAGGAAATGTAGATGGGGTGAATTTGAACAAAGTATATTATATGTGTTGTAAATATCACAAAGAAGTCTGTATAATTAGTTTATGCAGAAAATTTTATTTTCAAAGGAAGAATTTTTGATAAGCTTACAGTCTTTTAGGAAAGTCATTCAAATTCACTATCCTGAGTTTATTCACCTGATCTATACAATCAAAGAATTCTTTTTCCAGATTCAAAATGCTAAAACTCTGATGCAACCCACCAATTATTTTTTGCTATCTCTAAGTAGAAGTACACAGGGGATACAATCCAATGTGTCAACCGATGAGTGTAATGTATCTTGATCAATGTCACCACATTTATTCCAACCTCTGAATTCTACAGAGCTCAAGAAAGACTGGGCCCACAGAAAATGTTCAGCAGGAAAATTCTAACAAGTGGATTACAAGGTCTAGATTCCAATTTCAGATTAGAATCTAAGGGTAAAAAGGGAGTCTTGCCTAATAGCTTCTAGTTATAAAAGCCATGAACAAACTAAATTCTGATCTGTAGTGGGTGTTAACCCAAATGGCCCAGGGAGAAATCCTGCTGTCAGAGAAGTTTTGTTGCTGACTGGCTTTCAATGATTTGCCAAACATTTACAATACTAGCTCTAATCATTGCTTCTACTAGAACCCATAAGGCAGACAGTCTGAAGGATTTGTTACCTTTCTCTGCTAAACAGAAAAAAATTGTATGAACTCCCAAACCTTTGCAAGTCACACTTTTTTCTTCATAAAATTACCACAGGGTAAGTAAGAGCATCTGATAACTGTGGTGGTTAATCTTAACTATCGATCTGACTGGATCAAGGAGATTATGAAAGCACCTCTGGGTATGCTTCACCTAACAGTGCTTTAATTTGTTGATGGATTCAAAATTTGACTAGACTAATAGGACACCGTCTATAGAAAGGTGGTTCCCATAAAGGAACCACTTAGGGGATTTGTCCTTAGGAGGGGCTATATCTTGCCCTGATCCTTTCCCATTACTACACTCTTTGCTTTCTATTTGCCATGAGGTGAATGGTCTCCTCCATAGTCTCCAGCCATCAGGATGGTTCTGCCAAGGACATGGAGCCAAGCAAGTAAGAACTGAACCCTCTGAAAGCAGAGCAAGTTGTTTCTGTCAAGTATCTGGTTACAATTACATGCAAGAAACTAATACACATGGGAGAGAAATTGACAGGGCTTTTAAACTATTGGGTGAATGAATGAAAAATATAGGTGAAAACACACTGTGTACTATCACAAGAACAATTCCTTCCTGGGAAAGGGGGAAGGGGGCAAGGAAGGGAGTGGTACCAAGGATTGAATGCAAGTCCTTGTGTTTGCTAGGCAAGTGCTCTACGACTGGAGCCCCCCACCTGAGAAACAATCACTTTTTTATTAAGAAAGGTTGGCCTCTAACGCTGGTAGTTTGTTATCAGCGACAAGATAGGCCCCTTAAGTAATCAATACTCCTTAGGTTCTAGGTGATTTCTAAATGGCAGAGGCAAAAGAGAGTTTTGTTTTGTGGGGCTTGAACTCTGGGCCTGGATTCTGTCCCTGAGTTCTTCAGTTCAAGGACAGTGAGCCACAGCGCCACTCTCAGTTTTCTGGTGGTTAATTGGAGAGAAGAGTCTCATGGACTTTCCTGCCTGGGCTGGCTTTGAACTGGGATCCTCTGATCTCAGCTTCCTGAGTAGCTAGGATTACATGCATGAGCCACTAATGTCCAGCCTCAAAAGAGAATTTTTTAACAAAGGCTTCATGAAAAAGGTGGTCCAATGGACATGAATGATACATAAAACTCTCCAGTGTGGTGGTGGCATTTGGCAGGAACGGAGGCTAGGAAGCAGTTTGAAAAGGACAGGCGTGTGCTAGTGACTAAACTGGCCTCGACCCTTGAACTGCCTGGCGTGAGAAACTCCTGCTCCAACATGCCCTCTTTCATGTGAGTGACTGAGGGCAGGTCACTGACTGTGTGCTCTTGAGATCCATCCCCATCCTCCTCTGCTCGCCTCTACCACAGCCACTACAGTTCCCAGGCTCTCCTGACCTCTGTGTTGGGGGTAGGCACTGCCAGACAGCTAGGGGGAGGGGCGGAACCAGAGAGCTTTGACATTGGGCAACGGTTACCCACTGGAATGCTTAAAATTCTTCGTTCTCGATATACTTAACCCAACTCAGAAAACAGCTTTCAATGAAAAATTCTTGAGATCCTACGAATATTTTTTTTTTTTTTGGGTCAGTCGCGGGGCTTGAACTCTAGGCTATGGGCACTATCCCTGCACTCTACAGCTCAAGGCGAGCACTCTACCGCTTAAGCCACAGCACCACTTCCACTTTTCTAGTGGCTTATTGGAGATAAGAGTCTCACGGTCTTTCCTGCCTGGGCTGGCTTTGAACCGAGATCCTCAAATCTCAGACTCCTGTGTAGCTAGGATTAAGGAGTGAGCCACCGGCGCTTGGCCCTATGAGTATTTTCTTATTTTTAACTTCCAGGTCTATTCTCAGATCTATTCCAGATCTATTCGTTCTACAGCACAATTTTGCAACAAGTCCCTTTGGAAAACCTCAGGAATTAGGTTTTCCTAATTTACCTTAGCACAAGTGAAACTTGCCTTTCCCTTAAATGTTTCTATCCAAAAGAATGTGTGTGTGTGTGCATACATGCATGTGGGTACAATAGAAAAAACAATTTCCACTAGCCATCCCAGGTTGTACTTAACCCATCTACACCTGTCCTGATGTAGGACTTGTTGGGAAGCCTAGATTAGGAAACCTGGCTGCTTGATGGTTCTTGCATTAAACATATCCTTCTAATTACCCCAGGTATTCTGACAACTCTTCTGCCCAAACTGAATTCCACACCAAAGCAACCAACTCTCTGAAGATGGAAGCCAGCATCTGAAACGCTTTCCAGATGATTCTAATCAAAGTCAAGTTCAGAATCAATTACCTACTTCAAATGGAGCCCCAATTATGATAAGCATTTTAGAAAGAGAAGAATGGTCAAGGTATCTGTTTTTCTTTTCAATTTGGCCTGGCTCTGTTCATGCTGTCACCTGTACCTGCACTGTCCTCTACCCCTACACATACCCACATCCCATTGATCTGTTCAATGTCCCCTATATCAAACCCTAGAGAGGAATCTTACTTAACTCCAGAGGCTTCCTCTCACTCACTGTCCTGAAGCCCTCATGGACAGTATTTCACAGGTTAGCACTTAGTGTTCTTCAGCATTTTTAATGGCCTTGTCTTCCCATCTCAGTCCCTAGAGGAGAACTGTATTTTCTCCATTTTTTAATCTGTTGACAATAGAGTCAGGGATGTTCTGGATTAAAGGAGTGCCTACCAATTGGTAGATTAATAGAACAAAACCTTTGAACACATGTCCAAGGTATAAACAGAGGCAATAACATCTTCAAAAGTCTATGTGAAGCCAGACACTGGTGGCTCACACATGTAACCTTAGCTATTTTTGAGGCCAGCTCAGGCAGGAAAATCTGTGAGACTCTCATCTCCAATTAATCAGCAAAAAGTCAAAGTGGAGGTATGTCTCTAGTGGTAGAATGTCAGTTTTGAGTAAATGACATAAAAAAATTAAGCTAAGAGACAGCACCCAGGCCCCAAGTTCAAGCCCTAGTACTGGCACAGTCTATGAGACCCACAGTGGAGTTGATATCACTTATCAATGTAATTGATAAGTCTCTTGGGGATTTGGGGGCATAAAACTATCCTGGCGCATGTCATAGTCTCTGCCTCTGCTTCTAGGGCAACTTTACCTGTTAAGACTACCTAAAGACCTAAATACCTGGTATTACCTAAGGAAAGGTAGAGAGTGATGTTACAGGAAGGAATATAAACTGTAGCTATATATACAGTATGTGGGGGGTTTAGATAAATTAATGTGACTAGAGATAGCTGATTAGGCAGTATGACTTGATTTCAAAGACAAAACTACTGGGATAAAATAGCGAACACATGCCTATTCTAAAAAAAAAAAAAAGTACAAAAAAACTACCAGCTAAAGAAGCACCTTACTGTACTGACTTGCAGAGTTCAAGGCTTACCTCTCTTCCTCTTTAAATATAAATTCCATAGTCATCTAAAAGTACTTGCATAAGCTCTTGCTTTCCAAGCCAAAAAGATCAGGTTTCTGAAAAATCTACGTCAATGTACACAAACACATACACAGTCTCAGACACAGACACATAGACACACTTTTTAAAAAGTCTACATATACACATGCCCTGGTGAGTATTTGTTCAAATACTACAGTCCTAGCAGTGATTTTATTTAGTCTGGTTGTTCTTAAAACAAACACACATAACTTTAATTAAAGGCACATCCAACATAGGGGAAACCATCTTGAAACAATTAGATTCTTCTACAGTAAAAGGTTTCAGGGCACTGACATCCTCCCACTTCCTCCAATCCCCTCAGGAAAGAGACCAGATGGGGCAGAGGCAAGCCAAGCCTGACTCCATAAACACAGCCTGGAGCTGTAATTCTCTGCCCTGCTCTATTTTTTTCTCTTCCAACCAAGATACCACCTTTCTTTGGGTCTTCCCTAAATGAATTCCAGTCAGTTGACTGCTTTTACTTTTTTTTTTTTAACTCTACTCTTTGATCAGTTTTAGAGGGAGAAAATTTCTGACATGGTTTCTTATCTTTCCCTGGCAGGAAATACTCCAGGAAGAAACTGAGAAGGAATTACCAAATCATGAATCTGGTCATGAACCTTGGCTATGGAGGCTTCTGGAAAATGTCTGAAAGATGGGTGCCTCTGACACCATATGCTTGTGAGTTTCTGGGCTGTCTAGTTCCCCTTGTAGTACAAACTGTCTATTGAAACTGTCCTGAAAGCTGGGGGACAAATTGTGACATGAATCCAGTGAGTTTACCCCTAGGTAATTTACTCATGAGTTTCCATCAGCAAAAAGATACACTGAAGAGTCACTTCTACAAATACCAACATTAGAAAAAAACCAACAAAACAAAACCAGTAGGATTCTTGCCCACAGCGAGCTTACTCTATTGTATGAAGGTCAAATCCTTTAGAAGACAAAGGTTTTTCTTACATGGCTAACATTCCTATTGTTGTTCTTTCAGTACTGTAGGATACACTGGAAACAGAACCTAGACAAATGTGTGGACACTCTTGCTAAGAGGCAGCAGGAGCAGGTAGCCCATCTCCAGAAGGCCTATGGGCAAGAACTCTAGGTAAGGCAGTGCCAAAGGGAATAACCTGGAATGCAAGAACCAGGACTGCATGGACAGGCAACTGCAGATTGCAGTACCAAATTACAACATGGGTTATCATGAAAACTCTTTACAAAGGAGGTCTGGAGCCTCTTGGTGAGATGGAACTGATGTTGATGAGCAAACTCTAAAGAGCAGGCAGAAAATGAGGCTAAGTGCCGTTAAGTATCGAATTGTCAAGAGGAAATGTGACCAAGCCCTTCAGAAGGAGAGGTGTGAAGCATCTCTCACATGTTCACACATAAATGCTACCCTTGAAAACTCCATAGAGCTGGCCTAACCAAGAGCAGCAGCAGAGGTGATTCAAGGACAGCTTCAGTCAGTCACAGACTGTGAGCTGCACCAAAGATTTGACTGGTTACTTGTTACCAAATCACACACACCTAGAAAGAACAGGAGCAATTGAGAGATTTCTGCAGCTTAGGCAAAGTTAAGTGTATACTCAGGAAGGGATGTGGAGATTAGAATCAATCTCAGTCCAGAAGTAGAGACTTACAAAAGTGAGAAGGCTCAGGACAAGGGAGCAAAATCACAACAGCATCCTTTACATTATTATATGATACCAAAGGGACAAGAAAGGTGGTTCCCAACCTCAAAGCCCCAACTCATTCTGAATATGCCAATCATAGATCTGAATAGAAATAGGAAGCTAGATAAAATTGAATTCTCACATTCTTATGGTCACTAGTTAATAACTTTAGTCCTCAAAAAATATCCTAAGGTGGCTCAGTGGTAGAGCACTTGCCTTGCATGCCTGAGGCCCTGGGTTCGATTCCCCAGCACCACATAAGCAAAAAGAAAAAAAAGCCAGAAGTGGTGCTGTGGCTCAAGTGGTAGAGCGCTAGCCTTGAGCTGAAGAGCTGAGGGACAGCACCCAGGCCCAGAGTTCAGGCCCCACGACCAGATCCCCCCCCCCAAAAAATATCCTAAGCACAAAAATGAAGTGTTGACAGATGATTACTTATGAAAAAAAATCCTACACTGAGAAAATAATTACCCCCCCCCCCGCTTCCTTTCTTTATTAGTTCTTCTAAATTTCCACATGTGTCACTGAATGAGAAATAGCTGACTTGCAAATACATGGGCAGAAGTGTGAGAGCTATTTTCAGAGTTTACCCAGGAATAGTTGTATTACATGGGTCTTGGTTTTAGCAGCAAACTAGAAGTGGTCATTTCTATATAATGGCTGCATATATTTCTACTACTACTACTAAAAAAAAGCACTGAATGAACACTGACATAACATGGAAGAACCTGGAAAATATGATAACTGAAAGTAGCCAGAGACAAATATCACATATTATATGACTCCCACTTATAAGATAAATATTCAGAATAGACAAACTCACAA
Source organism: Dipodomys merriami (assembly GCF_024711535.1). Lineage (NCBI taxonomy): Eukaryota > Metazoa > Chordata > Mammalia > Rodentia > Heteromyidae > Dipodomys > Dipodomys merriami. Next base: position 2,831,622 of record NW_027204493.1, on the reverse strand, counting down.
AGACAGCAATCAGATTAGTGGTTGCCAGGGGAAATGCAAGGAAAGGAGGGAGTACTTGCTTAGTAAGTACTGGGTTTCCTCCCAATAGTGATGAAAAAGCTCTGCAACTAGAAGGGATGGTAGTGAACAATGTGTGAATGTGCTTGCTGCCAATAAAAAGTAGCTTTTCAATTATAATACACTAAATGCTATGCTACCTGTATTTTACCACAATAAAAGAGAATAGACAATAGTCTAGCCATCTATTCTATGCATAATATGTATACTTTTGCTAGTACACTATGAACAAAAAATATATACACATTTGTTCAACTGTTCACAATTCTAAGTTACTAATGTAAATTCTCTATCTTTCCAGTGAGTAATATCTTAGACAAAACTGATGAATGCTTATCCTAGTAGTATCTCAGTAGTATCTTAGACAAAATTGATAAACACTTATCTTCTCTTTCTCTGGGATGACTATAAGAAGTTGTCTTCTACAGTTATTTACAAAGCTGGACAGGAGCAGGTACATACAGTCCTAGAAGGCTGTACAGTGGTATACAAGGTAGATCAAAAGACAAGTCTCTATCACCAGGAATTTCAGAAATACTTATTCACCAGCCTCCCATAGACAAAGTAAGTAAAAATGTCATAACATCACCTCATGTATAACCATGGGTATCATCTCTTTTTAAAGCCCCTTGATAATTCTAAAACAGAAGCTCCCTGTATCAAAAATCCTTAACCAGTCTGGTATGAAAAGGGAAGAGAATTGCATGAATCAAGTGCCTACTGTGAACTGGAAACTGCAAGCTCTTTCCATATGGTAGCTACATCTGTGTGCTACCTTTATCCTCTCAGACTTCTAGTCATTATGAGTACTATGTTCCCTAGCAGAGGAGCAGGAGATCAGGGGCTTTCCCTCCTTTACTTAAGGTAAGCAAAAATTTAATATGTAAAGGGTCAGATAAGTATTCTGGACTCTTTGCACCATACGGTCTCTGTTGCAACTGTTTAATTCTGCTTTTGTAGTTCTGGAGCAAACATGGACCATGGTTAAATAACACAGACAGCAGGTCCCAACCCCTACTTAAGAATCTAAAAAGATTCCCAGAAGTCTTAGTACTCCAGTTATCCACAATGGGAACCTGACAGTAACAAACCATATATACAAGGCTTCCTCTTTTCTCATGCTTTCTAGATCTCTGGAGAAAAAACTAGTGGCAGTCAAATGCTTTGTCTCACATTTGAATACCTTGCTTCTGAGAACATCCAGCATTTGTCAGTGTTCTTCTGTGCTGTAGCAACTTATCATCTCCCTTTTACACTGAGAAAAGTGAGGTTCAACAATCACATAATTCATAATAATAGACATTATAAATAATTACAGACAGGACCCTAAGAAGTTGATCTTCAAAGTCCCTGATCTCTTTACAATACTACCAGGGTAAGGATAGATAGACACACCTAAGTACATGCATGTATACATACACACACACTCACAGACCCCAGTACTTAAATATATAGTTTTAATTTACAGTGAGCAGGAGAGTTTAATGTAATGGCAAACCATGAAATAAATTACAGTACTCAGATAGCTACCTATCTACGGTAAGGGAGTTTATAAAATTATATAATATAAATAGCAAAGCTTGAAGGTGATGCAAAAACTATTTTTCTCTTTTATATTGGTTCTTAGCTAGGACCGGCTGGCTATAGTTTTGGCAAAGTGTGGGTATATCTGGGCACAATTTACAGCCACTTGGAAATGCTCACTATGTAATATGGAACTGGTAGAGAGAAACTATATTAAACACCCTCACACATATTTTAGCATGGGAGTGGGAGGGGGCATGGCAATAATTTTACAACGATCTCATAAGGGACTCAAGAAACTCCACTTGAACACTGAGGATTCTAGAGAACGCTTTGGGAGCCATGGCGGAGTCAATGTGGTAACCAATGGTCTGCTTACGCGGTCTTGCCCTCACTATCGTGCTTGGTTGCGCTGGCCCCCTTCTTGCCCAGCAGTGAGGCCACCTTCTCCACGTCTCCATTTTCCACGGCCTGCAGCAGGCGGTCATCATTCTTGTTCCACTCATTGGTCTGTGGAGCAAAGGAGAGAGGCAGAAGAGGTGAGTGATGTCAGCTAAACCCACACCACTGATTCTGTTCTCCCACCTCAAATCCAAACCTGCCCCAAAGGCGAAACTAAACAATACCTTCTTCTTTACCATAAGGACACTCCCCCCAACACATACAGTTTAATAAAATACTGTCATCGAACTTTGAAGAAGGTTACTCCCTCTAACTATCCTTGGGAAGACAAAGCAAGTTAGATGGACCTGGAATCCAGTTTACACATTAGCTAATTTCTAGCTAACGTTGACAGATGGCACCTAAGAATGCTGACCTTTGACCTAGTCTACAGCTCACTCAAGTGCACTGGGTTACAGCTCCAAACTGGCCAGTAGTTCAAGGTTATCTGAGAGTTAAAATACATACAATTCTTCATTGGCTTTTTATGGCCACAGTTTCTGTTCTGCTTATTGCATCCAAATTTCTTGAGCCATATGCTGATTTTAAGTAGTTGTCTATGCTACCAAATCAACAAAGTACCACCAGAAACAAAACTTCTTTTGAGCAAACAATTAGGCATCAAACAGCTTTGGGGGAAACCTCAACCACCTTCAGTCCCAAATTATTTTGCAAACCACAGAAACAGTAAACTTGCATGTGCATGAAAACCAGATTTTAGTTTTAGAAAGGAAAAGAATTATTTTCATGTTAAGAGTAAATGAGCCCAACTCGAGTATATGACTAGTTCTCAATATGAAAGGTAGCAATGAGCCACTGAAACTGTTAGAGGAGAAGAATGAGAGAACATATCAAGACTGGAAGGTATATAAAGCACATAAGATCAATGAGGGAGAAGATGAATCTGGGCACATTAAAGCTCCTGGGGGACTGTGAAGGCCCAGCCCAACCTCCAGGTCTTCTCCATAACAGGTTCTGAGTTAATCCTCATTCTTTCAGCTGTGGACTCAACCACACTGAGAGAGACAGATCCTCTTCCCCACAGCTTTCAATAGACAGATCCTATGGTCAGGAATCTAAGGTATTTCATATTGATGCTTCATCATAAAACACTACAAGGAAGTAGACAGAAGAAACATGAAAGACTAAAAAAAGCCAAGAAGTGGTAATATTGTAAAGCTACACTCTTTCCATGCCCCCATAAGTGTTCCCAATCTTTATATTAATGCAACAGAAGATTTGTTAGGGCTGATCTCTTGCAAAGCACAGGTGAGTCCACCAGATATCTGAGCCACCCTCCTGTCCTCACATTCAGGACTATAAAGTCACAGACCACGGATAAATACAGCAGAAATGCTCAGAACTGCATCCCTGAGAGCGTTAAGACTGACCTCTCCCGTTTCTCTGGGGGAAAATCTTTCAGTGTACAAGACAGCTTCTTTTCCTTCCCTCCTTCCCTCTCTCCCTCTCTTTCTTCTTTCCTACAGAACACAACCTGGCTCAAAACTTCAATACTGCATTTACTTTATGTGGGCACCAAGCACTGGAAATGTGGCTAGTGAGAGCCTAATGCTTAATGCTGAGTTGTCATGTGCCAGTCATAGTGACTACCACACAGAACAGTACAGTTCTCCACGGTGACTCTTCATATCTTTCTCAAAGTATGAGTCTACCCATACTCAAGACACTGAGGGTTATCTTCATTATGAACTCAGCCTCTGAGAAGAGAACACAGAAACCAATGGGCCCTACCCCAGCATTTGTTAGTACACTGTACTTAACAATCTTAGCAAATACCAAGACACAGATTATATCTGATTTCCCCCACAGGGCATTTTATAAAGAAGGAAACAAAAAAAGTTTATGAAGTTCATTAAGGGTCAATCATCATTACCTCTATTATTCTAAAAAACAAAATAAAACTACTGTCTTCTAAAATCCTTCCCTAATCTAAAGTGACCAAATTAAAATAGGATTGGGAAGATCAAAAGAATGTTAAATCTTAGTAGACAGGACTGAAAGCACTGAAACAAAATAAAGGCCATATGAAAGGATTTTCCTTTTCAATGCTGCTATGGCACTCCACCCTTTAGAGGAAAATCTGATGACAGGAATTCCCCAAATCAATTCCACATGGATCCTTTGGGAGTTCAAGTCTCTATAAGACATGGCAAGAAAGAACCCCCAATGCTCTCTAAGAAGGCCAGTCTGCTTTGAGGTCTGAAACACCTCCTGATCTAGAGTCTCCACTGTGAGTAGGCCAGAAGCTCCTTTTCTCTTGTAACAGAAGAGGTAATGAAAATATGGATTCCTACACCAAATATTGAATAACTACAATACCATTCAGTCTGCAAATGCTACAGCCGAAGCTTAGAGTGCTTTAGCAGCAAGACAGAAACGAGAATGGATGCTCATATACCTTGGAGGCCTTAGACTAAGCAGAGGAAGGAACCAAGGAACAGAGCAAGCCGGGAATGGTGGAACAGAAAGCCTGATTCTACTCTGCTCCTCTGAACTTGCAGTGGATAAATAAAGCCCTTCCACCCCCCTTTGCAACTACTCTGCAACTACAGTGTTACATTCCATACCCTAAACCCCACCACCAGTCACAAAACGAGACCAACATGTTTAAGGAATGCTCTAGGTGTCTTGCTCTTGGGGATCCAAAATTCCTCTCTTCACCCCCATCCTTCTACAGGGAAGTATCAAATTGAAAACAAGCATCAGAATAAAGTTCAGAAAGTCATCTTGGGAATTAGAGCTGTGGCTAAATGGTAGAGTATAAGGCTCTGAGTTAAATCCTCCATACTGCAAAAAATGCGCCCACACACACACACACACACACACACACACACAAATGAAGGCAGTCACCTTGGTCAATCTACTGTCTAAAGGTAGGATTGGTTAAACAATGAGAAGTAGGAAATTTTGTACAAACATTGCAAGTTAACTCATTCATTCTCCAGAATCAAGACTCCATCTGGAAAATAACCAACAAAAAGCAAGGCTGGAGGTACGGCTCAAGTGACAGAACACCAGCTGAGCAAGCTCCTTGCCCTGAATTCAAATCCTAGTACTAACATAAATAAATGAATGGCTACTATTGCACTGACAATTTCATCTTTCATCACTATCTATAAAAATCCGGTTCTATGGGAAAGATTCCACACTGGGTTAAGGTGACATACTTAAAAGTGAAAGAAAGGAAGAGAAAAAAGGAGGAAGGAAGGAAGGAAGGAAAGAAGGAAGGAAGGAAGGAAGGAAGGAAGGAAGGAAGGAAGGAAAGAAGAAAGGAAGGGAGGGAGGGAGGGAGGGAGGGAGGGAGGGAGGGAGGGAGGAGCCTACATTATGGGTCACATTAATAAGGTAAAATATTTTATGACAATTCACTTTCATATGTATGTGTATTCTAGGTAGTGATAAACAGTTTCTTACTGAAAATCCGAGTAACAAAAAATCACATGGAAACAAAAAAAGCCATGGAAGCCACTGCTTTAGGATAGATGCTCTTGTGGCAGTACCAGCTATACAAAGGCTAATTTGTTAAGGCTTAGGCCCCGCAGGCTCTCTCCACGCCTCCCTGTGACCTCTCTCTGCTTCTTTGCTCCACAGGCTCCCCAGGGTCCACCTACTTAGTTCCACTCAAGCCGACAGTCTAGACCAGGTGAAATATTGCATGCTGGCGTTTGCTCTGGGTTTAGTTTGTTCTCTGTGTCTGCCGTCTTCAGCTCCCTGAAGGCTGTGACAACAGCCTTTCTTTCTAAATCCCGGGTGCCCAAAAAATATTCAGTATTTGCTTGTTGGTTTGAGCAGGAGGTTCTTCACCCAGATTAGCCTGAATTTCTCTTTGAGTTAGCAAATATTTGCACTTTCTTTGATAAAATGCTTTCATTTTCTTGCAAATTATTAAATCCTATTTCAGATTTTTTTTTTTACATTTTTATAGGCCAAATAAACCCAACTCCCTTAGCTTTTCCGCAAGAGGCCAATTTTCCAAGATTTTAATCTTGTGTATACTTTCTCCAAATTTTCATATAAAGGAGCCAAGTCTCATAAATTCAATCAGGATGAAGCTGGTGTCTCCTGGTCATGAAAACCACCTGGGTGCTGGCTAAGTTTGCACACACAGCCAAGCTAAAATTTACTGGGCAGACTTTCTTCCTTCACAAGAAAAATAAATGATTAGGAAGGGAGTGGGGAAAAGAAAAATTCTTCACTTTTTCTTTGCAGAACTAGGCATGCTCTCTCATACCAAAGCTTGTTATTAGGCTTTAACTAGTGTGTTGAATACTCAAGCTCTTTAGAAGAGACCTAAGAATGGGAGTGACAACATCGTTTCTAAAAGACAAAATAGGTAAAGGGCATAAGTATCCACCAAGAGAAGATAGATAAAGAGATTACAATATAGTCAAACAATGGGCTACCATAAGTTACAGCTAGCTGGAGAGATATTTGACATAATAGTGCTGAAAGAAGCACACACACACACACACACACACACACACACACACACACACACACACACACACACACACACACACACACACACACACACACACACACACACACACACACACACACACACACACACACACACACACACACACACACACACACACACACGGAATGTTATATGGTCAGTTTCTGGCCAAGCTGACACCAGGTAAAGTATATTTGAAAAGTTTTATTCCTATCATGTTCACTATGGAAGACAACATACTGCCAAATCCTGGTTCTTAAACTTTAGAGGTCTTATGAATCTGCATGGAGAATCTGATAAAGCTATGGGCTAGTCTGAGAATAATGTACAGACACAAAAACCTTGCATATAGTTTGGAAGGCTCTATGGCTTAAATGTGTACCCCTGGCCCATCTACCCTAATTCCTGGTGTAGAAAAGAAAGGACAGGAGTTCATATTCAAGAGTTCACATTCCCTTTGCATCTCCTCATTGCCTCTTCTAAATGGCCTTGAAAAGTCCACAGTCTCCATGTAAAAAGTCCCTGTCTCCATGTTCTTATGCATAAAATGGAATATATCCTATTTGAAATTATCCTGAGAATCAGATGTAATATAGACATTAGCCTGGCTTCTATTAGATATCCCCAAAATGGCAATTATTCTTATTGAGCTAAATGAGCCGCACTCTTTCTAATCCTCTATGAAACTTTTTTTCTTTGCCTTTTTCTTAAAGTATTAGGAATTGAACTCAGAGCCTCAAGTGCTCCACTACTTAGCTGTGTCCGCGGTCCTTTTGGTTTTTGTTTTTCAGATTGGGTCTCATTCTTTGCGCAACTGCCTACCTCTACCGCAGCCATGTCCAGCTTAGTTCTCAGATAGGGTTTTACTTTTAGCCTCAAACTGTGATACTTTCCTTTCTACCTCCAGAGTAGCTGGGATTTCAGGCAGACCCCACCACATCTGGCCTTCTATGAATCTTAACATCTACAGTTTCCATGTGCTTTTAACATCTACAGTCTGACAATCCATTTACCAATGTTGAAATAGGTAACACCTTAATGTAAACTTTCTACTATGTTCCTTAAAAATTGCATTTTAAAGGGCCCTAGAGAAACCTTCACAGACATGAGACTAGTTTATTGAACGTGGCTCATTTTTCTAAGAGACTGTTTAAACAGACACTATTTCAACAGAGCACGAGGCCCCATTTGCAAGTTCAGGAAGCCATATGTTACGCTCCAGAGACATGTGTAATGTGTCGGCTATGAAGGGCTGCATGTGGGAAAGGCAGACGTTATCTTCAGTGTGGGTTCCTGACATTCCTGCTAATATATCACAAATGAGATTTTCAATGGCTGACCAGTAAGTTTCCTATTCTTCAAATCATTTCCAAATGACAACCACTTGTTTAAAGACTTTTCCATGAAGCTTGGCCTTTTGAAAATCTTGCATGCCTCCATCCAGGGGAGCAAAAACCATGTCAACTGTGTGATGAATGCTGGGGTTTTGGCCACTGGCAATGTCAAGGCCTGGCCAGACATGGCATGGATTTTATTTTGGTTTAATTGGGGAGAACTGAAAAGCCAACGAAAACGCAGTGGTTATAGCAATCTAGCTAATGGACAGACTTGAGTTTTGGAATTATGAGCCCACAGTAATCCAGAGGCATAAATTTAACTAGAAATAAATAGAAAGGGTTTCTTTGGTTTTCCTTAGATTAAGATGCTAAAGGCACAGCCCTCACCAAAGCAGCTCCTGTCCCATGGGTCTGCTAGGGCAGCCATTGGGAAAAATCGATGAGCAAGATTATCTTTGGCTAAGTCACATTTTTCTCTGCAGTTTAGGAGTGCAGTTTGTTTTGCCAATATAATCAGCAAGACCAAGGTAAGAAGCAAAGTAAATAGTATTTTCACTGGAAGGTTTCAGATTCAAACTGTTCAGAAACACACACACACACACACACACACACACACACACACACACACACACACACACACACACACACACACACACACACACACACACACACACACACACACACACACACACACACACACACACTTCAAATTTTAAGAAAGAGGATATGAAACAAGCAAGCTTCATGTCCATAACAAAACTTCTCATGCTGACTATTCTACCCAATACTTATTAATATCTATCTACCACAAAGCAAAAGATTTTGTACATATTATGCAGATGAGACCTAATTATTATCACACGTTCATTCAACAAAAATTTACTTAGTTCCTTGTACATGACTGACATAGAGCCTTTTCCAAATTTTCCATACAGTTGTGGAGACAAAATACAACATTGCCAGAAATATGCCAACAAAAGAAAACAGCCTGATTTTGTGCTAATGTCTATAATCCTAAGTACTCAAGAGGACAAGATCTGAGGATTGTTGTTTAAAACAAGCCAAGGCAGAAAGTCCTTAAGATTAACCAGAACAAAAGTCAAGCATGATCAAGAGGCCCTGAGTTCAAGCCCCTGTACTGATACAAAAAAGGAGAGAGAGGGGAGGGATTATCAGAAGTCACCGAAAGTAAGTGAAACCTTAGAACGCATAGAGGGGAGAGTTCTCTTGACTAAATCATGAACTACTAGACTAGACTTTGCAATGAGCAATACTGAGGTTAACAGAGAGATGACAAGGGTAAGGAAGGCAAGATGCATTAGTAGAGAGAGTGTCCAAGTGGAACCTTACAAGACTATTTTCTGTTCACAGAAAATAATTCCCAGCAACTCACGATACAAACATTTGACCCTCCTCCTAGTTCCAGCAAGCCTAGCAGTTTTCCACAGAGTCCATCTGAAATAAGTTTTCCCTTCTTGTATATTGTCATCTTATTCCCACATTCTCTGGTATTTACCCTGAAATCCATCAGCCTCCCTTTATTGGTCCGTATCGGTACTCTCTATGGCCTCTTCCACACATAACCAGATTCTGTGTCGTGGACCTACACCTGCAATCCAACTCAGGCAGGTGCACATGTCCACCGACTGCGTCACAGTACCCATACCATTGTTCCCTGTGCCTGGCCCCCCTGACCACCTCGACAGCAGCTCTCCTTGTTACGCTCTCCCATGTGTCTCCAGCACAGCACTTGGCACAGCTGTAATTAGACAGCTTTTCTAATGTTTCTGTAAGGTCTGTTGGCTCCCGGCAGATGGCAGTTACAAGGCCTGGCCAGTGGCCAGCATCTGTGTTATTACCACCAAACCCTGGGGTCCTCCCCCCTCCCCCCGGACAGCCTGCCAGGTGGCAGGTACTGTAGTTGGAGCTGCTCATTAAGTAGCTTTGTTCTTCCTTCTGCTTTGGAAGTCACTATTGATGAGCCCCTTCTTCACCACCTTTTGATGCAAGCTATTAAAGTGCTTAAATTCTCCATAATCCTACTACGTTGTTTCCTCTCCTACACCAACCAATGTTAGAACAGTGTATTTGAAAACCATGCCACCGAGGCAGAAATCTCATTAGAGCAGAGGAATATGTTTAGCCAATTTTATCCTTCAGAGATGTTCCAAGTAATTCTATTGGTTTCAACTACTCATTTCTTTTTTTGGGGGGAGGGTGTTTGAAGAGAGAATATGAGAATCTGTGGTACTGTGTGAAACTTGGTCTGAGGCCTCAAGAACTCCTAAGACTGAGGACAGAAACACCCCCAAATTAACTACTTATACTGTCCACAGTCAGTATTTGTTAGAGGATACACTATTATTACTTAAAACAACTAAAATGTTTAGTGACAGGAACTGTATGGTGTAGGTAGCTATAGCTAGCCCATTTTATAGATGAGAAAATCGAGGCATAGGGAGATTAAGGAACATGTGCAGTCACTCCACTTGCAATATAGTTGGTTTTCTGAAGAGATAGTTCAGCAAGCAGTTCAATGGATGGGAAAACGAAAGAAGGGACCCTTTGGATGAAGAAGACAAGCACATTTATAGATTGAGGCAAGCAATCAGTGGGGAGGCAAAGATGAGAGAGACAGTGGGGTTGTATGTAACTAATATAAAGGGCCAGGAAGGGGTACACATGAGGGTCACCACAGGCACAGCCTGATCTTTGTAAATCACAGTCACATTCAGAGATGCGGCATGGAGTGAAGTCAATGTGGGCTTCATAATTTTGATATTTTCTTGGGAAAATGGGAGAGAGGCAAATTAAGCATGGTCAGTGTGGGTAAGACCCCTGACAAATGGTAACAATCCCAATAGCTCCTGGAGGAAATGAAGGAAAGGGTTTCCAAGTGGTCTTGACAGTCCAGTGGGGAGCAGAAATTATAACTCCAAAGAAACCAGCTGACAGCACCATGTCATGCTTTACTGGAAGATAAATCAAGACATGGAGGGTTGGAGGTGGGGGGGGGGGAGAGGATATGGCTATGAAGAATGATTAGAACAGATTCCAGGATCAAGAAGATGGGAAGTGATGGTCCAAAGAAACCTAAAGTACTGAGAATGGTGATAATAGATGTGGACGGGTCTAAGGTTTAGTCCTGTAGATCAGAAGTGGGTATTGGATGGGCCATTTATACAAAATATTAGATTACCCACAATGGGAAGGAAAAGAAAAACACAAGCCAGATCCTGGATAAAATATCAGGGAGCAACCTAGACTTAGGGGCATCTACCCAAAAGATAGTGAAAAAGATGAGGGTGGCTGCAAAACAATTCCAAGAAGGAATTAGTACTGTGGCTACAGAGTAAATGAGCCCAGCCTGAGGAAAGCAGGGCTTCTGGTGATCGGCTGAGATCCTACTAGTATAACAGCCCCTTCTCATTCTATTTCCATAACAGTATCCTTAAAAAGCATGTCCTCCCAGAAACTCAAAAAGTGATCTTACGTGCAAAGTCTTTCCAGATGCCATCAAGCTAAGATGAGGTTATATTGGTTTGGGATAAGTCCTAAGATCTTATTAAGAAGAGAGATTAGGAGACATAATACCAACAGAAAAGGAAGCCCATGAGATTAATGGAGGTATAGACTATAGAGTTTTGTTGTCATTAAAGGAAGAACACCAAGAATCCCTGGCAACACCAGAAGGTAAAAGAGACTAAGAGGAATTGCTCCCTGGTGCCTCTGGAGGAAGTATGGCACTGCCAACAACTTAATTTTGGACTTCTAGCCTCTGGATGTGTGAGGGACTACCTTTCTGTTGTTCTGAGCCTTCTAGAATCCAATCTATGGGATAGGTATTATTTTCTCCAGTTACCTGATAAGAAAACTATGGTTTACAAAATAAAAGTACCTTGCCAAAAATTCAGAGGGTGCCAAAGTCAGAGCATGGAAGATTTAGAATTCAAATCCAGACCCTTGGTGCCCTAATGCCCTTCCTACCTCCTTCCCATTATGGCCATGAAATGAGGAGAAACAAAACCAACTAGAACAGAACACCAGATCCAACTAATGTGGGCTGGGTGAGACAAAGGAAAAGATCTGGGTCTGCAGCCACCAAAATTGGAAAGTTAGCTCAAATGTCCTGTCTGTCTGTCTGTCTTTCTCTCTCTCTCTTTATCTCTTTTCTTTGGTAATGAACCCCTTGCCTCAGCCATCCCAATGAATCTCTTCTAAATATAGGAAATTAGTATGAAATATAAAATTTGTAGTTATACTAAAGCAAGTAATACATGATTATGTAACTTTATATAACTTTACAAGCTCTAGTGAGTCATATATATATACACTATATATCAATATCACATATATAGTATATTATACATTGGTATGTACTATGTAATTATATACAACACTTCAGACATTCAGATTAGGATGTCAAACTGTATATAGTGTTCCTATGTCAGGTCTTAGGAGCCTGAATTCTGATTCTAGGTTCAAATCCTAGCTTTACCACTTACCAGACATGTGACATGACTTCATGTGTCTGTCTCAATTTAAAATATGGACTAACTGTACATTTTAACCTATTTGACTTCTCAAACAGATTGCACTGGATGGCAAAAACTTTCATAACCTTCCACAATGCCCCTCAGATAGATCTACTGTGCATTGTAAATCATTCCATTAAAAGAGCACTTTCTCCGTCTTGGATGAGATATTCCAGTACTCTAAACATCATTATCATCTCCAAATTTCTACATATGTCCCCACTGGGATTAGAAGTTTCTAAAAACAGAAAATGACTTCAATATTCAAAAATACTACACTTACAAAAACATTGTTCAACATTATCAGGGATTAATTTTAAGTCGTATTTGAGGCTAGAGACACCACTAATTTATTTATAACAGAACTCTTTAACAGTTCTCAAAGAAGGGCATATTTGTTACAGCCTTTCTACACTCCAATAATAGAAAAACCAGAATACAACTCCAATATCTCCCTACGGGGCCGGGGGGAGGGGGGAGTCTAGTTCCAAGAAATTATTTCTGCCTGACATCCGAAGGCAGAGGCCAGCACTTTTAAAGAGCACAGACAAGTGGCAATGACATTCACTATCATTCCAATCTGTCTAGGGCTTCAAAAGAGTCTCTAGACAGACAGCCCTCCTATGTCATCGTCTCCCTAGGCCCTACCCCAGAGGAACTGGGCCTCCTACACAGGCCAGAAAGGCTCAATACTGCAACAGTGCATCTCTTAAGGAGAGCAACTTAGAAGAAAAGCCAAAGATGCTGGCAGACATGGAGACCTGAGGAAAAGTCATGGAAGTTCCCGTATGTGAAGCTTCATTCATTACCATTTTAGAATCCACAAGGATCCAAAAATGTCTTGCCTTAAGAGTTTTATGGTACAGTTGGATGCCAAGTGACCAGTAGAGAAAAAACAAACAAACGAACAAAATAAAAATTGCCCAGAAGGGTGAAGTCAAATCAAGTATTGCTGGAACTGAAATGTGCAGTCTTGGGGAATGAATTTTGACTCTATTCTAAAATATAGATGCTAGGAATCTGTCAATTTAATCTGGAAAGGATAAATCTAGTGCTAAAACAACGGCTTAATATGTGAAACTATAGATGCTTTTGAAATTTTTAACTCCATTTTCCAGGGCATACTATCCATGTTTTATTAAATCTTAGATTACTATGTCTGTTGAAAGTCAGTCACTTGGTGTTCAGCGAGTGGTACCCTACAGACTTTGAGCTCTAGGGTAGGGACTGTGGCTTTTATATCAATATCTAAAGCTCCTACTACAAGGGCTCATACATGGCCAGAGATGAACAAATGTTTATTCAGTCAATGAGTATAAAAGGCTCAAGTACAACACTGAGCATTAAAGATAAGTGTTACCACTAAAAAATAAAGAGTATCCCTCCCTAACAATTGTCCTAAGATATTCTTTTTCTCTCCTCTACTGCAACAATTTTAAATGTCATTACACTGATATGTTCATCCTGACATCTCACAGCTACTGGGCAACAACTGGCCCCTTCTGTCTCAGCTATCAAATGCCTAATACCAGTAGTAGACAATCACAGATCTGCAATATCATCTCATCTTTTACCATGCTGCCTAAGGGTGTGAAACTGCCAGGGATCACAGCCCAGCTCTCTCCAGTGACCTCAGACAAGTTACTTTATCCTTATACAGCCTAACTGTAGAACAAGAGATAGTAAAAGTCATCTCTAACATTGGATAGTTGGGAGAACTAAATGAAGCAGATATTTTTGAAGCAGTGTCTGGCACATAGCAAGCATTCAGTAAGTGTTAGGTAATGTGGTTGCTATTCACACTCCTGAGGGGGAAATTCATTCTGTTGTTTGAATAATGGTTCTTTCTCTCTAGGCTTAGTGGCTGTTACATTCATAATCTATTCTCATGGCCAAACTCAGGTCTGCTGACTAGCTCTAGATCAGGGAAAAGATGCTGAGGACTGCACATAACCCCAGGTTGTTTTTTTTTCATTTTTTATTTTTATTTATTTTTGTCAGTCATGGGGCTTGAATTCTGGGCTTGGGCACTGTCCCTGCGCTCTTTAGTTCAAAGTGAGTGTTCTACCTCTTGAGCCACAGTGCCACTTCTGGTTTATTGGAGATAAGAGTCTCATGGAAGCCTGGAGCAGGTGGCTCACGCCTGTAATCCTAGCTACTCAGGAGGCTGAGATCTGAGGATCTCGGTTCAAAGCCAGCCCGGGCAGGAAAGTCCGTGAAACTCTTATCTCCAATAAACCACCAGAAAACCGGAAGTGACACTGTGGCTCAAGCGGTAGAGCGCTAGCCTTGAGCTGAAGAGCTGAGGGACAGTGCTCAAGCCTAGAGTTCAAGGCCCACGACCAACCAAAAAAAAAAGAGTAAAAGAGTCTCATGGACTTTCCTGCCCCGGCTGGCTTTGAACTGTGATCCTCAAATCTCAGCCTCCTCAGTAGCTAGGATTATAGGCATGAGCCACCGGTGCCCAGCAACCCCAGGTTTCTGCTATCACTTGTGTTTAGCCAGGAGAATTACTACTTTCTAAGCTACTAAAGTGATGTGAACTTTGGGAAAATTCATCCAAATCTTAGGCCTATCTTAACTGACACATCACTCTCTCATTAAAATGAACTGAAAAACATAAAAGGGACAAGTTGTATTTCCATAGGAGACTATGCAAGGATGACATGCCCACGCTAGAAGTATCAGGATATAGCCTGTAGTTTTAAGTCAGGTGGGACAAACATTGAAGAAAGGCCAATTGACTAATGATACCAAAAGCTGCTTTCTTGCTTAGCAAGATACTTGGAAGAAGCATCATCAAAGCCCCAATCCTAGTGCTAACTCAGAGTGCTCAGAGCTGATAGAAAGGGTGGTCCGTGTTTATCTGACTCCCTCTCAGTACCCTCAGTGAAATGTATCACAGGCCAGCAACACAGCAAACAAACATGGGAGGACAACAGGACAGACATATGAAGCCGACTGGAGGCAATCATGTCCTGCCAAAAAGGGGCACTGCCCAATTTCCAGGCTGCTACTGCCATTGAACCCTTTGGTATGAAAAGAGGATCCTGCTCCAACTGTCTCCAAACCACACATTCTTTGGGCAGCTGGACTTCTGAAATGGCAAAGTAAAGGATAATGACTATAATTTTCCTTCCTGCTTTTATTCCCCTGGCAAACTGGGATATTTTAAAAGGAACATTGTAATATCCAACAGACCCCACTCATTCCTCAATTCCAGATGAGCCTCATCCTCCTTCTATAAATATTAACTCACAAACAGCACAGTTCTATGAAAAGCTCTGGCAGTCTGAAATTCGTTCTTTAGGAACCAAAGCACATTTGTCATTACAAAATAGAATTCTAATCTTTAAGGAACCCATGCAGGCTTTCAACAAAAAAAATTATGTCTATGAAACTACACTGAAGAAAAAAATCTGGAATCAAAATGTGCATGAAGAAGCCAAATTTAAAATGTGTTTGAACCAGTAATTTTCAAAATTTGGAGCTATAAGACAAGCTTGAAAGGGGAATTGCAGCAAAGTTTTGAACTAAAGGAAAATGACCCTCTATTTTGGGACACATTTTTCTTTTCTTTTTTTAATTTAAAGGCCAAAGATAAAGTTCTATTGGTATCCAGCTAGAAAACAGGTTATTTTTAAAGTAAGGCTGGCTCAGACTTCTTCAAAACTGTATACACCAGAAGACAGTGAGCCTTCACACAAAGAACTGAGGGAGGAACCAAGCATTATCCACTCATTCTCTTCCCAATAAATAATCCTTAAGATGTAAGGACAAGTCAAATACCACCTCAGACAGGCAAACACTGAGCCTTCTTTTTATCTACATGCTCCTTTGCAAACTTTCCAAAACAACCTGGGCTAATGGATCAGGAAGCAAATCAAAGAAGCCAAGAAACTGAAAGTCTGGCTGATAGAATGCTAAAAAGCAAAAGAAATAAAATTACTGTTGACATAGTTATCAAAACAACAAAAATGTAAAACCAACGAAAAACTTGAAGATACAAGTTCCAAGTCTGAAGATGCCATGTTTTCATGTGATACTCTCTTGCCTAAGAGACATTTTACTGACAGTTGAAGATCTGCTTGGAGCAGATGGCAGGTATCAATTCCAATAACCCCAGGATTCTCTCATAGCACTTTTAAAACCAATCTCTTCTTAAGACTTGCCTCCAAAAATTGACTCCCTCACGACTTTCCTTAACCTGTCAAAACTCCTTCAAGCACAGCTTAAAAATTGCATTGCCTTTACCCTCAGCACACACTGTATTATATTATAGCTGTTCTGCATTTATCTTACCTTTGAATTATTCTCTTTCATATCCTGACTCAGCACAGACCTGGGATTCTACATATTTTAGACAACAGAGAAAAACATGACAAATAAAAGACCAAAAAAGACCACTGTTACAAGTTTTTCATGTAACACTGAAGAATTTCCTACTTTCTCTCACTGTTATCATAATTTGGTCAAACCCACACTTGATAGACTTTTATGAAAATCTCTAATTTAACCTATATTTAAAGCTTACTTACCAAAAGGTTTTCAAAGATGTGCCCATAACCATAAAATTCCAACCAGTTTGGAATTTTAAAAAAATTATGCATTGCAATGAGAAGTACAAAATGTCATGTCAAAACCAACTTTACAATGTCGGTGTGGGGGGGGGGAGGGGGGTATAATTGGGTGGGGGGAGGGGGGAGGCTGGGAAGGGAGGTGAAGGGTAAACAAAGGAGGAGGCTGCAATGCTTGGTAAGAAATGTATGCATTATCCTGCCCATGTAATTGTAGCCCCTCTGTACAGTATGTTCTCAAATAAAATTAAATAAAATTAAAAAAAATTATGCATTGTACTACACGTAGTACAACTTTCTTCTCTGGAGAGAAGAAAAACCACCTACCACCAGTGACCTGCTGTGTAGATTAAATGAGATTATATATTTAAAACATTTAGTATATTCCATGTACATAGTAAGTGCTTACTAATACATTATTATGAAGACATTTTAATTTAATTTAATTTTGTTTTTGCCAATACCAGAGTTTAAATTCAGGGCCTTACTCTCACAGAGCTTTGCTTGCTCATAGCTGATACTCTACTACCTAGGCCACACCACCAATCCAACTCTTTGCTGGTTATTTCAGAGATGAAGTCTCATGAACTTTTCTGCTCAGGCTGGCTTTGAACAATGGATCCCTCAGGTCTCAGGTCCTGAGGACTAAGGATTACAGGCATGAGTGCTGGTGTCCAGCCATAAAGATCAGTTCAAGGCCAGGGCCCTGGAGGAAACCCAGGGAATTGGACCCATGCCCAGGTTCCTAACTCAAGAGTTCACAGGCTCACCCTGGGTCTGTCTGAATAAAACCATACAGACCTGTGATGTCACAATTTTCCTGCCTGGGAAAACCTCATTGTGATTTATTAAGTAAAGCCTACAGAGTTAATATCCTTGAAATACTTTAATTTTTCTTAATAAGTTACAAACAGTTAAGACAGAAAATGAATAGCATTTAGAGCCTCTTTTTTATTAATTAGAAGGATCTCATTTTTCTAGTCCTTAAAATGCAAGCTACAACATAATTTTTAGTTACTTGGATGATTTATGCTGTATTAAAGGCACTTTTCCAAATTAGCACATCCATTTATTAATGCCAAATAATATTTAAGATATTCACTTGTTGAAATATAAGCCAGATTGTGGAATGAAGTAATAGTTATTAGGCCAACTAAAGAGAAAGAAACTGACTAAAAGCTTGCAAGTTAAAAAACTTTCACATTCAGTGCTTATTGGAAATGTGTAAAATCTTCACTAATTTAAAACATAAATGGCTAAAGCTCTAGACACCTGGTACAAGTCCATATCCTAGTTTTTCATTCAATTTAATAGGATTATTTCTTTAGAAAAGACTTTTATGTAAACAAGATTCATTACAGAAAAATTACAGAGAACAATTCACTTTTAATTCTACCACTTAATAACACTGTGTTACTTAAAGTATCTATACCCACAGGATAAGAAATGAACTGGGTTTATCCATCGTACTTCTTTGGTTTTTCCTCATGTATGACACAGGGATGGACATTACTTTCTTTCATACAGAAAGAAAAGAAACCCTACAAATGTTTTGTTTCAGTACCTAGTTTTACAGGAATGTAAAACAGGTCCTGTCCTGTATGTATACTAGTGGAAGAGAGAAAGCAAACAGATGATGGAGGGTAAATATGGTAAAAAATATTTTATGTATGTATGTGAAAATGGAACAATAAAGCTTACAGAGATTAGTTTGGGATGAGGGATGAGGAAGAGTGACAGAGGGCCTGAGTCAGATCAACACACATTGTTTGTATATATGGGCATGTTAAGATTAACCTCCCCCCCCTTGTGCAACCATTTGATACTAATAAAAATGTGAGGGGCCTTTTCTGCTTGTCCCAGACATATACTAGTTATTGCAAATAAGGGAAACCGTGGGACCGATGTTTCTTTGCACCTGGCTTACTTCACTTAATATAATTTTTTCCAAGTCTTTCCATTTCCTAACAAATGGGGCAGTGTCATTCTTTCTGATGGAGGCATAAAATTTCATTGTATAAATATACCACATTTTCTTGATCCATTCATCTCTTGAGGGACATCTGGGTTGGTTCCATATCTTAGCTATGGTAAATAATGCTGCAATAAACATAGTTGCGCTGGTAGCTTTAGTATGGTCTTGTTTGTGATCATTTGGGTAAATGCTCAAAAGTGGGATTGTTGGGTCATAGGGGAGCTCTATATGGAGTTTTTTGAGGAATCTCCATTCTACTTTCCAAAGTGGTTGAACAAGTCAAAAGCTATGTACATGTGACCAGATTAAGATGATGTTAAGTGAAGTGAACCCCAAGATAGGAACACAAGTGTTTTTTTCTTTCTTGCTATTGTTTCTAACATATTTGTAAGGTTCCATGTGATTTTTTTGTTGCTTTGTATGGTCCTCCCCCACGGTATAACCCCTGTTTTCACTGTATTTGCTGTCGGTATAATTTGGAGAAGGGAAGAGAAAAAACAAAATGTTTAAATAGGGATACAGGTTGACCCATTGTAACAATGACATGTACAAGACACTGTTGAACAACAAACTTTACAATTTAGGCTGGGGGTGAGTGTTGGGAGGGGGAGTGTAGTTGTGGAAGTGGGAGGGAAGGGATGGTAGGGGAAAAATAAAGGAGGCGGCAACAATGCTTGATAAGAAATGTACTCATTACCTTGCTCATGTAACTGTAACCCCTCTGTACAGTATTTTCACAATAAAAAAACATAAAAAATGTGGGGTAAAGATACAAGAGGAAAAAAAGAAAATGTGATTTCTAGATTATAAGAAAATTAACTATCCATTTCCTTATTTTTCCCTAGACTAATATTGAATTGTTGCTAGTTCCACCCTCTTTATTTCCTTTTACTTCCTTCCCTCTCTTACTCCCTCCCTCCCTTCCTTCCCTTCAAACCCATGTAGGGGCAAAAGTACCAATAATATTTTCTCTTGCATACTCTAAGGTACATAAATAGATATTTAAGTATACAAATAAATATAATTATAAAACAATTTACCATTCATTTAAAATATAAAATAATCCCTAAAGTTTTACTTTGATAAAGGAATTTATCTTTGCTTTAGGTGAAAACAGATAATATAGTTTAACAAGAAAAAAAATGTTAAAGGGGGGAAAATAAACATTCACAGCATAATTTTGATATTGAAGTAAAAAAACCACATTAACGTTTGGTTTAATTTCTTTCAGTTAACTTCCCTAAGAATCTCTTTTTTACCATAATTGATTTTTGTCGCTTTTTAAACTTTAATACATTAAAATCCGTTCTATGGAGCATAAGTTATTTTATAGGCTATATAACATTCCATAAAGTGTTTTACTTAGTAAGATGAACATTATGTTCTGTTTAACATACATGCTATTTTCAGGAAAGTATTCTGTCTGTGTAGGGTGAAGGTTTTTTTGTTTGTTGTTCAGTTCGGTGTTTGTAGCACTGAGAATCCAACTAGGCTACCCTGTACATATTAATTAAGAGATTTCCCACTCAGCTGCACTGCCAGCCCCTACCTTTATATATAATTCTAAAAAAACACCTGGGGTACACTCAAGTCTTATATACTTAGAGAGCTACTGGAGTTGTGTAAACCTCAGAATTATTTTTTATGACCACCAATAGATATTTAGAATATTTCTAAACAATTTGAGTCCTTTTGCACACAACTCATAAACATATTTCCGTATGTTCTTAAAGAAAAGTTCCAATCCCATTCAGAGAAAGGGAGTCCCTGTCATCTTGGTTTGTAAAGCCTTCTAAATAATTAGGACAGTAATTAATCCTTTGCCATAATGAAAAGTAAGGCTTAATTTAAATCACAATGAAGTTGGTGCTTTTTTTTTTTATGGCTTCTTCTTTAACAGTAACTGCCACACTTTAAATGGACCCGGCCTTTGAAATGAGCACATTTATTAAGTATAAGCTTGGTAACCTAGGAGACTCCCACCTCTCCCTTCTATCAGAGCCTGATACCTCAGAAAAGCAACTTCAGTTGAATAGATGGCTGGCTGGCTAAGCCTCACTCAAGTGGACAGAAGGAAGAAGAAAAGTGAAACTCAAAAAAAAGGCAGGAATTCCCAAAGTAGCCAAGTAATATAGTATAATATTCTAAGAAAAAGCTTCAGATTAAACCATCAAAAAAGCATAGATCTAGAAATTCATGAAATTGGTAAGAATGAAGAAATTTGAAGAACATACAAGTACCAGTCAAAAGACTACATCACATTTCATGCTTGCACCATCCACAGAAACTCAAGGGTGGTAAGTACACTACATTTGAGTAAGTGGTCAACTCATTCCTTTATTAAGACTAGTTGAAAGAATCAAGTGGGTTAGCACACATAAATACATCATTTTTAAAATTTATTTATTATTTATTTTTGCCAATCCTGGGGCTTGAACTCAGGTACTGTCCCTGAGCTTCTTTTGCTCAAGGCTAGCACTCTACCACTTGAGTCACAGCCCCACTTCCAGCTTTTTCTGTTTATGTGATACTGAGGAATCAAACCCAGGGCTTCATGCATGCTAGTCAAGCACTCTACCACTAGACCCACATTCCCAGCCCCAATATATCATTTTTAACAACATTATAAAGCAGTCATTATTAAATAAGATTCTGAAATTCCAAAATAAGGCCACACTACCACTTTTGCATCATCTCCAGGTTCCTATGGTGTTGGGCACAGTACCCCATTGTTTAGTCAAACATTGTTCAGTCTGACTGCTGCTGTAGAGGTATTTTCTAGAAATGGCTAACATTTAAACCAGTATACACTGAGTCAAGAATGATGGCCCTCCATGAGCTGGTGGGTGATCTTCTTGACTCAGTGTATACTAGTTTAGGGCCTTATCCAAAGAATTAAAGGACAAAGAGAAATGACTAAGAACCATCCCAGAAAAACAGTAATTGTGCTGCCATACTGCATTTGATCTTGGGCTGCAGAATCAGCTTTTCCTAGAGGCTCCTGCAGGTTTCAGTTCTGCCAGATCCACTGTCTCCACCCTACTCCCCACTTCTCAATACGCACACATCCTATTGGTAGTGATTCTACAGAGAACTCTAACAGACACCATCACTGCCACTGACAGCTGATCCATAAGCAAATGCTCCCTTTCTTATAATTATTTTAGTGCATTTTTCTAAATCTCGGGGTAAAACATAATTGATGAACTTTTAAGAAGGGTCAGGTACAAGAAACACAGCTCTTGTCATAAAATAAAACCATGGTAGAGAGTAGGAAAGAAAATGCCAGTACCAATCCCTGGTTTCTCCGGTATGCCTTTACTACTACCAATGCCAAATGGCCCCGAGGGCTTGGTTGATCAATACACTGTTGACCATTAGACATTTCAGACTGGCTTTCAGATGAAAATTCTGGCCCTAGTTCACAGCTGGGCAGTGACACGTGTCATGGGATAGAGTTTAAAGTGCTGCATGCGAGGCCCTTATGTTAAGGTCTTAACATCTGGACTGGTATGCTACCATGGTAACCTGAGAACCAGCCTTGCAGGGCTTCCAGGAGTCCCTCTGCCAAGCTTTCCAACTGCTCAAATTTTGTGGCAGATTATATTGTCCCTCTTCCAGAAGCACATTTCTCTTCCCTTGCATCTGGACAGGATTCTGTGACATACTAAACCGCCGAGTTGATTTCTAAGGCTGGGCTGTAATAGGTGACAGAGATTTCCATTTGGCTATTTCTTGTTATGCTCAGCTTTGGAATTCCAGCTACCATGTTGTGACAAAATCCAGGCCATAGGGAAAGAGAGGTACACGGGATTTTGTCAATAGCCTCAGCTCAGATCATGATGATAGCTGGCATCAAATCACCACCACTAAATGAAGCACCTGGCAATTCCTGCCTGAGCCTTTAACCCAACTCTCCTCTCTCCAGCTGAACCTACCACCTCATGGATCAACTCTCCCTATTTAGAGAATTTATAAATATAAGAAATGTTTTATCCCACTAAATGTAATCACTTTATAAACAGCTTCAGTAACTGAAACCTATATTAAAGCTCAAGTGAATACCAAGAACCAGAAAGAATTGTGTGAGGTTTTTGTTTGATTGTTTTTTTCCCATTGGGTGGTGATGATGCTGGCCTCACCTAGGTTAGGCAAGCACTCTACTACTAAGCTGTATCTTCAGCCTCCATTAATTCTATTTTTGTCATTTTGAGTCTTGGGTCTGTCTTGGAGCTGTTCAAGCATAGGCAGAAAGCAGAAATGCCTTGAAGTGTTCACCTTTCTGTTCTAGGCAGGAAATGCAGTGGTAAAAATTTCAATTCTAGCCAGGTATGAGCAGCTCATGCCTGTAATCCTAGCCACTCAGGAGGCTGAGATCTGAGGATGGTGGTGCAAAGCCAGCCCAGGCAGGAAAGTCTGTGAGACTCTTATCTTAAATTAACTACCAGAAAAAAGGAAGTGTCACTGTGGCCCAACTGGCCTTGAGCAAAAGAGCTCAGGGTCAGCACCCAACCCAGAGTTCAAGTCCCATGGCCACCACCAACAACAAAAATAAGAAAGTAAGTTTCACTTCCAGGCTAGGGACATGGCTCAAGTGGGAGAGCACCTTCGTAATATGTACAATACTCTGAGTTCTAATACCCAGTACAAAATAAAATAGTAAAAACCTTCAATTTATCCCTGAGAGTTAGAATCTCCCTTTTAAAGATGAGGAATCTGAGACACATTGGTTTAGTAATTTATCCAAGATCATATGGGAACTTACAATCTTCTCATTCTCCTATGGTTCCCAAGTAGGAGAGGCTTTGGCCTTGGAATGGAAAGTCTGAGTGGAAAGGAAGGCCTCAGCTTGGTGAAGGTTCAAGGCCAATGAATCCATATGTCACTTACAGTGTGAAACATGCCAAACATGCACAACTTGCAAACAGCAAATTCTGAAATAATCTTAATTCAAAACCAGTTCATCTATTATTGCTTTTGGCAATTAGATGTTTTCTCAACCCACAGATGCTAAAGAAGAACTAACGGTAAAAGTATCCATGAACCTTCTACATATATGTCACACAGCAGACTTTCCTTGCTTTAAAATGTTGGGAACCCAGCATCCACACACACCTTCTTGTGGGTAACTGACACCCGTGCCTGAAGAATTGGGACATCTGTTGACCACAGGAAAACTCCAGGGTTGCACAAGGGCAACATTCCATGTGTATTTCTTGAATAAACATGGTTACCAAGAGCTGTCTCAGACAGGGCTAAGGGGGGCGGGGGAAGGGAGGGTACTTCGCCACATGCATTCATTTACTAATTGTGCTTCCTACAATTAATGACTAGTCAGCAACTCTGGGATCTGTCACCCACTCCTTCCTCTTCCCTAAGTTATAATACCTAACACAGTCAGATTGTGCCAAACAAGTAAGAAATTCCATCCATAAGCAACCCTGTATTAGGATTCCATCTAAATCTTTTTTTTTTTTTTTTGTAGTCTACCTGCCCAGGTACCCAAACCCAAGATATCTACATGTAAGTGTTCAGCATCAGTTGACAGGAAAAAGGAAAGTTTTTTTTTTTTTTAAACCCTTGATTCTTGTTATCATTAACTTCAGGCATGTGAACAATTCAGACATTCCTTGTGGTAACTCTTTAAAATAAACAGTCTTAAGATGATCTAGTTTAGCACTGTTTAATTCATAAATGAAGGAAATGTTTGTCTTGTATTAAGTGTACAACTTCAACATACATACACAACACACACACACACCAATGCTGAATGTATAAAATGATTGTATACTTTAACCTCCACACACTGACCTCCAGCAGACAGAAACACTGACCACAAAGAATTTCATCTATTCCAAAAATTATATGGTGCATGACAGGTAGAGGATGAAGCTACAGGCCTTCTTATCTTTCTCTTCTAAGGTCTGATCCATCTATCTCCCCACCACTGAAGGAAATCTGGACTAACTTGGTACTCTCTCTTCTTTCAAAGAAGGCTTGAGAAGATGGAAATGTAGATGTAGAAGAGATCTTTTAAGAAATTTACTCCAAATGCACCATCCGCTGCCTCACAGCCAAGCTATGGACTTTGACTTTCCAGCTCACTTTCCAATGGAGGCAGAATGGCAGAGTGAGAAGGTAGGGAGGACCCATGGTGGGTCCTAATGCAACTGTCCCCAGCCAGGGAGCCTCAGGCCCACCTGGATAACACACACCACACTTACTGCCTCTCAAAAATGTGGGCCTAAAAATCAGTCCCCCTCCCCCACCTCCCCCCTCACCCTTTCAAGCCTACACCTTTTCCCATGATCCAAAATATTTGTCTGTGTGCCTTCTGTTTTGCCACAAACAACTCCAGATGTGTGCTATCAATCATTTCTAAAGCCAAAGTTCTTTGCAGATTTCAAATTCCTAGAGGACAGGAAATACAGTTGTTTTTCTTACGCTGTACTGTAACCACCCAAGTGCTGCATACAAATACATAAATTCCTGCCAGGAAACTATTTTTTTAAGCTTCATTTTTAAGCATCAAAAACCTGGGAATTCTGGGAAAATGATAACATCCGTAATTTATAATCAAGTAACTGTGATTCACTGACCCACAACTCATTCATTCAACCAAAGATATACAAACAGCTCCTCTGCAGCAGGCTAGAGAGTCCTCCATGGAGCCCAGTCTATTCCTCCCTCACAAAGGTGCTTAAGGTTAAAACGAGAGGACAGAGTTTAAGGTGGGCCCTAGGCAAAAGGCACTGAGACCCCATCTGATGGGCCATAGTAGCGGTGTGCCTACGAGCAGGTATGAGGCCCTCAGTTGAAACCCTAGTACCAAAAAACAAAAACAAAAAAGCCACAGCTAGTACTGTAATCCTAGCTACTCAGGAAGCTGAGACCTGAGGACTGATATTAAAAAGCCAGCCTGAGCAGAAGAGTCGATAAGAATCTGATCTCCAATTAAACACTTAAAAAAAAAAAAAAAAAAAAAAGTAAGTGACCGAGCACCAGTGGCCACTACTACACCTCGCTACCCAGGAGGCGAGATCTGAGGACCGTGGTTCAAAGCCAGCCCAGGTAGGAAAATCCATGAGACTCTATCTCCAATAAACCCCCAGAAAACCAGAAATGGTGCCGTGGCTCAAATGGTAGAGCCCTAGCCTTGAGCTGAAGAGCTGAGGGAACAGCACCAAGGCCCAGAGTTCAAAAGCCCCACAACTGACAAAAAGAAAACAAACACAAGAGTCTTGGCAAGACTAATTTTGCCAACTGGATCATGGTGCTTGCAGTGGGCAGAATGCAGTATGTCAGTTAGAGGCCATATTTTGAAGACATAACTATTATGCTCTGCCAACCTGACAGGCCAGGCATCACATCTCAACTCTGTCACTCCTAGAGCATTGGGAAAATAAATATTTTAATTTCTCTAAGTCTGTAAAATGAGGATAAAACCACCTACATTGAAAGGGAAACAGCCATTGTAATATCGAGGGACTACTTTTTTAAAATGTTCTCTTTTATCTTTGGCTACCCTAAACTCCTCTGGCCCAGCAATGTTCTAGTCAGGAGGCTCCCTGTAGAATCAGCATCTGGGTTTGAGGTCTCTCTCCTCTTTTTGCTAGCCTGAGTTGACTTTCATTACACTCTTACCCCAAGAGCAAAGCTGTTGTTTTCAAGGTTGAGCTACTATAGTTCTAATCTTAATAGAATCAGCAAAGCAGCACTGATGCCCCTTATCAGAGAGCAGGGCAGCAAATGAGAAACAGAATCCTGGGGCTAAGAATGTCTGATGATGTAACAAAGGTATTTAGACACAGTAGAGTTCATAGTATACACTCTTGGCTTTGTGCTCCACAAAATATGGTTAATCATTATTGTTTGTGATCAGGTCTTACCCCCTTCCCTGTCCAATAATTACTTAACTGGCCAATATTTCTTACTTATGCCAACATATGATCCAGAGTGCATGACCTTGACTTTAACAAGGAATGAAACCACCCAGCCCTGAAAATCAATCTGACATTCAGTCTGTAGCACTATGGCTGCCATACCCACTACAAGATACATAAATAACATCAATGGTGTTTCCCTCCACTTCCCATCCTATGCAATCCAATGCCACACTTACAGTTTCCTCTCTAAACCCACAAAATGATTTGGAAAATTTCATATGCTTCATGTAAAATTTAAAGGCTACTCTGAAACCTGGGTTGAGGATTGGAAACCACTGAAGAAAGGTCTAAAATGGACACTTGAAAAACTAGAGAGGAATCTTTTATTTGTAAAGAGCCTTTATTAGTTGAAACTCTGTGGTTTTGCTCATATGTGGAATCTAGACCTAAAAATACTAATAATAATATGACATGATTAAAAAAGGAAGACTAAAGAAGAGAAGAAAGGTGATAGACAGGATGTCATAGAAGTATATTACATATACCTATGATAATAGCACAATGAAACACACCACAAACTTTAAATGGAGGGAAGAAGAGGGAAAGGTATTAGGAAAGAGCAGTATATCACAGAGGCTCAACACCTATGTGCATACAATCATATAATATGTATCAAAATGAACTCCAAGAAATAGAAACAAGGTTGTTGTTGTTTGTTGTTGTTTTAATTTTCTGTAGCTTTGGTCTTATTTGTAGGTTTATCTGGCTTGGAGAGGATAAGGGGAAAGGCACAGAAATGGAGGGACGAAGGGTGAACAAATGCAACAGTGATACTGACTAGACACTATATTGAAAATAAACTATACAACTTGTGGGTGAGGACTGGAGGGAAAAACTGGGAAAGAGAAAAGGAAGAGGTGACACTGTTCAAAAAGAAATTTACTCATGGAGCTGGGAAGGTGGCTCAGTGGTAGAGTGCTTGCCTTGCATGCATGAGACCCTGGGTTCGATTCCTCAGCACCACATAAGCAGAAAAAGCTGGAAGTGGCACTTTGGCTCAAGTGGTAGGGCGCTAGCCTTGAGCTGAATTGCTGAGGGACAGTGCTCAGGCCCAGAGTTCAGGCCCCATGACCGACAAAAAAAAAAAAAAAAAAAAAGAAATTTACTCATTACCTGACTTATGTAACTGTAACCCCTTTGTACATCACCTTTACAATAATAAAAAGAAATATAGATTTATATTAATATATATTTGTATATTTTGGCTTTCTTTATTGCAGAATGACATCTGTTAGGAAAAATAAAATATTGTATTCTTCAGAGTATAAGATTTAAGAAAATATTCCTATACCTGTCCTTCTCAAGTTAACTTGTCTTCGAAAAACTTACGAAGTGAAAAAACTGTTAACCTTTTCATCTAGTTCGAAGTTAGTTACATGCAAATATATTGATGTAATTATAGCTTATATGTATGAAAAAGAACAATATGGATTAGATGAATTTGATCAAAGTGCATTATAGGTATGCTACAATTATCATACTGAAGCCATTTTTTACAATTACTTTGTGATAATACAAATTTTTAGGGCTGAAGACAAAGACCATGCTTCACACTTTTATCTACGGCTCTAGGACCCGGCATCTAGTAAGTGATCCACTCAGATGTCCCCTGAAACTGCATTTTCTATGGATGTTCCAGTCCCCAGCCTAGACACCAATGGATTCCGCACTGAAGAACAGCATTGTGTAGCAGTTGTTTTCCCCTCACATCTTCATAATCAAAATTAAGACACTCAACACACTGAGAAATCCTGCATTAAAGAGATATACTGATTTCACTCAACACATTTCCCAAATTACTTGAAACATGGGAACATTTTCTTGTCTAGAACACTCACTGACATGCATCCATGTGGCCTGTGATAAACTGTCCCAAACTATCTAAAGCAACATCCTACCCAGAGCTAAGGGCTCAGAGAACACCCTGGGCAAGGAACGTTATACTTCACAGAACACCTCGACACATCATTTAAATGAACCTCCTTAATAAACAATAAAGAAGAGAAATCCTGGCTGTCTTGCACGTCTCCTATCCTCCACTACCTCACCCTTAGCAGTCTTCTCTTCCTTGCTGTATGCCTGCAACTATTGAGTATTTTTCTCTCGGTGAAACCACAAGCAGAAAGTGTAGAGTATCAGTATGCCTACCCAGCAAGTGTGAAAGAAAGTGTAAGGGAAGCCAAGTTCAAACCCCAATACTAGGAAAGAAAGGACAATTAAAAAAAAAAAAAGACTTTCTTGGATTCTTCCTACAGGATAGGCAAAATGTGACCCACAGTGGAGGATACAGGTATAGACCAAGCAAGCCTGACCCTAAAGAAATTACAAAAGTAAAATATGGCTCAGTCAGGCAAGTGCTTCAACTTTTTAGCATATGAACAAATATGTTGGAAGTCAGATTTTTAAAAAGCATTTTTTTAAATAGAAAGCTTTAGGATAACTATTCCCTAATTTTTTTTCCCCCAAGCTTACTCTACCAACTAGGAGATCTGGGAACTTAATGGTTCTTGCTGAGGGGATGGGTTTTTCTTAGGACAAAAGCTACAAAGTGACATGAAATAAAATGTTAACAGTACACTGTTACTCATTTGCACTCCATGTTTTCCTATCTGCTGAAATATTTAATCCTCCCAAACGAATGTAGGAGGACCGTGTGACTTACTCCTGCACCTTCCTCCTCAGTGAGAACAACAGGGACCTCAGAGTCAACTTTCTGGGATGGATGAACTCGGGGCCTGGTAAGAGATTATGGCTTAACATGGGTTCTATTACAGGTGACTACTGAGAAAATAAGCAGGGATCGGTGGGTCTGGGGAGGAAGAGCCTCAACATACAGGAAAGAACTGATCTCAGACATGGCCTTTCAGAGGGAAAAGGAGCCCTTCTATATTTTGTCTGATGCTTCTGTAACAGCAAGAAATTATATTCCTATAATTTAGTGAATGAAAAGGAACAAGTACATCAAGGGGAAATTCTTTTTCATGTATCCATGTTACGGGTTGAAGGTGTCTTCTAAAAGATA
This sequence comes from Dipodomys merriami, assembly GCF_024711535.1. Taxonomy (NCBI): domain Eukaryota; kingdom Metazoa; phylum Chordata; class Mammalia; order Rodentia; family Heteromyidae; genus Dipodomys; species Dipodomys merriami. The sequence goes on along the minus strand of NW_027204493.1, from coordinate 2,801,728 downwards.
CTTGGAAATTTCACTCCCCATCTTCTTTCTCCAGTACCTCAGTGAGTGAGCTGATTTTGGATCAAGGTCTTTCCAGATGATCAAGTTAAAATGAGGTATTTTGGGTACCTCAATCAAATTATGAAAGAGAGACTAGAACACAGAGCCAGGCATGGAGATGTTGATCAGGTACAGATGAGACAATGCACTACACAGGAATGACAAAGAGAGCTACCAAGCTACCCAAAGCTACAAAGAAGAGAGGGAAGCTTGTTTCTAGACAGGTGTCAAGAGGGGTAACAGCCAAGATCAAATCTCGCACCCCCAGAGCTGTGAGACAATACCAGAGGAGGCTGTTCCTAGCCACTAACAGTAGCCCTATTACAGGGATACAGTTGGTTAGTGAGGAAAATAAAGGCTGCATTTCCTCACCCAGGTCAAATTCCAGGTTCCAACAGAGGAACGGTGGAGCCACCAGTAGTGATGGGGAGAGGAATCATTCCAATGCCCTAGGAACAAAAGTATGGACAGCTCTGTCCCTGCTCCCTGACTGCCCTTCCTCCCTGACCAGTGGCTGGATACTTTCTGCTCAAGATGTTCTCCCCAGGGAGCCTTCAAAATACCCAGTCCAGGCTCCTCTCAAGAAAATCTGATTTCTTGTATGGAAATATGAAAATGTTTAGAAAGAACAAATGCCCAAGATTACATGAGCAAACTCTCCAAACATCCAAGTAGTAAAACAAAACTGTAACAACAATATACTTTAAAAAAGTCAGTAATCCCAGGAAAACCCAAACTATGAAATCGACACTATATTTCTGAATGAGTACCTGGTCTATTATTATTTCATGGACAGTTTTTAACTAAATGACTCAAGACAGGTTCTCAGGTATCTGATTTTTAGATGTATCGTAAGTCTTCTATATTCAGTCCCCTACCCAATAGTTTTAATAAAAAGGTAAAGTTTTACCATAATATAAACAAAATGAAACTACTGACATTCTCACTGTTGCAACATAGCAAAATATCCAAGTGTCTAAATCCAAAGATACAATCTATGAAATATGTTCCCTATAAATTGGAGCAAAATGGAGGTTCCCCCATTCTTTAATCTGTTTTGATAAATGACATACTGACTACTTAACAGGTGCTATGGGTATACTGTTAGAATTCCACTAACTTCCTAAACATTTAACTTTCTTCATACTTAGCGATTCTGTAACCTTAAATGTGTCCCAAAGAGTATATTAAATTCAACCTTCAATTATACATAGATAACACTCTTACTATAGTTAAATTTAGCTTTTATACTTTATAATTCCTTGATAGGACCTTTCTTTATTCTACTTTGCAAACAAAGCAAAATATAATATAAAGATAATATTTTTCTTCTTCCTCTCATTCTGTCTGTCTCCATCTAGCAATCTTTCTTCTACTGCCATTTTTTCCCAAAGATTTTCTTTTCCTTTGGAGAGGAGCTAGGGGTGTAACCCTATCAAGTAAAAGACTTCTTGGCCTACACATACAAGGCCCAGAGTTCTAGGTTTTAGCAATTAAAAAAAAAGAAAAGAAAAGAAAAGAAAAGAAAAATACAAAAAAAAACCTTGGAGAGGCCAGAGACTTGTGGATTTCCTGTCTACAGATCTACTTTGTTCTAAAGAGAAGGAGAAGAAGGAGGAGGAAAGAAGGAGGAGGAAGAGGAGGAGGAGGAAGAGGAGGACCTGAATATTTCAAGAGAAGTTTATTACAATCAGATTGTTCCCTGTTTGTTAATTTGTAGTAATTCCAAGAACAGCCACCAACTACAGGAAGATGATCCACTGTGACTAGGTACTCTATGAGGCTTGAATAGTTCATTTAAAATGTGGGTGTTTTTGTTGTTGTTGTTCAAGTTACTTTGGGCTGTGCATTCTTTCAGTGAAAATACTCCCTTCTCTCACACTCTTACAGGAAGCAATTACCAATGGTAACAAAGGCAGATGGTGCTGAGAAGGGTGGAAAGAGACCTGAAGAGGAAGGAAGTAGGGGAGTTAAGCATACTGAGACTTGGGAGAGCATCTTTCTTTACCCCATGTGGAAACTCAGGGAGGCAAAATGACTTGCAGGAGTCATGCACAAGTAATTGGCAACACTCAGGTCAGTGAGCAGAGCTGTTCTTCTGTCTATAAGAGAATGTGCCAAGTCCTGATGTAATCCAGAACTTAACAGCAAAATGTGGAGCCAGAGTCTCTGGCCTCAAGTTTTATATATTTGTCATTTCTTAATAGGCTACCAATGCTAGAGGGGTGAGGGTTGAGAACTGGAGGATTGAATGGACTTTGCTGAGGTTACTGACTCTTGTTAAAAATAAAAAAAAAAGAGGAAACGCTTCTCTGGAAGTTCAAAGGACCACATGTGGCATGTCCAGAAGACTCAAACATGTCCGTTAGATGGCTCAAATAACCTGGAATTTAAGGCAGAGAATAACACCTCTGCCATAATAGGATCCAGCAGCAAAGAGTAAAATATACAGTTCAGGAATTCAAATGTATGTGCAAGGTATAATCAAGATGCTAACCAATCCAATAGTAGACCCAACACCAATACAAGGAGGGTTTAAAATGAAACATTTTCCCCCAAGTTCAAGAACTTTGGAGCTCAAATATCATCTTTAAAATGTCAAACAGAGTACAGCTCAGTGGCAGAGTGCTCAGCATGCAAAGGCCAAGCATTTTTAAAAAGTCAGTGTAAATGGGCAAATACCAGCCTCACATCCACTGCACAGTGTGAGACATTCTAAATAAGGACACAAAAATTGTACACAGGGAGAAAGTAATCTTTGAGTAATACCATATTTATGTTTGCCTTGCGAGAAATCTTCATTGTGATCAACTTAATGAGTAACTTTTAATAATTTTCACATTCCCTGGGTCACATAAAGTCAAAGTTGCTGAAGTGGATGATTTAAACTTTTCAAGGAAAACTGAATTATGGGAAGGTCAAGTCCCCTTTTAAAAAGTGTATTAGGAAGCATTGCAAAAATAAGGAAGCGGTTACCAATTTGAGCCCCAAGAATGGAAACTCCCTCGTATTGACAGAGAACATTAGGGCAGAACAAGACAATCCCTGGTCTGGAAGAACACATAGAAAAATAAAGACTACATAAAAGTGAGAATCACAGCATTAAAAATTTCACTGGGTCAATGTCGCACATTGAAATGAAGGAGGACAAAGGACAAGTAGTGAGATCAGTAATTCAATACAAGGCTTGTGTGCACACCAAAAGACAAAATGAACCGTGGCCATCAAATGGGTCCCTCATAGGCAAATGCTGTGGGCTGGCAGATGTTTGCAGACTCTCCCTAAACAAGGTGGTGCAAACAGATGTTCTGTGTCTAGACTCACTCCATTTCCAATCTTAAAAGGTGTGATTTTTGCTTTTTTCAAGTTTTTTTTTCTTTTTAGGATTTAACACAGCACTCCTCAAGAGAAATGCAATTCATAGCTTTTATTTTCTGATAGCCAGTTTTTGGCGATTAATGTGATCTAATAATCACCAAAGTTGTGTGTGTGTGTGTGTGTGTGTGCGTGCATGCGCGTGTGTGTGCGCATGTGCGCGCGTGTGTGTGTGCGTGCGTGTGTGCGTGTGCGTGTGTGTGTGTGTGTGTGTGTGTGTGTGTAGAACCTGGGCTATGTCCCTAAGCTTCTTTTTGCTCAAGGCTAGCACTCTACCACTTGAGCCACAGTGCCACTTCCAGCTTTTCTGAGGTTATTGGAGATAAGATTTCATGTACTTTCCCGCTTGGGCTGGCTTTTAACTGCAATTTCAAGTGTCAGTCTCCTGAGAAGCTAGGATTACAGGCATGAGCCACCAGTGCCTGATTACAGGCATGAGCCACCAGTGCCTGGCATGACTGTATATTTTTAGTTCACATCAATTCCTGTGTTACATGTTTATTGGCAAGATGTGGCATCTCTTTACAGTCAAAAAAGTAAATCCACATATCTATTCTAAAATTAATTAGCCATTGCCCAATATCTGAATTACCTTTTTAGTTTAAGTATATCGAAATAATTAAAATTTAAGTTAATAAACTTCAGGTCCTTAATCGTAGAGCTATCATGAGACAAACCTCTCCCACAAATATTCTTCTTATTTCAATTCCCCATGGACTGTAAATCACCCAGTAAAGCTGAAGCTATCCCACAGGGAGAGAAGGATAATCACTTCTTTATCATCCAAATCTGTATGGAATTTAGCTTACAGAATACAAAAGGGGACCAAATAGGAAATGCTTCTTAAAACACACACACACACACACACACACACACACACACACGTGCACACACATACACACACACACATATTTAGAGACTAGAGGTATGTCCGCAGTTCAACTAGAGAGCTGGATTCTATCAAACATACCAAATCTGATAGAAGGATCTATTACTAAAAATTACAAAGTATTCAGTGGAAAAAGAAAAAGAGTAGTATCTTTTGCCTTTCTAGCTTAACAAAGATCTTCACAAATTACTTAGGAAGGAGGGGGTACTTTTCTAAAACTTCCATTTTCCTATAAGGAAACAAAGGCTTGGAAAACTTACACAGAGGAAGTGGAATGCACAGAATCTGAGCTCAACTAATGAACTACACTCTTAGGTAATGAATCTGCATCTGCATAGAAAACCTTGCCCAACAATGCAGGCAAGGAATGATTACTTACAGCTTGGTGGAGTTCAGGGAACCCAGCCAGGGCAAAGTATATAAAAGGAAGTGTTCATCTATACAACTCCCCATTCAAAGCCTCTCCTCAGCACGAGTGTGTAATCTGTCAATCTCTCATTGTTGGAGTGACTCACCATTCCCTCTGGAATGTAGAAGTCCCGGGGTGGACCCGAGTAAGTCATAACTTTATGTTTTCTTGCCCGTAGTATAATGTCTCAGGAGAACTGGCCACAATAGACCTCCAAGTTCAGTTTGTTTCAAAATCACCAAAGGGCAGAGGATGAAATGCAGAATACTGGGGTAAGCCCTCTTGTAATGTCTGATTAGGGAAGCTCTGAATCAGAGCCCAAGAATTTCTAACAAGTTCCCTGGATATGTTGATGTTCAGGTCTGCATATATCACTGAAAAGGCCCCTGAACTGGACAATGCAGGCATCTGACAAGTAAAGAAAGGAACCATCACAAATTCTTAAATGATCCTTGTTCCTTGTGCAGTTTTCTAGTCTACAAGTTATCTCCTTGAACCTGCAGATCTGGCTGGAGGACTCAGAGAGCAAACTTCGTTTTTCATTTAACGAGCTGCAGAAACACACACCCTTGCCCAAGAGGGCTGAATTCTCATGAACTTACTGAATCTTAAACTGTCAGGGCCCCTCTTCAGTCATTGTTAAATAAAATGACTGCATAAACTAGGTGTCAGTGGTACATGCCTGTAATTCTAGCTTCTTGGGAGGCTGAAATCGCAAAGACTGAGGGAGGTTCAAAACCATTCTGGACAAAGTGTATGGAGACTCGTCTCTAAAGTAATCAGCAAAAAAGTTAGACTAGAGACATAGTTCAAGGGGTAGAGTACCAGCTAAGAGTTAGAATCCTGAATGAGCACTGGCTTTGAGTTCATGTACTAGCACATTCACACACAAAAGGATTCACATATAATTTTGTATAAACCTCAGGCTTCACAAAATCCAATCTGTCCTTGGAGACCTCTCGTCCCAGTTTAAAAGTTTTGGGTTTTTTTGCTTTTTTTTTTTCCCTACAAAGAAAACAAAAGGTTTCAAAACGTCACAAATATGTTTAGGAGTGGTTTTTACCATTATAATAATATCAAACAGTAACATCTTAAATGACTGTTTAATAAGGACCTCACATATATCAAGAATTATTACAACCGGATAGTGCTGTTTGTGAAATATTTGTGGAAGAGAAACCAGATGTTAGTGTGAAGAGGGGTTACTGTGGGCTGGTCTGTGCCTGGCATTCAGGGAACACTTACCAGCTTTAACCTGAGATGGCCCACTGAGAAGCATTTCTTACCCCATGACGTTAAGCTATCCAGAATCTTTAGACAAGCTATGGCTAAATGATGCACATATGTATAAAAATCACATAATAATTCTATCAGAATATCTTTTTTTTTTTTTGGTCCGGTCGTGGGGTCTGAACTCTGGGCCTGGGCTCTGTCCCTCAGCTCTTCAGCTCAAGGCTAGTGCTCTACCACTTGAGCCACAGCGCCACTTCCGGCTTTTTTCTTTTTGGTTATGTGGTGCTGAGGAATCGAGCCCAGGGCCTCATGCATGCAAGGCAAGCGCTCTACCACTGAGCCAACTTCCCAGCCCATCTATCAGAATATCTTTTGATGGACACTTGTCCATCAAAAGCACTGTTTCAGTTAGTTTCTGGTAATGTAAAAGTGGTCCTAATCATGACCTTGGTACCACTAAGACACTGATATCAGATTGTAAAAGTAATTCTGTTTCATCACTCACTAACTGAAAATAACTGGAAATGTCTGTACTTTTATTCTTGTTATTATTTTCTAAACAATGTGGTACACATAGCATTTACAATCTATTAGTTTATCACAAGAAATAAGAGATAATTTAATTTACACAGCATTTGCAATCCATTTGGCTAATATAAAAAGAAATCACCAGGTTGTATGCAAACGGTATTTCCTTTTTCACAAGGGACTTGAACAATTCATTAGCTTTGGTATTTGTGGGGATCCTAGAACCAATCCCCACCAGACACTGAAAGAGCACTGCACAGGTAGGTTGTAAATAACAGGCCAGGATCTCCAATGATGCTTGTTAATGTCACATAGCATGTCTTTCTGTCCATGGTATTTATAGCAATAGAGTCCTAGATATTAAGCAGAAAGGAGCTGGGGGAGGGGAGGGGAGGGAGTGTGTGTGAGGACAACTAGGTACTTTCATTTAACAGCATCATGTCATTCACTCATTCATCCTGACTTGTGCCAGGAGATGATGCCATAGGCAGGACCAGGACAACAATCCTATACTGCCTATGGGTCTATGGTACCCAGGCCTACCACCTGCCACCACAATCCACATGTGATCAAGGGGAGAGGGCTTGGGATACCCTCCTGAAAGCTTTGAAAGATGTAGGAAATCAATAGAAACAGATTCCCAGGACTATGGAACTTATTCAATGAACAAAACAAGCCATTGGACCTAGTTCCAGAAGCCTCCTAACCTCCCTAATCCTCAAGGCCAAATGGCAGTCCTTGTTATTTTAAACACAGAAAGCAATACTAAAAATCTTTCCCTCTCAAGTCCCAGTATGCCTTGGAGATCCTCCTTGGTCTTGCTGCCCTACTTCTCTCCAAAACAGGTTTAACCACTTTGATTTCCCAATTCTCCACCCCATTCTTATCTCTGGCACCGCAGGCTTTCAGACTGATAATGCTGGGCCTGGGGAGCAGGCTCCACTGAAGCATGTTTTGGTCAAAGTTTACTCTTGGTTATCCTCTTACAGTTGCCACTGGCAAATGGAATGAGGAATTGGAAATTCAATTCCAGGCCTTTGCTCAGCAGGCTGGATCTCTGGACAGCCATGACCTGAGTGCATCAGCAGCAGTGTGGTCCATACGGGGCTCCTGGAGCTGGAGTCCTCAGGGACAGTCCTAATCCCTGCTTGAAACCCAGTGGTTGTCGGCCAAATGTTGAGGAGAATTAGGTCTCCCTCTAAATTCTTTCATTGACATCCTGTTCCTCTGGTGCCTCAGAATGTACCTTACTTAGAAACAAGGTGAGTGCAGATGCAATTAGTGAACAATGAAGTAGTAGGACTGATGTCCTTATAAAAGAGGAGATTAAGACACAGACATGCCCACAGGGAAAATGCCATGTGAAGACGAAGGCAGAGCCAGGGCTAAAGCTCCTATAAGCCAAGCAGTCTCAAAGATTGCCAGAAAACCAGTAAAAGCTAGAGGAAACACGTGGTTTAGATTCTCCACATCTCCCTAATAAAGAACCAGTCTCACTAATTGGCACCTCAGTTAAGTCTTCACCCATGTGAGGTAATAAATTCCAGAGCTGAAGCCATTCTGTGGTACTTGTGACAGCAGCCCTAGGAAAGCAGCAGAGCTTTACTGTGACTATTACAAGTTTTCTTAAAAAAAAAAAAAAAACTACAGCAACAAGGAAACCTGGAGCTGAGAACAAGTCTTCTCTCATAACAAGGAATAAACAAATTATAACTGAAGTGGCTAAAATAAAGCTGGCAAGCAGGTACATTTTAGTGTTAAAGAATTATTTCTTAAGCATTCCCTTTTAATTAAAGATTGCTTCTTTGTTTTTGTTTCCTAATGTTTGTGCCTACCTACTAAGCTGCTTAGTGAAATGCCAAGTGCAAATATAAGCCCAGGCCAGATTTCTCAGGAGATGGGGGGGCCCTTACCCAGGGGCTGGCTCTGCTCCTGGTAGGGTGTGGCCACACACTAGAGACCTTCCCTTACATATCAACAGGAATCTCGGCTCCCTCCCTGCGCTTCACCACACACCCACTCAAATCCCATCCTTCCAACAGCAGCCACCACCCTAGCCTTGGCCCCAGGCCTGGCCCTTTTTTCCGGTTATATTCTCTGAAAATCCCCAATCATCCTGCCAAAATATAATAATTTTGGAACTTCACTCTTCAGTTTTATTCACTCCACCCCAACCCTGAGCTTTTAATGCTGTACAACGATGTCCGTCCCCTGTGGAACTTCATTTCCTGTTAGTTGTTCGCATATCCCTTCCTCGCCAGTTAGTCCCTTCACTCTGGTCTCCTCTATTAATGGTAACGTCCTCAGCCAAGGTCTCCTAGGCGCCATGGTTCACCGCTTCTTTAAGGCCTTCCCCCACATTTCTGTGGTACTGGCTGTCCACCTAGCATAACATGTGGCATAAGTCCGGCACTGCTTCAGTTGTTTTATCTATATCAGTCATATGAGCTCAACTAGACAGGAAACTTTTTGAGACCACAGAGAACCTACAACCTACACCAAATGCCATGCTAGCCACTAGGATTTAGGATTTTCTGAGAATTTACTATGTGTCTAATTTTATCCTAGTCCTCATCATAATATTTAAGAGAGGTGCTGGTTTCATCTGAAAAACAGGTGAGAAAATTAAAGATCAAAAAGATTATAAAACTTACCCAATATCACATAAATATTAATGGGTAGAAGGGGGAAAAGACAGAAAACAAGGCCAAGAAACAGGGCAATGGGTAAGCTGAGGACAAGCTGAATAACCAGAGCCTCAAGAATGTGAATTCCCCTCTGCCCATTTGGAAGGATGTCGCGCGTGCGTGCGTGCGTGCGTGCGTGCGTGCGTGCGCGCGCGTGCGTGCATGTGTGCGTGCGCGTGCGTGTGTATCTGAAGGGAGGGCTTTTTAACTGTTCAATGCTTATTCATTAATAACTCATAAGACTGTAATGAGCATGCCTACCAAGTTTGTAGATGACTCAATGGGATTCTGATAGGAACTATAATGCAAAAATCAGAGAAATAGATTACTCTAACATAAAACAGAACTTAACAAAGTTAACTAATAACAAAGCAAAATTTAAGTGGGATAAAGTGTCTGGGTTCAAATATCTAATAGCATAAGTACCTGAAGAGAAATAAAGCAAGCAATATGTGTATGAATGAATGAATGTATGTATGTATGTATGTATGTATGAATAGGGCAATGTAGCTACAAAAATAATGCCATGAAATTATATAAAAAAGTACATGTCTAACGTAAACATTACATTGATTTTAATGTTATTTTGGAACAAATTTAAAGTTTTTCTAAAACTGTACAATTTAGAAACCAAACTATTGCATCTGCTCAGATGAAATTAATGGTGCAATAAAGAATCCTCAGATTTCACAATTTACATGTTGACTGAATACATGGACTCCATGTAACCCAAAGCTAAGCTGCTAACATATAATTGAAGGCTGACATCATTCCCCAACTTTTCAGTGAAGGTATAAGATCAGATTATGATAGGTCTATCTGTGAAAGCAACCCCAAAATTATGACTGTAAAGTGGCACTTAAAAGAACCTTGTTAATCCCATATCTTATCAGATCAAGTCACTCAGTGTATTACAAGACTTAAAGGAAAACCTTAATAGATTGTCACCCCCTGATGAAACTGAGGAGCAGTTTTCATTCTTAACATGGGAAAAGGCATTTAACTTCACCTAACAAAGCCTACTGCAAATGGACTTTCACCAACATAACAATGGTACTGGGTAAGTACCAATCAACAATCACTTCTAGGGGAAAAAAGTAATGAAAACTTCATTATCACTAAAGAATGGGAACATTCTGGCTTAAACATTCAAGTCTCATATGAAACTGTGGAAATGGCCTGTGGCTAAGTAAACTGTCTCCAGAACCCACACCCTCTTTCCCTCGCCCTAAAGATTTGGCTAGTTTCATGGCTGCCAGCTATAGGATGTTTTCCTGCCTCCCTTGCAGCTAGAGCAGTACATGTGACTAGGCCCAATCAGTCCCACATAAGGACAATGGTTTATGATTATACCTTTCTTTCTGGTCCCCTGAAACTTGAATGTTGATTATACAACGGGGGAATGCTGTCCACCAGAGTTGATAATGCAACTCTCTCTATATATACAAATTGATTATAGTATGGTATACATGGAGAGAAGTTCAATGGTGTAACTCCTTTAAATAACTACCTTACAATTTCACAAGATGAATTCCAGGAAACTGGAACATGCTTTATCACAGAGGGAGAGGAGGGATGTGGTGTGCAGCCAAGGTGGGGTAGATGAATGAACAGAGAAGGGATGTACACATGTAAAAATAGAACCAGGGGATGGATGGCTATGAGCAAGCAAGCCAAGCAAGTTCAAGACCCAGAGCCACATTTTTCTTTGTTTTGTGCCAGTCTTGGGGCTTTTGTTCTCAAAGCTAGTGCTCTACCACTTGAGCCACAGCTACACTTCAGGCTTTTTGGCGGTTAATTGGAGGTAAGTGTCTCATGGACTTTCCTGCCTGGACTGGCTTCAAATCACGATCCTCAGATCTCAGCCTCCTGAGTAGCCAGAATTAAGGTGTGAGCTACCAGAGCCCACCAGAAACATGTACTTTAAAAATTAAATAAAAGCAGGTAAACCTTCCTAGTGCATTTAATTTGGATATCCAGGATATGTAATTATTTAAAGATTATAAAAAAAATCTTAGGACATTTGACACAATTTAGAGGGTGTGATAGCTGAAGGTATGACATCTGGTTTGCATTTTATGCTTAGAAAATATCTCTATTTTGGCTGGGAAGGTGGCTCAGTGGTAGAGCGCTTGCCTTGCATGCCTGAGGCCCTGGGTTCGATTCCTCAGCACCACATAAGCAAAAAGAAAAAAGCCGGAAGTGGCGCTGTGGCTCAAGTGGTAGAGCGCTAGTCTTGAGCTGAAGAGCTGAGGGACAGCGCCCAGGCCCAGAGTTCAGGCCCCACGACCAGACCCCCCCCCCAAAAAAAGAAAATATCTCTATTTTGACTGGCCATATCTGAAATGCTCAAGGACCACAGTGGCTAGCCTAGTGGCTGGGAGAGAGCAGATGGGCGTGGGTCCTTCCTTCAGGAGTCTATGGAGTGGAGATGCCCTGCTGGCCTTTAGCCTGCCTGAAACTTTTACTTCAGAAGAAACAATGTCCACTTTGTTTGCACCACTGTAGTTCTGGTATTTTATTGGAACAGTTTATTCTGTCAACTTCTCATTTATGAAACAATTTTTGCAAAGAATGGACAGGTTTACAAATTCACATTGACTCTCATCAAAAAACCCTCCAAAAATATAGGCCAAAGCCAGAAAGTTGCCATAGAAATACCCTGAGCAGTGGGAAATACATTTCAAAATAATCATATCCGAAAAGAGCATGTAGTTCCTTAGACTTGTTCTTTTCTCATAGTATCAATCTCTGTGCCTCCCAGAAAACCAGCCCACTGGGCAGCTGAAGAGGGAGGAAAGAATTAGAGAATGTCAAATCATTTGGCTCCTAAGAAAATGAAAACTCAGGCAGTGTTTCCCAAAACAGAGAAAGAATTTTCAATAAAGCATAGAAACTAACAATAGAATAACCCTGTGGATCAGAATACGGTAAATCTTCCTTTTGTAAAAGGAGGTAGAGACTCAAGAAACAACCAAGCCAAGGCTAGTGACTAATATCATTTTTATAGACATACTGGGTCTTGGGTTAACACCCTTTCTATGACCACATAAATGAAAATAACCACCTTTATACAGCAAAAATCTCTGGGCACAAACCCAAGAGCTAATCTCAGAGGACGATTCAGAAGCAATTCCTGTCTCACTCCCAGTTACACAAAAAATTTGCTAAACATGTAGGTCAGTCAACAATAGTCTTTCTTTAAAATTATCAGATAATTAATTCATAATAAAGAGATACGAGACAGTGAGCCAGATGACTCACTATTTGTGTATGCTATCAGATTTCCTTAAGTTTAGAAGCCAGGTTCAGAGTTCCACACTAGTCTCCACAGACTCATGTGTAAGCAAGAAGGATGGCCTGGGGTAGGTACTTTGAAACTGGGATCCACTTAGCTAGCCATGGTGCTCCATTTAAGCGTAAATGTGTCACTGGCTGCAATGAGACAGAAGCAGCCTTACCTGCTCTCTCTACCTTCAGAACTGAAGTCTGAAAATGCAGGCAGCCTTCAGGAAACAAACCAACCAGGCTATCCTTAGATCCTTGCCTGCCTCAGAAGGATTCTACCAGCAGGAAGAGCTCTGCTACTACAACAGGCGTGGATGATGTAAAATCATTATATGGGTCTTAAGTTTAGGGACATGAGATGAATTTACTCTGTTTAGAGTTTCTGAATTTAGGGCTGGGAAGGTGGCTCAGTGGTAGAGCGCTTGCCTTGCATGCATGAAGCCTGGGTTTGATTCCTCAGCACCACATAAGCAGAGAAAGCTGGAGGTGGTGTGTGGCTCAAGTGGTAGAGTGCTAGCCTTGAGCTGAAGAGCTGAGGGACAGCACCCAGGCCCAGACTTCAGGCCCCACAAGCACAAAAAAAAAAGTTTCTGAATTTAGTAATATTGATGACATATGTGCACCTGCGTATATATTAACAATGGGGGAAAAGTACAAAAAAAAAAAAAAAAGAACCACATATCCTGATCTCTCTGTCATTTATCACAGTTTGTGACTTGCCAAGTAAGTCTTCTTCCCTCGCTTCCTTTCTTCCTATGAAAATGCCATCATCATAGTGGACTTTACTAGCTACAGTTCGGTGAGCGTTAAGTGACAAGAAATACCAAGTAGTAGAGCATATGGCTAGCAAGGTCCAGGCTTTGAGTTCAAATCCCAATACTTCCAAAAAGAAGGGAAGGGGAATGGGACAAGGAAAGGAAAAGAGAATAGGAAGAGGAAGGGAAAGGGGAAGGGGAAAGGGAAGAGAAAAGGAAGGGGGATGGAAGGGAAGGAGAAAGGAAGATAGGCAGGGAAGGAAGGAGACAAGAAGGAAATGGAGGGAAAAAGCAAGGGAGCAAGGGAAAATACCAAATACTGGACACTGCCCGGCACCTGGTGAGCATTCAGTACACAAGCGCTATTCTTTACCTTCGTATTCTTTATCTTCGTTAGCAAGCTGTACTTGTCACTCTTGTACTCTGAAGTAGGCATGGCACCACTGAAAGGTGTGATATTCCCACCTCACCCCCGTGGACAATGAAAGGAGTCCCCAAGATAAGAGGAGTGGTGTATTTATTGAGTGGGAAGAAGTGAGAACTCTGAGAAACTGCTGTCGGATGGAAAAGCATGGAACAAATTCATATGCTGAAGCCCTAATGTGATCTTGTTTAGATGTGGAAGGAGGATTTTTGCAGATGGTACAACTTTTTAATCAATGAGGTCAATAGAGTAAGCCCTATACAATATGACCAGTGTCGTTATAAAAACAAGAAATGTGGACAGGGACATGCACACAGAGAGGATGTCACATGGCAATGAAAGCCAGGATTAGGATGATGTACCCACAAGCCAAAAACTACTGGCAAAAATGGCACAATCTAGAAGAGGCATCCAAAAGACTCCCTGATGGCTGTCCCAAGGAACTACCTTTGCCAACAAACACTTCAATCACAATTCTAGCCTCTAGGACTGTAAAAACAATGAAATTCTGCTGTTTTAAGTATCATCCAATTTGTAGTGCTTTGTCAGGGCAGCCATGGCCAACTAATACAAGGTAATAGTCAGCAAGCAAATGTCTCATTTTCAAGGCTCTGAAAGATACACAACACTTGACTGGATTTCTCTGCAGAACTTCACTGGAGTCTCAGACCTCTACTCAATGAGGTCATCACTAATACATTGAAAAATTACATCTATGAGCAAAGAGGCTTAGCTCAATGCTGAATTTGGCCGAAGTTCCTCGGTCTACAGAGTAACTTGTATTTTAAATCTTCCTATTTGTGTATGGAGTGGGGGAGGGGGCAAGAGGAAGGAGGTTCAAGCATTGGTAAACACTTATTATACAAATGATTAAAAATGCCTTGAAAAAATACTTTGGCACAGATGTGGCTAAGTACGCTTATCTCAACAGGCAGCAAATTCAGACCCTTGACTGAGCAGAATGTGTCTGGTTCCTCAAGATTCACAGGTTGGTGCATTTCTTTGAATGAAGGTTGCAACAGCTGGTAGCTGCTACACAAAGTTTATCACTAATTTCATCTTGTGCAAAGCATGCCATTTTAAACGTGCTGTTTTGATCTTTTTAATGGAATATCCACTTGCTTCCGTGTGACCATGGAAAGCACAACTGGAAACAGAAATCTTTCATAAAATTAAATGCACACCCACAAAGTAAACTGTGAAGCCTTGTATCCCCATGGAGTGGCATTTCTCAAGATTTGTTGCAAAGATCTTTCAGTTCCATTTCCTACCCTTCAACTTCCACCCATTTCACTCAATGCAGTAAAAATTGGCATTTGAAAAGAAATTCCAGAAGCCTGAGCATTTCATTAGCAAAGGGAAGTCCCAACCTTCTTGGCTTCCATTCCCATGATGACAGCTCATTTTTCCAAGTGGAACCACATACCAGTTGCTGCAAATATTTAAAGAGGTAAAGAAGCCACTCGCAAACTAAAAGATAAAAGATGAAAAACAGTCTACCCATTTTTAAACTAGAATGAAAACATTACAGTGCTCTACTGAAATACTCAGAGCCAGGAAGTGGCGGTGTAGCTCAAAGTGGTAGAGCATTAGCCTTGAGTGCAAAAGCTCAGGGATAGCACGTAAGCCCTGAGTTCAAACCTCATGACTGACCAAAAATGACCGACAAAAAAAAATTTAAGAAAGTGTTAAGGAGGACAACAGTTATATTTTATGTTGGGGTAAGCGGAGGGTCGGGAAGGAAAAACAACGAAAACAAGAGAAGAGGTGACACTGTAACTGACTTATGTAACTGTAACCCCTCCGTAAATCACCTTTACAATTAACAATATTAAAAAAAAAATGTTATTCTAACCCAAGTGCTTAGTGCAAAGGACTATATATAATTAGAAGCATATAAACATGAACTCCAACTTATAGAAACAAGAGGTTCTCATTTGACCCTGTATATAGTTCGTTCATTTTTCTCTATTGTTTTTTCTTTCTTCATTTCTCTTAGTTTTTTTGTACCTTGTGTTTTGCATAACAGACAATGCAATATGTGAAAGGGAAAGGGAATCACAGAAACAACAGGACAACGGAGGAACCACCGCAACATTGATATTCACTTGATACTAGGCTGGATATGAGCATTACAACTTGAGGGGGGGTAAGGAAGGGGTAAGTGGGAGATAAAGAGGGATGGTAATGATTATTAAAACACATGTACTTATTGCCTTACCTATGTAACTGTATCCACCCAGCTCATCACCTTTCCAATTAAAAAACTGAAATTAAAATTAAAATATATATATATATTAAAAAAGAAGAAAAAAAAAAAGAAATACTCAGAGCCAGACCAAGACACTGTCTTGAATTCCTAAAGTCTTACAATTTTGCAGTGTCAAGGGCAAGTTTGGGGACTCAGTCTACCCATTGTGCTAGTATTCCTCTTATATCCTTCTTAAGAGAGTATTTATCACCAGCCTTCACATTTAATAACAAGCTATATCATCTTGAAGGTCCCTTGGGTATTTATAATCAATTTGTAATTCAGCTTCAGTTATTTCCTGAGTGTTTTTTTTTCCTCCTCCCCTTTTTTCTTTTACATGTTTTTTTGTCTCATTTTATTTTGAGATAGGGTCTTATTTTGCAGCTCAGTCTGGCCTGGAACTTGATAGCCTCAAACCTACCTTCTTCCTGAGCCCATCTCTCAAGCGCTGAGATTATAAGCAAGTGTTTGTCACCATGACCAACTCACCAGCTTCTTAGGAAGAGCAAGAACCACCATACTTTCCATTTCTCTTCTATCCCTTCTCCATTATCTAAAACTAGTGTTAGGACTTCCCAAAATTTATCATCATAAATGTGAACTGAAAACTACCATCTACCACAGAAGGTCCTTAGTTCTCTTTAGCTTCTGTCAGTACCTTCACAGGGTCCCAAATAAATTTGGAGATCAAAGCAATGGTCAATGACTCTACCTAACTACAACCCACAGAATCACGCTAGGTCCCTCACTACACTCACAGAAAACCGCTTTGGACATCAGGCTGAGTCAAAGTCAGATGTGCAGAAAGGATCCTGTGAATTACATTTCCATCTCCCGCGTGGCAGAGGGACCTAAAGGCCATACACGAGGCTGCTTGGAATCACTCTTGTCCCTCCTCTTACTCCTTTTTATTCTCAGCCATAACTGAGCTGGCTGACACTTCCAAGACAGTGACTAGATGAAATGTGATCCCACCAATGGGTCACCTCTCTTCCCTTTATCTAAGCATGAACCTGATCTGCCATCCTCTTCTTCGAACCCCCAGAAATACAAAGAACTCTTTCACTCTCCTCTGCCACACACAAAGAAAACTGGGTGGTTGATGGCTCAGGATATTTGAGTAAGACCACTCCCTTCAGGTGAAGATTATAGCTTAGCTCATTTAATTAAGCGTAATCATTTGTACATTTTGTTTTTTTTCTAGTAACAAGTAAAACATGTATGTAGATACTGCTCCAAAAATATCAACTGTCAACTAAAACCAAGCCTCCCTTGCTCACTCATATGCAACAATTGTTACCAGGTTATTCTGTGCTCAGGAGTCTATAAAACTGTGTGCATGTGCATGCTGGTACTGGGGATTGAACTCAGGACTTCAAACCTCACTCTCTCATTCAACTTTTTCTACTCACAGCTATTCTCTACCATTTAAGCCACACCTCCAGCCCAGCTCTTTTGCTATTTAACTGGAAATAAGAGTGTTTTACACTTTTTTGCCTGGACTGACTTCAAACTGTGATACTCAGATTTCAATCTCCTGAGTATCTAGGATTACACGTGTGAAACTAGTACTCAGATGCGTATAAACTTTTTAATCTTATTTTTTACCATGAGTTTCCCTATGGGAGAAAGGCTACTTACTGAGCACATATACTTCCTAAGCAAAGGCCCTGGATATGTGTCTGCCATCTATTAGTGTATTTAACCATCCCAACAACCTGTGAGGTTAATTATACTATTTTCCCTTTCTTTCCAGGAGATGAATCTAAGGTCAAATGAATGAGACATTTGTCCAAGGTCACAAGCCTAAATCCAAGTTCAAGCTGCTTTTCTAGATGCTCCCTAGATCACTTGCCCTGTTTCAGAAACTAGAGTCTCCATTCCAAAATCCTTTTTGCAAAAAGCCTGGGCTCTGGGAACCCATAACCTTGGTCGAAAACATTGGTCCCACAACATAGAGCTCTAAGGACATACACACACTGCTGAACCTCCCCGGGCCTAAGTGTCTTCACCTAAGGCTTGTGGCAACGATAAATGGATTTCACAGGAAAAGCACGGCCGAGGACCTGACAGGTAGTAGTAACTACTTTAAAACGGTTAGCTATGACGATCATATAGCTGGTTAACAAACCAGAATTGGAAAGAATTTTTTTTTCCTTTTCTTCTCATATCCTCCACTTAACTACACAGTGATGTAGCTTGGAGAAACAATTTGGAAAGCCCTGTGAATTTGTCTGGCTCCATTTGACCCATTTCCTCTGCTTTCCTCCTCTCCCCCGGAACTGCTCTTCAAGCATTCCTTCTCTTCACACTCACTGCCAAAATCACAACCTTTACTGTTGCCAAACCCCAGAAGCGTTTACTAGTTATTACTGTGATTTTTTTTTCAAATCATGGAATTATTTCAACTTTTATTTCAAAACTGGTTTCCAGCCATACCCTCCCTATTGTCACCAGTGTAAAAGTTTTAAGCTCCAAAGTTTATGGGTCTATCATTCCCCTCAGACCCAATCTTGCTCATGTACCATGGCACTCTAAGGCAGACAAGACTGTGTTAGAATAATCTTATTGTGTGAAGACTGAGCTACCCAAATTCCCTTAGAACGGTATTAAAAAAAAAAAAAAACAGCTGTTAACCTGACCGTATAACTTACAAACCCACATCTGTACAACACTGTAGGCTTACTGGCCCTTTCCTCTCTAATTAAAAGCCAGATATGTAGGCTTGGTATCACCTGGCCAGGAGATGAGCAAGTTTAAGATTTTGGAGGGAAGAGGCAATAAGAAGAAGTTCGATTACTGGGGTCCTCCTTGCGGCCAGTGGTGAGCTCTGAAGCTTTGACTATGTCAATTTACATTCTCTTTGCGTTTTAGTTACTTTACCTAATAAATAAGAAGGTGAGATCAACTTTTTTTTATAAGAGCCCTTTAAATGAGACTGTATTTTTGTAGTCATCCAAAAAGTATCTCTGTCTGGCCTGGGTCTTATCAGAGCAGTGAGCTACATGTCATATCTGTAGCCTTGGGGGATAAGCTTCAGCCAAAAGTAGATGTGCATGTGACATGCTAGCCCTAAAAGACATAGGCTCCATTTACCGCAAAAACACAAGTGTGCCAAGCTGTCAAAAGAGAATTCATGGTAAGGCAATAAAATCCAGGTTCAATTCTAATAACCTAATTCTAAATAATAACTGAGCAAGCCATTCTGAGACTGAGACATGTCAGGGCTTCCATCTGAAACCCTCCCCCTCACATGAATTTCTCTCAGGCAACAACTCTGCTCCAAGCTTCTGGAATGCAGTTAGTATAAGACTGGAATCCCAGGAGCATTTGTGAGGTAACCTTTGTCAAAATAGCACTACACGTAGCTCTGCTATGCTGTGCTACACTATGCTTTTTTTCTCTAATAAGAGAGACTGTGTTTCCTAATACTGACATCACAGTGGTTCCTCCAATCCAAATTCTTTTATGATGAACAACAGCTCTCAGTTGTAATCCTAGCTACTCAGACGGTTGAGATTGGAGCAGAAGCCATCAGATTTCAGATCTACTTAAGTTAACCTGGGTAGCAAAACCTCTAATTAACCAGCAAAAAGCCAGAAGTGGAGCTGTGTCTCACGTGTACAATGCCAACCTTGTGTTCAAAAGTCAGATGACATAAGGCTCTGAGTTCAAAGCCTCAGTATTAGCAAATTAAAAATTTAAGAAAAGAGCCCAAGAAATTCCCTGGAAGTGAAGGTACAGGCAGCAATGGGTCTTACTACAAAGGCCATAAAAGAGACTTCAATAAACTCCCTCAGGACAAAAATCACCTCCCAATAGGTACTTATTTAACCCTCTTCACAAGAACAGCTCTTTTTTAAATGACATTCTAAATCACTACACAACTTTGGAAATGCTAGGGTCTTTACTGATTCCCCTCCCCCCACTCCCCATTTAACATAATTTATTCCTTCCTCTATAAAGTATAGACCTCAAGAATTTTTTAGAGGTCATTTTTGAAAGCTGTACACATAAACATCAAAAAGGGAAAAGCACGCCCTAGCCAACAGAGTGCTTCCAGCTTCTGTCATGTATTAAGGCAGGGCCTTATCAGGCAGCAATGGGGACTGTTCTTGCAGCCCTTAGAACTGAACCAGGCAGGACAGGGCAGGGCAGGGCAGGGCAGGGCAGCCAGACCGTGAGTCAAGATACACTTACATCACTCTTCCTGAACTTTGCTTTCAAGCTCTTCATGTTTAATCCATTCAGCCTTCCACAGTCCTGGGAGATTTGTCAACACCTAAGGAGAGAAATGAATGAATGAATGCAGATTCCCAAATAAACATACAGAGGTTCCCTTCGGACTGGATTGCAACATCAGCCATGGGTAGGAGAGAGATCCTGGGTCAGATGGCAGTCTGTTATTGGCTAGATGGGAAGCCTAGGGGATGTATGCTTTGTGCACCTGTGATGTGCTCCCTGGGATAACTGACATTTTCTAACTAATCCAAGCTTCATTTTTTGTCCTTATTCATTTTAATTTTGTCATTATTTTAACTGTCATATCACTCGTGTCTACTAATGGCATTTGGAAATATGTATTCATCATGGGCTGCCTTAATGAGCTAATTAAACTGTGTATTGCTTTATACATTTACCATTTTACTATGATGAAAATACTTGAGAATCTGGTGATTTTCAAGCACATAAAACATTATTACTTATGCTAGAGTATGTGTGTATAATATATATATATATATATATATATATATATATATATATATATATATATATTACATTGATCCTTCCTTGTGTCTATGTTGCTGCCTCAAGAGCTCCTCCCTGGCTTTGAATGTGCTCAATCTCATCATTGCTGCTGCCATTAAAGCAGGTACCTTTGAAACCCAGTCATCATAAAGACCTCCAATGGCATTCATCTAGAGGCCATACGGTGACTGAAGTGACAGAATGCATGTTTCCTTGGAAACTGTACACACTGTAATTACACAAGGTTAACTGCCAAGAGCTTCATCACAGAGAATATTGGGCTGGTGGTAGCTGCTCACCAAGTACCAACTCCAGGGCAATGGTTCTCAAGGCCGGCCCCTCCCATCACCCTTATCATTCACCTACATTTCTAATATAAACTCCTATGTTCTGACTGATGTATCTTCAATCTTCCCCATGTACTTTACCACCCTCCTTGGGAATAATCACTTCACTCTTTGCTTTAGTAAGTAACACATGTAAAGATTCCACATATAAATGCAGCCTAAATACTAAAAAGTTTAATTCAATTTTCACTACAGAAAATGCTGTATCTATTTGGCTATGGTTGGGATGCAGTTTGCCCCCAAGGACTCATGGCTGAAAGCTTGGTCTCTCCAGTGGTACTGTGGGAAGTGATACAATCTTCAAAGATAGAGCCTAGTGGGAGGTGTTTAGGTCATTGGGTTGGGGTATGTCCACAGAATGCTGGTCTCCCGGACTGAGTTCTTACGAAAGGACTTGTAAAAATAAAATACGAAATAAATCTTAAACCTCTTACTAAATCTCTTACTTCCCCACAATCTCATCTTTCATTTTTCCCTGACTTCTCCAAGTACTTTCCTCCTTTATGATATCATCTGCCACAAGCTAAACTGATGCCAGTGTGAGGCAGTCCTTTAAATTTACATAACTGTGAATATGCCTTTTTTTCTTTAGAAAGTTATCTAAAAACCAGTATGTCATTATAGAAACAAACAAACACACCAAAAAACCAGACTCTATGCTAAAGTAGTTCCTCTAACTTCATTTAGCAAATATACTATCTGCCTCCTTTGGAAGATTGCAACAGTGAAAAATGGTAAGAAAAACACTTCACATTCCAGGCCATTCACTTCTTATTTGTTTTTCCAGTAGTTGTTCCTGCCCTCTGGCCCCCTCCTAAATGGCACAGTAAAAACTGCCAGGAACAATAAAACCTCTTCTTTCCACACAAGTCCCATCCCACTTTAAACAATGCAAGGCTCTCCAGGTCCACCTGGGGGCCCTGGCAATTCGGAATTGGTACTGGAAGAGATTTCAACTGCTTCAAAATTAGAAGTTTGTGGTCTTCTGGATCTTGAATGTAATATTTTAAATACATATACAATATTTTCAAGGGAAGAAGCTTCCTGGTTTTCACTGCATTCAGCAAGGTACTTGGGTCCATCTTCAAAGGACCACAGAGCTAGCAAGATCTCCGTTTTCTGGAGGCAGAAATGTCCTTATAAAAGTCTCTTGATGGAATTCGGAGCCAAACCCCTAAGTCTGACAGAAGCTGAATCTTTTTTCCACTGCCTTATAGGTCTGCACAACTAAAACCAAAAACTCACAATCTATATTAAACACATGAAACTTGGTGTATTTCTCTTTTCCATCAAAACCCGAACATGCATGAAGTGTGGAATTTTTGTGTACTGGCTAAGAAATACTAAAGTGCACTATCATAAAGGGAAGATCACATGTGAGCAAAGTCCTATCATATAGTAGGTGTTAGATAAATGTTAACTTCTCAAGAGCCACCTGACAAGTGAAAAGATGAACTCTGTGTGTGTGTGTGTGTGAGATTTAACTGAGGGAATTGAGCATGCTAGGCAAGCCCTTTAATACTTGAGTGTACCGTTGTTTGGATTTTGTGTGCTGCTAGTGGAAGATGAACTCAGGGCCTCACAATCTCGCACAGATTTTTCACTCAAGGCTGGCACTTGTATCACTTGAGCTACAGTTCCACTTCCAACATTTTGGCTGGACAGAAAGATGATCTCACAGACTTTTCTGCCTAGTCTGGCTCTGAACTGCAATTCTCAGATCTCAGCTTCCGGAACACCTAGGGTTACAGATGTGAACTTTCAGCATCCATCCTGGGTTTTTTATGTTTATAGCGCTATCTCCTCTAAACTGATTTTTTTGGCCTTTCTTTCTTTGTCAAAACTGAGGATTGAACGCAGTGGCTTATGCTCACTAGGGTAGTGCTCTACCACTTGAACCATGCTTCTAAAACAAAAAACTGAACTTTTGTCAACTAGTACTATCCCAGTGGAGTTGGTCCTAAGGAATGGCTGACAAATGTTTCATACAGCTAGCCATTATTGTAAAAGCCTTTCAAGGTCATCTCAGATTCCTCCCCATTCTTACCATTCTGGTCAAAACTTATTTAAGAAGATAGAAGAAAAAAAATGCAAGCAACAGAATGGCTGTTGATCCTTCCCATAGAAACTGAATCTCAAAGGGCAGGGGACCAGGAATTTCCTTGGTTGAATCTCTACACACTGAAGTTTGAGAACCTAGAATGGATAGACAGATGTGGGAAACTGACTTGTCAGAGTGGGCCTAGCTTACAAATCAAACTGGAGCTGGCTTTCCATGTCAAAACAATTTTTTTCTTTTTGGTCCAAGACTGGGATTTGAACTTTTGATCTAATGCTTTCACTCACTAACACACTACCTATGACCTGAGCATGCCTACAAAACAGAAATAATAATGACCATTTGAATATCATTCCTACACTACTATTGGCTCATAATTTCCATACCAACTATTTCTAGAAAATGAAAAATATCCCTCAAATTTAATTCTTTCCATCCTCTAGAAATAGCCAAGAAAAAAGACTAAATCAATGCAGCTGAAAGGGGAGAAAAAGAGAAGCCACAACTGTGCAAACCCACAAAGTGCAGCCCACCGAGAACTACACAGCACATTCATTCTTTCATTCACCCAACACAAGGCCTGAGGCAGCTTTTCGAGGTCACAGAGACTGGAAGGATGTTATGTTAGCTTTTTGGTATATTTGGCTTTGGCTTTTTTTTCTTCCCATTTTTAAAGCAGGCAGTGAAAAGTATGCAACTCTCATTTGAAGGGGATTAAAGAAATAAAGTAACGGATTCCAAACGTTCCCAGGGGAAGGTAATTAAGTACTAAATAAATGTCTTCCTGGAGCCCAAGGCTCTGGGTGTGAGAAGCTGTGTGGTCCATGGTATACATTTCCAGGATTATAAAGATGGGGAAAGAGATGCTGAGAATCTATGTAACAGTTAGAAGCAAGAACCAGAGCTGGGTATAACTAGAGTTATTAAAAGGCCACTTCTGTCCTGGCATTTGGAAAAGGTTCTAACACCTGGAAGCCATGGCTAGTAGGAAAAACCTGGGAGGTTATAGAGAAATGGTGTCAGGTCCCAAGAGGGGACCCCTGATTAAAACATCAGACCTCAAATCCACATATCCAAGGAAATGTCGAACAAATGAAGAAACTAAACTATTTCTCATTGTCAATATGTACTTCAGTATTTTCTCAGACAACAAATAATCTGTCTGCAAGCAAAGAAAGATTTTTTTAACCTATTTTAGCAATTCTCTCGATCTGGTAAAACAAAAACTTTATTCTGCAATAGTCTCTTCAGACCAGCAAAGGTGTCCTGAACAGTATAGCATTTCATACCATCCCAATTCCTCCTCATGGGCAGAAGCTATTTCAAGTCTCTTTTCAAGTCTCAGTGCAATGCATTTTGATCTACAGTTGAATGGCTTATCTGCATGACTGATTTTTTTTTTCTGGTACTAGGGTTTGAACTCAGGGCCCCATACTGTTAGGCTGGAACTTTCCCACATGAACCCTGCTCTCAGTACTTTTTGCTTTTATTATTTTTAAGGTCTGGTGGTTTTTGCCTAGGGCTGGCCTGATCTGCGATGTGCCTATTGATAAGTTCTGTGCAGCTGGTATGGCAGGGACCACCCCACCATTTCCAGCCTAGGACCAAATTTTAAATATCAATTATGGCAAGGAAGAGCATGTACTATTGGAGGACTCAGAAGTGACCAAGGTAGTAAATAGTAAGAGTAGAAAACAAGCAAAAATCTTGCAACCAAAAAAAAAAAATAATTTTTTTTAATCTCACAACTAGGTATTAAATCCTGCAGAAATTCAGGATAAATCGGGGTGGACTTCTAACACACCTTCAAGGAAGCACAGGATTTGGGTGGGCTGAGGTGAGGGAGGGGACAAGAGGGTACGTGTCCTGCCTGGATCAGACACCAATGTAACATCTCCAAGCTGTCCTACCAGCCCCCGTCATGAGACTGAGTTTGTGTGTTAGGAATCATCACACACACAGTCCTCTTCAAAGACCAAGCCTCCCCAGACAAAAGATCCATTCTTTGACCCCCTCATGATGAGGGAGGGATTGAAGTTCCACTACTCATTTTCAGTAAATTTGAAATTTTACATCTCAGATAGCCCACTTACTTTGGAAGAGAGGCCTTTTAGGATATAATTTTCATTTGTTTACTACATACCTGGGCCCTAGCCACTGGCATATAATCAATCAATGTTTCATGAATTAACATGTAGGTAGAGATACAAATAGTCTTCACACTTCCCCTTTGACCTCAGCAAAGTTCTCTTTGATCCCAATGCACTATGACATCATTAGCTTCATAGAGATTTGAGTAAAGGCAACACAGTGATCAGGTTTCCCCATGCACAGATGAAAGTACCAAGTTCTGAAAGCCTCCACTCTTTTGGCCTTACCAAGTTGTCCATCCCTTTTCCTGCCCCCTTCTCTCTCACTGCCATTCTCCTTGAGTATCCAGATGTCACAGAATGCTGGGCTTTGCAAAGGGCAAAGGTCATCAAACTGAACCTTGGCAAGGAGTTCCTAGGGTGGAGCTTTTAGCAGCCCGATTCTGGACAAAGCTGTGAAGCAGGCCAATAGTTCTTCACAAGACAAGGCTGCTCTTGGTGCTTCACCTGTGATTCTACCCTTGCTCAACACTAAGTAAAACACATCATCCTAAACAGTTACACTAAGGTTTGATCTCCAACCTTACCAAGCATTTCCTTATTATTAATACTCAGCAAAATGTCATTAGGGCTGAATGAACCTATGAAAAACAATGAATGAGCACTAGGTGTGGAAATGGGAGCATGAAGACTCAAGCCATTTTATTCAAAAGTGGCCAGAGATGATGCAAATGTTCAGAAGACTTGGAGCTCTTGTACCCTTTCCTCACATGCAGGGTTCAAAGGTGAATGTGTGTGGAGTCCAAGGAGGACTGTCCTTTGAAGAGCACTACATCGTGATTCCACCATACCTATTCAAACTCATGGGGGGGGGGAGGGAGAAGAGAGGTAATCCACACTTGGAAAATGTAAAAGGTACAAGAAAACCGCTCTAGACTTCAAACATGAGAATGAAGAGAAGGACGATGCTTTACCATGTCCATGTGTGTTTCCTATGGGCCTCATATTGATAGCTCACCTCACAGGAAGTAGGGTTAAATTTCCTGGAACAGGGTGGACTAGAGGGCAGGGAGAAGCTGACACCTGATGAGGAAGCAACCCCCAGCAGCTAGACCATCACCTTCCTCGGCAAACAGCAGGAGGGCTCCATCTTAAGTGAGGTGAGGAGAGGAAAGAGGCCTCCCACAGACTGCAGTTTAAACACAGAAATGCATTTCTCACAGTGCTGAAAACTGTAAGTCAGGGTGGAGACAGGGCTGGGTCTCTCTGTGAGCCTTCTCCCCTCTGCTGTGAATAACCAACTTGCCTCCTTCGTTTTCACTCAGTTCTCCTCTCCATGTATCAAAGTCCTGATCTGAGGACTCCACTGTTACTATGCGAAGGCTGACATAGGACTTTGTTTTACCTTAATGACCTCCATCAAAACATCTTCGAATCCAAATATTCTGAAGTACATAATTCAGTCCCTAACACTCCCAGAAAAACCCCAAGATCAAGACTCACACCACCAGCTGGAGCCAGGTCAGATGGCTCGCTACATAATAGTAGCTCCTCAGGAGGCTGACGTCTGAGAATACCATTCAAAGCCCAGGGAAGAAAGTCCATGAGATCCTTTTCTCCAATGAACCACCAAAAAGCTAGAAGTGGCTCAAGTGGTAGAGTGCTAGCCTTGAGCAAAAAAGCACAGAGACAGTGTAGAGGCCCTGAGTTCAAGTCCCAGGACTGGCACCAACAACATCATCATAATAATAACAGTAATAGTGATAATAATAACAGCCAGCTGCAAAAAATGAGACTGTCCAGCTACGGCCCACAGGCAGGAATGCCACAGTCCCTCTCACCTCTCATGCTCTCAGTCACCTGCAGTTTAATCAGAGAAAAAATCCCTTGAGAGTTAACAGGCCATAGAGGAGGAAGGGCAGCATGGTGAGGTGAGGAAAGAGAGAGAAGGGGAAGCTACTGAACTTTATCATTACTCCGTATTAGATACTCTGGGCTGAGGACAGAGCTTGGTGCTGTCATATGCTGGAAGGCCTCAATCGCCAACACAGGCAAAAAAAAAAAAAAAAAGAAAAAGAAAAAGTAAAATAAAGTGTTAAGTTCTGAATTAAGAGTATTAGGAAAGCCAGGCACCAGCGGCTCACACCTGTAATCCTAGCTACTCAGGAGGCTGAGATCTCAGGACCACAGTTCAAAGCCAGCCTGGGCACATAAATCCGTGAAACTCTTATCTCCAATAAACCACTCAGAAAACTGAATTAGCACTGTGGCTCAAGTGGTAGAGTACTAGCCTTGAGCTGAAGAGCTGAGGGACAGCGCCCAGGCCCAGAGTTTAAGCCCGCCCCACAATTGACCAAAAAAGAAAAAGTATTCTAAATTTGAATTAACTGTGGAAAGCTTTTTTAATCAAGGCTGAGGATGTGGCTCAGTGATACTGTGCTATACCACAGAGGACCGAGTGTGCCCAATGTCCTGAATTGGATCTCTAGCACCCAAATGTTATTATTATAAGAATAATAGTAATAATAATCAGGAGAGTCTTATGAATTCATCCAAAGAATGTACTAACTTCACTTTCAAGTTTGAGATAAAAAAAAAATCAAAGCTGCCTATGATTTATGTCTCTATTCTTTTTTTATTTTAAAGGTGATATATAGAGGGTTACAGTTACACAAGTAAGGAAATGAGTACAATTCTTGTTGAATATTGTTACCCCTCCCTCATTTTCTCCTGCTTTCCCTCCCACCGAACCCCCCCCCCAGTTGTAAAGTGTATCTTGTAGGTATCACTGTTATACTGGTTCACCCTCTGTCCTTTGTCTCACCAAACTTAATCCACAAACAGATGTGTATATGGATAAATGGATGAATTAATGAGTGAACAAATGAATAAGCAAATTCCAGTGAGCATTACTTGTGGGTTAAGTACTTTCATACATATAACTTCCTTTTTAAATTAACTAGGGTACAGGTTGATTAAAATGAGCATTAATTCCTGTCATTTCATCTTTATACATTGTATACATATAGTAAAATATCACCTTATTCCCGTGTGTATAATTACTGTGTCAATTTAAAACTAAAATAAATAAATAAATAAATGTTTTTACAGTAGTTAGGAAAAACTACCTAGCAATAATCTCACTTTGGAATGAGGTTTAAAAAAATACTGTAATATCTCACATTTTTTAAAGAAAATAAATGAGCACATTCTTTGAAAACTATAAATGCCACTCAGATACTGCTTCACAGTAATTATGCAGTAAAACTCTCTTCAGAACATTAATCTCACCCTTGCCTTTATCCAAAGGATGTCACTTCTCTGAGAATTAAACACATCGTCCTTCTTTGAGAATTAAGCCTGCCATCCACCAGGACTGATGTTGGTCCATGAATCAGACAGAGCCAGCGGCACTGAGCTGAAATTGGCCATGTCCCCAGCAACATTACTATCAGCTGTCAAATCAGCTACTCACATGCTCTAGTGAGCCTACCAAAGTCCCAAGGTGACACCTGCCCTAAATCTATGCAACTTTAAAAATCTAAGCTTTTCCAAAACAAACTGTCTCCAGATATAAAATCATCCCAGGACTAAGAAATTCCATGTGATTACTCCTTATGCTGAGGTTATTTTTAATATATCCCTAAAGTCTCCTCTCAATTTATGGGGTTTTCTTTTTTTCAGACCTGGAGCTTGAAGTCAGGGCCTGGGTGCTTCCCCTGAGCTTTTGTATTCAAGGCTAGCTGTCTACCACTTCTGCCACAGCTCCACTTCAGGCTCTCTTCTTGGCTAATTGGAGATAAGAGTCTCATGGACATTCCTTCCTGGGCTAGCTTCAAACCACAATCCTCTGATCTCAGCCTCCCGAGTAGCTAGGATTGCACATGTGAACCACTGGCATCTAGCCCTGTGAAGTTTTGGGTTTGTTTGCTTTTTTTTTGAGTATTTTTTAATTTTATAGTTTTTGTAATTCTATCAATTTATGTTCATTTCAATATCTCCTTCCAGAAATACCACTAGGTTCCCCTCTCAAGGGAAAAACTGCCCTGTACGTACCTAATAACCAATTCAAAGTTCTACTGGGTGTAGAAGTAGTACATATAATCCCAGTTCTGCAAACGGAGACAGAAAAGGTAGCAAGTTTGTAGGCAGCATGTAATAGATAAGACTTTATCTTAAAAATAAGTAAATAATCAGGTCCAACCTAGCAGTCAATAGTGAAAAATGCAAAATAGATACTAAATGGTATCCCTAATGTAGAGAGCAGTCTGACAGTTTCTTTAAAAATAAAAAATGTACCCTACGAGCCAGCAATTCCATTCCTATGTATCTAACCATGAGAAATGAAAGTAGATCCAAGCAAAGACTTGTACGTGAATGTCTACAGAAGCAATATTTATAACTGAAAAAAAATCAAGACTAAAATATCTTCTAGGCAAACTATGGCATGGTGACATCAAATACTATCCAAAGAAGAGAAGGAATGCAATGTGGAACCACGGAGCATGGAGAAGACTTAAAAACATAAAGCTAAAGGCCACATTCTTATGCTTCCAATTTTACAGTATGTCTAGAAAAAACCAAGGTATAGAGATGATTCCTAATTGGCTGGAGTTGGTGACAGGAAGTGATTACAAGTGGCAGGGGTTTTTTTGTTGTTGTTTTCTTTTTTTCCCTGGGATGAGGGAAATGTTCTAGAACTAGATTGTGTTGATTAAACAACTCTGTCAACTTACTAAAATTAACGTAGCAAAATATAAATAATACCTCAGTGAAACTGCTTTTAAGGAGCTCACACTCAAGAGTAAAAAGCAGGTCCATATGCAAAGTACTTTGGTTGTGAAAATGATCTTTGCAATGTGGGGAAGGGCTCTGTTTATGTTTGTATTTTATCCCCGCTTTTACTCTAGGAAAATTTTACTGCCTGAATTGGTACATTGCATATTTCATCAGCTCCTTGACGAGGTTTCAGAAATAGGGACACTTGAGTCACTCCACACTGGAATGTTGGAAGTATCATTTCTAGTGATCACAGTGGTTCCAATAAGCCTGCTAGATATCTTTTATCCAGTCATCTGGTGTCCTAAATACCTGTCAGAAGAAGGGACCATAAGTTAATACAGCACTCACTATAAATGCTGCCAACTGAGAAAAGGAGTGCATGGAGAACCCAAATATGACTCTGCTGCCCAGCCACCATGTCTAGACACCCTTGATCACTATGGGTTCCAGCAAGGGTGTTTCCCATCTAGCCTTATATGGTGAGTGCTTGCTTCCCCTCCCTTTCAGGTAGCCTGTTCCTTTCCTTCAGCCTAACACTGCTGCTTTGCATGCCATGATAGACCTGGGAGGTTCAGTTTCCTCCGCAATCCACTCAGATCCTGTGGCTGCTCCCCTACAGATAGGACTGTGTCTTCATCAAGGCTAGCCACAGATTCTCCTTGGAAATGGTAGAGTTAGGGAACAGGAAACTTTCTTCTCTGGTGGTGGAAAAACTGGAAAAAACAACCACCACCACAGGCAGGCCTGTATAGAAAGGTGTTTGGAGAAGGGGCACAGGATAGGCCATCCTTGTAACCCCTGAGGTCCTGCTATAGGGACATCCCTTTAGCACAGGTTTAGCACAGGATGTGAGATACACATAAGCCAAGATTAGCCTGGGATACTTCAAGTTGAGTTTCTGGCCCTTGTAATATATGAGTACTGGCTAATACTTTGGCTCAGAACTTCTCACCCTCTCAACTGGTCTAGTTCCATACTCAAAAAAGTGCCTAGAACTTCCAGAGCACAATTCTAACATCTGTTCTGCCCAACTCCAAAGTCAGTGCTAAATTTACTTCACCAACCTCCAGGAGGAAAATACATACTCCGTGGAGTTTAAATGGAATATAATCTGATGACCTACAATGTCCCCTCTGAAGCTTCAGGATAGAAAGGACAAACGGATATGTCATTTGTTGGGCTGTGCACAGCTGCCTGGTCTGTGCCCATACAAAGAATTCCCACCTGCATGTATTCCCTGCCCTCAAAGGCTCAGTCTGTACAGGAGGCCTGAGCACAGGTAGGTCTTCGGGGCTAATTCCATTCTGAGACTGTTCTTTGACTCCTTCCAAAACCAGATCAACAATGAAAATAACCACAATCAACTAGAAATGAACAGGTTGGACTATATTAAAACACGATCGAAATAAAAGGCCTCTGTGAACAGCTAAGTCCAACTGATCAGTCCCAGTTGGATTCAGCTTGGGGTCTAAGAGATGGGATCCCATCTGCCCTGCTCCCAGAGATTTGGTTTTACAAAGCTACTGGTTGGCAGGAACAAGGAGGAGAGGGACAATGGGGAAGATTCCTAGGGGACAAAAGGAGGAGCTAAGGTGGAACAAGAGGACTCAAGTCCAGTGATAATCCTTCGGACAGTTTTCCTTGGACAGTGCAGAAGCTACAATGTGCCCAGAGTCATCTACCCATTTTACTCTAGACACCTGGGAGAGAAGCCTAACAGTGGCTTACATATCAAGGTGTCTCTCCCGAGGGGCAGTGCCAGCCTCGATTTGCCACAAGACTGACAGGGCAGAATGTATACTAATATAACCACTCTGGAAAACAGTCTGGAGATAGCTCAGAAAGCTAAATATAGACCTCCCCTATGACCCAGCCTTACCACTCCTAGGCATCTACCCTGAACAACATGAACCAGTATACAAAGACACATGCACCTCCATGTTTATTGCAGCACTGTTCACAATAGCCAAGATTTGGAAGAAACCCAGATGCCCCCATTACTGATGAGTGGATCCAAAAACTGTGGTACCTATATACAGTAGAATATTATGCAGCCATTAGAAAGGACAAAATAATGGCATTTGCAGGGAAATGGATGGAACTAGAGCAAATTATTTTGAGCGAAGTAAGCCAAGAACAAAGAGACAAACGGCACATGGTCTCCCTGATATGTGGATGCTAAAGCCAAAATACAAGAAGATATGACAAACAGGACTCAAGAAACAAAGGACAGCCACCCATTTTGTTATATCATTGCTAAATGACTCCATGTTCTGGACCATATATATGGTAGATATATGCACACAACAGAGGGAAGCCAGGAGAAGGAACAGAATAAGTGTGAACAGCCCACACTAAGCAAAAGGAAAGAAATGTAACCATCACCTGATGTAGAAAAAATAACTTGTAATGTCAAAGCTTATAGAATTCACAAACTGTATAGACCATAATGACAATTTGCCTTGTGAAAATTAAAATGTGTTTGTGATTCTAAAATATTGTGAAAAATGTGAAATTTAAGTTATCACCTAATCTCAATTAAAGAAAAAAAGAGAGAAGGGCTGGGTTAAGAGAGATGGGTGGGGCTGGGAAGGTGTCTCAGTGGTAGAGTGCTTGCCTTGCATGCATGAGGCCCTGGGTTCGATTCCTCAGCACCACATAAGCAAAAAAGAAAAAAGCTGGAAGTGGCGCTGTGGCTCAAGTGGTAGAGCGCTAGCCTTGAGCTAAAGAGCTGAGGGACTGTGCCCAGGCCCAGAGTTCAGGCCCCACCACCGGACCCCCTCCTCCCCGCCACAAAAAAAAAAGAGAGAGATGGGTGACAATATTGTCAGACACTTTGTACTCATATACTGGGAACTCCTTTGTAAACTACTTAAAGATAATTTTAAAAATAAAAAAGACTGACAGGGCAGTGCAAGTGGCAAAGCCTTTCAGCCCGAGTTATGGGGGATCCAGAACTACCCTCCTGATGACAAACTCCTGGTCCCTGGATTTGAAACCCTTGGACCTTCTATCTTTCCATCTCCAACCACTTTCTGTGCTTAGGCATTAGTATAGAAGGATGGGAAACGCTCCTATGATATAACAAAGGTTTAGTACAATATCCATTGGTGTACACACACTCACACACACACACACACTCAAGCACATACCCCACATACCCTGTATTCATAATATGACAGTTTCAAGAGTAAAAATATCACAGTTTATTCAAGAGTTTATAGTTTAAGAGGAAAGAAGTGTATTTAAGGGAAAATTTTTTTAAAACCTACAATGATTTATTCACATCACATTCATTGAGAAGCAACTATTAGCCACCTAAATATAAAGCTGATATAGAAACACAAACCCCAACAAGTTACTTGACAAAATCAACCTCACTATTAAGATAAGTCCATGTGGAAGGACTCCAATGTGCATTCACTGAAGGGCAGGTGGTGCTGATGCTGTAGCACCTATACAAAAACAATCTTCCTCAGCCTGCCCAAAGCTGCAGCCATGAGCCACCAGTGGTCAGTCAGTGAACATGTGAAAGGTGACTGTTGTAAGCTGAGATGCACGGGGAGTGAATGTACCATGAGCCACCAGTGGTCAGTCAGTAAGCATGTGAAAGGTGACTGCTGCAAGCTGAGATGCACAGGGAGTGAATGTATTATGAGCCACCAGTGGTCAGTGAGCATGTGAAAGGTGACTGCTGTAAGCTGAGATGCGTAAGGAGTGAGCGGTGACACACTGGATTCCAAAGACCTCCCTGGGAAAGAGTATGTCAACGACATCACTAGTTTGGCATTGACTGCATGTTGAAAATAATGGTATTTTGAACATTTTAGGTAAAAATATAACATTCTATTAATTCACGTTTTTTAAACTTTCTTACTGTGACCAGTAGAGAAAATAAAATTAGCTATGTAGCCTCTTTGGTGGTGATAATATAGGTCTCTCTCGTCAAAGCCTATAATCACATCTTATTACTACAAACAAGGCAGGGCTAAAAATTTAAGAAAATAATAGAGGAATTTAACTTCTCCCTCACTTCAGAATTTACTACTGTGTTCAGATCCTGGGTGAAATAAATTCCTCTCAGGAACTTAATGCAATGTGGAATAAAGTGTGTTGTTAATATAGGAGCTACCATTTTTACATTGTTGGAATTAGATGACGAGATAATAACAGACTAATAAAAGGAATGACAACAGAAGTATAATATAGTTGCAAATTACAATGTATTATAATAACATATGGGCAACCTCTATTGTTATGGGTTATAACAGCAGTAATAACTGTTCGGGCTAATATACTGGCATTCCTTTAAAGGTAGGCTGAGCAGGGTACTAGAGGCTCACACTTGTAATCTTAGTTACTTAGAAGGCTGAGATCTGCAGATTATCATTCAAAGCCAGCCCAAGCAGGAAAGCCCAAGAGGCTCAAGTCTTATCTTCAATCAGCCACCAAAAAGTAAAAAGTGAAGCTGCAGTTCAAAGGGAAGAGTGCTAGCCTTGAGCAAAAAAGCTAAGGGACAGTACTCGGGCCCTGAGTTCAATCCCCAGTGTTGTCACCAAAAAAAAAAAAAAAAAAGGCAGTTTGATCAAGAAGAATGATAATACTCACAATCAGTGAAATGACTGCTTTGCAAACAATTTTTTAAATTTTATTATGCATGAGCAGTATCTCATTAAATGCTTAAATGCTTATAATCACTTCCAAATTAAATGCTATGAATAATTATTTCCAGCTTCCAAATTAGCAAATTGTAACATAAAGTTTATTTGGCCAAAATGGTATGAGTTACAGAGTCTAGATTTAAACTGGGGTTGCTTGTTTTGTGCTGGTATAGTGGCTTACTTAAGATTCAGGGCTTCGTACTGTCACTCAGCTGGCTTGCTCAGCTGGCACTCTGTACCACTGGAGCCACACTTCCAGTCTGGATTTTAGCTGGTTATTTTCAAAATGGAGTATACAGTGGACTTTCCTTCCCGGCTGACTTCAAACCTCCATCCTCCAGGTCTAGCCTCCTGAGCAGCTAGGATTACAGGTGGTTCTGTTTTTTGAGCCCAAGATGACACTGGATTACATACAAATAAGACAATGCTAACACTGAAGAAAAGTCGGGTCAACAGATCAAGCTTTTTAGGGTTTAAAAATAAGGCCAGTTGCCTTTAACACTCGATCAGTGGCCAGAACTGCTGCTGGCACAGAGAACTCCCTCTAGGAAGCCTGAATGGACCAATTTGTTAAAGGCCTTCCTCCAGGCTGCTGGCCCTCACTCCGGCACCCCTGCCTCTCTCCAGGAGAGGGTACATCTTTCTTTCTTTGTCCTCATATATGGCATAGCTTAACAAATAAGCCTACTGAACTCTTTCCCATATAGCTTTGTTAAAGATACCAAACCAACATGAGAGAAAAATGTAAAGATCATTATAGGCAAGGAAAGGGCTGATTTTACCCTTGGCTGAGCCAACGAAGTACAAACTGGGATGGAGTGTTCCACATTTTGGCAACAAGTTGCAAAAGTAGAATGTCTAGTTCTTATTTCCCTATCAGCAGGACTTTTTTCTGTGCCTTAGGAAATTATTCCTTCAAGCTACAACAAAATCAAATACTGCAATTCTTCAGAACAGTGAAGAGCTTTGGTATTTGCATAGGGAGGGGAGAGGAGGGGGGGAAAATGGACCTCTCAAAGAGCTACCTGGTAAGACCAGAGTGAGGCAGGAGCACAGGTAATCTGTGTTCTGGAAGCCACACACAAAAGCACCCACAGCCCAGCAGGCGGCCACCCCAGCCTGAAGCAGATAGTGACAGAGGGTGAGTCTCTCCTGTTTCTCGGTGGATACAAACACCCATTTTCACTGTCATGGGAATCAAACACCCTTTGTCCTGGGAGTATGCACTTAATGTAATCAGCGGTGGTATTAAGAGACCAAGAAAGCAAACGCTTGCCAAGCGAGGCACAACAGGGACAGGGCCATCGATGAATGGGTCAAAAGACAAGCTTCAGCTGGGTGTCCTGTGCAGGAAATCACTGCTGTTGGCCAGCCAGCCTGACTGCCTTTTGCTGGCTTTTAGAGATTGGAAGATCAAAAGACAACTACACAAAGGCACTTCCAACATAAAGTTAGGGAACACAGAAAGAACTAGGGGCTGGGAAGGTGGCTCAGTGGTAGAGTGCTTGCCTTGCATGCCTGAGGCCCTGGGTTCGATTCCTCAGCACCACATAAGCAAAAAGAAAAAAGCCAGAAGTGGCGCTGTGGCTCAAGTGGTAGAGCGCTAGCCTTGAGCTGAAGAGCTGAGAGACAGCGCCCAGGCCCAGAGTTCAGGCCCCATGACCGGACTCAAAAAAAAAAAAAAAAAGAATCTAATTACCTAGGGATTCATCAAGATTACTGACTGCACATGTGGTGGGGGGGGGGGTTAGAATTAAGCTTTCCTTTCAAAAGAATAAATTCCAAAGAAATCCTAGATGGTAGAAATTTCTATCCTTATATTTTGAATCTTTTTTATTTCTAATTTTGAAAATAGCTCTTAGAACTGAAAGCATTTGAAGCAACTTCTACTCCTGATGTATATGGCTTTAGCAGGAAGTAAGGTTTGCTTAGAGAGAACAGGAGGGTACTGAGCACCTGATCATGGCCGCCATTTAGGCCTCCTGGGTCCCTGGTCTATGTGTATGGCTGGGCCCTTTCTTGTATCTTTCCTAATGGCTGCCCTTCATGAAGAAGAAAGAAACTGCAATGAGATTTTGGCTACGTGTTGGGACCTCTGGTGGCTGGGCAGAGGCCACTGAACCACAAAAGTTACACTCGCTTCATTATGAAGATGTGTTCAATCACCAATGTGTCAACTTCCACAGGAGAAGATTCCAAATTACTTAACATTCTTATCAAACTAACAGCCTCCGTCCAGAATCTGTGAAGTCCCTGACAGAGGCTGACAGACTCGTTTATGTGGTTCCCTCCTTAGCAGGATGCTATCCTCCATGCCACCGTGCAATACCCTTTGCCTCCCCCACAT
Source organism: Dipodomys merriami (assembly GCF_024711535.1). NCBI lineage: Eukaryota > Metazoa > Chordata > Mammalia > Rodentia > Heteromyidae > Dipodomys > Dipodomys merriami. The sequence continues at coordinate 2,764,815 of NW_027204493.1, read as the reverse complement.
GCCTAATTTTCATCCAATTCTTCAAAGTGGACTGTCCAAGTCTAGCCAAGTTCTCTGCACTTTTTTTTCAATATAATTAGTTAACTATAGGCCTCTTAAGCTGACGCTGAAACCAAAAAGTATAATGTTCAGGAGCTCAGTGCTGCAAGTAGCCAGAAATAAGGTCATGCCTTGCTCTGCCTTTTATACTGACCCTTTCGAATGGAGTCCTTTCCACGTTTCTGGGCCGCAATCTCCTCTGTAAAATGAGTTCCCACTACTGGTCCCATCTCAACCATCAACAGTCCACCCTTCTTCTCTATCAAAAAGCAACTGCCTTGCCTAGGTTAAAATACAAATCTATTAAAAGCTGGGGCTTGCCATTCATCCATGCATCTTGGACATTCAATTATCCCAACTGTACAATCCACTCATCAGAAATCTGACCACCGCCCTAGGTCAGATAAAGATTAGTTTTGACCTCATTCATTGACAGCAAAGTGCCTGCCTCAGAAATATGCATGTCAACCAAACCCATTGGGCTCAAAGAGTTTCTAGCAGGCATCTTGTTTCACACAGGTCAGAGACTATTTTGGCTTACAAAAAAAAAACAACTGCAGTGACTTAACATGTCACCTTGGACACCCACAGAATGGGAGCACCTTCCTTCAACATCTGCTACTTCACAGAGAGGTTTTTCTTCTGCAAAAGCAGGTGCCCAGCTGAGGAACAGCTCTCGCTCCAACCAGGAAAAGTGGCCCTGACTTCCTCAGGGTTCCATTGAGACAGTTCAACAAGAAGGGCAAAAACAGAGCAAGGTGAGGCACAAAGTCTTGGGGTATCACCAGGTGGGATGATACAGGATGTCTCCTGTCCCTCCTGTAAAGCCAGGAATCTGCTGCTACCTTGACTGCAGGAGAGAGCGCAGGCCCAACTCCAGACCAAGCCATGTCACCCTTGGGTGAGAAAGTCTCACAGAAAATAGAAAAACAGAAAAATCATAGAAAATGGCACTCAGAATAAAACACAAAGTCATAAAATAGGAAATGATACTCATAGAAAACCATACCATGGAACTACTTTTTACTTCTTCTAAACATTAAAAGAATCTAAAAACAATGTAGGCTGGCTGGTACAGCAACCAGTAACTTGTTTTCCAAATGAGAATCTAAAAGCCACAATTACTACTTTTTATATACAAGCTAGGTTACCAAACTGTCCTGGGGTTACTAGTACAGGACAGAAAATAGAGTCCTTGTTACTTTTGAGAGCTGGCTATTAAGTGAACCAGATTAAAACAATAAGATACCTGGCTGTGGTAGCTCACACCTATAATCCTAGCTACTCAGGAGACTGAGATCTGAAGATCACCATTTGAAGTCAGCCCAAGCAGGAAAATCTCTAAGACTCTTATCTCCAATTAATCACCACAAAGCCTGAAGTGGAGCTGTAGCTCAAGTGATAGGATAGCCTTGCACAACAAACATCAGGGATAGTGCCCAGGGCCTGAGTTCAAGTCTCCAAGGTAGCATATACACACACTCAAAAAAAAAAAAAAGGTTTTTGTGGTACACTCAGTGAGTCTTGCACTCTTATCCCAGGTATTCCAAAGAGGCTCAGAGATGACCTCAGGGCAGAGAGTACTATGAACTTCTTGAAATTTTTAACAAATGTTTCTGAATATATATACTTTATTATATCTAAGTAAATTTCCTCCACAGGAAAAAAAATGGTCTAAGACCTACATCAGAAATTTGTTCACTGCTCAAAAAAATCCTGCAAAATCATTACGTGTTTGCAATCATTCCTTGGTTTGCAAAACAGTTTCCTCTTGGAAGAAAGCAATTTACTCTATTGTACTTTGGTGCAAAAGGAAGTTTCTTGGATCCTTTATCCACACCAGCAAACTCACACCAGAACTTTCGTTCCTGGATTTAGCCAGTGACAGCAACTGGACAAAAGCAGTGAAAGTGAAAAGGAATATGTTACTGGCATTGTTAATTTTAGTTATTTAGCTCACACACATACACACACACAGAGGCTGGACACTGATGGCTCAGGTCTGCAATCCTTGCTACTCAGTAGACTGAGTTCTGGAGGATCTTAAGTTCAAATCCAGCCAAAGCAGAAAAGTCTCTGAGATCCCACCTCCAAATAATCAGCAAAATGCCTTAAGGTTTGGCTCAAGAGTAGAAATTCAAGCCAAGCAAGCAAGCCAAGTGAGTGAGACACACCAGAATTAGAGGGGAAAATTTAAGTCGACTCTCTCAATCTATAAATCACAAAGGAAGAAATAAGGCTGTGTGTGGTGCTTCACACCTGTACTTCCAGCACTCCAGAAGCTGAGGCAGGAGAATGTTGAATTCTAGGATAGCCTTGCTTGCTCTATAGTGAGACTATTTTTCAGGGCAAAGAGAGAGAAGACTTGATTTTGTTCATATCAATAGCAGTATCTGATGGGGATTCCAAAATGTAAAGATAAAAATAATATAGTTACTATCATATCATCTGATTGTGAAAAAAATTGATGAATAGATGACAAGTTGATGATGCAGGGCTACTAGCTAATAAACTTGGGTGGTTATAAATTATCAATTTAAGAAGAGGAGGAGCTGGGAAAGTGGCATAATGGCAGAGTGCTTACCTAGCATGTATGAAGCCCTGGATTTGATTCCTCAGTACCACATGAACAGAAAAAGGCAGAAGTGGTGCTATGTGGCTCAAGGGGTAGAGTGCTAGCCTTGAGCAAAAGAAGCTCAGAGACAGTGCCTAGGCCCTGAGTTCAAGGCCCAGAAATGGGGGAAACAAAAAGGGAAAGTCTTTATTTTCTTCAACTGAATAACAAGCTTAGCCTATAATTAGTTTTTCTTATATGTGGATTGCTTACATAGAAGCAGGGATAAACTAGGCATAAAGGTTTTGTCTGATCCTGGGTGACCACTGTTCATGGATTTACCTGGCAAGAACTGTAATTTCTAGCGAATGTCATTTACTATATAAAGGACTGGAGTAGATCACAGGCAGGGTTAGATAAGGTGACACCAATCACTAAAAACCAGCAGATAAAGAGGACAAAATACACTCTACCAACTTCTCCAAAGAGAGGAAAGAAAAGTGTTTCTCACACTTCTAAACTTCCACTTGATTCCACCTGCTACCTGTGCTACCTCTTCTTGATCACTGTTTAAATTTTTCTGTAGATAGATGGCTCTGCATGATGGCCACCATAAGGGGCTTCATGACACGTGTGTGTGTGTGTGTGTGTGTGTGTGTGTGTGTGTGTGTGTGCACCTGCGCGCGTGCATGCGCATGCGCATTTCAATAACCACCTATAGTATGAGACTTTATTAGACACACAGAATAGAAAATTCAAGAATGAAACCTGCTTCTTTCAATTAAACAGTACATTTTGTTTTAAAACACATGGTTAAGTCAGTAAAGTAACTTTTCAGGATGCTGAATGAATTTACTGAGACCTCTGAGTGAAAGGGATGTCCCCTAAATGAGTTTCTTGTCCATGATACATGGTAGAACCGAGAGGCTGGGCTGGGTAAGCAGTCTTTCTCTAACTTCTATTGAACCACCTGTATTTTTAAAACTCAGGGGGGTTAACTATCAATCAAGAATACAAAAAACCCTTCTGATTATGCAGGATTTTAAAAATAATTAAAATTTGCTGCTTCAGATTAAAAAAAACCTATGTTGAGCAATAATATACTAATTTTTAATGGCACTTTATTATGGCATATAAAATGGCTATGCTTCCAATATTCTGGTCATTTTTTAAGAACACTATCAGTATCATATACTAATGAAAGATGCCTACCTTTTTCTTTCATCCACTTCAATATACCAAAAGGACTGCAATACTTTTAGCTTTGTTTTGGCAACTCCTATATTTGTCACACAGGTAACAAAAAATTTCTTGGCTTCTAGCAAAATGATGCAGTACACTGTAACAGTGAATGTTTTCTGTAGCATGAATTAAGGATTTTACAAGTGGTAGTTCTTAGGATATTTCTAGGTATTTATTATACATTGGTTGTTCCTAAACGTTCAAGTTCAATGGCATCTTTTTTTGCACCATCATGAATGTTCTCTACAATTCCAGATAAAGGGAGGCAGGGTGATGGTAAGCTTACCTTCTGCAAGAACTTACAGACACAGTTCTGCTCTTAGAAATTCATTGGGCTTGGTGTTGCTGGAGACCATGCTGGCCTGTTTGGACTAACACTGCGTGAATTAGAGGGTCAGTATCCTTTGAGCATACATTTGTAACACTGGAAAGTGAGGTCCAGAAAAAGAAAACGAGTGTGCCACCATGTATCACGTTACTCATTTTCTTCTTACAACTTAGACTTAGGCAAAATCCTAGGTAAAACAAAATCTAAAGACCCAAGTGCTTTGTGGTATAAATTACATGTATTTAGACAGTGGTTTCTTTACCAGATTTTTCTTTTAACTGTTAGGACCTATAAATATGGCATCTGAGTCACTTGGCTATAGTCATAAACACAACTTACACCATTAGGCTATCTAGTAAATGAAGAGAAAGGAAGGGAAGGATAGAAGAGGGAAGGAGGTAAAGAGCTAGTTAATAGGAAATCATAACAAAATAATTATATTAATTGTTAGGTTTTATGGAACATATCTGTAACCCCAGCACTCAGGAGGCTGAAGCAGAAGTATTCCAAGTTCAAAGCTAACCTGGACTATATAGTTGTCCCTCGCTATACACGGTTCACTTATTGCAGCTTCACTGTATCACAGTTTGTTGTTGTTTAAAAAAGTTCTGTAATCTAATTCTAATGCAATTCTAATTCTGCATCACTGAATTTTTGCTATATTGCAGGATTTTGAGGTAGAAAAGTATTCATATGGAACATGGGAAATGTTTGTAAGAGTATGGGAAAGGTTAATAAGAGAGTGGGAAAGGTTTATAGGGGAGTAGGAATGGGTTTATAAAGCCTTAATATATACAAATAATAAAATAAATATAAAGCTGCTACTTCGTGGATTTTCACCTGGGGCAGGAGTCTGGAGCATAACTCCTACACTAGGTGAGGGATCATTGTACAGTGAAACCCTGTATCAAAACATAAATAAAAAATGCATCTATTCACCACATATTTGAGAACATATAGTATGGTGTCAACACTGTTGTGAACACAGGGATATAACAGTGGAAAAGAAAAAACCCTGCCTTCACAGACTTATCCTCTAGTATAGAAAGACAGGTAATACTAAAGTTAAAACACATCACAAAGCAGTAGACCTAAGTGCCGTGGAGGAAAGAAAGCAGGAAAAGAGGCATCAGGGAATGCTAGACAGGAGTATTCTAGAGAATGCCTCAAGAACAACTGTGCAGAAAGAACAGCAAATGCAAAGGCTGAGGGAGAACAGTTTGATGGAAGAATGGAGAAGTCAATGGATTTAAATGCCTTAAGATTCTTCGACTTTGGGGGATAGGGGGACAAAATATGTCACCAACAGTCACATTTTCATGCCTTCCTAGAGGAACCTGCCTCTGGAAATGCTTACTCAAAGCCCTCAATCTTACTAAGGAAGAAATGAGGAAGAGGACACTAAATGAGTAATCTAAGATCACAGAACCAACAAACAGCTGAGACAGGCCTGGGCCTCTGATTCCTAAACTCAGCATAATGATATTCCTCATGCCTAAACTTTATAATAAAAAGGAACTTTTCTTCTTTTAAAAAGTGAACCCACAACAATAAGTCAGCTAAGGTCATCTAAATTCTTTGAGTATGACAAATCAGTTTTCACCTTTTCATTCAATGGGTGGTGAAGGAGTTTATTATCACCCTAAATATTTGCTAAAGGTACAAAATAGTAAAAAAAAAAAAAAAAAAAAAAAAAAAAAAAAAAAAAAAAAACCACTACCAAAACCTCACTACCAAGTAACAAATGACCTAAGTGTGTAACAGAAACTTATGCTCAAGGAAGCCTGCCTCAAAATATGTGCTACACTACTGTTACAGTTTAAAATATGGGCTACATACACTACTGTTTGTTAATAGTTTAAAAAAATGGAAGCAGACTCTCCCTCTGCCAAAAAAATTCCAGTAACAATAAAAAAATGGAAACACTAATTATTCTCTTGGCAAGGGAATAGGATACTGTAATTTATTCACACACTAAAATATTCTGTAGTAGTTAAAAGTGAATATTTACATGAACCTCAAAAACTGAAGTGAAAAATCTAAATGCAAAGCTGTAGGTGTATAGCATCACACCATGTGTAAAATGTTAAACACTGAGGATGTTAGTGACTCATGTTTATAAAATCCTAGTTACTCAGGAGGCAGAGATCTGAGGATCCTAATTCAAAGCCAAATGGGGCAGAAAAGTGGGAGAGATTCTGTCTCCAATTAAATAGCCAAAAACTTAGAGTGGAGTTGTGGTTCAAGTACTAGAGTGCCAATTATGAGTGAAAAAGCCCGAGTTCTCATTTGAGGTCTTGAGTTCAAGACCAAAAACCAACCAACAAATGAATAAATATTGTTCAACACAAAGTTGTGGATTTAATACACAAAATTACCACAACATGCTTGGGAACTAACTATATGTCTTAACTCTACATTAGGGGTCACCTGAAGCTGGAGACCAAGAAGGTAGAGAAAAATCCTTTAAAGCCCAGTGTACCTTTATAGAGGTTGTACATGAATGAAGGATGGACATATTAGCAACTCTTCAACCTAGATCATAGAAAAACTAAATGAATGACTTACTATATTTCTGTTATTTTTTTAAAAATATTTCATAATCGGAATTGGCGTTGTAGCTCAAGTGGTAGAGTGCTGGCCTTGAGCTGAAGAGTGCGGGGACAGAGCACCAGCCCACAACCGACTATATATATTTATATATATACATATGTATATATTTCATAATTATTTTTAACTTTGGAACAAAGCTAGAGAGACAAAAAGACAAAAGTTTCTCCACCACATTCTTTCAACTTTTAGACTCAATTTTTCTTAACCTCCATGTCTGTTTTTCTGCCTTTTTATTTGGGGGAGGGGGGGGTAAGCACCTGCTTACCAGGTTGGATGCCCTGAGTTTGCTTCCCATGGATGGGGGGAGGGGGAGGGGGTGTTGGTGAACCTGCCTTTAGGTTGACAGAAAAGTCAGACCTCACCTCCCCAGAAATGAATCCCCAGAAATGCTGCATCCATTCTTACTCGGTTCCAATTAATAGTACCAAGGCTTTTCAACTGGGTTCTAACCACCATCACTGCGCTCAGGAGTCTGGAAATGAAGCTAAGGAGGGTAAATTCTACAATTAACTCATTTAAGAACGCCTGCCATCCTGAAGTTGAGACCAGTCCAATGTGAGATACTCTCTCCCACCCTGTAAACAAGCACCGCTAATTCACGTGTTAAGAACAGGATTTGATTCCTGATAAAAAGTGACTACCTTTCAAACGCAGAGGAGGGGAAAACATCTGTCATCATTAAGAAAAGCCTACCAGATTACATCCACCAGTAATAAAAGCCTCCAGGCACACGAGTGAACAGGGCCCAGTGGGGCCTGTGAACAAAGCAATCAAAATCTAGCCTCCTTGGAGTCTAGGTCTCTTCCAACCCTTCCAACCTCCCCGAGGTGAGCCTCCTCCACAAACGAAAACTTCTGCAAACCTCCTACAAAAGGACAAAAACGGTTCCTCCCTCTCCCTCCTCCCTCTCCCTCTCTCTCTCTCTCCAGGGCCCCGGTGGCCTTGAGATCACTCCCCAGAGATGGAGCCCTGTCTCCAGGGGCGAGCGGTTCCAGGGAGTCCCGCCGCAAGCCGGGGGGAGCCCTCGGGGGAAGGGAGGCCGCAGATCCGAGGTGAGCGGCCTCCCCGAGCGCCGCTGCAGACTTGGAGCACTCATCCTTGGGAAGAAAGTTGCGCTGAGCTGGCTCCTTGGCAGAGAAAAGAAAAGGGAGCCCACGCCCGGGCCCCTGCGAGGCCACCTTGGCCTCTTCCCGCACAGGGGAGGAGGGGCTCCATCTGCCTTAAACTCCCCCCGCCCCGTCCCCGCCTTTCCAGGCACTACCCTCTCCCTCGCCCCCAGAAGTGGAGGGAGAGAAGCCCACGGGGCGGTAGCGGATGAGCCCCGGGAAGCGCAGATCCTGAAGTGCGTTCACCAACCTGTCCGGGGCCGGTGGGGTGCGGGCCACCGGGACGCCCGCCCTCCCTCCCGCAGCGGGGCCGCGCGGGGAGGCGGGCGGGCGCCCCCACATCCTCCCACCTCTCCGAGGGGGGACCCAGAGACCGCGGCGCGCGAGGAGCGCTTTCGCCGGCGCCCCCCGGGGCCGGCCAGGAACAATAGCGGGCCCGGGGTCCCCAGGACCACCGGTGTCTCTCCCGCGGCACCTCCGTCCCCGACCCTCCAAGTTGGGCAAGGGAGTCGGGCTCAAGCCCAGGAGGGCGGCGCCGGGCGCCGGGCAGGGCGAAGCAGGTGGGATGGGGTGCTGACTCCGGGGGCGCACCCCACACGTCCTCCCGGGGTCTGCTCATTCATTCCCACCCGAGCTCCCGCCCCTTCTTCCCGGACCCGCGGAGAGGAAGAGAACTTGGCCGGCCGGGATCGCCGCCTCCTTCCCCTAACTCGGTCCCGGGCGGGCGGCCGGAGCGCGGCGGGAGTCCGCGCAGCCCCGCGCAGCCGCTCCGCGCCCCGCGCTCCAGACACAAAGGCGGAGACGCGAGCCGGGACCCCGCGCCCGGAGACCCCCAACTCGGCGCCGCGCACCTACCCCATCGAGACGGCGGCGGCTCCCGGGCCCCGCTGGCGGCTCCTCCCCGCCCGCTGCTTCCCCAGGAAAGCGCGGCCGCCGGGCTCGCTTCCTGCTCGGCTTCCTGCGCCGCTCCGCGCCGCGCCGCGCACCCGCCTCCTCCCCGCCGCGGGGGTCAGTGGGCGCCGCCGCGGCTCCCGGGCTGAGCCGGCGGGGCGGGGGGCGGGGGCAGCACCACCACGTGGCCGCCGGACGCCGGCCCCCGCCGCCCGGGATCCCGCGGGAGCGGGAAGGGAGGTGCCAGCCTTTCCCCTCCCCTTCCACCCCGCGCGGCCCCAAAATTCCGCGGGTCGGGTGACCCCGCCCCGCGCTCCGGCTGGGACTCGCGGGAGCCGCCGCTGCCCCGGCCCCGGCCCCGCGCCCCGCGCCGCGGCGGCCTGCTCGTAGTTACCGTGGGTCGTGGGACTCTTTCCCCCCACCCCCCACCATCCCATGTCCGGCATCTTCATCATCTTAACCTGAACTTAGTGGGAAACACCGCGCTCGACCCTGCGGGTCGGATGGGCTCGCAAATAGGACTGATTCCCGGACAGCTTGCGAAAGTCGGCCGGGAAGTTGTGGTCGGCCGGAGCTGGGGGAGGCGGCCCGAGTCGCCGATCCGGGCCAAGCCCCTTCTCGCCGGAACCGAACTGGCTCCGAGTTTCCAGAACTGCTGAACAGAAAGTGAACTGGAAAGCGCCCCCCACCCCACCCCGCACCGAAGCCTGGGGTTGGAGTGACTCGGCTCCCAGCACCCATCAGGTGGCCCGACAAAAAGACCAGCCTCAGGGTTGCTCTGCCCAGGAGTCAGAAGCGAGACTGGAATGGAAAGGCTGGACTGGGAGGGGGGACGCCCTCCGAGCGGATTCTGGGGTGCAGACCGGCCCTCCACGAGCGTCCCCTCCTTCCCCTGGCCCCTAAGACAGGCCCTTGGGGGTCGTGGAGGATTTCAAAGCTCCACGCCTTCCCCTTTCATTGGAATTCTAGCTCAGACAGAAAGGGTTATGCACCCAACCTCTTCCCTTCTGGCTAGACGCAGAAAGCCTTTCTTTGCACAGCTTTCTAGAATAAACAGGTGGAATGACTTTTGCTGGGCTTTGCGGTAGGAAGTCAGCTGAATATGCACACAGCCAATTCCGACGAGTGAATCCACGCTAACAGAAACCAGGTTATGCCATCCTACAGAAAGTCGCTGGTCACGGCCGGGCAATGTCTTAACATTGGTCAGACTCTCTCTGGTCCTCCTGCCCCAGCCTCTCATAGGAACAGCCTGTCTTGAACTTTCAATTGCACTTCCTAATACCCTAAATCAAAAGATTGTTCTTGCAAGTGGTGAACAGCCACTGGAATGCTAGATGGACCACTCCCCTACCTGCCCCTTTTCCCAGCTCAAATGAAATCACTCTCTAAAAGAAATATGACCTAGTAAATGCTTCTTTTTTGTTTAATGCTGGTTATTTACAACATTATTTTCAACATGCTTAACACTGAAGTACTGCAGGTTATTTCAGTACCTTACTATGCTGAATAGATTAAAAAAAAATTCCCACGGGGGAATTTTCTGCCTTTAGCATTTCATTCTTGCGTAAGCAGGAACAGGTGGGAACATAAAATCTGAAGCATGATTCAGGGTATCTGATGGTGCCTTAGAAATGTTAAAAGTGCATATTCTATACAAACAGTTTACAAGCCCTTTTTTTGGGGGGGGGGATGTTTGTTTGGAACAGGGCATTGAATCCAAGACCTCTAGAATGCTAGGCAAGCATTCTATTATGAACCACATCCCCAACCATTTGGTTTGTAGTTCGTTTGTAAGTCAGTCTCCCAACGTTTTTCCTTTTTTGAGTGATGTTCCTGCCTCCACCTGCTAAATGGTTGGGATTACAGGTGTGCACCACCATGCCTAAACAGGAGTTAAACTACTAAATAACATTAAACAATGCTTGTCTAAGGCAGGCAAATCAGCCATTGATTCATTGAAGCCTTGACTCTCATCTACTTACTCTGTCCCAAAGACTGCTGAAGAGTCTGTTAGGTCCTATCAGTCTCTTGTGTGTTATTCTCATTAGTTCATAACCCCATCTTCTGGCATCAACAAGTGTGTCATGGTGAGGGATTGTGGTAGAGGGATGGTCTCTTGGTAGTTGGTTGTGATAAGACCCTTTCCCAGATTCCTCCTTTGGAAATTCACATTCAACTTCCCTCTGTATGGAGTCTTTACTGCCTTGCTGAAGCTTTCCATCCTGCATAAAGATTCTTGATTAAGCAGGTCCTCTCATTCCTCGTTTTGCTCAGTCCTTTTAGAAATGCTAACTGGGTTCTGGATATGTCCTTAAATACAGACCAAGACCAGGTGAAAAGGTTTAAGAGAAGGCAGCACGAATGAAATGACCACCTACTATCTTTGAGGTGTATTCATCTTTTAGGTAGAACAGCATGTGTATTCCTTTCTCCAAAGCAAAGAAACCGTAGTGTAATATGTATTACATTGAATACTAACAGCAAGACCAGATGATTTGAGCATTTATTTTACTTACTTTTCAAATTCACCAAGTGTTTTCAGCTCTACTGGCTCCTAATCAGGAAAAGGAGTATCACACTATATGGTCTCTGAGAGATTTGTGGGTTCTAATATCCTAAGCCCAATCTTAGCCTTTACAAGCAAGATTCCATTGTCCTTTGGTTATGGCCACTGTCCTCTGGTTATTCTAGTGCCTCAATTTGGCCACACCAATCTGTAAACTCCAAAGAAGTTTGCTTTCGCTATGAAAATAGAACAATGAAATCTGCTGAAGGGAAGGGAGAGTGATAGAGGGTGGCAGGGGGGTAATATGGGCTGAAATGCATTAGAAACCTGTAGAAGTCCCATACTAAAGTCCCCCATATAACTAATATAAACTAACAAAAAGAGTGAAGGGGGAGGAGAAAGATGGTTGCTCTCCAAGACTCAGCAGGATTCTGTAAATGAAATTGACCAACTGGGGGGTGGGGGTGGGGCTCAATGTTTCATTTGTGAAATTGAGTGATAAACATCCCTTACCCAATCTCTCATCCACATAAGATTAGGGTAGCCAAGGACAGCCCCAAAGAAGGAAATACAAATATCACACCAGAACCAACACATGCCCTTCAATGTAATTTTTGTTTGTATAGTTCTATAGTTGGGATTTGGAATATCTCAAGTAGCTCATGGGATAAAGGTTTGGTTCTCAGGGCAGTTCTATGGAGAGGTGGTGAAGCTTTCAAGAGGTCAAGCCTAGAAGGTATTTAAGAAGGACAGTGTATACCTCTGACCTCCACCACCTCCCAACCCCCAACTAGTCTCTTCTTTAGCTTTGTTTCCTGGCCATGAGGTAAACAGCTTTTCTCTGCCATGAGGACCCAGCAGGATGTGCTGGATCACCCCAGGCCCCAAAACAACAGGCCAATGGATCATGGGTTTTGTTGTTGTTGTTGTTGTTGGTTGATTTGGTTTTGGAAGTACTAGAGTTTAAGCTGAGGGCCTTGAGCTTGACTTAGAAGAATAAGAAGCTATTAGACTCAATCCAGAAAATGGGAGACAAACAATACAATCAGAAAGTTGCAGATAGTAGTCTACACACACACACACACACACACACACACACACACACACACACACACACACACACACACACACACACACACACACACACACACACACACACACACACACACACACGGTCCAAATACAGAAAAAGAACAAACAACATTTTTTTGTATTTTCCAAGGGATGTTTCCCAGTAGAAGGAAATTACCACAGGAACAAAAATAGCTTTTGCATTGCTTTCTACAAGTTAGTATTCGCCATAGCTGTGAATCAGCTGTAAACACTAATTAGCCCATGGTTTTTCCACTTGCCAAGAAGCCAGCAAAGATTTTCCAGTGTAGGTTACAATATACTTTCCATCCAAGCAAAGTTGCACACCTGCTCAGGTGATAAAACCAAAGTGTTTGCAATAAATATATCCCAAACACCTGGATCAGTACCCTGCTTGAAGAAGGCAGCTTAGAAGACAAGCATCTCAGTAACCTTGATATTGCAGATCTGAAAAGGCCTTGAGACTGGCTTGTCATCACCCATAAGCAATGCAAGTGCTCTGAGCTATGCCATCAGTATGACAGCTGCAAACTGCAATGGCTACTGGGTACTGACATTTCCCTAGCAGTACAAAACAGTGAAAAGTTACTAGAAGATTGAAAAACTGTCAGGAGATTACATTGTATTTCCATTGGGTAGTACTGCCAAAGGAGCTAATGCCATATTCAGTTTATACTATATTACTCTGTACCAGTCACCTTCCTAAGTGATAAATACTTAATTTTGGAGATTTAAATCTGAGATACAGATAACCATCACAGTGCTAAGTTGCATGGTCTTCTGTGTATGTCAGAAATTTTGAAACATCTTCTGATGTAGTTAATAGAGAGTTGTGTGGCATTCACACCCAGACAATAACTTGGTTATCAAATGACTTAAGGAGGACTTTCATGATGCTCCAGAGATATGGAGTCAGTACTGATGCAAACAAGTGAGAACAACAGGCAGGTGTGGCTTGTCTTGCTCCCTATGCAGTGGTTTGCAATGCTTTACAATCCCAGCAGTCCATTAGAACAAGCTTCTAAATATGCTAAGTGTTTGAGCTGTGTGCTTAGAGTGGGGATGATACTGTTTAAAATGGTCCAATGGGGTCCAAACATCAGGGGCTGCTGGGTCATTGGCTGTTCTCTCTAGACTCAGAGCTGGCTCTAAGCCTTGCAGAATGAGATTAGGTTACAAGGACTGGGTGCTTCTTGTGATGGGTCTTGCAAAAGCTGATGCTCCAGAAAGATTGCTTGTGTTCTTCAATGAGATCGACTTCTGCTTCTGAGATACTTTAATTTGTGTTCTTTCCTTATCCAATTACTATGCCCATAGTAAATCTGTATACTACTTGGATTATGAATTCTCCGGAATGTGTTCATGACTTGCTTGGGGTTCTTAAAGGCTCTGTAGCCAATTGGATTCTGTTATTGTCATGGATATTTTCCATTTTTGTTTGTGCTCAAAAATCCTTAGTAGAATCTACATGAAGTAGATTGCTGGTTGCTTTCAGAATCGATCTTTGTACTGTGTAAGGAAACATTTTTTTGAGACATCTTTCCAGAGCAGATTGTGAGTGCTTAAGATATTTAACTGAACTGCTGTGCAGATATTTAACAAAATTCCACACATTGCTTTCATTTGTTTTGCCTTCATGTGAATTCCTCTGCACCTCTAGCAAGTTTCTACCATTCAGAATGAGGATTCTTCTGTTAAAATGTTTCTTTCCTCCTTTTCAAAGAGTCCTGTCATTTCTAGTTCTAGACTTTCCCTTTTGACTTTCAGAATAAGATACAAACCATGAATATGTTTCTGTCTACGGAGCACCTAGGGTTCAAGACTAAAATCCTAGCTATTCAGGAGGCTGAGGTCTGAGGATAGTGCTTGGAAGCCAGCCAGGGCAGAAAATCCTTGAGAGTATTAATCATCAACTCTTACCATCATTGAGCTGTGTGTGGCTCAAGTGATAGTGTGTCAGTTTGGGGGGGGTATAAAGCAAAGGGACAGTGCCTAGGCCCTGAGTTCAAACTCTGGTATCAACACCCAAAAAATAAAGAAAAGAAAAGAAAAAAGTTTGTCTGCTTTGTGTGTGACATTCCAGAAGATAAGATATTGAGAGACCAGGCTGGGCTGCATCAGGTTATTATGAGACGGACAAAACAGCAGTTTTAAGATTACGTCCCATTCCACTGTGTACAGCAATCATTTTAACCTAAGCCATTTGTTAGTATTATGCTCACCTGTGGTCCTCAGCTCCACCTGCACCTGGGCCACTCCCATTCCTGGAGTTCCTGCCATATAGCTGTCCCCTCCCTCTCTCTGCCCAGACCTGAACTCCCATCTACCTCATTTCCTATCCCCCAGACCTTCCTGCTACCTGGATGAGGACAGAGGCAATATGCTCCCTCTTGGGGGAAATATCGCTCCTCTAATAAACCTTATAATAATCTTTTCCCTGTGCCTGCCTGCCTCTGTGTGGTCCCCTGGGATAGATAGGTGTGTGTGATCCTCCTTCACCATTCTCCTCCCTGTATAAATGCCAACCAAGAATGACTTCACATTTCATTTATGCAAGTCAGCACTCCATGAAGCACAAACTGAGAATACTTTTTTATGTGCCAATAAAAATTATATTAGCAATATATATGAATCATATCAGCATTGCCAGGCATGAACTTATCAAAGACACCAGACCAATGACTGATAGAAACTTTCTCACCTGAATTATATAAAAGGAGGCACACGTAGCACTGTGACACAGTGGCATACACTGACCAGTCATTAGACGCTCCAGTGCATGCATTAAGGATCCACAGCAGATGCACTCTCAACTACGTCCCTGGGACTTCAGATCTGACATGACCCACTGGAACTGCCATCAGTCCGGGTGCAGTAAGCCCAAAAATCAGCTTCTGGATTTAACTCTGCCGCCGCCGCCTCTTTTCTTCTTCTTCTTCTTCTTCTTCTTCTTCTTCTTCTTCTTCTTCTTCTTCTTCTTCTTCTTCTTCTTCTTCTTCTTCCTCTTCCTCTTCCTCTTCCTCTTCCTCTTCCTCTTCCTCTTCCTCTTCCTCCTCCTCCTCCTCCTCCTCCTCCTCCTCCTCCTCCTCCTCCTCCTCTTCTTTCTTCTTCTCCTCCTCTTCTTCCTCTTCCCTTTCTTCCTCTTCCTCTTCCCCTTCTCCTTTTCCTTCCTTCCTTCCTCCTCCTCCTCCTCCTCCTCCTCCTCCTCCTCCTCCTCCTCCTCCTCCTCCTCCTCCTCCTCTTCTTCCTCCTCTAACTCCTCCTCCTCTTCCATCTTTTTCTGGCCCTGGGGCTTGAACTCAGAGCCTGGGCTCTGTCCCTGAGCTCCTTTTGCTCAAGGCTAGCACTCTTACCATTTGAGTCACAGCATCACTTCTGGCTTTTTCTATTTATGTGGTACTGAGGAATCAGACGGTACAGTGCTTCCTAAGCTGCATGCATGCTAGGCAAGCACTCTACCACTGAGCCACATTCCGAGCCCCCTTCTCTACCTCTTCACAGTAATGTGTCTCAAAGCCACTGTGCCTCTGCTTTCTGAGGCCACCAGGCCCCAGCCACTCTGTGACTATACTCCTTACTATTGTCTCATCTGACCATTTGCAGTGACTATTTTGCTTTTCTGCTCTGCTTTAGACAAGGCTGTTTTGAATCCTGTGTCTTCTTTCACCCTTCATAACCATTCTTTAGCCTCTATCTTATTATGAAATTTACTGTATGATCTGAGAGTTAATATCAGTAGTTAAGATTGGAATAAAAGAAGCTGTGTTGGTGAACTAACACCACAAAACTGATGTCATCTGTCAGTTTGTTGTTATTCAAAAAATTATTGTGGAAAGACACATGTGTCCTTCTATGATTATGACAAGATGGACTTGAAGAAGCCAGAGAGAAATACTCCTTCAACGGATCTGAACTGAGAGAGAGTATGTCCACAGAAACCAGTGAAGCAGGAAGAGAGGCTGTGGCTACTTCCTGCCCAGCATTCCTAGAACCCTTAGAACACAAAAGCCAGGAAGACAACGTGACTTCACAATTCTAGACCAACAAATGGAGGCAGGGAAAGCTCTGGTGGTAAAGATATGGACGTCACTGGTAGCCATACAGAACAGATTTTTGTCCTGTTGAATTTTGTAATAGGGAAGAGAATTGTGGAGGTCCAGGAAATAAAATAAGTCGGCCCTGATTTAGACTAGGAAAGCTCTTACTCAGGCCCGAGGGAAGAAGTGAAGGAGGTAGAAATATAACTAGGTCTCATAGTTGTTCAGTTAGTTTCTGAGAGGTATTTTTAAACATTTTTATTTAAACTGTCTTAAGAGGACTTTCCACTTCTTACTTCCAACATAATGTGCTCATATTAACAAATATAAATTATGAAAACATTCCGTATGTTCTTTCCCTTCTTAACGCTTTCACCATACACACTGCCTCTGTCCGGGGTCTGGGCATTTTTTCTTAAATTTCTATTCTGAGTGGCAGAAAATGATTAGAGTTTTGAAGGCTTGAACTCAGGTGCTCTCCCTTGGCTGTTTTGGCTCAAGGCTGCTCTATAGCTTGAGCCACACTTAGACTTCTTGAGTTTTTGCTGGTTAGTTGGAGATAAGAGTGTCATGGACTTTCCTGCCTGGGCTGGCTTCAAAGTATGATTTTCACATCTCAGCTTCCTGAGTAGCTAGGATTACAGGCATGCACCACCAGTGCATGGCCTGAAGCAATTTTAGAATAGCACTGTGAGGCCAGTTTTGTGGATGACCATTAAGAACAGAGAAGTCACATCCATGCTGGAGTTGTTCCATTGTAGCCTGGGGAGGTAATTTTTCCAACCCAGAAGCTGTTAGCCATTATGGTTGAATGCTTCTTTTATTTTTTTCTTTGTTTCTTAAACATAAACTAGAGACGAGAAATGAACGAACTAAAACAACATAGCACCTGAAGAAATACCCTTGTCAGGTAATAAATTTGAATCTTATTAAGTGGTTTCTCCACTTAATAGCTAGTTTAAGGGCAAATTGCTTAATCTCTCTTGGCTTCCTTATCTTCATTTGCAAAATGAGACTAGCATGAGTGCCTGCCTCAGGTTATTTCTCAAGTTATTTCAGCAAGTAAATTAGTTAATACATATGAAGCATATACTCTGCATGGCAGAGAGTAGAGCTAAATAATTCTGTTCATGAATGACTAATATGGTAAAGCATCTGTGAACCATAAAACCTAGGGGGAAAATAGAATATAGAGAAGTTAATTCAACTATCATTAAAAATGTCATAAGCCATAGTTTATAGCATGTATTTACTAAGTCTTCTATGGAAACTTTATTGTCTAAAATATAAGGTACAGCATTGAACACTCAGGAAAATGTAAGATGTCCTTGGCCATCATGAATTCCCATTGTATTTGGAGAAATGGTATACAGGCCACTTGGGTATGGGTGAATAAAATACCCACCCCAGTGTATGTTTTTGGAATACTTCTGATCAGTTATTCAGAGAAAGTGAAGACCTGTACAAATACAGGAATGAATCTCTTTCAAAAGAAAAATTTACAATTTCTATGTGAGCCATAGAAATAGCCAATGGATATACGTTAGCTTCTTTATCTGATATCCCTCTTTTTTGCCTAAGAAAGATTTTATCTGCATAATGAGATAATCCTTGCTCCCTGTGTACCTTCTCTCACAGCTCTCCATAGCCTGTACCACTTCCCTTCTCTCAGAATCCAAGGCTTAACCTTTGGCTTAGCTCTGGGTCAGCCCTATAGGGTGTAGCCTTCCTTTGTGTCTTTGACTTTGTGATGCTTGGTGCCTCTGCATGTTAAAGAAATTGGTTGGTTTTTTTTTCTGCCTTAATCTGACTCTTGTCACTTGACTTCTAGACTAAAGCTACTGAGCCTTCAATGGTAAAAGAGAAAATTTTAAACTCCCTTACAAAAGACAAAGAGATGACACAAGAAGATAGTTAAATTCATGTGCTCTACAGCTTTGTCAGGCCATATTCTACATTTCCAGGCAGTTGTGCTGCTGATAGTGTGAGGCATTCTGTGCTGCTGAAATCGTATGAAGCTGCAAGCTGAGTAAACTCACCCTGATCCACAGAGACTTCTCTGATGAACAGTCACTATACCACACAGCCTCCAAGATAGCATCTAACTGGCTGCCTAAAATGCAACAAAATTAACTTCAAACAAATAGAGGTTGTTTCCCTCATATTTTGAAATTCTTGGCTTTGGTTCAAGAATGTCAAGGTTGGGTTTCAGTAATTCTCTTGATTTCCCACCGTCCCCTTATCATTACAAGATGGCTTACTTGGCTACAACATCAAGTCTTCCTAGACAGTAGCAAAGTAGTCCCCCTTTATCTGAAAGCTCTACAGAGTCTTTCTGTGTATCACAGGCTGATCTGGAACTTGACAATTGATCCTCCTGCTTCTACCACCTGAGAGCTAGAATTATAGACATGTGCCACAATACTGGCTTCTGATATCTTTATTTGTCAACTATGTCTTATGAACACATATGTGAAAGCATGGGAGAATAGAAATACAGGTACCTTATACACCATATAGAATTGGATTTTTCTGGGCTAGGAATGTGGCTTAGTGGTAGAGTGCTTGCCTAGCATTCATGAAACCTTCAGTACCACAAAAACAGAAAAAGCCAGAAGTGGCACTGTGGCTCCAGTGGTAGAGTACTAGCTTTGAGTTCAAGCCCCAGGACTAATAAAAAAAGAAAAAAAAAGTTGGAATTCTACTAATAGGAAAGTGAGAACAATGGAAATTGGATTTATTTGTTGTAAAATGAAGGAATCTAGGTTTTATCATCCCTTGAATGCTGGGTCATTTTAAATTAAGGGAATTAGAGAACAGTTAGTGCTGAGTTTTTCCTCTGACACTTCTTTGTTTGCTTAGAGTCTGGACTCCCAAAGAAGAAAGTAATCACCTCTGGTCCCTTCCCCGAATGTCTACAAATTCAACTCATATCACAGAAAGAAGGACTGAAGTGGATCATTATACCCAGATAGACTTTTGTGTCATGCCATTGTTGTCTATTTAGTTCCCATAGAGAGTTATTTGTAGGATCCATTGTCTCTTCTGCCTGTTAGTAGACTTTGTTCCGGTTCATTTTATCTTCTCCAAGTCTACTGACTTCTCCTAAAATATTATTTCCTGTTTCCCTGACATGTTCCATTCCCTGCCCCAAGAAGAGAAACAAGGAGCACATAAGCAGCTTGGGATAGAGTACTTTATTACCCCAAAGTCCCTGGCATATGGAAAGCTGCACCTCATGTAGCTTTCTTTATGTTATGATATTCCCCTTTTTGCATATTAATAACCTTGTCTTTCCTCCTATTTGTTCTTTGTCAGTTTATTAATCTCACTAGAAGTGAGATTCACAGAGAAAAGAATGTGCCAAGTATGTAAGAGACAGGCCCTGGAGCATGGCCGCCTACTGATCTTGGGAGCCTGGCTGTCAATGTAAAACTAAAGCAAAGGAGAAAGCTAGGGATCTCAAACATCCACAACCTCAAGCAAATTTGAGTTAGAAAAAAATAAAATCCTCTGGCAAAAGAAAGTCAGCCAAGGAAATGTGGCTGTCTCAGGTGTGGGTCACAGGAGTACAAAGCACAAACAAAAATGAGACTTTTCAATCCCTAAACTGACCTCATGATAAATTAATGCTTATATGACTTCTGTGGTTTGGGAAACCTTGGTGAGAAAGATTTTTTTTTTAATGTTTTTACTTCACATCACCAAGAGCACCTGGTATATGGAAGGACAAACCTTGGTCTCAACTCAGATTTCTTTCACCTAAGAGGGGGCTTTCAGAAACAAAGGATTAAAAATTACAAACACGGAAGAAAATCAGCCACCATAAACTGACTTCAGAAGATGCAATGGAGGACATAATTAGACTCCAAGGAGTTTGGGCACTGTGTTATTATCTAAGAGAGAATACAAAGTGAATATATTTAAAATATTTGCAAAGTACCAGAGGGCACGGGAACTCTAAGAAATGAACAAAAGATCATCAGGAGTTAACTAAGCAGATTAAAAAGAATAAAATCTAATTTCTAGAAATATAGGAAATAAGAATTGAAATTTAAAATATAATGAATGGATTAGATAGAGGACAAATCATAGCTCAAAGATCTAGTACTGTGATCTGAATGTGTTCCCTAATATTTGTGCGCTGGGGGACTTCATTCCCAATACAACAGTGTTGGAAGATGGGCCTAATAGAACACAAATGGATTAATGGTGCTCTAAAAGGGGAGTGTAGGAGTGAGGCCTCTCTCTTTTCTCCTGTCATATGAGGATAAAAACTTTGTTCCTTTTGGGCCCTTCTACCTTCTGTCCTATGAGGATACTATAAGAAACCTTTATCAGCTGTTGCTATGTTGATGGTGGATTTTGTAGGAGCCAAAACTGTGAAAAATAAATAATATAATAAATTATGCATCTAAAGTATTCTGTAAAGGTAGCACAAATGCATTAGGACAATGAGTGAGTTTAAAGAAGGGTTTGAAGAATCACCTTCTGATTCTCTATGAAGAAGAAGATTTAGAAACTATAAAATTGGGGCTAAAAGTCAGGGAAAGAAAAACAGGTATTCAAAAAACATCTAATTGGAGCTGGACATGGTAGTACATGCCTGTAATTTCACATTCAGAAAGCTGAATAATGAAGATCATGAATTTGAAGCCAATCTGCGCTACACAGTAAAGCATGTCTCAAAAAAACAAACACCCCCCCCCACCCACAACAAAATTCAGAAAGAAAGAAGTTCAAGGCAATGTTCAAGGCAACAATAAAAATCATGAATCTTCTGAATTGATGAGAGCCATGATTTCTCTCTGTCTTCTCTATAGCAAGAAGAGAACCTAAAATATAGGGAAACATCATTACTGAGAGAAAATAAGTCACCCTCATATCGGATACCCAGCTAAATTATCCTCCAAGATAATGGGCAAAATAAAGGTATTTTCAGAAGGATGTAGAGAGATTCCATCATGCTCTGGATCCTCCTTTGCTCTTCAGAGTGTTCTTTGTGCCTATCTCCATCACACAAATCTCCGGGGTCATAAAAATTAGAGAGTAGGTTGAACCAACACTTTATGGCACTGACAGAAGCAGTACAATTACTCAAGTTGCTAGGATGTGGAAAATAAAGGTTGCTTTAGATACTGCATACTACATGCTTATTTCTATACTGATACTATATCCTGATAATCTCTAGATTCTAATAGTTGGACTCTAGGTGTTAATTTTGTCTCACCTCCTTTCTGTATATTTTTTTGACAATACATGAAAGTGTATACATATGTGTATACATGCTTGGCAAGGACCACTGGAGGAGACTTTATGAAAGGTGAGAAGCTCAGGATATTCATACCTGATGCTACAGATTTGTGCATAAGATGAGGTGTATTGGTTATTTCTAAGATTTGCCTGAAGAGTCATGTTTTGAGCTGGAATATATCTTCCCCTCCTGTCTGTCAAACCTCTATCTCAGATGTGACCTTTGAAGAGGTGACTAAGGTTCAAAGAGGCAGTGGGATGGGCCCTAGTGGGATCTGAATAGTGTTTTTAATAAGAGGCAGTTAGGACATGAGATATACTAGGGATGTGAAATAATAGCAGAAGGAAAACAACTGACCTTGAATTCTCACCCCCTAGAAAAAGTGAGGAAAATCAGTGCTTGTTGTTTAGGCCTTCTAGACTGTAATATTTTATTATTCCTACTTTGGCAAATCAGACTAAAATACTCCATTTTTCTCTTTTCCATACACACTTTTTCTGTAAAGACTCTTCTTTCTGTCACTGGGCATGAAGCTTTTATTTTCCCAGTTGGACTTTATTTCTGGGTAGCTAATATCCAGCAATAAAAAACAGATTGGGTCTCTATTCTGCTTCCTCTAGAAGGCTACTTGCTGCTCTGACTCAGTCAATGGCCAGTCATACTGGCTGACTGCCCATAACCAAAGACAGTCTTGGGGCCAGACAGTCTACCTAAGAAGACTTTTTGTGTGTGTGTTGAACTCTAAGCCTAGGCACTGTCCCGGGAGCTCCTTTTGTTCAAAGCTAGCACTCTTACACAGCACCACTTCTGCCTTTTTCTCGGATTAATTTTAGATAGGAGTCTCATGGACTTTCCTGCCCAGGCTGGCTTTGTAGGTGATCCTTAATTGTCAGTGGCCTGAGTAGTTAGGACTACAAGTGTGAGCCACCAGCACCAGGCTAAGATAACTCTTAAGTAGGATCTTCCTTCTTTCATCCCAGAAAACCCCTTCCCTGTGCTTTCCTGGCCAAAAGTCTTCAAGAGCAAAAGTCAGCTTTTCCACTAGTTGAGCATGGCCTGCATCACTTTCCTGACTCTCATACTTGCGTTGATACCTGGGAGTAAGATGAGCAAGATGTTGAAAACCTAGACCAGACAGTGCCCACCTCATCCAGGGAACTTGAGGAGACAGCATTTCCTATGTACAGCAGAGCCATACTACAACTGTGGGAAGGAACTCAGAGCATTCCCACTATAGTTATACACAGGAAGAGCCTTTGTGAGTTCTAGACAAATGGGGAGCAGAAATTTCTAAATTATTTAGTATTGTTTTGGTATTATTCACTGGGCTATATTGGTCTCAGTGGCACAGTTTTAAAAGTTAAGGTAGAGCCGGGCACTGATGGCTTAAATCTGTAATCCTAGCTACCCAAGAGGCTGAGATCAGGGCTTGTGGTTCAAATCTAGCTTGGGCAGAAAAGTCTGTTAGACTCTTATCTCCAATTAACTCCCCCCCGCACACACACAAATAACCCAGAAGTGGAGCTCTGGCTCAAGGGGTAGAGTGATAGCATTCAGTGAAAAAAATCTCAGGGATAGTACCCACACTCTTGAGTTCAAGCCCAAGACCTAAACAGGAAAAGAAAAGTTAAGGTTGGTAATCCATGTGACAGGATATTATAACCTGTCCTAATACAGTGCTTTAAATGATTTTAAATAATGGCATTTGAAGTCTGGAGTTTCTCAAGATACTTCAGGCAATGGAATCCAGGAAGAGCCCTTCATTTTCCCTTTGTTCATTTTCTCATGCATGTATTTGTTTAGCCAACAAAGATCCTTGAATAACTTCCCACGTTAGAGGCAGTCCATCAGACCATAAGGAAAGAGTGAAAAACAAAGCCGATTAAGTGTCTTAGTTTATTCTTGCTGTTGTAACAAATAACATACAAGATAATGTATAAACATGGAAAATTTGTTTTTCAGTTTTAAAGACTAGGCACCAGTGTAGGATTCAAGGATGCTTTGTGCATCCAAGATGGCACCTTCTCACAGCAGAAGACACGGGAACATAGGACTAGCTTGTCTCCTTGTTCTTCGAGCCTTTTAACAAATGCATTCATCACACTCAGTGCTCTCATAACCCCATCACCTCCTTAAGACCCCAACTTCTCATACTTTGAGTATAACAGATGAAGTTACAACATGAAACTTGGAATGGCAGGAGCACCCAAACTATAACATAAAATGGAAGAAAAAAATGCATAGAGGAAAATATAGGGAGAACAATAATGAAATACAAAAGATAATTTCTGGTAACGGTGAAAAAAATCCCATGTTAGAGCAGTTACATGGCCATGGATGACATTTAAGCTGAGATTCCTAGGGTCATCAAGTATATAGGACAGAGGAGAGTCTAGACTTATTCTTCCTCCAAAACTTTCTGCTTAAGGGCACCGAAATTTTTTCCCACAATCAGGAGAAGCATACTCAAAATTTTAAAAAAATCCACGATGAGGCCATATTTAATTGTGAATGAGCTTTATTTGATCTAACTGACCAATCCACTCATCAGCATGAAGGATTGGTTGACCCTCATAGAGTAATTTGGAGAGTGTAGAGTAGGGAGGACAATACTGCTTAGAATCATAGCTAATAGGGACTGGAAATTCAGTTCCATTTTGAATTCTCTGTTCCTAACCAGATAGACAGAAGAGTCCACCACTGTATTTGCTCAGTAAAGAGAATTTGAGACAGAATATTTCTCTTCTGAAGAGGGAAGGATCTCCAAACTAGAGCTTGTTGAGGGAGGGACGGCTTCACAGTTCTCCATCCTGCTAATGTTCTTTCTTATTCTTGATTAGTTTGCTTGCTAAATTCAGAAAGCAGTCTTGTTTGCTGCTTTGTTTTCACAAAGGTTAGCTCCTAGGCATCTGTTAATTAAGATCTTACTGCCCTGATTTTCTCACCCATGCAGCCGAGCACTTAGTAAATGCTCAATAAATGCATGCTACTTGATCTTTCTACTTGGTAATTATGTTCTAGAATTAGAAGTGTATTACTGAAATGTGTTATTATTTCCCTCCTCCATGGGCTTTTGTGCCTCACAAACATTTTATGGTTAACCAAAGAAAAGGAGAAGCTAATGCATTTTTTTTCTGTTTTCCTCCAAGCATATTTTTAAAGTTTGTTTAAAGCCATGTGAATAAAAGCCATTTGATTGAAGGGTTTTGCTTAAAACAGTCAAAAATTGATTGTATGTAGCAGAAAATGAAGAAAAATGAGGGAAGGGTTAAGTGGAAGGGAGATGAAAATGTTGAAGGATGACACAGATCAAGATGCATAGCATATATAAACTGCTTTGTTAAATGGCAAAAAAATTCAATACATCCTAAAAAATTGAGAAAAGTGAGGGAAGGGGTGGCTTGGGATGGGTGGGTAAAATGTTGGAAGGAGTGACACTGATCAAGACACACTGCTTAGTTGAATGGTAACTCCTTTGTACAGCCACTTAAAGATAGAAAAATATTCAAAACCAAAACAACAACAAAAAGAAAATAGGAAGAACATCTTTTCACAGAGTGCTTCTTTCCATATGTATTATCATTCCAAATATATATAAATATAAATAAGTATATATTATGTATTATTATATATAAATATATAAAAATAAGCATACAGATAAATGGCTACAATTGGCCTTTTGGTCAGCCACTAAGGAGGGAAGCCAGGTTTTGAATAGAGGATTTCTGTCTTTGATTATTTCAGTCTTTGCTAGCTGGCATGAAGAAGTCTACCCACTTTTAATGGGGCAAATGGCTTTTTGAAATTCTTAGTCTTTCTGTACATTATGCTTCAGATGTTTTAGGACAGCTCTTGTGAAAAACATAGATGGTTTGTATCAAGAATATGGAAGGTTTTATTTGTTCTTTTTTAAATCAGAGCATTTTAATGATACAGATGGATTTTATTGTGACACTTTCATTTTTTGCATATAGTGTATTTTAATCATGTACACCCCTCCTTTATCTTCCCTCCTCCCTTTGTCCTATAACAGTCTCTCTGTTAATTTCACATCATCTCCCTGTGTCTTACACTGTTTTTCTCTGGTCCACTTCCATCAACATCATCTAAATTTCTTTCCTGCAAAGGCCATGATTGCGTTCTTGCTACACATTCTGTACTGCTACAAATTTATAATGATGGTGACTCCTCTTCTCCCATTGACATCCTTCTTTGCATCCCACACCCATACATACCATGGGGTTATCTTGTGCTTTAGGAAAACAGTTCTTAGGAAAGCATATTACTTAGCCAGACACAAGATCTCACAGGTGGGGATAAAGTGTGTACCCAAGCACTAGGCTTTTGAATTTTAGCACCACCTCAGACTCCGCATAAATGCCTGAGACTCTCTGAGAAGCCCTCTGTGAGCATCAGCAATGCCTCTAATCTACCACTGGTCATGGACTATACTGGTTTTGACAAAACATTTTTAGGAAGAAGGTCATGTTTTCTTTTCTAAAACTGAAAAGACTCACTGAACATGAAATTCTGTGGTTGAAGGGCAATTTAGGAATGAAAAAAATCTCTAGACTTCATCATTCTCAACCTCTAAGTTTCACCCACAGTTTTTGCAAACCACTGTTAAATCATCTGGGATTTGAGTTGGAGCATAATATGCAATATCTTAAAAAGCAGAGAGGTTACAAATAGGGGATTGGGTTACATATTTATATGTAATGTACAGAAAGAAAATCTTTGTGCTTTTTTTAGAGGTTTGGTTCTGTTCCTGGTTTATAAATCAATTTCCTTTCTTGATTCCAATTCAAACAGTTCACATTCCCGCATAACTTTCTGGTTATTGGTGTCTCTGTGGAAACAACCACCTAGGAAGTGGTATTCCCCAGTCTAAGAGCTTCACATTAATTTTTCTTGGCAAGATGAGATGAGAAGAGGGCGTTTCAGGTCTGTAAAACCCATAATTTTCCCATGATCATCAGATAATAAGGATAATAACAGAGTTGTAGGGTTTTAGAAGTAGGACATTAGATCCTATTTTAGCCAACCCCTCATTTTACAGATGAGTAAATCTCATATTCTGGAACCATGATTTACTATCCTGAAAGGGTTCTCCCATAGTTTATATTATTTGCTTCTCCAAAATCCTGGTGAAGTGTAGGAGGATAGGGGCTACTTATCTCCACTTTGCAGATGAAGAATCTGAGGCTTTAGAAGGCAGGTAACACCCGTAACTCCGGCAGTACTCAGTCACAGTGTATGTTCACTTCAACTTCAGACTACCCTGCAGCACTCTGGGACTCAGGGTATATACGGGAGGCCATCTAGATCCCAGGGCTTCATACTTTTGGTCTTCAAAACCCTGTCAAATGTAGAATAAAATCTGACTTCCTCACATGATTCACAAGGCCTCAAGCTTGGCCTCTACTCCTCTCAGCCTCATTTTACTAGCAGCTCCAAATGCTTTTCCATCTGTAAGTTCTTTTTGCCTGGAATTTCCCTTTCATCTTCCCTTTTACCCTAACACCTTGTAAGAACAAACTAGAGCCGAAAGAACAAACTAGAATTTTTTTCTATCTACCTCCTCTTCTTGAGACCATATTGTTAGGAAAATGAAGGATAATAAAAAAGGAATAAGGCCAGGTTTAATTGTCTGTTTATTGCCAGTGAGGGGCACAGACCTTCCCGTGGGATTGAAGGTTGTGTGAGGGACTGGATTTTGGGGTGGTCTAATACAGGTCTTAACAAGGAAGCAGAAATTAAAAAAAACAAAACAGGGCCATATGGTTTCTTTGGGGCCAAAGGCGGTGTCTTTAGCCAGACCCATAGTGGAATTCTCCACCTGGAGTGAGGGGTTATTGTCTCTTGGGACCAAGGTCAGAATGACCTGTCTGTGGACAAACACATGAGCATATACCTGATGCTTTGCTTGACCCTGGGGAACGAGGCAGGAAGTAATCCTCCACCTATCCTTTCCGTAGGCCTAGAAAAGGCTGGTCTACATATTATATGATTTTACCCAAACTGGATTGTTGCAGAGGTGCCCATGGCTTCCAATAGAGAGTAGAATAATGGATATATGGATCTAAAACAGATTAGAGACTACAAGCATGAAGAAGAAAGCAAGCATAGAAAGATGTTGTTGAGCCATTCATGTTGGCATACTCCTTGAATCCCAGAACTTGAAAGGTGGAGCCCAGCTTGAGCTACATAGGAAGCTGTATTAGTGTTTGAACTCAAGAGCCTGGTAGTTTAAGAAAAGCACTCAGCCACTAAAGCTATGCCTCTAGCCTATTTTACTTTAAGCTATTTCTTAGGGTCTTGCTTTACACCTTTGCTTACCTGTCACTTCCCTGTATTCTCTGTGGCTAGCAACTCATCCTGCTTTTCCCTGCGTTGCTGAATGTAGGAGAGGAGATTCTTCTTTTGGCATCTTAGTAACCAACTGTGACACAGCTTCATTTATGTGTGGGTGCCTTCTTTTCTTGTCTAGTAAAAACAATTATTTTGTAAAAAAAAAAAATGTAGAACTATAGTGATTCCTCTAATAATCAATACCTGCTTCTTTTTTTCTTCTTGTGTTAGTCCTGGGGCTTGAACTTAGGGTCTGGACACTCTCTGAGCTTTTTTGTGCTCAAGGCTAGTACTCTACCACTTGAGCCACAGCGTCACTTCTAGCTTTTTCTGTTTATGTGGTGCTGAGGGAATTGAACCCAGGGCCTCATGCATGCAAGGCAAGATTCTACCCCTAAGCCACATTCCCAGCCCAATATCTGTTTTTGCCTCTATGTTTGTTTTTCCCTGAAGATAACAGCTTTCTGCTGTTACCACCAAATAATAAGCAATTTTCTTAAAGATATTTCAAATGGCAATTAAGCTCCATATGTATAGTAATAACACTACTAATAACTCAAATGAATTGATGACAAAGTGGCCAAAATCGCTCCTGTGCTCTTACAACTGTGGCAGAGAAGCCACCTGGCCCAAAACAATTCTAATACTTCACCATTTACCAAAAAAAATCATAGTTTCAGAGATATTATAATGTGGAAAGGAAAGTACATCTTGAGTCAGTGAAATAGGAGAGTCTTTGGCTGCAGAAAAGATCTTGGCACAACTATGATTTCTGGAAGCCTTATTTTACCATTTTCTTTCTGTCGTTAAGAGTTGGGTGAGAAACACTGCTCCTTTTTGTAAACCCCATGTGTGTCAAATTTGCCTACCTGGTGCTTGGTATCCTGATGGCTCTGTTTTGCGGAGGAGTACACGGTTAAGATCTTCCTATTATTTTATTCTTCCATGCCTCAGAGAAGACAGGGAGCATTTCTCTTGGAGCCCTGTATATGAAGGCAGGAATGTCACTCATGGGGAGTTCCATCTTGATTACTGAGTCACCTCTCAAAGGCTTCACCTCCTAACGCAGCTCCTGGGGGACCAGGTCTTCAACTTATGAACTCGGGAAGGACACAGACACTCAGCTCATGGCAGCCCTGGTGTGGAAAACCACGTCAAACTGTAAACATCAGAAAGTGTTACAAGGCACATCAGGCTATTGTGGCAATATTTTTGAGCCAGAGTGATTTTCAGTGCCTCTAAAATCATACCATTTGAATCGTGGCCTGGGTTTGCATTTTATGCTCTAATTTGGGGCTGTGAGGGACTAAATCAAATTATGAGGAAAGCCTGGATCATTCTGGGGTTTCTAATCTCCCCCTTTGGACCTTTTTATTCCTTTTTTTTACAAGCTGGTGTTGGACAAAGAACCAGCATCCTCAAACTGTAGGTGGTCCACCCCTGACCTGGGAGGGAGGCCACAAGAGAAAATCAAGTTTCTAGTTTTCTCAATCTCCACCCAGAGACATTACTGATACCCTGACTATTTAGGTTTCTCTTAAATAAAGAGAACACTCAAGCTCTTCCAGTGTTTAACTCAGACTCTCTTTCATGAGGGTATCTTATTTCTCTATTTATTTTCAAAACTTCTCTGAATAAAAATGACCTCTGACATTTTCTCTTGTCACAACACTCTTCCCTCCATTCTTCCTTGGTCTAACCCCAAATAGGAAATACGAAGAAGGAAATACCAGTTCGTCTTATCAATTAAATAAACAAACAACGGCAATTCAAACAATTCCAATAAAGTTTACCTGCTTTGAGTGCCTTACATACTAGGACAATGGGAGAAATCTCAAATGGTTGGAATGTGAGGCCTAGTCCAACTGTTTGTGACTGGGGTTCAGGATTCAGACAGGTGTGTTGAGGACCTGACCTTAGCTTTACCAAGACAGAAACAAATCTCTGGTAAGTCTTCTTGTGGATAAGAAACCTCAAGAATGAAACTTTTAATTAAAACCCAACCTGGAGCAAAGAAAGGAATGAGGGTCAAGATGGGCTATTTTATATGAATCCTGACTACATCAACGAAGTGGCTTCCAATTTTTGTAAGCAATCAGTGACAAGCTCGAATTTTTCATTCCTAGATGCAATAAGAAGTTAAAGAACCATCTTCGTTTATGTTTTAAATGCAAATAAGTCCAGGCTTACTACCCCCGGTGAGCTTTGAAGCTGCTTGGAACTTTTATATTGATATAATTTTATGATTGTGGAAAAATATTTTAGTCATTTCCCTAGTTGTAATAGTTTCCATCTATAACCTCAAAGGCGAAGGTGAGAGAGAGAGAGAGAGAGAGAGAGAGAGAGAGAGAGAGAGAGAGAGAGAGAGAGAGAGAGAGAGAGAGAGAAATAGTGATGTGATGAGCCTTGAAGCCTTTCTGAGTGATGCTCTTAGAAGTTTCAACAATAGGGAAGCAGGGAAGACCTGGAGTTAAGCCTCACCCAGCCCCTCTTCTGTGTGAACACTTGTATTTATCATATTTCATACAACCTGAAGTGACAGAAAACACATTCTCTACCTCCCCACACCTTATACTTTTTAGCTCATATGAGAAAACAGTGTTTCCCTGAACCTTGAATTCTAATTCTGATATTTATCAAGTGTCTAGTAGGAGCCAAACATGTTACACCTATTACCCATAATCCTTACAATTCCCTTTCTGATTCAAAAGCTTTCTTTCCTTGTGCTTTGTTGCCAAGCAAACAACATTCCAGCGTATGGTAGAATGTCTTTGGTAAGACATTTTGTACTCAAAATACAGGAATGAATGAGAGGTCTAGAATATTACCAGGTGAATTTTACTATAGTACCTTTTTTTTTTTTGGGTCCGGTCGTGGGGCCTGAACTCTGGGCCTGGGTGCTGTCCCTCAGCTCTTTAGCTCAAGGCTAGCACTCTACCACTTGAGCCACAGTGCCACTTCTGGCTTTTTTTTCTTTTTGCTTATGTGGTGCTGAGGAATTGAACTCAGGGCCTCATGGATGCAAGGCAAGCACTCTACCACTGAGCCACCTTCCCAGCCCCCCGCCCTTTTTTTTTTTTTTACTATGGTTATCTTTCCAACTTACTCTGAGTCAGTACAAATCAACTGAAGTAAATGACAAAAGAAAAAAACATGAAAGAGAATACTAGTGTTAGCTTCATTGGGGAGTACATAGGGGGTAGTGCTCAGAATTAAACCCCAAGGCTGCATGCATACTCTACCATCACTCTGCTACTGAGCAACGTCAGTGCTATGGTATGTCTGTTAATTCCAGTTTTCTCATTTACTTCTTGATTGGCTTTTTCTGGCCACCTGCCATCGTTCGTGCTTTCCTCTCCTACTTTGAATATTATAATTTTTCTTATGTGTTCTATTGCATATCTATTCACCCCATATTCACCTCAGGACCTCATACTTTGGATCTCCAGCCTTGAGGTCCTACTGTACTCCACCTCCTGGTTTGTTGTTCTTCTAGAATTGTCCATTCTGGAGAAATGTTCAAACTATAGCTGCACGTTGTCCATTATTCTCATAAGTGCCTTCTCTGGGCAATCTTCAGCGAGCCTCTTCCAGATACACACTGCCAACATACGCAGTTTCTGGGAAAGTGTCAGGAAAAGGCTGGGTATTCCTATGGAGTTGGCTTTGGGTCAGAGATCAGTAGCCAGTAAACAGAGTAATACTAGGCTAATGGCTTAGTATCTGCTTTACAGAGCAGATGTCCATGGGTGAGTATGGCCCCTAAGGAATCCCCCCGCTCCACACCACTTCCTTCCTGCTCTGGCTACTGCAGTAATCGCCCAACTAGTCTCCCCGTCTTCTCTGCACTCATTGCCAAAGTAATCTTCGAGTACCATAAATCAATTTACTACCTTAGACTTTCCAATGGCTTGCAGTCATGCTCAGAAATTTGTTCACTAACTACCTCAACAGCCTCATCTCCCACCACCCATTCCTTCTTCTGTCTTGGGCCACATTTCCATCCTCAAGGCATTGTACTTGCTGTTCCATCTGCCCTATAGGAGCAGCATCTTTTGAGTCTTCTTCATTTTCATCCTCAGTTCTCAGCACTAACAAAGCCTTCTTTGGTTTGTATTCCAGTGACTTGTAGCACTTTTCTGCCAGCTGCATTTCACCTGTTTATTAATTGATTTATTCCCCCCACCCAGACTTCTTATTCCAGTTTCTCTAATAGAACGTGAAAGTATGAGAATAAAGACTTTGTTTTGATCAATGCCCTGTCTTCAACAGGGAAACCAACAGGGAGTTAATAGACCTTGAACCACTGAATCTCTTGAATGATCTGGCCTTTTGTCTTTTGCAGCGTGTGCCTTTCCTTTAGTACCTGATTCCAGACCTATATTTTTTGAGAAGTTCCCTCATTTCCGGCTCCATTGTATAAAAAAAAATCCCCTGTGTAATTTTGTACCAACATTCTTGCCAGAGGAGTGATAAACAGGATCTGACACACCATGAGAATTTCTAAGTGTCAAATAGTAAATAATAAATATGACACCGTGAAAAATTGTCCCTGTCAGCTCTGTGGAATCTCCACAGCTCACTGTCCAGCCAAGTCATTAACAGATATGGGGATTTTAAGAGTTCTCTCTACATTGGTATTATTATTTTTCTGATGATGAACTGCAAGTGTGGCTCGTTTAGTACTTTTTTTTTTCTGGCTTCTGTTTTACTCTTTAGGACAGGATATTACATAAAATTAGAGTTCCACAATGTGTCCATGTGATATTTATTACTGAGAACACTAAGCTGTACATGTACTATTTGCCTTTAGAAGAATTTAAATTGCTTTTACTCATATAATCCTGCTTCTCATTTCCTTAATGCAGAAGTGTGTTTTTCATGGAGGGTTGAATTTCTGTAAGTCTTAAGAAAATTTCTCAGGAAAACACATATGTACACACATACAGATATTTCTGGATTATCCACTTTGGCTCAGATCTCCTTGGATTCTCTGCTTTGGTTCCTTTGTAGAATGCCATTTCAGCCAGCAGGTATGGGAGTTTCTTCCTTCTGCATTTACTTTATAAACCTTGTATTTACAGTTTACCAAAACACATTTGACTTGCTGATCCTACTTAACGTTCACAGTATGTGGAGTTTAAAAAAAGAAATAACTCCCAATTTTCAGGGAAGGAATATGATTCAGAGGTTCCCAAATTATTCTACTTGACCACACTTAGGGCCTGAAAAATCTTACCATATTGTTGTCACATGTGATTTTCCTACTAATCTTTTTTTGGTATGTATGTCTGTACTAGGGCTTCAACTCATGGCCTTATATATTGCTTGGTTCTTTTGTCCAAAGCTGAAACTCTACTACTTGAGCCATACCTCCACATCTAGCTTTTTGCTGGTAATTGGAGATGTGTCTCTCAGACATTTTTGCCTGGGCTGGCTCTGAGTGGTGATCGTCAACACTCAGCTACCTGAGTAGCTAAGATTACAGCTAAGCTACCAGTGCCCATCCTTTACAACACAGTCATTAAAAGAGCTTCTTAAATCTAGTTGTGGATATATCAATACAGTAAACAAAAGAGTTATTTTCCTTTAGAGCAATGGCTTATGAGGTTTTCTTCATAAAAACCTTCTCATTTTCTTTCAGAGCAGATTCCCTTGACTTGAAAGTGCACAACCAAATGGTTTTTCATCGTCCTTAGAGCACTAGATAGAGTGTTAACATGGAGTTCACTAGATTCTCTTCTTTTCATGTGTCAGATTTCATCATGGAAGATTTAATTATTGCCCTGCCAGGTTTCAAAATGTTGACAACAGCACAAAGCTCCTTCCTTTAATACTACTTCTGGGAACCAAAAATGACCTGGTAATTTGTGTGTTAGTCTGAGTGTATTTCTCAGAGATACTTGTGAAAATCAGATAAAATATTAAGTTAAATCATATTTCAGCACCATGTCTGGAATCTCATATTGCAATGCAATTAAAACATCTAACATTACTTGAAATAGATGAGTTACAACTGTGGGCAGGCAATATCTTTCCTGGTTTACAATGTTGCTTAGTAGGGAGAGATTTTTTTGGAGGGACTTATTCACAGACTGCCACATACCTTTGGCTAAAAAGGAAAATATTTTCCCTTTCAAAGAAACATTTTGTACTTATGCACACTGGGAACCTAGATACAGGAAAGAAAACTGTTTCCTTCTAAAACAACCAGGATACACATTTAGTGCTAGGCCATTTCCCTTTGTGACATATCCCAATTGCTCTTACTTAACCTAATTGCCAATAGTATTTACAGTAAGCTTTAAGAAAGAGTTTGTAAGAAGTGGAACTGTGGGTCAAGTGACAGAGCACCAACCTTGAGCAAAAGGAGAGCATGGGGTCCTGAGTTCTCAGGCCTCAGTACTGGCACAAAGACAAACAATTAATATACAGAGGTTTTTTTACGTTATTTTATTTTCCCAGCCACCCTGTGAGTATTGCTGTCTTTGTTTACAATAGAAGAATCTAAGGCACAAAGCAATTAAATTAGGTATGTCCCAGGTTACCCAGAGCATCAGTGGTGAAAAACTGAAATCACGTTTACAGGCCAAGCTCCCCAACACCCACTTCCCATTACAGTCCTTTTTATAGTGGGTTTTTTTCTGAGATATTTAAATTTAAGGAAGAGAAAGTGCTAGCCCCATTATCACTTTTGAGTGAACCCTAATTACCTGTCAATCTTGGTAACACATTTCTAATTTGTTTTGCCAACGGAATTATCCAAGATAATCTTTACCTTTGATAACATGTTGCTAAATAATGGAAAGTCTCTTTTCTAACCAATGTGTATAATACCCACAATTGGCCATTCTAAGAGATAACCATGGAATAATGTGACCATTGTTACAGCATGATAATACAGAATTTGTTCCTAGGAAATGTTTACAAGATGTTTTTTTTTTCAGTTGAATACTTATTATCTTTGTTCCATTCACATTGCTTCTTTTAGAAATAAAAGAAAGAATTATGATGGAAACAATATTGAAATAAATTTTCAAAAAGGAGTCAAGAAGTCATTAAAGCAGTACTGGTTAGGGTTAAGGTTAGGGTTAGGGTTGGGACTAGTGGTGGGACTTAGGTTAGGGTAGGAGTTAGGGTTAAAGTTAAGGTTGGAATTAGAGTTAGATCATGCACATCTTCAGCTGCCTAGGAATGTGAACTTTGGTCATTGTTACCCCTAGATTGTGCCATCTTAAACAAAAAGAATAAAGAATATACACACATATACTTTTACTTAAACAGATTACATATCCATATCACACACATCTTTCGTCAACTTCAGCAGAGTTTTCCCATGTGAATTTTGCTGCTTTATAATAAATCAAGTTTGCCTCATGTAAGTTCTACCTTCCCTGATTTCTTTGGGATCGGATTTATTTATTTATTTTCTGACAGTATTAGGGTTTATGTCCTGGGCCCTGTACTTGCTAGGCAAGCACTCTAAAATCGGAGCCATGCCCTCAGCACTTCTTTTTCAGTTTATTTTTCAGAGTCTCTCACTTATTGTCCAGAGCTGGCTTTAGATCACAATCCTCTTACCTCCACCTCCCACATAGCTGTGATTACAGGGATGTACCATTGTACTTAGCCCTGAGACACTGATTTAAATCTACATATCTATCTATAGAGCGATATATAAATAAATATATATATATATATATATATATATAGCACCATGTGATCATGTTGTTATGTATAACTATAAAGTGCAATTACAGTCAAATAGAATGTTTGGACAAGTCTTGGTGATAATTTCTTTAGAATAATTCTTTTTTTTTTGGGGGGGGGGTCCGGTCATGGGGCCTGAACTCTGGGCCTGGGCACTGTCCCTCAGCTCTTCAGCTCAAAGCTAGCGCTCTACCCCTTGAGCCACAGCGCCACTTCTGGGTTTTTTCTTTTTGCTTAGGTGGTGCTGAGGAATCGAGCCCAGGGCCTCAGGAATGCAAGGTAAGCACTCTACCCCTGAGCCACCTTCCCAGCCCTCTTTAGAATAATTCTATATA
This sequence comes from Dipodomys merriami, assembly GCF_024711535.1. NCBI lineage: Eukaryota > Metazoa > Chordata > Mammalia > Rodentia > Heteromyidae > Dipodomys > Dipodomys merriami. Next base: position 2,728,754 of record NW_027204493.1, on the reverse strand, counting down.
TATACATATATATATATATATATATATAGAGAGAGAGAGAGAGAGAGAGAAAGAGAGAGAGAGAGAGAGAGAGAGAGATCTATTGATCTATAGATATAGATCTATGTTTGCTGAATTGCAATTTCCAGAACCTAGCTCTTTTTACTTTCACAAGTTCTGATCTGAATTTATTGATACGCTTTCTCAAGGTCTAGAGCAAACTTGCCTACAATTAAAAGCTGAATGGATTTAGGAGGCTATTGCTAGATGACTATACACACAGACATGCTGCCCAGAAAGGCATGTGTTTGTTTCACTGATGTTCTGCTCAGGCTACATGGGAAGTCTCAATGGTATGAAGATGGGAACTTACAGATCCATTTTTTCCAGTCATACAAATTCATAACTGGTTCTCTTTGATATTTTAGCAGATTAGCAGCAGGGACTAGAGTATTAACTTTGGGTACATGACCTGGACAGGTCAGAGCTACGACTAGATTTAATTCTCCCCCAAACACCTAGGGGTAGGCTGATACAACAAGGGTTTATGACCTAGAGAACTTAATTGCCCTTTGCATGTAGGGTACAGGGATTCCACTCTGCAGCAAGGAAAAGTACGAACTCTCCTTCCCTGGTCAAGGAGGTTTACTTAGTTGATGCCAGAGAAATAGGGACTTGATGCCTTATGCCAAATGCCAAGCAGATATGGAGTGATCCCAGCAATGTATTCCTACTCTTTTATTTGGGATCCTATTTCCCAAAGCTACTTATCCCATTTAATTAATAGGGTGTTGTTAGAATATAGATTCCATATGCAACAATCAAGACTCAACTTTTGTATTTTCTTCTGCCAATCTATTTTTAATTCATTTCCACTAGAAAATATAATTTTCACTTATTAACAATATTTGTTGAGAATAATAGATTTTATTACTTATGAACAGAGAAATTAAATTATCCATTGTCCTACTTCCTCCAAATCATCATTACTAATAATTTTATCATGAATTATACAAAGGGATTTTATTGACGTACTTAGTGATTAACATCTTAATGCACATATATACATCATAAAGAAAAGAAAACAAGACTGTTTCATTTAGTTTTAATTTTGAGACATGATTTCTCTATGTAGGTCAGGCTAACCTTGAACTTGCAATCTTCCTGTCTCAGACAACTAAGTGCTGGGGTTAGAAGTGTATGCTACTATCCATAACTATGTTTTCTGCAGTCTCATAGAGTTGTTTTTCTTTTCATTTAGTGATTTGAGAACACGATCCTATTTCATTATGTACTCTATTACTATATCACATCAAATCTCCTACACGATTTAATAACATGTGTAACATTGCAGTCACCTGTGTGATTTTATATTTACAGAAATTCTCATTTCTTCTTACTTAAAGTAATGAGCAGGCCCAAAACTAAATTTTTGTCATCATCCATGATGACTGCTTCAGAGGCATTTTCCAGAAGCAAGTCTTCTGAGGGAAAGAGGTGACATATTGAGAGATACTTGTCCTGTGGCTCCAGAACTGTTGCATCAAATTGCATTCCTGTCTGCAGGGTTTAAGGGTTTGGACACCAAGAGTTCTTAGAGTCCTGTGGAGACTCAGTTTTGTGAGTGGATGAGAGGTTGTTGATTTACACCTAAAAGAGGCTTTTTTCCTGACTCTCTCAGGATTTCTAGAATTGGAACCCTTTGGTAGGATGGAGGATGTAAATGGTGTTAGTATTCATGATTTGTTGTCTAGGCAACAAATGGTTGAGATTATCCTAAAGAGATTACCACCAAGTCTTGTCCAAACGTTCTATTTGACTGTAATTGCACTTTATAGTTATACATAACAACATGATCACATGGTGCTGAGTCAGTATATATCAAAATTATACTAAAACCATGTCCTGTAATTTGAAAAGGCTAAACAAGGCTGCTATTTTTCCCCTCTTATTATCCAATCAATAGTAATTATTAGCTTATTTAGGCTCCTTCCCCCCACAGCCCCTTTAAGATATTTCTTTGTTGTTGTTGTTGTTGTATGCAGAAGTAGAAGGTAAATACTATGTCTGACCATGTAAAAGCAAGTTCTTAACTTTCAGCTTCATTTATGTATAAAAAAATTTAGCTCAAATTTCTTCCATGTTTATAAACACTGAGCCTCCTAATCCCCAAGCCCATCTGTGTATCAGACCTCTCTTTGGAGAATCCATACATAATCCTCCCCTAAAGCAGGCCTGCATCTGGGCTTCTGGACAAAAATCAATCAGAGGGAGACACAAGGACATTTAGTGGAAGCATAGCTGGAATTTAGAGGCACAGTCCCTCAGGAGGAGCCTTCATATTTATGTTTTAAAGTCAGTAAGGTCTTATCCATTGCACTACAGAGGTGCTGTATACAGAGTAGAACCAGAATTCTGATGAACCATTGTTGATCACACAGAGGCTGTCTAGGAAGTAGATGTGTAATGTTCAATACTCTTTGCAGCTGGAGCTCCCCTGTGTGCTATAGATGTCACTGCAGGAGCCCAGTCTGGTGTCAGAAGGTACCGTCACCCAGCAATTTGCTGGCAGTCACATTTCAGTGGATAATGTCTTGGATCTTTGGTCTGTTGATTTGCCTACACAAAAATGCAAGAGACTACAGTGGGTGTTCTTAGAATTCCCATGGAACAACAGCCTACTCTTTAAAAAAAGGCATTATGTATGAATTAAACCATTTATTGTTAGTAATACTATAATTATTTTCTTGCCTCTGTACGTTCTTTCCCTTACTCTTCTACATACTCTTATTTTTGTTTTTAGTTTCTTGCCTACATAATCTGGTGGAAGAGCCGGCTCATGTGTCTTCAGTTTCCTTTGTAATAATTCCAAACACATTTCCATTCACATTTGTGATTTTTTTGCTTAGCCATTCTCCTTTTTTTCCCCAACCAAATCATGTTTACTTCCCTGCCCCCAACAACAGTCTAATTTTTCTCATGTCTATCACACTTAATTGAGGTGAGCTATGTGCTTAAAAAGGAAAATGCCTACTACTTAGTTTCATGTTATCCTAGATGACTACCTCTCTTGAATATGATCCCTATTTTTTTTCTTTGAAAAATTTGCTAAGGAACAGTTTAAAGATCCATATAAAACACATCTGGGACACGTGGGCCCAAGACTTGGTATTCAGAATTCTCAGTTACTTTTGTAAACATGACAGAGGTTCCTTGTAATTAGCCCCAGTTCTCTCTCCATTACTGCTTATGTTGTTCACAATGTTTTGAGCTGGAATTCATCCTTCTTGTTTAAAAGGGACACTGGTAGCCCTAAAGTTACTAAGCCCAACTCAAAAGGTGTTAGGAGGGAGATATTAAACACAAATCATCAGCCCACAAACCTCCCTTATTTGTGAGGCAAAAAGAATCTGAAGGAGTACTGAAAGACTACTAGAACTGTGAAGAGTTGTAAGGTATGGTTTGCATGGAGGAAATTTACTATGCCTGCAAGCCTTTATCACTGGAATGACTCTTCTGGAGACCTTCTGGAATGTACAGATCTATGTAAGTAGGGAATCTTATATTTTTAAAGTTATTGCTCAAGTTCCTTCTTGAGTGGATATGTGTGGAGTATAATATGAATTATAGAATGTAGAGTATCTCAGGCTTTCCACTGACTCATTTTTTTATTTTCATTAATTGGCTTAGACCAAACTTCAGAACAAGCAGTAATTTTATTCATTTGTTCACAACTGAGAGATTTAATATAAAATTTAAGCAACACAGTGTTCCAGTTTGAAAGAAAAGAAACATTAGGTTGGCTGGTAATATATTTTATATTTTGAAATAACTTTTGCCTTTTAAGTCATTCATACATACGTTAAAAGCATTTTAGGGCATGTATTGTACTAGGCTATGAAAGAGATTTTATCTCCAATATTATGTCTCTCTACTGGGGCTTCCTTAGAACTTTTTTTCTTGACACTTAGTGTTTTCATGGTAAGATGGATTGAAGCTCTCTACCAGATACAAATTCTCTGCAATAAAATGTGACTCACCTCTCCACTCCATTATAAAAATCAGAAAGACAGTAATTTGAGTGTATGGCTGAGTCAGTAACTGCCTAGCATAATCTTCATGAATTTAGCCTGCAATCTAGAAATTAGAAGTGAAATATCCCATGAAGTCATCTTGACCTAGCCATCTAAGTCAGGGTAAATCTTTTGAGGGCATTTTTTCAGTTAGCTTTGTAGTTATCAGTCATATCACTGCTATGATTTTAAACTCATGATATTTACTAACTAGCTGCAAACTGTAGACTATGTCACTAAGAAACACATCTTCTGAAGTGAAGCAGCATATAACAGAAAAGAAGCTAGTCTATAAGACTCAGGAAGACTAACTAAAGGTGAAGTGAAATACATCATTCATGAAATCTGACCTTTTAGTGTCTTGTGAAGGAGCAAGGTCTATCATGAGGGTACATTGGTCTGGACATGTTTAAACTGTGGGAAAAAGGCCCATATGTCCAATGACATATTGACTCACAGCACCATACCAGGCATAGGGTAGTCGACTAGGAGGAGGACCTGGGTAGGTGGATTGGGCAAAGTAGCAGTGAATGTGGGTGAGCATCAGCTCTGAAAATGTGGATTTGATCATGTGTCCTGTTCTCTACTAGATGAGTTTTGAATCTTTTAGTAAGGTAAAGTAGGCCTTGAGGATTCTCCTTGACTTCAGTGCTAGTTTCCTCTGTGACCACTCTGCTGCCTCTCTCCAGAATACACTATTCCTTTCTCTGCTTGGACCATTTGGATTTGTCTTATAAAACTGACTAGTTCTTGCTTTCTTCTGGAAGTTGTCATGAACCTAGAAAGAGAGTCCATAACTCTTTGTCTATGAGCTGCAAGTTTCAGTTGTTGCACTTATTCATGTGATGTGATGTATGGACTCCTTTGTCTACTTTCTCTGATGAGCCACGTATTTTCTTAGGATAAAACTGTCTCCATTTATTTTGTGTTTGCTGTGAGTAGCACAGAGTCTAGCTCTATCATTGTACTTCTCCAACTGATACTCAATTTCTTTGCTTAAAAATGAGAGGAGTAATGGGGTTGTGGCTCAAGTAGTAGAGTATCTGCTTGCCAAAAGTGAGGTTCAAACTCTTGTATCACTCCTTCACCCTCCCCAAAGGTGGAGAGATGTAATTGACAGATATGTGACCTCAAAAGTCATCTGAGTAAACTTTCAGTAAAACTTAGTCCCTTGTATTATTATTGTGTTTCATTCTTCATGAAGACACCCAGATATAAATCTAAGAGTGAAGACTGGTGATTTTGAAGGGCCTTGGCCTTGTGGTTCTCTCTGAAGAGGAAAGAATATGTTCTCTAAGTTGGAAGGTTGTCCTATGAAGGAGGAAGCTGGCTCAACATTGAAGGCTGAAATCAACAGGTGCCATATGAAAATGGTCTTTGATCCCATAATTTTCTAATAAATGTAAAAATGTAGTGTTATATATATATGACATATATATCATCTCTCTCTTCCTTTCTCTCTCTATATTAGAAAGCTGATATTTTTTAGGAACAAATGGAGAATTTAGAATTTGGGAATCATGATGCCAAGATTAACCCAAAGGCATGTCTGCATCTAATTTAGAGACTCTACTTTGGAGTTCAGCTGAAAATTTTTTTTAGTAAATATTAACTATACAGAGTAGTGAGTTTCATTGGAACATGTTTATATGCATATGATATATTCTAATTATATCCATATCTTTCCATCTTTCTAATTGCACATGAACCCCTTTCTACTCTTGGTTGGCTATATTTAATTTTCAGGATTATACACAATTTACATTCATATGGAACCTCTGTCTGAGTTAACTTTTGGTAAAATTTCCCTCTCGGTATTGTCATTTACTCATCATGAAAACACCTAATGGTAATATTTAAGGTTTCCTTTTTTATTTGGCTTTTCTTAAAGCAATTTCCCTGATTGTTTAAACCTATGTCTTGGCTAGCAGGTCTCTATGGGTCTGGCCTCTCCCCTTAAGGTCACATGTCTCACTATTGGCAGACCACTACCAATGATCCTTGCAATCTTGGCTCAAGTAATTATAAAGATAATTCCCTATGTCCCTTTACTCTATGCTTACTAGAGGCAAATGCCCAAACAGAAGGCCAAAGTTGCAATCCGTTGATGTGGATTAAAAAATAGGCAAACAAATAAGAATTAAACTAGCATAGCACTCACCTAGCCAAGCCCAGTGGGAATAGGAAGATTAATATACAATAAGTGACCATGACCACAGTAAGCTTACTTTACAAATAATTTATAATATTAAATAGAAATTGGAGCAAAATAAAAGCGCTCTTTCTGTGACACTTACTCATACAGTGCTGTTAGATCTTAAATAAAACAAAACCAAAATAACGCTTATGTCTTGGAAGGAAAGCCATGTCTTGTTCAAAAAATAAATCAAGTTGTTAAAAAATAGAAACTTGTAGGAGATTTAAAATAGATGAATTTTTCATTGCACATATTAGATTTTTAAGTTTTTGGATGGCCTGATGGAAAAGCAACAGAAGAAAATTCCTCTTTGTTTTGATGCACACAAGACAAGAAAGGAACCCCCAAGAACCTAGAAAGCTCTTTATAACCCCTTTAATAAGTTATCTCCAGTGTACAAATAGCTTCTGAGTGATTTTGATACATAACTGTGTTAGCCAACAGAAAGAATGTCCCAATTAGCAACCCATCATTTATATGGCACAAATTAGATTTCAAGTTACTTTCTTAATATCAGCCATGAGTTTGCATGGAGCAATCATCCTTCTCTTATCTGGCTTTCAGGAATACACATTTACAACCTGACTAGCAAGAGAAAACATGGCCATAAAACCACACAGTAAACATTCTAACAGAATTGTTCACAACACAAAAAAGTATGGTCGCAATATTATTCTTTTCTGTGAAAACAAGTCTGAGAACAGGATATAGGGCATCAAACACTTGAAGGCCAGAACACCAGAGAAGGTCATCTTGAGTGATATTGTCATAAACACAAGAAGTAGTAGTTCATCTCACACATCAAGATAGGGCTTTCCAAAGAAGGTTTTCCAAACTTTCCCATAGCTGGACTTGGGGATAAAAAGTCCAAGGATATGGTTTTGGTCAAGGGACAGAAGCTGATGGTCTGAGGCGTGGTATTAGACCAACATCTATGACCTCAGTTAACTAATCAAATTAATGAAAAACAGATGAACAAGCAAAATTTTGCCAAGTTTCAGGAAATGAGATTTTACAATGCTCTATGTGGTAGTTAAACTAGGACAGCATTGAACCTACCTAATTTTATGAGTTCCTCCTATTAATTTAGGCTATCCAAGTTCAAACTTCAAAGCAGGAAGTTGGGTAGCCACTGGGTAAAGAGCGAGCAACCACCAATACAAACCAGCATAGGACATCAAAGAGCTCAGGCTTGGTCTTGAACGATGATTTAAGAATATTCCTCTCATGAAAAAGTAGAAGTTATTTTTGTTGCACCAAGGGTATTTTTTTCCAGGGACTAGTGGTCAGGTTAACCACAGTCACATCTCAGCTTTCAATACTTAGATTCAAATAGGTGCTCTTTGATCTTCTTGCTTCCAAGATTTTCCCTTCTAACCCATAATACTTCTTGTTGAAGCTTTCCTTCATTATCTCCTCTCCCCGTTTCAAAGCACTTTGAGTAATCTTAAAGTGTTTGGTAGTTCATCTAGCCAGCTTGAAGTCCTATATGCTTTCCTCAGACACCATGTGTGTTCAGTTACATCACTTCTATAACTGTACTAAGAATAAATATTCAGATACTTTTGTTTCATGGAAACTTGGTATTGGAAGTGTGATCTGAAATTCTCTGAAGAAGCCACTTTTATATGTAAGAGGCTATGGAGTATTTGATCTGGACTGGCTAGAACGTCATCCTTGGGGAGAGATGGAAAGTTATAAATCAAGAGCCAAAGTAATCTCATCCCTTTTCATAGCCACTTATTATCACCCCCTTTATCTGGAATGTGTCATGAAGCTTGATCTTCTTCATCTTTAGCTTCTACCAACCCTAAAGCTGAGAATGGGGCAAGATAACATCTGAATCTTCTAGAAGACATTTCCCTGCCATGCTGTGGCTTGCCTGTGGGATGGTCTCATCAATGTAATTGCTCAGTATATTGATATATGACTTTCTTTTGTTCTGTGACTATACAAGCTTATATAACCTCTTCTGTGCTGGAACATGTCATTAATACTAACTTGAAGTTGTGTTCCTTGGCCATGGTCACTACTATTTGGCTCAGAATAAGCTGTTTTTCTTATTTCCTTTAAAAATGGAACTGTTATTTGATAGAAACCAAAGATGCTGATCATTTGAACTGAAGAGATAGGAAAGTGTGAACTGTGAAGTAGATTATCTTGCCATGAGGAACAGTAAAATCTATTTGCAGAGATGTGATGTGACAGCTATGTAGAGAGAAATCGAGATGAGAAAGTGTTTGACCTGGTATGGTATGGAGGGATCAAGACTAGGAAAACATTTTTACAGTATTCCTGGTTGCAGGTTTTGGGGAGATCCAGCTACCCATTATTTCCTGTGTTTCTCCACATCACTTTAAGTTAACTCACTCCCTTTGGCTTACAGTAGATGAAATGATTTTCTGACACTTGTATTTAAAATTATCTTGACCAGCCAGGTGCCCATGGCTCATACCTGTAATCCTCAGGAGGCTGAGATCTGAGGATGGCTGTTCAAAGCCAGCCCAGGCAGGAAAGTCCCTGAGACTCTTATCTCAAATTAACCACCAGAAAAACTGGAAGTGGCACTGTTGCTCAGGTGGTAGAGCGCTAGCCTTGAGATAAAGAGCTGAGGGACAGCGCCCAGGCCCAGAGTTCAAGACCCATGACTGACCAAAAAAAAATTACCTTGACCAAGGCAAAGCTGAAAATCAAAACCTTGAAATGGCCTTCAAGATCACCCCCACATGGAAGTATAGTGAAAATGGTAAGTTGTTTAAAATGTACTCTGTATATGTATGAAAATATCACAAGGAGACCCCCTCATATTTCAAAAGTGTGTTAATTCAAACATAAAATTACAAGTGGACATTCAGTCACTAAAAGGTGAAAAAGAGCCATCATGAATTGTTCTTGTCTCCGTCTTTCTCTGCTTTATTTATAACAGCATACTTCCTGTCTGCTTCTTACATCTTATTCATTTCTAGCTCCTTCCATTCACATAATTTTTTTCCTACCTAAAATAATTTTCTTCTTCTTAGTAGCCTCATAGGATTCTACCTGTCTTTAAAGGCCAACTTGTTGGCCCTTACATGTAAAGTCTCCTACAGACTTTCTAGCTATAATAACTTCACCTTCATTTCTATTTATATGGTGCTTATTGTTTCTGTTGCCAAGTGCTTTAATGGAATGATTACTATGAGGGAGAAATAAACTGGAATTAGAGCCTTGATGCTAAAAACTCAAATACCAGACTTTAGAAACAGCAGGTCAGGACAACCAATGAATAGCAGGATGTAAGAAAAGGAAGATTGTGGCAAAGCCATTTGAGTCTGTTGGGAAAAAAATGAAATGTATGTATTCATATGACACTTTTGTTCCAGCTTAATCAACAACATCTACACAGAGAATGATAAAAAAATAATGCCAGCTATAAGAAAGGTAGAGAGTATAAAAGAAAAGATAGTCAGGGAGAGGTTGGATAAGATGGAGATCATAGTAATAAGAGTTGATGGATAAAGAAGATGAGGAAGAGATGACATGGTATATGTCATTCATTCTCATCTTCCAGATGAAAGAACTCTAACTTGTACTCTTTTATACTACCTACTTTCCCACAGAGGGAAAGGGATAGGAGAAGAAATCATATACGTGAAGCAAATAAAGAACTCCAAAACGATCAGGAGGTCAAGAGCAATTACTTCCTACTGGCATCATAGACTTGGCATCCATCACCTTTGGCTCAAGGTGGAGAACTCTGGTTTTTATGATAAGAATGAACCCATAGTGACAAATTAGTACTTTCAATAATAAACATAGGCTTGCCTGCTCAACTTCCCTTCAGCAAATCTGTTCTGTACGTCCTACTATCAGATAGCTCAGTGGTAGTGCCTCCCAGCTCTTCTATAAATGACAGAAACAACCAAAGCTTGAATATGTTAGAAGTAAACATCAGTCGGCCTTCTCTATGTTGATAAGACTACCTCTTTGACTCATCATGACCTTTGATTCAAGAAATTTCTCCACCTTGTCTGTCTGTGGTTAATGCTCCATGACTTGCATTTGGGCTTGGGGTCTACTCGCCAAAGTCCCCTTGTCAATAACATGAGCTTGCTTAGGCATATCTCCTGCCTACCCATATGCAAAGAGCATTCAGAAGGTTTACAGCTTAGAACATATCCCCTCTGCCTCTATTTTCTCTCCTTGTTTTTATTCAGTTGTATGAGAACATCAAAGGGATTCTGAGAAGAAAAAGATGTCACCTACTGGTTTTAGCCCTGATAATGTGAATTTGAAAAAAAAAATCATGTTCTTCTTTTGTTCATTCTTCCAGCCTGTATTCTTCCAACTCTGTATTAATCAGTGACCTTGGATAGTTCAAAGCTTCTAGGGAAAATAACACAGGAGAACTTGTAAATAACAAGCATGAATAGTAGCCTTTTTATATCTAGAACTATTTGTACAACTAGGGACCTACCTTCGTTATCAAGTCCTTACTCCCTGCCCTGCTCATCTGCCCTCACTCTCTGCACTGTACCTTAGAGACAGCGATAGCTAGTGTAAAGATGGGAGTATTGGTTCTGTGTGCACACGTGTGTGTATGTTAATACTCACAGAGAACTGCACTCACTTGATGGGTTGCACAAAGTAAAGCCTGTATCTTCCCACAGAAGTGAGGCTCTTATATTCTGCTCCATTTACCCAGTTTATATCCCAGAGAAACATGTGACTCACAGAAGGAAAAAGAACCAAAGCTTTCCTGACTCACCTGAAGGATAAGGAGGATGCCTTTGCTGCCTGTTGTCTGGGAGGCAGGCATCTTTCCTTAAGCAAGAAGTATGTCCATAGGGCTTGCCTATCAGTGGGCCACCATCAGGACCCATGGGAAGCCGTCCAGCCTCCTGTGATGTCTGGCAGACTCTTTTCTCCTTAAATGGCCAAATCTGTGGTGTTTTTACTCCTTCATTCTCCAAAGGTAGAAGCACCCTATTGGGTGTAAGCTACCATTGGGTGTAAACTATTATCTCGAGGAGGTGGTGGTGCTGAGTGCTTCTTTATATTTTCCATTATGCAGACTTTGGAACCTACAAGGATAAAACACAGTCCCTTAAGCCAGGCCAAACTTGGTATAGTGTTTCTCCAATGTGAATTCTGCACTGGAGGATTTTAGCTTCCTGTTCATCTGGTTGAATTTATATGATTCACTGTCAAGTTCAAGTCACAGTTCTATGATGAAATATGAAACTCATCTTTTCCCTCAAGACTCAGATACCACAGATCTGACTGAAGAGTTCACAGCAAGGTCAGACTGAGTCCTGTCACATGCTCATCAGCTCATCCTGGAGCTGCAGAGCAAGACATTTGAGTTCAAAGAGGTACTGGCACATCTCCTAATATACCCAGGCTCTTTGGCAGATATTTGTTAATTGAATAATATGGTCTTAATGCCAGATGCTATCTTTTTACGACTCTCATTTTCTTTTAGATAGATGATGATGAAGCCATGTTCATACAAAGAGAAATGGTGAGTTGTAATTTCATCAGGAATTTGAAAAATAAAATGCAGCATAATTTAGGGAGCCAAGTACAGAAGAAAAAAATGCCTGAAAGACACAGTTGTTAAAAAATTAGTAACAATTTTGAGATTGTGACTATATAGAGAGTTTAAACAAAGTAGAGAGATGCCATAGAGCCAGCCCCAGATCCCTACTCAGTTTATATGTGAATGCTTATGTCAGTATGCACCATTCCTGTTGTCATAAATCTCATCTTCTCTGTCATTCGCACAGAAACCAGGAGTCTCGGGGATTTTTTCCCATCTTATTAATATAATATTTATTCATTTCCTGCTATCAAATTCTAAGTTAACCACTTTTCCAAGGCCACTGGCAGGTATAGGAAAAGGAACACTGTGGACAGAGAACACTTAGTGGGAAAACTATGGCATACAGAGCTAATTCCTGCTCATGACAAAGAGAATGGCAAATCAGAATAGTGAAGAAGTGTTCTTGCGTCAGCAAAGGGCTCCTGCTATAACCAAGGATGAGACTCCTGAACACACTCAGACCCGAGCCGCCAAGCTAGCCACCCAATCATGGCACCTCAGTCCCAGCCAATGTGGGTGCTGTTACCTATAACACGGGTGTTTATATCCTATAAGATCATTTGTGTCAGTCAGTCTTGCTGCTAAGACTCTCCTCTTTCCTTGTCTCTGGTCTCACATCAAGGGAGATGGGATCATATAAACAAGGGAGAAGTCTTGATTAATGGGAGGTGGAGGTGAACTTGAAGCCTATTTTGAAGGGCTGAAGGGCTGTGGCAGGATAGTTACCCTTATTATAGAAAAGACAGAGTGAAGTTTCTAAGTTTGGCCAGGATCTTAAAAGACTACTACAATGCCCGCTTTTTCCAACCCTGAATATAAGACGTTCCCTGTGGGCAGAAAGTATGTCAATTGCTGGCAATGTATTTTCACATATGGTAGCATATGCTCTCTTGAGTAGTTCTTCCTTATTGACTCGTGTGGATAATAACATAAGCTTTGTTCAGGCTTTGGCAGAGGCAGAAAGCCTAAGTCAAAGGATTAGCTGAAGTGATTTTAATGAGACTGCTTTCAGAAATGTGGATAGGATGACGGTAATATTCTCAAAACACAAATGAATCTGGAACTAACGAGAACAGGAAACTGTTAGCATCCCGGGCCAGAAGTGGTAAGAAGAGAGAACAGAGCCACTGGAAGCTTCTGCCTTTGTTAGCCAGGGAATGGAGCTACTTGAGAGGTGTTGTGGTCACAGGTAAAGGAAACCTGTCACTTCTGACATTCCGATAGGGAGGGAGAAAGTGGGTGGATACCTACGGCTTATGAGGGCAGTAGTGGCCCTTCTGCTGCAAAGGCCTCCCTGAGTTCCAAATCAAGGGGGCCAAAAGGGCTGATGTCTAAGAATCAGCTATGTGAGACACAGGGCACGGTGGAGAATGGCAAGGAAAAATGGAAAAGATCCAGAATTATTACTATCATCATTTTACAGGTGATGAAATGGAGACCTGGAGAAGCTACATCACATGTCCCAAACTGTGTAGTCGATTCAAATGTGGCAAGTCTCAATGCCAAACAGGACCATTGTTCTGAAACATGTTCTCTGACAGAATAGAAGTCCAGTATATGATAGTAAATTGTTATCAAACCTATTGGTTTAGATCATTGGAGGAGTGGCTCAGTTGGTCCAGCGCTAGCCGGTGGGCAAAAGGGTCAGTACTGAGTTCGAGTCCCAGTCTTGAACCTCTCCCCAAAGAATATTATAGTGACCCAGCCTCAGTCAAGCAAGTTGAATTTTATCCATTATAAATATGTGCATTTAGATCCTGTTCAAGATAAGAAATGATTAGGACCAGGATTCAAAGCTTTTGTTTTTGTTTTTGCTTTGGAGGAGGGGGTGTTTTCAAGAGCTTGGATTTTAAGAAAAGAGAGGGCTTTGAGTTAGCTACTTTAATTTCACAGTGCATGAATATTTCTGAAATAGGGTCAAGAGCACTTGAAAGGTTTCCTTCCTTAAATACAGTACATTTTCTTCTTCAGTTCATATTCTTTATAACTTGCCTAAAACCATCCCTCATCTGCCATTGCTCTAGGTGCTGGATATATAGCTGTGATCACAACACATGAAAGCTCCATCGAGGCACTTAAACACTAATGGCTAGAGACTGACAGTAAACAAATAATGAGCCATGTACAGGAGGAAAAACTATAACAGAGTTAAGAAGTTATAGAGAGAGATTAATGAGGGAGGGGGAGGAAAGGAAAGGAGAAAAGGGAGGTAGAAAGCTAGAGGATTTCATGTAAAATTTGCAAAAGCTTCTACTAACAAGGGGATATTTGAGCAGAAGAGGGAAAGAAAACCGGTTTTATTAATGATATGAAGGGCAATGTTAGCCTAAATATATCAAAGAATTTTTGAGATCTGGAAAGTACCATAAAGATAACCACATTTTGAAAAAAAGAAACCAAGGTCTCAGAAATTAAGTTCTTTATCAGAGGTATAGCAAGAATAATTAGCAATAAACTTGAGAGAAAAATGATATATTAAGATTTTCATCCTATAATTAACTAGGATTACTGGGCCCCTGTGTATATGCCAATGACCTAGACTCATGCTGTTTTGCATTGGATTCTGTGGCTTTCTGCTACTTTAAACTTAAAGTTCATGAGCTTTTACTTTTGAAACTTAATAACGTTTTAGCTACCTTGAGGTATAGGTTCTCTTCCTGTGGTATGTGTCAGGATGCCTTAGATAATAAAGAAAATCCCAGTAGCTGTGGCTACAACTCTTTGTGACATTGTAAACTACCCCATTCCCTCTTTCACTAGACAATTTTCTTTAATGTAATGTGAAAATTAGATCCTTGGTTCATGTGGTCTGGCTAAAAAAGTTATGCTCTCTGTCTCCCATCTTTGATCTATACTTTACAGCAGAGTTATCCAAGTTTTGAAGCTGGGCAAAAGAAGAAGCTTTGGAACAAAAGAACCTGGGCCATTCAAAATTATACCAGAGGGCAAAGTTGGAGAAATGGTACCAGAACATGACACAGGATGCTTTCAGGCACCATTCCACCATTTCAGGACTGAGTGGGAGACGGACATTGGACAGAGACTGTGGGATGTAGCTGAAGGCGAGAAGGAGACAGGGATCAAAGAGATAGTAGAGTTAGTGTCTATGGTGGTTCATTAAATGTGTCAATGTGACTTGGCTAAGGGATGCCCAGATAGCTGAAAACCACCTTTTCTGCTTGTGACTCAGAATGTTCCTAGAAGAGCATTTGAATCAGCAGATCACGTAAAAGAAGTCTTATTTAACAGTGAGGCTGGGAATCATCTAATCCATAGAATATGAAGGTACGAATAGAACAGAAAAGTAGATGGGGGGCCAGTTTCTCTCCCTTCTTCTGCTAGAACATCCATCTTCTCTTGGCTCTGAACATTGGTGCTCCTGGCTCTTGAGCCCTGGGACCCCCGCACTTTCAGTTCTCTAGAACTCCTTCTTCTGCTCTCAGTCATTTGCTCGCAGTCTGAATTATGTTACTAACTCTCCAGCTGTGAACAGCATATTGTGTGAGTCCTCAGCCTCCATACTCGTGTGAGCCAATCCTCATAATACATTTTCTCCTTTGCATCTATGTATAGCCTACTAGTTCTGTTTCTCTGGAGATTTCTGGTTGACACATCACCAGGATTGAATCTTAGAAATATACTTCTCTGAGGGTGACGTTCTACCTTTTGCAAGGTTGACAAGAACATTTTACCTTATTTACTTATTTTTTTAAATGCTATTTTGTTAATTATCTTTACGTAGTTATACAAAGGAGTTAATGAATTCAGTGCATCTTGATCAATGTCACCCCTTTCATCATTCTCTACCTTTCCTCCCAATCCAACTCCTCTCCTCCATTTTCTTAGTTTCATAGGATATACATTGAATATTATGATTGCATTCTCCTCTCTTCATTCATCTATCTCTCTTCTTCTGACACCCCCTACCTTTCAGGTATCAATTTTGTGGTATTCATGTTTCTGGACTGTTTTTCTATGGAATTGCACTCACTGTTTGAATTTCCGCTGCAAATACCATATTTTGGTTAATACATTTATGTACATTTGCATACAACCCCATTATGTTTGCTTGTGCATTTATACATTTTTAAAAATAGGAATTCCCTATGTTGCCTAGGTTGGTCTTGAACCCCCTGGGCTCAAATTGTCCTTCTATCTCAGCCTCCAGAGCACTGTAGGCTGACATTCACCATGATGCCTGGTTGACGATTACTTTTCCTTCATATATACATTCTATTTTCTTAAACCAACAAGACAATGAATGCAGGTATTTTATCTATAATTTATGGATGAGAGAATTGAGGTTCAGGAATGTAGAGAAATAGACTTAATGTATGATGACCTAGACAAGACTACAGGGTCTCGTGGTGGGAGGACAGTAAGAAACTAATGAAGGTGGTAAGCCTTTTAGCTAGGTTGACTTGGAAAACCACTAAGGATTGGTTTTCCTGGGGTTCTATCACACGAAGTCACATGAGACTCTTATTGTCTGAATATGGCCTCTGAAGGAGAGTCCTTAACAACTTTAGCAATGTGGATAGCTATCATTTATTGACTGCTTATAGTGACAGGTGCTATAAACCTTTGCTCAGTAAGATGCCTATTGGGGAAGATTCACTATGAGGCTTAGGGCACAAGTCTTCAGGATGGGTTGTGTGTGGCAAATCATCTGATGCATATCTGTTAGACAGGATCAGAAAACCAAATTTGGATCTAAGACCCTCTCAATAGCAGTCCTAGTGACCTACTTAGGAGAGTTTGTGCTTCCTGTTTTGTTTTTCTTTAGTACTGGGGATTGAACTCAGGGGCTTACACATTGCTAGATAAGTGTTCTACCATTAAGCCACACTCTCAATCCTGGTTTTTTCTTTTTTTCTTTTTTTTAAGATAGAGTCTTACATGAACTTCTCTCAGGTTGGCTTCAAACCAGAATCCTCCTATCTCTACTTCCCAAGTAGTTGGGATTAAAGGCATGAGCCACCATGTTTTGTCTCTCTGCTTCTTGTATTTGTAAATTTGCATGTTATTTAACTGAAGGTCCTGGTTCTTTAAGTAAATTGGACAGTGGAAAAAGTGGGGGAGGTAGGGATATCTTTAACCTAAAAATATAGTGAGACGTTCACTAAATCTAACATTAGGTAGGCCACCTGGTCATTTCAAACTCTTAGACTAGTTATTGAACAAGCCAAAGAGAAGGAGGAAATTGCCAATGAGTTACTACATCCAAAACCTGAGACCTGGGCCTGAAGTAATGAGCATTGGACACAGAACAGTGTGTGAAAGTACCCGCTACAACCCTTGGTTTTACTATGGATTGCATTATGGTTGAGTCTGTAATCTATACAAGTGCAAAGTTCACTTCTAAATTCAAGTTGCTTGAATTACAGCTCCATTTGTTTAGTGGTATTTCTTAACTTTTCTAGGGTTCAGTGCTCTCTTCACTAAGGGGGTCAATAGTTGTTATCAAAATCTCAGCACGAACTAGGTACAGTGTCAGTCTGAGAAGAGTTTAATAAAAAGATTGTTTGCCTATGAAAGCAGGATGAGAGATGCCAAGAAACAGCAGCAAAACACCCTGGTGCTGGTACCGCGAAGGAGCCAGTAATACTGCCTCCAGGCCCCTGGGGTATTAAGAATGGAGTCCTATGATGGATGTGCCATGGAGGGTGGCAGAGCAGCAGTAAGTGGTAGCTTTTCTGTATAAGAACACTGTCACTGTGTCTCCTCACCCTGATAGTGTTCTGTCCTTTCAGTGATGTTGGTGTTTCCTAGTGGCAGAACCTCATGGCTGAATCCATCTGGACTTCAGTACAAGGGAGCAAGGGCTGAGGTATCTACACAGGTTACTCTCCACAATGTAGAGCACAGTATGGAAGGGCAGAGAATGGGTCTGTGGAAGCTCTTCTGCTTCATTACCTAGCTCCCTCACAGAGTGGTTCTAAGGACTGAATTAGTTATTATAGAAGCTCTGAGAGCAATGCAGGCTCATTGCAAGCATTGTATGAGTCCATTAGTATTTGTGGCTCACATTTCTGTGTGCCTTTGAGCATCCCATGGCCTCAGGATTGAATGAACCCCACCTTGTGAGTTACTGCTGCCTGGACTGTTTCTCTGCCAGGGTTCCAGTCCAGCTTCTCTTCCTTGGGGCATTGCTCTTGTGTGACAATGTCAACTTCTGTAACTGGGGCTACATTATCTGTGAGGAAGAAGCTTCTGATCTAGGCTTGGGATTGAACTTTTGGTGTGTGGCTCTTATTTGGATAGGCTTTTCTTCTTACCTTCTTAAGTCAACTTCCTTCACATAGCTCAATACCATCCAGATCCAGACATGAATCAACCATATGCAAGTTGAGCAGTAGTAAATCTGCTCTTCTCCCTCTCCTCCTCCAGTTCTTCCTCATGGGAAAATTGCCTTTAAAATTAAAAATACTTGTTTTTAATTGTAATTAAAATTTTTTGGCAGTAGTAGAGCTCAGAGCCTTGTACTTGCTTATACAAGTGTTCTGCCACTTGAGTCACCATGTTCCTAGTTACCAAATCACTTCCAGAAATGAATCTTGCCAACGATTTCCTCCAGAGGTCACTGAAAGAGATATTGGTGCCATATATTGAACATCTAATTAATGTAAGAGACTTTGTACGTGTCAAACGGTATGTAAGACTCTCAGCAATTAAGACAAGTGTTAGTGTTATGTTTCACAGACAAGAAAGCAGAATCTGAGGTTTCACTTACACAGTGAAGAAGTGGCAGAGTTGGGATTAGTCTGACTCCAAAGGCCTTTCACCACACAATGGTCTCAATGGATCCAACTTAACACATTCTCTTCTAACCTATTTTTATATGTAAATAGGGGAAGTAGACTCTATCCTGAAAGACTTATATTGAAGAAGACAAGATGTACACACAAATGGAGCCATCTGAGATAATCCTTAACTGTTGGATCAGGTGCTAAACTAAGTGCTACAAATTTTACTGAAGGAAACATGTAGAAAGAAGGCAGACTCTGAGAAGTCACTGAGAGAGGCCTTGTGAGAAGCTGGGATTTGATGGGGAAGTGAGCTCAGCACAGAGCAGTAAAGAATATCTCTGGTCAGGGAAATTAATGGGTCCTGACAAAGAAGACAGCAGCAAACTAGCCAATGACTTACAGGACCTTCCTAGAGAAGGAAGAACTAGGGAGTCACAGATGAGGATGAGGAAGAATAAGGAAGATACTGAGAGAAATGCAAAGGAATCCAGATACAATGTGGTGCAGCAGGATTCCGTGATTGTAGAGAAGCCTTGTGAAATGAGAGTATCACATCGCAGCTTTAAACTTTAGGAGTAAAGAAAGGCACTGAAGAAGCATAGGCCATCAAAACCCCATAGTGCCAGATAATAAGGGCTGAGCTAAGAGGAAATTGGAGCCACCCTTCAAAAGAAAAGCAAGTCAGATGGGGGTGAATAAATGGGGGAGGGAGCCTTCATCATGCTCAATAATAGAGGACAGTTGAGAGAAGAATTGCTTATACATTGACATCCTTTAAACTTGAACCAGTGTCTCCTACAGAAGATGAGCCAAATCCCTGACAAGAACAAAGGAGCAAAGGAGCAAAGGTTTTTTTTGTTTGTTTTTGCTTTCCCCCTAGGAAGTAGAATATCTGCCTTTATCAGAAGCTTCTAGATCCCTCGTGATAAATTAGAGAAGACACTGAATAAATGTCTCTCCACTTAGAGGCCATCCCTGTAAGTCCTGCCTGTGTGGAGCTTTGGGATTAATAGGCTGGAGAGTCTGGGAAGGGTGGAGGAAGGCTACCCCCATCACCCAGATGAAGGAGAAGGGCCTCAAAGTGGGCTTGCTGGTCTGAAGGCAGGTTCTAAACAAGTCCAATTTATCAACTTATTTGAGCTTGAGGAATTTAAAATAAGCCCTTGTTAATAAACCAGTCAAACACTACCTTCTCATTGAGAAAAGTTTTGATCTCCTTTGACTCATGGCTTCCCTTAGCTCTGAAATGGCATACTTTTATTGAAATACATCATTTCATTGCTGCTAAGATACCTAAGGATTTATTTCCAATGAAATGGTGCTACCAGTTAATGGTTCTTCCATTAAGACTGTGTATTTCTAGTATCTAGACCTTTTTAAAAATTTAGGTGCTCCCCTGCAAAATAAATAAATGAATTCATACACACATACATACACACATGCGTTTTGCAGCTCGGCATTGCACCTGTAATCTTAGCACATGGCAAGCTGAGATAAGAGGATCACAAATTCAACACTAGCCTGGACTGCACAGAAAGACCCTCTCACAAGCAGATGGACAATACAGAAAATACACTTTTCTGAGTAGCCTTCATTTCTTCTGAGCAAACCAGCAAGCATGTTGCCAATGCACTTGATTTCTAGATGACGACGCTCCCAGTCTGAGAACCAGAGTCTGAGAACCAGATGAGGGTTAGATTTATTTGTTTTCTCAAGTTTTTTAGAATACTGATCTTTATTTCTAAGAAGTTAAGGGAGACCATTCTGCCTTGAAAACAAACCACATATCTCAGAAGTAGAATGATGAAGGGATACAATTTTCACATGTCTATGTGTGTGTTTATGCATGTGTTAGCAATAGGAAAGGGGAGAGAGTAGGTCAGAGGAAGAGGAGGAGGTATAAAATTTTCTCAGAACATGCTTGTGGGAGTGTGGACTCTCAAAGGTCTAATAAGCATGCACTTGAAAACAATTGTTTCCATGGATTCTATCAAACTTTAGAGTTTTTTCTTTGGAGGTACTAGACTTTGAACTCAGGACCTTCGACTTACAGCAGGAATTACAAGATATGAATCACCATGACCAGTTTATTGATTGAGATGAGGATGTCATTGACTTTTATTTTTGGCCTGTGCTTGCCTTGAGCTATGATCTCCCAGAGCCTCACCTTCCAAAATAGCTAGAATTACACACCCACACACACCTCCACACATTCACTTTGTAGCTAGGCACTACATCTATAATCCTGGCTCTTGGAAGGATGAAACAAGAGGATCAGGAGTTCAAGGCCAACTTGGGCTATATAACAAGACTCTATCACAAACAAACAAACAACCCCACTTAGTTTTTCTGATCAGAGGGAAAGCCTTCATTTCCTCCTGGGAAGTTACTATGCTCACTGATTTATAGATGGCATCTAGCCCTGGCCTTACCAGACCAGATGTAAAGTGGCATTTCCGGATTAGCTCTCAGGAATTCTACGTGTCCATAGACATGAATCACATCTCCTGTTAGTACATTCCTTTCAACAACAGGAACATGAGTCTTATCTTGCCCAATACTCACCAGCTTTGTAGGGGGAGGGTAACCAGCCTCCTGCTTATGAGATACCAGCCTGGATACTCAGTTGGGCTGAGGTGGAATTAATATCAAGATGAGAAAAGAGAAGGTGACTGGTTGTTTTGCTTCTGTAGATTGAGGCTGAGCCAAGACCCTCATCTCTGTGGTGAATGGGGAGCAGGAGAGAAGCTGTGGGGGTTCACTTAGATACTAAGACATTCAAAAGCCACTAAAATCATCAAGGAACATGCTCAGTGTTCTACAGCTCCATGTTTCTTTCAGAATTTGCTACCCACATGTCCCCTTTCCTCTTTTCTAAATTGATGAGTGGTAGAGCCACTTGGTCCATGAGCAGGAGGTGAATATGGAACTCTTAACTGGATTGGAAAGTATCTCAGCTTCATGTTCATTTTATTTAAATTAATTTCTTGGTGAATTAATTTGTTTTAGTACTGGCTCTTGAACTCAGGGCCTCCCAGCTCTTGCTTGGCTTTCCATTCAGGGCTGGTGCTCTACCACTTGTACCACACCTCCATTCTGCCTGCCTAGCTCTCAGTTGGTAGAGCACAAGACTCAATCTCAGGGTCTTGGGCTCGCCCCACACTGGGTGCCATATGTTGTAAGGTGAATCATCCCAGAAGCCACATTTTAAAATATAGAATATTCGAGTCTTTAATATACAGTTAACAGGCTGCAGGCCGTCAGTGGTTACAAAGGCCTGCAGCATGCAAAAACACATAACACACCCAGGAAACATGCTAAAGAGGAAAGAAAGAACAAAAACAATACCAACAAGCCAATTCAGCTCCAATGGGATGCCATGATGACTGGAGATAAGCCAGGAGACAGGACACAGGACACGATCACAGAGACACACGTGGCATGTCCTCTGGCAGCTAGGCTGGTCTGGGCCTAAATAGGTTGGCGCAGGGGGCAGATCCTCAGGAAATTCCCATCCCAAGCACTAGACTGACAGATTCAGTAACCTATCAGCCGAGTTCCTGCCCCTGACTCCAGGGGTCCTGGCACGACCATTACCTGGGAGTGAGGTGATTGGGGCGGGGGTGGGGGTGGGAGTCTTTCCAGACCCTACCATCCACCATGTGGCAATATGGCGCCGGCCAGACCTGACCGCTTTACTTCAGTAGAACCTGGAATTGTTTTCCATTTCGATTCAGAATTCTTGCCTCATACTGAGAGGTAGCTGCTATCTATGCTCTTACTCCCAATTTATTGCTGAGTTGTCCACCCACCATTTTGGCAGGATCTCTGGAACAGGGTGCTTTAACTTCCACTTGCATACTTATCCTTCTCTTATTTCCTTTCTCACCTTCTCTTCATTCACTTTCCTGGTTTTCCTGCTTTCCTTCTTTCTACATGCCAGCTTCGAATAAGTGCTAAGGACTCTACAGCTTTTGTGGAGAAGGGCAGAGAAAAGTAAGAAGACTAAAGTAAAAGTATGTTATACCACAATTATAGTGTTGAAAAGACATAAAAAAAAGAGGGAGTGTAAGAAATTGGAAGTTCCTTAGGGTTGGGATATATGTGGGAGAAAAAGAGGAAGAAATGAGGATGTCAGGGAAGACAAAGGTCAGATTTTATAAGTTTATACTATAGAGAAGGGACCATTAGGAGCTCTGAGATGAATCAATAATGGCTAACATCTAAGGAGCAGTTACTATATGTCTTTTTTAAAATAGATGAATATTCTCCCATTATCCATGGCAATAGCTGTTATTTATTACCTTTGTTTTACATATGAGGAAATGAAGCTTAGTGCATATATCTCTCCTCCAGACCTAGCAAGGACAGCAGAATCCTTCTGAACCAAAGGAAATCTAAACAGGGAAGTGGTTATGTGGATGATAAATGCCTTGTGAACCCAGACAGCAAAGAGAAGGCAAACAAGAGATCAGCCACAGCAGGAAGCCAGCCAAGATCAGGCTTTGGAGTCCTAAGGAAGCTAGAACCACAGCAGACACTGAAGGCAGACAAGGTGATAGACACTGTCAAATTTACCTTCCACCCTGAATCTTCTTGGATGCAGAAACCAGCAGGGAAAGGTATTTTATTAGTGTGGGTGACAGCAGGAATCTGGCTGCACACCAAAGACAATTTGAGCAAGGTTACTTAGAGCTGAATCATAGCAGTGGGTGAAGTGGAACAGAGGGCCACAGGGGTGCTGCACAGGGTCCTGAGACAGGCAGGAATGGAGACATCACCATCCCTAGACTAGCCAGAGGGACAGGAGAAACAGAGGTACTAGAACATGGATGGAAAGGAACTTTTGTAGAAGAGGCCACCTGGAGAGGAGGTCAAGGGGTACAGCTAAAATCTCATAAACGGAGAGCTTAGAAAAATATATTAATTTACTGATTGATTATAGTGCTTTGGGTTAAATGAGAACATATACATATATAATATATATTAAATGAGAATATATGCATATATACATATGTGTGTTTATAGATACATATCTGTGTGTATATGTGTATATATGTATACCTTCTTTTCTTTTCTTCCGGTCATCATTGAGGCTGTATCAGCAAAACCCAAATGGAGCTTCTCTGTGCTAGCATAGTAACTTCCATTTTTATAGACAAGAATCCCAAGCTTGAAAAGTCAAGGTGACTTTTCCAAAATTGCAGACCTAATTGTGTAGACTTGAAAAGGAATCCATAAATGACCCCAAACATATGCTTATTAAATATACTAATAGATACTTCATTTATGAGATAATTTCTTGCACTAATGTTTCAAATTGATAATTAAACTCTTTGCCCACCTACTTCTTAAGGGTCCAATTTGCATAGGACCTTTAGAAACTTTTCCTGATAACCAGATCCTGCCCCTTCAACATTGCCCAGTATATATAGCAGATCATCTATCTGTTCATTCCTTAATACTTTTTGTCTTACTAACATTCACTGTGAAAACAGGTGATTCTTCCTTGTTAGAATCAAGAGCATGATGTACACAAATCAGAGGCTTCTTAGGTATCCAATGCTGCACTAACCTGCTTTTATTTTTATTATTTATTTATTGCCGGTCTTGGGGCTTGAACTCAGGGCCTGGGGGCTGTCCCTGAGACTATTTGTGTTCAAGGTTAGCACTCTACCACTTGAGCTACAGCACCACTTCACACTTTTTCTGAGTAGTTTATTGGAGTCTTGAGTCTTGAGTCTCACACACTTTCCTGCTGAGGCTGGCTTCAACCCACAATCCTCAGATCTCAGCCTCCTGAGTAGCTAGGATTACAGGTATGAGCCTTATACCAGATATTAGGTGTGGGCTGTCTAAAACCCATAAGCAAGAGGATCAACTGCAAGAATTCCAATGATGAGAAGGTGTTTGTTGTTGCACTGTTTATAATGATGAACTTTGAGAAGCAGCCGAGTATCTAAAGACAGGGCAACTGCTTGTCTGAGTGGCTCTTCAGACACTGGGTGGGGAGGCTATGGGCTTCCTCTTGCCCATTTCTGCTTAGAAAGCATTTCCAGACAAAGCTGTCAGTGCAATGCATTTTTTGGTACAAAAAAATAAACAGTTAAAAGCCCTTGCTCGTGCTTTGGCCCTAGGTAGGTGGGGAATTAGGCAGGCCTGGGGCTGCTGCTTCCTCTTGGGAAGGCTCCCTGCCCTGGGAAGTAAGCTAGGAAGAGTAAGTTGAGCAGAGAAGTGGCTTGGGGCCAATTTTCCACAGAGTGGCTTCAGGTATGCTTTTTTTACTTTGAGGACTTTTAATAGTTCTGTGGTCAAACTGTACTTTTGCTGTCACAAACTCACAAAGTTTTTTTTTTTTGTATTTCATTATTTTGTTAGTGTATATCAGTTATACAAAGTGAGAGGTTTCATTGTCATAAATTGGTAAGGCTGAGGGTTGAGAAAAGTATGTGACCTCCCTGCCCCCCCCCCCCAGACAGAAGCCCAGGAGGATCCTTGGTCATCTCTCAGAACAGCCTTTGGGTAGAGGAACAGTTCTGTGAATCTCTATGTCTATTTCAGTTCGGCCAGGCAGGGCTCGAGGCCAAAGTTTTCCTTTAGGTAGGTGGTCCTGTATTGCCTTAGAGTTGTAGTTCTCAAATCATTATCTGCATAAACTTGGGGAGAGGCTCCAGGGCCCTTAAGGAATTTTATGAGTCAAATTGTTTTCATAATGTCTCCATGATGGTATTTGCATTTTTTTTTTACTGTATAGCAATGGTGGGTAACCAATACTCTATCATGAATCAAATCAGTATTACAGTCCCATGGTAAAATTGTACTTTTGCTGCAACATACTCACCATTTTTTCCATCTAACCATTTATTAGTGTATATTAATTGTACAAAGTGAGAGGTTTCATTGTCATAATTTTTTAAGCCAGTTGCACATCCATCTTTTTGATATTTCATTTTATGGAACAGCAACTTTGCATTTAGCATTTCTGTTTCAGAATTGAGGATAGTGACTGTCATAGGGAAAAAACAATTGTGCCATTATTTGAGTTACAAGCTTAAGTACGTTTTTCATAAAACCCATTGTTACTTGACAAGTGACTGACGAGCTTATTCACTTACTTACATTGGAATATTTGGTAGATATTTTATGAAACTAGAACAAAGTGGGTTTGTCATTTCAAGAAAAATAAGTGATATGTATTGTCGAGAATGACATTTAAGCTTTATTATTATTAAATATGTGGTATTGGGCATCAAGCCCAAGGTCTCCTGAATGCTATGCAAGGCTAATACCACTGAGCTACATCCCCAGACACAACTCATGGACAATTTCTCTGCTCTGTTCACACCGTAACTTCCAAAACTTAAAATGGTTTTTTTTTTGAACTTTGCTATCTTTATAAAGAAAAGTATCACTATCTGTGAATCATTATCTTCCAAATGGCCAATGTTAATATGTCAAAGTCATGCATGGACAAAAGATCCATTCCAAATGCAAGACAGATTAGTAGATTTTAATGCAATCATACAAAGGCTCACTGATCTAATTTAAGATTCCAAACTTCAATGAGTGTGATATGTGTGTATATATGTATTTGTATAGGGAATTGAACCCAGGTTGAGCGTGTGCTCTACCACTGAGCTATACCTAGACCTGCAAATAATTCTTGGTCAACTGCCATTGTGAAGTTTTGGATATTAACAAAGAAGAATATCCCCAGTTGATGGAAAAGCCTATTTAAAGTATTTCTCCCTTTTCCAGTCATAGTACTCTCTTAGCATCTGTGGAGAATTAGTTCTAGGATCTCTTGAGTACAACAAAATTTGCAGATGTGCAAGTCCTTAATATAAATTCTGTTGAATTCTGATATAAATTAAATATATCCTACCATAAGAGAAGAATGGGGGATGGAAGAAAGGAAGGAAGCAAGGAAGGAAGGAAGGAAGGAGGGAAAGGAAAACCTGAACTGAATACTGTGGCTCAAGCCTGTAATCCTAGCTATTAAGATTGAGAGACTCAATCTTTTTTTGGGGAGGGGGGGTCCGCTCATGGGGCCTGAACTCTGGGCCTGGGCGCTATCCCACAGCTCTTCAGCTCAAGGCTAGCACTCTACCACTTGAGCCACAGCGCCACTTCTGGCTTTTTTTTCTTTTTGCTTATGTGGTACTGAGGAATTGAACCCAGGACCTCATGCATGCAAGGCAAGTGCTCTACCATTGAGACACCTTCCCAGCCCTGAGAGAGAGAGATTCAATCTTAATCAATAGTTGGGCATGTCATGCTAACCAGGCAGAGAAGCACACATAGGAGTGTGTCCAGGCTAGCCCATGCATGAAGATTCTGTCTTGGAAATAACCAACATAAAAGAGATGGAGGTGTGTGTGGATGTAATGGTTTAAGTGATAGAGCTGCCTAGAAAGCATGAGGCTCTTGGTTCAAACCCCATTAAAAACAAACCCACCCTGAAAGTGTGCGTGTGTTGAGTGTAGATGTAATTTTTTTCATTGCATTTTTGATCCTTAGTTGGTTGAACTGGGGTTGAAGAGGGCTGATTACATTTATTTATGTGAGACTGGATTTTCTTCATATAGTTCAACTAAAGCAACAGAGCCCAACAAATTAAATGCAGAAGCCAAGATGAAATTCCAGATGTCTTCCATTATGCTAAACTTTAAAGAAATGCAAAGAAATGTCAGTGTTATTACTAAATGTTCCTTTCTTTTGGAAAATACATTACTTTTTCATAAAACCATTATGATAACATGTAACAGTCTTTTTTAAAGAATATATATATTATAAATTTCAAATTTGGTAAATATTGACACATATAACCCACATGAACAAAAACTCTTTGAGGTCCTCAATAAGTGTTAAGCATGAGAAATCAAGAAGAAAGATTTGGAAACCACAGAGCCAGACATTGCTGAGGAGGGACTGGGGTGGGGGGCTTGGTCTCAGCCTAATGTTTCAGAGATCCTCTCCAAAGTTGCCTTCTAACAACTGTTCTTTTAAAGGAAGGTAATGCAGGGATTAATGACTAGAACGAGGAAGTTTACAAAACATTCCTTTACAAAGAAGCCATTTCCATGCAGAAATGCAAACCTGTGCATATACCATGATTGTAACAATTCGGTAATGCCTGGTGTTCATACTATATAGGTAAGAACTAGGAGGGGACTTTGCAAACGAGAATTGTAACGTTAAGATGGCAGGGTTGTTCTTGATGGATGTTGATATTTTTATACCTTAACAGTTTTAAAGAAGACAGATTAGAAATATTCATCAACACAGCAAGAATGATCATTTTTGTCGGAGAGTCAAAGTAAGACTTCCATCCATTATTTTTTTTTTATATAAAACCAAGCTATTAGGTTGACAGAGTCACAAACATCACCAAGCTCCTTGACAATGAGGACAGTTCAGCTCTGTGTCTGTCTCTAAAGGGACAGTTATATGAACTGTATTTGTATCCCAAGCCTATGGAAGGAGGCAAACAAATTGTGTAGTGGTCTTAGGGCTAAGAGTGGAGTCCAGTCTCTGCATGTTGAAGCACATACCACACGGCTTTGTTGACATGTTCCAATCTAACCATTTCGTGTGGGTGAGCTGGATAACTTCCAGATGGAAGGAAGTGTTCAAAATGAACACCTTAGCTGGATGTGAGTCAAGTTTCAGAGGCTGCAACAAAGAAGAGTAGGTACCACCACAGGCTACCTGGAAAATGGCGGGCTTCCCACTGGCAGTGATCTTCCTGGAGAGTAGTTCTGAAATACCGTATGTTTTCCCCAGACTGGTAGAAACATGTGGCCCACAGGCATGCCAGCTTCCAGTCTGGATCTGCTTCAGGTGCTGAGATGGCCTCTTCTGGATCTTCTAAACACAGCATATTTTTCTTGTGACGCAGATACTTAATTCTTTCTTTGCACAGATTGAGTGCTCATCGTGAGTTACCTATTCTGGGGTCTAGATAAGTAAGAGTGAATAAAACACTAAGCTCCTCTTCATGAAACTCACTTGCTAGAGATCTGAGGTTGGATAACTTTTTTTAAAAAAATTTTGAGACACAATTTCACTGTGTAGCCCAAGCTGGCCTCAAATTTGAGATCTGCTTGGCTTAACCTCTGGAGTACTGGGATTACAAGTTTGTATCACCACATCTGGCTAGGCTGGGTAGCTTTAAAATAAAAGTTCATTTGGCTCAGTATTCTGGTGGTTGGAGGGCACTGGTATCCTGGTGAGGGCCTTCTGGCTGGATCACAAGCATGGTAGAGAAGCAGAAAGGAAACTGAAGGTAGAAGATGTGATCTATCATAGGAGACCTGTGGAGATAATGCTAATCCACTCATGTGAGTGAGCCCTATCACCTACTTACCTTCCACCAGGCTTTCCCTCCTAAAGTTTCCCCATCTCATCACCACCAACTGGAACCATGCTACCAGCACATAAGTTTTCAGGGGACAGAGTGAAACTATTATCTGAATCTTAGCAATGGGAGACAGAAGGTCATCAAGATAATTAAGTAAACTACAAAGCATGTTGGATATACATACATTGCATGAAAAATGACACGCAGGGAAAGATCAGTGTAAGGGTGGGTATAGAGGTGCTTTATTGAAAAGTTGACATTTAAGCAAAGAACTACTATACCACTTTTATTGAATACATGTTTGTTTTTGTTTTTGGAAGGGAGGGGAAAGGGTAGGTGGGCAGTCCTGGGGTTTGAACTCAGGACTCACCTGTTGGGCAGGTGATCTAGCACTGAGCCATGTCTACAACCTGGATAAATGAGTTTACAGATAAACACAGATAACGATACAACACGAAGTACCCACTCTCCCATTTCTAGAGACAACTACTTGCTAACATTTTGCTGGTATAGTCTTATACTATGTGCAAACACATCACATTTCCCACAGGTAGGTGTGTTCCATGTGTACACACACGAAGTCTATTGCTCTCATTTTACAGCATAGCCTGAACATCTTTCCACATCACTTTTTAGATCTGCACCATCACTTCCACTGGCCACAGAAAATGGAGAGGGCATATTTGTGGTCAGTTTTTCATTACTATAATGAAATCCCTGAGGCTGGTTATCATTACAAAGAAAGTTGTGTATATGTATATGATTTATTATGAGAAATTGGATGGTGTGATCATTGAATCTGAGACGTCACCTGATTTAACATCTTAAAAGTGAATTCCCAGGCAAGCTAGTAGTATAGTTTTGAGAACTGGAGCTGATGGCCTAAGTCCCAATCTAGGGCAAAACAAGGCCGTTAGTGGATTGGATGTTTCCCACTCACATGGGGAATGGTAACCTGTTCTACTCAGTCCACAGATTTTAATGCTAATCTCTTCTAGAAACATCCCCAAAGCCCACAAGTAAGGCTTAGTTGGGACTTCTCTTATCCCAGTGAAGTGGAGACATAAAATTGGCCATTGTACCTCATATCTTAGGTGATTATTTACTCTTGAGCTTCCTCCTTGTACTTTAAGTACACAAGGAAGAACATCGTAGAAAATAGACTAAGTGGGGCTGGGAATATGGCTTAGTGGCAGAGTGCTTGCTTAGCATGTATGAGGACCTGGGTTCAATTCCTCAGTACCACATGGCTAGGAACAACGACATAATTTGTTGAGTTCGGTTCATAAAAGAAAATGAGACCCTCTTGTTCCCCATTCAATAAAAAAATTCAAACTGGCCACTGTGGAACATGACCAACAACCACAAGGACTCTGAGTGTGGGCACAGCCCTGAGTGAACTACTTGGAGCACACCCAGAGGCCTTCTGCCTGTGGCCTCTGTTCTGTTTCGGGGTTGGGCTTTCACAGCATGCACCATTTTTCTTGCTGAGGTGCATGTAGTATTTTTAGAAAGCTATTTTTTTTCTTGGCCCCATTTCTCTTTCATGGAAGAGGCTGAGGATCTCAAAGTTGTCCATCTACAAATAAGCCCTACTTGAAGAGTGAAGTGAAAAGTTCAGAATCTTGCTGATAATTCTGATGTTTTCAAAACAAACAGGCATGGCTATAAAGATGGTTTATGGGCTCATTAAAAATCCCCAACCTGTCATATCAGCCACAGAACAGAGAGTGCAAATTGAGAGAAACCCGGTGAAGCTCTTTCACAGCTCCCCTGGGGCAAGCCAGGTGCTTCCGAGTGAACAGTTGATGAGTGGGCCCAAGATGCTCTTCAGGAAAAAGGGGAGTCAGGATGTTTCCCATGTCACCACAGGCTGTGTAAATGGAAGGCTTTGGAGGGGAGAAGTGCTCTTCAGTGGCTGACTCTCAGCCTCCATTCCCTACCTTTCCCCCTATCCTCCAAAGCTCATACTAGGCACAGAGATAAAGGAAGGGGAGTCCAGCCTGAGATACTCTTTGCCAGAGAACTTTCCAGACCCGCTTGATTTTGTCCAGCTGGTTTTGAATGATGTGGTGCCCACGCCTCCTTGGCTTTAGAACTCAGTTACAGGGCCCTTGCCTTCAGATAGATTCTTCTACCTCCTGACTCTGATATACCAATTGGATCACAAAGCTAATAGTTTTGTTAGACAGGATCCACCAAGCAATACAGGAGCTACTCAAAATCTGTTGACTGATTGGCTGACCAATGGCCTTGCAGGACAATTGCTTAGAAGCCACAGCTGAAGTTGTACCTTGAGCTGCAATAAGATGCAGGGCATGATATTCAGACTGTGCTGAACAAGGCTTGCTTTTCTAAATCCAGTGATTCCTGGAAGGGCCAACCTTCTTAACAAAGAAAGGATTCTAAAGGAGTGCAGAGTTTTTCAGCCCTGAGGAGGATTCTAGTTCTGATGGTCTCTCCTCTATCCCTTTATCCCCCTGTGAGGTTACTACATCAGCATTTTTTTTTTCCAGACACAGGGCTGCCTGCCCTGGGGTGCTAGCTTCCATCATGGTGAAGGGGATCCAGGCTGATCAAATCTCAGGCTTTTCCTGTTCTGCACATTCTCTCTCAGGCTAGCATAGCAGTCAGAGTTGTGAAAGAGGGGGAAAACTTCCTTGAAGACCAGTAACTATGATTAGATGAGGTGGCATAATGTGATATTCCAGGGACAACAGATTTATTCGTGTGAATGTGAATTGTCTTTGGGTGCACAAATCCTGTAAGAGGTTTCCAGCAGGTTAGGTTGGAGGAAAGGTGATTGATGTCATTTTGCTCCACTCAAGGGAGCTCTGGAGGGGTGAAAAATGATTGTGGAGGAGAGTCTAGGGCCAATGTAAGGGAGGGATGAAGCGAGGTGTTTTATTGAAGGTCTTAGGATAGCATGATGAATGGGTTAGAAACAAAAATATTTATGCACTTCAAATGTTTTTCTTGGCTGGTTTGGCTGTCAGTCAAAGAAGAGGAAGTCCTTATGTATGGACTACTGGAGTCAGTATTTAACTGCTTTGCCTTCCATTTCTTTTCCATTCAGTTCAGCCTGTTCACCTCTGGCAAGTTTCTCTCATTAAATGGTGCATCAAGTCACTTCATTCTCAAGAAAATCCAATATTTCCTTATGACCAATTGAGCCTCATTGCTAATCTTTTTTAAATAATCTGGGGCTGGGAAGGTGGCTCAGTGGTAGAGTGCTTGCCTTGCATGCTTGAGGCCCTGGGTTCGATTCCTCAGCACCACATAAGCAAAAAAGAAAAAAAATGCCGGAAGTGACGCTGTGGCTCAAGTGGTAGAGTGCTAGCCTTGAGCTGAAGAGCTGAGGGACAATGCCTAGGCCAGAGTTCAGGCCCCACAACCGGACCCCCCCCCCCCAAAAATAATCTGGCGTTGAGTTAACATTTGTTTTTAGATTCCCGTAACTAGAATCTAAAAGTCAAAGTAAATTCCATTTACTGCTTTCTTTCCAGGTTAAATGTGGAAACCCTGAGGAGATCACATGCTAATGCACTGACCATGAGCTTTGTATGCCTTAACATGACTTTCAGAGGTAAATTGCTTAACAATCTTGGAGGCTATTGATTTTTAGAATGAGTTCTCCAGATGTAAAACTGTATTTTTACAAAACACAACAGAAATGGAAACTATTTTGGTGAGGAAATCCACTTTTAGTGATGTTTTTGGTTTTTACCTAATTATTTTCTTGATGTGTCATTGACAAACATGTGAAGAACTCAGGACTCTGGACATTCTTTTTGCTGGTGTGTGAAGAATACCATAAGAATGAGGGACCATTCTATATCACCACACCGCCGTCTATGGCTTCTGGCTTCATCTTCAGCCCTTTCTGGTGAAGCCCTATTTCACAATTAAAATGTGAGGTTAAAAAGTCAGAGATATTGGTGTTTAGGCAACAGCTCACTTCTGTGAAGGCACCAGCACCTTAGGGCCCATAAAGATACCAGCTCCCAGGCCCTCCTTTTAAAGGGAATAGCGTTCTGGTCTCTAGCCCTAAGTACAAGCAAATGCCACCTCAAAGCCCTTCTAGCCTATAATTGCTTTGGTTGCATTTTTATGTTCCTGGGCTTCTAGTCAAGTTGTTCCTGGTTACCAGTCCCCCAAGTCAAGGCTTAGACCTCCTTCAAAAACTCATTTCTTTTATAAAATAGGGATTGAACCCCACTGATGACAACAGTTTCCAGAAAGTTCCAAAATTTCCATCTTAGAGAGAAACATTGAAGGGTGTAGGGAAAAAGGAAAGAAAAGAGGAAAAATGCAAAGCAAATAAGGAAACAGGAATGTGACTAGAATTCCAAAGAGCCTTTTAGCAAATTATAGCCATATGAGCTAGTGTTGCCCTTTTTGATGAATTAGCGCCACACACACACACACACACACACACACACACACACACACACACACACACACACGTATATGTATATGTATAATTTCAAAAGCAATTGCCAGTGAACTCATGATGAATATGAATTGAAGGGCCTCCCATCAGTATTTAGCTTAGATGGTACATCTGGATGGCTATGGGGTATGATTAGGGAAAACTCTGTAGTCAGCTTAAGTGGACACAGGCCTCCCAACATAGTCTAAGACTGAGCACAGCACATGGAGGAGGAGCTGGCTGCTGTCCTCAAGTGAACTCACCACTGCTGCTCCACCACCAGTGTTCTTTAGCCTGGAGATGGCTTGTCTGTACTTTCAGACTCCAAGTGGACATTTAGACAACATTGCAAGGGTGTCACTCTGCATGCTTATCAAACAACACCTATATTTTTGTTTATATTATAGGAAGGAATATCAGAAATGGAATCCAAAGAAGGAAGTAGGAGCTACTGAAATAAAGATAAAAAGGAGCTGAAAATGAAGCTGAGCAAGGAGTGTGTGATTGACAGATAAGAGGACCTCTTACCTGTCCTCTTGCTCTGGGGTTCTTCATCTCACTGAGTTGTAGAACTCCTGGTAATCTAATGAAGCGAGGACCCTTTCTTATAGTAATATTTTGAAACACATATACGATTTAGGGCATCAGTGGCTTATGATTATAGTCTCTAAGTATGCAGGAGGCTGATCAATGGAGCCAGCTAAGGCAGGCAAATCTCTTATCTCCAAACAACCAGCAAAAAGCTGTGTATGAAGGTGTGGCTCAAATGATGAGTGCTAGCCATGAGTAAAAAAACTGAGCAAGGACATGAGGTCCTGAGTTCAAGCCCCACTACTGGTGCAAATAAACAAACAATAAGCACAAAATAAGCTGGAAGCATGGCTTAGTGGGAGAGTACCTACCTATGAAGTATGAGGCCCTGAGTTCAAGCCCCAGCATCACCAATAAAAAATCCAACTACAATTATATTGAAATATAATGATCAAAATGCTTAGAAATGAGCTTGTGAAGCCGGGCGCTGGTGGCTCACGCCTGTAATCCTAGCTACTCAGGAGGCTGAGATCTGAGGATCGTGGTTCAAAGCCAGCCCGGGCAAGAAAGACCATGAGACTCCTATCTCCAATAAACCACCAGAAAACCGGAAGTGGCGCTGTAGCTCAAGTGGTAGAGCACTCGCCTTGAGCTGAAGAGCTGAGGGACAGCGCCCAGGCCCAGAGTTCAAGCCCCACGACCGACAAAAAAAAAAAAAAAAAAAAAAAAAAAAAAAAAAAAGAAATGAGCTTGTGATATAATACTGTATATACTTCGTTGAAGATTTCTTCAGTGAAGAATAATATTTAAAGGCAAGTGTATTAGTTAACTTACTTGAAGGGAATGTGGATAGTAAATGCTATTTCAAGATATATGTAATAACTATCAATAGATAGAACAATATCTGACTATTTAAGAATATCTTTATTACTATCTTTAAGTAGTTGCACAAAGGACTGGCATTTAACAAAGCAGTTTGTGAATACAATATATCTTGATCAGTGTCAGCCCTTTCAATATTCTTACTCATCCTTCCTCTACCTAATTTCCCTCACTCTACTTAATTTAGTAAGATATACATTGGATTCTGATTTTTTTCTGGTGAAAATGTTATAGGGTCTAGTGAAAGTCTGTGGCTTTATAGTCAATGTTTACAATGAAAGAAATGGTTAAAAAAACATATTTGAAAGTAGTGAAAATAAAGTGATTGTTTTTCTTTCCCATCCAGTTTTACAGACATGTTGGATTCTCCCTAGAATACCAAGGTTTTTTGTCCCCTAGATTAAGAAGCTCAGTGAAATTGCAAAACTACTTGGGCAAAGCCTGGGGATCCGGTGGGGGGTGGGGGGACAGAGATCATATTCCTAAGCCATTGTCATGTTTGCTAATCATTGTTGATACAAGGTATGGGCAGAGTGGTTTCATTTAATTTCTTACACTGGCTTAATAAGAATTATTGTTTAAAATTGATTCATATGTGCCCACAGCTCATGACTTACACAGCTGAATTAAATTAAAACCCTGGTTAATTAAGCAGCTGTCAGAGAGGAAAGGGGAGTCTGCATGGAGAAGAGCCTCTGGGCCACAGAGGCGGGCGACGTGGAAGTCATCACCAGCTGCCTGGGAAGCGAGCACTGGCAGCTTTTGGGAAGGGCTTTGGCAGGTGGTCACAGCTGTGGGGATGTGGAGAGGATGAGAGGAAAAGCACCTCAGCAGAAGGCCTCTGACTGGGCTTGCTTTTGGCTCATGTTTTTGCTCTCCTGATTGTTTTGGGTTCTTGCTTCCAGCTCTCACATCAGGATGGTCAAGTACCCAATTCAAACTGCTTATAAAATGTTCCTCAGGAAGGAGCAGGAGCCAGGCGGTCCTGTGCCTGCTGCAGAAATACTGAAGTGGAAATCTATTGCTCTCAAGTTACCAAGGCAACTTGCTGACTAAGCTGATGACATCAAAGGAGATGGAGAGAGAGTCACACACTGCCTCCCTTTAGAAAACTCCAGAAGCTTATTAAAACAGTGCACTGAAGCTACTGGCCCCACTACTGTAATTAAATCCACTGTTGGACTGTGCACTAATAAAGGGTCAGACAGTGCTCTAAATTCCTATATATATATAAATATATATGTGGGTGTGTATATACATATATATGTGTACATATAATCCATAGATACATTCATATATTTGTGTATATGCATATATGAGAATATATACAAATATGTGCATTATATCCACTCATATATAATGTGCTCCCCCATGCACACACACACACTCACACACACACACACACACACACACACACACACACACACATCTTTGTTGTTGGGACAGTGTTCTCATGGGTAACTCAGGCTGGCTTAGACCTTGAGATTCTTCTAAGCATTAGGATTATAGGTATATACCACCATACTTGGTTTCAATCATTATGCATTACTTATTGAATTTGAATTTTTTATTTAGTATTTAAGAAGTAGATGTTACTACTCCTATTTTGTTGATAGAGGAAAATGTATATAAATTGCCTAACTGAAGAAACAGAAACTTGAGCCTATGTACCTAGGGTCAGTATGTGATGGATGGATCTTGTATTTGCATGGTAATACTCCTTTCATTAACAGCAGAAGCCTGTTTGCTTTTAAGAGCTTGTTTTTAACCTCAAATAAGTAGGTGGGATGAGCAGAGAATGAGAGGAGAGGAGTACATGTGGCTGATGAGTAGGAGGATCAAGAGTTTGTCCTTTTGGTCCTTAAACTTAATGTTGCTATGAAACTCCTGGCAAGTTGGAAAAGCCTACAGCTTCAAAAAGTGTTGTTCCTCAAACCTTAAGGAAGAGTTTCTTGAGAAGGCAATCTAAAGCACAAAGTCATTTGCATTGGACTTGTCAAGGAAACCTCCATGTTCTAAAGGCAGGTATTTAATTGATCAGTTTTTTATCACTTGCAGGATACAACATGAATTAGAGGATTTATTTATTTAATGTATCTGAGATATATTCAATAACAAGTGAGTAGTTGAATTCAGGTTGAAATTTACTTTTTAATTGTTCTCAGCTATTCCCAAACCAGTTTTAAAATCCTAGCTTAGAAGCCAGAGATCTGGAAGATCATAGTTTGAAGCCAGTTTAGGTAAAAAGTTTATCTGACCACATCTCAACAACAAAAAAGCTCAGTGTGGTTGTACATACCTGGCATCCCTGCCAAACTGGAAGTATGAATAGAAAGACCGTGGT
Organism: Dipodomys merriami; assembly: GCF_024711535.1. Taxonomy (NCBI): domain Eukaryota; kingdom Metazoa; phylum Chordata; class Mammalia; order Rodentia; family Heteromyidae; genus Dipodomys; species Dipodomys merriami. The sequence goes on along the minus strand of NW_027204493.1, from coordinate 2,691,620 downwards.
CCAGACTGATCTGGCATAAACCTATGACCTTATTAGAAAAATAAAGCAAAAAGTATTGGTGATGTGTGGCTCAAATAGAAGAGCACCTGCCTATTAAACACAAGGCCCTGAGTTAAAACTCCATTGCCCCCTCCACAAAAATAATCCCAGAGCAGATGCAAACGGAGGCAAAACCTTCTTCACATGGCCTTTGCCAACATGGTCATTGTGATCACCATGAGTTGCAGCTCTCCTGAAGGCCTGTGGCATATCTTCTTCCTAGTGTGGCTCACTGTTCTTGTGTCTTTCCAGCCAAGCATTCAGTTTGTTGCCTTGGCCCTGGATCTGTTAGGTAATTGTGGCACAATCACTTATTAACCTCGTTGAATCTCAATTTTCTGTGGTTTTAAAATGAGACTGGTGCTACAGAGTCTCAATGACCCCTCATGGGTCATTGGGAGAATTGCTTGAGATGATTGGGAAAAAGGCACTGTTCTATTATGACATTAGATAAGTCCTGGGAAGGTCTAGAAAGTATTGCTCCTTGTAGAAAGAACTTCAGTGACTTCGGTCATGTTGCTTTTTTTTTTTTTTTAATTGTATTTTATTTTATTTGAGAACATACTGTACAGAGGGGCTACAATTACATGGGCAGGATAATGCATACATTTCTTACCAAGCATTGCAGCCTCCTCCTTTGTTTACCCTTCACTTCCCTTCCCCGCCTCCCCCCTCCCCCCACCCAATTTTACCCCCCTCCCCCCACCCAATTATACCCCCCTCCCCCCCCCCACACCGACATTGTAAAGCTGGTTTTGACATGACATTTTGTACTTCTCATTGTTGCAACAGGTCCACCTGAATCCTTAAACGACTTGTTTGTCCCCATCTCCTCCACATGTTATACTGACATCAAATATAGTGAAAGCGGGGGTTACACTGTGGGGGAGGGACATACAAAGCAACAAAGAAATAATCTTATAAATGCGTTAGAAACACATGCATGAAAGAAACGAAAACATTAAAATACATATTTAAGGGTTCATTGCTTTTAAATAGCCTTTTAAACGTTACAGGTTGCTTTTAAATAGCCTGCCTTCTTTTTGTATTAGCAGAACTCAATTAAATTGAGCTGTTCATCACTTAGCACAGGCATTTACAAATTTGCATGGTCACTTATCTTGTTAAAGTCTCCACTCTCAGACCATTGGAGCAGAAGCTTTGCTTAATACCTAATGCCTAAAGCTTTCCCTAATACCTCCAATGGCTCCTGCAAGCAAAAAGTACTGAGAAAATACAGACGGCTATACTTCTATACAGAAAATACATGCAACACTTAACCAAGCAGAAGCCATGTTCTAGAAGCTGCTCCAGGCACTCCATTTTGATCAATGTGTAGGATATTCACAGCACACCTCTGAAGCAAGGACTGTCACTTTCTTCATGCTGTAGGTGAGAAGACAAAAGCAAAGAGAGCAAAGAAGCTCACACAGGTGAGAGGCAGGTCTGAGGTGAGCACCCAGATACAGGAACTGAGAGCCCCAACTTTAAATTCTGCTATTTCAAGATAAGCAGAGCAGGTGAGAGAGAAGATTGGCTTCTCCAGTTCCCTAACTTTGCCTATATCCCTGTCCCTACTTTTCTGTCTTGAACGGTATATCTTCCCATTTACATCCACCTGGAATCTGAGGATGGAAATAGAGACTATTTGAAAATAGTGTCTTTCTAGGTGTTATTAGGTAAGATGAGGTAATACTAGATTAAGGTGAACCCTAATATGGCATATATCCTTGTAAAAGGGAAGTTTGGAACACACATACACACACACACACACACACACACACACACACACACACACACACACACACGATGATGAGGCCTGAGAACAGATAGGAATAATGTGTCCATAACTCAGAGATGCCAAAGGTTTCCAAAAACACCCCAGGAATCAGGATGGAGGCAAGGGGCAGATTCTCCCTCAAAGCCCCCACAAAGAACCAGGCTTGCAGTACCTTGGTTTGTGACTTCTGGCTTCTGGAAGTGTGGAAGAATAGATTCCTGTCATCTTATATCATCCAGTTGTGATACTTTGTTATGGCTACCCTAGCAAATCAATGCACCTTCCTTATCTCTATTCTCTGCTTCCAGTGAGGTAAAGGAAAATATTGTACAGATGATCAAAAAGCTAAAAATTCAAGACATTGGGGTTGGGGGCTGGTGTTGCATTAGCTCATTTCCTTTTTCTCTGATTAAACCTCATAAAACCTCAGCCCACTCAGATTAGGCAAGAGTGAGCACATCCACAGGCCATTATCTCTTGGTGAAGTAAAACTAGTTCCAGAGAAAACAGCCTGGACAACCCTACCTTCACTCATCATCTAATCTGGCTGTGTGGTAGACTGTCCACTTCCCTCTGCTTTTTTGGAGGGCGAGAAGGGGGCAGAGAGAGGTCATTCCCCACATAAGACTTTGCATTGGTCTCTATAAAACAAGAGAACCATTATTTTTAAACAGAAAACTATAGTTTTCCATACATAGGGCTGGAGTCTCGAATCCAATGGTTTGTCTAGTAAATCATTTTATTGAGAGCAAAGTCGCTGAATTTCTTGGGATAACTGAGAATAAGCCATTTAGCTTAGAGATGGCCAAGGGGCAGGGGAAGAGAAGCATGGGGTAACGAGAGAGGCCCATACTCTATTGAGAGGCTCCTTGGTTCATAGGCTTGGCCATCCATCTTCAAAGAGTTCTGCTGGCTGTGGGGACCTGCAAGGCAACTTTTCATCCTGGTTGCACCACACGTTCAGAAAATGTTTCCTGAATGTTTACTCTTATTAATCTATTAATTATCTTTTTGGGGAAAAAGAAAGAAATGTCCTTAGAAGCACAGTGGAAAATGTTATGCAGAAGAAAAGCTCATCAGGAGAGAAAACCTGAAAAGGGAGATAGGATTCAGAGGAACCACAGCCTTTTCTACCACCCATGTACACCCTCTCTTCCCACTGCTTGTGAGTTTTGTGTTTAAGTCCGTTTTGAATAGATATTCAAAGGTCCTAAAGTCATCAAGCTAGTGTCTTTGAAAAACATTACCAGCTGGGAAGGGAGGTGAAGGGTAAACAAAGGAGGAGGCTGCAATGCTTGGTAAGAAATGTATGCATTATCCTGCCCATGTAATTGTAGCCCCTCTGTACAGTATGTTCTCAAATAAAATAAAATAAAATTTAAAAAAAAAGAAAAAAACATTACCAGGCCGCTAAGCATTAGTCTCACCTATACTGAGTGCCTGAAAACAGGAAAGGTACTTAGAAACACAAATGCTTACCATACTGCTTAGACATACTGTTGCTGCGGACTGAATGTTTATGCTCCATCAAAATTCATGTTCTGAAGCCTAATCCTCAGTGTGCTGGATAATTGGGAGGAGAACCATTGGGAGGTGATGATTAGTGGGGCTAATGACCTTGTTGAAAAGAGGAGAATATAATCTTTCCCCCTCTCTTCTCTCTGCAGCTGAAAGAAGAAATATATCAGCCAATCAGAAAGCATCAGATGGTATCTTGATCTTGGACTTAATGGCTTCCTGAACTGTAAGAAATTAATGTTAGTTCTTTAAGCCACTCAGTCTGTGGCAGCTTGTGCTAACTCCTGTCCTCAAAGAAGTTACAATGCTAAAAACACAAGCAAAGCTAACCATATTTAGGAAAGACTTAGCAGAAGAACAAATGAGCGTTGTGGCTTCAGAGTAAGAAAAAGAGCACTTTTGGGCAGAGTGATCAAGGATGCAATATGAAATACTCAAGGTGATGTTTCTGTAGATTGAAGTGTAGCTGTGAGCGCATATGTGCAGCAACTCATGTGTCATATGTGTGAGATCTTTGAGGCATACAACAGAGGGTATGAATGACATAGGCTATGGTGCTCTCTGGAACTGTGCCACAGGTGGCTTTGTTTCCAGAAGTTGTTGATGGCACTAGCCAACACGCGAGGAGGGGGCTCATGTCTGGTAATTCTTCTCTATCCAGTAAAAGCAGTTAAGGAGGGGTAGCAGGCTGGCAGATTCTTAGAAGAAAATGATGGAGATAATGAAATGTCTGTATAAGTGTGAATGTCATTTGCCTGGAATATGGGGGACAAATATAAACTTTAGCAGATCTGTAGCTGGGAGGAGGGTGAGTACTTAAGTATTTACTACAGCAGTCTGTAGATTCTGTATTAGTTTCTCATAGTTGTTATAACAAATTACCACACATAATGACTTAAATGACAGACATCTATTCTGTCACATTTGGGGAGCTAGAAATTTGTAATTAATTTTACTTAAGGGCAAAGTCAAGGTGTCATAGAAACTTCAGGAGGAAAGTCTTTTTAGCTCTTGGTGGCTGCCAACTTTCTTTTGCTTATGGGTGATTTGCTCTAATCTGCCTCAGTGGTTACTTGTCTTTTGTTTTTTTCTTTTTTAAAAAAAACTATTGTTAAATCGTATATATACAAAGGGGTTTCAATTCATCCGGTCAGTTTATGAGCACAATGCATCTTGATCAATGTTACCCCTTTCATCATTTTCCCATCTCTCTGAATCCCACTCATCTCCTGATTTTATCTGGTCCCAGCTTCACATATATATTGCACATAATGACTGCAATTGTCGCCCTTCCTTTCTCCATTCATCTAATCCCACTCACCTTTACATCACTACTCTCTATCTCCCACAATACTTGTCCCAGCTTCCTAGTATTCATTTTGTTAAACTGTAAGCTATTTTCCATCAGTTGGTGGTAAAAACTCTTCCCATCCTCCTGTGATTGCATTCAGAGCCCATTCTGCTAATTAAGGTTAGTATCTTCACTTTATCATCCTTAATCATATCCCCAAAGATCTTTAACAGTCACAGATTTCAGAGAGTTAAGGTTGCTAGCATTATGCAGTCTCTTAGGGTCTTTTAAGGCAGAGAAAGCAAAGGAAGTGAAAGCCACTAAGCTGAGCTTGATAAAGGTACTTGAACTTGGTGGCTGGGCTGATGGAAAGCCACTGGAAACTCAACCTTCACCAAGAACAGTAGGTAGGGACCAGCCTATAGTCTAGAACTATTTTTATCTTCTCTTTTTCAGCTTACTGAATGAGCCATTTCCTTTATATTCCTTATCAATCTCAAAAGCACTTATTTTTTTTTAATGGAAAGGAAGATGCAGACAAAGAGCTCTCTTTGGTCATGAATTTGAAAGGCTTAGTAAGGAATGTAGTGTGAAACTGTCTGAAATTCCTGGCAGCGGATATGAGTCATATATTACTGCCTGACATTTACAGAACATTCTTCATGACAATATCTAGACTTGGTTAAGGGAGAGATAGTGAATTTGTTGGATGAGTGAGTCAGTATCCAAAGGTCTTTCTGTTTGAGCAATGGGTCAAATCCAAGAAGATGAAATGCTATAGGCATACACTAAAGGCCTTGTACTTGCTCCAAAAAGCCAACTGAACAAATTCTACAAGAAGCTGGAGATGCAACTGAATAGCAGCATACATAAATACTGACTGTTAATAAAGGTTTTATATTTATTTTTTTTAAAGATGAGGACTTAAAATATGGTACCTTAAAAGTCAATGGGATCTCTGTCTGCATTAATATGACAGGAAAGGGATTTCCAAAATTGTCAAAGGAACAACAAACTAATTGGGTATAGAAATTTAATGCTTTTGGAGAAGGTTTCCCTGAACCTTAGCACTGCTTCTGGAGACCCATATGTTATCTGTCTTACATTGATTTTAAAATTGGCTTTGAGTAAAAATTACAGGGAAAGGAAATTGAGAACAAAATGGAAAATGTAAATAGACTCAAGATAGACTTAAACTCCAAGTACACAAATAGTGGGAAGAGAGTGGTAGATAGATGGTAGAAAAGACTATGGTTCTTGGTACCTGAGAAAAGAAATGTAGGTGGTTTTACAAAAAAGAGAAGCTACTTAGAAGTCCAGAAACCGTTATAATACCCTGTAGGAGTAGGCCAAAATTAGCCTCTGTGGTAGACATTATTGAGGCACTCCTAAAACCTGAGTTGCTGACCTCTGATTAGATGTGTTGTTTTGTGAAATAACTGAAGAGCTTTATCTCTTAATCTACTTTTATGGGGCACGTTGGTTGTCTTTGAAGCCAGATACATACTAACTCAATCAAACTTTTGAATCTAAGAAAAATCACTAGCTTTGAGATATAGTTAATACAACACATGCCTTTCAGCAAAGATGTGTGTAATTCAAGTTGGATATTATTATTCATGTGGTATCTTGAGTACTGGGTTCCATTCGAGGCCCTGCATTTCAACTTTACTCTTGGAGTTTCTCAGAGGATGATGGGGAATCTGGAACTCATGAGGGAAAGAGTCTGAGGGAGGTTAACTTGAGAAATGGTACCTGGTGTTTGGTGTTTTCTAGTGGGGATGATGTTTGAAGACTTGTTACAGAGACTGAAGTTTGATTGTATTTTCTATAGCTCCTAAGGTTGAACAAATAGAAAGTACAAGGAGACAAATTCTAGTTTGTAGTAAGGAAGAACTTCCCAAACATCAGGCCTTCTGGAATAAACCAGGCAGTCTTATAAAACTAAGAGGTTCCAGGATATGGTCAAACAACATCCACCAATTCAAAGGAAATTCCTGCCTTCAGTGGCACTGAACTAGATGCTTCTGGAAAGTACTTAGAGACCAGGTGTTCTTCATCAGTATTATTTTACAATAGGTAGTACAAATGGTTGTGAGGGAGGTGACATATCCAGGATCTTACCACCAGGCTGACAAGTGGTTGAGGGGCAGGGCTGGGCTGGTGAGGTTACCAGAGTTTGCAGAGATGGTGGGATGAGCTTTTGAGTGTGCAGGACTGCTCTGGTAGTGAGATCTTACAAGGCTGCACAAGATTGCACATTATAGGCAGACATGTGAACACCTTAGACTTGTGAGAGAAGTTCATGAAGCTGTCCCTAACCACTCTGTTCATTCAGAGAGAGATGCTTAAGCTCAAGTGGTAGGAATGAAGCTTGAATATGAGCTTCCTGGCACTGATCCATCAAGAGAGCCCTGGAAATCCAGCCAGTCTTTTAACCCTTCCAAAGTCAGTGTTCCCAGGGGGTACAAAAGATCCATCTTGTGCAGGTAGTAGGACAGGGCCTCATCCTACATGCATGCAATGTGGCTGAAGAGGGGTTTAACAAATCTCCAGGGGCCACACTGCTGTGGGTCCAAGTCTAAGAAATAGACAAAAGACTCAGCATTACGTGTAAGACCAGTGGAAAATGTTTTGGGAACCATTCTCCTTGGAGAAGGAGGGAGCTGGATGAGCAAGAGAGAGAAATTAAGCTGTGATGAAGATGCACCAAGTACTCGGTCCAACAGGGAGCTCTGGAAGCTGAGGTGACCTGGCAGAATTGAGACTGTTGCACCCAGGGCCTCTATCTTTGTAGGCAGGATGTCCCTAGAGAAAAGGGTGTAACCTTGGGCTAGTCCCTTTGGCAGAAGGCAATTCCTGAAGAGGGGACTTGACTGTGAGCTGTCCACAACCAACACCCCCTGCAGCTGGGGGAGGGAGAGCATAGGTCCAGCAGGGCGGCCACCATGGTGTTGCCAATGAGAACCACTCCCTGGCTCCCGCTGTACATCATGGCAGACTGCCAGGCAAAACATTTCCATTTCCTCTGAAGGGGAGCCCTTCTGGCTTACGATGAGGTCTCCGTAGATAACTGAACACTCTAAAGCACAAACTCTATCCAGGGATAGAAGAGAATCTCAGAGAGGATCTCTGGAGGGACAAGCTTTATGCTCCTCCCCTTCCCTCACTACCCGCTTCTCTGCCTGGCCTAAGGCAGGTCCCTGTGGAAGTAGATGCTAAGGCTCTGCACATACTGCTCTGGTCCCCAGGGGAGCCCCAGGGGAGCCTGCCACGGCTTTGGGAGAAGAGACACTGTCCGAAGGAAACACCCACGTATCAGCAAAGCCAGTTGTGTTTAGAATTATGGATTTGGGGAAATTTGGTAATTTTTCTGCCAGAAGAAGTACGTCACAGTCAGTGACCCGACACACCCAGGATCAACATCCTCTGGGAAAGAAGAAACCTGAATCAGGACAGTTTTGATTTCCTTGACAAGTGGGAGGCTTTGTGGCCAGGAAGTGGCCTCCAGGATGGCCTGTCTGTGCACATTGGCCTTCCTGCAGGCACTTGCTCAGGCCTGATGCAATTGTACAGTCCTGAATAGTCCTTCCCCGTGCAATCATCCTCACCCTCTTCCTCAGGGTGAATTCTTGCGAGTCCAGATGGAGACCTCACCCTCTCACATCTGTGTGAACCCCCACACTGCTGAGAAGGATGATGTCCATCTCTGTGGACATCTCTCCTTTCCCTCCCGCACAGTGTGGCTACTAAGAGTTGGAGGAAACCAATTTTAGTTCCTTTAAGCAAAGTGATGGGAAGACTAAGCCCAGTACTTTGCCAGTACTTTTCTGTGGATGACTTACTAGAATGGAGGAGACAGAGAAGGCTGCTGTTAGCCAGGTCTACAGCTGGTTGGGGGCTGTAGGATCTCTGGAGCCTCCCTGGAGGTCCTGGGAGAGCCTGTGTCTCATCATCTCCACTGCCAAAGACAGTCCACAAAACTCCCTCCCATGATGTTCACCCTGTGCCACAGAGCTCCGTAAGGTTGGGCTTTTAAGATTTCCATTTTACCGTCTAGCTTTAGACTATAATCCTACTTATGCTTCCCAAAGAATTACAGAAGTAATTCTGAACTATGCCTGAATTGTTGATTGAGATAAAGTCTCCCTAACTTTTTTGGGGGGGAGGGGGCTGGGCAGACATCAAACTGTGATCCTCTCTCTCTCTCTCTCTCTCTTGAACAGATGGGATTACAGATGTGTGTGCATAAGCATGCCTGACCCTACACATGGCTTCTCTACTTCCCGTATTTCCCCTCACACATCATTTGATAATTTCACCATCCTTAAACTCATTGTATCTGCAAAGACTAGTTTTCCAGCTAAAATCACAGTCATGGATTCTGGGACTCAGGGCATTGGCATGACTTCAAGGGCCCACCGTTCAATCCATCACCCCCGCCCCCCTTACCAGGCATGGTGTTGGTTTCTGCATGAAGGGCACAGGAGCAGGGCAAAGAGGAGGGGAGCTGCTGAGCTGAACTTGCCTGCTGCCCGTGCATTCTGAGGTTTGGAGTGTTTGCACATGGCAGGTGTGAGAGATGGACTTTAATGACATGGGGAACTGGTGCAGATCATCACCCCTCCCCCACCGTCGTTTTAACAGCTGTCCTGTGGGAAACACACCTGCACCTTGGCTCACGGGATTCTGGAAGCTCTGGTGCTTCCTGTGCAGCCACTCTCACATCACCCACACCCACCGGCAGGAGCAACTCCAGAGGCAGGAATCCCACTGCAATCCCAATGTGCCTTAGCCCCAGGAGTACCTGTCAAGGCTCTAGAAAGGGTTTTCATTTTTGTAATATTTATTTTTTATTGTAAAGACACTGTACAGAGGGGTCACAGTTACGTGAGTAAGGTAATCAGTACATTTCCTATCAGGTATTGTTGCCTCCTCCTTTGTTTTTCCCCTACCATCCCTTCCTTCCCTACCTCCCCAATTCCTCCATCCCAACTCCGCCCCCACACCCCAGGTGTAAAGTTCGTTTTCAACATAGTGTTTTGTACATCCCATTGTTACAGTGGCTCAACCTATATCCTTACTTCACCTTCTTGTTATTTCTCCTCCTCTTCCCAAATTAGAAAAAATGTATATACAAGATTCAGGACACCGAAATCAGATACAGTGAAAACAGAGGTTATACCATAAGGGAAGAACATACAAAAGAAACAAAAAAATCACATAGTACATTATAAGTACATTAAAAACAATATCAACAAAGATAAAACTTCTTGTGTCCCTGTCTTGGGGTTCATTTCACTTAACATCATCTTATATGGTCATATATACATAGCTTTTGACCTTATCTGCTTGTCCTAGACATATACTAGTTACTGCAGCTAAGCGAAAACATGGACCTATGTTTCTTTGGGCCTGGCTTACTTCACTTAATATAATTTTTTCCAAGTCATTGGTAGGGTTTTCTTGAAGCTCACTTCGTCCTCGCTTGTGGTAAGTAGGAAGAACCCTTCTCCTCCATGAAGGATGGAATGCACACTACATCAGTGGCTCTAAGAACAAACAAACAAACAAACGAAAAAACAACCCAATCTGATCTTTGGCCTCCAAGGAGTCTTCACCTGTCTGACAGCCTGGAAATGGCAGTTGGGGGTCATGTTGCTAGCAGAGTTGCTCTCGTGTTAGCTCAGCATGTCCTGCATGGATGCTGTGGGAGTTTCATTTCAGATATGGTGGGGTTGGCACCTGCCAGATTATCGGTCTCCAACTTTAGGACCTCTTCCTGAACTGCAGGATGCAAAAGTAGGCTGTATGTTTAATTATGTTCAGTAACTTAATGGGAGCTAGCTCTCATTCTCTCAAATTGGATTTACATAGCAGATAAAGAATGTGACCAATAGGTGTATTTCTGCCTTGGCACTTATATAAGGTAGTCATTGAAAAGTATGAGAATAAAATACTAGAAGTGGATGTTTATTCAGCAAACACATGCAACCTACAGGTACAGAGAATGGCAGGCTGGCTGTTGCGATATGAGAAGAAATGTCCCACTGATGGACATGATGGTCTCCCCATCTGCAAGGTTTCTCTGCTTCTGCTTCCATTGTTTCTGAGAATCACCATTAGAGGTAAGAAGCTCATGTTAAAACATCCAAGGAAGAGATCCCTTGTTAAGGCCTGATAGGCATGGCGTGATTTCTCCCACAGGACTCAGTGTGAAGATATATTTAAATGCCATCTACTGTCCACCCCTCAGGCTGACTTCAGGTGAGTTTCATGCCTTCATCATCTTCAGCAAGGGTGACTGAGATGGCCACCTAACTGACCTGCTTTAGTACCATCTGACACCACCACAAGCTTAGCTTTTGTCATTTTCTCCAGTCTCTGAATGAAGCAGAGTCCTATTCTGATGGTTCAATGGAAGAGGACTTAAAGAATAAAAGATTTGTAGAAGTGGACTCAGGATCAATGGCTCTGACAGAGACTATGCACACAGAGACCAGCACATCTAGATTTAAAGGGAAAGAGCAAAGTGGGGCCCTGCAGCTACAGAAGAGTGCAGCCAGTGAGCACCATGCTTGGCCTGTGAGGTGAATGCTTTTCTGTCCCTGTCACGTCCTCCAGCTCCCTTCGAATTTTCAGGTGCATCTACAGTCTCACATGGACAGCTTGGCACCACCAGGGAGGCCTTTTTGGTTTATTCCCTAGGCCTGCAACTGCTTGATTTGCTTAGAAATGCAGCCAGAAATAGTGGGAGAGGCAGTGGGTGGGGTAACTACATGCTTATTGCCCACCCTTTGGTTAGAAATTCCACGAGGCATTCTGTATGTTTCTCAGGTGTCCCCAAGAGGCAAAGTATAGCAATAGGACTGTGTCCTCAGCTAAGTAATCCCAAAGTCTTATAGGAAGTAGTTTTCAGGCTGCATCTGCCCTGAGCTGACTATTTGATCAAACAGCAATTTGCACCATTTTGAGTGTTAAGGAGCTCTGAGGTAGAATGTTTCTGCATTTTGTTTGAACAACAATACAACCATCACACATCTAGCCCAACTCATGAGGCCCAGACTGATGGATGATGTACTTGTGTAAATAAAATACTACTATCAATGAACTTATCAAGTAAATGAGAGCACATGGACACATGGACAAATCCAACCTGTCTCAGCAAAACAAAAACAAAAACAAGGCATGAGCTTACCAAACCAACAGAGAAGAAAATTATGTAATTGCTTCACCTGGATCATACTTACCACAGGGTATGGTGACCACCTGGTGTATGTGCCATATTAACAAGCAATAGACTCTGAGTCTATCCCAGGTGCACAATCCACTCTAATTGTCATTTGTTCAGACTCCAGCACGCCTGTAACTAGTGCTGTACCTTGAACCAGGTCTGCACTTGGACAAACCTGTGAAAACAATTCTATCACTGGGTTCCTTAGATTATTACCTAACCACCCACAGTGGCTCTCTTGGCATCCGTTCTGCATCTCTAAGAGCTCTCTAGTCTTGCCTTTAGTAAGGTCCCTTTGAGTGCCTGAAACACTGAAAACCTATCATAGCCATCTTGTAACACATTCACACACATATAAGTAGTATTTGTAAAGTATATTTGTGATCTAAAAATTGATATTAATTATTATTATTAATTAAGATCAGAATAAAAGTACTTGTGATTATTAATGGCCACAAATACCAAGTGAAATCAGTAGTACGTGGTGAATTTAAATAGATGAAAACTGATGTCGCTTACAAGTTTATTATTATTCATTGTGGAGAGACAAGTATGGCCATCTATCCTCCTGACATAGCTTGATCATGACACCAATTCTAGCTGCTCCTAGCAGGAATATCAATGGTATACGCAACCTGCAATCTTCTTGTCTCCTCCTCCTCCTTGATTGCCAGCAGGTGCCACCACCTTGGCTTTCTTTCTCCTCCTGTCTGACCTGCTCACTCCCCTCTGTTTTAGTATCATCTTCCATATAAGTCTCTGGGACCCAAGTCCTTGCCTCAGGCTCTGTTTACTTGGGAGCCTATCAAGGTTGTGGATTGTCATAGAATACTGGTGCTGGACCAGGGAGGGGTAGAGAAAGCAATGTCCATGATCTCGTCTCCTCTAGCTCTGAAAACTCATACTTGTGCCTTTTATTGGCTCAATGGAATCCAAAGGCAACCCTGCAGAGCACAGTTTTAGGGGGTCAGATGCCAAGGGCAGAACAGAGTATAAGAATAAAATCTGGGGGGAAGGGAAGGGATAGTAGGATAAAAACAAAGGAGAGGGTAACAATATTCAACAAGAAATGTTGTCATTACCTTACTCATGTAACTGTAACCCCTCTGTACAGCATCTTTACAACAAAATAAAAAAAAATCTGGTAGGATAAGTAGAGGATAATCAGCGGATTAAAAAAAAAACACACCAACACATCAATCCACTTTTTTTCTTTTTAAAAGTAATGTCTCGCTTACAAGCCCAGGCTAGCCATGAACTCATGACCCTTTTACCTCAAGCTCATGAAGGCTGTGATTACAGGTGTGAACCACCATAACTGACTCAATCAATCCTCTAATAATGATCATGATAATAACAGTAATGTGAGTGAGTGGCATGTGTAAGGCCTCCTGTGCTATTACAGATTTTACAGTGAAGAAGTCATTTTGTGTATGCAGCAGCCACTGACAGTAAAAGCGTATTGGAGCTATAGGGCTGAGATTTTGTGTCCTGATGTGTACAATGATGTGGGTGATAAAGTCTGTCTCCAAGGGTTGATATGGAAGTCAGTAGAGATTGAAGCTGAAGTTCTCTGGAGATTCAGAAGCTCTCTACAGCTTTCACATGGTTGTAGTTAGTATTGCTGCAGGCAGGTAGCTAGGATGTAGACCTGTCCTGGAAGCTGGGTCCCTCGGGAAGCCAGTGTCTCTGGTTCATAAAATATGTCAAGCCAGGAGCAATAGATGCCAAAGGATTTCCTCCAAGGTGCTATTCTTTGTTTTGCTTTCAGCACTCTATATTTATTAATTTTTATTTTAAAATTAAAGGAGAAAGAAAATCAAGGTGTTTTTTTAAATAGCACATCATGAAAGTATTCCATGTCCTTTGTTTTCCTGAAATAGCAAAGTGCCCATTCAGATTTGTGCACTTGATTATCCACAGTTGCTGTGAGCAGGCATTCGCATAGAACGCTGCACCCACTTTCCTCAGTGTTCATTTGAGGGCACAGGGAATGGTTCCTAGATACCTTTAAGAGGCACACTCTCATTTAGGCCACCAAGAACTCAGCTTAGCATGTGAATGCTTCTTCCCCGCCTTGTATGACCTTGTAGTAGCCAGGACAAATTGAGAAATTTGCCACAGTAGTCATTTGGTTCATTTCCTGTATCTTCATTTGATTCTGAGAAACTGAACACATAGAGAGGATTACAAAAGTCACTCAAGGTCCTATATGTAGTGAATAACATGCTGGGTCAGAAGCCAGCTCTTGTGCTTCATCATCTAGCTGGTCCTGCTGCCATTCCTCATCCAACTGACTGCATTCTGCTCTCACCACAAGGCCTTCTATGACCAATGATTCCTGGTATGGGCTGAATTGTTCCCTCCTCTCTCATGTTGAAGTGCTCACTGTATATGGGCAGCAGGCCTTGATAGAGATAATGAAGTTGAAATGAAGTCATGACAGTAGGCCCTAATTCAATATGATTGGTGTTCCCAGAAGAGGACAAAGGAAGGACACACACAAGCATAGTTTAAAGACTGTGAGGACAATGAGGTAGCCATCTATAAGCATAGGAGAGAGGCCTCAGAAGATACTGACCTTGCCAGAACTTTTTTCTTGGACTGCTAGATTCCCAAATCATGAGAAAAACGAATTCCTGTAATTTAAGCCAACCCAATATTTCATTATGATACTCCTAGAAAAGAATACAGTTCCTTATAAAAATTGATTGAGATGCCCAGTACTGTTGGCCCATACCTATAATCCTAGCTACTTAGGAGGTTGAGACCTGGAGGACAGCAGTTTGAAGCCTGCCTAGATAGAAAAGTCTTCAAGACTCTAGTTAACCATCAAAATGCTGTACTGGAGGCCTGGCTCAAGTGGTAAAGTACCAGCTATGACCAAAAAATTCAATAAGAACACAAGGCCCTGTTACAGGTGCACATGCGCACACACAATTAAAATTAAAACAATCTTCACACTTAATCACAATCAAAAAAAAAAAAAAGAACCTTGGGGAAGGGAGGGAGGGAGGGGATGGTAGGGGGAAAACAATGGAGGGGGAAACAATGTTCAAGAGGAAGTGGAAGTGTACTCATTGCCTCACTCATGTAACTGTAACCCTCTGTATAGTATCTTTACAATAAAAAAAATTAAAAAAAAACAATCTTCAGTTCTTTCTTTGTTATATTCACTAACCCCACTCAGAGATCTAATAAGTCAAATAAAAATGACATGCTTCTTTAATTTCACAAAAGTTTCTTCTATGTGTGAAATGGTGTAAGGTTGTATACAGGTAATAAGAATTTGGTATAGTACATTTTTAAAAAATTGGGCATGGTGAATCAAGTCTATAATTCTAGCTATCTGAGAGGTAGAAAGGAGGAGGTGAAATTATTTGGGATCAGTCTGGACCAGAAAATTAAAAAGTGTTATGAGACTCCATCTCAACCAATGGCTCACTGAAGTGGTACATGCTTATTATCTCAGCAACTCTAGGAAGCATAAATAGGAGACTTGCAGTCCACACTGACCTGGGCAATAAGCAAGACCAAGGGCTGGTGGAGTGACTTAAAGGGTAGAATGTCTGCCTTGAAGGCAACAAACTCTGAGTTCAAACCTTAGTACTGCCCCCATCCCCCAAAATCCAATAAGAAGGAAGGAAAGTAGCAACCAATAATTTGCTCATTCTTAACTTTAGATTCTTTGATTAGTGTAGACAACCATTTATCTCTCTAGTGAGAAGCACCACTTTATTAATTAGCTTGGAGGAAGCCAGACAAAGGAATAATTAATTACTTCCTGCTTTCTGAGAGTGTCAGCCATGCTAATACTATTCCAGAATCTTTGCTGATTGTCCTAACCAACCCTGACTTATTTAAGAATAAATTCAAAAATGTCTTGTCCAAAGAAGCAGAGAAGGCAAGTATGCTGTTGCTAGCTTAGAGAGAGAAAGATAAAGTTGATGGGGAAATCCTTTTTCTCAGGAATAGGAAGTTCCTGGGTGAACATCCAAATACACAGTGCCTATAACCGCCACTATTTCATAGTCAGAGCTTTCGTAATTCAGAATTTCCATGTTTGTAATGTATCTAGTCTGCATCCTATTCATTATTGGCAGGTGAAAACAGTCCAGAGACTGGAAGGAGGAAGGGCAATTTCAGATTTATGACTACTGATTACCAGAGCCCTATTTATAGAAAACACTGGAAGTAGGGATGACATCATTGAGCTGGTAGCATGAAGAGTTTACAGAATCCTCAAAATGCTCTTGAGCCAAGAAGGAAAAGAAAAAAAAATCAGTTCATCTCACAAGCAATCACTACTTCACCATTTCTACTCTCATCTCCTTTCTTCTCTCTCTTCTTTTCTCTTGGTTTGTAGAAAGGAAGTGGGCAGAGATCCAAAAGAGGATGCCTAACTATTTTTTCTGGTCAGTCATGGCGCTTGAACTCTGGGCCTAGGCACTGTCCCTCAACTCTTCACCTCAAGGCTAGCACTCTACCACTTGAGCCATAGCACTACTTCTGGCAGTTTATTGGAGATAAGTCTCAGGGTCTTTCCTTCCCAGGGTGGCTTTTAACTGGGATCCTCAGATCTCAGCCTCCTGAGTAGCTAAGATTACAGGTGTGAGCCACTAGTACCCAGCTTGGGTGCCTACCTTTGAACTAGATCTGAAGTACTGGATTCACATAGCTTTGGCTGGTAGTTGATGAGCTTTTGGTGTTTATTGACCCAAACTAACAGGACCCAGAGGAATGCGGCAAAGGGAGGGAAGGAAGATGTCAGGGATAGTCTGAGGTTAACTGCAGACCAGAGGTCCTCTCTCACATCAGAGCACTGGCAGCCATGATGGCTGGGAGGTAGAATCTCTCTCTGGTAGTACTCCTGAGGCTGCTTAGGCCTTCCATTTAGCAGGTACCCAAAAGAAGACATGTAACTTTTGAATTCGATCTGAAGTAACTCAAAGAAGCACGAATGGTGCTTTATGCCCATGGTGGCCTGGGCATAAAGCAAGACTTTATCTCCAAAATAAGAAACCCCAAAGAGGCTGGTGGCAGTGACTTGAATGATAGAATGTTTGCCTTGTGGGCAACAGACTCTGAGTTCAAACCTTAGTACTACTCCCACTCCTAAAAACTCCAATAGGAAGAAAGGAAAGTAATAACCAATAATGGAGTTCTTAAAAGCCCAGTCTTTTGATTTCTGGTGCTATTGATCTGTTGGGAGCAAAGCATTGGTCCCAGTAAAATACAGCCACCGAGGTATACAGACATGCGGACAGGGTACTCATGAATAGAATGGGTGATCCACAGAATGGCCTTCTTATCTTTTCTATTTCTCCCCTCAACCCGCCTTCTTTGGCCCTTGGGTTTTGCTTGCCTTGGGCTCAGAGGCTCTGTATTTGCCTATCATTCCACACAGAGCACTGCACTTCTAACTTGCAAGACTCAGGGAGACATTACATGTGTCTGAGCCCTAACTTTATAACCTGTAGACGGAGATAACCACATTGTGATGGTTAAAGCTACTCTTAAGGGAAAATTAAGACACTATAAGATGATGTATAGTTGACCCTCTATACTTACAGATCTGAAAAGGTGGTTTTGACCTACATTATCTAAGTAAATTATCCAACAAACATCCAAGGGGGAAAAAAACACCTACATTGAGCATGTACAGAGACTTTTTCATATTTTTGAAGCTATACCATATAAAATAATCATTCATATAATGTTAGATATTACACATGATTTTAAAGTGTATAGAAAGGCATGTTTAGTTTCCATGCAGTACCTCACTATTTATTTTATTTTATTTATTTATTTTTTGGGTCCAGTCGTGGGGCCTGAACTCTGGGCCTGGGCGCTGTCACTCAGCTCTTCAGCTCAAGGCTAGCGCTCTACCACTTGAGCCACAGCGCCACTTCTGGCTTTTTTCTTTTTGCTTATGTGGTTCTGAGGAATCGAACCCAGGGCCTCAGGCATGCAAGGCAAGGGCTCTACCACTAAGCCACCTTCCCAGCCTCATACCTCACCATTTTTTAGAAGGAACTTGAACATCTACAGATTTTGGTATCATCTGGGGAGGAGTGAAAGTGGAGTCCCAGAACTGCCCCAGCACAGATGACCATTCTCAAATGCCTGTCAACTAAAACGTGCTGTAGATATTTACATAATTGTCTTTACATGTTTGCTGGTACTGTAACTGATGATCACAGAATGGGGAATTTATAAAAAATAAAAAGAAGGGTATACTTAGTTCACAGATCTGGAGGCTAAGATGTTCAAAAGCCCAGTGCTGGTATCTGGTAAGGGCTCCCTTACTGCTTCATACAAGGCACAGAACCTCTCATTGTGAGACAGAGCAGAGGTGCTAGCATAGATCTCTTCTTATAAAGACACTAATTTGGCCACGGGCCCCACCCTCATAATCTCATCTAGTCCTTGGTACACCCCAGAGGCTACATCCCCAAATACAAATAATGTATGAATTTAGGGCTTAAATTTCTAATACATTAACTTTTGAGGGGCCATATTTAAATCTCTTCATATTTAATCTATTCAGTCTATTAGTATTAGACATATAATTTCTCATTCAATCTCTTTAGTATTAGACATAATTTCTCATTAAATCAATGTAATTTCTAGCCATGCTAGCCCTTAGGGTTTAATTTTTACATCCAGAGCTTATGAAATCTCTCAAGTAGGGGCCATGTGCCTTAGAATGGGAGAACACTAAGATACCATTGCTCAGGAATTAAAGCTTTGGGAATAAATGCTTCCCAGTATAAAGTTAGGGGAAAATGTTACTTGAGGGTGGTGAAGAGAGGATGATTACTAAGAAAATGCCCTCAGTCATGAAGATGAGTTGGTTGCACTGGTCTATTAAGTTCAATAGGCTTCTACTTCTCTGGGATCTCAAGCTGTTAGCAAGCTAAACTGTACCATCTTGAGTCTGCTCAACACAGTTTCTTAGGAAGATCTGATGAGAGAACCTACTAATGCCTTCTGAAATGAGGGGAACCTCTAAAAATTTCTACTGGTAATGATAATAATAATAATAGGAATAGTAGCTGGGCACCGGTGGTTCATGCCTGTAATCCTAGCTATTCAGGAGGCTGAGATCTGAGGATCACAGTTCAAAGCCAGCCTGGTCAGGAGAGTCTATGAGACTGTTATCTCCAATTAAACTCAGAAAAAGCTGGAAGTGGTGCTGTTGCTCAAGTGCTAACCTTGAGCAAAAGGGGCTCAGGGACAGTTCCCAGGCCCAGAGTTCAAGCCCTAGGACTGGTAAAAATAAAAGCTAATAATAATAATAGATTGAAAAAATTATACTGGGGTTAAACACAAAGCTTGGTTAACCAGGTTTTGCACTTGCTGTTTTTACTGGTTTATTAGATTTCTGAAGTCATAGCAAGCTGAAAGCTAGCCCATGGTATGAGCTACTTCAATCATGTTTGAGCACGGAGCATTTTGGTGATGGCAGAGAGGTTGAAGAAAATAAAAGCACTATGGCCATGGTTTTCTTATATTAGTGTGTTCTCAGAACATGCTTTTCTAGTGAACTGGAGGCCAAGGTCGCTCTTGTTCCCTGTTGGTGCATACTTCTTCAGAGGAGGAGCTGAGATTTCCATCAATCAACTTGCCAAGCCCATTCTCCTTCCAGAATAAGATCTACCTCCTCCAATGGACGTGTTTGTGTATCTCACAAATATGGGGTGAAGGGTGTGGCCATGCCACCATCACAGTCACAGCCAAAAATCCGAGCATCTATCTCCTTCTTGGGAAAATGTCCTCTTACTCTGTTGTATACTTCTTCTAACTCAAAGAAAGCCAAAAAGGATCTGGGTGGAGGCAGGTGCCATAAACATCACTACCTTTGTGGCTAAAGATTTATTATGTAACCACAATGTGCTGGGCATATAAATAGACTTGACCTTTGCCCTTTGGAAATCCAGAGTAAATACATAAGATTTATGGCTTGAGTGTTTGATGTCAGATGCTTTCAGACCATCCACATTCCAAGGTTCAAGTAAGCAGTGTTGAAAAATGTGACCTTCAAGGAAGTTTGGTGGAAGGATCTTGAGTAATCTCTGCGGTAATCTCTCAGCTCTTTAATCTTTGCTAACTGTGGAAAATGAGGAAAGTTACTTGATTGTTCTGTACTCAGTTTCCTCTCTTGCCAAATAATAATAGTTGCCTCAAAGAATTAGTAGGAAGAGCAAAATAATGTGTGCCAATGGCAGGCACACAGTAGGTACTACATAAATGAAAACTTTGGCTATAAAAAATATCTCCTGAATCTCCGAGCTCTACCCTTGCTACTTAAGGGCTTTCCATAGTTCCAGCACCTAATTACTCTCACCAGCTATTGTGGCCCATAGGTTATGGGCATTTCTTCTTTAGATTTTGTTTGTTTTCCACTGTGAAAGCTACTTTATTGGCTCACTTTTTTTCTTGATCTCTGACTCAGGGACTTCAAAAATTCTTGCCAATGATCTGAATAGACACCCATGTCGTTGCACTGGTTTTTTTTTTAAATTTTATTGTGAAAATACTGTACAGAGGGGTTACAATCACACGAGCAAGGTAGTGAGTACATTTTTAAATCAGGCATTGTTGCCTCCTCCTTTGTTTTTCCTCTACCATCCCTTCCCTCCCATCTCCACAACTACATAACTAAATTCCCCCACCCCTCCAAATTGTAAAGTTTGTTTTTCAACATAGTGTCTTGTACATCTCATTGTTGCAATGGGTCAACCTGTATCCCTGTTTAAACAATTTGTTTTTTCCCGTCTGTTCCCCAAATTATACCAACATCAAATACAGTGAAAACAGGGGTTATACTGTGGGGGAGGGACATACAAAGCAACAAATCACGTGATACCTTATAATCACGTGATACCTTATAAATACATTAGAAACAATAGCAAGAAAGAAAAAAACCACTTAGGACCTATGTTTCTTTGGGCATGGCTTACTTCACTTAATATAATTTTTTCCAAGTCTTTCCATTTCCTAACAAATGGGGCAATGTCATTCTTTCTGATGGAGGCATAGAATTCCATTGTGTATATATACCATATTTTCTTGATCCATTCATCTACTTAGGGGCATCTGGGTTGGTTCCATATCTTAGCTAATGCTGCAATAAACATAGTTCTGCTGATAGCTTTAGTATGGTCTTGTTTGTGATCATTTGGGTAAATGCCCAAAAGGTGGGATTGCTGGGTAATAGGGGAGCTCTATGTGGAATCTTTTGAGGACCCTCCATACTGCTTTCCAAAGTGGTTGAACAAGTTTACACTCCCACCAACAAGGCAGTAGGGTTCCCTTCTAGCCACATCCCCTCCAGCATCTGTTGTTATTAGAGTTCTTGGTTATAGCCATTCTAACTGGGGTGAGGTGGTATCTCAGTGTTGTTTTGACTTGCATTTCTTTATGGCTAGAGAGGTTGAGCATTTCTTCATGTGTCTATTGGCCATTTTTATTTCTTCTTCAGAGAAGTTTCTCTTTAAGTCTTTAGCCCACTTATTTATTGGGCAGTTGTTTCTTTGAGGATTTGTTCTTGGAGGATTTATTTTTTTGAGTTCCAGGTATATTTTAGATATGAGACCCTTGTCTGTTGCATGGCTAGTGATGATCTTCTCCCAATCTGTGAGCTTTCTATTGATCTTGCTAGCTATGTCCTTTGCCATGCAGAAGCTCTGCAACTTCATGCAATCCCATTTGTCCAACCTTTCTTTGATTTGTTGTTTTTCTGGGTCTCTATTAAGTAAATTTCAGCCTGTGCCAAGGAGACGTAGGGTTTCTCCTATTCCATCCTGTAATGTTTTCAGAGTATCTGCTTTGACTCTGAGATCTTTGATCCATTTGGAGTTGATTCTGGTGCAAGGTGATATAGAAGGATCTAGCTTTAGTTTTCTACAAGTGATTATTCATTTTTTTCCAGCACCATTTACTGAAGAGGCTGTCTTTCTTCCAATCTATTGCTCTGGGCTTGGGCACTGTCACTGAGTTCTTCAGCTCAAGGTGAGCGCTCTACCACTTGAGTCACAGCACCACTTCCGGTTTTCTAGTGATTTTTATTGGAGATAAGAGTCTCACGGACTTTCCTGCCTGGGCTGGCTTTGAACCACTATCCTCAGATCTCAGCCTCCTGAGTAGCTAGGATTACAGCCTTGAGACACCGGCACTTGGCTTTCCATCCTATTTTTTTAGCTCCCTTATCAAAGATTAGGTGACTATAAGTCTGGGGGTTCATTTCTGGGTTTTCACTTCTATTCCATTTGTCCTCAGGTCTGTTTTTGTGCCAGTACCAAGCTGTTTTGATTGCTATGGCTTTGTAGTAGAGTTTGAAATTTGGTATTGATATTCCTCCAGCACTGTTCTTTCTGTTAAGGATTGTTTTTGCTATTCGGGGTCTTTTATTGTTCCATATGAATTTTTGGATTGCCTCTTCAATTTCCTTGAAGAATGAGGTTGGAATATTGATAGGTATTGTATTGAATTTGTGGATAGCCTTGGGAAGTATTGCCATTTTCACGATGTTGATCCTTCCAATCTAGGAACATGGGAGGTTTTCTACTTTCTAAGTTCTGTTTTGATTTCCTTTTTCAGGTTTTTAAAGTTTTCATCATAGAGAACCTTCACTTCTTTGATTAAGTTGATTCCTAAGTATTGTATTTTTTGTGTGGCTGTTACGAATGGAGTTGCTTTCCTGAATTTAGCCACGCTCTTCTCATTGTTGGCAGACAGAAAAGCCATTATTTTTGAGGGTTAATTTTATACCCTGATACTTTGCCAAAGTTTTGAATCAGCTTGAGTAATTTGGGAGTGGAGTCCGTGGGCTTCTTTAAATAGAAGATCATGTCATCTGCTAAGAGGGAATGTTTTACTTCATCTTTTCCTATTTGGATACCCTATATGTTTGTATCTTTTCTTATTGCTATAGCTAGGCATTCTAATACTAAATTGAAGAGAAATAGAGAGAGTGGACATCCTTTTCTTGTTCCTGAGTTTAGAGGAAATGGCTTTAGTTTTTCACCATTAAGTATAATGCTGGCTTTAGGTTTGTCATATACTGCCTTTATTGTATTGAGGAAGGTTCCATGGATTCCTAATTTTTTCCAGAACCTTCATCATAAAGGGGTGTTGGATCTTGTCAAATGATTTTTCTGCATCTATTGAGATAACCATGTGGTTCTTATCCTTGCTCTAGTTGATGTGATGAATTATATTAATTGATTTGTGTATATTGAACCAGCTTTGCATCCCTGAAATGAATCCTGTTTGATTATGATAAGATTCTTATCCTTGCTCTAGTTGATGTGATGAATTATATTAATTGATTTGTGTATAATGAACCAGCTTTGCATCCCTGAAATGAATCCTGTTTGATTATGGTGTATGATTTTTTGGATGAATTGTTGAAGTCGATTGGCCAAAATTTTGTTAAGAAGTTTTGCATCATTGTTCATCAAAGAAATGGGTCTATAGTTCTCTTTCTTTGATGAGTCCTTGCCTGGTTTTTGGATGAGGGTTATGATGGCTTCATAGAAAGAGTTTGGAAGTGAACTTTCTCTTTCAATTTCATTGAAGAGTTGGAGGAGTATTGGTGTGAGCTCTGCTTTGAAGGCCCTGTAGAATTCCGCTGTAAATCCATCTGTTCCTGGGCTTTTCTTAGACGGGAGGTCTCTTATTGATGTTTCTATTTCAATGCTTGATATGGGCCTGTTAAGGTGGTTTAACGCCTCTTGGTTTAGTTTTAGCATGTCAATATTTGCTAGGAAATCATCCATTTCTTCCAGGTTCTCAAACTTATTAGCATAAAGTTTTGTGAAGTATTCCCTTATAATGTTCTGGATCTTGGTTGTTTCTGTGGTGATGTTTCCATTCTCATCTCTGAGTTTGTTTATTTGGGTGTATTCTCTTCTTTTTCTGATAAGATTTGCTAAGGGTCTATTAATTTTGTTAATTTTTTCAAAGAACCAACTCTTTGTTTTGTTGATTCTTTCTATTTTTTGGATTCTAATTCATTTAATTCTATTTAATTTTAATTTTTTCTTTCCATCTACTGGATTGGGGTTTAGCTTGCTGCTCTTTTTCAAGGAGGTTCAGATGTCTCATTAAATTGTTGGTTTCAGCTCTCTCTGATTTGTTGATGTAGGAACTTGGAGCTATAAACTTGCCTCTAAGTACAGCCTTTTCTGTGTCCCAGAGGAGCTGGTAATTTGTGTGTTCATTTTTGTTGAATAGCATGAACATTTGAATTTCCTTTCTAATCTCTTCCATGACCCACTGGTGATTCAAAAGTGTGCTGTTCAGTTTCCATGTGTTATAGGACTTTCTTTGGCCGCTTTTGGTGTTGAGTTCTAATGTGCACCTGTGTTTTGTCTAAATAAACCTTTGTGACCTAGTGCCAGCCAGTTTTTCAGAGGTTCTCTCACCCGTATTCATGTAGGAACAGCAATTCCTCAAAGAGCACATCCTACATGGCCGTCAGAGTGTGGTCTAGTAAAATCAGCTTTAATAACTACCTGCGTGTACCTTATGTGAAAATAGATTATAAAAGTAAAATCCTGTATGTAAGAATACTGTAGAGAGAGGTGAAACCCATTAAAAATTATTTAAGCTGATGCCATGGCTCAAATAGTATAGTGCCTGCCTAGTGGATGTGAAGTTGAGTTCAAACCAGAGTACCACCCCTCAAAAACTGTTCAAAACTGGAACATGGTTTAGTGGTAGAGTGCTCACCTAGCATGCACGAAGCCCCTGGTTCAATTCCTCAGTACCACATACACAGATAAAGCCAGAAGTGGAGCTGTGGTTCAAGTGGTAGTGTGCTAATCTTGAGCAAAAGAGGCTCAAGGACAGCATCTGGGCCCTGAGTACAAGCCCCAGGACTGGCAAAGTAAAAAAAAAAAACAAAACCAAAACCCAAAAAAAACACTGTTTAAAAGGAGAGGAAATAATAAGGTATCCAAATATGTTATCTGTATGTATAAACACATATGAAAAAACGTGAAGCTGGGTTGTATGATTAATATAATAATTTAAAAATATCCAAAAATATGACTACTTCAGCATCAATGTTGGAATCAAGCTGCCACTATGATGAAATTAGGTGGTCGGTCCTTTGCAGCATGGTAACTCGGTTGTGAGAGCTGAGCCCTCATGACATCCTTATGAAGGAAGCCCCAGAAAACTGCTTTGTCTCTCTCTTCCCTGTGATGATACAGGGAGAAAACCTTATCCAACCCAGAAAGATCAGAGTCAGTATCTGTGATCACCTGGTAACTATGACCTTTAGCAGAAACTAAATCTGCCAGTGTTTTGATCTTGGTTTTTCTAGTCTCCAGAACTTAGAGAAATAAATTTCTGCTATTTATGACATGGGTGTCTATCAAAAAATACATACATAAAAAGTTGGGTGTGGTGGCTTTCTCCTGTGATTCTAGCTATTCTGGAGGCAGAGGCAAAAGTATTGTGAGTTTGAGGCAGGTCTAGGCAAAGTTAGATCTTATCTCAAACAAAAAAACCCTAAAGGTCTGGGAGCATGGCTCAAGAGGTAGAATGCTTGCCTTGCAGGTCACAAGGCCCTGAGTTTAATCGCTGGTACAGGAAGAAAAAGGAAAGAAGGAAGGAAGGCAGGAAAGAAGAAAGGAAGGAAAGAAGGAAGGAAGGAAGGGAAAGGAAAGAAAAAAGATATATAAGAAAGAGAGAAAGCTAAAACAAAATAAAAAACAAGTAAATTCATACTTAATAGAAAAATTCTGTATATATATATATATATATATATATATATATATATATATATATATATATATATATATAGTCAGTTGTAGAGCTTGAACTCAGGGCCTAGACACTGTCCCTGAGCTCTTTGGCTCAAAGCTAGCACTCTACCACTTCAATCCACAGCTCCACTTTTAGTTTCTGAGTGATTAAATGGAGATAAGAATCTCATGGGGACTTTTCTGCCCAGCCTGGCTTTGAACCAGGACCTTCAGATCTCAGCCTCCTGAGTAGCTAGGATTACATACAGGAATGAACCACCAGTGACTGGATATTTATTCATTTTTAAACCACATATTTATATGAGCCCACACTTGATTCATACACTTCAACTACCAAACATGTTGTGACAGACTTAGCTGCATTTTTTATTAAGTCAATTATTAAAGAGATTTTCAAAATGTAGAATATAATTTTTCTTTTTACCTAATTTTCCTTTTGCCTTAGAAAAGAGTTGTTTATGTTTCAGAAATATGTGTTGTGTATGTTTCAGAAATATTTTATTATTTTATCTTAAAATGGTTTTATAAGTATTTAAAATTTCATGTTTTAGTTTCTACTTAAATCTATCTATCTATCTATCTATCTATCTATCTATCTATCTATCTATCTATCTATCTATCTATGTATCTATGTATCTATGTATCTATGTATCTATGTATCTATGTATCTATGTATCTATCTATCTATCTATCTATCTATCTATCTATCTATCTATCTATCTATCTATCTATCTATCTATCTATCTCCCCCACACATAAATGAAGTCCTCTGGAGTCTCAAAAATTCTTAACAGCATTAAATTGAGTATGGTGGCATATACCTCTAAACCTAGTACTCAGGAGGCTGAGGTAGCAAGATAAGAAGTTTGAGGACAACCCTAGATACATAGTGAAAACATGTCTCAAAACAAAAAGTATAAAGAAATTTTGAGACCAAGAAGCGAGAATGATGGGCATAGAATGAAAATCTCACTAGCTTTGACAAAACTGCCCAATCAGCTAATTGGAGAAAGCAATGCCTCCTTGGATTGTTTTTTACCTTTTCAGTTTGTTCTTGATATTGTCTTAACTCTGTTTTAAAATATTTTGGAAAATTCAAAGTAAGTCCCAGCTTCACGCAAGGCAGAATCCTCTCTGACTACATTTGGGAGAGCTGTAAAGGAAACTCACAATCCACACCCATTGTTAGCAGGAATGAATGGAGCTTCCTATATTACTAGTATCATATATATTAGTAGCCAAGGAAAAGATCAGAGTTCAAGATTTGAGGTACTCTTTTTCACTGAATGTATATCATTTTCATAATATCTTAACATTGAAAAGACTTGTAAGTAAGATTGTCTACATAACTTTTATTATCTTCATAAACTTAATTGACATTTGAAAGTGCTTGTTTCAGTGACGTATATTTAAACTTTTTGTGATTTATTGTTGTTATCAATACTTTATTGCTGAACATTGTTGTGGTTAATTTTATATATCAACTTGGCTAGGCTAAGGGAAGCCCAGACAGCTGATTTAACATTATTTCTGGGTGAGGTTGTTCAGGAAATTCTGGGAAAGATTAGCATTTAAGTCAGTAGAATAAGTAAAGAGAGTGTGTTCTCACCATCATGAGTAGAGCCATTCCAATATTTTGTGGAGGCAAACAGAAAAAAAATATGTTAGAAGAGGGGTGATTTGCTTTTTGTCTTCTTGAGGTGAGACATGTGTGTCTTCTTTTACCTCAGAACATCAGTTCCCAGCTCTCTGGTCTTTACACTCAGACTTGGGATGATAGCATCAACTCTCCTGGTTTTAGTTTTGTTTTAGCTTCAATTATGGCTGCGCGCCTAACTTTCTTGAGCTTCAGTTTGCAGATGGAAGGTTGTGGGATTCTTAAACCTTCATAGTTATGTAAGCATATCCTTCATAATCAATCTTTTCCTACATATCTGTATATATGCTATTGTTGTTGTTTCTCTGGAGAACACTGTCTAAAACAGTCATTCCCAATATGAAACACTCATTAGATGATTTATTCAGAATAGGTTCCTAGAAATGGGATTACTGTATCAACAAGAATTACCAAATGGAGTTGATTAATTTGCATTTATGTAAGTTGAAAAATGATTTGTTTTTATTATGGCCAAAGGACATTGATAGCCTGGAAAATTGGAGGCCCAAATAGAGCTTTTCAGTGTGCCAAGTGAGCTCCTTAACATATTTGGAGAATATGTTTGGAGATCAAGTTTTGCTTTCTGAATCTTTCTGTCTAACTCTCCTTGCCATCCACCTACTTTACTTTTCTAGATTTGGGTGATGAGAAGTTTCTGTGTAAAGTTGGATCTGAAGATGTATATCTGTCAAGAAGTGATAGAAACCAACTCCTGGCTAATTTTAACAGAAAGGAAGGTATCGAAACATTGAGTCATTCACTGAATGTCAAGGAGCTCCAGAGAGCTAGGACTAGGATAAAGCTTCCAAATCACGGTGGAACAGGCCCTAAGAAGACATTCCAGCATGCAGCACTTTGTCATGATGGTCTCTGACATTTGCTATTGCTGCTGACTCCATACATACCAGGGTGGATGCTGGCTGACCCTCCAGCTGAGGTGTTATTCAGCACAGAAGAAAGGCTGAGAGTTGCTGTTATCCTCATTTGAGCTATAAGGGAGGGTAAGAAAGGGATACCCCAGCACTGGGAGGGGTTCCTGCTTCCTATAGGAAGAGGAAGCCCACTAGTTTAAAACCAGTTCAGATGCTGAACTGCCATAAAAGAAGAACACATACTTACATGGCAGGCAGTAAAACTGATGATCAAGCTCCTGGGAATCTGGGATCTTTCTACAGGGTAAGAAACAGATTTGTCTTTCTGTTAGCTACATGAACTAGGTCTGATTCATCATTTGCTAGTGCTCAGGACAGATACTAAGATTTTCTTAAGTGAATGAAGAGTTGAGTGTTGAATGAATGGTTAAGTACTCCTGCCACCGGGAGGGGAATATAAATAGTGGGCTGAGGACACCCATTGCCTCCATGTTTCTTCTTTTCTTTAACCTCCTCTTCCATCCATATTTTGGAGGAAGTTGTCTGGACCATACTGCTTGTTTTCTTAACTACCCCCAAAATGTAGAGTATTAGTTCTACATGCATTATCTCACAAGATGAAAAGCAATACTTTCAGATTAAAAAAAATAAGCAATAAGACTGAAAAATCTAGAACATCTGATAGAAACTTGAAATGTTTTGTTTGTTTGTTTTTCACAAAGTTCTAATATTCAGACCAAGAGGGAGTTGTACCATGAAAGCAAAGCAAAAGACATTCTGGACTTATTATCCTTTCAATCCCCACTTTCTAACGATCTATGACTGTATGTTCTTTAAAAATAGGATAATTTTAAAGTTGAAGAATTTGTTGTCTGGGTTCAGAAAACAGGAGAGAGAGGTTTGAGTGAGTCACTGAGCCTGATTTATTTTGTTTTGCCAAGTCAGATTTCCACGATTGGAAAGGGGAGAAGCAGAAACAAGATGATGCCATTTGTTGGCACTGCCGAAGGAGGACTGTTGAGGTGTTACCACGTCTCGCCTCACCTCTTGTCAAGTGTTGAAAAGCATGTGTTGAGAGAGAAGCTTTGGAATAATTGCTGGCAAAGCACCTGGATGTCAGCACTTATGCTCTAGGACCCAGAGGACTATTCTCTTTAAAGATACCCTATTCTATATTGGTTTTCCCCTTCCTAAATAGGTTCCTTCTAGCTGTCCATATCACGAACACAAATTGCAGTTCATTCACACATCTGAGTTGCCATATGCTAACTTATACCAGTTCTTAGAATTCAAAATAAAAGCATGGAAGGAAAACCACACATCTTTTTGGCTCACTTCTATATCCCTCAAAGTGTCACCCAGCAGAGCTGTTTAGGACTGAGAACAGCTTGTCTACATGTCTCTCACACATATGGAGCTGACATTCACCAGGGGAGTGACATGCTTGTCTTACTCTGCAGATAAACGAACTGGTCTCTCTTCCCCAGATTTTAAAAATAATTAGCTATTTGATACCAGCCACCACAGCCACTTTTGAGGCATGGCACAAGATACTCTCTTCACCAGTGTAGGTTTTGAGTCACCACCAATGTCACTGCTCCTGGAAGCTGGCAAATAAATTGCACCTTTTTGTTTTGTTTTGTTTTGTTTGTTTGTTTTTTGCCAGTCCTGGGGTTTGAACTCAGGGCCTAGACACTGTCCCTGAGCCTCTTTTGTTCAAGGCTAGCATTCTACCACTTGAGCCACAGTGCAACTTCTGGCTATTTTTGTGTATGTGGACTGAGGACTCGAACCCAGGGCTTTATGTATACTAGGCAAGCACTCTACCACTAAGCCACATTCCCTATCCTGAATTGTACCTTTTTTGGATGATGAGAATGTAGACATTTAGGGCTCGGACTCAATGTCCAAGGAGGAAGAAAGTTGGACAAGCTCCCTACATCCCTTCTAGCCCTAATTTCCTTATATTCCCTAGAGGTGCTAGCACATCACCCCAGTCATGAGAGCATGCAGTAAGTATTAACAACTGCTCATGTTGACAGGGCTGGATATATCTAAACATAGGGTAACAATGGAAAACATTTGCTGAGGTTTTACCATGTGACTGGCTCCATGATAATCAGCACCCAAAACGTATGATCTCAGGCAGCACTCATGGCATTACCATGAAGAAGGTTTGATTGAAACTCTTAAGTTAGAGGTGGAGAAATTGAGGTACCAGTTGGATTAAGTTCTTGTTCATGCAGCCAGTAAGGAACAGAGCAGCAATAGAACCATGGCTTATAGCAAGCTTATAGCAAGATGGCAAACCTTAGACAGTACTTGCCATGTACAAGTCTAAGGATTTTCTTTCATGAAGAGTCCATTTCTATGAGTTTTTTTTTTCAGGTAAGGGGTAGGTTTATTCATTGTTCTGGCTGGCACCAGGCCATGTTGGCCCTCCACGGCTGGGAAAGGCCTGGGAAAGAGGTGGGAAAGAGCTGAGAAAGAGCTAGAAAAGAGAAGAAAGAGCTGGGAAAGAGCTAGAAAAGAGCTAGAAAAGAGAAGAAAGATCTGGGAAAGAGAGGTAGGAAAGAGAGAGCTGGGAAAGAGAGCATCTGGGCCTGGGCTAGGCCTTATCTAGGGTATGGGCGAAGAAAGGTGTGGCCACATCAAATTCAGAAGTGACCTCATCGGATGCAGATGTACCCTCTTCCAGGTGTGCCAGTTGCCTAGGCAACAAAGGTACTGGGTGGAGACTTTGCTGCGAGGAGGGTGGAGTCTGCTTGAGGAGGGTGGAGTCTGCTCACCATCCAGGAATGGACCTTACATTCCAGACTTTTAATAAGCATGAAATAAGGCGTGGATTCTTTCTGGCTACTTCCTGCTGACAAGGGATGTTGACATTAGGGGTAAAAGGATGGAATTTGGTCCCCTCCCAGAGAAGGCAGCGAGCAGCAGCTGTCCCTTGGTGGCATGAGTCCTTAGATGAAGTCTGGAGAAGTCTCATGAGGCATTGAGGGGCTGGAAAAAAAATACTAGAGAGCAAATAAATGGCAAGAGGAAGGACTTGGGATTGAAAAATGTTGGTAGAAATGTCCCTAGCTACTTCTGACATCTGGTGACTAGGTAGAGAAGTCAGGTAACAAAGGCACAAATATAAATTCTTGTCCAGTTAATAGGTAGACAGGTATGGACACTAGATGGGCAGGCTTTTTACTTCTATTGACCTCCTGGTTCTGGTTAATTTTGAAAGGGCAGGCACAAAGTAGCTGATGTGACATCATCTCTTCTTACTCCTCCCCATGTTCCCTTGTTCTCCAGACTGGCTGAGTCTGGGTGTGCTCATTGCTGGGATGGCTTGTTCCAGTTGGTATTCAAGGAGGTTTGAACTCAAGGCCTGGGCATTGTCCCTGAGCACTTCTGCTCAAGGCTAGTGCTCTACCACTTTGAGTTACAGTACCATTTCCAGTGTTTGGCTGGTTAGAGATAAGAGTCTTGAGCCATGCTTCCAGCCTGTCTCTTTGCAGGTTAGTTGGAAGATAGTCTTAGGGATTTTTCAGCCCGGGTTGGCTTTGAACTGAAATCTTTGCCACAGAAGCCCTTTATTATTTCCAATTAAAGCAACAAGGAGATGAAATAGAATAAGTAGAGCTTACCTGTTCCTTATCAAGAACTGACTAAATGTGATGAGAATTTTAGCACAGGTATGCCCAGTATTTTAGAACCACGTAGTCAGTAGTAGAATACACAACACAAAACAAAAAAGGCAAAACTCACAACCTAAAATTTTGACAACAATGTTTAGACATCTTTGCTAACAAAGCACATCAGATGGTTGGGCCTCACTCTGTGAAAAGAGCAACTTGTTAGCAAGGCACCTTAAATAGCTGGATGGAGTAGTAAGCTTGGTGGAAGGGTAAGGGCCAGATGGGGCCAAACCCTTAACCCACCATGTGGCCAAGATGGCGGACTCAAGATGGTGAATTTCTGAAAAAAATGCAAAGAAACCCTGAACAAATAGATCAAGCCTACATTGGCTAGCCTTTGAGAGGGAACCTAGAGGGGGGTCCTGGGACCCAGCCTGCGTTGCACTCTTCAGAGCACAAGCCAAAATGCAGAAAAGAGAAAGGGAGAGATAGGGAAAGTTGGACATGACTGGCAGAGAGAGAACAAAGAGAGCCTGAAAGTAAACAGACTTCTGACCATTTACCATTGCAGTGGCAAAAACTGAGTACATCTGAGAATGGCATAAAATTAGACGCTCTGGCTTTCCAGGGAGCGCAGGAGGCATTTCAAAGGGGTTTCACTGCTCGTGTGTGATTCACAGCACCCCATTAAATGTGTAGGAGAGTCAGTCTGGTGAGTGAAGGAGAGCTGACCAGGCAGAAGCGTCCCGACTTCCCCCAGAGCCCTCTAGAGAGAAATGGCCGAGCCCCCAAAACCAAGCGTCCTCAGCTTCAGAGGTGACCAGCCTTTCAGCTAAAGGCTGAAGGAGCTCTCTGGTGTGGCGCCACGTCTGGACAGAGACTGAGCAACAGAGAGCCGTAGAGAGTAGTTTCACTCGCCCAAGTAGAGAAGTGGTGTGGACGTGGATGTGAAGGCAGCAATGGTATCGATGCGCTGTGTCCGCAGCAGACAGACGGGTTCGCAAAAGGCCGTCAGAACTGTGGGTATTCCTCAGAGCAAAAAGGGAAAAACAAAAAAAGAAAAAAGAGAAAAGAAAACGGAGAGGAATCCCACCTATCCTGACTTTAAACCCTTTATCCGAGTCATGGCACCATTTATGTTAGGTTTTTAAAAAGAGATAGGCGAGTAAGAACAGCACCACGCACGTGGTATTCAGGTAAGGGGTAGGTTTATCCATCGTTCTGGCTGGCACCAGGCCATGTTGGCCCTCCACACAGCTGGGAAAGGCCTGGGAAAGAGGTGGGAAAGAGTTGAGAAAGAGCTAGAAAAAAGCTAGAAAAGAGAAGAAAGAGCTGGGAAAGAGAGGTAGGAAAGACAGAACTTCTATGAGTTTTTACACTAGTATGAGGAAACCACTAATACAAGCCTACCTTTTATGCATGAGAAAAATCAAAGCACAGAGATGTCAAGGAACTTGTTCAAAGCCAGATAACCTGTAAGTGGCAGAGCTAAGATCTGAACCAGATCTTCAGAATGTGTTGGTCGCCACATGGGCCCTGGGGAGTACTTCCCTAGAGGATGCTAAAAGTACACCTCTTCACCCAGGTGGGGAAGGAGAAGGCAGCTTCTTTTGGGGGTGTTATCTGGTCAGATTCAGTGCACAATGGTTCTGTGTGGATGTCTTCCCTGCTACCATGCACAGGTAGCTCTCACGTTGGTCTAAATGGCCAACTCACTCCCTGTGTATTTCTGAGAAAGTGTGATTTGCCTTTAAATCAAAGTACTTCCATAGGAGAGGACCATGGGCCAAGGGCCCTCGGGTGGTGAAGGTACCAGAACATGCCATGCTAATATGAGTCCTTGGCTATGGATCATTTTTACCTGAAAATCACTGAGAAATGGCAGACCCAAGAAGAACCGTAAAAACACTGTGCAAGTCTTTATGGAAAGGAAATTTACATTTTTACAAAGAATCTCTACATGAGATGTGCATTTTGTTTTCCTACTAGGGAGAGTTGGACTTGTGTTTCTTATCAATGGAGACAACACCAGCTTCAGACTCTGTGCAACAAGCCCTTACAACTCACTATTCTGTTCCTGATTACTTTACCATTGCTCTTATTCCTTCCATGGAAAGTCTAACACCTTCTCCTTCACTTAGCCCAAGTTGTTACAAAAGACTCTGAGGTTTCAAAGCCAGAGTTTCAACCATCTCTGATTGCTCACCATGGGTGGTCTTTTGCCAACTTCATTTCTAGGATCCTCACCAGAGAACTGAAGATAAGTAGAGGAACAGATATTTCTCCTTTCCCTACAGTGCGGAGAACAGACAGGTCCCTGGAGACCAAAGTACCCAGAGTGTCTTTGAGTTGATGGGCTGCGAGTCTTCGGGTAATGGTGACTGCCCTGCTCAGAACCAACCAACCCCAACCCCCTTGATGCTTACACCACACTCTTTGACAGTGACAGGGTGCATGATTTGCGGAGTCAAGCAGAGCCTCCCAGACATGTTCCTGGATAGGGATCATGGGAAAAGAGGTTCGTTTTGTTTTTGGGTGGTTAGAGCTGTGAGTGGTGGTCTAGGGGTGCAGGGGCATGCTGTCTGTCCTGTGGGAGGAACATTGATGCTGACAGCAGAAAGGTGATGGAGAGAGTCCTGGAGGCCTGGGGGACTAAGCCTCCAGGAACTTCCCTAGTCATTTCCCTGTCCTTCCCAGTGTTTGAGGCAATAATGTGTCCTTTCTTTGAGTTTTTGGAGTAGCATTTGTTACTCACAACTGACCAGAAACTATCTGAGAGAATTTAATTGCCAACCTCTGCAAGATTTCCGTGGTCTTGAATTCTGGAACTTTTTGTTTTTGTGGGGGAGGCTGTACTGGAGTATGAACTCTGGTCCTCAGTCTCTCTAGGCCAGGTCCTCTAACCACAGAGCCACACTTCCAGTTCTGTTTTCTGCTAGTAATTTTTTTGGTTAAAGTCTTGCTTCTTGCAAGCAGGATCCACCTATGCTAGCCTTCCTAGTAGCTAAGATAATAGACACATGCCATCTTCTCCAGCTCTTCATTGAGAAGGGGATCTCGAGAACTTCTTCTGTCCTGGCTGGTGTTGAACCAGGATACCAACAATCTCAGCCTCCCAAGTAGATCAGATTATAGGTGAAAAGCCCTGGTGTCCATTTCTGTGGCTCTTTCTAGTACAACACTTTTCAATGAGGTACACTGAGGCCTTACACTCAAGAGGTATTTGTGGATGCCTAGGTTGGTTTTTTTTCAGTTACTAGTGTATTTGTTGTTAAGACCATGTACTAGTCAGCTTTTCATTACTACAAGAAAATACACAAGGCAGAAAAGAGGTTTGTTCAGGTTTCAGTTGTAGCAACTGCATTTCTACACAGCATGACTCAGTCCCCAGTGAGGGCCCACCAAAGCGCATTATATCATGTGAGGAGCATGTGTGCATGGCTGTTCTCTGTTCCATTCCTTATTAAAGTCTCTGGGATTTAACCATAGGGGGGGTGTACTGTAATGATCTCATCTAAGTTGAATCACTTTCTAAAGACACCTCATCTTAAGGCCAAACCCAGATTGAAAGTTTACCCATGGATCTCATTAAAATATGACTTGAGAACTGGGTTTGGCTCATGCATGGAATCCTAACTACTCAGGAGGCTGAGCTCTGAAGATCATGGTTCAAAGACAACCTGGGTAGGAAAGTCTGTGAGATTTTCATCTCCAATTAAGCACCCAAAAGCCAGAAGTGAAGCTGTGGCTCAAATGGTAGAGTACTAGCCTTGAGCAAAAAAAGCTCAGGGACAGTGCCCAAGTCCTGAGTTCAAGCCCGAAGACCCCTCAACCCTCCCCCCCCCCAATATGACTTGAGGATGAAGTCCTACAGAAAGCGGAGATGGGAACACAGAATTGGAAACATCACAGGTAGCCAGAGCAAAATGTCACAAACTAAATTACTTTCACCACAAAAGGAAATGGCTCTGTGGCTGTCTCCCAGCCTCTTGGTTTTTAGGCAATCTGGTATTTCTTGGAGAATGTCCATTCTCCCTGTGTGTAGCTATCTCTACATTTCCCCCATTTTGCAGAGACACTCCTCAGATTGGATGATAGCTCATTCTTAGGACCCCATCTGAATTAATAACATGTGCCGTGCCATGACCCTATTTCCAAAGGGGGCCACACTCAGAGCTCATCCTAACTTTAACATACAGACTTCAGGGAATAGGATTCAGCCCAGGACAGTTGGGAATCAACCCTGAAGAACAGGAGCTGCCTTGTGTCACCCACCTGGTGGTAGCTTTAGGCAGGAGAAACGCAGAAGGTTCAGATCCTGAATTCTAATTCCAAGTTACCTTAGTGACCTTGGGAAAGCCATCTCATCTTTGCGGGTCTGAAAGATGATCAGAGTAGGCTAGATTGGTGCTTTTCCATAGATGGTCCACAGAGTGCCCAGGCTAGTCTTGGTTGGGGGTGGGGATGGGGGATGTTGGGAGGGAGTTGGAAGATCACCAGTGCCCACCATTACCTCACACTTGTTTCACCTAGTGCTTCATGCCACTGGGCCAAGTGCTCCACTCTGGTGGAGGGAAGTATGCTGCCACTGATGCTGCTGACCATCGTCACTGCACAAATGGAATGAAACAGATTGGGTTTTCATTGGCTTTCAGTTCTGTGCAAATATTGCTCCCATTATTTCCTGATCCTGGGCAGACCATCAGATGGAATGATACCTCTGCCCTTCTATTGACCTCTATTGACCCCGACTGAATGCACCCTATTGACCCCAACTGACCCCTGCTTTTGCGTGCACCTCTCTCAAGTGACAAACTATCCCCTCCCTTCCTCTTTTCCTTCCTTCCTGGTCTCTGCATTGTTGAGCATCTGGCAACAGCAGCACCCTGACTCTGCCAAGATGTTTGGAAAACCACAGTGAATTCTTCCTGCTACCATTTCAGGTTCCTTCTGTTTATAGTTTAGGAGCACCTGAGCCCAGGCTCACCATCAAAAGAAAAGGCTCTCCTTCCTTAGTGTGCTCTTCTCAGTCAGGTGCTTATTCAGGATTTCCTCTTCCTCCTCCTCCTCCTCCTCCTCCTCCTCCTCCTCATCATCATCATCATCCTCATCCTCATCCTCATCATCACCACAACCACCACCACCTGGAGATGATATTGGAGAGATGCAAATTGCGTACTGTCCATTTTGTTATGTGGAGCTGGCCCTGTTACAGCATGGTCAGATGGTTCTCAGATGATTTTAAATCCTTTTCAAACATTTAATTATGACCACATGGATGCAGGTTCAGAATGAGGGTAGATTGATTCTTTTCTTTCCTTGGACTGAGATCGAAAAGCTAATGTTTTCTGTTTTTACATATTTTTATACAAGAAAACTATTCCCTAAAATGTTACAAACTGGTAAAAAAATAAACAAAAAGACATTCACCAAACAACAAAAAGCACTGCAAATGCTCCTCCTCCTCTTGATGATCTTCTTCTTCTTCTTCTTCTTCTTCTTCTTCTTCTTCTTCTTCTTCTTCTTCTTCTTCTTCTTCTTCTTCTTCTTCTTCTTCTTCTTCTTCTTCTTCTTCCTCCTCCTCCTCCTCCTCCTCCTCCTCCTCCTCCTCCTCCTCCTCCTCCTCCTCCTCCTCCTCCTCCTCCTCCTCCTCCTCCTCCTCCTCCTCCTCCTCCTCCTCCTCCTCCTCCTCCTCCTCCTCCTCTTCTTCTTCTTCTTCTTCTTCTTCTTCTTCTTCTTCTCCTTCTTCTTCTTCTTCTCCTTCTTCTCCTTCTTCTCCTTCTTCTCCTTCTTCTCCCTCTCCCTCTCCCTCTCCCTCTCCTTCTCTCCTCTTTCCTCCTCCTCCTCCTCCTCCTCCTTCTCCTCCTCTTCCTCTTTTTTCCTTAAAGGAGCTAGGACACAAAGTTATAATTCAGGAATTTGCTTTGTTTTGTTTTGCCTGGTCTGATTGAACAGCAGCTTTTCTGGAGTTCATCACAATTTCTCAGTTATTTCCCTCACTGTACCCCCAAACTTTACTTTGGTTTCTAAACTATCCATAATTACATTTCACTGTTTTATCTTGTAAGAGTTGCTTTATACATTCATTTTCTTAAGAGGCAGAAGGTAAAAGCGAGTACATATTGTTTTTCATAGGGAATGATTTTGAAAAAAAATCTACTGGAGATCTCCCCCCTCCCTCCTTCCCTCCCTCCCCTTTCTTCTTTCTTTCATTTGGTGGTCCTGCAGTTTTGAATTTGCAAGACAGGCACACTACCACTTAAGCTATGATCCTAGTCCTTTTCTGCTTTAGTTTTCAGTTAGGATCTTGCATTTTTGCCTGGTGCTATGGACCATGATTCTTGCATTTATGCCTCCTTGAAGCTGGGATTAGAAGCACAAACCGTAGTGTCTGACTGGTTGGTTAAGATGGAATCTTACTACATTTTGCCTGGGATGTTGAATGTAGTCCTCCTGATTTCCGCTTTTAGAGAAATGGAATTACAGTGATATGCCACCACACCAGATTTCTGGCTATATCACCAGGATAAAGATTAAGTAGTACCACTGAATGATTTTACATGAGTCATTTATATAGCTAATTATAAAAAGCTACGTTCACCTTAAAAAATGAAATATGTGTCTAAAACAAAAACAAACAAACAAAAAAGAAAATGGAGCCTGTAGGATCCAAAGCCATTGTTACTTTCTTTCTGCCTATAATAACGCCACCCCTATATTCTGACAGTGGTATCCCAGCTAACTTGCCCATTGATTGATACCTGTACTGGATACATTACATTGATGCTGGATAAATTACATATGGCTGTATTCTGCAGACTAATGAGGGTCCCCTAGACTCATCAAATTACACAATTAACTTTGATTTTGATAAAGGCTAATGTGTATGCATATACTTGGTTATTATGGGTCACTAAAAGATGGATAGAGCATTTTATTGAAAAAAATCAGTCTGAATTTAGGTATTTGAAAGAATATTTGTAAGAGTTTCATTTAGTAGCCTCTCTCCTTTTCATTTGAGACCCCGACTTTCCAGGAGTAGGGGATACAGCCCATTCGTAATGCCTGGCATTAAGCTTTTGTGCTTGAAAAAAATGGTGAGAACCTTCCTCTTTTTATCTTATTTTGCATATTAGAAGCTTAGGATAGTGCTTGAGCCTTTGAGCTAAAACCTCCTATCTCCTTTCACATGTCCTAGAGTTCCTGTCCCATAGACTTCCTTCAATGACTCCTTGAGCACCATTCCCTCCCATCATTTCTCTACCAATATTCCTCCTCCTGGAGGAATATATCAGAGGACCTCTCACATGGCACTGTGGTTCTTGTTATATTGTTCTAGTCTACAGGGACCTGGTGTGGCATCTGTATCTACTTCCAGTCTTAGGCTGTGATTCCCGGGAGCTGAATGTGACTGTGCATCCCTCTCTCTCCATCAGGACAGCACACCGAAGGCTTCTTTAAAGGTCTAATGAATGAATAAATGACTGAATGACTGAGGAAAATACCCTTTAATATTAACTATTGAAAATGGGTTGCACTTACCTGGATCATTCAGTGCTCACCAATACTTTCCTGGCTGTCATTGAGTCCAGAAACAGAGTTGACTATCAGATGTCTGCAAATGAATTTTAATTTCCAAGTCCTGTGACAGGCTTCATTAATAATAATAATAATAATAATATTAATAATAATAATAATAATAATAATAATAATAATAAGTAATGCTAAATTTCCCATTTTGATCTTTTTTTAAGTGGTGCTGGATTTTAACTCAAGGCTTTATGCTTACTAAGCAGACACTTGAGTCATACTCCCAGCCCTGTTTTGCTATGGTTACATTTGTGATAATATGTTGTTGTTGTTGCCCAAGGCCTGCTGGAACTGAAATCCTCCCACTTACGTGTTCTACATAGCTGGGATGACAAGTGTGCACAGCTATGTTTATGTTGTTGTTGAGATGGGATCTTGCTAACTTTCTGCCTTGCCACTCTCAAACTGTAAGCCTACAAATTTCCATCTTCCAAGTAGCTGGGATTAGAGGTGTCAGTCCCTGTGGCCAGCTTCATCTGATTCACAGTTCCTTCATGTTAAATATATTCATGCTGTGTGCAGAAATCTATTAGAAACTTTTTTTTGCAATGTAATACCAATACTTCGTACCTACAAAACTGCCTTTTCTCCTTCCTCATTTTCCACCTTTCTACTTTCTGTTTCTGTGATTCTGACTACGACTTAGGTACTCGAGGAGTGAAATCATGTAGTATCTGTCCATTGTGCCTAGTTTATTTTGCTTAGTGTGATATCCTTGAGGTTCATCCATATTGCAGCAGGTGTTAGAACTGCCTTGCTTTTTAAGGCCTAACAATGTCACCTTGCTTGGAAGGACTGCATTTTCTTTATCTACTCAACGGACCCTGCACATGTGGTCACTTCTACTTCATGGCTATTCTAAACAATGCTGTCATTTTGATGGATGTGAGAGTATCTCTTTATTGTTCTGTTTTGAAGTGAGAGATTTCTTTTTTTTTTTTTTTTTTTGGTACTGGGGATGGAACACAGGACGTTGTACTTGCTAGGCAAGCGCTTTGCCACCGTGCTACATCCCAGCCCTTATTGTTCTGTTTTGAATGAAGTCTTTGGGTATGTTTCCAGAAGTGAGTATTACACAGAGTCACGTGATCCTAGTTCTGATTTTCTAAGATGCCTCTGTACTGTTTTCTAGAATAGCTATTTTACTTTTCTGATCAGGTCATACAAATGGTAAACTGATGGGGCTGGCATGCTATGGTGCCATCGGCTCACAGCTAAATGTCTTGGTCTCTTTGTGCTACTATAACATAGTACCTGGGGCTGGATAATTCACAGAGAATAGGGATCTGTTGCTCACAGTTCTGGAAAATGAAATCCCAGATCAATTTTGCAGTTTTGATGACTGCAGAAGGCACAGTCTCTGCTCCCAGGATGCCATTTCAGCATTGTGTCTTCACATAGCAGGTGAGGCAGGACCAAATTTGCTGCTCAAGGCCTTTTCTACGGCATGGTTCTGACCAAGGAACTGATCATTTTATGGCCTAGAAACTCCTGGAATGCCCACCTCTTAAGACATTAAGAAGTAGCATTGGGGTCCAATTTTAGCATGAATTTTGGAGGGATACACACCTTTAAACCACAGCACTGAAAACACCATACATTTATTTTCTAATAGCTCTGGAAAGCTAGACATTCAGTAGGTTTAGTTTCTCCAGATGCCTTTCCTTAGCTTGCAGATAGTTGCTTTCTGTGTTCTCACCTGCCTTCTTCTCTGTGAGGCATATCTCCGGGTCATTCTGTCCTTTATAAGAGCATCGGTCATGGGAACCCTGCATCCCAAAGGCCTCAGTTCAACTTAATCACCCTTCAGAGGCCGTATCACTAAATGAGATCTCTTGGGTGGAGACCTGCCATATGATGTCAAGTAACCTATAGCCTTAGTCATCTCTTTAAAGGCTCTGTCTCCAAACATGGTTACAATTCTGAGTGACTGGTAGTTGGGACTTCAACATGAACTTAGGGTTACAAATCAGTGTACCACAGGCTCTGACACAAGCCATCCAGTTTATTATCAATATCATAAAAGTCCCCTTTTCAAAATAAATAGAAGAGCTACTGGACTTTGGAATCAGCCCGAGGCCTATAGAGGAACTCTTCTGAGAGTTCATAATTCATATGTTGAAATTCACAGTATGAAGTCTCAGAAACCTCTAAGGAGAGCCAGGGTACAAGCTGGCCACAGTATCAGGAAGAGTGGATGGTGGCGGGGAAGAATCCAAAATGCACAGAAGAAAATCCACACGTCACTGGAGAGCTATGTATTGTCTTCTAGAGCAACCGCTGGCAAACATTCTTTTCATAAAAACAAAAACAAAAAGCACCTCAAAGCCCCAAACAACCAGATGGCAAATGTTTTCATCTATGTCACCCTTATGGTCTCCATTGTTACTGCTTGCAAACAGCACCTCGGAGCTAGGAATTAGCTATGAGTGAGGCCTACACAGTTAGGTGGGGCTGCATTCCACTAGAAAGGTATACAAATACAAGTGGCTGACCTGGGCTAGAGGGACACTTTCCTGAGGTATGTGATTTGACTTAGATTCTGAGCCTGACATTTGAGTTGTTTCACATCTCTGTATGTGATAGCTAAATGATAACAATGCAGAATAATCCTTGCCTCTAGAGATCTTAATTTTTTAGCCTTGAGAAGCTCACTGGCTCTCTTCCTCCGCTTTGGAAGAAACCAATCTTGCATGAATTTGCATATATATATATATATATACATATATATATATATATATATATATATATCCTAATCCAAATGCTTGTTCTTTGGATATCATTTCTTCACCTATAATGAGTTAAATTCAACATGTGCTCATTTCATATTTTTATATAATATATACATAGGAATCCTAATTTTTATTTTTTTAAAGAAAGAATTCTTTAACAAAGTAAATATATTGTGACATTGTCAACGTTGAGTTACTGCAGCAAAATGCACGGGACAATATGAAAAAGTGAAGGATTATTTTGGCTCACAGTTTTGGAGGCCTCTATCCGCGGGCAGGTGTATCTGCTGCTTTGGGACTGTGAAGAAATGGGAAGCAGGTGGTGAAACAGGCTGTCCATCTAATCCTGGCTGACAAGCAAAATAGAGACATCTTCAAGAGTCCATCCCCAATGACCTCAAACTTCCCACTAGCCTCCACCTGTTGAAGGTTCTACCACCTTCCAGTAGTTTTGAGAACTAAGCCTTTAACATATGGCCTTTGGGGAAAATTCTAGATGCAAACTATACCAATGTCTACTCTGCGAGTTTTATGGCTCCAAAGAAGATGGAAAGCCCTTGCTTTTCTATCTGTATAGAAAAACATTACCACAAACTTTGTTGTTGTTGTTGTTGTTGGTTGTGGGGATTGAACTCTGGGCCTGGGTACTGGCCCTGAGCTCTTCAGCTCAAGGCAAGCACTCTATCACTTGAGCACCACTTCTGGTTTTCTGGTGGTTAATTGCAGTTAAGAGTTGTGGCTTTGAATCATGATCCTCAGACCTTAGCCTCCTGAGTAGCTAAGTTTACATACATGTGCCACTGGAGCCCGGCACCACAAACTTTCTAATTTGCTTATTGTTTAAAGTTTGATTTAACTTACCTAAAGAAATGTGCCTGTTCTTTCCATGGGAGTTTTTGGTTAACTCCTTTCTTTCCTTTACTACATTAGATACACAAACCCCAAACTCTAACCACCCTCTTTGAGTTCTTCATCTTGGCACATTCCTGTGTGTGTTTGTTGAATGTAGAAAAACAAAACAGAAGCATTTCCTTCTGTTAATTTCTTGTTGACATAATTTGCAGATCCCAGACACTACTGAATAGTAGGGGAGAAGATAGGAGTTTCGAGTTTCTTTGCCTACTCAGAGCATAGAGAAATCTCCTTGCTGAATGTCTGAATGGAGTTCGTAGAAAGGGAAATGAGAGAATTCAAATTTTAGACTTAAGGCGCCTAAGAGTAATTTACAGCTTGTAATGACTCAGTCTTCCTGAACTTCGTTCTCTGCGTATCACTATTTTTTTTCCTCTGTCTTTATCCTAGACTTTTACACTCAACCCAATCACATCTCCTGAAAGCAGTCAGAAAGCAAAGAAATAAACGTTGTGGGGTGGAAAGAGCTTGTAATCCTAGCAATCCAGAGGCTCATTTGAGTTGGAGACTAACCTTTTCCCCAAAAAAGAAAGAATTAAGAAAGAGAGGAAGGAAGAAGACAAAACAAAACAATAAAGTAAGACTAAGAAATGGATGCAGCATTCTACTTTGTCCAGTGACCCACATTAGGTTCTCCTCTGGCTTTCCTGTTGAGTTTAATGTCTGCTTCTCTTTGGACTTTTAGGACCTAAAGCAATTCCATGCCAACCAGGAGACGAGTATTTATTCTCTCATTCTTTTTCTCTTTATAATATCCCAGATTCTCCTTGGGTTATTAGCATTAGATCAAAATCTCTCAAACCCTATCCAATCATCAAGAATTATTTCAAGAACTTTGCTTTCATGAATGATTTACATATATTTCTTTCCTTCCTTGATCTTTCTGTTGTTGACTGCCTATCATATCTGAAGATAGTAACATGGCTCAGATGATTGTCCTTTCTTTTTTTTATTTTATTTTATTTTTATTTTTTGTGAATATACTGTGTCCTTTGATTTCTTTCTGTCTCATAAATTACTATTTGTCCCTCAACTTACACTTCAAGAAAGGAATCATTTAATGTCATTCTATTATATTTCCTGGAACTTAGCATGGTGCTGAGAACCTAATAGGCCTTCAATTAATAACACTTATTTGAGTCAATTTAAATGGAGTTATGTGAATTTAATATATAATTTACTTAAAAAATTAAAATCGCACAAGCCGTTGTACTCAACAATGTGATTCTTGTTGTTGGCAACGACTGAAAATCAGAATGTTCAGTCAATACAC
Organism: Dipodomys merriami; assembly: GCF_024711535.1. Classification (NCBI taxonomy): domain Eukaryota; kingdom Metazoa; phylum Chordata; class Mammalia; order Rodentia; family Heteromyidae; genus Dipodomys; species Dipodomys merriami. Next base: position 2,647,309 of record NW_027204493.1, on the reverse strand, counting down.
ATTCTGGAATTCCAGACCTACACATTTTGGCCAGGTTTCAGAATGTTTACTCTACTAATGGACACTTGAAACATGCGTGGCTTTTTTCTTTTGTTTATTCATTGTCTTAGAGTGGAATTTTCTTCTTTCTCCCACCAGAAGCTCTGTATTGTTTCAACCCCTGCATATACTCACATGATTCTGTGTAATCAGGAAGCTCTAGTTTGTCCTGAACTTTAACTACATGCTCCTATAGAACTAGCTCCTTCTGGACCATCTCCTTCTCTGACAGGGAAAGTAGAAAGGCCAAGGAGGAGAGCAATGGTGTGAATGTAAAAAGCAAGAGATGCAGTATATCATATAAGCATACGCACATGAGAGTAGTAGGAGAAATGCTGAGCTCCAGGTTTCAGAATGAAATGCGGGGCCCACTTTGACTTTATCCCAAGGATCCTTAAACTGGTCCAGGAATCAGGGGCCTCACTGATGATTTCATATTGAAACCATGCAAAACTCATGAGCTGGGAGATGAAAAAATTGGATGAGAGAAAACAATGGCTTCAAGTGAATTGCAGTAAGTCTGTGGTAGATTATTCTAAACCTGAACAGGGAACAGCAGACAAAACCAGGCTGCTGGAATTTAGAGGCTTTCTTGCAGGAACTTGTAATAAAAATGCAACTGCTGAGTTTCACTCAAGCCCTGAAAGGACTCTCAGGGAAACTGTAGAGCCAACTTGAAAGCCAAGGAACGTGCTTTGTTTGCATTTGGCTCTCTCTGAATTTCAGTGAGTGTCCTTCTCAGTACTTAATGTGGATAACGAAGTCCAGACTTTCTCTGTTGTCCTTTCTGGCCTCTCTACAAACCTAGTAATCTAGCATCAAATGGCCCTCACTGAGCCGTGCATCACTGTCTTGACATACATTGGTCTTTTCCTTTGTCTGAGAGCAGGCCTTCAAGAGTGGCTACACACATCCCAGTTTTTCTAAGCTCAGGCTAGGCTACAGTGGTGTTGAGATTGGCCTTCTGACAGTGTTTACAAACTACATCCATCCAAGTCAAGCAGACAGAGAAGAGCAGAGCTGTTGGTCTGAAGAGAGAGTCAGAAAGAAAGTGCTTCAACCAGTTTGAGTTATTATAATAAAATGCCAAAAAACTAAATAGCTTAAACAACTGAAATCTATTTTTCATATTCTAGTAGACTGGCAAGTTTAAAACTAAGAAGTTAAGACATAAGTCTCTTCCTGGATTCTAGACAACCACTCTAGCTAGAGAAAGCAAGCTCCCCAGAGTCTCTTCTTAAATGGGCACTAATCCCATCATAAGGACGCCAACCATAAGACTTCATCCAATCTAAATCACCTTTCAAAGTTTCTATCTCAAAATACTATCCAATTGGAAGTTAGGCCTTTCACAATAAATCCCAGAGAGCTTGAATTGAAGTACAGTACAGAAGCTGAAAACAAAACAAAACAAAAATCAAATCAAAACAAAAAAATTTACAATGAGTTCAATGGCATTACAAGGATCTTAGAATATAGACAAAGGTGCTTTTCCTAGGTTATCAGATTCTCTATCTTGGGTAGGAAGCTAAATACCTAGTGCCAATCATTTGTACAGAACACAATCTATTAGTCATTTTATGCAGAAGGGATTCCTTTCAGGGATTCACATGACATTCAGGATCATTAAGAGGGCTTGAGGAGCGAATTTAAGCTTAAACGTTCAGAAACAACTTCCTAAGGGACATCCAGTGAGCCATAGTTTCTCTTGCATTTGGATAGCTGCCTTCTGAGCTAGGGAGCTGGAAACTAGAGCTCCCTGCCAAGGCCATAATCCTGAGAATACTATGTCTAGAAGGCTGCTACACTGCCACCATGTCTACAGTATAGTAGCTGCTGTACTGTCATTGGATGATCTAACACTCAGCAAGGTAGTGACCAGAGACTTCTGTTCCTATGACACAGGACAATGGACACCTATAAGAGCAGTCAGCCTGCAGAAGCAGCTGGGATTTTACCAGGTCCATTGTAGGGCAATGGCCAAGAGTACAAATGGAAGACCACACAACAGTACACCTTAAGGAATCAGAAACATAGGTTTCACCTATGTAAAAGTCTTGGACTCCTCTAAGACTTGGGCAGAGCTAGCTCCCAGTCCAGTTTCTTTCCACCATTGTCTTGTCCAGCTTAGTGACAGGGTTTGTACCTGCATGTGAGCTCCAGCTCACATATCCAAGGCCTGTTCATACTCCAAACTTTCCACCCACCATTACCACCATCACCACTACCACTACCATCACCACCACCACCAGCAGCAGTAGCAGCAGCCATTCAAGTGAGATTGCTTGATCAGTAACTTCCCTGTTGCTGTCTGTTCCCCTTTGTATTTTCTTCTCTCTACTAGCAGTTGACTTCATGAAATTGAAGTAAGAAATACTTCTTACCAATAAAGTTAATACCAATTGGTCCAAGAATTAGGAGACAGTTTAGTGAGGGTGGGGAACTTCCTGAGTTTTAGCAGTATGGGGTTGTATCTGGAAAGTTTCCTAAGTTCTCAACACTTCCCTTGCCTCATCTGTAAAATGGAAATAATAATACCTACTTTTAAGAAAATGCATGAAAACTGCTTCATATTGTGCAGGAGACATACTGAGTGTTCCCAAAATATCAACTATTGTTATTGTTATGGGGGGGGGTAACAAACTAATTGGTAAGATTGATTCTATATGAACAAGTTATGTGGGTCTTCTTAGGTCTTGAATTAGTTTTCTGTTTTGAGGGGTTCTTGAACATTGTCTTTGGGTCCTAAACTGGTTCTGGATACCACTTTTTGTGTAGAAGAGGCTTGAGATAGTCTTCATCCTGTTTGTTTTAGTTTGGCTAATAGTGGCTGCTGAGAGACCTGGGTGGAGGAGGGCTCTAAGGCCAAAGATGGGAATAATGTTCTCTTTGATTGACTAATCATGTCTGCTCCAGGTATGGTAAAAGGTAGAAATATAGGTTCGACAGTTGATTGTTCCTTCCATATAGACTTAATCTTCAGCTGTTGGAAAGAAAACAGACTTGAGAAGAAACAATAGTTTCATATCCTCCTTCTTCAATGCTCTAGCTCCACAAACACAGGCCAGGCATTTGATCAATTTTAGCTGTTTCATTAATAAAATGATTACCAGCTAGGTTTAGCTTCTGTCTCACAGGGTTATTTGTGAGGTTCCAATGAGATAATGCTTAGACAACACTGTCGATTGTAAGGTGTTCCATAAATGCAAGGTGTTTTGCTTATTAGTGTGTGGTCTTGGGCCAGTTTGTACTTGACAAGGAGGGTGAGCCAAGTTGAGGATTGTTTGGTCTGTTTCTGCATACATCATCTTGGCCAGACTCTGCATCTTCCTTCAGCTTCTGAACACTGATCTATGGAGGGAGAGCCACGTGGGGGCAGAGAGGACATGCATTTAAAACAGACACTTGAGCTGGGAGTGTAGCTTAGTGGTAAGCTCCTCCTCTTTTCTTTTTCCTCCTCTTCTTCCTCCTCTTCATCTTCATCTTGAACTTAGGGCCAGGGTGCTGTCCCTTACTGTTCTCACTCAAGATTGGTGTTCTACCACTTGAGCCAAACCTCCATTTCTAGTATTAAGGTTCTTGCCTAGCATGTACAAGGTTTTAGGTTCAGTTCCTAGCACCACAAAACAAAGCAAACAAACACAAGATCATATGCTGGCTAACTTATTGACTTTGTGATTTAGATCAATTTCTGTAAACTGCGTGTTCCTTGGCTTCTTTATCTGTAGGATAAGATAAATAAAAATAAAAATAAAAATCTCATCTGTTCCATGGGATGGTTGTGTAGCTCAAAGGGGATATACACAAATGCGTGGGGAACCCCAAGTGTAAGCAGTTATGGTCCCTTACTTTTATCTCAACTGAAACAAATCCTATTTCTTTAAATCATCTCCCCTGCTCTGCAGTTCTTCCATCCATAATCCCCAAATAGTTTCAAACATCCTTGCCATTTTACTTAAAAACATCGTATTATTTATCATAGGACCTGGTCATGAGTGCTCTGTGTCAACGCTGGAGTGCAACAAACAAAAGCAGCAGTGAGCAAGAACTTAGAAGTCAGCAAAGCATGAGCTACAAGGTAAAAGTTAGTCTTTAAAACAGATGGAAGCAGGCACCAGTGGCTTAAACCTGTAATCCCAGCTACTCAGGAGGCTGAGATCTGAGGATCTCAGTTTGAAGTTAGCTCCAGTAGGAAAGTCCATGAGACTGTTATTTTCCTTAAACTACAAAAAAAGCTGGAAGTGGAGCTGTGTCTCAAGTGGTAGAACACTAGCCTTGAGTACAAAAGCTTAGGGACTGTGTCCAGGCCCAGAGTTCAAGCCTTAGGACTAGCAAGGGAAAGAATGACACTGTCCAAAAAGAAATGTACTCATACCCAACTTACGTAACTGTAACCCTTCTTATGCCACCTTTAGAATAACAAGAAATAATTTTTAAAAAAAAATAGAGTAGAATTGTGGCCTGGGCTATGTATCAGGAGTGCTGGAGAGATCAAGACCGCACATCTAATAGGAGCAAGAGAGCATAGCAAAGAAAGTCACTGTCATGTGAAGTCAGAACTGGCCACCACTGAATCAATCTTTCTTTCTTTCTTTCTTTTCTTTCTTTCTTTCTTTCTTTCTTTCTTTCTTTCTTTCTTTCTTTCTTTCTTTCTTTCTTTCTTTCTTTCTTTCTTTTCTTTCTCCTTCCTTCCTTCCTTCCTTCCTTCCTTCCTTCCTTCCTTCCTTCCTTCCGCTTAAACTGAAAGCCTTACATATTGGCCATGTGGCCTTCACCAGAGAAGAGTAGATGAGCTGGCATCATTCTTTTGAATCTCTAGATCTGTGAGCAAAATAACCCTCTTTTCTCTATGCAGTACTGCCATTGTGTATTTTGTTATAGCAACACAAAATATACACCTTAGTAACCACTATTTATAGTGGTGCTGGGCCAGAGAAAGGACATAATAAAGGTTCAACTTAATGTTTAACAATTATCTACAAAAATGTTGACCCTAGAGTTTTATCCATGTAAGTTTATGGTTTTATCTCTAAGAACTGTCTTACTGAACTTTGTCTTACTGATGAAGAACATCAGGAGGTGAGTCTCTGAGGTGCTGGTTCCTTAATTCTGTTTCTTACTAGGTTTAGGTGATCCTGCTCTATGCCTTGGTACCATCTTATAGCAAACTTTGGAGTGTCCACTGAACCTTATATTTCTAAACCATCATAGAATCTTTTCTCTTATCAACACAACTCGCCCACTCATCAGCATATAAAGTTAGACACAAGGTCAGCAACTGCTGAGTCCCACCTATTAGTTTGTAAATGAGGGAACTCATGTTCGGAAGAGGTCGTAAGTCTATATGATTGATATATATATAGTCAAGATTACTGATCTACAGCCATGGTGTTGATTCTTGTCTTATGTTGGCTATTAGTAAAGGATTTATGAAATAAAGTGATGCCTTTGAATATATTTGTTAGGAATTACTCCAAGTTACTTACTTCAAATATTTAGTTCAGATGCCCACAGAATATAACGTCAAAGCATTTGGCTGGTTATGAAGAAGTGTTGGACCTGGCCCCTCAACTTTCAAGTTCTGTCACCTGGTTGGCTGTTTGCTTCACAGGGAAAGCTGACTTTCAGTTCCAGACTGGGCTAAAGCTCTCTCACCAGGCAGAGTCAAGTGGAACCTTAAAGCAAGCAAGACTGTGGCCTAACTTTGACCTCACACTGGACTGCCTTTCTTGTTTCCTAGTTCCTTCTTGCCCCCAGCCAGTTTCACATGCAGAGGATGAACAAAAGCTCTAGTCTGTGGACAGATGAACACGCTGTCTGTGCCAGGTACTTCCATTGTAGAGTGGCCAGGCCAACTAAAGGGCAACAGTGGCCGGGACAGTCGCCCATAGCTCTCTTTACAGCTTACAATACTCCCAGAGAATGCTGATGGATGCTCAACAGCCAGACCCACCTTAGCTATTGAGAAGGCCTCTCTTGTTTATTATCTGTTAGGTGTTTTTATTTATAGTGATTGACTTATGGGAAAGGTCCCGAGCATGTATTTGCAGAACTTAAATCCTCATTAGGAAGCTGAGTTCAATAAGTAAAACTCAACCAGCCAATCCAATTTCAGGGAGAGAGAGAGAGGGTCACCATTAATATTTAGCAAATTTAACTAATGAAAATATAGCCAATAAGCTCAGTTAAACTTGAATATCAGAGAAACAGTGAGTAATCTTTTTAGTGTAAATGAATTCTGTGCAATGTTTCGGTTATATTCATGCTAAAAGATATGTGTAATGTATTTGTATTCCAATTAAAGTAATTGGGTTTTCTATCTTTTGTTGTCCCACACAAATTGCGCATTTCCAAAGTTAGGATATACAATGAAACTTTCCTTCACTCTTGGAGCCAAATCTGGAGTTTTTCCAGTCTTGATACTAAAAGCTCTTTTTGATTGTTATTGTTCACAGTGCTGGGCCAGAGTTCTGGGGTAGTTGCACAGAAAGACAGCTCCCAGAGATGATCATAAGCTTTTGGGAATTCCCTGTAACAGGAGATGAACAGCCAGTTTGAGGAAAACACAAATATAACAGGGAAGTAAGTCAGCATACTTTTATGTGTGCAGTCTAATAGTGCCTTCAGATAATCCCATTTGTTTCCTCCACATCACTGTTGAGTTTGGCAGGGACCCATTCCTCTACATAAAATAGGAAAGCAAGTACAAGTCAGTGTTTTTTAGGTAAAAAGTTAGCTGGTGGTCACCTGAGCATTCATACTCTAAGACCTGTGCCCTTTTCCTTTCCTTAGAACCTATGGCTTTATTACTTTAGTCAAATGCACTTTCCTAAAAACCTTGCATTGTGCTTTTTCATGTTTGTAAAAGTACTATTTGATTGTGAAAGAACATAAATGAAAAAGAAATGAAGGAAAACTGACAAAAGGAGTAATTCCAGCCTTGCAAGATTACTATAAACCAAGAGCTGTGTGATCTTTCATTCTATGTCCTTAGAATGCATATGAACATGTTATTTGTGTTAAAAATTTAAAGGCCAAGATCTCCTACACATGTGTATGCTTAGATAAATGACACAAGGAGATGTGAGTAGTTACAGATGCTACTGTATAATCGGTACAGTCGCTTCTGTATCTGTGCATTTCCAATCAACTAACCTTGGGTGAGAACATTTGATAGTACTATGTACTAAACAACAAAGATGTAACTTGTCTTCTAAACAGTACAAAATAACAACTGTGTACCCAGAATTTACACTGTATCAAACATTAGAAGCAATACAGAAATGGTTTAAATCATGTGAGAGGTTCTGAAGAGGTTATATGAAAATACGCAACTACCTCATGGAAAGGACTTGAGCATTCACAGATTTTATGTCTGTGGTGGGTCTTGGAACCAATGTCTTATAGACCCCAAACAAGGGATGGATGTATATATGATATGAATTTAAAGTATTTTGAAATGAGATGACTCATTTGGGGCATTAATTAGGATTTAAGCATAAAAGAGGGTAAGATCACTGAATAAGCTTTTGAATGATGAACAAAGAGTGTGGGCCCTGAAGGTCACAGAGCAATGACCTATTATAGGATGGATGAGCTTGCCTTCCATATTGAACTGTTTCTTGTCAAGGATAAGTGCTTGGTGGGGGAGGAGGTAGGGCTGAAATGATGTCTTTCTACTGTTTTCACACACATACACCACCCTTGACTTTCCTCTGGGGCAAAGTCATCACAACCCAGTGTTGAGGTCACTGTGACTTCAGTGGCACTTGGGACTCGGCTGTAATGTGTCTGTAATCATGTGTATATTAACTAATGCTTATATGTAATGTCAGGAAACTTCTTTGAAAATCTGGGAGGGTCTGGGAAGGTGGCTCAGTGGTAGAGTGCTTGCCTTGTATGCCTGAGGCCCTGGGTTCGATTCCTCAGCACCACATAAGCAAAAAAGAAAAAAGCCGGAAGCAGTGCTGTGGCTCAAGTGGTAGAGCACTAGCCTTGAGCTGAAGAGCTGAGGGACAGCGCCCAGGCCCAGAGTTCAGGCCCCACGACTGGACTCCCCCCCCCACCAAAAAAAAGAGAAAGTCTGTGAGGGTATGAAATTGGAAGTTCTTTAGCCTCTAAATTAAAATGGTTTGCTCTGTAGTGAATTGCTAGACATGGAAACTTAAGACAACACCATCTGAAGTTGTCTGGTGGGTGGCCTGTGTTGGAAACATCCATTGAGAGACCTCCTCCTAGGATCTTTAGGTTGGGGTCTTTAGGTTGGAGTGACCATAATCATCATTCCATTCACTAGCCTACTTACAGCTCAGCCACGCATGATCTATGTGATTCAGAGAAACTTCCTTTTTCCCCTAATGAACCTCAAAACCTAAGAAAGTGAAGCCACTGAGTGTTGAGACAGCCTCTCTAGTATGGCAGTAGATGCTGTGAAGAACTACAGAGTGAGCTTGGGGATGAAAGGTGAGGAGACGGAGCCATGTAATTCTTTGGGTCTCCACTGCATGCTCTTCCTGAGTCAGAAATAATAGCTACAAAACAAAATATAAAATACTGGCCATAAAAATCTAAGGTTTTTACTGACGTCAAATATTTGAATAATTTTCATTGTATACGTATGTGAACATGGTGTACATAGTATTCCCCTTTTCTATCATGCTTCTATAAAGGGACCAAATTTATATTTCTTAAACCAAACTCAGTCTTACATGCATATTAAACAAAACAAAGAGGACCGACAAAGAAGCATCTATCAAAATATATATCCAATGGAATTTTACTCATCTATCAGGAAGAATGATATTACATCAATTGCAAAGAAACTGGTAATCTTGGAAAAAAAATTATATGAAGTAAAATAAATGAGGCTCAGAAAGACAAAGGACAGATGTTTTCTCTCATATGTGGAAATTATGTCTAATTTATAAATATATCTGTAAGTCTATACAGGGTCATATGCACAGATACATGAATGTATTAAGTGACATACGGTATATGCAGATGGTATAACTCCTGTGAATCAGTCTAATGAAATGAACACCAGAAATCTGTTACTTGAGGTGTACCCATGGAGCAGCATGAAAGGTAAAGGGGTAGATGAATAAAGAGAGGAAAAGGAAGAATAATCGTCAATGCATATCCCATGAAACTAGGAAAACTGAGAGGATGAGGAAGGTTGGGAGGAATTGTGGAGAAAGATGTTGATCAAGACTGATAGTTGGATTGTACAATTACTTAAAGATAGTAAAAAAAAACTTTAAAGAAGATTTATAACAATTTAAAAAACTTATCTGTGTAACACTTTGATCTATCATTGTCTATTCAATGTTAGTCTTGCACAGAAAAGGAAAGCTATTTGTTGAAAAGCTTTGTTTAAATCTACCATGCAAGAAAAAAAATCAATACAAAATAAAATCCCAAATGGCCAATTGTTTCAGAAGCAAGACCTCTTCCACTCATTCTTTTTATACAAAATGTTTGCTTAGGATGTCATTTCTGAGGTAGAAGTAGTATCAGTTTCCTAAGAAGAAGAAAAAAATAGGTGTGAGCTCTAAATATAACTTCCGGTGGGAGGGAAAACCAGCTACCAATGACTTTTAACAACAGTTACCCTTTGAGTGCTAATTTGGAGTGATTGTAATGAAGTACTAAAATGGATTTGATGTGGAAATGCATGCAAGCAGAATGGGCAAAGTAGAATGGCAAGGAGTGAGTAGACTGGTGAAATTACCTCTGCAAGAGCATCTGTCTTTCCAGACGTGTGATTGCCACCTAGTGGCAAGCATTAACTTTCTGTAGACCGTGGAGAAATCCTGGAAGCTCACCTGGACCCATGTTGAGGAAAACATCACCATTCTCTCAAAAGTGCCAACCTCAGCTCAAATCTTTTCCTTTTTTAAAAAAAAATCTCACTTGTGTTTGGCTTACAGTTAATTCAAAGACATTTATTCACTTTCTCTTACATCAATTTTTTTTTCATTTTCTACATTACTAGTCTGAGAAGCCCATGAATCTGCTTGCAAAACTCCGATTTCATTCAATTTCCTCCATAAGAGGGGAAGAATCCCTGCTTCAATTTTCTTTCACTCAGATCTGTCTACTCTACCTCTTTCCACTTCACATCTGTATGTTGAATGTTCTTTCCAAAACTCACATTGATTTCAATAGCCATTATGATGATAACAAGACATAGGTCCTTCAAGAATTCTTTAGGTCCTTTGAGTAGATCAGAAGGGTACCATTCTACGATGGATGAAAGCCATTACCACAGAATTAGTTTGAAAAGGTGGGAGTTGGGTCTTTTCTCCCTGTGTTTCTCACTCTTGACTTTCCACCTTTCATATGGGATAAACAGTGTGAACAAGCTGCGAGGGAGTAGTTTCTACTTCCATCACAGGAAATTTATCCCTCAGTCCTGGCCTTCCTGGATTCCAAGATGGTTATAAGGTGACTGCTGGAGAGAATGGGTCTGAGCAAAGGACACAAATATAAAATGGAGACAGAAATGCTACACGTTATATTGCTTTTAATTACCCCTATGGACATTTGCAGGTGCAAGTGAGTAGTCACAGTCAATGGATTTTTTTTGTTTTTGTTTTTGAAGAAAGTGTCCTAATACCTGCTACAGTTTCTAGGAAGTATCCTTCTCTTCCTCTTGATTGGTTTTTCTTTTTTGTCTTGGACTTCTTCTTCCTCCTCCTCTGGGCACGGGAGCCAGTGGGTCTGGGGTTTAGAGTATGAGGGAGCTGTTGGGTTGTGGAATCAGGCCTGGGCCTATGTGCACTTGCACACAGGCGGGGTGGGAATGAGATCTTTTCCAGAACCACCCCCCTTCAGGGTCTCAAAGGATGGGAATCTGCTTTGCCTTCATAACCCAACAAGTTGCCCTCCACGGTCCACTGATCTCCCTCCATCCTCACCCCAGAGTGGTTCTCCAAAACACCTCCCCATATCCATCTGCAAGTGGCTGGGGTGGGCCCTTCTGCTGCAGCTGCCTGATTCCACAACCCACTTAATCACAACTTCATCTAAACTACTCTTAATCCCCAGAGTCGTCCTCCCTCCGCCGCCCCCCTCCGTGCCCTTGTAACTGCCATTCTGTTCTGTGTTCCTTGGTTCCCTTCTTCAGCGCTGATTAAAGTCTGATCTGATCTGTTGAGGTCTCTGTCCCCCTCAGCAATGACCAGGCCTTGTAAAAGAGCTAAAATCTGAAATCGATTTCTTTGGTTTAGTCAAAAGATGACATAGGAAATTCAGTTGGACTGCCACAATTAGGACCAGAAATTATCAGCAGTAATTCAGTGCCTCTTTTACTACAAAGCAAAGAGAAATCAGTAAAAAATATCTTCTAAAAGTAAAAATGGTCTTCTCCATGTGTGAAATGAAGAGAATTAAGAAGAATCACATAAATATTAAGGAAGTATGAGTCCTACAGATTTAACATATACCCTCTTTCACAACCTCTATTACAACCGCAATTATATAATGGCAAACTAGATCCATGTGTTGGTATTCATTACCTTACTTATTGTATTCATTACTTATATAACTGTAACCCCTCTGTACATCACCTTTACAATAAAATTAAATGCTATTAAACAGAAATAAAATATTATACACTGTGTACCACCGAGGAGCAAAAACTGTTCATTGTGTCTTTACCTATCATCATTAGGCTAAATGCTAATATCCCTTGACTAAATCATTGATTGTAATCAATGATTATATGTTATCAATGATTGTAATAAATGATTTCAGCTTAATGATGGGATAGATTTAGTTACTAAGACAAGTAGAATTAAAAGAGACAAAGAATTAAAAGGTTATTTCCAGCAAGAAGAAATAGGGGGTTGCAAATTGTAATGGCCAGAGAGTTAGTCTGTTATTTAAGAAAAGCACATTATAAAACAAAACAAAAGACAAATAAACAAAAAAAAAAAACCAAGAGGGAGTCAGTCAGAGGCTATCCAATTAAATTTCCTGGGAAAGAAGCTCTGTGTCAAGCACTGAACCTAAAAACCCTTGCTCCATCACCTCTAAGTTTTAGTTATTTTTGAAGTGCTAGAAAAAAAACCCTCCTTTTTAAAAAAATGCTGTTTGTTTTATGCAAGGCTATCACTATGTAGTTTAGATTGGCCTTAAATTTACTATCTTCAAGGCATTGGCCATAATGGCTTCAAATTCATCATCCTCTTGTTTCAGTCTCTCAAGCCCTGGGATAATAAGCATATTCTATCCTGCCCAGCAAGGTTCCAGTTTTAGTCTTACAATGTTTCCTTTGTCCCTTCCTTAACAGTTTGTTGATTAACCATTCTGTGGCTAATTGTTCCTTTTTGACAGACTGACATCTGTCCCAGATTGTCTGAGATAATCCTATGTCTGGAGATAAGTGACAGCTAGCCAGGAATTAATGTCACTAGAGCTTTTTTTTTTTTTTCATTTTTAAAAAGTTGTGTGTGTGTGTGTGTGTGTGTGTGTGTGTGTGTGTGTGTGTGTGTGTGTGTGTGTGTGTGTGTGTGTGTGTGTGTGTGTGTGTGTTGATACTGGGGCTTGAACTCAGAGCCTGGGCACTCTTCCTTAGCTCTTTCTCTCAAGGATAGTTACCATTTGAGCCACAGCTCCATGTCTGGGTTTTTGGCATTAACTGGAGATGAGTCTCAAGGACTTTTCTGCCCTGGCTGGTTTCAAACTTTGTTCCTCAGATCTCAGCCTCCTGAGTAGCTAAGACAACTTAAATCATAACAACTAAGAGATTTGAAGGAATAGGTCTTTGGGTAGGCTGACTGGACATCTATTTGTAAGTTTAATTCTGTCTTTGCTATAGGTAAACTTCTAGCATCTCAAAAAAAATGCTTCTCTGGTTGCTTTGTTAGAAGTTATTCTTTTGCTTTAATGGCAACAAACAATATCTGCAAGCAAAATATGAAACAAATCCAATGGGAGCAAATATTTAAATAAATTAATTTACTTAGAAAAAAAAGTACTTACTAGACTCATTTTCCAAGACAAGGAGACATAGGCCAGATTGAAAATTGCAAGTCTGCCTAAATGACAGGTTTTACCACTGAATGATGACAGAAATGACAAGTTTCACTGATAATTTTTGTATTTTGAATGCTTATATGCATTGAATATTGCGTAAAAGGGAGTGCTTACTGGCAATTTTGCATGTATTGAACTTGTATACCTTTAGCTTTGTAAATATTTGCATAATATTTAAATAAAGATCAGTTACTTAATCCACAGTTTAAATTATAGCCATAGAAAGCATTAAATGTACTATAATTATCTAAAATAAAGTTCAATTGCAGTTTATAAAGTGGTCATTTAAAAGACCTTTGAATAAACAGATACTTAAATGAACTCTGATTTATTAAAAGTCAGTCAAAAGTCTGAAAAACAAGCAGAAAACATAAGTAGCTATTTGATAAAACACAAAATCTCTCTTAGAGCCAATTTTATCGCAAATGTTACGATAAGCAGAATGTTCCTGAAGACAGTCTTATAAATATAGACATAGACAGTTATCTTCTAGTTTTGCATTACTGAATTAAATTATTAACTTTAGGAAGTCTAGATAATTTTCAGATTTTAGCCAATTTAGTCATTCACATAAACTTTTTATAAGCTCTATCTTTTATATGCTTCTTAAGACCTACTCAGACATTTGAAACTTTATCTCTCTTTCCTATCCTTTTTCTACTTGGGAACAATTCTTTAAGACAAACACTATATTGCATAATCTCTTTTCTCCTCCAAAAGCATGTCTTGCTTCCTTTATCTTTCTTTTAATATGTATCTGGAAACAACTTGTACTTTTTTGTATTTAAACAAAATTCTTTCTTTTTCTAATAAAATAACTGTTAGCAATCTCATAATTCAAGGAAGACCCCTAAACAAAATAATCTCAGACTGCTCCTCCATCTAATAATTTATAAAGGCACATTTATTAATAGGCCCAAGTGTATGTTAAATGGAATGGGATACAAATTATAATTATGTCAATAAAGCAGATTAATATTTTTGTTTATGAGATCTTTTTTCTTCTGTCCTAAGTGTTCAAAAGTAAACTCTTAAATACCTAGTTTAAGGCTGAGATAAGGACTTTTGTAATAAACCATTGTTTTTTTTCTGGTGATACTGTGATTGGAATTCACGGCCTCATGCTAGTCTGTTTGCTCTACTATTTGAACCACATACCCCATCTAAATTTGTTTTTGGTTTTGCGCGCGCACGTGCGTGCGTGTGTGTGTGTGTGTGTGTGTGTGTGTGTGTGTATGTGTGTGTGTATGTGTGTATATGTGTGTGTATGTGTGTGTATGTGTGTGTATGTGTGTGTATGTGTGTGTATGTGTGTATGTGTGTGTGTATGTGTGTGTATGTGTGTATGTGTGTGTATGTGTGTATGTGTGTGTGTGTATGTGTGTGTATGTGTGTGTGTATGTGTGTGTGTGTATGTGTGTGTGTGTGTGTGTGTGTGTATGTGTGTGTGTATGCTGGTATTGGTGCTTGTACTCAGGGCCTGGACAATGTCTCTTAGTGCTCTTAGCTTTTTCACTGAAGTCTGGAGCTCTACCATTTAAGCTACAATTTTTGGTGGTTAATTGAAGATAAGAGTCTCAAACTTTCTGCCCAGGCTGGCTTCAAACCTCAATTCTCAAACTTTAGCCTTATAAGGAGCTAAAAATCTGTGTGTGTGTGTGTGTGTGTGTGTGTGTGTGTGTGTATCCTGAGGCTTGAATTAAACTCAAGGCCTAGGCATTGGTCCTGAGCTTCTTTTGCTCAAGGCTAGCACTCTACCACTTGAGCCACAGCTCTACTTCCAGCTTTTTTGGTAGTTTATTGCAGATAAGAGTCTCATGGACCTTCTTGCTTGGGCTAGCTTGAAATCAGGATCCTCAAATATTAGCCTCCTGAGTAGCTAAGATTACAGGCATGAGTCATTGGTGCCTAACAATAACCATTTTTTAAAGAACAGAAAGCAGAATATTAAAAAAAAAGACACAATAGCTTCTCGACATTAACTCTATAATTGTAGTTCAAGAGTCCTTAAACATACATATGAAAATACATGCCTGGGGGCTGGGAAGATGGCTCAGTGGTAAAGCGCTTGCCTTGCATACATGAGGCCCTGGGTTCGATTCCTCAGCACCACATAAGCAAAAAGAAAAAAGCCGGAAATGGTGCTGTGGCTCGAGTGGTAGAGCGCCAGCCTTGAGCTGAAGAGCTGAGGGATGGTGCCCAGGCCTAGAGTTCAGGCCCCATGACGTACCCAAAAAAAAGAAAAAAGAAAATACATCCCTGCAAAGTTTTAAACTAGGCATGCTAAGAGGGCCAAACTAAACATGCATGAAATGAACTCAAAAGTTACCAGAATGAAATGACCACAGGAAGATAGTCAGTTGTTTTCTGGAATATTGTTTTTTGTGGAGAGACAGATTTAAGTTTTGTCTAATTCTAATAGACTAATGCACAAAATGACCCATAAAAACAATTTGATTAATTT
Organism: Dipodomys merriami; assembly: GCF_024711535.1. Taxonomy (NCBI): domain Eukaryota; kingdom Metazoa; phylum Chordata; class Mammalia; order Rodentia; family Heteromyidae; genus Dipodomys; species Dipodomys merriami. The sequence goes on along the minus strand of NW_027204493.1, from coordinate 2,631,765 downwards.
TGAGTGTTCTCTTAGGTAAGCTTTAGTCACAGGTTTGAGTCACAGTTCTCCCTAGAAGGCAGTAAAATAGTTGCAACCTTTTATTCTCACAGATTACAAAAATTGATCCTAAGGGACTTGAAGCCTCCCAGCAGCTACGGGAGAGAGCTGCCTTGGAAACGATCTTCTAACATCAGAATGACTTTCATATGACCTGCATAATCTCTTGACTGAAATTGCACCAGGGGAGGTCTTGAGAACAGTACACCACCCTAAATGCGGCCTTATTGAGACTATAAATAATAAATCCTGCTTGTTTGAAGGCAGTCAGTTTGGGGGTAATTTTCTGACTAACAGGCTTAGACTCAGAAGCCCTGAACCATCATCTGTTATGTTCAATTAGTCAAGTGAATTCCTTTGGCCAGTCCAGCTTAAGGGAAAAAAATACTAAACTAACAACTCAGTAGAAAGAAGGGAAAAAGAAATTCAGTCATGGTTTAAACTGCCCCTGAGAATGGATAGGTTAGTTTATTCTTAATATATTAGGGAGGTGGTTAGGATAAAAAAATATGTAGATATGTAAGTTTTTTAAAGCCTATATAATGACCATGATTAAGTAATTACTTGTATAATTACTTGTAGGATTTTTGTTATTTCATTGGACTGTAGATTTGACAGTAGAATTTCCAGGTATCTTTTTTTTATTGTGAAAATACTGTACAGAGGGGTTACAATTACATGGGCAAGATAATGAGTACATTTCTTATCAAGCATTTTAGCTTTGTATTTATCTTTGTATCCCAAGAGACTTGCACACTGTTTAATGGATACTATGTGTTCTAAGGTATCTCCTGAACAAATGCATGCATGTAGAGTTTTAGTTGATCAGGACTCCATGATCTCTCTCTCTCTCTCTCTCTCTCTCTCTCACACACACACACACACACACTTGGAAGTTATTTTTTATTACCTTCACATCAGCTTCTTGGATAATTCTTTTATAATTTTTTATTGTTATTCTAAAGGTGATGTGCAGATGGGTTACACTTGCATGTCAGATAAAGAATACATTTCTTTTTGGACTCCCAATTTTCCCCTCCCATCCCCACCCACAAGTTGTATAGTTCATGTTCAGTGTCATATCCAGTAAGTGCTATTAGCTGCATTTATTCACCCTTTATCCCTCCATTTCTGTGCCTTCTCTTACACTCCCCAAAACATATAAATGGACAAACAGAACAAAAGGGGAGAAAATAAAAACATAAAAACAGAAAAAAACCTTGTATTTTCACTTCCTGTAGTTTATTTCGTCTAATAATATTTTATATGATCAGATGCATGTAGGCATTTTGCATTTCTGTTCCTCTCCTATGAGTATTCTCCTTTGGTTTCAATGTGTGTGAATGCCTAGATAACTGTATAATTTATTATATCCCAGTATTTTAGATCTAGCTTTTCTTGGATAATTCTTGAAAATATATCATCCAACCTTTACATCTGTGTAGAATCTTCTACTGTTTATGGTGTTCTAGTTTTCTTAATCTTTAGCTTCTCAAAGAGTAGTGTGTTAAATGACTTTTTAATTACATGAATACAGGTATCAAATTTTTGTAGCCATTTCACTGGGTTATTTTTCATTAAGAAGCACAAAAAGAATGAAGTGTGTTGAGAGAAAATACTAGGTGCATAATAGAATTGGGGACAGGCAGACATGGGAAACATTGCAGCACTAGCATGACTCAAGCTCTCCTAAATAGCATCAGGTAAACAGCATTAGGCTGATCTTCGGTAAGAAAAGAAATCTGTGGTAGAAATACTTTATCTGTCATCTGGGTTTTACAGAAAGGAAAATTTAAGCTTAGCCACCATACTAGCCTTCATGTAACTCATGCAACTTGCATGAAATAATTCTCTTCTGTTCCTCATAAACATACAGATTTGACAGGTGTATACTAACCTGTCTACCAAGATAGTTTACCTTCATCTTCAAGTTTGAGGACTTCACAGTTGCCAAATAGTGACAATAGAAGGCCTTACTTCAATGTCTGAGACCAGAATTGTGAACTGATTTTAGTGCTTCTTAGAATGCTTCCCCTGGTATTTACAGTTAGGGAGGGCTAAAAACTTTTCTCCGCTGGATTCTTCAGTTCTCTTGAGTTTTAGTTGAAGGAGGCACTCAACACTGAGCCTCTTCCTCGAGGTCCATTGAAGGAGGAGAGTATGCTCTAACAAATAACCACACAAGGCCAAGTTGCTATCTTACAATTCCAGGTACAGAAGGATCTTCTGTGTAAAGTCTCATTAGGCTGAAATCAAAGTATTGGCAGGACTGTATTCTTTGTGAGATGCTCACTCCACTTCAAGTTCATTTAGTTGCTGGTGGAGGTCAGTTCCATGTACTTGTGGAACTGAGATATCTGCAAGTTGTTGGCTTCTCAGTTTCTAAAAGTTGTCTGTATTTCTCAGCTCCTTTCATCTTCAAAACCAGCAGGGTTGGTCAAATTCATCCCCTGCTTTAAATCCATCTGACCTTCCCTTCTGCTCATATTCACTTTCAGCTAGAGAAAATGATCTCTTAAGAACTCATCTGATTAGACTGAGTGCACCTTCGTAACCCATGATAATCTCCCAATGTTACTTTAACATCTATAACCTTGATTACATCATTAAAGTCCTTTGACAGCAGTAGCTAGAGAAGAGGGTTTTTTGGGGGGGAGGACATACTGGGGACTGAACGCAGGGTTCCATTCATGTTAAGCAGGTAATGAATTATGTTCCCAGTATTATGTTCCCTCCTGAGTAGCTAGAATTACACGTGTGTACCTGTACACCCATCCTAGATTAGAGTACTACTGAATGAACAGGGAATAGGACTCTCAGAGACAGATCTAAGACTCTTTAAATACCATATGAAGCATGTCAAGTGGCAAGATACAGAAATTCCATGAGCTAAAAAAGCAAGTTAATTGTCCCACGTGCCATGAACATTCACAGTCAACCAGAGCTTATGTAATCAGAACCAATACTCTCATTTAAAAAGAGAAAAGACACAAGGCAGGTAGGAGTTGCAGGTCCATCCCAGATCTGAAGCCTAGTGAACAATGGGTAATGCAATAGAATGATCCTTGGACAGTCCCCAGATTTGCTCTCTTAGAATAGTTCATGTGTGCTTAGTCCTAGGACTTGAACTCATGTCTTGCATGCTGTCCCAAGGATTTTTTTGCTCAAAGCTAGGAATCTATCACTCTACTTGCACCTTTTTTTTTTTTTTTTTTTTGCTGGTTAATTGCAGATAAGCATCTCACAGGCTTTCTTCCCTGTCCTGGCTCCCAACCATGATCCTCAGATCTTAGCCTCCTGACTAGCTAGGATTATAGATGTGAGCCACAGGCATCCAACTGGGTTTAGTTCGTTTTTCTCTATGGGTCTTGAATCTGCTCTTGGAGACCTCTTTCCATGCTGGTCTTATCGATACCCATTTCGGAAGAGGGAATTGATTCTTGCTTGCAGCATTGTGGGGGAAGAAGGGACTCCAGTATTCTTTATATTTCAAACCATCTTGGTCTATTTTGGTCCAGGCTCTAAGGACTTTTGTCAATAAACTCAAAACCTTTGTGAGTGTTGGCCGTGAGTTTTGAAAGGCCCACGCTTTGCTATATTCCATTCCATCCCAGGTGCCAAAAGTCACACCCTTCATTCTTTCAAGCCCTGTGCCTCTCTCCAGACATAATTACTGCTAATTTGGGCATACCAGGCCACTGTGGGAACATGCCCTTAAGCTTCCTAGGAGTCTTTTTGTCTAGCAGTGTCGATTGTTGAGGTGGATATCCTACAGAAAGACAGAAGGTGCCTATTTGGACCTCTCAAGTTCTCAATTAAGGATGCCACCCTTAGGGAGGAGATTGCTAGGAGCCGGTTAAGGGGCTGCTTTGTGTTGTGCTTCTGGGTTCACTAGCCCTAGGTGCAGACACATAATCAACAGCCAGAGTTCAGACAAAGCAGCCTGAGAAGCAGAAGGCGGTTTCTGGTACTTGCCAGCCATCAGCTCCATTAGTCATAATCCTTGATCATGGGATGAAGCCATGAGGCCAAGCCAAGTACTGCCCTTTTCTGCATTCTTTTTTTTCCCAAGCTGTCATTTTGCTTTCAGCAATGCTTTCTGAATGGCTGTGGAACTTTCGCCTATGAGAGAAGACACTTATCACCCCAGTACATGCATTAATTACTACTGTTACCTGGAAACAGCTTTCTGGACCAAAATGAGGGTGTGAATTCAAGGAAGGAAGAAAATGTGTATGAAACCATCTTATGCCAGGGCTCCTGAGTTCCATGGGTCAGGGTTTTCAGTGGAGTAGGAAGGAGCCCTAACAATTGTCTCCCATTGTGTAAATCTGCCCAGCCTGTCACATAGTTGGCAAAGACACTGGTTTTCAGGGACAGCCAAGGCTGGCAGACAATTGGTGGATCTGAAAGCATTTTCTTTTTAGGAATAGCCTGTACTTCCACAGCTCACTTCCTGCTGAACTCCTCTGAACCACGGCTAGGAGTGACATTTCTATTATAGTGCTCAGCTAAAGAGCAGGAGGTTAATCCCAGGGCTGTGGATGAACTATTTCTAAATGCCATGTCTATGTTTGGAGCACTTGCTACCTGGTGAATGTTGCTATGTACGCATCTATTTAGGATTATTGACAAGTAGTTTCTCAACTAAGCTGAATTGTATTTTAAAATGATAGATTACCAGATACAGTGTTGGAAGGTTCTGACCTTGTACATTTTTTCCTGTTTTTCAGTTTTTTTTATTGTGATTAAGTGATTACAAGAATTTCACAGTATTGAGAGATAGTGGTACTTAGTAAAGTCACAAACACATTCTAACCTTCATGGGACAAATTGTCTTTATCGTGGTCTATAAAGTTTATGAGTTCTATGAGCTTTGACAATACAGTTATTTCTTCCACATCAGGTGATATGTACATTTCCTCCTGTTGGCTTACTGTTGGCTGTTCTCTTTTTTTCCTCTCGTTCCCTCCCTCCATTGCTGCCATTGAGTTGCTTAGTTCATTTTGATCAATGTCCAGTGCAGTGACCTTGTAAATTCTGAACAAACTCTAGAAACATGGTTTTAAAAAGGTCTTCAGGCTTAATAGTTCCATACAATTAGTTGCTGTAAGAAGTATTCCTTACATTTGTATGGGGAATCTGAGGGGAAAAATCAAACTCATAGAAACAGAAAGTACAATGGTGGTTACCAGAGCTGGGTTGCAAGGCCCGGAGAGGTGTTGGTTGAAGGACACAAAATTTATGTGTTTAAGAGAAATAAGTTCAAGAGATCGATCACACATTCTGGTGACTTGTTAGTAACAATAGATTATATGTTTGAAAATGGTTAAAAATATAATTTAAGTGTTTATTTACTGACATTTCATTTAACATTTTAAAATTGTTTTTCAAATAGTTGCACAAAGCTGTTTTAATTCAGCATGTCCATTTAGGAACACAATGTGCCTTGATCTGTGTCACCCCTTCCATCATTCTCTCGGGCATCCTAACCCCAACCATCCCTTCAAATTCCCTGGTTTCGTATTCACATACGCACATAGAGTATTGTGACTCTATTCCCCCTAATTCTCTCCCCATTCATTTGCCCCTAAAATCTCCTCCTTTGACAGGACATGTTTCAGCTTCCTGCTATTAATTTTGTTATGTTGTTGCCAAGGAAAGATTTCTTTACTTGGGCACATCATCCAGGCCCAGGGTTCAAGCCCTAAGACTGGACAAAAGGGGAAAATTGTAAAAGTGCTTAGAGCAGTGCCCTATCCATAGAAGAATTATATGAGCATTAAGTAAGAGAAAAAATAACTACTTCTTCAACTCTTCTGTGTGGACAGTGATAAGCTTATTTTCTCGTTGCTGGGGTGAATACACTGCCAGACCATGTTATTATCTTTGTTGTTGTTATTTTATAATGTGTGTGTGTGTGTGTGTGTGTGTGTGTGTGTGTGTGTGTGTGTGTGTGTGTGTGTGTGTGTGTGTGTGTGTGCTGGTTCTGGGGTTTGAACTCAGGATTTAGGTACTGCCCCTGAACTTCTTTTGCTCAAGGTTAGTACCCTACCACTTGAACCACAGCTCTACTTCCAGCTTTTTTGGTCATTTACTGGAGACAAAAGTCTCAGGACTGGGGCTGGGAAGTTGGCTCAGTGGTAGAGTGCTTGACTTGCATGCCTGAGGCCCTGGGTTCGATTCCTCAGTACCACATAAGCAAAAAGAAAAAACCTGGAAGTGGTGCTGTGACTCAAGTGGTAGAGTGCTAGCCTTGAGCTGAAGAGCTGAGGGACAGCGCCCAGGCCCAGAGTTCCCACGACCAGACCCCCCCCCCAAAAAAAAACAACCTCTTAGGACTTTCCTGCCCTGGCTGGCTTCTCACCGTGATCTCAGATCTCAGTCTCCTGAGTAGCTAGGATTACAGGCGTGAGCCACTGGTGCCCAGCTATCGTTAGTGAGCATTAAAGATTTCCTGAATAAATAAATGAATGTTTAATCTAAATAGAAAGGAGGAGGAGCAGAATGACCTGGTTATCCAAACTAGCACACTGCTATGTTGTAGGCTTTCAGAAAATGCAAGATGTCATTTCTGGCTCAGTTGGGAGCTGAATTCTGAACATGCTCTGGAGTTTGTTAGCACCAAATCCTCCATGACAAACTGTGTGACCAGTATGAACAACACTTCTTGTTGCTTTCCGGGCTATAAACACTTGAGCCCCTCAGCGTACTGCTGGCTTTCAGACTACCTAGGCAATGGAAGCAAGGTTCTGGGTTGGACCCCAGCTCATGCCCCCTTTGGGAGAGTGGAGTATTGATTAGGTATTTTGCTCGCTGACCTATGCCCCTTGTGAGAGTTGTTTCCCTGAGTAGGCTGAGCACTGGTCCTGATCACAACTCACAGCTGACCTGACCCTCTGTGAAAAGGATTTTTCAAACCCTAAACAATGGCAGCTTTATGGGCCAGCTGCACTGTGTTCCCTTTCAGAGGCAACCAGGGCTTTAAAATCACATAAAAAGCACATCCAAGTTGTGCTGTGGAGACTTGCATGAGACAATCGGCTGCTCTACTAATTCTTGTCCAATACTCTGTCTCAGAGGAGCCATTAGAAGTCCAGTAAAATAGACCTCAGTCACCTTGGCTGGCTTCCAGAGCTTGACGTTTGCTGCCTCTGGAATTTCTTCAGAGCCCTGGACCATTTCCTGTGGGCTTTGGGCCCCTAACCAGCAAATTAATGTCCAGCCTCCCTGTCTTCTGGGTACCACTTGTTTCTGTGTTTCTGTTTGCTAAATGACCTGAGGGTTTCTCATTTTCTGCTTCTGCTCAACTGGAAGTCACTCTATTAACAGTTTCATTGGAAGCTCATGGTGGTCTATGAGCTTTTCTGAAATTTCCTAGAGAAGAAACAGCTGCTGTCTCCAGAAACTGAGTCCCAGAGGAACTTAGTCTGTCTTCTGGCCATTTCTAATCATGACATCCAGCTAGCCATCACCTGGGCCTAACACATACCTTGAAATGATCTGCCTAACCCCAATGAAACCTTCCAGAGGTCCTGACAACAGAGTTAAGATAGTTCAATGCCTGAAATAGACATAGACCAGCAAAGGTACCATGTGTGCGTGCATGCATGCATGTGTGTGTGGGGGGCACCATGTGTGCATGCATGCATGCATGTGTGTGTGGGGGTACCATGTGTGCGTGCATGCATGCGCGCATGCGTGCTCGTGTGTGTGTGTGTGTGTGTGTGTGTGTGTGTGTGTGTGTGTGTGTGTGTGTGTGTGTGTGTGTGTGTGTTCTGTTGGTTTCTAGACAGCTCTTGAAGGATCTTTCATGGAGAAATCCCAGGCTAGCCCCTTAGAAGCTTTTTGTTGTTAGTTTACTTATGAAGATAAATTTATGACCCACTGAGAATTAGGCCATTAGCTAGGGAGGAGGAAGAGGAACAGCAGTCATGAAGACTTGCTTTGGCACCCATGTCTCTAGTGGGCTGGAGATCACTCTGACTTCCTCCCCGAAAGACACTCTAGCTCCAGACAGCCAGTTTGTGGGACCAGCTCCCCATTTAGAGCCTTTGGTCATCTCTCATTCCTCAGTAGATACATCCATTTCCCACAGGAGGCCCCATCCTGAGAGAAGGGAGCTGGCTAGACATGCTGCCTCTGTGGTGGGGCTTGGCTAGAAGCCTAGATGTAACATCTGCACTGTCAGTCAACTCCTAGATATGCTATCAGCAAGTCTTTGCCTTTCCTCAAGGCCAGCAGGACAAAACAAATGTAAAAATGCTGATTTTGTGTGTGTGTGTGTGGGGGGGGGGTAATCAGGCTTTCTTTAGCCTCAGCAACCTCTAGAGAAATCTTACTAAGATCATGGCTGTCCACAAAGTGGAGAACTTTTCTGACCACATGGATTCACATCTTCCTCATCCCTCATGTTAATTCCTTAGGTGCCTAGGTGAAATGTCCAGGACTCTCTAGATCCTAGAATCTCTCTAGATTCAAGGTCATTCATGGAGCAATGTGTGGTCTGGAGACCCAAGTGACTTACCCAAGTCAACTCTTACTTGGGTGCTTGGGTGTGAACGGGCCCTAGGTCTCTCAGAGACAGGTTTGTGCACTTAGAAATGTTCTATTGATGCATTAATACCTTATCCGCATTTGTTTTAGATTCGATCCTATAGCAAATGGATTCAGTTCTAAACTCTAAATTCTTTGACTGGTGACTCAATTAGCTAGAGCAACCAGAGCAAAGTACCATATACTGTGTGTAGTATAAACAATAGAGATTTGATTGTAGCTGAAATTTCAAGACCAAGGTATCAGCATGGTGGATTTCTTCTGAGGCCTCTTTCCTAGGCTTGTAGATGGATGTCTTCTGCTGCTGTTCATACATGGTATTCCTTGTTACTGCTTGGGTCCAAATTTTCCCCTCCTTATTGGTGATATTGGATTAGGACTCAGCCTGAGAACCTTATTTTACTTCAACTCTATCTTTAAGGGTACTATTTCCTAACATAGTCACTGCTGACATTTGGAATTGTGGCTCCAAAAGGCCCATGTGTTAAAGACTTGGTCAATAGCCTTTGTATTACTGCAAGGCAATAAAATCTTTAGACATGGTGCCTAATGAAAGAACATTAAGTTACTAGGGACCACGTCTTTAAAGGCATACTGAGAGCCTAGCCCTTTCTCCTCATTAGTAACCATGAGGTAAACCTCTTTCTTCTTTCATATGTAGTGTGCCATGATGTGCTATTTTCATCTAAGTCCAAAAGCAATGTACCAACAGACTACAGATTGAAACCGCTGAAACTATATACCAAAAGAAGCCTTTCTTCTTTCTACTTTGAGTAGAAATCTTGAGTATTTTGCCAGAGTTATGGAAAGCTGACTAACACACAAATTAGTACCAAGAAGTGGTCTTCATTGCTATGACTATTCCTGATGATGTGGTTTAGAAGACTTTGAAGTTGGTTTGTGAGATGAGTTTGGAAGTTTGGAGAAGCTGGCTAGAGAAAGCCTAAAATTCTCTGAGGGGAGTGTGTGGGAAATCTTGGTGAGGACTCAAAGTGCTGATTGATAGAAATGCAGACAGTAAACATTACTTTCCTAAGTTTCAGCTGGAAATAAAAACTCTATTGGAACAGGAGTAGAGGCCATCTATTTTCAGGTCAACGTAAAAAATGTAGTTTGCTTTTGTTTGTGACTTGAGACATTGTGGGATCCTAAGTTTAAAGGGTATGAACTAGGAAATTTCAAGGCTGTCCAGAATTCAAAACAAGGCATAGGTATTGTTGGCTGGGTTTAGCCAGATTTATAGGGAGAATTTGGAGAAAATAACAGAATAGAAAGATTTAGAAACCTTGAAGTCTGGCCAGAAAAAGAGTATGTTTAAAAGTGTTGCCAAGGAAAGTATGTTCACTAAAATGATGAACACCACTGTACTAATGTACAATAAGAGCATATCTTGACTACATCTTGAATATATCCCAGGAGAAGAGATATCCTGTCTCCAGCATATCTTGTGGATATAGTGGTAGGTACTTAGGGTTCTCCTCCATCCCCTGCCCTGAATTAATTTCCTAGCCCTGAAGAGGTTTCTGGGCTGGGAAGGTGGTTCAGTGGTAGAGTACTTGCCTTGCATGCATGAGGCCTGGGGTTTGATTCCTCAGCACCACATAAACAGAAAAACCTGGAAGTGGAGCTGAGGCTCAAGTGGTAGAGCGCTAGCCTTGAGCTGAAGAGCTGAGGGACAGCGCCCAGGCCCAGAGTTCAGGCCCCAAAACCAACCAAAAAAAAAAAAAGAGAGGTTTTTGTATTCAATGCTTCTGCGCTGTGGTTCAAGCTGCTCCCTGTGCAGTTTATGCTGACATGATGACAATATAACTTGATGTCATCCATGTGTAGCTGACTTGGCAGACACGCAGAAAGCAAGTGACAGGACCACCAAGGTTTCCACCAAGATTTCAAAGAAAGGCCTAAGAGTCCAAGCAGTGTGTGACAGCATCACAGTCTCTATAGACAGCCTGATGTTGTGAGACGGAGGGTGGACCCCACGAAGCCAGAGATGCTAGGGACAAGGAATGCCTGCTGAGGGATTCTGTGGGCAGTGCCTAGAGCTTGGCCAAAAGAGTGGGCATGGGAACTTTCGCTGGCCAGGCCACTGGGGCAGCATTGCCCAAGTCCTTGCAAGCTTGCATTCTGTTATTACATGTCCTAGGTACCCAACATAAACACTGAGAATTTAAGGTTTGCCGTGCTGGATTTTGTCTGATCCTCTTCCTCCTCCTCCTCTTCCTCCTCCTCCTCCTCTTCCTACTCTTCTTCTTCCTCTTCTTCTTCTTCCTCCTCTTCCTCCTCTTCCTCTCCACCCCCTCCTTTTATATATGTTCTCATTCTTCCCTTTGGAATAGGAATGTTCATCCTATCCATTGTATCCTGGAAGTTTCTTTTTTAATTTTTCATAAAGGCCTATAGCCAAGCTTTCCTTGAGTCTCAGAGGAGATTTTGAAGCAATGCTAGAGCAGTTAAGACTCTCACAGAAGGATTAAATACATCTTAAATTATGAATTGAACACAAATCTTTGGGGGGGGGGAGAAGCAAGATAAAATATTATTGTGTAGATAAGGGTCTCTGACCTTCCATGTGTTAATGTCTTAGTCACCAGCCTATGGTGATATTGTGTTGGTGATATTGTGTGGTAGATGAGACCTAGTGGCAGGAAATAAGGTCATTAGAAACATGCCCCTAGAGGGAATACTGGAGCCCCAGGCTCTCCCTCTCTCTTTGCTTCCCAGCTGCCCTGAAGTGAATGAGCTGCCATCTGTTGTATACTGCTGTCATGATGTACTGTGCAGCCACAGGCCCAGAGCAGTGCACCAAGTGATTGTGGGCTGAGACTTTTGAAACGTGAACCAATGTAAGTAAACCTTTTCTCATTTTTAGTTGATTATCTCAGGCACATTTTCATAACAGCTGGAAGCTGACTAACACAGTGGTACTGGGGTACTGATGAATACATGGATTTGGGTTGATACAATTCAGTGTATCTATCACAGTGGGCTGAACTCTGTGTTTATTTTAGTGGTTGGTTAATCCAAGGAAAGCATATGGGAGCCATATACCCTGAAATCTTGTACATTCGCAAACATTTTTGTCTAGTGTTATTTTTAGATCACATTTTTCCCCCTCTTTAAACTTGGAAGGCATTGCTCTGTTGACTGCTAGTCTTGCAAGCTATTAATGGAGACAAATCTGACACCAGTTGAATTTCTTTTTGTAGCTCCAATTGCCAGACATGTTAAGGGGAGCCCTAGTGGCTAACCAGAGACAGCTAAACAAAGAAAAAGATGATAGTTTCATGAGTGATCATGAGCAAGACAAATCAAAATACTGTCCAACGGAGTCCAGTCCCAATTGCTTAGTCTTTAGGAAGTAAAATACTGTTTTTATTGTTTTAAAAAAGATACTCTGTTAGGGATGCTTTGTGATAATAGCTATACACAGAACTCTCAGGAATTCTGTACTATTCAGTGGAATTTAAGACAGGGTTATTGTAGTTGAGAGAATAGTCTTTGTTTCTCATCAGCTAACTAATCATTGCAGCAAATTTCCTATTTCCCATGCCATTAAAATATAATACTACACATTTCAAGATATATTCATGGAGAGTCTTATTCTCTATGAAATGCTTTAACAAAAATGCCATAAGTTTGGTGGCACACAGACAACAGAAAGGTACTTGTCATAGTTCTGGAGACTAGGAGGTCCCAAATCAAGGTCCAGAAGATGAGTGTCTAAGAGCACTCCTCTAAGATTCATAGACTGCTGTGTCCTCACACAGTGTAAAGGCTACCTCAGCTCCTTTGACTCTCTCTGATAAGGGCCCCCATTCCGTGACCTCATCATTTCAGAAAGCCGCACCTCTCAATACCACCACACTGGGGATTAGGTTCTCAACATGTGAAGCACACAAACATTCAGACTACCACAGAACAAAGTTCCTGACCTCCTGGCAGCTAGGAAGTAGAACGAGGTAGGGAGCAGAGACAAGTTCTATCTCTCAAAAGCAGGACCCAGTGATCAATTTCCTTCAGCTAGCTACTCTTTGTCATAACCCACACAGCTATGACCTCGTCAGTGAGCTAGCTCATCCAGCTGTTTCTCAACAGTGCCAACAGCTGGAGACCAAGTCTTCAACACAAAATGTCTGAGGAAACACTTCATACCCCAACCACAAAGGAACACTTAAAAAGAACATCTCTTCATTATGGTCAATATTCTTTCAATAAAAGTTGGTTTGTTCCTTCATTAAGGAAATAAAATACTACAAGTGCATAAATTCAGCAAAAGGGCAATTCTTTACAAGACTATTAAGAGGTCATGTGCCTTCAAATTAAATCTTCATGAGAAGTATTCATCTCTGAAGATGTAGGAAAAATACAACAAAATTACATTTTAAAATACATTTTCTTTAAGGATCCTGTGAAGAAAGGAAGCACTACAGACTACAGAAGAACATTGACCATTCCATTTAGGAAGAAACTCATCTTTGGACCCTCCCCTGCCAAGAAGTTATTCTTACTTTAAATTTGTGATGATCATTTTAGTTCTTCATCCAGTTTTACACTCTCTGCGTAACAGCTGGCCTTGCTGAAGATGTAGCTCAGGGGTAGAATACTAAGGCCTTGAGTTCAAAACCTAGAATAAAATACACATAGCAAGAGAAAAAAAGAAAGGAGAAAGAAGGAACGGAAAGAAAGGAACATAAAGGAAAAAGGAAAAAGGAAAAGAACTGTCATCTTGATAATCCGCTCTGGTTCAAAGCCTGTCTGACTTTGGGGTCTGTTCGCATTCCATTGCTTGCTTACATGCATAAGCAATGGGTCCAGGTATGTACATGTGGATTGTGAAGGTAGGAAAACGATGTCCTGCAGAGTCAAGTTCACTGGACTCCACCATCTTTTCATTTTCCCTCTCTTTCCCTCTTGTGGTTGGCCTCATCTTCTGCACATGAGTTGCTGGAGCATCTAAGCTACACCTCATCAGATTCAGGAAGCTTCACCTCTGCATGCTGTGAAGATTGCAACACAGCCTCTCTAGTACTTCCGAGTTCCCAGGCAGATGTTTGTGGGATGACCAGTGAAGGGCTCATGGTAGGGCCTATTGAAGTCTCACCAGAGCCTCATCCTGAGATAGCCAACTACCTGCTCCACACTGGCTTTCCCCGGGACCTGGCTCACATTAGGCCTTCTGTGCATGTCTGGTGAACATTTATATTTACACAGGCAGATCTCTGAGGGAAAGCAACAAAACCAGTGTGATCAAAGATGCCTTCTTCTAAAAGAAAATAAATGAATTGTTTAGGAAACCAAGGAGAAGCTCTGAGTGGGGCCAAGACAAGAATGGCTAGGGCTGCAAAAAGACTCTATAAAAGTCTTGCCATTTCTTGGGGCCCTGTGGAACCCTAATCTAGCTTGAATGGGATTAGAACTCTCTTCTCTCATACACACATGTAAGAGCCTACAGAAAAGCAACCTCTGCTCTCGCTGGGTGGGCCTCATAGCTCCCGCTCCGATCCATGGTCCACCAGAAAGGGTCCCATAAACTGCAAAAGAAGTTGGGGGTCTAAGAACATGAACATGAACTTGCCTATGGGAAAATGGGCCGTGGTCTTTGGAACACCTCCCAAGATCCTAGCCTGGGGCTCTGCAGGATCATTCCTCCCAGCAGCTGTCTTCTTTCTGCTTCTGTCTCTGTCCTGATTCATTTGCTCCCCTTTTTCCCCATTTGAAGTGAGACTCCATCATCCAGATTCTCCTGGAACCCCATAGGCCCAGCGTTCACAGCAGCATCATGGAGAAATTAAGCTGTGAAGACTGTGTGGCAGTGCTGTGCCTCTTGCTCACGGTGTCATGACAGGCAGCTTCCCAGAGATGGCTGAATGTGCTTGTGCCTGGACAGTCCCAGGAAGGGCGTCCTGGCTTCTGCATGGATCAGTGCCGTCAGGAATCTCTGCAACTTTGGGGACAAAGAGTTCACTCATGACATCACTGCCACCATCTTCAGTCTGCAGAGAAGCAGGGACAAGCAGAGGAACAATAAGACCTTTCTAGGGAACTTAATACTTCACCGCTACCCAAAAATATGAAAACCATGGTATCCTTCTGGCTACTATAAAAGTACCTAGCAACCGAAAAGACTAGAATAAAATATGAGATATTGGGTACTACACTTACTACACTCTAGTGTTTATTCTCTCTTTTTATAATGAAAAATGTTTTTTGGGTTGTTTCATTTTTCTGGCACTGGGAGGGGAAGGTTTGAACTCAAGGCCTCATGCTTGCTCAGTTGCTTTCTTGGTTGGTACCCCTGGACTTGAGCCACACTTTCAGCCTGTGTGGTGGAGTTTGATGAACAAAAAAAAAAGTCAATTTCTAGTAAGGAAGATATTTTCATTATAAAGTGGTCTAACAACAGTGGTGATAGATTCTAGACATGCATTGCAGATGATGCTAGTTGGAAATAACTTATGGGACCATTGGTACACGTGCGGTTCAACCGTAACTGAAGCGTTGCTATGTCATATGGGACTATAGAAAAGTATTAGGCACTAGAATTCCTGCTAATTGTATAAAGCACATATGCATGATATAATGGATATTATGTTGTGTCTTGAAGTCGTCTTTGGAAACAAAATTTTTATTGATGGAAAAATATTTCATTGAATGAATAGGTAAAGGCTTATATAAGCAGCCACATCCTGCTGGGGCCGTACATAGGATTCTAAGTTTTTGGTACTATTCTAACCTATTCTGACAATGAAAAAAATCCCATAAGAATTTGAGTGTTCTTTATCTCTGATAATTTCTATATTGTAAATGCCTAGAGTTGGAATTACTAGGTTGCTTATATATCCTCTTCTCTTCCTTCTCTCCTCTTCTTTCTTTCTCTTTTTCCTCCTTTCCTCCACTACTCCCTCATTCCCCCACTTTCTTTGCTCTGTCCCCCTTTTGATCTCTTACAAATTTTCCATTATTTCTGTTATGACCCCGTGATTCTATCTACATCTGCTAAAGTCAGCTTCTTAAGCAGAATAAAAACAAATTAAACTTTGCTACATTAATAAAAATAGTATCGACATGCATTCCTGTAATAACAAGTGATAGAATTATAATCCAAAAGATGTTGCTAGGCTGGAACAGTAGCTTAGGCATTAGGAATGAAAATCCTTAGTGAGAAAGTCCCGCCTTTACAGGTATCGGTCCACATGGCTGTAGTAAAGATGAAAGGCATGTAACCTTACAACAGCCAAAATGAGTCATCAGAATTCTTTAGGAAGCGCATCATCTTAGGTCATAATAACAGAAGTATAGATTCCAGAGTAAGAGAGTGTGTGTGCTCTGTGCTGTGAGACCAAAGCTGCCCTCGACACGGGGCCCCATACTTTCAATGGACCATTGCAAATGATCTGTGTTTAGAAGACAGATCAGAGTAAGAAACGAACTGGAAAACTAGTGTTTCCTCCCTTAGCTGTGTTGGCTACATTAATTGTATTGTTTCAGCCACATGCTCAGCCTGGTCCAGGAGGAGGCACCAGGGTGTGTCTTTGCTCCTAAGATGGATCTGTAGAGACTGACAAGGAAGGTGAAACTTGGAATCGAGAGCCCCAGTGAGATCTGTGAATGGCAGGGTGATGGTAAGAGTACCACGGACTCTGCTCTCAACTCAAGCAGTGCGTGGTTAACTTGTTAAAGTTCTGTGAGATATCTCAGGCACAGTAAGCCAGAGGTTGCGTCTCCATGAAATTGCCTAGAAAGAACGAATCATCGTGAATATGTGCAGAAATGTTGAAGCAACCATGGGGTTTATTCTGAAGGAGAAAAGTTCCAGAGCGAATAAGACAAATGAATACTAGCAAATGTGCGAAAGAATGGCTGCGAGAAGCCAGACTGGATTTGTCCTATGAGTTGTCATGTAGCAGAGACGGAAAGGCGCAGTCTCTGTTGGATCTTCCCTAAGATAGGCAAAACTGCCTTGGGGAAGGCTGAGGTCCTGGCCGCTTATAACTGTTCACATGCTTTTGTGCAACCTGGTGAAAGGGACTGTGGTGAGAGGTCCCGGCATTAAACATGGCTGTTTCCAGAGCAGTCCTCTGTCTGGAGACTCTGGCCTTCACCTTTCCCACCTAGTCTCCACCCAGGTCTGCTGGAGCATCAGGATGGGGGCCTGACACACTTCCAGAAGCCCCTTTCTTCAGATTTCAGGAGGACAGCACTTCCTGAAATCATTTTAACTTCTAGTCCCTCTTGATTAAACTTAGTAAAAAGAAATAAGCTGAATGATTCTGTGTCTTTTGAAATTGTTGGAGGGCTTGACACTTTAGTTCTCTTCTGTGTTGTCAGGAGAGTCGGCCAAACTGTTCACTTTTATCCTCCCATACGCCTGCCTCATCCTGTTATGAACCCTTTGCAATTGGTTGAATGTGTTCCCCACAGACAACATCTCAACCACATTTGATAGAGAGACAGCCCTACCGTCAGTATCAGCTTGACGGCCTGTTGGGAGATTCAGAAATAGAAGACAGCGCCCCCTGTTGGATGGAGACTATCAAGCTTATTTATTGTACTAACCTTTTTTTGAAGATACCTTGTTTTAAAGATAACACAGATGGGAACCGCCACTGCCATGCTCTAAGACTATGGAAGACTGAAATATCCTAACCTCAGCTGGATGAGGGCTTCTGAGGGCTGTGTCTAGAAGGAGTAGAAAGCTCCCCCATAAACACGGTTCTCTAATGACACATTATTCTCCTGCTACCTATGCAGGGATCCAGTATGTGAGGGAATTGTGAGAGGACCTATTTTCTGAACGAGACACTGTATTTCCAAGAAATCTTCAACCTCATTGAAATCATCTTAAAGGAATACAAAACACAAATGCAGAAATGGACCAAATGTTCAGGGCTTTCTTAAATCCATCAATCTTCCAAAATTCAAGAGAGGAGAGCTTGGGTGCGGCAGGACTCTTGCTTGGATAAAGAACTATTCCCCCAGCTTAACCAAGAGATGACAGGGAGAATGTGCACACAGACCCCTTGCCTTCAGCGGCTGCTTCTTAGCAGATCCCTGTCTGATTCCTCATCTCTGTCTTCTGCAAAGGCCCAGAATCAGGTGACTTACTCAGCAAACTCACTTAGAAAAGAACTGGACTGTGTCTGATCTCGCGATACCTTAAGGGTTTTCAGAGCTATCAAGTAAACACTGGCAAGTATGAGGGCAAGGTTTCTGTGCAGGAGTGCATACATACTTGGGGAGACACTGAAGCCCCTCATGGGCCTCATCAGGCCTGAGTCTCATCAGAACTCAATAAATATTTTCCCAGTGAGTTTAAGGTTGGGTCAGGCTGGAAGAAACAAGAGGTCTGGCCTCCAGACAGCAGCACCAAGACACCACAGGGAATGGGCAGCGCGAATCTGCCAGCTCTGGGAGCCTAGGGCTCTTTCAGAGTGGTTTTAAAGGCAATTCAAATGCTTTATTCCTGTTTCATTTAAAAATATACTTTCACCTGTAGTAAAGTAGTGCTAGCTTTTAAT
Organism: Dipodomys merriami; assembly: GCF_024711535.1. Classification (NCBI taxonomy): domain Eukaryota; kingdom Metazoa; phylum Chordata; class Mammalia; order Rodentia; family Heteromyidae; genus Dipodomys; species Dipodomys merriami. The sequence goes on along the minus strand of NW_027204493.1, from coordinate 2,613,652 downwards.
TTTTTGATGGCATGTATCAGATGAAAGCCCGCTCAGTTCCACTTAAATAAGTACCTTGAGGGCTGGGAATGTGGCTTAGTGGTAGAGTGCCTACCTAGCATTTATGAGGCCCTAGCTTTGATTCCTTGGTACCACATGAACAAGAAATAAATACATAGAAAAAATAAGTACCTTGAATTTGTTAGAGAATTCCTGAGACAAAAAAGGAGGAAAAGTTATTAGTATTTTTTAAACACTCGTGTTAAGAAGGATTTGGGGGATACAGGCAAATGCAGTTAGATATATAAATGGTTTTGTTTCATTGCTTTGTAGTTTAAAGTTGTTTACATGAGTTAGTTTCTTTTATATATTGATATTTTAATAGTCATTTTTTGGGAAAAGATTGCAAGGCTGATAATGACAAACCTTTATCAAAGAGGAAATGAAATCTCATACTGTCAAGAAATCTCCCAACTTCAATTGACTTAGTAAAGTCCAGAACTGAAACTTGACTTCTAGTTTGTACAAATTGTCCTGAGTTTTTGTCTGTGAAGTCTTGTCTAATTTAGTATATAGCCTAGCTGGCAAATGCATTAAATTACCTAATATAAAATACCTTTTTATTTGGGGACAGGAAAAGTATTAGTGAATAGCAATATTAGTTGCGTTTATCTTCCCTCCTTTTTCCTGGTGCTCTGACTCATTCTGGGTTTGCTTGGGTGTCATTTACCAGATATTATGGCAGTAAACTTCTCTCCTCACCTCTCTTGTCTTTGCTTTGAGCTGTTCCTTCGGTGTGAAGACTTTTCTTCTCTATCTTTGCTTTTTGAGTTCTTCCTGCAGCCTAGACTCAGTGAAAGCTCATCTTCTCCAAAGATGTTTTATTCCTCCCTCATAGGCTTAAGAGAGAGCAACAGAGAGAGACGGAGAGGGGAACTCAAAGGACTCAAGTGTCTCATCTAGGACAAAGAATGTCCCTTGGATTCAATAAATACAGAGTACCTGCACCCCGAATCACCCTGAAGATATAAAGGACCTCTGAGAATAGGCCTTTTAGGGCATCAGAGAGACTTGGCCTAGGTTCCTGGGTCCTCAGCTTTAGCAAACATGCCTGAGATCCAAACTTGACCCTGAAGCCATGGGACCAACTGAATCATGGGAGCTGGGACATAAGCCCACCCATTAATGGCCTCTGTGAGGACAAGCAATTCAGCAGGGCACCCAAGTTGATGGGTAGAATTCCAAACCTTGCTGTTTTATTCCCTCTCCAAGGACTGAGTGAAAGAAATGGTTGCCCCAAGAATGACTCTGAAGCAAACTTAATCTTAGATTCTGATGTAAAACGTAAGTTGGCCTTCAGAAAGTAAAAATATGTAGGGCTGGGAAGGAGGCTCAGTGGTAGAGTGCTTGCCTGCTTGCCTCGCATGCATGAGGCCCTGGGTTTGATTCCTCAGCACCACATAAGCAGAAAAAGCCAGAAGTGGCTCTGTGGCTCAAGTGGTAGAGCGCTAGCCTTGAGCTGAAGAGTTGAGGGATAGTGACCAGGCCCAGAGTTCAGGCCCCACGACCAACAACAACAACAACAAAATTTAGAAAGTAAAAATACCTAGTGTTTCTCATGCTTAGAGGCCAGATTCATTTCTTCTACATTTCAGAAGAATCCTAGCAAGAGTCCAAGACTCCACTTGGTCAAAGAAGCAGGATTTCTGGTACCTTGGACACAAGTGCCATCTAGTGGTAACTGTGTACATATAAACCCAATAAAAGGTTCTATATTCTTTTTTTATTGTAAGGATACTGTACAAAGGGGTTACAGTTACATGAGTAAGGTAATGAGTACATTGCCTATCAAGCATTGTTACCCTCCCTTTGTTTTTCCCCTTCCATCCCTTCCTCCCCATCTCCCCAAATCTTCCCCCTCTGCCCCAAAGTTGTAAAGTTCATTTTCAACAGTGTCTTGTACATCTCATTGTTAAATTGGTCAACCTGTATCCTTGTTTCAGCATTTTATTTCCCCTCCCCAAATTAGAAAAATGTATATACAAGATGCAGGACACCAAAATCAAATACAGTAACAACAGGAGTTATACCATAGGGGGAAGAACATATAAAAGAAACAAAAAAAATCACATAGTACATTAAAAACAACAACAGCATAGAAAAAACAAAACCTCTTGTGTCCCTATCTTGAGGTTCATTTCTCTTAGCATCATCTTATATGGTCATATGTACATAGCTTTTGGCCTTTACTGCTTATCTGGTCAGATTATCCTAGAGGTATAATAGTTATTGCAAATATGGGAACCCATGGGACCTATGATTCTTTGGATCTGGCTTACTTCACTTAATATAATTTTTTCCCAAGTCTTTCTATTTCCTAACAAATGGGGCAGTGAAATTCTTTCTGATGGAGGCATAGAATTCCATTGTGTATATATACCACATTTTCTTGATCCATTCATCTACTGAGGGGCATCTGGGTTGGTTCCATATCTTAGCTATGGTAAATAATGCTGCAATAAACATAGTTGTGCTGGTAGCTTTAATATGGTCTTGTTTGTGATCATTCGGGTAAATAAATGCCCAAAAGTGGGATTGCTGGGTCATAGGGAAGCTCTATGTGAAGTCTTTTGAGGAACCTCCATACTACTTTCCAGAGTGGTTGAACAAGTTTACACTCCCACCAACAATGCAGTAGGGTTCCCTTTTGGCCACATCCCTTCCAGCATCTGTTGTTATTAGAGTTCTTGAGTCTAGCCATTCTAACTGGGGTGAAGTAGAATCTCAATGTTGCTTTGATTTGCATTTGTTTTATGGCTAGAGAAGTTGAGCATTTCTTCATGATCTATTGGCCATTTTTTTTCTGGTTGTGGGGCTTGAACTCTAGGTCTGAGCACTGTCCCTCAGCTCTTCAGCTCAAGGTGAGCACTCTACCACTTAAGCCACAGTGCCACTTCCGGTTTTCTGAGTGGTTTATTGGAGATAAGAGTCTCACAGACTTTCCTGCCCTGGCTGGCTTTGATCCGTGACAATCAGATCTCAGCTTCCTGAGTAGCTAGGATTATAGGTGTGATCCACCGGTGCCCGGCTTCTATTGGCCATTCTTATATCCTCTTCAGAGAAGTCTCTCTTTAAATCTTTGGCCCAGCTCAAGGAGCCATTTTGAATTGGGAAATAGGAGAGTTTGTCCAATTTGGGGAACATTCAGAGGTTTCCTGGCTCCCTGACAATGGATGAGTTGCTATATCAGTCCTACAATTAATCTCCAGATTTACTGTAGTAAGCCATGAATGTATATCTTGTTTCATACAAATTTGATACCAAAAAATAACGTTTTGCAAATAAAATCATTAGCAATGGTTTAAGTGATAGTAAAAAAGAGACAAGCAAGGATTAGACGCTACAGACTGGAAACATGGTGATCTTTATTAAACAGCCACAAAACATTTCATTAAATTGTGACCAGTTGTACTCTTAAAGGCTATTGTAGGTTCTAGCATATTCCATACAAAATGGAACAAGGAAATTTTATGGGATAGTCAAGATAGAGAGAGATGAGATAACATTGATCAAGATACATAATATTCACAAACTGCCATACTTGAAAAGAAACAGAAAAAGAAAAGAATTTTCTGCCAGACTATGGAAACTAGCATCAGCCAGATGTCTTACATAGCCCCTTCTGCTGATGGTCCGTTATTGATCTCTGGCAAGGCTGAACGTACTGAATCCTGAAATTAAATGGAAAATATTACAAACATGTCTTTAGTCTTCTAAGGCTTCTGTGTCTAATATAGGCAAGTATCCAATAATTTCATCTGGAGATTAGCTGAGCTATGACTTGGAGAGAGATTTTACTCAGTAAAAGAGAATCTGTCAAAGCCAGCACTATGTAATTCTCAAAGAAGCATTTGTTGTCACGATGATGTATTCAAGAGCATTAGCAATGCCCAGGAGAAGTTGCTGGACCTTCATATGACATTTTTCTGAGAGGGTCATGTTTGATCACTGGCTGGAATAGGAAGGCAGCCATGGCAGGGAGAGGGGAAGAGGGAAACTTTATGTTCTTGAACAGCTGGACAGCTCTAAAGTGATGAGGTGGATGTCATAGATGGTTGTCACTATCACCCTGACAAGTGCCTCACAATAAACTATTGGCATTCTTCCTGGGATCTTATTGGTATGGATTTCCAGCATGGAGTTTTCAAATGAAAATGCGGTTTTCCTCGAAAGAGCCAACAGAGGGCGCTATTGCCAAACACATTGTATACAAAGCCCAAATCTTTCCCCCTTTTGGATTAAAATCTCATTTCAGTCTGTGATCTCTCTCTCTCTCTCTCTCTCTCTCTCTCTCTCTCTCTCTCTCTCTCATCCTCCCTCCCTCTCTCTCTCCCTCTCCTCTTCCTCTCTCCCTCTTCCCCTCTCTTCCTCCCCCCATTCTCTCCCTGTCCACGCTCCACCCTCCCCCTCAGTTCTAGTTCTAGGCTGATATTTTCAGCTTCCAGATCAGCTGTGGTGATGTTTGTTTACAGCAGACTCTCTGCTGGGCCTATGTGTACCAATAAGGTAATACAACTTCCTGCTTGAGCCCAAAGCTACACATTATTTTCTTGTACACAGAATGTGTGTGGTTCTTGATTTTAGGAGGCAAATACACAAATGTGAAGGGTGTTAGGAACATGGAGCAGAAAGCAAAAAGGCCAGACTTGATTCTCAACAGGCAGGGAGTGTTTATTGAGGCACAACAAAGAAGGTCACAACCGTTCCTGTGAGCATGGAGGTTGTGCCAGGCGGTGGGCTGGAGTTAGTTGGGCTTTTATGGGGTCTTGAGCAAGGAGGCAGCAGTTAACGAAAAAGCCATTAGGTACAGGGAGATGGAGGCTTTCTGTTGGTCCCACAACAAAATATTTACAGCCAGGCCTACATGGATGGCCCTGCTGGTGTCAAGCAGTCTGCACATAACTGGTGGCCTGTCTGACGTCTGTATGCATCTTTAGATATAGAAGAAGGCTAGGCCAAGAGGGGAGAGGTAAACCCTTCATATATAGGGTCTTTGGATAGTTAAAAAGATTGGGCTGGGGGCTGGGAAGGTGCTTCAGTGGTAGAGTGCTTGCATCACATGCGTGAGGCCCTGGGTTCGATTCCTCAGCACCACATAAGTAGACAAAAGCCAGAAGTGGCACTTTGGCTCAAGTGGTAGAGTGCTAGCCTTGACCTGAAGAGCTGAGGGACAGCGCCTAGGCCCAGAGTTCAACCACAACCACTACCACCAAAAAAAAAAAAAAAAAAGATTGGGCTGGAAGAAGAGACTGGGAAAGAGGTCGTACTCTTTTGGGAAATTCTTTGTCTTGTCCTGTTGGGGATTTATTGTCTGAACTATCCTGTTCAGGATCTATGGTGCAAACAGTCCCATGTGGGGTTTAATGGTAGGGGTATCATCCTGACACCACACTTTCAGACAAGATCAAGGGTGAAATTTTCCTGAGAACCAGGAGGGGTCCGCAGGGGAGGGTGGTCATTGAGCAGCATGGGGTTATGAGAACAGAGCAGATTCCCCTCATTTGAAACCCTGAAGGGTATAGATAGTTGAGGGACTCTGGCTACTTCCTGCTGCCATGGGGCTGTCCAGGAGTCACTGGGGCTGGGTCTCCAGGGCCCAAGTCTGTGCTGGGCAGGACAGGGTGGTGTAAGGGAAGCCTCCAGCTGCCTGCCGTAATAGGATGGCCTTGATGTACTTCCAGGCGGTGTCCTGAGTGAGAGTTGTTATCCTGTGAAGGAGAATGTTTGGAAGAAACTTGAGAAAACAGAGTCCAAGAAGGAGGAATGAGAGGATGACTGTTAAAGGTCTTACTGGTGGGGCTCAGGAGGGGACCCCCTCATTTTATCCAGGCTAGGGACATGACAGGAGGGGCACAAGGGAATGGGGAGGCCACCAGCGTGGACCATTGGACAATCCCTTTTCCAGTGTCCCTGTTCCCACAGTTGGGGCGGGCCTTGGCGAGAGGCTTTGGATGTGGACACTTCTCAGCCCAGTGTCCTGTTTGCCTGCCCCGGAAGGAAAGCCCCGGGCTGAGCCCGCCTCCTTGTGCTGAGCACGAGGCCTTGGTTCCAGGGGACTTGTCTCCAGTGGTTCTGTCTCTTTCTCGTTTTTGCACGTGTTCCCTTTTTTTCTGTGAAACTTAAAAAAAAATTATTATTAATATTTTTTGCTAGTCCTGGGACTTGAACTCAGGGCCTGGGCACTGTCCTTGAGCTGCTTTTGCTCAAGACTAGCACTCTACCACTTGAGCCACAGCTCCACTTCTGGCTTTTTCTGTATGTGGTACTGAGGGATCCAACCCAGGGCCTCATGCATGCTAGGCAAGCACTCTACCACGGAGCCACCTTCCAAGCCTCCTGTTCCCTTTTTATTTCCTCCTCCCTGCCATTAAAATCCTAGGATTTCACTTTGGGGAGCCATGGGCCCCCCTTTTAGGCACTGTAACCCCCCCCCTTTTTTTTTTTTACTATGGGATGTGGATTGATCCAGAAAGTGGACATGAAGGGGTAAGGGTCTTCAAGGCAATGAAGCCTAGGAGGCTAAGTGGGGCTGGGTCTCTGTGGAGAGGGTTTAGATTTAGAAGCTTCTGGCTTGGGCTATGGCACGGGAGGAGCTGAGAGGGGGTGTTGAGCAGAGGTAAATGAGGCTGGGGTCCGGGGGACCTCAGAGGCTTTGCTGTCTGTTGGAGAGAATTGTCTAAATTAGTAAGAATATGAAGACCAAATTCAGGCTGATGGTGGCCATTGTCTAAATGATAATGAGGCCAGATTTTGGTAGACAAATAAGTCAGGATTTTTGCTTGCTTGTGTTTTTTTTTTTTTTTTTTTTTTTTTTACTGTAAATCAGTCAGCTTGAGAGTCAAGATTAGATCGCAGGCAAGCCAATAGGGTGTCTCTGGGAACAGACAATTAGGAGCCCATTTGGGAAAATTTGGTAGGACTACCAGACCTGTCTCACTGCTTCAGGCATCCCCGAGGGTTTGGGACAGCAAACAGATGGATCCTAATAATTAGGAGAGGGCACCCCCAAAGTCCCACTTAAAGGGTATGTGTTCCATGCTTATGGAGTTAAAAAGAGAAAGAATGCCCTGTCTGATTTGTTTAGTTTAGTCTGATGTTTGGCTCCTTCTTGTCTTCTGCTTTATAGTTTGTAATGGTACATCTACTTTTAGGTTTAAAAAGATGTTTAAAAGTTCTAAGACCCAGCTTGTCCCCTTCCCCTTCCCTGTACTAGTTGAACACCTGGCCAGAGATTCAGAGAATGTTTTCAAATGAGTACTAAATGGTTTCATTTTTCAACTCAGATCTACATCATGATTCACCAAGAAATAGCCAGACTTTTCAATGTTCCAATTCCCTCAACACTGATGAGTAAACCAAGATAAGAAGAGAGCTGTAAAGAGGACTTGAAGCTGGCTAATGAAGAAAGCATTGGCTCTTCACTTGGTCCTGCAAGTGATAGATAACTAACGCCAAGATAAGAACTGGGTATCTCTACTTCGTATTGCATCTGTCTCTTTTGCTGGGTCAGATTTTTCTCAACTTTGCATACAGACATGTTCATCATTTGAGGGTGATTGTCTAGAATTATTAGGTTAATTAGCCCTAAATGTACCTACCTTCTCTTACTCTTCTCTGGACATCAAAGTAAGAGTAAATAGGAATTTTTAAGATTTATAAGAACCTCATAATCAACAGAGTGTCACCATCAGCTTTTACGGTGCCCCCCCACTCCACCCACGAGAGTAGCACCTAGAAGGCTCTAGATGTAGTTCTGAAGCTACAGGAGGACCACCTGGACATCGCTCCAGTTAACTGCATTTTGTACCTTAGCCCTGTTTTCTGGACCTTATCTCAGTCCTCAGGAACAGGGAGCCTTGTGGGCAATCCTTGTTTGCTTCTTCTGTGAGAGCAAGACCTCAAAGAATCAGACCTGAGACAATGAACAATGCTCGATTCTATACGCTTCTTGCCTCCTGTTTTTGTCCCTCTAGGATGTGATCCTGGAGCTCTTTTGCTAGCACTCACATCTTACTGATAGGACACTGAAGATCCATTTATTTCCTCTTTCTTACCATTCCTCTCTCTGGACGAGTCCTTGAAGGAGTGGGTGGCAGAATTTGGTCTTTCAGGAACTCTACAGTCAGACTCCTGGGAAGCTAAGTGCCTACTGCTTTACTCCACACAAGGAAAGTAACCTGACATTAACCAATGTGTTTTTTCTGTACGAGGCTATTTCCTTGTATTTGCTAGAGTTATCCAACAAAACACTATTTATACATGGTGAACAAGAGACACTTAGAGTCAGGTGTGGTGGTGTTCATCACTAATCCCTGAACTGGGCAGAATGACACAGGAGGCTCATGAGTTTGATTGAGGGCAGCCTGAGCTGTATATAATGAGATACTGTCAAAGGAAGAAAAAGGCTCCAAAGCAGAAATAAAAAGAGCCATTTAGATCTTTAAAATCCAAGTTTTTGAAATTTTATACTTCTTTTTTGTTTGAGATTTTGAATTTTTTGTTATTGTTATTGAGACTGGGCAAATTTGTACTCAGTTGGCTTTTTGCTCAAGCTAGAGCTCTTCCATTTCTTGCTTTTTTTTTTTTTTTTGCCAGTCCTCGGGCTTGAACTCAGGGCCTGGGCACTGTCCCTGAGCTTCTTTTGCTCAAGGTTTATGCTCTATCACTTGAGCCACAGTGCCACTTCCAGCTTTTTCAGTTTATGTGGAACTGAGGAATGGAACCCAGGGCTTCATGCATGCTAGGCAAGCCACATTCCCACTAAGCCACATTCCCAGCCCCACTTCTGTGTTTTAAGTGGTTAATTGGAGATATGAATCTCACAGAGGCTTTTCTGCCTGGGCTGGCTTAGAAACTTGATCCTTAGCCCTCAGCCTCCTGAGTAGCTAGGATTACAGCTTTTTAATGGGTAATTGTACTTCTACCTACTTAGTATTTTTTTCTTTTTTAGAGAAATCAATTCACATGTACTTAGGATTATATGTGATGCATTGTTCAGTTCATACCAGGAACAAACTTCCTATTTTATTATACATGATGTTTGCATAGAGGTTTGCTCATCTGATGACTGGAATAATTTCCTACAAAGCCTCTTCTAGCTCTGTACATTTCATACCTGGATCATTGTGATTATAATAGTTCTCTAGAGGCATGGGCATGTATAACAAAGTCCAGAAGCCCCTAATAAGAATTCCAGGGAAGGACCAAAGGCTCTGATGCAGATAATGTCTTCAGTGGACTGCTGGTTTAGCTCTTCATGGAGGATGAAGAAATGGAGCTTCTATTGCTAAAGAATTTAATGATCTCTCTAACTTCCTTCTAGTTCAAGGATGTGCAATGCTTTCAATCTACAAGTCCTCCGTAACCCTATGAAGACAACAAACCTATGAGTACTGACAGACAGTAAGTGCTCAGTGCACTCATCCTTAAATTTCCTCCATTCAGCAAGATGAGACTTGGCATAGACAGGCCAGTCTCTAGGCCTGGATTTCTCTGACTGCTGGGACCCCAGCTGCAGAATGACTTCATCTACATCGCTATTCAGAAACAAATGGCCCGGCTCAATGGAAAGTCTTCCATTTTTAACAAATAAAGCAGTATGGTGCTTTTTCCCCCCCTTTTCCTTCGTCTGCAGGAGAAAATGAATGTTGCAGATGTTCCTATAATGCCAGAAGAATAAGATTCACAGATGAGCTCCTGAGGGTGGTTTGGCTCTCCGACTGGCTAGCCAATTGCCCTGTGGCTTGTGGTCAAGAGACAGGGAGCAGCTGTGATTTGCAATTGGGAGCTGACTTCATGACCGTGGTCAGTGCCAGGAAGCCCATTTGTATGGAGCCTTATTTTTCAGACTGCGCTGGCTCTCTCCTCTGATAAGATGGCCTGGAACAAAGGGGTTTGTTTGATTTAATAAAACTGTGGGAAGCAAAGCTTTGACTGGTGACTGGGCCCTGTGGTCAATGGATCATAATCAGTGCAGGTTTCTGAGCTGGGTTCTGAGAAACCACCAAGAAGGCCATTCCTATAAAGGACTCAAGTAGAGGGCGCCACCCAAAAAGACTACAATACCCAGGTGAGCCCTGAAAGACTGCAGAAATGTCAGTTACCTGAACATGCAGAGATAGTCAGATAGGAAGTTTGAACATTTTGGAGCAGACCATTTTACCAAACCAGCACATATCAACTAGAGCCTGTTTTCACACGTGTGTGATCAGGCAACCTCCCCCAGATTTCAAGTCTCATGTAAGCCCAAAGTTTAGTCAATGCCCCAACATGTTAGGACAGTGCTTCTCACATTCAAATGCCAGAATCAGTCCGATCCACTTCTCAAATAACCTTCAGATCCCAATGCAGAAAAACTCCCTCTTCTTGTGAGTAGTATTACAAGTATTAATTCATTAGCTATCTGTGAACTACCCATTATTCATAATGTAGCATCAGAGCCTTTTAGCTCTCTAGGTTGCCTTTGTCGATACTCATTCCATGCCAATTTTCACCTTTATTTCACTATCATGGAACTGAACCATATAATAGCACCTTACAGGTAGATGTCATAAGAAAGCCAATGCCTGGAATATGCATTAGACAGATTTTAATTTTAAGTGGTTTTCTAAAAAACTCAACCTCTTTTTCAATTTGAGTGATGCAATAGTTTGGAACTACTTTAGATCTTGTCATTTTTGTTCATAAGTGACCAGCAGCTTCAGCTTCTGTGTGAATACCTCCATCATCAGTTTCCCATAGAGACTAGCCATTCCTCGTGTGGAGCTCAGCTTGTGGCCAAGCATGGCCAAGATAAGAGACAGACTTTTTTTCTGGGACAATGATTTAGGTTGGAAGATTCCCCAACAGCCTTCTCAAACTGCCTAGAAACTGTACTTCAGACTCAAACTTTCTTTCTAAAAGCAGAGAGAAAGTCTGCCTTGCTCCATAGGTATAGCACTTGGAGGAAGCAAACTAAAAGAGAAGAATGTGTGACAGAACACAGTAATGACCGTCAGGCATGTCCAGGCAGCAAAGGCCTGACAGAGTCCACTGTGCCCCTGGTCCTGAAGCTCAAAAGAACATGATTATTCTATTCTATTCTATTCTATTCTATTCTATTCTATTCTATTCTATTCTATTCTATTCTATTCTATTCTATTCTAGTCTATTCTAGTCTAGTCTATTCCATTCTATCCTATCCCATTCCATTCTATATTCTATTATGTTCTACTCTTGGTGTCTGTTTCTTCTTCCTCTCCCTTCCTCCCTCTCCCCTCCCTCCTTCCCTCCCTCCCTCCCTCCCTTCCTCTCCCCCTCTTTCTTTTCTTTTCCTTTCTTTCTTCCCTCCCTCCCTCCCTTCCTTTCTTTCTTCCTTCCCTCCCTCCCTCCCTCCCTCCCTCTCTCCCTTCCTTCCTTCCTTCCTTCCTTCCTTCCTTCCTTCCTTCCTTCCTTCCTTCCTTCCTTCCTTCCTTCCTTTCTTTTTGTGCCAGTAACTGGGGCTTGAACTCCCTGAGGTTTTTTTGTTGTTGTTTTTTGTTTTTGTTTTTTTTTTTTACTGAAGGCTGGTACTCTACAACTTGAGCCACAGCTCTACTTCCAGCTTTTTGGTGGTTACTTGGAGATAAGAGTCTTACGGACTTTCCTGCCTGGGCTGGCTTTGAACTGCAATCCTCAGATCTCAGCCTCCTGAGTAGCTAGGATTATAGAAATGAGCCACCACAGCACCAGTTCCTATGCCTTTCTTTTAATCTTCAAAGAGCACACCTTAGCTATAATCTTCTGGTATACACATTCTTCCAATAACTTTGTTATTGGAAAGGGCAGACTTCTGAATGGAAATTTTTTCTCTTTGAAATAAATTGAGCTACTGCTAAGTTATGAGAACACGTGTCCAAATTTGTTCTTCCTCTGGTTAAGGACTGCTGGTATAGAGCAGGGTCAGCCAGTACTCCAGATAGGATCTGTCTGAAGAGAGAAATACATGGAGGCAGAAATTGTCACAGAATGTGGTAATAGCAACAAGAACAAGAGATGTAAGTCCTTTAAGAAGACACATAGTATTTTTCTTGGCTTCGGTATCTTCATCGCCTAGGCGATGTCTGGAGTCTTGGAAGTGTCACACGGTATTTGCTCAGTAAATTGGTTGGATAAATGAATGCTCTTCATAGGGAAATTGCTCATAGCCTTCCAAGCATGCAAGTCATGAGGCAGAAACACCGATCACTGAAGCTGAAGTACAAGCAGACCAGCTTGTCATGGAATGGATTTTCTGAAGAGGAAGTCCTTGGAGGCATCTGGAGCAGGGTTAAAAGTTTATTTCGAGACTTTATTTGGCTAAGATATGATTCGCACATGTTCAGTCAAATACCAATCTGATGTTACTATGATGACATTTGTTAGATGACATTAGGATTTAAATGACTGGCTGAGTAAAGACCTTCCTTTATAATCTGAGTGGGCCTCAGGCAGTCAGTTGAAGGGCTTATGATACAAAGCCTGGAGTCTCCAGAGGGAGAAGAAATCATGCTTCCAGATTGCTTTTGGACTTGGACTTCTCCCTGGTCTCTGATCAAGTTCAATCTTGCCAGCCTATACAAGTATATGATCCAAATCCTTAAATATTACAAGATACATCAGTTCTGTCTCTCTGGGGAACCTTGATTAATGCTTTATTAAGTCTAGATTTTAGAATAAAATAGACCTCTGGCACATATGGGAATTATTTTGATGTGGAGTACTCGAGTTGGGTCAGGGCACAGATTCAAAATACTTATTATTATACTAATAGTAACAGACCAGGAACAAGCATATTCCTTCTTTTGGACTTTTCATTAAACATTTAATAATGTTGGAATAAATGGATAAGATTCTGTTATAAATCATGTGTTCTTTTGAGTTAAATGTTCTTGTATTCTTTCTTTTTTAAGCACACAACAATCAGGAGAAAATTAATGCCCAGCCTTGGCTTACTAGCAAACACAAAAGTTCTCTTCTCTCAGGGGAAGAAAGCCATTTGGAAACACCTGACTTAGTGGAGAAAAGGAAAGAACAAAACTTAGAACTAATAGTGTCCACAAAGGTTAGGATGTTATTTAAATGAGTAAATATTTATATGAGAATCCTATGTGGGCAAACTGGTAAATATAATCACATCCTACGCATTTTTATGTCTCTAGGAGAATATCTTTTTTTGGGTGGCACTAGAGTTTGAACTCATACCCTTGTGCCTGCTTGGAGGTGTTCTACCAGTTGAGCCATGCCTCCAGACCTTTTTGCTTTAAGTTATTTTGAAGATAGGGCCTCTGCCAGAGGCTGGCCTCAGATTTCAATCCTCCTAGCTACATCTCCCACAGAGCTGGATGACAGACCTAACTGTTATAACTCAGAATGTAACTGGATGTAGAAACAAGTCCTGCAAAGAGGTGTTTTGAACTGAATAATTGTGCTTCCCTAGAATGATGGTTTTAGAAGATGGTTTCTTTAGGAAGAAAAGAGTTCATGAAGGTAAGACTTTCATGAATGAGATTAGTGGCCCTATAAAAGACATCCTAGAGAACTTTCTAGACCCTTCTTCCATGTGAGGACACAGAAAATGTCTATGCTAGGCAGCAGACCCTTATTAGACACTGCATCTGCTGGTACCTTAATCTTGGGCTCCTTAGTTTAAGAACCGTAAGAAGGAAATTCTTGTTTCTTTGATCCATCTTGTCTTTCCTAGTTTGTTACAGCAAACTTGAACTCATTAGACATGCTGTAGTGAGGTTAGGATAAGCTAGCTTGCAATCTACCTGCTGCCCTTACCAGGAGACCTGCTTATCATCTACAACTTCCCCTCTGCTTTCTTGAACCCAGTTCAACCTTCACCTTTCTTCAGAAAATTCTCTTGACCATGAGTTCCTGGAAGGAAAAGACTGGTTTTTGGTCAATTGTATTTTTCTTGCTGAACACTCTGATTCCAATGTAAAGACTTGGAGGAGGCATCTGTAGACATCTTTGTGGCCATATGGCTGAAGATAGGACCATTCAGTCATGTATCTAATCAAATATATAGCTAGTGAAAACTGGACTTGCACTGTATTCTTGACAAACAAAATACATGAGTTCTTGACTGAAACCAATTTATGGTTTCAGAGTAGTATACATATATACATGTATATACACACATGCATATACATACATACATACATAATATAGCTATCTAAGTGTAATGAGTCACATTATTGGGGATAGAACAAATTATTACAACTAGATGGAGAAAGAGAATAGACTGGGTTCATCCTCCAATTCAAAAGGAGCTGGGCAGCATTCATATGTGCTTTAAAGATCCTCCTCCTTGGATTTCCTCTGTCTCGTGCAGACACCACTTTAAGGCTCCCTTGATTTCATTTGAGAGCCTTGCAAATCCACTTCCTCCACCTTAACACAATGTCTAAGCTTTGCACTGGATCGACTCCTAGAAAATGGGGGGAAAGCTCCGAGCTTAGTTGGCAAGTGACTTTTCCACCTCCTCCCTGCTCTGGTATGCACCGAGAGCCAGCCAAACCTCGCTTGACAGCCCATCATTTGTCTCACTCAGGCTTTTGCCAGGGCTGGAAGTGATCATATTCTGATGAGATCGACATTTCCCTTGGACCCCTTTGTATTGAGCAGCATCCTAGTGAACCATGGAAAAAGACAGCAGTTAAATACATTGACCTTGGCAGGAAACCAGATGGGATGGGAAAGCCGCTAAGCTGGGGTCCACTCTGCTACAAGCTTCTTCTCCCCCTTTCTCTTGCCCACTTCTTTGCTGTACTCTATCATACCTTGAGTCTGAAATCAACTACTTTCAGGGACAGAATCCAAATTTAAGAAGAGCTCATGTTCTTTAAAGTACTTCCCAGAAAATGAGCAAAGGCATGGGGCTAGATTGGTGGGAAGTGCCCTTGAAGCAAAAATAAGCCCCAAATGGTATCTATAGAAAGGAAATACATATGATGGGAAAACAAATCCTGCTTCAAGTCCTGGAGGACTCCTGAACACCATTCTTCATGCTGTAACAAAGCAATGCAAACTTGAAGACTAAGAGTTCATTCATTAAGGACAAACTAAGACTGTTCTCCATCATCTCATCAGGACTGGTTCCGGC
Source organism: Dipodomys merriami (assembly GCF_024711535.1). Lineage (NCBI taxonomy): Eukaryota > Metazoa > Chordata > Mammalia > Rodentia > Heteromyidae > Dipodomys > Dipodomys merriami. The sequence goes on along the minus strand of NW_027204493.1, from coordinate 2,598,504 downwards.
CTGGAGCTCAGGAAGCTAGGGAACCCAAACAGAAAGGCAGGCTTCCTGTGCAGTAAAACAACCCAGGTATTTCATCCAAAGGCCTCTTTTATTGGAAGCATCCACTAACACTAAGATATTTACAGAGGCAAGAAACGTATTTACCTTGCTCTGCTTGATGATGGGCTCGAGGAATGTGAAGTACCTCTTGGCTTATTTCACAGGTAGGGATGCCTATGACCCATGAATGATGCTAACCAATGTGCTCTGTTTGCTTCTGGCTTCTAGCCTTTCTTACTGCTGGAAAGCCAGGTCTCCTAGATTCCAAGAAACTTTTCCTCATCATCAAAAAGAGCCATCTTAGAAAAGAGTGTTGCTAGAATAATTAGACCACATGTGCACTATCCTAGAATTAGGACAGGGCATATCTTTCTGGAAAACAGGTTTTAGGAAGAAGGATTGTAGGGTTTGGACTGGAAGAAGTAAGCTGGGAAGAAAGTGTCTCAGATACAAGCAGATATTTGGTCCTCTGGGTATGCAGGATGATGAATGTCTCTAAGCTCCATCTGCCTTGATGAGAATTATTTCCTGAAAAGCAAGACCAGCTGTTTCTCAAATTCTTCAATATTATGTGTATAGTTGCTTGAGTTATTTTCTTTCCTTCATCTTTAGTGACTCAGATACCATTGTCCACACCTTCATAATTGTTTTAGATGATTCTTTAGCCCAAGACTACACACAAACAAACTAGTAATACTTGGGCTCTAACATCCATACACCCCTTGTCCTCCTGAGCACTCCCCCTGTGGTGGGAAGGCCGAGTGTTTTTTTGAGTCTTAAGCCATTGTTTCTGCTATATTGACCCAGTAGTTAGCAGATGATTTGAAAAACTTAATGGTGACTATAAATGGAAAAAATTAAGATTAATTGTTACCTCAGAAAGTCTAGAATGGTCATGAAAATGTTCTCCTTTTAAGGAAATCCTAGGCCTGATTTGGTCAGCTGGTTTCTGCCCATATTCAGCCGAGAGTGTGGTTTGAACCTGTGGATAACCTTAGTAAATTATTTTCTGTGCTAGCCAATTTTTGCATTTTCCCCTCATTGTTCTGTCTACATTGTACATCTAACTGGAAAAAGTGCAACAGCCAGCTATATTCATCAGAATATGGATGTCAAAAACTCAGGAGGCAGAGCTTAGGAGGATCATGGTTTAAGATCAGGCTGGGCAAAACATTACCAATTGTTTAATTCAACCCATAAGCCAGGTGGAGTTGGACATGCTATTCTTACTTCTTCTTAATTCATGTTGTTCTTAGTTCTTATTTTTGGACATAGATTCTTTGTAATCCCAACTATGTGAGAGACATAGATAGGATGACTGTCGACTGAGGCTATGGCAGAACAAGACCTCAAGGTGGCTCCTGCCTGTAATCCTAGCTACTCAAGAGGCTGAAATCTGAGGACTGTGGCTGGGTTTCCAGCCCAGGCAGGAAAGTCTGCGAGACTCTTATTTCCAATTAACCACCAGAGAGCCAAAAGTGGAGCTGTGACTCAGAGTGGTAGAGCACTAGCATTGAGTGAAAAAGCTCAAGGATAGTGCTCAGGCCCCTTGATGAAAAAAAAAGCAAAACAAACCAAACAAAAAACCCTGAACCAAACCAAACAACAACAGCAACAGCAAAAGCCATCAAGGTTCTAGCTGCAATTAAAGCAAAAGAGAACTGGGCATGTGGATCAAGCAGTAGAGCGGCTGCCTAGCCAGCACAGGCCTTGAGTCCAAACCCCGGTACCACTGTACATGCATGCATGTGTGTGCACACAGACAGAACAGAGCATGATAAAAATAAGTTAAATTCTACAGCACAAAGTGATAAACATGGCAAAGCAAGACTCCAGTGCATATTGGATATAAATACATGTGTTCTGGGTCAGTTCAAACTAGTTGTGCTAGTTTTGTTCATGCAATTGTAAGAGAAAATGCAAATGTGATGTACCAGAAGCAATTAAGATTGTGTTTTATGAATGCTCTATCACCCCATTTTCTGTTTCTCCCCCGCTCTATTGTGTAATCAGTTGTGAAACCATAAAATAATGACTTGGAACTCAACGAAACTTGCATCATTTTCAATCAAAACAGAGAATCTTTAGAAACTACTTACAACTTGCCTAGGAAACATGGGAAATCATGCATTTCAGATTAAAATTGATTGATGCTTCTCCTAAATCTTCACAGGAACTCCCTGAAATGCTTGTGACAATTGACAAGGTCAGGTGTCTCAATAGCCTGTTACTGTGAAAATTGTCTGGATCAAAATAAAGTTTCTTGTGTTACATTCTAGCTATACATAGCAAATAAAGCTAGGACATTTTGAAGGAAGGGACCCTGTGCTCACTTATGCCTGATAATGAGACCCAACACAACACCATCGGGTACAAAGACCACAACCTTTTCTTTATGCAGAAAATGAGTTCTGTGGAGACATCCGCCCAACAGCTTCGCGTTCAGTCCAAGACCTGTTCAGTCTTGACTTGATGCTATCTTTGACACTGATCACTGTTACCATGATTATTGTTTTATAATAATTTATGTAGTCCTCCTATTTTTGTCTTTTCAAATGCTTCATTCTCTTCGGATATGCTCATATTTTATGAGGGCACGCTGATTCTCATTGTAATTCTGCTCCTGAATCGATATACGTTTATCTTTGGAGAGTCTTTCAGTGTTATTTAGATTGAGTACCTACAGCTCTAGCTGTTGGAATAGAGGGATTGTGTTCAAAGGAGTGGATGTCAAGGAGCTATAAAACTGGATTTTCCCCAAGGCTAAACAGCTGCTCCCCAGCTGCCATCAGCTTCAGAGCTGAAGACAGATGTATACAGATTTCCCAGGGAATCTTGGAAAACATGAGATTTTAATGGGCAAACATGTTTGAGCTTCGTTTTGTTGGTAAATCCCACAGATTTAGAAAACAGATGTGGGGTTTCCAGAGCTGATAGAGGGCGTAATAAATCCATGTCAGTCACCTCACCCTTTCTGCTGCAGACGGAAAATCCTTTTCAAAGCTAGGGAATGGGAGTCTGATTAGCTTCACAATACATCCATACTTCCTCTCTGGTGCCTGAGCCCACACATAAAACACAAACAACAGCACTGTGGTGAATTTAGAATCACCTCTGTCTTATGCCAGGCTTCAGATGTAAATTGGATGTGTAACCCAATGGCCAACTTTGATCTTGGCTTCCTCACCTGTGCTGATGTCTTTGTCATTGTGTTTGGCTGTCAGCTGTCTAAATCCTTCCCATGCAAGAATTCTCCTTTATGTGTAATCGTTGCATTGGACTCAATGTCTACTGTCCACGGTACAGCTGGAGATTCTCTCTTGTTTTTACTCTATGGCAGCCATGGCATGGGAATGTGGTTCAGGACTTTTACTTAGAAGAAGCAATAAAGCACAATAGTCAGAATTAGTCATGAGACTTCATAAATGTCCAGTCATATATGCAAGGTATTACTCCTCTGATGAG